>NC_064559.1:28680465-30028287 GCF_937001465.1 Orcinus orca
CCAGGAGGGATTGTGACACTGGGCTCCACAGGACACCTTCTACATGAGTCACTCTTTCAAGACTGGGAGATGCAGTTTATCTACCTAATACATAGAAACAAACACAGAAAATTAGGCAAAATGTGGAGACCAAGGAATACCTTCCAAATGAAAGAACAAGTAAAACCTCAGGAAGAGAACTGAATGAAACAGAGATAAGCAACTTATCAGAAAGAGTTCAAAGTAATTGTCATAAAGATGCTCTTGATAGAAGAATGGATGTACTCAGTGAGAACGTCAACAAAGAGACAGATAATACTTTAAAAAATCAAAATTAAAGAATACAATATCTAAAATGAAAAATACACTAGAGGTAATCAACAGCAGATTAGAGGACGTAGAAGAACAGATCCGTGATCTATAAGACATGGTAGTGGAAATCACCCAATCAGAACAGCAGAAAGAAAAAAATATTTAAAAATCAGACACCAAGATCCTTTTTGATCCACCTCCTAGGGAAATGGAAATAAAAACAAAAAGAGGGCTTCCCTGGTGGCGCAGTGGTTGATAGTCCGCCTGCCGATGCAGGGGACGCGGGTTTGTGTCCCGGTCCGGGAAGATCCCACATGCCGCGGAGCGGCTGGGCCCGTGAGCCATGGCCGCTGAGCCTGCGCGTCCGGAGCCTGTGCTCTGCAACGCGAGAGGCCACAGCTGTGAGAGGCCCGCGTACCGCAAAAAAAAAAAAAAAAAACAAAACAAAACAAAAAAGAAACAAATGGGACCTAGTGAAACTTAAAAGCTTTTGCACAGCAAAGCAAACCATAAACAAGACGAAAAGACAACCCCTCAGAATGGGAGAAAATATTTGTAAATGAAGCAACTGACAAAGGATTAATCTCCAAAATTTACAAGCAGCTCATCCAGCTCAATATCAAAAAAACAAACAACCCAATCCAAAAATGGGCAGAAGACCTAAACAGACATTTCTCCAAAGAAGATATACAGATTGCCAACAAACACATGAAAGAATGCTCAACATCATTAATCATTAGAGAAATGCAAATCAAAACTACAATGCGATATCATCTCACACCGGTCAGAATGGCCATCATCAAAAAATCTACAAACAATAAAGGCTGGAGAAGTTGTGGAGAAAAGGGAACCCTCTTGCACTGTTGGTGGGAATGTAAATTGATACAGTCACTATGGAGAACAGTATGGAGGTTCCTTAGAAAACTACAAATAGAACTACCATATGACCCAGCAATCCCACTACTGGGCATATACCCTGAGAAAACCATAATTCAAAAAGAGTCATGTACCACAGTGTTCATCACAGCTCTATTTACAATAGCCAAGACATGGAAGCAACCTAAGTGTCCATCGACAGATGAATGGATAAAGAAGATGTGGCACATATATACTGTGGAATATTTCTCAGCCATAAAAAGAAACAAAGCTGAGTTATTTGTAGTGAGGTGGATGGACCTAGAGTCTGTCATAGAGAGTGAAGTAAGTCAGAGATAGAAAAACAAATACCACATGCTAACACATACATATGGAATCTAAAAAAAAAAAAAGAGGTCATGAAGAACTTAGGGGCAAGACAGGAATAAAGACACAAACCTACTAGAGAATGGACTTGAGGTCACGGGGAGGGGGAAGGGTAAGCTGGGACGAAGTAAGAGAGTGGCATGGACATATATACACTACCAAACGTAAAATAGATAGCTAGTGGGAAGCAGCCGCATAGCACAGGGAGATCAGCTCGGTGCTTTGTGACCAGCTAGAAGGGTGGGAAAGGGAGGGTGGGAGGGAGGGAGACACAAGAGGGAAGAGATATGGGAACATATGTATATGTATAACTGATTCACTTTGTTATAAAGCAGAAACTAACACACCATTGTAAAGCAATTATACTCCAATAAAGATGTTAAAATAAATAAATAAATAAATAAATAAAAATGAGGATAGTTTAAGGGCCCTCTGGGACAAAATCAAGCATACTTACATTCATGTTATAGGGGTCCCAGAAGTAGAAGAAAGAGAGAAAGAGAGAAAGATAGAGAAACCTATTTGAAGAAATAATGGATGAAAACTTTCTTAAGTTTTCAGTTTTCCTGAAACCTGTGTCCAGGAAGCACACAGAGTCCTAAACAAGATGAACTCAAAGGGACCCACACCAAGAGACATTATAATTACAATGTCAGAAGTTAAAGAGAGAATCTTAAAAGCAGCAAGAGAAAAATAACTACAAGTTACATACAAGGGAGCCCCCATAAGATTATCAACTGATTTTTTTAACAGAAAGGACAGAAGGATCTGGCATGATATTTTCAAAATGCTGAAAGGAAAAAATCTTACAACCAAGGATATTCTACCTGGTAAGGTTATCATTCAGATTTGAAAGAGAGAAAAAGGGTTTCCCGGACAAGGAAAAGCTTGATGAAAAGGAGCTCATCACTGTGAAATTGGCCTTATAAGAAATGTTAGAGGGACTTCTTTTAATGAAAAAGGAAAGACCATAACTAGAAACGAGAAAATTATGAAAGAAAAAAATCTCACTGGTAAAGGCAAAAATGTAGTGAAGGCAGTGGATGAATCACCTATAAAGCTAGAATAAAGGTTAAAAGATGAAAGTAATAAAATCATCTATGTCTGAAATAATTAGTTAAGCAATACACAAAATAAAAAGATGTAAAATATGATTTCAATAACATAAAATGTGAAAGGGGGGAACAAAAATGTAGTGCTTTTAGAATGTGCCTGAACTTTTAGCAATCATCAACTTACAGTAGACATATATATGAGGTTTGTCATATATGAATCTCATAGTAACCACAGACCAAAAACCTATAAGATACACAAAAAATAAAGAGAAAGGAAAGCAAACATAACACTAAAGTTGTCAAATCACAAGGGAAAGGAACAAGAGAAGGGAACAGAGAAGAATGGAGAAGAGCTACAAAAACAACCAGAAAACAACAAAATGGCAATAAATGTATACCTATCAAAAATAACTTTAAATGTAAGTGGACTAAATGCTCTAATCAAAAGATAATGGGCGCCTGAGTGGATAAAAAACAAGAGCCGTCTATAATCTGCCTACAAGAGGCTCATTTTAGATCTAAAGACACAGACTGAAAGGGATAGGATGGAAAAAGATGTTCCATGAAAAGGAAATGAGAAGAAAGCTGGGTTTGAAATACTTGTATCAGACAAAATAGACTTTAAAACAAAGACTGTAACAAAAGACACAAAAGGGTATTACATAATGATAAAGGGATCAATCCAGCAAGGGGATGTAACATTTATTAATGTATATGCACCCAACATAGGATCACGTAAATACACAAAGCAAATATTAACAGACATAAAGGGAGAAATTGACAGTAATACAATAAAAGTAGGGGGCTTTTAACTAAAAACTTCCCTAACTGGGTGAAGGAAACATACATCCAAGTCCAGGATCTTTCTCCTCAGGCAAGGGAAACAAAAGCAAAAATAAACAAACAAGACTACTTCAAACTAAAAATGTTTTGCACAGAGAAGAAAACCATCCACAAAACTAAAAATCTGCCTACTGAATGAGAGAAGACATTTGCAAATGATATATCCAATAAAGGGTTAATATTGAAAATATACAAAGAACTCACACAACTCAGTATCAAAAAACAATCTGGGGTTTCCCTGGTGGCGCAGTGGTTGGGAGTCCGCCTGCCGATTTACGGCACGTGGGTTCGTGCCCCGGTCCGGGAAGATCCCACATGCCACGGAGCGGCTGGGCCTGTGAGCCATGGCCGCTGAGCCTGCGCGTCCGGAGCCTGTGCTCCGCAGCGGGAGGGGCCACAACAGTGAGAGGCCCGCGTACCGAAAAAAAAAAAAAAATCTGATTGAAAAATGGGCAGGGGATCTCAATAGACATATTTTCAAGATATGCAGATATCCAGCAGACACATGAAAAAATGCTCAACATCACTAATCATCAGGATAATGCAATTGAAAGCACAGTGAGCTATCATTTCACACCTGTCAGAATGGCTATCATCAAAAAAGACAGCAAATAACAAGTGCTGGCGAGGATGTAGAGAAAAGGGAACCCTCGTACACTATTGGTGGGAATGTAAATTGGTGCAGCTAGTATGGAAAATATGGAGTTTCCTCCAAAAAATTAAAAATAGAACTACTGAAAAAAAAATAGAACTACCGTATGATCCAGCAATTCCACTTTTGGGTATTTATGTCAGAGAAAACAAAAACACTTTTCAAAGATACATGCATCCCAGGGTTCATGGCAGCATTATTTACAATTACCAAGATATGGAAGCAACCCAAGTGCCCATCAACAGAGGAATGGCTAAAGAAAGTGAGACGTACAAACTTAAACATTTACTTAAACAAATTATACAGTCACATAGAAAAGCTCCAAAGAAAAAAAGTGAAATACAATAGTATTTCATAAAATAAAAAAAGAAATTTAAAGAGCCTTTCAAGCAACTGTCAAATATTTATTGAGGGTCTACAATACACTAGGCACGGTTCTAGCCACTGGGGACACAGTGATGAAAAGCATAGGCAAGGTCTCTTTGACCTATAAACTAGACCAAGATTTTGTTCAACCGCCAGTATGTTCCTGTTTTAGAGGATGCATCCCATTTGAAAATTAACTCATGTACATAGACTTACATATTTAAAGGATATATCCAACAAGTGTACCCATGACAAGAAAAGGCTGTTATTAAATATTAGTATTATTATAGCCTAACCCCTTTCAATGAAATGTGAAATGTTTAATAATATTCATACTCAGCAGCTCACTGCAATGATCCATGTAGATCTTTGAGAATTTCCTTTCATTATTTTTATTTGTCCATAAGTATACTTGGATAGCTTCTTGAAATAAATCTGTTTTAAAGAAAAGACAAACATTTAGATAGAAAACACAGAAGGCTGTTTTTGTTAAAACTGAAGTTTTCTCTTTAAATGATTTATATGGATAAAGGAATGTGTAGCCTTATAAACTCTTGGGAGTTGAGGGATTGGGCATGAATATTAGTGCTTTCACTATAAACTAGCTGCAAAACAGGAAAGCATTATTCTAAAAAATATTTTAGATGTAAGACAAGAAGACATATTTCCTTTAAATACAGGGTAAAGCATAGGAGTATGCTTCAACCATCTTCATCTGAACCATAGGGTCTTCTCTTAGAAGTTTTGCTACTGTATATCATTTTTCTAATTTGACTTCCTAGTCTACTCTCTTTTCAGTTCTTAGAACATATTCCCCAACAAAATAAATAATTAAACTATAGATGAACTGTCAAAAGGGAATATTATTTTAATGCAACATTAACATTTTGGTAATTAACATGGAAGTTAATGCATTTAGCAGATGTAACAACATTAGACTTGTAAATTTTAATTAAAGTTAATGGCTCGTGATAGCTGTAGAGAGCAGGCATCCTCTCTAGATACTGAAAACATGTCTGATGTGATTAGAAATACTAAATGTAGAATAAAGGATAGTACTGGCAATGACTATTCTTCATTTCTTACAAAATCAGCAACTTGAAAGTCCTTTCAAATGAGGAAACTGGCAAGCGAATGGAAGTTAATAGAAGAGGTGATGATAATATTTAAGGGACTGACTCAAAACGCACAAACCGTTTTTGTGTATTTCCCTTTCTATATGAAGCTACCTGAGAAAATTCCAAGAAAAGCAATGAAGTTACTGAGTAATTTTAAACTAGGGACTAATATGTCATCTTCAATTCTCTCTGAAATTTCTAATGGAAAGTTGCCATCCAAAAGTATACTCAGATGGCTCAGTCTAGATTTTTGAAAACAAGAGTCAGTTACTTTGAGTGACAAACAAACAAAAAACCTGCATGTAAAAATTTTGATAAAATGATGAGTATGTTGACTGATAGGTAGCCACACTTATTAACCAGCTAAAAGTATATGTAATATTCAAATTCAATGCCAATGATAGATGTTTCACAAACAGATAATAAGTCTGCCTATTTGCCAATGGGGGTCAAGATTCCTTTAATGTTTCCCAAGTACCTTCCTTTCAACTAAGGCCTAATTAATTAAGGTTACTAATTCCAAACAATCCACTAAAGATACTGTATTTCTTCCATTCTAAGACATAGCTTCTTTATTTACTAGACTATAAGCCTGTCTTGTTTAAATAGTACTTGGCAAAAGTAGGAACCCAATAAATATCAGGCGAATGAATGAATAAATTTAGTTTTCTGAAATTTAAATAAATTTACAATTAATATCTATATTTAATACTGGCTATTAATTATATATTATATACATTATATTATATATACAATCAATACTGCTTTCTTGTTTGGTCCCCCAAAACTGTTTTAGAATCCAGAGTGTCTTACAGTGGATGGTGGAGTGGAATCAAAATACAGAAAGTTAAGTATTTCCATAAGTAATTATTGTTTTAAGAATAAAGTGAACTCTTCAAATAATAAATTGGACCCTGTATCCAAGCAGCTCTGAATGCAACATTTTCACGCGCCTTCACTGAGAGTACAAAATACAAAAGACTCAATAAAGGATGAGCTGTAAATACCAGAAACTTGGATGCTGGCACACCCCCAAGGAATGATGGATTCTGAGTTGTTGGTCAGGGCTCACTCCTGACTGTCAAATTCCTTGTGGTGCAAAGCACTGAACCGGTCAGCATGAAAACTTCTGTCATTCTTTAGTTCTAGAGGTTGTATGGATTGCAGAAATTACAGATTAAACAGAGACCATTTCAGTTTCTTTTCACACTCGATTTTTGGCTTGGTTTCCAACCTAGATGTAGACTGGCTAATTTGCAGGGCTAGTGAAAAGTGGTAGTCCCGAGGTTTATTGTATATTATAAACCTAATGGAATGTTGAGAACGAAACCTTGCTTTCCAACTGGTTTCTCTAGCCGTCTTTAAACTACGCTATAAAAATGACGAGAACTCGAAGCGGAACTGCATCTGCTGGCGAGTGACCATTCAACGTCTCAGATTTCTACACATAGAACATGGATTATATCATAATTTTGTTATGAATTTTAAGCCTCTTTCAATAATAACAGTGACCTCCTAGGTCAGGTATTTTCTGGGTAATTAGTAACCAGCTGGGTTAGGAGTCTAAATCTCATAAAATATTTTAAAGATGATTTTATGTTTTTGTAATTCAGAAAGGTCAACCAGTGAAATTAGGTAGTTCTCTGTTTTTCCTAATGGTGAATATGAACTTACACCTCAATCTCACTTGTCATTTTGTGAAACATGGACTCTTCCTGTCATTAGGGGCAGAAAAATACAATTCCAAAAATTTAAATATTTGGAAACACAGAGAAGGTAAATGATAAATTTACCGGTGAGCAGGAATTGTAATTCAAAACATGAACCACTGACCAATCCAGTACAGACACAGTGATTTTTTTCAACCACCCATGTTTAGGTCTCCCTGAACTTTGAGTGCTAATTGTATATCAGCCTGGCAAATAATTTTACACCAGAGTTACCAGACTTAGTAAATATAAATATGGATGCCCAGCTAACTTTGAATTTCGAATAAATAAAGAACAATTTCTTTTTTAGTCTGAGTATTGCATGAGACATACTAAAATATTATGTGTTGTTCATCTGAAATTAAAATTTGAGTGGACGTCCTGTAATTTCTTCTGGCAACCCTACCTCCTTGTCCAGGTTCTGGTGTCTCCCCCTCATTGGCCTCTTAGCCCTAGTTCCTGCAGTTCAGGTGGGGCTGTTTGTGGCATGTGTGTGAGGTGTCCTATGTGTGGCCACTCATCATCTTCTCTCCTGCCAGACCTGCCAGACCACTGTTCACACTTTCCTGGGTCTGTCCCACGTCCGCATGGACTTTGACATTCTCTCTTCCCAGAGCTCCAGGCTCTGGTAGGAATAAACACCTGTGCTCAGGACACAAAATCTGCCCAGTGTCTCTAATGACACCACTTTCAGGATTTCTGACCACAGGGTGGAAGGCACTTCAGAATCCCTGATCCCCAGAGACCTCACCTCCAACCCATGTCCCCCTTTTCCTTTATCTCCAGGCTCCTGCCCCAATTTCTGAACTGACCACATTTTTGTGAGGTGATCAATCACTTCCTCATAAAGATCTGCCTCCCTTGATGGCTTACTCACCTTGCTTTTCAGCTGGAAAAATCTGGCTTTGCCGGGTTTTCTGACACAGACTTCAGAGATCTACTTTTGAAATTGAAAACCTGACTATTGAATTTCTGTTTGCTTTCACCTTTAAGCTACCTTGAGGCCAAGGTTGCCTGTGGTTGAAGGTGGGGGGAAACAAAAAAGAAAAAAATGACTATCGTACGATTTTACATGACTGTGTAGCTACTCTTAGAATGTGACTTTGGGCTCAATGTTTTGCCCCAAACTTCTTCCTTATCTTCAGATTGAACACGTGGTCATCTTTATCAACCTACCGCCGTCCAGTTATCTGAGGGACCCTGTGACCCTGTAAAAGGTCTTAGTCTTGTAGTTCTCAGTTTTTCTCCTTGTTTACAAAATGGGACATGTTGAGGAAGAGTTATTTAATATTTTTCAAGTAACTCTTATGTGTTATGTAATATGAAATATTTCATTACACACAGTATCAAATACAACAATTCCTAGCCTACAAAGAACAAAATACAGTACAAGGCATGCCTTTGAAATATGATGAATGTACACAGGTTCCCCAGTTCTCCCTTATTATAGAATGTATGGTTGTATGCGGTGATGGGATCACATTACGTTGTGAGTGGATCACAGATTTTCGACATTACAAGGATTCCAATTGTGTATTTATTTAGTCAAATTTCCTCATTTCAAAACAGCACAGCTGTATTTTTTTAATTAATTAATTAATTAATTTTAGTTTTGGTTGTGTTGGGTCTTCGTTTCTGTGCGAGGGCTTTCTCTAGTTGCGGCGAGCGGGGGCCCCTCTTCATCGCGGCACGCGGGCCTCTCACTATCGCGGCCTCTCTTGTGGCAGAGCACAGGCTCCAGACGCTTAGGCTCAGTAATTGTGGCTCACGGGCCTAGTTGCTCCGCGGCATGTGGGATCTTCCAAACCCAGGGCTCGAACCCGTGTCCCCTTCATTGGCAGGCAGATTCTCAACCACTGCACCACCAGGGAATCCCCCACAGCTGTATTTTTCAATTAAGAGACATGGTCGGGAAGTTTCAGAGAGACTCGGCCTGTCCTTTACAAATGTGTAATTTTACACTTCATATTCATCCCAGTCATCATTTAGCATTTATCTTGTCAGTGGAATGTGTTAACTTTTAGAATAGAAAATCTAAATATTGATTTTTCTAAGATTGAATGTATCTTCACTGGGGGTACTCACGTTCATGTCCATTTCACTTTTTGCTCATAAAACAATTTATCTAGCAATTATCTAACAATTTAAAAATCAGGACAAGAACAAATGATTTATGGTGAAAATGTGTATCAATTATTGATAAAGATGGAAAATACACATATAATTTTATACTAATAAAAGAACTATGAATTAAAACAATATGACCCTTTTATTTTTTTCCTTCCAAACTGGCGAGTATTAAAATGATTAGGGTAGTCCCTGTAGGTGGAAAATATTGAAGTGAATCAGAAACACAAACCTTGCTCGAAAATTCTAGCTTACTTCATTGGCATTATCCTAATCCTGCATCTCTTTTTTCCTTAGCAGTGATATCCACCCTCCTGGCTTCATTTACCATTTTACACCTATGTTTCAAAAATAATTATCACCTACATATTCAGACCCACACAATCAACTGGCTACTTGGTATCCACTTGGAGGACTCACAGTTACCACAAATTCAATACCACAGTGGGATCAGCCCATATATATTGTTCTACAATTTTCTTTTCTTTTATTTAACCTTTCATTGTAGGTGTTTTTTCATAATGGTATATTTATATCATTAAAAGTAAATCCATTTTTGTCCCTTTTTGCTCTCCATCCCACTGTTAATGCTCTCTGGTCGGGACATCATCATAGGTAGCCTGGAATTTTGCAAGACCTTGCCTTATTGATTTCCCTGTACTCACTCTTGGACACTTTCAATCTTTTTTTCCTCTAATTAGCCAAAGCCATCTTGTAAAAATACTGAATTTAGCTCTCCGTGTGATCCGAAGGACCTGGTAGTCCATGGGGAAAGGTTTGAATTTTCTTCCAAAGGAAAAGGGAAGCCGTTGAAGAGATTCAGAGGTGGGGAAGTCACACACCATCACTCACCCTTTTCAAGGGGTGCTTTGGCTGCTGTGTGGAAAAATGGATTGTGGGAGCACTCGTGGGATCCAAGAGACTAGTGAGGGGGGTTTTAGCTGTGGTCTAGACGGGACGTGATGGAGGTTGGGGCTGAGGTAAAAGCAGTGATGAGAGGTGGACGAATTCTTGAAATATCTTGTAGGTTTAATTGACAAGAATTTCTGAAGGCTTGGATGTGCGGGGTAAGGGAAAGAGAGTAACTGAGAATTATGGGAGGTGGGGAAAGGAATTCGCTTAAGGAAGCAGTCAGAAATTTCACTTGGGGTATATTAATTGTGTCATGCCTCCACCACATTCAACTAGAGATTCGAGTAGGCACTTGTCCATATCAGGCTGGAGCACAGTGGAGGAGTTTGGGCTAATCAGATAAATGTGGGACTCATATTTATAGCCCTAAAAATGGAAGATGGGGAATATAGTTAGAGAAATGGTTGCAGAAATGAGTCTGAGGAACTGTTACACGTAGCGACTGAGGAGTGAAGAAAGAGGCAGCGAAGGAGACCAAGAAGGGACAGTCAGAGGCAGGAGAAAACCAGGAGAGTCAGGTATTGCAGAAGTCAGAACTGAAAGTGCTGGAGAAAGAGGAAGTGCTGCTAAAAGGTTAAGTAAACTGAGGACAGAAAAGTACTCAGTGGAGCTGGCAGCACAGAGGTCAGGGATAATTTTGATACGAGGTGTCATTACTGTTATTTGCCAATCATAACGAGTGAGTTTCCAGCTTAAATCCTTTCAGTGGCTTCTCCTCGGCCCCATGATGCAGTTCAAAACACTTCCTATGTCTTTTAAATCTCTCCACCTTCCGGCCAGTGCCCTGTTCCCTGACCCGTCTCTGCAGCCATACTGGACCTCTCTGAGTTGCAGTCCTGAAAACGTGATGTGCTCTCTCTCCTGTCAAGGTCCTCACACAGGTTTCAACCAACAGTAACTTCTAGACTGTGTGGCATATGAGAAGCAGCATTACATGGTGGTTAAGAACGCAGGCTTCTGTTAATCCCAAGCTCCTAATTTATCCCTGCCCCTCTTTCCCCTTTGGTAACCATATGTTTATTTAGATTCACACTACTTTATATAAAATAGATAAACATCAGGGACCTACTGTACAGCACAGGGAAGTCTATTCAATATCTTGTAATAACCTAGAATGGAAAAGAAACTGAAAAAGAATATAGAAGTGTATATGTATAACTGGATCACATTGCTGTACACCTGAATCATTGTAAATCAACTATGCTTCAAAAAGAAAAAAACAAGAATGCAGGCTTGAGAGTCAGCCTTCCCAGATTTGAATTCTGGCTCTGGCTTTTCTATTTGTGCCATCTTAGGAAGTTCCTTTTCTCAACTTAAGTTTCTGCAGTTCTTTTTGGCCCTTCAGTAAAATGGGATATGTCATAGAATTATTGTTAGAGGGAAAAAAAGTCACACTCAAAAGAATGAGAATTACAGGGCATCAGACTATGGATGTTAAAAAGGTAATTGAATCATGCCTTCAAAATCTCAAAGAAAAATTATTTATAATCCATATTCCTGTATCCAGGAAAAGAAAGTCAACCAGTTAGAAGGGCAAAATAAAAACATCTTTTCAGACATGTAAGAATTTAGAAAATTATCTCCCACACGGCCTTTCTTAGGGAATTATTTGAGTATGTACTCCTAAAAATAAGGGAATTAAAAAGTTGAGGAGAGGACAGGGAAGGCAAGAATAAATGACTATAGCAAAGGAAAGTGATGAAGGGAAGTCTGAAAAACAGCTTCACAGCAGGCTCAAGTGACAATTAATCCTGATTGGAACCAGAGGATGGAGAACTTTTGAAGTTCCTAGGAAAAAAATACAGCATCCAGGGATCTGATCATATTCCTAGCTTTAATATACTGGGTGATCTGAAGAAGGAAATAAATGCTGACAGTATAAGAAGCAAACAAAGGCAACAAGACAATCCAGGATAAATTAAAAAGGTACGTAGGATAGTTATGCTACACTAATTGGATTTGAAATAAACAAGATTTACATGGTTAAACCATAAAGTTTAAGTTTCATTTGACATAACCTCTAGAATTAACTTATAGACAAAAGATTTAGTTATGGTTAAAATGCCAACTTGATTCTCTACAAGTTCAAGTTTAGATGACTGCAGTGGGAAGGTAGAAGGTGGAGAGTTCAGCTGATGGGAAGGACATGGGTACAATTATCCTCATCTTACAAAATGGGGAGTGAAAAAATAACATCTCTAGTTGCTGGCATTCATCAAGGGTGTCAGATGCAAGCAATGCAAGGTGACTCTGACTTTACCAAGCAGAAAGGAGATCACTAAAATCATACTGGAAAGCTAACAATAAGAGTTTAGTTTTGGGAAAGCTGATAAAAAAACAACAACAGGCTCAGAGCTGTTTTTAAAAGTAATATCCAAAAGCATGTTGCAGAGCTGGTCTGATGAGAAAAGCCTTGGTGCTCCCACTGCCTCCGCTCCCCAACCAACAACACGACAGTGCCAGGAACTCGCTCACGCAACTCTGGGAAACAAGCACTACCATTGCCATCAGCGGTCACCCTCTGCCATCCACGCACTGCACACTTGGAGGCTCAGGAGAGCCTGTTTCTTTTCCCTCATGTTGTTCACCTGTAAATGAGACTATGAACAGGTGCATCTGATTGGCTGAAACTAGGCCATGTGCTTCTGTCATAGACACAAGGGAAATGGGACTGAGTTTAGCTCTTAGAGTAGAGGGGAAGGAATCAGAACATTGGTTTTTCCCCAAATATGATATTTTAACGCTCGCCAGAGATGAGGACAGATGAAACAATACGTAAAAGTCTATTATTTAAAGTTATAAGAATAATTTAAACAGAGACTAAAATTATTGCATTCTTTTTTTGTCTCTTATTCTTACAACCTGAATCCAATTCATCAGAAAATTCTGTTGGTTCTCCTTTCAAAATATGTACAGAAAATGACTCCTTAATGCCTTTCCTGCACACAGCCTCATCCCAGCTAGCGCAGTCTCTGCCCTAAATTACTAAAATAGCTTCCCAGCTGGTCTCCCTGCTTCATTCTTTGTCCCTTTACAGAATATTCAAAGTTAGCAGCCAGAGAATTCCTTTCAAGATATAAGAAAAATCCTGTTATGTCTGTGCTCAAAACCGCGCAAAGACTTCGAAGGTGACTCATTGTAAAAGTCTAAGGCCCTTCAGGATCTGCTGTTCTCCCCACCCAGCTGTGACCTCATCTTCTATTCTGACCCCACTCACTGGTCTCTCATCCTTCATCCAACGTGAGGGAAAAGCTTTGGTCCTGAGCACTCTTCCCCCAGGTGTCTGCATGGTTAACTCTCTCGTACCTTCAAGACCACCCTGCCCTGAGACCTCCCAGTCTCACCCTTTCTGTTTTACCAAGTTACCTTTTTTCAACAGCTCTGATCACCTTCTAACATACCATGTATAATTTACTTAATTATGGTGTTTATTTTCTGTCTCAAGAATTGTAGTTATTTTGTCTCTTTTATTAGCTGGTGTATCTGGGCCCTTAAAAAAGCTCCCTGGTATAGGAAAATAATAAGCCATTGTTGAGTAAATAAATAAATGGATGAATAAATAATTGCTATAAAACTTCATAGGGAAGAGCTGGTGGAATTAATTTATCTAAATTCTGGTTTGTCAGAGCAGAAAGCTGATAGATAGACCCTAAAACAGGTCAGTCAAGAAATATCAGCATATATTATTTAGAATTATGGCAGTAACTACAAAAAGAGCAAAAGTAGAAATATATAAAAGTGGTTGTGTCTGCAGGACAGTACTGGGAGAAGAAAGAAGTAGGGCAGAGCTCTGTGGCTTTTTATCTTAAACCTTTTTGAACTCTTGGATTTTTTTTTTTTTTTTTGGCCGCATGGCATGCAGGATCTTAGTTCCCTGACCAGGGATCAAACCCGTGCCTCCTGCAGTGGAAGCATGGAGTTTTAACCACTGACCACCAGGGAATTCCCGTGAACTCTTTGTTTTTAAAAAAATCATGTATGTGTATTCAACACTTTGACAAAAACTAATGTTTTTGGTATAATCAATTAAAAGGAAAATGTAATGCTGCATTAAAAAATTTAAATACATAATGAAAAATGAATTATATGTTCATTGTGAGTAGGAGATAGAATGTACAATGGGAAGTTGATATGGGCTGAATGTCTGTGTCCCCACCAACACCCATACGTTGAAGCCTAATCCCCAGTGTGATGGTCTTTAGAGGTGGGGTCTTTGGAAGGTAATTAGATTTGGATGAGGTCCTGGGGGAGGAGCTGTGAGATGATTGGTGCTCTTATAAGGGGATGGAGAACCTAGAATCTCTCTTTCTAATCAATGTGGGGATGCAACATGAAGTTGTTTGTCTGCCACCTGGAAGAGGGCTCTCTCCAGAACCTGACCTCCCTGGCACCCTGATCTCAGACTTCCAGCCTCCAGAAGTGTGAGAAATAAATTTCTGTGGTTTATAAATTTCTGTGGTAATTTGTTAGAGCAGCCAGAACTGACTAAAACAGGAGTAAAAATCATGACTAATAAAAATAATGAAGTAACTTCAATATTCTTCTGGTCAAAATACCTTCCTAAATTTTTTATTTTTATGATGACAAGTTTCAAGCAAAGAATGAATATATATGTGCCCATCTCTTAGCTCTGTCAAATTTTAACATTACACTTAATTTTGTATTCCTACTCTTTGATTTGCCTGGTGTGAGTCCCAAATATGGGTATAGATGGTTCATGGAAATATTGACACATGACTCTTACAAATTCTTTTTTTTTTTGCGGTACGCGGGCCTCTCACTGTTGTGGCCTCTCCCGTTGCGGAGCACAGGCTCCGGACGCGCAGGCTCAGCGGCCATGGCTCACGGGCCCAGCCGCTCCGCGGCATGTGGGATCTTCCCGGACCGGGGCACGAACCCGTGTCCCCTGCATCGGCAGGCAGACTCTCAACCACTGTGCCACCAAGGAAGCCCCACAAATTCTTAATAGTAAAGGTAATGGCACATGTGCTACTCTAAAGAGAATTTTGTAAATTACAGGTAGAATAATGCTGCTGAATATGATGAGGCAAAATAATGGCTAAGCATTGCATTTCTGGATATGTTTATGCAATAGGACATACTGATCAGATCCTAACAGTTTTTGCTTTCCTGGCAACTCACAAATATGCATGGAACTTATAAGACATATCTGTAAATGGGAGGACAGGATCTAAAAATTATGCTACAAAGATGGTATATACCCTTGTGCATATCTGAAACTCAATTTATGATTCTAGAAATGTAATTGTTGGACGTCAAGTTCATCCGTTAAATAGTAATAGCAGTTAATCTCAGTTGTTTCCATTGAAATTGGCAAGCCTAGCTCTAATCTGTTATGTAGGGTGCCATTTTGATAAGAAGTGTGTGATAATGCCATCCCCGGTATACGATACTGCTTCAAATTGCTCTTTTCATGACTTTGCAAAGCATTTCTCTTACCTGGTTATCATCTGGCACTCCGAGAAGACAGTGAGCATCAGCTGACCCACTTGGGGAACGAGGAAGCCACATCACTCTCCAATCTGTCCTACTTGCCATATTAATGAGCTGTGTTACCACCTGCCTCAGGGGAGCATGTGTGATCAGTTCTCCCACTTCTGATCATGCTGTCATGATGATGAAGGGCTGAGAGAGAGGTTTAGGAGAAAGAAACCTAGTTTAGTTAAAAAAGAAAAAGAGCAGAGCTGATTTTAATAAGAGCAAAATTAGTATTAGCACTCTTGGACATACTGTAATTCTCAAAGATATTAAAAGGAAAACCTCACCAAGTTAACTCTTCCTGTTTGTTTACAGTCCTTCCTGATGAATGATTTAGAGGGACAGCCTAAGTTTTAGGCCACCTGTCAAATATAGAATTTACATGAACACAGAAAGTTGTTACTAAGCATCGTGGTCTCTGGTGAATTCTCAGTAGAAAAATATTAACATAAAATCTGTGGGGATTACATTATTTGATTCAAGACTTTACTAAGCTCACATTAAGAACCAAATATTTGGTTAGAGATATGAGAAAGCATTTATTTTCTTCCTGTGTAACTCTTAATGCTTCATAATATCTTGATGTGACCTTGACATTTTTAAGGACTTCATTTATATTTTTGTCGATTACAAAATACAAACATTACTATTTTAATTCTTTTTATTGAGATATGTATAAGGACTCCACAGACAAAGAGCTCTAAAAATGCTTTTTTTCTGTGAGTATCTCAATTTCATGGGAGAATACCACCCAAACCGATCAGGTTTATACGAACTAGGACATGTGCAAATATAAATCCAGAGAAAGCTATGAAATTGAAAAGAGCTTTCAGACTTACTATAAAATTTAACTAGACATAGGTAAAAAGCCAGCTAAGCTCAAATTTAATGACTAACCTTCACTGTAAATTGGGCATATCTCAAAAAATACGATACTTATTAAATGATTTCAGAAAAATCACATACCACAGTTTTTTCATAGAGTTTTAAAGCAAAAGCAAACTCAGAATAATCATTATTTCTCTTCCAAAATTCTATTCAGCATTCTTGTCAATGAAGGATACTGAAAATTTTTATAATAACTCTTAAAAAACCATGCTTCATTTTGGTTCCTTAAGAAGGAAAACTGAATCTCCTCTATTTTTTTTAAGGCTTCTATAACAGACTGAAAAATGATTCAATAATATTGTAAGACTTCAGATATACCCCTGTTACATTCTAAGATGCCAAATTAGTTGGCTATGGCTGCCGTAATAAAATATCACAGACTGGATGGATTAAATTTATTTTCTCAGAGCTCTGGAGGCTGGAAGTCCAAGATCAGGATGTCGGCAGGGTGGCAGTGTTGGTTTCCTTGGAGGCCTCTCTCCTTGGCTTGCAGACGGGCTTCCACATGGCCTTTTCTCTCTGTACACCCCCCACCCCCAGTTGTCTCCCTTTGTGGGTCCACATTTCTTCTTTTTATAAGGACACAAGTCAGATTGGATTAAAGCCCACCGTCACAGCCTTTTTTCTTTAATTGAAGTAGAGTTGATTTACAGTGTTGTGTTAGTTTCAGGTGTACAGCAAAGTGATTCAGTTTTATATATATATATATAGATAGATAGATAGATAGATATAGATATAGATATTCAGATTCTTTTCCCTTATAGGTTATCACAAAATATTGAGCAGAGTTCCCTATGCCGTACAGTAGGTCCTTGTTGGTTATCTATTTTATATATAGTCGTGTGTATATGGTAATCCCAAACTCCTAAAGCATCCATCACCCCTTTCCCCTTAGGTAACCATAAGTTTGTTTTCTCTGTCACAGCCTTATTTCAAATTAATCTCCTCTTTAAAGGCCCTGTCTCTACACTTACAAATTCCTCTTCCTCTTGCCCCTCCTCTTCTTCTCCCTCTCCCCCACCACCTCTTCCTCCTCCCCCCTTCCTTCTCCTTCTCTTTCTTTTTCCTCTCCCCCCCTTTTGTTATCTTCTTGACAATTCAATAATTCAAAGCTTAGTTATGGAAGAGTGGAGAAAATAGGAAAGAATGTTTGAACTGTCATTTTTCTGCATTTTTCTCTAAGTCCAAATCTGTTTCATTAAAAGAAATCATAATAAATTTGGGAATCATGCAGAACTTCTAGCAAGGAACTTTGAACAATTTGAGGGTCTGAATTGCTTCAGTGCCCCCTTGGCATGTCTTGGTGGTGGCATAGGCATGAGAGGAAATTTATAATAATTCTTTAGATCACCACTTTAGAATTTTCTGGTATTAAATTTTCATCACTTTGCTCTGGTCCTTGGAGTCTCCCTGTTTAAAATACTAGCATATTTTTCAGTTTAAAAAAAGAAAAAGAAAAAATAAACTAGTACAGCTTTACCAAGAGTGTTTATCCTGTGGGATAAAATTGTTTCTGAAGTTAAAATTCTTCTTCCTGTTTTCCCAGCACATCAGGTGGGGTCTCCCTTAAAGGTGAAGGACAGGGATCGTGCTAGTGAAGGGCGAGTCTGCCTTCCAGTCCTTAGCACAAAAGTCATCCTGCTACTGTCTGAAGCTGTTGCTCAGACAGCTTTCAATTCAACTCAGAACACTTCCTTGAATTATTGATAAATCTGCATCATTTGGGGAAGTAGAAAATGGTAACATGGTGGAATTAATAGTTCATCTCATTCTTTCTTCAGGGATATGGCATTTTTATGTGTTGCACAGAAGAAAGACCTTATATGTGAAGATTTCATTTTGTAGCAAGTATATTTATGTAAGAGGATATAAAGGATGCTCCGAAGGGAAGTCTTGAATCATTCATCAGTGTATGCCTCACAGTACTTTGTACTTTATAGTGAATTTTCAATAAATATTGGCTGAATAAATAGATGAATTTACCTGGAGATGAAGCAAACTCAGGCATATTAAAATCCATATTGTCAACAGCACTAATTCTCAGCTCTGAGGCTGCAATCAGATAGATACGCCATAAACAGAGATTTCCAAACTTTCTCAGTTCGTGGTGGTGCCCTTAAGTGTATCAGCAGTTTTTTTTCACAAGCCCCTTGACAAACAAACAAACAAAAAACCAAAAACCAAATCCCCAAACCCCAAAACCCAACAAAAATCAAACAAACACCACCTGCCGATTCAGGTCACCAAGTAATTAAATCTTAACAATTTAGTATTTATGTCCTAACAACTTAGTAGCCATTTGAAAAAAAATATATGCATAATTTGAAAGAGCAAATAATACTTTTATTTCATTCTTAAATAATCACAATTACTAATAAGATGCACAGCTTCTTAAGCCTCAGAAGCAGATTGGACAACACCCCCCATGTCATTTTTGGTTCTACATTGATTATTTTCATGATATTTGTTTTTTAATCTCAGCAATCTCCCAAAACTCAGCTTCACAAAGATATGATGTCATCAAAAGGAATGGAACTCGATGTAATATCCAAACAGTGAACTGCCTCAGGCTAGTAGCTCATAAGAAGTCTGACAAATGTTGAGTGTTGCTGTGATTCCCTCGAATATTTTAAATATTCCTAAATATTCTCATATGAGTTCACTGTGGTGAACACAGTTTGAGCAAATAAAGTGTTATCAGCAAGAGTCAGATTATTGAAGGTACCAATCATTTTCCTAAAAATAAGACTGTTCTCAGTTATTTTTGTAATAATACCACTTATGTATTGACTTTCCAATACTTTTTTCAATAGTTTTAGGGAAGCAATGCATGTAAGAGCTTAGGATGTGGGACCTGTACATAACCACATTCATTGAACTTGCTGGAGTCACAAGTATTTGGTATTCTCACCTGTTCTGGGCATTTATTATTCTTTCTCAGTTCCTCTATGAAATGTGGAGTCTCAGTACCCCTATTTGCTATCACCTAGAAGAATTTGCTTGGCAACTGTATGTTTTTTTTTTTTTTTTTAACTCCTTCCTGCAATTAAGCTACAAAACCACTTGGTGGTGATAGATGCTTTATTCATAACAACCAATTACCAAATATGCTTTTTGAGGTCTAGTCAAAATCATTTTTCCACTATTTTCAGATTTCTAAAATTAAAACAATAAAATAGCTGAGTTGTAAAGTAAATAATTCTAAATAGAACTTGCAAAGGAATAAGTAGAAAGATTTGGTTTGGTACTTTCTTCACTAATCCTTGTATACAATTTACTTTTAATTTTCATTTTATACTTAGATTTTGATTAAAATATTTTGTGTTTTTTAAAAACAGATTTAATGTTCTGCACCTTTGTATCATAGTTCATTGATTCTAAGACACCACTGAATATGAGAAGCATTCCAACTTCACAGATGTTAAATGTTAAAAACACAAAAAAGGTGTCTTAGAAACAGTGAGATGCTGTATTTGCAGATTCCAAAAGAGTCTTAGTTCATGGGAGATACTCAGTAAATATGTCTAGGGAAGAAAAGAAGGAAGGAATAAGAAAGAAAGAAGGGAAGGAGGAAAGAAGACTGTGGAGGGGAGGATAAGGAAAGGAGAGAGGAAAGAAAGCAAGAAAAAGGGCAGAAAAGAAAATGACATCCTCTTCCCCAAGAATGGGCATAATTCTGAGGCTTTCTTGGTGGGAAACTTCCAATTTTCCTTTTCACGGATGGAAACTTTATTTATTACATCAATAGTAATTTGATATTGATGAGTTAATAAAAATGAAGCCACTGAGTTGTAATCCCAGGCCCATGAGCTTCTGCATTCCTTTCTTCCCACGTGGAAGGAAGAAAAACCAGACATAGCTACCTTTGGACCTTCATGCAGGGGCTAAGCCTTGTTGCCTCCTTTCTGTCTGGATCTCACTTTGTGTCACCTCCTCAGAGAAGCACTCCTGGACTGCCTATGCCAATGGGATTCCCTCTCAGAGCTTCTTATCCTTGGTTCCCTCCAGACTGTCTCCTCATCCCCACAAGGGCTCATTAACTAGGCTTAAAGTGTAACTCATTTCCAAAACCATGTATACTTTAACAGTGATTTCAAAGATCAGAAACCATTTAGAAACCAAAGGAATGCAAGCCTACATATTAATTACAAGATTTAGATTGAAAAAAAAACAAACCACAGTAACATGCACTAACACTGAATAATCTTAAACCTACAAAACTAACAATTTATAGTTAATATGTGATGATAAAGGAGGACCAAACTCTGTACCAAGGGCAATGAGAGTGAAGGAAGGATAAGCTGGACTTACTTCCATGTATTTCTGGAGCTGGATTGCTAATTGGCTTGTGTGTGAGCTTCTGTGATTTAGTAAGCTAACAGGTAAGCTTATGTGAACCTAGCCCATCTTCCTGCTTTTGGACAGGCCAGAAAGATGAGAAGGATATTTGAGAGCCTACTTTGCAAGTTTACAGACTCTTTTTTTTTTTTTTTTAATTTATTTGGCTGTGCCGGGTCTTAGTTGCGGCATGTGGGATCTAGTTCCCTGACCAGGGATTGAACCCGGGCCTCCTGCCTTGTGAGTGCGGAGTCTTAGCCACTGGACCACCAGGGAAGTCCCAAGTTTACGGACTCTTTTCTTGCAGTTAATTTTAGGCCATATCTTTTGTAAGTTTCTCATGTTTTACTTTAAGGCAGGTTATTACTCTGCTTTACTAGTAAAGGAGAATAGCAAGCCTGTTAGTGCATGAGGGTCATCCTCCTTTTGCTACCCTGAGATGTGATGCCTGGAAAACCTCCATGTGCTTTGTTACACTTGGTACCTCTGTTCCCCACCTCAGCCCCACCACCTTTTCTTTGCCTCACGTCACACTCCAGCATCCCAGGTAGAACCCCAGGGGCAAAACACAAATGAAGTTCCATCCCAAAGCTGCACTGGTCCCAGAACTGGTCCATGAGCTGCTGCCCCATCAAAGGTGTGAAGATCTCCTAACACAGCAGCTGATTTATCTCAGTATATGTTAAGAAACAGAGGAGGGTATTGGTTTTGATTTTTGTATAGTTTTGTACACACATAAATTTAAAGAATCATGAAACAGGAAAATATATAGATTGTCCATAAAAAGAATTAAAATAGTAGATTCTGAAAGTAATAAAAGTAGATTTTAGCTTTCAGGGGCTAAAAAATCAGCAGCAAAGATTCAGATGATATGATTGTTCTGACTTAATATAATCTCTCTACATATTTAGATTTCAAGATAGTGTAATTGTCCATAAACTCACTAGCTAGGTATTAGGAATAAAGGCTTGGTAATGTAGTAATTACAGGAATGTATATTAAAAATTTTACATAGGAAATTAAAACTAACCAATCATTGACATGACACGACTAATTTTCATGTTTTGCTCCAATCATTTCTAGTTTATATTCTGACAGTTCTACAAACTTCCTATTGTAAAACTGTAAAACATACCTAACTATTTAGATTGGAGTTACAAGATATAGGCCTGATGGAAGTATTAATTTCATGTAATTTAGAACATGAAGAAGTAATATTTTTATTATTTACTTGTCTTCAGAAAATGATTGTCTTTACCTTTCAATATGAGCAAGGAAAAGACAAATAAAAACAAAACAGAATTTTTAAAGTTGCATACTTTGGTTGCCCAAACTATACATTATGTGTGTGTATATTTATATATTCTTAAATAATTTTTAAAAGTTACTCATATATATATATATGAGCAACTTTAAAAGTAATTTATATTTTAAAAATAATAATATAAAATAAGTAGATATTTATATAAATAATTTAAAAGTTCTGAAGATTAAATAAACCTATTAGTAATACAGCAATAAATAACACTAATGGGCAAATGTAACAAAATTGTCCATTTAGGACTGTTTGCGGTTTCCATGGGTGACAGTCTACTGTTTGTCTTCTACTCTTTCAAAGAAGGAATTATCCCATAAATCTATGGATAAATATTCGTTTGCCTCACCCAGTCCTTGAATGGTTTATGAATTTAAAGGTTCTTGCCCTGAATTTTAAGGATCGGAAGTTCACCAAGTTTTTAAGCATATTTCTGATTTTTGCCCCCAATTTTCAAGCTTTGGAAATGACTGTTTGTTCTAGGAAGTGTTGTCCCAGGCGCCTCTTACTCTACATAATGCTAACTTTTCCATAGGAAAGCTGATATGACAGAGTGATTAAAGAAATAAGATGTCTGTATATATGTACCACATCTTGAACGAAATTGTGCCATTTGCAGAGACGTGGATGGACCTAGAGACTGTAATACAGAGTGAAGTAAGTCAGAAAGAGAAAAACAAATATCGTATACTATCGCTTATATGAGGAATCTAGAAAAATGATACAGATGAACTTATTTGCAAAGCAGATATAGAGACACAGACATAGAGATCACACTTATGGTAACCAAGGGGGGAAGGGAGGGTGGGATGAACTGGGAGATTGGGATTGACATATACACACTACTAGGCATAAAAGAGATGACTAATGAGAACTTACTGTATAGCACAGGGAACTCTACTCGATGCTCTGTGATGACCTAAATGGGAAGGAAATCCAAAAAAGAGGGGATATATGTATACATATAGCTGATTCACTTTGCTGTACAGCAGAAACTAACACAACATTGTAAAGCAACTATACTCCAATAAAAATTAATTATAAAAAAGAAGAAATAAAGTGTCTCCATAATTTGAATTTTACCTGATGGTGAATTCAATGGCAGAATTATGGAGGGTGTTGAGGGTGTTTATGATTATCTAGGCTTATTGTCATAAAGACAGTGAGAGCCTGCTTTCGGTATATCTTTGAGTTTGACATGGCATGATTCCAAATCTGGCTTTATTCACATCCTGTATTTCCAAATAGATTGAACATTAACTGTTCAGTTGAACTGCTGAAAAAATCATTACTGAGGTATTTTAAAATGCACTTCCACCCTTAAGTAGAACAGCTGAAAACAGAAGATCGAAGAGATGCGTATTTTAAGCAATAAAGGCTCAAGTGTGAGCAAAGAGGGTTAGAAAGAGGAAAACAACATTGGATGCAACTTTTCACTTCTTGTATTGACTTTGTTAGTGATGCCCTTTTGGATCTGTAGTCTAAGGGCAGCCTCTCAATTTATCTATGTGAAATATTAAAATCAAGAAGAAAGACATTATTTTCCATTTTCTTTCCTTCGTAGGAAATAGATAACTGTTTCAACTGCTCAGACCTGAACGAATTTGGTGCATCCCAAGGCAGAAGTGAGAGCATAGAAGTGGTAGAGGGTGATAGAAATTAGACAGGACTCTGAGATATTCCCATTCAACTTTGTGAAATCACAGAGCATTTGTAGCATCCCCCTTTCAGGGTAGACACATGCACACAAAATTTTCCAGAGAAACCTGCACTCTTTAGATTTATCTTTAACCGGGCTTTCTGTTAGCATAGATCAGAGAAATTGCCACCAAGGTGGAGGAAAGGGCACCCTGGGAAATGGCCTCAGTTTGGTCCCACATCAAGGATGGGATGTACCAGTGTGAAAAGGAAAATCATTCCTGAGTATATTTCCTTCATTGCTTTGACTCTTTGCCTACTGCATATTGGCCCTCTGGCTTTTGTAGTAAGAGTCAAAAAGTAGAGATTCAGTTGAATCCTGTTGACCAGAGGAAATCATGATATAAACATAAATGGCCAGTTGTGCTGTTTCTTTCTTGTTTTGCAACCAATATAAAATATTAGGGACTTCCCTGGTGGTGCAGTGGTTAAGAATCCGCCTGCCAATGCAGGGGACACAGGTTCGAGCCCTGGTCCGGGAAGATCCCACATGCCGTGGAGCAGCTAAGCCCGCGAGCCACAACTACTGAGCCCTCGTGCCACAACTACTGAAGCCCGCGTGCCTAGAGCCCGTGCTCCGCAATGGGAGAGGCCACTGCAGTGAGAAGCCCGTGCACTGCAACGAAGAGTAGCCCCTGCTCGCTGCAACTAGAGAAAGCCCACGGGCAGCAATGAAGACCCAACGCAGCCAAAAATAAATAAATAAATAAAAGAAAAATATTTTAAAAAATAAAATAAAATATTACATTTCCCTATGTTAAATATATATATATCTAACATATATGTGTACACACACACACACACACACACACACACACACACACACACACATATATACAGTGTTGAAATGATTCCTCAGTTTTAAAACTACTACAAAAATAGCTGGGAAAAAGCTGCCGTCAGTATGCTGCTAAAATAAACCATGAACTGTCTTCTCAAAGTACAGAACTAGATAGATGGGACATAGCAGAGTTGTCTTTCTGTGATTTTGAATTCTAGGTGTTTGATGGCAGGATAACATTAAGGCAGATTTTATTGCTTTAAAGGGAAGCTCATCTGCATGATCTGTTAATAATCACATGCAAGAGGCCAGGAAAGTGAAAAAGTAGCTTTCAAATATTTTTCGTGAGTGTTTTTACAGCACGGTAGAGATTTATTTTCTGCCACTGTACAGTGACCAGAGCCAGGCCCCGAGGAAAGTGATCTCCCTGGGGTTGTCTGCAGTGTGCACTTTGACCTCTTCCTCTTGGCGCAGGTTAGTCCAGACATTTCAACAGCTTGACTAAGCCTCATCACCGGTCAGCTGCCAAGTTCAGCGGCTGCCAGGATCACTAGCTGCTTTTTAAGTACACCTGTTGCCAGCACTGTGTATGAGTCAAGAAGGCTAGACCTTTCTGGTCTATCCCACTGGCTAGGATCTCTTTCAAAGGAGAATTATTTTTAATATGACTTCATCATTCTTCATCAGGAAAACATTTTTTTTTAGCAAGCTTCTCTCCTTACAGAGAAGTTGCATTGACCCTGAATTGCTATGGTACATCAGGTCTGGGTTAACCTACAGATAAAAAATGGTTTTGATAATCAGTACTACCTCTACTTTGTATTTTTCATTGTGTGGGCCGGCAAAGCTACATGAATAACAAAACATGTAGACAGGGTGTAAACTGAAAGGGTTTTTTTTTTTTTTTACATCTTTATTGGAGTATAATTGCTTCACAATGGTGTGTTAGTTTCTGCTTTCTAACAAAGTGAATCAGTTATACATATGTTCCCATATCTCTTCCCTCTTGCGTCTCTCTCCCTCCCACCCTCCTTATCCCACCCCTCCAGGCGGTCACAAAGCACCGAGCTGATTTCCCTGCGCTATGCGGCTGCTTCCCACTAGCTATCTACCTTACGTTTGGTAGTGTATATATGTCCATGCCTCTCTGTCGCTTTGTCACAGCTTACCCTTCCCCCTCCCCATATCCTCAAGTCCATTCTCTAGTAGGTCTGTGTCTTTATTCCTGTCTTACCCCTAGGCTCTTCATGACATTTTTTTTCTTAAATTCCATATATATGTGTTAGCATTAACTTCACCGTAAATGGTACTTGATTATGACACTTAAAACCTTTCATATATAATAACACATATATATGAAAGGTTTTAAGTGTCATAATCAAGTACCATTTACGGTGAAGTTAATCTGATAGTTAATGGTAAGTATTGCATGGTAATTAGGTATAAACACTAAGTAGCACGTATAAAGGACTGTAATTAGTGCATTTCAGGGAGCCAGGCAAGCATTTTTGAAGCAAGCTTGGTGGGGAGATGAATAGAAAAGCAGTTAAAGCTGGACTCTGCTCTAATGATCCCTGGCACCAGAGGAGCCTCTTTGGCCAGAACTCTCTGCTTTTCCATGAGCATTTGCTCTAGGCCAGGGGCCCAGGGCAAGGGGACAACCTCCCCTATCAGCACAGAGGTGATGAAAAGTCATAGATAGAAAGTGCATTGGATTTGGAGAGTCTTCACAACTTCTGAAACACTGTACACTATCTAGCTGTAGCTTTGTAGTTTTTAAGGTGAAGAAACAGGACACATAGGGATGTTTTCAACACTCTGGGCATCATTTAGCCATGATAGGATACTTCTAGGGCTTCATGAGCTCTGTTTTGATCCATTTCCCTATCAGTCACTGTTCATGAGGGATAAGTGTTTTCCTCATACCAATGAAATGTCTGGTCCATATCCGAATGTGTAGTTCATTTAATTAAGCGTGTTTTATTGATTATCTATCTACCTATTGACCCATGTACATTTCTAAAAGGTGGTACAAAAGATAGTTTTTAGAAACCTTAATCAGGGTGAAATGTCTTAATCCTGGGAATATCTGGTTATTTTCCCTGCTGGGTGTGCCTGTGTATAACTCAAGTGACACTGTCCTTACTTGACTGATTTTGATTTGGTGGGACTCGACAGAGCAACCTGGTTCAAATGCCAAATCATTGGCTTCATTCTTGCCCACTTTCCTACCCCAAGTTCAGTTCATTGTTAAATCTTGTTGGCTGTATCTTAATATATCTGGGAAATATATATATCTCAGAAATATATCTGGGATCTGACCATGCTTATCACCTCCACTGTTAGCACGACAATTTAAGTCATCAATATCTTTTACCTGATTGTTATACTAGTCTTTTAACTGTTTGACTAGTTTCTACCCTGGAATCTGTTCTCCACAGCAGAGCTATTCTCTGCAAACCAAAGTCGATTTGGTCACCCTTCAATGGCTCTCCATTCATACCCTGCTTTATTTTTTAATGAATCACCGTTTGACATAGTATGCATTTATTGGCTTATTACATTATTATTACCTTTTCTACAATATAAGGTCCATGAGAGCAGGGACTTTGTGTCTTGGTAAGGGTTTATCTTTATTCCTTAGAACAGTGTCTAGCAGGTTTATTAACACTTTATTAACCACTGAAGTCAACATCTACTATTGAGATTTTGAATTACTTTCGTTCTAAAAGTAAACTTTCTAAATCTTAATTCCATGGCTTTAACATTTTAAGCATTTGAGCTATAATCTACTCATTCTTAGCTCGAATCCCTTTGGTTGGGAAGCCAAACTAGTGAACGGACCTAGGAGTAATAGCAACTGCTTAATGAGCACTTCTATGCCAGGCTCTTGTGCTTCAGCATTTTGCTGTATCTCATTTAATTCTAGCCTAGTTCTAGAGACAGGTATTATTACTATTCTCCTTTTACATTTAAAGAGACTGAGACTTGGGAGAGATGAAATAACATAATACTCAGAGTTAATAACCCCTGAGCTGAGATTACAATCAAGGTGTGGTTGACTCTATACTGCCTTCTAGCCGTGTCCTCCGGTAACGCGTGTCAGGTTATTGAAGTAGCGAAGCGGCTTAATTCAAAGCATTCCTTCTGCAGTTCCATGTACTAGGGTTCTGGGATATAACAAATGTCCCTCCATCCCCCAAAGACTCTTAGGGACCAAACCAGGTAGTTCCATTCTTTCAGGAATGTCCTAAAAGCCACTGTCCTCTAAGCTGGGTCTCTTACTTTAATGTAAGTTTCTCAAGCGCAGAGGCAGTTACATCACCTAGGAAAAGACGATGGGATCAAAACGTTATGATCCAGAAGAAGAAAGCGTTGTCACCAATCCGGCTGACCGCTTGCAAATAGGGCACTTAAACATAAAGTTCTCAAAAAGCAGCCGACCCCCGGGTGGGAGGGAAGTTGGCGGAAAGAGGGGAATAGGGTTCGGCCTGACCACAGGACGGCTTCTCCAGACCCGTCCGGGCTCCAGCGCGTAAGTCGAGGGGTCCCTCCGCGGAGGCCAGCGGATGCATCGTGCGGCCAGAGCAGGGCTCGGGGGCGGGGTTCGGCGTGGGGGCGGTGCCGACGCCCGCTCCGCCCCCTCCTCGGGGATGCCGGGATGTTTACACTCTTGACAGCAGCGGCCGCTGGAGGAGGAGCGGGAGTCTTGGGAGGATGGGCCACCGCTAAGCTCGCGCTCCGGACGCGCCTCGCCGTGCACAGGGTGGGTCTCCGTGCCTGCAGCGTCCGCGGGGGCGGCGCGGCGGGAGGTGGCCAGCGCTCCGGGCCTAGCAGCCACAGCCCCTGGCCCAGCGGGCCTGTGCGCGGCACCGCCTGGCCGAGCCGCCCGCCCGCCCCGGGTCCCTCGCCGGCCGGAGAACGGAGAGCTCCCCGTTTCTTGGTGAGTCGCCACCGGGGTCTCTGGCGCGCGGGCCGGGGCCCCGCCGGCTGGGGCCGCCTGCGGGAGCCAGGCGGGAGGGGAGGTAGGTCCGGCTCTCGCGCGGCGGCCTCGGGACCCCGCCAGGGGGAGAGGAGGCTGTGCGGGGCGCGCGGACGAGCGGGCGGGGGCTTTGGTCAGGTCGTGGGCGGTGGCGAGAGCCTCGTGCCCCGTGCGGCTCGGGCGTCCGAGGCCGCCGCCGTAACTAAGAAACTCCGCGGCCACGGCTGCGGCGCAACAGGTCTCGGTTCGGGGACCCGAGGAACTTGGCGAAGTTCCGCCTCCCGCCGCACGCTCATTGGCGGCGGCGGTTATTTATTCCACGTGGATTGGTTGGGTTCAGCTGTCAGCCGTCAGCCTCAGCCGGACTGGGCAGAGCGAACTTCTGAGGAGAGGTGGGTGGTGGGAGCCTTGCAGACCGGCCTTGAGAAGTGCGGGGAGGGTGACCGGTCTGTTGGAGAAGGAGCTTTCCTGGGACTCTGTCAGAACTAGGAAGCGTCAGGGAGAGGGATTGCAAGGTAGTAGCGAACATTGGTGGTGATAGTGGCAATGGAAAAGAAATAAAGACATTGAACACTGAGGCCCAAGCCAGAGAGGCGAAGGGGAGCGCAGAGAAGAAAGGAGAAAAGTAAGACCACATTGCCCCAGGACAGGGTCAGGAATCGAACACAACCTAGAGGAAGGATCCTACAGTGAGATTTAAGAATCCCTGTTACCTCTTTCCTATATACTGTAGGCCTTGGGAGATGATGTTTCAAACAGGTGAATCTTGTTCTTGCACAGCTGTAGGTCTTGTTAGGGATAGATACTAAGAATATACTTATTTTACAGTAAGATATGTTTCCAACCTTGAGCATTGTTGGTGATGGAATTGAAAGTCAGAAACATTGCAGAAGTGGAATGATTTTTCCCCTCCTTTGAGGCTACTGATCTTAAGGATGCAGTTGAAACGATCAGATGCCCATGGTTTGTAGAGCATTGTGTACCCGTTATAATTAGAACCACTGTTTCTGATTCCTTCTCCAAGGAATTTGCAGTTTCAAGGAGTATGCACACTCCCAGCAGGCTACAGCAGAGTGTCTCGCCAGGTTGCATTACAGAATAAAGTACAGAATGTGTGTGTGAGACCCATCTGTTCTGTTTAGGAGCTTGAGCTGCTCCGGGTGTGGTCGGAGAATGGCATAGTACTTTCACTCAAAAAGTTTATGGTACGTTTGGGACTATCAGACAAACACTGAAAGGGTGAATAGTTAGACAAGAGATACAATTAACTCTGTAATGGTTTGTGGCAACTCTTGCTGAATTGATGCCGAATATTCTTGGCTGTAACGCTTGATGAAGGCCAGTGCCCCCAAAACGGTTAACATAAAGCGTAAGCAACTTCATTTCCAGACGAAGGGATCCCTCGCTACCGTCGAGGAGATCCAGTCCACAGGTTGCTTCACTCCTAAAACCGCAGCATCCTCAGCTTGGCCCTGGACTAGGTGGGAGCTTGCTGGGGTGGGGGAGAGATGTTGGAGCTTTGAAAAACTTTGCGTCTCGGAGGCGTCAAAGGGGTAGAAACTATGGGGACGGCGAGAGGAGGGCGGCGAAACTAAAAGGCTAAGGCACCCCTAGTGGAAGCTGGTTGCTTTCCCGGGGTCTGGGGCAGCCCGGGACCTTGCAAGACGCGCGGTCCTGAGATTCGGCTCTCGAGCAGGAGGCCCCGCCCCCTTCAGACTGACGGCCTCCACAGCCAATGCACGGTGAGGACGGCGCTGCTCCCGCTGGAGGGCGGGCACTTCCCCCGGCCCCGGGGGCTCAAGGGAGGGGGGCGGCGTGTGGGATAAACGGGCAAGATAAGGGGAGGTTGTGAGGTAAACACGCAAAACGAGGAGGGGGGGCTTGTGAGAGAAACGCATAAAACGAGGAGGGGGCTTGTGAGAGAAACACGTAAAACGAGGAGGGGGCTTGTGAGATGGGGGGCGTGTGGGGTAAACGGGCAGTGTAAGGGGAGGTTGTGAGAGAAACAGGCGTAAAATGAGGAGGGCGCAGCGGCAGGTTCCTAGGACCCCGTGGTGCTCGTCTCCTTTCAAGGTTCAGCCACGCTTTGGACCCACCGGTTGGTGTGACTAATGGAGGGGAGGAGGGGCTCTCACAAGCCCCCTCCTCATTTTACGCGTTTCTTTCACGAGCCCCCTCCTCGTTCTTTGAAATTATCTGAAAATGAAAACCAAGAAATGTCAGAATCCCAATCCTTAAGCGTTTTTACAATTACTTGGGACTCTTTCCACAGTTAAAAATTTTTTTTTTTCACCCAAAAAAGTAAAGACCGTCCCTGGAGTGCAGACTCATTTCCTAGTTTGCACTGCTGTGCTGCTCGGGGTCGTTGACTCGGGTCACACCTGCAGCGCCCTCCACGCCCTTTCCCACTCACACATTGTCCTGGCTGGACAATTTCAAGAGCGCTTTTCCAGCCCCTAAAGCAGCACTTACTCCAAGAATGAGGAAAGCACGCCTGGTATGATGGCCGCGTACTGGTGGGGAGGGGAGGTTTGAGGCCTCGGGTGTTAACCTACCCGAATAGTAAAACTCAGTTTTGTAGTTTCCACATGACCAGAACGCGGGTATAGTTTGTGCGCAGGAGTATCTGATCTCGTACTCCCCTCCCTTCATCTTTCTGGTGGTTGCAGTTGGCAGTGTGAGGCTCTGGTTTATTGCAAACATTTAAGTATTTTCTTCCCGACTCTTGTGCATTTACTGAAATGTAGATTTCTTTTTTTTTTAACTTAAATATGTAGTCAGAGAAATCATTAGAGAGTTTTATGGTGTTTCTAGAACCAAAAACTGTTTTCATTGGAACTGTCTGATGTTTTAAAATGTATCTTTCCAGTATTACTAGTGTAGCCACTGTTCAGGGCATCTGGAGAGGAGAGAATAACGATTACTTAATGCAGTTTTGGAAAAGAAGTTGCTTAATTAGGTAATAGGTCCCCAAAATTCCTTTCAGGTTTTGATTTTTTTTTAAAACAGGCTTTGGTGTTTAAAAAATGTGCAGGGCAGCTGCATAAAGCAATACACTGTCCACATTCCTGGTTTCATTCAAATTAATATATTTGTCCCTTCAAATATTTGCTCAAGAGTTATGTGGGTAGGTGTTTTAGTACATCATTCATAAAACATGGCAGCAAACTTAGCATAATACTAAGGGTGTTTTGGAAATGACATGTGTGATTAATGTTTGCTCTGAATTGCCTTACCAGCAATTATTTTATCAGCATTTCTATAAATGTATATAACAAGATGTTTTAAGAAGCATTTCTTCATACTTTCGAATGTTTCAATTCATTTCTTCCTCCCTTCAATTTTATAGGGAATTTATATAATTGTAATCAAATATATTTATTTGCAGGATATAATGGCAATTGAGAAATTTTGAACTTACACATAGAACTAATGTAGAACCATTCATTCTTAGAGCTATAAAACCTCTAAACTGCTGATTCCTCTTTTGGTGATTAATAGTTTGATTATCCCTGTGTATTATATATCTTTACAGAATAAGGAAAACACTTAGAGAATATATTTCATGGTTTTTAGTGAGCAGTGGAAATGAGAAGGACAGATAGATGGTCTTGAAGCATTCCTTAATTTTTTTGAGCAGGATAACTTCTTTTTTTTAACTTTTGTTAAAATAACAGCTGTCATACTATGTATATAACGAGCCGATACAATGAGCTGTTTGCTAATAGCTATCCAAAGTGTTAATCGGAATAGTGTGTAACTGAATGGAAGTTATTTAATTGGTCTATCAAATTTTAGAAATTTGTATGTTTTCTGTTACTTAATGGAAATAGACCTTTCTGTAAATCTTGCCATTGGTCTTCTATTGATAATCAGTGTAAGTCATTAAAGGCAGTTTTTTCATACCAGGTTGCTTTTGTAGAGAACAGGGGTTCGCAGACTTTGTCTCTAAAGGATGAAAGAGTAAATATTTCTGGCCTTGTGAGCCGTATGGTCTCTGTGACAGCTACTGCCACTGTAGCCGTGGACATACCTGAACAGGTGGGTGTGGCTGTGTTCCAGTAAAACTTTGTTTATACAATCAGGCTGGAGGCCCAGTTCTGCCCTAGAAGGTAATACCAAGGGTCTAAACCTGATTCTAGGATGGATGTTTGGGCTGACAGGGATTTTCCACAGCACTGTGTTCGCCTTTTCTGGTCCTTTGATCCCTTATGACGTTCTCTTGATCTTCCCCAGTCCTCTCAGAATAACGCCCAGTTATTCATTGCCAAATTTTGTGTTTAGTCTCAGAGCCCTCATAAATATATCAGCCTCTTTCAGATTTATTCACCTGTTCAGGGATTTCTGTCATTCTTTGCCTCGGGGCAGGGGGGGATCCCACACCCATCCAGTGATGTTGAATGGATTTGCGCTCTCTCCGCTTCCTTCTTGTTGCTAAGCCAAGATGGACTCTGATGTCAGACATTTTTCTTTGCTTGATTGACTGATAGCCCTAGAAGGAATGTGCTTTGCTGTGTTTCTTTAACTAGTAGTTTTTGTTCTAAGTCGACTGGAGTGACTGCTTTTTCTGCTGTTAGAGAGAATTTCTGGCATGAGCAAGAGGGTGCACAGATTTTTTTTTCTTGTTAGAAAAATTGACTAAGCCTTTTTTTCTTTTTTTTGGCATTCTAATTTAATCATTTTATTAAGCTTTTTATTTATTTATTTATTGATAAGTCTTTTATAAAAGACTGTTTTTACAGTAAAAAAAAAAATTCTAAAAAGGGCCTGCATTTGTAAGGAGAGGCTATAGTCACGGGCGTTTGTGGCCTGGGAGTACTTGCGGGGTACCTGACTCTTTGCTTTCAGTAGAGTTAGCTGTGGCTGACCTGGTTGCAGCTGCTGAGAAGCGGTTGAATGGAATGGAAAAGGCAACAGTTTTGAGCTTACACAGAAGGATTTCCCAGTCCTAGCCAGGAGTGGGTTCTGGGTGGGCCGAAATATTGACCCCTCGGGGCGGGGCCTGGGGCTTCAGAGCTTCCCGGCTAGTTGCCAGCAGCTGCTACCAGCCTCTTCTCTTTGTGTGACCTTGCTGCACAAATATCATTTTCTGTGTTTACCATGATGTGAAAAAGACTAAGGCCAAGGCTTCGCTCCTACTCTCTGACCTTGCTTGAGTTACTTGATTTGTTCAGACCGTAGTTTTCTCAGCTCAGGTCACATTGCTTTGAGGAGTAAATGACAACATCTTTGTAGAAGGAGGGTAGTAGGCTCAGTGAGTGTTAGTTTCATTTCACCTCTTTCTCTATTCTTAGGACGTTTCGTGGTGGGAAAAACACGTCTTCTCAGTTTCTTCTGATGGCAGGCCCTGCTGCCCAGCTTTATCTGAAGAGGCTCCTACCCAGCTCTGCTGCCATTTCTACTTTCTCCGCCTTAATTATTCTTCCCTTTTGCCCTGTGATTTCCATATTTATAATTTAATTGTTCCCAGCACGAGTTAATGTTTTTACTAAACTTTGTGGGGAGAGGGCAGTAATCCTTAGTTCCTCAGGTAGAAAAAGCCACAAGAGCCTTGGGGGTTATAGTTTGGACAACAAAAAAAGTGAGAGTTGCAGAAAGATACTTAAATACTGATTCAAAAATGGAAAAAATTAAAATATTCTTTCTAGTGTGCTTCCAATTCTGTTTTTTTTATTGTTAAGATATTTTTCTCATATTCTGCTACTTAACTGGCAAATTACTCTAATTTTTTTGTGGTCGTAACCATAGCAAAGCCACATATCCTCTATATATTATGATTGGAAAAATGGAACAGTTAGACATGTTTATGAAAAATTGTTATACCTCTAAAATGTAAGGAGTTGCCAGTCTTCCATTGCCTTTTATATCTGTTGAACCCTATAGTAAAATAATGGGATATGTTTGCATACTGTCATAAAGATACCCAGAACTGGACAATAGGTAATTTATTTCAGGCAAATAGCTTGTTCTTATTTCAAATAGTTTACTTCTAAGCATGGTTTGTTATTTAACAAGTACAGGTAAATTGAAAGACATTATACAAGAAGAATGTTTATTGATGGATTGATTTTATAGGAATAAATTGATGTTTATTCTCAATTTTTTATGGTAACCTACAAATTCACTTCTTTTGTGTGTGTGTGTGTGTGTGTTTAACAGTCTTTGGTATTTAGACACATTTAGAATAACATAGTAGCAGGTGAGGTATTCAGTGAAAAATGGCATTTTTTTAACATTTTAATATATACCTAAAATAAAGTTTTAATGAAGTTTCTACATTTGATAAATATTTTGGTTGTTGAATGGCATATTGTTTTCAACTTCACTTTGTCATTTTGTGACCTAGAGTGTTCAAAGTATCAGCTGTTGATGAAGAGTTGTATTTTATTAGGTGCTTCTCCCACTGCTCTTCTAATCATTCTCATCGCTCTCTCCCTCTCTCTTTTAAGTAGGAAGGAATTTATTACACCATGTTTAATAGTATTTGGTGGCTGGGAGGGAGTCTGAGCTTCTAGCAAGGTTTCCCAATACTGGGCCACCAAGGGAGTTGCTGCCTCTTTCGTGATCAGAAAGCCACCAGCCTGGGACTACACAGCCACTGCTCACAATGGCGCTGCTATTCTGGGGGTCCTTGACTGCTGCGGTCCAGGTGATGGATGCTCTGGGTTCGGTACTTAACACCTTCTGTATTAGTTTCCCAGGGCTGCCCCAACAAATTACCACAAACTGGGTGGCTTAAAACAACAGGTGTTTACGCTCGCAGTTCTGAAGGTCAGAAGTCAGAAATCAAATTGCCCACAGGGCTGTGCTCTCTGTGCAGGCTCCTGGGAGAACATGCCCCATGCCCTTCTCTCAGCCTCTGTGTTGGCGGCCGTCCTGGACGCTCCTTGGCTGATAGGTGCGCCACTCCAGTCTCTGCCTGTGTCATGTGGCCTTCCTCATGTGTCTCCTCCTCCTCTTAAAAGCGCACCAGTCTTACTGGATTAGGGTCACCTGATGACCTCATCTTTACTTCTATTCACTTACACTTAAAATTTAACAAGCAAAATCTGTACTTTTTTTTTCCCCTCCCAGATTCTTCACCACACAAAAGATTTTTAAGATTTCTGGTCTTTCTGTTCTGAACAGAATATTTTCAGGTTGTACAGAGATTGTACCTGAGAGATAAAGGTACCCAGGTTATCCTGTACATATGTCATCTGCAGTTTGTATTTTATACTACCATAGAAGAGCTGTTCCAAAATCAATTTTCCATTCACCATTATTTTGTAGTTTCCCTTAGGAGACCTTAAGTCCATAATTCACTAAATCAAATACTTTCAGAACTGGAAGGAAACTTATAAATTGTGTAAACTGGCCTTTTCATTTAATGTGAGAATAAACTGAAACTCAAGGATGTGAATTTGCTAATCCACATTCCACTAGATTCCTTAATAGTCCATATTGCCTTGTGTGTTACCTTTGTCATGCTCTTGGTAGTAGGCATGGTGTTTTGTTTTCACTTGCTTGAATTAGCAGTCTTGTTGCATTCACAGTACGTGCTCAAAAAAAGACTTGAGGATAGAGTGACATTGCACCTCTGATTGCCCATATCAGGGCCTTGATTCAAGTCAGCAAATATTCGAGAGCCCAGCTGTGTAGTGGGGAAGTATTTCTGTTGCCTCTAGAACGAGGAACGTTAGCGTATGTTGCTATATCCTTACTATGAAATAGGATCAAAGAAGAAGAAATTCCCGTTATGGAGGCCAGTTCTAGGAAGCAGTCCTTAGTTAGAGATGGTAGATAGATAGTAAAGGCCAGAAAGCTCCTGGGTGATCACAGGGTTATTTGGTCAGTATTTCATAAATAACACATTTCATTGTATTAGATACCTTGATTCATGAGGGCCAGGCTTCATTGTTTGCTTGTCATTTTGCTGTATTGACAAGAACTTACGTGTCCTTGTTGCTTCTTGCATAGTATGTATGACTGAAACGTTTGTTAACCCCACTGACCAGTTTCTCCCTTTAATTTCTTCTTTTGCCATGATTCAGAGATCATGATGGGCTGTTTCCTTTTTCTCTGTAGCCATGCCTTTCTCTTAAGTTGGTTCTCATTTGTTTATTATATGTGTTCCCTGTTTCAGTGAGAATCCTGTCTTACAAAGCAGTTATTAGAGATTAATCAAATCAATCCTAAAGGATTTGTCTTATAATTCCTTGAAATAGTTATATCTATCTGTACATTGAAAATAATTTTCAGAAAACTTGTATAGCTGTTCAAGAATACATAGTGACCTTCTTGCCATCACCGTGGTAGGCTGTATTTTCAAAGCATTTGTCCTATTACTGTGTTTCTCAAACTATGGTCCTCACAATGCCTGTGTCAGAAACACTGATTTGATAAGTACAAGCACTGGCGTTTAAAAGCAAGTACCCCAGATGGTTGTTATACACAGATTGGAAAGCTACTGTTCTCTGATGTAGTGCAAGTGATTTTAATGGAGGTGTTCCTCAGGCAACAGTAAGAAATGCCACATGGCCTTTTTAAAAAAGATTTTTTCATTTAAAAAATTATTTATGATGGAAGTCCATCCCTACTGCTACCATCATTTCTCACTGAGGCTGTGTGGCCCTTGGAGTAGTTCACACTTAGTAATCAGACCCTTCTAGCATATGTAGCCAATGTCTCAGCTCAATGGTGGCCAGGTATTACTGAAATCAGTGTTATAAATCAATTAAAATAAATTAGATAAATACATATAACTGTAAATAAGAATTGAGTAATAATAGAAAATTCCACTTCAAACTAGTGAGAGAAAATAGTACATCTAAGTGTTAATTTTAGTTCTGTCCCAACCAAACGGTCCCTCTTGAGTGTACTGCTTGTGCTGTGTGCTGTTCTCACCATTTTTGGCATTTTTAGGGTATTTTTCTCAGCTGGGTGTGAAGGCTTACCACTTCCCTTACCTCGAGATGGTTTGCATTTTGCTTAAGGGCAAAGCCCTTAGCCTGGCAGCAGAGATTTTGCCTCCAGGCCCCAAGGTCCGAGCTCTACCTGCAGTTCCCTCTCTTGCTCCTGGGTTTGACTTTGCCAGGCTCTCCTGTCCTGCTTATCTGGCCGAGCTGGAAAGTGTTTGGGAACAGCGTGATGACGGCGTGATGACTAACCTGTTCCTTTTTCCATCGATAACAAGGAGCTGGTTCTCGAGTCCTTTCTAGCTGCCCTCCTTGTCCCAGATACAGGCCTTAACATGTAAGTTATGTTCTTTACTTAAGCAAGCCTATGTGGCCATTTTAAAACTACTTTCTATCAGTGATTTTTTGTTTACCTTTTTCTTTAATTAATTTGGAGTGTCAGGCCCTTTTTGTTTATCACCATTTCTACACCCACCTTAAAGAAATATATATTTATACACATATACATATGTAGATCATAAATAATGTAAGAAGAGACAGCTTGACAAAGAAGGTTTTGAAGTCCTGGATTGAGTCCAGGTTCGTTTTTGTATGTTTTCAGAGGCCAAGCACAGTGTCTTAGGGTGAGTTAAATTAATATCCACAGAACTCAGTTTAAGAGTTGAGTGTCTGGCTTAGGAGAGAGATCACGGGGTGTGATTAATGGTTCAGTTAATAAAAAGGAGCCTGGGCTGCAATGATGTGCTCGGTTGCCAGGGCACCCTGTCTCCCGGGCTGTGGTCCCTGCAGGGCACGCTACAGTTCCTAGGCCTTTTTTGTTCACGAGATGGGTTGTCAGCCTCTGAATGGCAGTGTTTCCAGAGTAAGACCCAAACGAACATCCATTTTTCTTCATTGTGAAGTTTGTGGGGTATTTGCGTATGCATCTTGAGACCCCTGGAAAGATGATCCAGTTGGCTGCACAGCATTTGATGTTAAGCTTAGTTTCAAATCAAGGCCAGCTTTCTCTGAATTTGGAAGGCATACTTGCCTGCAAGCAGAGAGGCAGGCCGTTTGCTCTCTGGAGAGCTGCGGCAGCTGTAAGGGTGAGTCTGTGTCTCTTCCCTTTATGATCCTCCTTTTCGCATTTGTTCCTTTATTGTTCTCCCCACTTTCCTACTGGGCCCCACCAATTCACAGGTTGAAGAAAGAAATTTGGGGGTATTGGTAAGTAGCTCACAGTGAGTAGACAAATAATCTAAACAAAGATCTATCTTTATGCTTTTAAAACTCAGTTTTGATTAATTGCGGAAGATGGGAGACAGGCGTGAGCAGTATTATCTGTATGATCACTCCTGGCTCACCCGTCTTTAACAGCTCTATATCGGGACCTCTGTCTTCAGCCTCAACCCTGACCTGCCTTTCCAGATTCACTTCTTTATTCTCCCCCAGATGTTGGTCCCATCTGACAACTTACCATTTTTTGATAAATTTTGTACCCTTTCTGGCCTCTGCTTTATCTTTTTCTAGCTGCTTTTAATTTCCTTTTTTTTATACTTCAGCTGTTCAATCTCAGTGATTAAAAATCATCTTTATCCTTTAAGACTCTGCTCAAATGTTATACAAAAAGTACAAAGAAATCTTCCTTCTGCCTCTTTAGGCCTTTAGTGCTTATCGACTCTCCCTGTTGTTGTACTTGTCTTAGCTTCCTCCCTGGAATATATGCTTCTGGAAGGTGTGAATCATGTCCTGTACATATTTGTGTTTCCTGCAGGGCCTGGGACCATTCTTGTCAGAACTGGCCATTCAGGGAATGGCAGATGACTGCATCCCAGAGCCTGTATGGGGCAGAAGGTCTGGGTAGATACGAGTAGTGAGAGAACGTCCAGGACAGTTGAGCAGTTGATTTCAGGGAAGTATAGGGTGAATGGCAGATACAGGGGCCCACAGGGCGTGGTATGAGGGAGGTTTACTCAGTGAAATGGGTAAAGGTCTCACCTGGGCTTGGTGTCTGAATGCTGAATTTTTGAAAGATCTCAGAGTGGGGTGAGATGGGAACCAGGACTGGGAAAAAACAGGAGTATATGCCAGACACAAAGTTGGTGGGGATGGAGAGGGGTGTGAGGTCAGGACAGAGACCAGTTGGGTGATTAGGTATAAATTAGAGGCTTGGGCAACAAGGAACAAAGTAAGAACTGAGCTCCTCTAATTAGGACATACATTGAAACAGGACCAGGAGTCAGATGACATTGATTTGAACCTGACTTATTACTAAGGTGTTCACCAAGTATCCTTCTGTTTCCCTTCCTTTAGAGGCTAGCCCATTCCTAGTTCAAGGTAAGTGGTTTGGCTTTTTTGTAAAGGGAAAGGAACCTCTCTCTGCCCATAGAAGGTGCTTACTGTATATATTTGCCAAATGAATTCCATTATGATGTTCTGATAATCCCCTCATGGAGAAAATGTTGAACTAAGTTATTCCCTTCTTAGGAATAATTACTAATTTGAATTGATGGAAAATTATCATTTGATTTGTGTTCATCAAATGCTGACATAGTAAAAAGTTGTTCCACGTCAAAACAGATACGTTTTATTTAGTATCTTTTCATATTTTTAATTGCTAGAAGTTTAAAAGAACAATCAAAATGTCAATAATTATTTTAAAAAACATTTAAAGGCCAAGCCAGATGGACCAGAAATACATTGTATATTCATGAACTCAAGAAGAGACACATAGGCAGTTAACCTGGGAAGGTACCACCTTATCAAAGGTCTTGAACACTGTGCTCAGAAGATCGACCTTTCCTCTCCTGTGATGTGATTATAAAGAGTTACTTGTACCTTTATGGTTTCAAGTTTTGTTTTTAATAGGGGTAAAAGCTATAGTGCTTTGATACTTCTTTATTTGGTTCTTAGTTAATGGCAGGTCAGGAACTAGCATCAAAATAGAATCAAGGTTATTATAAAGGGGACCTCAGATATATTTGTTAAAAAAATGTATTAAGTTGAGTTTGGTTTATGAGATGTATGAAGAAATTTAGTTTATATTTGAAAATCCAGACTTAAGCGATCCTATACTATACTTTAAAATTACCAAGAAAAAGTAAGATTACCAAGAAGAAGTGCTATTTCTTTCTTTCTTTTTTTTAAAAAATAGATTCCCCCTTTAGCATCCTCTTTTTCCCCCTTTTAAAATTTAGGATTAAGTTAAATTTATTTGTTTGTCTATCTACTCGTTGATTCAGTTTTTAAGGAAACACCCCCAACACCTTCTACCTGTTTCTAGGTAGGTTTTAACCTTGTTTAAAATCCTTCAACTATTGTCTTGAATAATTATCAATCCCTTAGTCTCCTAACTGCGGTTTGGGCGTTGGTGCTTGCTCTGCTGCGTCCTTAGCTCCTGTCTTCCTGCCCTACTTGTGGTGGCCCCGCTCTCCCTGCGTCAGTCGGGACGTCCCCGTCCTCTGCCCGGCCAGCTCGCACAGTTCCTTCAGACGCACCTCGGTGTTTTCTCTGCAGGGCTGGCCTGGCTGCCAGGCTGCCTGGGCATCCTTCCCATCAGCTCTTGTCCTGGCAGTCCCTGCCACGGCGTCTGGTGGAATACTTGTTTCCTGATATTGTAAAGTCTGTTTCTTTGTCTCCCCTAAGAATAACCTGATGGGTTGGAATTACCTCAGTGCTTTTTGTATTCCCAGCCACTGGTAGACACGTTAGCTGTGGTCAAAAAGTGGCTGAATGAGTTTTGGAGAAGATAAGAAAGCAAGCGGATGGGCGTCTGGGATGGGCCACAGTCACGGCAGAGGGTCTGGGTAGGTGATATTGTCCTTTATCTCCAGTTCCAGCACATTTTTCTCCCTACCCCTGTCCCCCACCTTTGAGTAGCTGTGGCTGTTTATTGAAATGGGATGAAATAAAGACGTGAGAGACTTCACTTTCTTGCAGATTCTTAGGATGTTTTATTTGTGTCCTGGTGTTTGCTGCCTCATTGAAGGCAGGGGTTTAGATGTCTTTGACTAAGCGTGAAGAGTTGATTCATCTCTCTGTTACGTTTTCTAATTCTTTTGCAGTTGTGACTGTCTCTGTCCTCCTTCATAAGCAGAAGGAGTATGATCATGGGGGTCAGGAGGGCAAACCTTGTCTCGTATGGTTTTGGAGGCCTTCTCAAAGCTCTGTGCAAAATACACTTACCTCTGGTCTGCCCTTGTCACTGCAGTGCCAAGATGGCCTCCCACGCGGAGCACCATCCAGTCAGTGACTGTCAGAAGGGCGCCGATCCCTCCACTTGGCTTGGGAAGGGAAAGTTGAAATACGCTAAGATACAAGGAAATACAGGTTTTGCCTCAGTTTTAGATAAAGTTACCATAGTGCCTAGTGCTGAAGAGCAAAGGAGAAGAAATATTAACCAGATCAGTGTAGAGTTCAGAGCCCTGCTGTTTATGCCGAGAGTACAGAACAGCTTCCTCCGTTCTCATTCAGTGTGCATTCGCCAGAACTACCCAAGTTAAGAACAAACATGGCTTCTTGGTGGGGCGGGGGTGGGGAAGGCCTCGCTCACGTGGACCTTGGATGCCTGTGGGAGGCCCGCATGACCTGTCTAGTAGGTAGCTGGTGGTTGCATGTGGCTTGAACACCGCAGAGCAGTCCGGCTGGGGAGCAGCTCTGGGGTCATCAGCGTGGAAGGTGGAAGCAGGTGAGCATGTCTGGGGAAGGTGTGTCAGGGCCTGTCCAGCCTTCCTCACGTAAAAGGGCAGGTTCACTAAAAGGTAAGTAAATACTCAGTGAATCCTGGGAGAAATTAAAAGTTAACTTCTGTGTTGCTGCCTGACTTCAGCTGTAAGTATGACATGTAAGGTATTTCTTGTGAAGACCCAAATAAGGCTGTTTCCATCCTTAATAAATCTGTGCTTTTAAAACCTCTTACTGTTTGCCATTTTTCTAAGATTTTATCAGTTCTTTAGTCAGAGGAATGGACTTCTGCAGAGTCAGAAGGTTTCTGAAAACAAAACTGAAGTAGATGTCAATTATATAATTCCATTTTGAGTGTAAGTCTGTAATCACTATTAATTAGATTTTCAGGTTTTTTTCTATGAGTCCTTTATGTTTAGAGTCTCACGTACAGTCCTAGGTAGCTTCCTCAGCATACCGTGTTTATTATTGCCACTATTAATTTAAAACAGTCATCTTTGTTCTTTGGGTAGTATCTTCATAAAATCATAGTTTCACATGATGAGTGTGCCAGAGAAAGTACATTTGTTTCTAGTGAATGTAAAAGTTTGGCATGATTTGTAGTGTGTGTTCAGAAGAGCAGGAGAGGACTGCATGGCGGTGCAGCAGCAGTGACATGATGGGCGGTGTTGGCTGAGAAAGTCTGCCCCGCAGCCGCCTTGGTCAGCTTCACAGAATCCGTTTAAAGACTTGTGTGGTTCTGTGGTATGAAGAAGAATGTAACAGCGATTGAATTTAGTTCCTCAGAAGGTAAATTTTAAAACATAAAGTATAGCCATGATTTACTTAAGTTTGTTGAGAAATCTTTTTATTAAAAGCTAGGACAGTTTTGTGTGACTGTGAGTCAGTGGCTTTTCCTGCTTGCTTTTTCTCCCTTCTTTCTTAATTTTCTGTTAATTTTCATTGCATTGGAAGTCTGTGCACAGTAAAACGGAGGTCAAGCAGCCAAGAGGTCTAATTCTTCTTCTTCTTTCTGTTTTTGAGGGGCGAGGGTGGGCAGGAGGGGGCAAGGCAGGAGTTTTCATAGAAGTAGAGTAACACATTCAGTTTGTTTTGCTAGACACTGATTGTGTCCTACTAACCTAATTGTCCCTTAGATAGACTCTGTTGTTATGACTGACTCAGGTCGTGAGAATGTCGTGGGGCCCTGGGTGTGGGTCAGTGGAGAAGTACCCTGGCAGGGAGTCCTGCCTTTACCACTGGGCTGTAGGGCTCCTTTCCTTGCCTGGGGTTTAGGAGCGTCAAAGGAAGGAAGTGATAGGACATCTTTTAAAACCACTTCATAGTTTACTGTAAACTAGCCTGGAAAGAAATGAGGGTTTTGGAAGTTCAGGAATAATCAGAATATAGAGCAGTGACTGTGGTAGAGCACATGTGCTAAACAAATGAAGAAACAGCAGTTTATAAGCTTTTTTTAAATAAGGATAAAATATAAAATCTGTGTTAATTCAGAAAAATCTATTAAATTTTTCCTTTATTTAAATAAGTGTTTTTTAGTGATGATTTTTCAGTTAGTGAGTGCTTGTTACAGACAAAAGGCTGTTAAAACAAATGACCTTACAATACATAATTCATACTCATTAAAGTGTTCCCAAGTACTGGCTTGTACTCCATGGGGTCTTATCAGCTTTGTTATGATAGAATTCACTCCTATGAATTATTTAGTACAAGGAATGCTTTTTATAATCAGATTTGGAAGATGGGTCCAAGCTATCTTAGCTCTTTACGTATGTCAGTCTTTTGCCGTGGATGGTTATAGTTCGGCTACCATGCTTTTTTCTGGTGTTAACAGCTGAATGGTTGGCCTAGTGATCACGTGCTTTTGCCAGGCCTTCGTTGTTGCTGTGTGGGTAACTGAATGACATGGCAGAATGATAAGGGACATTTATTGTGTTTGTAACAGCATCCTGTGCCCACAGTTAACCAAAACAAATGGAAAGTGTCAAAAGCTTTTTTGGACAAATTTCTTTGAAAGGGGTGAGTAAGGATCACTTGTTTTTTTTATCCTCATAGGGAAATTCTTCTGTAACGATAAACAGAAGAAATAATACCATCTTTTATTTGTATTGAACTTTAACCCTTTTGAGAAGCAGTAATACTTCATTGTTCCAGGCACTTGTTTCTGGTAGAAAACTCCCCGTATTTTCCACTCAGGGAGAAGAATTTGGGGCCTTGCTGTGTCACCGCAGACTGTGTGCTCATCGTGAGCTTTCCTTCAGAGCAGAGCAATAACTTGTCCTTGATCGTTCAAAAGTGTCAGTAGATGCTCATGTGAATTTGAACTAGTTAGGTCCTGATTGTTAGACCTGTGTTCTTTATAAATTCTTGTTTTCTAAATTTGATTATTTAACAAGTGTTTATTGGACTTTCATATGTACTGGAGGTAAAAAAAAAAAAAAAAGGAAGAGACAGATTCTGCCCTTAAATAGTAATTGCTTGTTGTTATTGGACCTAGTGAGGTATTGGACCTCAAATGCACAGATAATGGAGTCACTAAAATGCCCTGGGACAAATTACTTAAAGGGGTATTTTATAAAGGTTCACCTGAGTATGAAGCAAGGTTGGCCAGGCAGGCAGGCTAGCTGGGAAGGGTGTTTCAGCTAGGATGGCACACTGTGTCAGAGGCGCACAGGCGTGAAAGAGCCTGGCATTTGGAAGAAGTGTCAATGGTTCATTAAGGCCAGAGTATAGGATTTATATGCAAGCCAGCAAGGCTAAGAAAAGTTTCATTCCTTAAAGGGTTTTAGGCAGGAGTGTGACATATGGAGGTTTTCGTTTGAGATTGATCATTATGGTGGGTGTGGAGAGTAGGAATTACATTACCAAAGTCAGGAAGAACAATTAATTGGTTATAATAGCTGCAAGGATCATGAGAGTCCGGGAGAAGCAGAGAGAGGTTTGGGAGGTAGAATTAATGGGAGTTGGGGACTCGTGCAGGTGAGGGAGTCAAAGGGTCTGTGATGGCCTAGGAACTATATGACTGAGTGGCAGTGCCGTTCACTGAGGAGGGAATACAGAGTAGAATGGATTTAAAGTGGTCAAGATTTTAGACGTTTCTGGTTTGGCTAATCAGGCAGAGAGATCCAGCCAGTAGGGTTGGAAATGAGATTCTGGAGCTATTGGTTCATAAATCATCAGTATGTAAGAGGCAGGCTATGTGCCAGATGAAAATGCATAATTATTGATTTAAATAATCAAGGGACTTGCTGTTAAAGGAAACCTGAGCAAGCAAATAAGCAGAATTGCTCATTGATCATCGAGCAAAAGATGTATTTTGTGTGGAAAGGAAAGAAGCAGATAAAATAATTTTCTAATCACGCCCTTTATGGTGGTGATTCAGATTGCTAGCTTGATTTATTCCAAGCAGGTAGTACATTAAGTAGAAGTAAATACATTAACCAATAATTGATAAAAGTAAGTCACTGGAACTTGGATCTTCATCCAAGAAATTGGAAGGGATTAACGTGTTCTCTTTAGTATCACAAAATACTGGAAGTAACGGACCAGTTACTGCAGAGAACAAAGCATGGTGTTGTGGCTAAAACAGTGTATACATAGCCAGATTATTGTTCACGTGTGATTAAAAGGGAGTGACGGTTTCAGGGGTAGAGAAAATGTGTTGCATGTGTGACCTTTAGAAAAAATACTTATAGATGTACTATAGGAGAAAAGTCAAAACTAAGAGTTTGGGAAGGGGCCATCTTTGTACGAAAGCATTGGGAATGAGCACTGGAGCAGATTAGATGTAAAAGCAGGACTAAACAGGTGTTATTCAAGGTTGGAAATAGTACAAAATGCCAGGGATAACTTGGATAGGCTATGGCTATAAAACGTATAATCTCTGGAGATGGAGCATTAGGGGAAAAGTAATGGCATGATCAGTCCTTGGCTAGCCTGGATCGGATTGTGCATCATAAGATGGATTTTACTTTTCCCTTGATAATCAGCCAAAAACTGGTTAATGGAGGACTTAAAAAAACTTGGACGTCACCATTAGTAGAATTTAAAATAGGAGGGGATATATGCTTTCTAAGCAGCTGGACAGGATTAAAGCAAGCAAACATGGTTCATACGGCAAGAGATGAAAAAACAAACCAAACAGGAAGGAAACAAAAAACAAGACTCTAAAAGACAAACACCAGTGAAACAATTTACATTAAATGTGTTTAACGTGTTAAATGTGTTAAATGTATTAAATTTCTGTTTTAAAAGATGGACTCAACCTAAAAAATAATCCTCAACTGTGTCCTGCTTTCAAAAGATACTTAGAACAAAGAAACGTAGAAAGGTTAAAAATAAAAAGGTAGGCTAAGATTTGTAAGGAATACACAACAGAAAACACAGAAGGTTAAGAATAAGAATTCCAGAGTAGAATTGAATGAAAAAAAAGCACTGAAGACAATAAAGGACAGTTTTAAAAAAATTGACTCGCTGTAATCATTAGCAGACCAGTAACTATGAAGAATTGAAGTTATATGAGCTGCCTTCACAACAGACTTCTAAGCTCAGTTTTTATATTTTCACTTCATAAAATTAAATGAATGGGAATCTTCTGATTCATGCTCTTGAGTTAGTATATTCTTAATACCAAAAATTGGACCAAACATTTAAATAAAATATCAACCAAGCTATGTTTAACAGATTACCAGAGTTCTCCAAGAGATTAATGGAAGTTCTGTGGAAGAATTTTGCGGCTAGACAGTTTTGGAAAAATCTGTATAGGGTACCATTTTTGAGGGTCACAGTGCACTTTTTAGCATATTAGGGTCCCCGAGAAGTCTAGCCCAGTATTTGTTTAGCCCAGTATTTTGCAGATACCTTTGATGATGGATCTCTCTCTGTCTCTCTGTTTTGGTTGTGGAATACCAATAACAACTTAAGGGAATCCGGTGTTTTAAAGAACAGAGTTTGGAAAACACTTCTGAATATTGGTGTACATTCTGTAATAAAATTAAGACTAATGGAACAGTTGAAGAGTCATTCATTAATCAAGGAGGGTTTATCTGAGCATATAAAGGTGGTTTAATAGAAAAGATCTAGTTATATGATTCATTACCTTGTTTGGTTCAGTAAGAAAACTTGTATAAGCTTACTAGAGCAGAAAAGCATTTGATATCATTTGATACCTAACCCTTCCTTTTTTTACATTAAAAAAACTTAGAAAATTGGGAATATCGTTTGATATGGAATATGGTCAGTATCATAATTTGTTGCAATTTCATAGTTCGTCCTTATTCTTATCTGCTATATTTTAAGCTCTTTGAGAGAAGGAAATAATAATTAATTTTTACATTTTTTTTGTCACCCAGTCTAATATAGGACCTTGTGTTTTATGCATTCTGTTGCGATTTGTTAATGAAAACATTATTTGGAAGTGTATCCTTATGTAGTTTTTAGATCAAAATGGATTATAGTAAAAAATGATCTTTTTCTTTATGTCAAGTATTTTTTAAGTGTGAAATACATGATTTTTCAAAATGGAAATAGATACTCTTCAGGATGGGCCTCTTTATGTTTGCTTTATTCATTTGCCTAGCAAGCCTTGAATACTTAAGGTGAATTTAAATTTTGTCTAACAGTTAAGTGACAGGGAATTTTATAAAGGTTCTTGAACAGTAAAGGGGTATTATAAATACTGTTTTTAAAAAGGATTATCCTGGCCAGAAGGATTATCCTTGGTAAAGCAGGATGCGTAAGGAAGAATCCTATAATGGCAGAAGTGCTCATTTAGGAAAAGCAAGGGATTTGGGGACCCGAGGCCGGCTCAGAACTTTCCAGGATGTGGTTGGGTTTTGAGCTAAACACAATTTTTCTGTGGTCTTGAGGATTGCATTCCAGCCCATGAAACCCTAGCTGTGAACTGTGGCTTTACAGAGCTTGAGAAAATTTTGTTTGTATGCAGATTTCTGCAGTCTTTCGATTTCCAGGAAGAAGCCACAGTTACTCAGGGCTGTGTGTGTGTGTGTGTGTGTGTGTGTGTGTGTGTGTGTGAGTGAGTGTGTGTGAAGAGACACACAATAGGCTGAACTTAATACTGATTTATAGGAGTCAGGAAATCTGAATTCTATTATTTTCTCCTTGTATGATCTTGGATAAGTCATATAACTTGCCTCTTTGGAGTTTTCTCACCTGTAACCTGGAAATTATTCCCCCCCTCACTCCACTGTGATGTCTTGAGAAGGTGCCTGTGGGAACTTTTTAAAAATTACAGGGCTTCCCCGGTGGCACAGTGGTTAAGAATCCGCCTGCCAGTGCAGGCGACACGGGTTCGAGCCCTGGTTGGGGAAGATCCCTCATGCAGTGGAGCAGCTAAGCCCGTGAGCCACAACTACTGAGCCTGCGCTCTAGAGCCCACAAGCCACAACTACTGAGCCCATGTGCCACAACTACTGAAGCCTGTGTGCCTAGAGCCCGTGCTATGCAACAGGAGAAGCCACCGCAACGAGAAGCCCACACACTGCAACTAGAGAAAGCCTGAGTGTAGCAACGAAGATGCAAGGCAGCCAAAGATAAATAAATAAATAATTTCAAAAAATTACAAAACTGTAAGTGTAAGATGTCAGTAAAGCATATTCATACTCATTTTGCTGGAAGAGGACATATAAACAGAATTTGGAAACCCTAAAAATCATGGCAACAAGGAAACATGAAGATCTTTTTTCTTTTGGATTTTCAGGTGAAAATTAAGCATGCAGTTAAAACTAGTATTTAAAAGCCTTTCTGTTACAGAGGGAAAATTAATAATACAGTTGTGTCATAATTTAGAATCAGTATTTACATTGCTAACATTTTGTTACTTATTCTAAAGTGATTTGTTCAGTGTATACCCTGAAATCTGTTGTTTTAACTGTATAGCTAGATGAAAATATGGCAGAAGAGGTTTGCATGAGCTTTCTTTTCCTTTTAACGGTTTGCTTGAGGAATGGGCAGGCTTTTCTTCACTGGACAGACGGTAAAGGGAGGACACTGAGTGGATTTCCTAAGCTTGCATTTGCTGGACAGTGACAGAGTCAGCGCTAGAATTCATAATTTTTGTTGTTACCATATTTTCTCCCTTTGGCTACAGCATTTTTTTGCTGATAATTATGACTTTGTAATAATATTTGATAATCATAATAATCTTTTAGGAAGATAGTCCAATGGTGTGTGCCTTTTGCTTATTGATTTACAGATTCACAGTAAGAAGACACAGGGAGTATTTTCTATAAGAGGACATACGATTTTTTCTTTGAAACAAATTCTCAGGCTTATTAAATAAATTACATTCATATAGTCATTTACAAATGTGTGAATTAGTAATGGCCTTATAGCTCACACATTTTTCAATGTTGATTCATAATAGGACAAACTGTATAAAGTACTTCATGAAATGATGCTCTAACATGCATTCATAAAATGATTGGGTTTTTTTTTTAATGTAAGAGAAATATCTATATGGGAAAGGTTAAAAGGGGATAAGTTATGAAACTGAGAATGTCATCTATTTTATATGGTTTTTCCCATTAACTTTAAACACATGATAGTTCCCTTGTACCTTGAGGTAAATAATTATAAATTGGAATCTTAGAGCATCACATCATCTTTAAATAATTCAGAAACAGTAACAAACCCAGTAGCATTAACTTAGTTTTTTTTGTGAGGTCAGCTGTGTACTTGAAATGTCATTCTAAGCAAATAAAAACTTTCGCTTCTTGGTATTTTAGATTTCAGATTAATTGGCCACTGACTGTTTCTCAGTAGTGTTTTATTCCGTGAAGACTTTCATGAAGGGATCTTAGGAATGGCTCAGGCATCCTAGGGAGGCTCTTCTCGGGGGCGGGGACTGACCTGCAGCAGCCCAGGGTCCCTGGCTCAGAGGGAACTGCTCCAATTTATGCAACGTGACTTATTTATTTCAGAGGAAATTAGAATTTGGCGGATGTTTGAGACTGGAAGGGACTTTGGAAGTCATGTCCTCCAGTTGTATTTGATATTTTAGGTAACTGAGGCTGAGAGCGTTAAGTGAGACATTACAAAGACCGTGCTTGGTGCAAGTGGGTTAAGTTGTATTCTGCGTATCATATTCAAGTGCTTTTCTTCCACTGTTATTATTTATGTTCATGAGAATCTCCTTGATAACATCACTGAAGAAGTAAACAGAAACAATGAAGTTCTAAACTTGTAGGGTTGTAGGACTCTTACATTTCATTCAGTGCTATAACAGAAGAAATGATTATTTGAGAAATTTCACCTAGATGGTGGACTAATCCACAAGTTGTACTTAAAATATATTTTGTTAACATTTAACAAAATGTTGTAAAGCAAATCAGTTTCTTAAAAATGACACGTGAAAGGGACAGCGCTTTAATTGAAGTAAAGACCTCATTAAACTTTGACAATTAATGAAATAACTACGTTTGTTAGGACACTGGGTTTTATGTTAATATAGCTTTGACATATTAAACAAAATATAGGTAGATGTTCCTCAAGTTTACCTCTGTTTGATGGAAGTAAAGAGTGAAATCATCAAAAGGTGGGCAACAGGGAGAAGTCTGTATCAGGACAGCAGATTAGTCAACTTCTAGGTAGTTGACTGTAATGGACATTTTTGATGGCAAAACTGTAAATCCCAGGAGATACAGAGATGTGCATAATTTGATTGCCAACTTTCAGTTAGGAAGGTGTTCTTGGACATACATTAATAATGGTTTTGCCATTCTTGAGTTTTCTCTTTTGTTTAAATATTAAATAATAAGTAGGTCTATTTGGCCTCTGTTTCCAAGCAGACAGGCTTGTTTTAATCTCTTAGGCTTTGACCTGGAGAGGCAACAGTTGTGAATAAGTGTGTGTGTGTGTGTGTGTGTGTGTGTGTGTGTAAGAGAGAGAGATGGACTTGTGTTTGCCTGCTTTCTTATTACAGCCTAAGATTCTGATTGTGGATTATGACTTGGTTTTCTGGTTGGTATTCTTGCTGCCCCGCCTGCAGTTTTGATTTCTGTATGTATTACAAGTAGTTAAATAATATGAAAAAAACATGCAGGGATTTTAGGGTTATTTTTTGAAAATACTACTTCTGTTTTTAAATTTGAGAAACTGACTTTTAAAACCACTGTTCCTTGTTCCATGCTATCTACTTAGGGACTTAAACACACTTATTGTTTTGATAAAATAGAATCCAGCTGATAAGCAGTGGTTATTCACTGTACCTTGTGAAGGCGTATTGTGGAAGAACTGTGCTGGATATGATGGGAGATTCAGAGGAATCTGCTACAGCCTTTGTCACCAAGGATTTTATAACCCTGACCGATGGTGTCATTGACAATGTGAGGAAGGCCCTTAGTGCCTGTAGAGCGCACCATAGTGTCAGGCTACTGCAGGGACATCAACGGACAGGGGGTCTCCTGGGGTTTGGGTGGACTCCCCCGAGGCCCCAGGGAAGCAGAGGGGTGTGTGCTGGGCTGTGACTGGAAGCTGTTGCGGTAGGCGAAATTAGGGTTTCTAAAGGTCAAAAATGGGCCAGTTTGGCAAAAAGAGTGCGACATGAGGCTCTGATTCATTCTGTCTATGGCTGCCAAAGTGGTATTTGTAAAATGGAAAACTAGCTCTAACTCTTCGTCTGAGAACCAGCCAGTCTTCCGAGTCTGCGTTGAGTAGCCTGAAACTTGAGCCTTCCCTTGACTTTCCATCGGCTGCATCTCTGGCAGCTGCTTCTGAGGCCTCTTCACTGGGATGTGAGCTCTTCAATGGAAGGCTCCCTTTGTTGTTCATCTTTTTATCCTTAGTACCTGCCTGCTTCAGAGAAGGAAGTCAGTACATTGCTGTTGAATAAATAGGGACCTGCAGTTCCAGGCTAAGGAATTTGGACTTTATTCTAAAAATGGTGGAGAACAATTAGAAATTTTTAAGCAGAACGATGATATAGTGAAGGTATTCTAGGATGATGAATGCAACTGATTATTATGATGCTAGCTAGCCTTCTCAACATTATACTCTGAAATGCTTCTGACTTATGGTAAATACACATTTGTAGTCCTAGACACTTGTGGTAGTTAATTGATGGAACAAATCCCTGCTGCTTTTCTTATTTTACTCTAAATTAGCATTTAGAGTCAGTTTTAACCACTGCTTTTTAAGTTCACCAAAACAAAGCAGGATTAGGTAGGCTTTATTTTTTCATTCATTTGGCAAATACTTGAATGTCTGCTTTGTGCCCATTGTGTTCTAAGCATTGGGGGACACATAGCGTGTGATTCCAGTAAGCAAAAATCACTCCTAGGGTGGTTCAAAAATCGTGTGAAGAGAACATAAATAGAAACATTTTCCTTTTCTCTGTTTCATATTTTTCTAAAGGACATCAGAAATCTGGGAGTGTAGGAACCTCCTCTGGACTTCCTTGGACATTGTGTGTATTGGTGATACCTGGACCATTTAACAGTTTGATGCTTAATTAACAATAACTTTCAAGTGATTTAATAATGAGATATGCACATGCCAGATTTTAGTTCTTAGGAAATGTATCAGTGTTACTGGTGCTTAGTACTCATTGATTACTCACAATATACGATGTGCTCTAACAGAAAGCAAAGTTTTGACTTTATTCACTGGGCAGTTTTCACAAATGGTAAATACAATATAAATAAATGTGCATAGTATTTCACTTACTTAGGCATCGGAGTCCTTTATAATAATCTATGACTTTAAGTGCCCCCTTTGAAGGAGTGGATGAATAAGCACTGTAGAGGTCTGAACTTCATTTCTTCAGTTGATAGGCTTGACTTTTTTCCCGTCAGCCTATTTGACTGAGAGACAGTTTTTACATGGCTTTATTGGAAAATTCATATATATAATAATTTCAATTTTAAATAGTCAAACTGCTTATATATTCATAAAACTTCCATTATTTTTCTAGATCATTCAAAAATTTAGAAGATTTGTGACTAATGGTTGACTTAAGGATTCTTAAGTGAAATTTGGGTTTGTGTTGACAGCAGTTTTACCAACTTTAGAACACATACACACAACAGAACACGATGTCAGCAGTAATAACAAGATTATCCTTATCTCCACTAATATAGTGACAAAATATTCTAAGCCAAAATAGAACGTTACTGGTGGTTTGGGGAAAGTCCAGTGACAATACGCTTTTGAAAGGTACTAGGAAAATCCGTATTAAAAACAATGTCTTCACTGTTCTATTTTCAACATACAAACAAGCACGCCTGTGAAGACCGGGGTGTGTTAATGGGGGTGCCCACTTCTCCTCTCTGAGGCGTTTCTTTTACTTAGCAGGAAGAGAGAAGCTTTTTGCTTAGTGATTCTGTATTTTAACTTAGTTCTGTCATGAATGGGAACTGTGTCCATCAGTTGAGATAAGCCAGGTTTTCTGGCGGATATTTTGTTTTAAACAGGTGTTATTGGTGATTGCCTCATTTTATGTATGGTTCAGCTTTGTGAAACTACTTAAGACATAAAATTTTCACTTCATACTCCTCTGGGAGGGAGGAAATGAATTCTCCCAATTCAGAATGTTCCTTGGTAAAGCTTTCTTGATGGGTCTATTAAAGTCTTGTTCTGAATTATAGAACTAAGAATCTCATTCCTTTTTTTAAAAAAAAATTAATTAATTAATTAATCTTGGCTGCATTGGGTCTTCGTTGCTGCGCGGGCTTTCTCTAGTTGTGGCGAGCGGGGGCTTCTCATTGTGGTAGCTTCTCTTGTTGCAGAGCACAGGCTCTAGGCACGCGGGCTCGGTAGTTGAGGCGCACGGGCTTAGATGCTCCGCAGCATGTGGGATCTTCCCAGCCCAGGGCTAGAACCCGTGTCTCCTGCATTGGCAGGCGGAAGAATCTCATTCCTTGAATTATGTGATCTGATATTAAAACAGTAGAAGTGTAAGAAATGTGGTGTCTTGACATATTGAAGGTTGCAAGCACCTCTGACCATCCATGAAGTGGAGCCTTTCTGTATGTAATGAGTATGAGGGACAGACAGAACCCAGACAGAACACCTCCCATGTGGAGGGGCACTGCCTGGAATTCCTTCTCTGTCCCCTTTCTTCCCCTTCTTTCACCCCCTCATTAAATGAACTCCCGCTTATCCTTGAGGCCTCAGTGGGAAGAGTTCCTTGACAGCCCCCTCCCCCGTTTCCCCCAAACTCTGGTATATGCTCCTTTATCACCTTGCCTTTTTCACCTGTCAAACTAGCCATCACAGGGACCCTTTCTAACTAGATTGCAGGCTCCCTGAGGGCAGCGTCTGTGTCCGTTCTGTGCAGGATATACGCCCAGTGCCTAGTGTAGCACCTGCATATAATAGGCCCTTAATAAGCAGTGTTAATGTGGTGACGACGGAGATATAAAGGTACTCAGAAATACTTAATCAGTGTCAGTGAGGATCTGTGTCAGCGGAACTGGGTGAAACACATCTAGTCAATCTGAAAATAATAGAGGAAAAAGTCGGTGTGATATGTGGACTGCCCAAAATTGAAAAAGTCATATTACGTTAGATTAGATTTATAATCATACTGACTTGCTTCATCTTGTGGATTTAAACGAACCGGAAAATAAATTGACCAGGGCCTTCCTCTCAATCAGCTGCACTTGTTTTTTATTTCTACCCTAACTACGCAGCTGTCTGTGCATCCCTTGTGCTCAGTTGACGGCTAAATTGTCTTCCTAACAACTAATCTTGGGTTTGTAGCACATGTGACTGTGCCTTGCCTTACTGATCAGGTTCTCCTCAAAAGTTCAACATTGTGTCTGATTTCCATGTTTCCTTTCTTGGAACAGGTAGCTCTAGGGTCTCAGGGATTTGGAAACTATTTTTGTTATTGTTTACTGCTTGCGTAGTGACCTTTTGATAGCTGCTGAGTTGTGGGAATAGGTTTGATAGTATAAATATAACAGGAGCATATCTCAAAGAGATTTTTTTCTTTTTTTTTAAATGTTCTTTTCCTTAATTATGTCCAAACTGATTTAAACGTTAAAAACAATTATTCTGAATTTTTCTCACACCAATGAGAGTGTTGAACTGAGTACAGAACATACGTGTGAGCAATACACACTGAAGTATAAGTTAATTTATGTGTATGGTTTTTCTTGTAATCTTAAAAATTGAGACCAGTGCATTTGTGGTAACTGTGAAGTGTCACCCACGGAACCAGCCTTAGAAAGCGGTAAATTGTGGAATTTGCTAAGGAAACAGATATCTTCTTCAGGGAGTCTGAATTATGGTTGTTTTTCTGCACATTGTATGATACATGCTTAAGGTTTAACTACAGATTGGTGAGGGAATGATGAGGGATGAAAGGGTCCAGAGGGGGGAGAAAGGTAGTCTTGTTACTTGTTTCAATAGAAGCAATATTGGCATAAAAAATTATGTATAAATATATAAAGCTGGGTTTTGTGAAAAGAAAGGACTCGTTCAGTTTGATTGGTGATTGGTTGCTGGTCGTCTTCCAGATAACTTGTCATTTCTGTTTCAATTTCCTGAGGCCATACCGTTGGGTGCATACTGAAATATTGAACGTGAAAATGAAAATCTATAAATCATTTTCTTTGTTAAAACATGTACGCAGAATCTTGGCCCTAGAAGATGACCTTATGAGAGAATTTATGCTGCGATTCTTTAACGAGCTAGAAGATTTATGTCACTGGATCACCTTTCTAATGGTCATTTTATTTAAACTTATGGTCAGTATGTTTAGAACAGTAAACTGATTAATGGAAATTATTTTTATATGTGAAAGGATGTATTTGAAATTATTTCCATAGCTATTGAAATATTATCTTTCTTCTTAGTTTTCTGTTTAGTAATGAACTCAGATGTCAAGGCATATTGGGTGTGTGTTTGGTGAAATAGAACATTAAATCCATCGAAGTTAATATTCTGATTTGTTGAACTCCCTCTTACCTTTACAGTTTCCTTTAAAGGTGTGAAATGCCAAGATACTGTGTGAAGAACAGGTGGTTGTTGTTTTATCCTGTTTCTAGTATTGTTATTTGCTGGCTGTCATGCAGGCCCAAAAGGAGTCGGTGCTAAGACTAGAATAAACGACAAAGCGAGCAAGAAGCTTGGCCTGCTCCGACTCTGAGGGAGCTGAAAGTGGATGGGGAGACGTGATTAGAGCCCAGCGGTTCATGAGAGCACAGCCACCAGCCGGAGCGCCAGCATAGCCGCGTTGGTGCTTCTGCCCACGGGTCCCAGGGAGGAGGAGAGGGGCCTGGGTGGTTGCTGTGCTTGCATTGCGTTCCGGCTCGTAGCTCCGGACCCCAGGGCTGTCATTTGAAATAGACATTTGAAAATTTTGCTGTTTTTGGTTAATTATGATGTAATTAATCCCTGATTGTATGAACCAATATCTTCGATTAGTTATATTTAAAGCACAATTGAGAGAAGTAGTTACTTGCATCTTTCAAGTTAAAAGGACTAAGGATTCCTCCTGAGTGGAGTGAGCAGTCGTAGGACGCTGCTGAGTAGGCTGTCATAGCTGTCAGGTGGATGTTAGGTTGCACTTTGCATTGTTAATACTGCTTTTGGTTTTTATAACCTCTGGTTGAAAATTCTTTCCAGGGAACAATTTTTATATAGAATTTCAGTCTGGGAGAAAACATCTCATGACTCACAGACCTCTTTGAACTTTCAGACTAATGTTAAAGGCTTTTAAGATGAAGGCAGATTTTGTTTCAGAATATTTCAAAATATTTATTCTTTTGGGACCAACAACTTAAAATTATTTTATTCATTCCTTCAGGGGCTGCATTCTTCTTAGTATTATGCTCAGAATAGCTTCTAAGCTCGGATGATACACTTTCAAAAATTCGAAAAGGTAACTACTCGGTTAAACAGCATTTAGTCGATTTTAAGAAGTTGTTAGAATGAATAAGCAATTTGTATATTAACTGATTTAAAAGTTAAACTTCACTTTAGTTTCACTGATTAAAAAAAAAGAGGGGAAGAGTATCATTATTTTGTGTTTACTTAAATTATTTGATTTGTATTGCTGTATAAACTAATATGTTAATTTAAGAATACAACACTGTATTAGACAGGGTTCTCCAGAGAAACAGAACCAAGAGGATACACATACAACACACACACACACACACACACACACACACACACACACACACACACCTCTCTGTATATGTGGTTACCTTAACCTGTGCAACTAGCCGTGTATCCAGCTGTATACATACATACACACATCAGATACACATGTATAAAGAGATTTGTGGTAAGGAATCTGCTCACGCGATTCCAGAGGCTGGGGTGCCCCCAGATCCGCCACCTGCAAGCTGGAGACCCAGGAAAGCTGGTGATGCAGTTCTACTCCAAGTCCAAAGGCCCCAAAACCAGGAGAAGTGGTGGTGTAAGTTGTAATGCAGTTACGAAGGCCTGAGGGCTAGGAGTGCCAGTGGTGTGAGACCCAGGCCAAGGGCAGGAGAAAACCAACATTCCAGCTCAGCAGTCGTCCAGAGAGAGAGTTCCCCCTTGCTCCGCCTTTTTGTGGCATTCAGGCCCTTGATGGATTGGATGCTGCTCCCCCATGTGGGGAGGGCAGGCTGCTTAACTCAGTCCTCTGATTCCAATGCCTGTTTCATCTGGAAACACTCTCACAGAAGCTCAGAAATCATGTTTAACCAAATATCTGGGCACCCCATGACCCAGTCAACTTGACACATAAAGTGAACCATTCCAAACACCACGGATAATTCTTTCCTATGCTCTTAGTCATACTATTTCCAGAAGTGCTTGTACTGTACTTGAATCAGATGAGACAGAGGAAAATGTTTTGATGAAAATATTACTTTAGCCTTAAGTTTCCTTTTCCTGAAGATGCATAAAAAATAGCCAGGGATCCCTCTCGCCCACCCCCAGTACTGTCAGAGTTGACGTCCAAATCCACTGTGAAACTTAGGAATTGGGTCCGTTTCAGTGTTGTCGTCTGGGAGCATACTGTCATGTCTCAGTCAGTTGCAATAGACAGACTCTTGAGACTCCTCTAAGTTTCAACATACCTCCATCTTCCTAAGTCAGAGTATTCTGGTATTTTCTCCCAAGACAGGCAAACCAACTCAAACTGTCAGAGTGGTGGTGTTTTTATACCATTATTTTTCTTTAATGCTTTTTAAATGACTTAAGCTTTAACAAAATGTATATTTATTGAGTTTGCTATTTTATGGAATGCTAGAATTAAAACATGGTTTTTCTAAATGAATAATTATCAATTATACATTTAGAAATTTAGTATTTTTTTCTAGAAATGTTTTGTTTTGTTCTGTATTTCCACCATTTATTAGAAAATTGGCCCAAGAAGAGAATGACTATTTTATTTCCAACAAGTGAGATTTGTTAGAATATTGACTTTTCTAAATCAGTGAAAGATTTTTGCTGTGTTTTCTATTGAACAGTAAAGGGGTAGTCATAAATTTTATATAGTATTTATCATTTTTATATTTTTAAAATGTGTTTAAAAACAAGTCGTAACAGAGATCAAGTTTAACAGAGATCACTTCTGTTTTAACTCAGTGGATTAGGAACCCTCAAACTGGGAAACTAGCACATGGAGGGGTCCTAGGCTGTTATTCCCCTGGGAACGGGTCTTTTGGCAGAAGTGAAATGCTCTTTCCAACATGCCCTGAGCATTCTTGTGTGTGTCTTTTGGGCACGTAGGAGGGGAATTGGGAGGTCCTAGGGACATTGTCCTCCAAATATTCCCACCTACAGTATATGAGCGTTCTAGTTGCTCCATATCTTGGTTGAATTTTGCCAGAATTTAAAGTTTTTAGCCTCTCCAATGGATATGAAATAGTACCCTGTTGTTAGTTTAATTTGCCTATCTCTGATCTTAAAATGCTGAGATTGAATATTTTTTCAAATGCTCTTCTGAAAATTACTTGTTCATGTCTTTGCCAATTAAAAAAATTGGATTGTCTTGTTTATTGAGCTCTTCACAAACCCTAGATATTAGGTCTGTGTTGGTTATATGTATTACGAATATTTTTTTCCTGGTCTATGAATTTTCTGCACTTTTTCAGTTGTCTCCCTTGATGAACGAACATCATCGAGCTTATCAGTGTTTCATAGTTGCATCGTTTATCCTGAAGTATATTTCCTTCTACTTTGATGTCATGAAGATACTTGTCTATTTTCCTCAAAAGTTTTACTTTTCACATTTAGGTTTCTAGCCCACTGTGTGTAGTGGAAGGTGGTGGTCCCCTACTTAAGTATGTACACATGTAGTGCCTGTTCCGTCACATATAAAGTTTTCATACGGGAGTAGTTCTGTTTCTGGGCTGTAGTTCTGCTCTGCTGGTCTTTGTTTTTTCCTGCTTCAGTTACACTTTCAGTAAGTCTTGATCTCTGTTTGGGAAAAGCCCTTTGCCTTGGTGGTGTTTCTCAAAAATTTCTTGGCTATTTTTGGCTCCTTTTTCTTTCATAATTCAGAATTAGTTTCATAGACATAACAAATACACAACACATTTTTTCAGGAATTTGTCCATTTCATCTAAGGTTTTAGATTTACTGAGAAAAATTATCATTATTTTTGTATTCTTTCCCCCTGACACTTCTTATTCTTCTGGATTTGTAGTTATTCGTATATTTTTATTATCTTTCTTTTCACTTTCCTTTTTTCTCGATCAATCTTGCCATAGGTTTGTCTATTTTTATTAATTTTTTTTTTTTTTTAAGAACCAGCTTTTGGTCTTGTGGAGTATTACTGTCTTTATTTTCTATTTCATTTATTCCTGCTCTTTTTAAGTTATTGGTATGACTTGGAATTTTATTGGATGTGGGGCAGACAGGGCTGAATGAAGGATTACTCCATGGTTTCCACTGTAGGGACGAAGTGGATGGTAGTGTTTAAGGGTTGAAGTGAAAATAGTTGGAATCAGTTCGTGGGGAAGTCATTGAGTTCACTTTTGTATAGCAGGCTTGCAGTGGAGATGCTTAGAGGAGAAGCTGGACCTGAAGTAGTCATTTTGGTATTTGCTTATTGATAGAGATAGTCAGTGGAGAAGAGTGGGAAGAGGGAAAGACAAAATGCTTGTAGGTCAGTGGGAAGCTTTCCTGGTACAGCAATACCACCACCATCCCTATTTCCATTTAGTTTAAAAACCTCTATACTTCCAAGAATAGTTGTGCGTACATTTGCAGTAATGTACTAATATTTGCAGATTCCACAAATATTTCCACATGTTTATTTCCACAAACGCCCCTATGTCACATCTCAGAGCCCCATTTCTTCCCAGTCTGGATCCTGACCTCGGAATAGCAGTCTCAGCAGAACTGATGATCTGCTACCTCGACAGTTAGTCTTGGGCCCAATCTTTGGCCCTTTCTGCTGACTGCAGACGATGAAAGGGGCCGTCTTAACTTTTCATGTGACCTCAGATCACTCTCAGTTTTCATCCCCTACCATTCGCTGACGACCCCAGCAACAGCTGATTCCATAGTTCTTGCAAGTCACTACTTCCCATCAGCCTCTCATCAGGTGGGATTACTCCACCTGCCAGTAAATTTCCTTCAGCTGGTATTGCGTCCCACTGCATGACTAGTGAAAGTTTTAACCATCGCACTATTACTCATGCGAGGGGCTGTCTGTGCTTCACCTGTCGCCTGTGATCCAGGTGCAGAATCCCATCTTTGAGACTGCTTTCTGGACCACTCCTACTGGCAACTGCCATTGGCCAAATTCTTCAAAAAACAGACTCTGAGATCTGCATGTGTGGCCTTTTTTTTTTTTTTTTCTGTATAATGCTTTTGGGAACAACACCTGGGAGGAAGCAGGATGGTCAGTGGAGGTACTTAATTGCAGTGTGCTTGCAGCAGAGGCTTCAGCCAATCCCACAGGAACGTTCCAGGGCTGGACTGGCCCTTCGGGATGGTCCCAGGTTGATGGAGGAGTCTGGACCTTTGTATGACCGTCTGTGGAGGCAGCTGCCTCGAGAGGAGCTCAGGTGTGAGCCCTCAGCAGCCGTCACTCCTGCAGCTCGAGGGACCAGCTCCTGACCTGGAGGGTGACCTGGAGGCTTTTAGACTCTCTTCTTTCCAGTGCACGCATTTCATACCACTGATATTAATTAGTTAATTGTGTGGTTTAACTCTTTTCTTTACCTACTGCTTTTTTGTTTTTTCCTCTGCTAGTTCTGTTTGCTGCTGAGAGAGGTGTTTTAAAACCTCCAACTCTTGATTGTAGAATTGTGTGGGGTTTTTTTCCTTCTAGTTTTATCAATTTTTTGCTTAATAGATTCAGGCTGTGTTATTCAAATATAGGATTGTTGTGCCTTGTTGAATTGTACCTTTCATTTTTATAAGATATTCCTCCTTTTAATAATGCTTTTTGTCTTTAAAAGCTACTTTGTCTAATCTAAATAGAGTTACACCAGCTTTCTTTTTGGCCATTGTCATGTAGTATTTCTTTTTCATTCTTCTAATAAATCTTTTTGTGTTCTGTATATGACGTATCTTACAGACAATTCAGAATTTGTGAGTGTCTGGTCTGATCAGTTTTGTCTTATAATTGGAGCTAATAGTTCATTCATTTACATTTAAATGCCATTACTGAAATAGTTGGATTTAAGCCTATCATTTTATTATTTATTTTCTACTCTTCCAGCTGGTCTTTGTTGCTCTTTTGCCTTCTTTCTTGACTGCTTTGTCAATCATTCCATTGTTGTTGTTGCTGTTTCACCCCTGCCCCATTACCTTGCTAATTATACTCTTTCAGTGCTCTGTTGAAGAATGCCAGGGAGATTTCAATGCATCTCTGACCTCTTAGAGTCAGCATTAAATTAGAACTTTTATCACTTCATGGGCAGTGCATTGCTTCTTTTTATAGATATCAGTTTTCTGGTGAAATTCTCTGTATTTTCAACTAATTTACAGAGCATATTAATCATTATTTTAAGGTTTTTTTCTAAAATCTGTTTCACTTTTGGGACTCTTTCTGTTATCCATTCCCCACCCCCTTGTTTTTTAGGTTGTATGTCTGGTTTCTTGGCCAGCCTGGTGATTTTTATTGCACAGCAGATCATAGAGGCCCTGAATGGTGTCACCTTCTCCAGAGAGGATTTGGTTTTCTTCTGGAAGGCGGTCACCTTTCACCTTGATCCGTGGAGGTTGGTCTGTCCCGGATCTTGACTGCTGCCTCGGGTGCTCACCTAGACCTCTGCCCCATAGCAGTCTCTGAACTCCAGCTTTGTCACCCCAGCACCTCGATTCTGCCAAAATCGCTTGTTTGGCTTCTTAAGCTGTCAGCAACTGCTTTCTCTTTGGTTTTTTGGATTATTTGTGATGCTAGACTTACTGGCTGCCTTCCCTCAATTTTGTACTTGTTCATGTTGAGTTGTTGCGATCCATAGAATTTTTGATAGCGATTCTTGCGGTCTGTGATGCACAGGCTATGTTTTATTGTTTATAACTTTATTAATTTGTGGGCTTTTTAGTGGGAGAGGGTTGTATTTGCATTCGTTGTGGTGAGGAGGGAACAACAGAAGTGTAAATTAAATTAGTGAGTCCCCCCAGAATTAACCCCATAGGGTGTATCTGATTTAGTGTCGTTAGGATAGCCACAAAATAGTTCAGTCTTACTTTAGCTTAAATTTCATGGGCCTGTATCCTATTTTATCTCATTGATTCATTTCATACACTTGATAAACCCAGAGTATGTAGTGCATGCAGTACTCAATGGGAATGGCAGGCTCCAAGTTTAGCAGAGATGGTTTCACATAAAAAGAGCCAATGAAATATCTCCTGGGTCCCAGATTTTCACTGGGCCAAAATGTGACAAACACTGCTTCACATCAGGGGTGGGCAGACTATGGCCTGTGGCCAAATATGGCCCTGACCCATGTTCTGAATAAAGTTATATGCGAGCACAGCTGCTCCCCTCCTCTGTACGTGTTCCACGGCGGCTCTGCCATTAGGGTCGGCTGGCTGCAGCAGACACTGTATGGCCTGTGAAGCTGGGAATGTTTGCTCTGTGACCCTTTGCTGAATGAGTTGTCTGATCCCTGCTTTAGACTGTCAAACTTCAGTGACTGAATCCTTTTATAGAATCCATCATTAATATGCTAAGAAATTGGCCACCGCTTAAAAAAAAGGCTGTTCTCTCTCTCTTCTTGCCTGCTGTTCTTCCTTGATTTTTAGAATTGCTTCTGCTCCCGTCTCTCCTCTCTCTGGAACCTCACCCTGTTGATCATCTGCTGGGAGAAGGCAGGTGACAGAGGTGGGTGGGGTTTCTGCCCCAGGGACGTGCAGACCTTGAGGAAGCAGCAGGGCTGGGAGGTGCGCCTTCCCTCTCAGGGGCCACAACGGGGGACACTTGAAGGTCACGTTTAAGCTTTGTTTCAGAATGCAGCAGGTACTGAAACTGGGTGAGACACAGACTGGTTCAGTCATCAGAATTGGGGAGCCTTTTGTTCAGCAGGGCTTTTAATGACCTGTGTGGCCGTCACAGAGAGCACTGTAGTTTAGATTTAGCACCGAGCTAAAATGTCACGTCTGAGGACACTTGATTACAATCGTTCCTCTGAGGGCATCTAGTCTGCTGACTCTTTTTGGCTGAATGTAAAAAGTCAGAGGTACTTTAGCCACGTCTCTTTCCAGAACAGAAATAACTCAGATGTGGCCACGGCAGCACTGGAGCTCCACATTTGTTACACTGGCTTAGGGGCTGGGTGTTCGCAGGCATCAGTCATCATGTTCAAGTTTTAGTGCCGTCGTAGGCGTTGTCAGGAATATGAACAAATGTGGCCCAGCCTTTGTTCACACGGAGGGCTGGCTGGGCGCCCTTGTCACTTGGCGTCCCCTGCCAGCCACGGGGAAAGGTGCTGAAATCCAGCGTGGAAACTCAGTGCTTGAGAAGGTTTTATTTTTGGGTTGGAAGCAGATGACTCCCGCACCTGTGGAGCGCTGCGTGCACAGCCTCACAGGCAGGCGGAGCGCCCCCCTCGCTCTCCTCCCCTGTCCCGGTGCCATGTCACCAGGACAGTCTCGCCGGGAGTCGAGGTGGCTCGGGGGCCCAAGGGGAGCCACAGCCTCTGCGATCTCCCTCTTATCTAATGTGACTCTTGTGTCAGGGAGGAGGGGGATTAAGGAAAAGAATGGAAAAAAAATTTGTTGGGAAACAATCTTCCTGCCACTTCTGTTTTTAAGCTAGAATCAACACATTTGAATTACAAATGCTTTTAGAAGAAAATAATGTATTTAGTATGAAGTTTTCATGAATTCTTACATGGCATTTATAACCATTTCTCTCCCCACCATTAATTTCCCAAGTCTGTTTAGAATCTCAGTGATTGTAATTATTGTGTAAAGTTGAAGGGGGTTGAAATAGATGACACCTCACACCCGCATGGATGTTGAAACGCCCGAGCTCTCTCTGGAGCGTCAGGTGATTACAGTTCACGTTTGCCCGGGGCCGCGCCTCTCAAGCCTGGTCCCTGAAACCGTCTTCCTGGAGCATCAGTTACACTTGTGGATTGTTTGGGGGGAAAATGTTTCGTATAATGAAGAGGAGAACAAAAACTTCTCATCTTTTAACAGAAGCAATTAACTTAGGGGTGAATTTCTCGCTGACCTGGCTTGAGGCCAGTTCCCCCAGGTCCCAGGGCTGGGCCCCTCCTCCGGCTCCTGGAAGAGTTTGAGAAGCAGCGTGTTACACACACGTCAGAACTCAGTTTCTTTCCTCTCTGGGGGGAGCAAGAATATCTCTCTGTGGGGACGTTCCATCTCTGCCAAAGGAAAGGATGATTCGGTGTTGACTTGGCCACTCTTAACGGCCTTTGGAGGCTGAAAGCCCTGTTCAGTGAATGGAGACCGTGGGGGAGAAGTGAGGACCATCACGCTTCTGAGAGCACGTCCTCATCAGGACAGTCCTGCGGCAGAAATAATGACAACCCCCCCCCACACACACACACACTGCCCCTGTGCCCAAAACAGGGCTGCCGGTGACAAGAGCTCAGAAGAAGTGGCGTTCGTTTCATCTGCAGCCTGGACAGTGCCCGAGGTTGACTCACTGCACTTCCTTTGGGTTCCCTCCCTCCTTCCTTTTCTTCCTTCCTATTTTCTTTTATAGATCCTTTCCTTTTCAAAGATCCTTTTCAGGAAAGTAGCGGTGTTTGTACCTTGATGATACAATAGAGAGCTCTGAAGGTGAGAGCATGTCTTAACACTTACTTGTTGCTGTGCTGAGACCTTACTTGGCATGTGTCTGAACTGGAAGATAGTAAGATGCTTGATGGTTCTTCAAGTTCAATAGCTTAGATCTATATATTTGTTATTTTAAAAATCAAACTCAGAGGGCTTCCCTGGTGGTGCAGTAGTTGGGAATCCGCCTGCCAATGCAGGAGACATGGGTTCGAGCCCTGGTCCAGGAGGATCCCACATGCTGCGGAGCAGCTAAGCCCGAGAGCCACAACTACTGAGCCTGCGCTCTAGAGCCCGTGAGCCACAACTGCTGAGGCCTGCACGCCTAGAGCCCGTGTGCCAGAACAAGAGAAGCCACCGCCCTGAGAAGCCCACAACGAAGAGTAGCCCCTGGTCGCCGCAACTAGAGAAAGCCAGCGTGCAGCAACGAAGACCCAACGCGGCCAAAAATAAATAATAAATAAATAAATAAAAATCAAACTCAGATATTTCATTTATATATATTGTCTGAAATAACTTCCAAACATGGTAATTTAGGGAATAAGTCAGATTACATACGGATTTGAAACTAATGGATAATCTGTTTTAAACCAGGAGGGGGGGAGATATTCAGAAGAGACTTCTGTGTTGCTGAGAGATGTTTGTGTTCCTTCTAATTTCCCTTTTAAAAAAAAATAACATATAATAATAACATGCTAACAACAGAAATCCATCAGAGAGAGTCTCAAGCTCCTGCTGCGGCTGCCCCTCCCCTACTCCTCCTTCTTTCAGGTCACCAGTCAGTGTCCTGGAGTAAAAACCCCACTGCTTCTTTCTTTTGGGGTCCAGCTTAGACTCAGAAAGATGTTGAGTGTGAGCTGCTTTCGTCTTCTCTGCCTGCCTCTGAAGCAGCGCTGTTAGTGGGCCCAGCACAGTGGCAGATTTGGTGGCCAGAGTGCTCGTCAGCACAGCCGCAGTGACGCTCCTGGACACAAGGGCGAAGCAGGAAATAGACTGGCCCACTTCCTTATTAAGTTCTAATGCTGCGTAGTTTGCAAACCAAGTTGTGCACCATCATCATATGTGTACCTGTTTATGTATTTATTCTTTTGTACCCTGTTTTTAGGTTTCACATATAAGGGATATCATATGATATTTCTCTTTCTCTGTCTGACTTACTTCACTCAGTATGACAATCTCTAGGTCCAAATGGCGTTATTTTGTTCTTTTTTATGGCTGAGTAATATTCCAGTGTGTGTGTGTGTGTGTGTGTGTGTGTGTGTGTGTGTATGTATGTATACACCACATCTTCTTTATTTATTCCTCTGTCGACGAACATTTAGGTTGCTTCCGTGTCTTGGCTGTTGTAAATAGTGCTGCTATGAACATAGGGGTGCATGTTGCTGCAAATGGCGTTATTTTGTTCTTTTTTATGGCTGAGTAATATTCCATTGTGTGTGTGTGTGTGTGTGTGTGTGTGTGTGTGTGTGTATACAGCACATCATCTTTATTTATTCCTCTGTCGACTGACATTTAGGTTGCTTCCATGTCTTGGCTGTGTAAATAGTGCTGCTATGAACATAGGGGTGCATGTGTCTTTTCGAATTATGGTTTTCTCCAGATATATCCCAGCAACTATACGCCAATAAAATGGATAACCTAGAAGAAATGGTATGCATTTATTCTTTAATGGAGAGATGCCGGTCCCACTCCAGACCTGTTCAGTCAGAATCAGGGGGCAGGAATCTGGGCGGGGAGCCCAAGCAGCTAAATAACAACAAGAACAACTCCGCAGGTGACCTGATAGCCAACCAGGGTCGCAAACTACTGATTCATGGGCTGCACTCAAGATTAATTTTGTTCAGAATGATGTATTTGAAAATACCTCTTACTTTGGTTTAAACAACTATTTGCTGTGGAAGAAACATATTAATGCATAATTAAGAAATGAAGGAAATGTATTTACTCACAGCCTACATTGCACACTTTTTGACTTCCTCCTGTGTATCCTTGGTCTTGGATTTGAGTTAATCCTTTCCCCTACTGAATGGTGGTACGCGAAGCCTGTTTCTTACTAGGTTTGCTGAACTAGGCAAAGAGTAAGAGCAAGTAAAAAGATAAGTAAAAAGACGGCTCACTGGAGCATTTCTTTTCCTTAAGAGACATTAAAAAAATTTTTTTTAATGTTAAGAATATGAAACACCGAAGTTTCTAGGAAGAAGAAACTTTATTCTTTCAGGTTTGATATATTTATTCAGAGGGTGATTCAACTACAGAATGAAGCATTTTTAGCATTATGAAATCCAATGTTTTAAAATCTTTTTCCTTGCAATTCGATTACTAATTTATAATCCTGAAGAAATTGTTTCATCTAAAGTTGTTCATGCGTTCAGGTCTTTTGCATGATGTCTGATGTGATCGGTAATAAAGGTTGCAATGTGGTAGTAGCTATGATCACAATCCTCTAAAATAATATTTTATAATGGGTTTAGGGGAAAGAAGGAGGGAGGGAAGAGAGTAAAAATTTGAGGACTTAGTAAGTGACATGTATTATCATCTTATTTACAAGCATAGAATTTTGAATTTGCTAACAACAAATCGAAACTTATCCTAGATAATACTTTTAAAGACGTCAGCTTTTTGGCATTTTTGAGTTCTAACAGCATGACCTACTGGCTTTTGCAGTTGAAGGTTAAAAACATAACTTTAGTATCAGAATTAAATAATAAGGCAGAATCAAAATATTAGGTCACAGGCAATTTGTATTAATTAAATTCATTGGGAAGTGAGTTATAGTAAAGCCACAACACTGATTTCAGTAACTCAGTGGATATGGGAAGTGATTTCCTGACATGTGCTCATTTAGTTTTTGGGTCGTTGGTCCCTTGATTAATCTAAGGATTCTGTTTCACGTGCTACAAGCTTTTGCATCTAAGATGCTTATATCTTATACATGGATGTATATATTAAGGAGGAAGATAAGATTGAACCAGCAGGTGTCAGCAAGAACCATAATAAAACCATCAGTCCTGATTATCTCAACCTTTGTTTTGTTACTTTTCAGTGATGCTTTAACATAAAACAACATTAAAGTGATTTTTCAGTAGACACTTATCTGCCTTGTAATGTAGAACCCTTCTTTCAGATGTTTTAGAGAACGTGTCTGAAGTGTAACAACAGCTTTAAAAAGATTTAGTTCAAAGAAAGTGTTGTTTGCCAAATGCTGTGAACTTTTCTTCATTTCACTCTCTTGAAAAAATTCACCATAAATTATTCCATATCAAAAAAGTTTATATTTAACAGTTTAAATATTTCTCTGGCTATCTGTGTTCTACGTTTTTCAGTACACCACTCCTATTGACTAGTCAACAACCATATGCATTTTATAGGAATAGGAATTCATAAACAACTCTCCTCATACTGGGTTTAATCGTTCAATGAAAATACAGCATTTACGTTCTCTCAGCATCCAATTACTTATTTTATTTTAGACCAGTTCTAAGTCATTGAATTGTCAGGGGATGGTAATGTCTACATTTCCACAAAATTAAAAGGTTCAATACATTTCTCAATGTGCCATAATTTTTATTAGAAATTCTATCTCTTATTTCCTTCTTCCTCACATGATGACTTGACAAAAATACAAATACAAAAGGCAAACATGATACCATCTTTTGTGATGATTTTATTAGAGTAAACAAAAGAAGAATGAGTAAGGAGAACCTCACTGAGACCACAAGGAGGTGTGTGGGAAGCAGGATGATTTCAGGTACTTTTCGTTTTCTTATTATCATACCAAATAAAGACCTTCTATTTTACAAGCATCCTTATTAAAATCTAACATTACCTGAGCAATCCCATTCCTAGATATTTACCCACGTGAAGTGAAAACTTACATGTGAACCTGTATGCAGATACTTATAGTGGCTTTATTGGTAATTGTCCCAAACTGGAAAACAATGCAAATGTATGTTAATTGGAGAGTGGATAAACAAGCAGTGATACTTCCATTATGGGCTGATGGAACTGTTCTAATTTTGATTCTGGTGGAGTTACAAGACTAAATTTGTCAAAATGTATGGAAATTGAACAGGAAAATGGCAAGTTTTCTGTATATAAATTATACCATAATAAAAAGAAGTGCTAAAATAAATTTTGCACAAGATAAGTAGACTAGAAGAATAAAGATAAGGCTAATTTGTACTTTCCTTTTTCCAGACATTGTAATAGGAACCTTAACATGCTTTATCTCCATTTAACCTTCTTTTATATATTGGTTTTCATGTATTCAATTCTAGATTTATTTTTAACTCTACAATCACTTTTATCTATTGGTTCATGCCGATAATACTTACTTAAATGTCTGCCATTGCCTTTATTTATGATTCCTTCCTGCATCTTCCACCTTCTGTCTGAGAGCATTTTCATTCTGTCTTTTCTCTCTGCTGATTTTTGTTCATGTGGTCTTATTTGCTAGAGTGCCTAGTTATTTTTTATTATGCATTGGAGATTATATGTGTAGAATTGTTTGTAGCAGTAATTTGAAACCTAAGATATTCTCTTTCTCCAGAGTGTATGTTCATGTGTTTCTGCCAGGTGCCTGGGGGTTTTAGCTATCAGAGATGACCTCAATCCAGTTTCAGGATTTCAGATGATTTAGTATTGTGAAGGTGTGTTTACCAGGGTTAAGGCTTTCAAGGTCCCAACCCAAATTGTGGGGCTGTTCGCCACAGCCCCTTGTTGAGACGTGGACTACACTTTCTCTAGTCCCAAGAGGCTGGAAGTGCTGTACAGCCTCTCGGCATCATAACTGCCCCTCCACAGGCAGTGCAAAAAATGCCCAGATATTAGACCCACTTCTCCTTGGTTTCCTTCATCCCTCAGACACTGGTCCTTTAATTCTTCCCTATTTCCACAGCTCCGTGATGCATTCAAGCAGATTGAAAAATATTTCTTTTGTGTAACTAACTGCGGAGGGGAGGGTTGGTCTGAATTATCCTTTTGCTATTATGGAAGCTACGTTTGCCTGTACTGTTTTTAATACCCATACATGTATACAAATGTGCTTTTCTTAAAAATAATTTTATTCTATTAGGCAACTTCCTGTTTTTGATTTAAAATATTATGAAATCATGTTAGAATCATAGATGACTATATATTTGCTATATGTTTAACTCTGTGCCAGCCACCATGGGGATGCAGTGATGTATAAAACAGATAATTTCCTACCCTTACTTGGCTGATATTTTGGCAAGATAGTTAGCTTAAACAAATCACGACACAATTATCTACTTGTTACTGATAAGAACAGTATACTTTGAGTACATATAACATGGAAATTTGTCTCCAAATCTTGCTTTTTCACTTCACATTATACTGGGTACATCTTTAAATATCATTACAATTTTTAATAAACATTTGGTCAGTCTAGGGTTCTAGTTTGTATGTTTACTGTAATTTATTTAGACATTTTCATATTGTTGGACCATTATGTTGTTCCTAGTTTTCCTTTATGATAGATGCTTTTTAATAAACATTCTTGTATATAATCCAAAAATCACTCACTGATTTATTTCTTTAGGATAGAGTTGTGGGATTGAGAGTCTTGAGTAAAAGTGTATGAATGATTATTAATGTTTATTGCCATATTGCTTTCTAGAAAGGTTATTACACATATGTAAGCATTATGTATAATTTTTAAATATGTGTCATTTTGAAAGGTTATCAGGTGTATACTATTTCATTGTTGCTTAAATTTGTATTCTTTATCAGTGATATTGAACATTTTTTATATTTATTTCTAATGTACATTTCTTTGTGCCTATAACTATTAACAAAAATAAGGCAGAACATTCTGCTTTATGAATGAAACTGTAGCGCTAGATTTAAACTAGAATTAGGTCTTCTACTGCTTCTTTTCCAGTGCTATAATTTTATTATTTTATACTTGGATTGCCATTTTTAACTTGTTCCTTTGTTGAGAATATTTTTTTTAAATTTCTGTAATGAGTAGCAGGAAGTAGCTTCCGGAGTCTTTAATAATATAGAAAAGTATGTGTTAGATAAGGAACGATATAGTTGATCATTGTTTATCTGAAATCTCTTGAGATTGGTATGTACATAGTTCAATATTTAGGATTTAGTACTGTGTCAAAACTGGTTGTTGAGAAACTGGATAGAATGATGAAATTATCAAAATATATGTTTGGAAACAGAAAGAGAAAGATTTTTAATGAATAGAATCTATACATACCCATTGTTAGTTGAATTGCATTTACTTTAAGCTTTAAGTTAGAAGTTTAATTGAAAGATTGCAAGATTGACTGACCTTTAAGTCTTTATTGTTAAGTAATTTTTGTTGCAGAATGAAGGAAATATTTTTCTTTAGCTAAGCATTCTTTAATATTGACTATAATTAAATTTTTTTATTTAATGGCTAGTTATAACTTTTTTGACCAAAATCACGATCACAAATAAAATGCACAAAATGATTTTCTTACAAATATCAATGCATATTTAAGTCTCATCTTTATTATTCTGTCATATGTTTAGTACTGTACTTTATAATTGACCAAAAAATCAGGTTACTGTTTTGAAATGTATGATTTTAAGGCAGTTTCTGTAAGAAATAATTAATTCATTGAGGATGTCTATAGACACAGAATAAAGCTCATTTTGTTGAAGATTTTGGCCAAGGTGAACATATTAACTGAGGTTATTCAATTCAAGTAATATTCAGAAAAAAAGTATAAATTTAGCATGATTTAATTTGCTTATAACCACCTCAGGGCTTTGTATTTTATAAGTTTATTAAAATATGGGAACTAGGAAAGGTATTGTTTTCATTTAAGGAATGGTGCTGTAAATGCTGTTTCAGTGTTCAAATTAAGATGGCTATCTAATACCTTGTCACTGAGGGCTATGTTATTATCGTTTATAGTATATATAGTATTTTGTATTTTACTTAATAATTTTCTTACCAGGGTCATGTGAATTATGAATTAGTCCACTGACAGACACAATTGCTTATAAATAAGTACTTTGTCACTGAGTTAGCTTTTATATCTGAAATTCAGATTCTTAATTTTGTAGTTTTCTTTTCTGCAAAATATGTGACTACACACAAGAATTGTTTTACTTTAATGTGTACTGAGATTGTGGATATATATGAAAATATTTGGAGTATTTAAATATCCATTCATGATAAAAAATTTCAACAAAGTTGGTATAGAGGAAACATACCTCAACATAATAAAGGCCATAATGACAAACCCACAGCTAACTTCATACTCAGTGGTGAAAAGCTGAAAGCTTTTCCTCTAAGATCAAAGACAAGACAATGCCCAGTCCTGCCATTTGTATTTAACATAATTTTGGAAATCCTAGCCACTGCTATCAGACAAGACAAAGAAATAGCATCCAAATTGGAAGGAAAGAAGTAATACTGCCATTGTTTGCAGATGACATGATACTATATATAGAAAACCCTAAAGTCTCTACCAAAAAATTATTAGAACTAATCAATGAATTTAGTAAAGTTGCAGGATACAAGATTAATATACAGAAGTCTATTGCATTTCTATACACTTAATAATGAAACTATCTTTAGATCAGAAAGAGAAATCAAGAAAACAATCCCATTTACAGTTGCATCAAAAAGAATAAAATACCTAGGAATAAATTTAAGCAGGTGAAAGATCTGTACTTGAAAAACTGTAAGATATTGATAAAAGAAATTGAAGATGATACAAATAAATGGGAAGATACATCATATTCATGGATTGGAAGAATTAATATTGTTAAAATGTCCATACTACCCAAAGTGATCTACAGATTTAATTCAATCCTATATAAAATACCCATGACATTTTTCATAGAACTAGAACAAATAATTTTAAAATTTTCTGTGGAACCACAGAAGACCCCCAAATAGCCAAAGCATTCTTGAGAAAGAAACACAAAGCTGGAAGTATCATGCTTTCTGACTTCAGACTGTGCTACAAAGCTACAGAAATCAAAACAGTATGGAACCGGCACAGAAACACACACATAGATCAATGGAATAGAATAGAAAGCCCAGAAATAAACCCATGCTCATATGGTCAATTAGTCTATGACAAAGGAGACAAGAATGCACAATGGGGGAAAGACAGTCTCTTTAATAAGTGGTGTTACAAAAACTGGACAGCTACATATAAATGAATGACATTAGAAAGTTTTCTCACACAATATACAAAAATAAACTCAAAATAGATTAAAAACTTAAATGTAAGGCCTGAAAACATGAAACTCTTAGAAGAAAGCAGAGGCAGTGCATTCTTTGACATTGGTCTTGGCAGTATATTTTTTGATCTGTCTCCTTAGACAAGGGAAACAAAAGCTAAAATAAATGGAACCTAATCAAATTTAAAAGCTTTTGCATGGAGAAGGAAATCATCAACAAAATGAAAAGACAGCCTACTGAATGGAAGCAAATATATGCAAATGATATGTTTGGTAAGAGGTTAATCTCCAAAATATATAAAGAACTCATACAACTCAATATAAAAAAAAATCCAATTAAAAAAATGGGCAGGAGAACTGAATAGACAGAGAAGACATACAGATGGCCAACAGGCACATGAAAAGATACTCAATATCATTAATTATTGGGGAAATGCCAATCAAAATCACAATGAGATATCACCTCACACCTGTCAGAATAGGTGTCATCAAAAAGACAAGAAATAACACAGGTTGGAGAGGATGTGGAGTAAAGGGAACCCTCGTGCATTGCTGGTGGGAATGTAAATTGGTGCAGCCACTATGGAAAATAGTATGGAGCTTCCTCAAAAAATTAAAAATAGAACTACCATATGATCCAGCAATTCAACTGCTAGGTATTTATCTAAAGGAAATGAAAACACTCATTTGAAAAGATGTATGTTCCCAAGTGTTCATAGCATTATTTAAAATAGTGAAGACATGGAAACAACCTAAGTTTCCATAACAAATGAATGGATAATGAAGGTGTGGCATATATATACAATAAAATATTAATGAGCCATAAAAACAGAATGAAATTTTACCATTTGTAACAACACGGATGTACAGAGAAAGACAACATGTAGACAGAGAAAGACAAATACTGTAGGTTTTCACTTGTATGTGGAATCTAAAAAAGAAAACAAACGAACCAATATAACAAAGCAGAAACAGACTCACAAACACAGAAAACAAACTAATAGTTAACCAGAGGGGAGAGGGGTGGGAGAGGGGGAGATAGGTAAAGGGAACAACTACTAGGTAAAAAATAAGTAAGTTACAAGGATGCAATGTACAGCAGAGGCACTGTAGTCAATATTTTATAATAACTTTGCATGGAGTATATTCTATAAAAATATCAAATTACTGTGTTGTATGCCCGAAACTAATATAATACTGTAAGTCAATTATACTTCCATTTTAAAAAAGAGAACTGTTTTCAAACACATTGAAGAGCTTTAGCTAATAAAAATAATCGATATGAGAATTACAGGACAGTGTATTGAATTCCCCTTTCCTAAAGATTCTACTTGGCAAAATGTGGCTGTTATGAACTTTTTATATATGGCCTTTCTCCTAATAACTCACAGTTAGGTTTTTCTGTATCATTTTCATCCTGTACCCTGCTCTTCCTAACACCCACCCTATTTTGGTTTCTTCTCTATCAGTCTAGTTTGGATGGTGCTACTACTGTGCCCTGTGTCCTCCAAGCTAATGATGACTTCTGGAGTTGTCTTTAACTTTCTAATCAGTCAGAAGTCCTACACGTCTAAACATAAGCCACTGTAAAATCTGTCCTCTGTTCCTGATTTTCCATTCATTCAGCAGATGTTTATTGGGTGCCCGTTATGTGCCAGGTTCTTGCTGGGGGAGTACAGCAGGGAACAAAATGATAAGGTCCTGCCTTTATGTTACCTGCCTTATAGCAGAGGAGATAAACAATAAACAAGTTTAAAAATGAACAAGATAATTATAAATTGCTATAATTGCTCCATAGGAATGAAAGGGTGATGATATGAAAGGTAAACAGGGAGGGCTGGGTCCTACTTTGGAGAGGATTGTTAAGGTAGGGACAGCGTACAAAGGCCCTGAAGCCAGGAAAGACTTAGAGGGTTTCAAGAGCAGAGGGGTTTTCATGTTGATGGCAGGTCATTAGTGGGAGAGACTAGGATGACCTGATGTGGGAGAGGGAGGCAAGAGATGCTTTACAGGGCCCTCCTGTATTTGGCAAGGAGTTGGGATTTTAGTCCAAGAGTAATGGGAGTGTCATGAAGTGACTTGTGTTTTTAAAATATTGGGGTGGCCAAAAAGTTCGTTCGGGTTTTCCTGTAAGATCGGAAATACCACTGTGAAGAGAATGGTGGAAGAAGAGAGAACACTTCCTAGGCTATGAGAGTAATCTCTGGCGGAGATATAATGACACCTTATAGGGTTGTATTAGTGGCAGTAGAGAAGCATGGACAGATTTGAGATTTATTTTGGAAATAGAACAAATGGCACTTTCTGGTGTGTTGGAATGGGGAGCAGGGAGGTGAGGGGGAGGGAAGAATCACAGACGAATTCTAGGTTTTTGACTGGACCAGAGCTTCTGAAAGTGTGGTCTTTCGACTTCTGGGGGTGGTGAGGGTCGGGGGTTGGGTGGGGTCCTTGAGGTTCATTCATGTGGTCTGCAAGAGCAAATGATTTTTGTAATATTAAGACATTATTTGTAAAAGCACTGATGCCTTAGCTTGAATCAGTGCAGCAATACCAAACTACTAGTCTCTGTCTTCTCTACCCATATGGAATAGTACTAAAAAGTATGAGCTTCATTTTAAAGTGTACTTGATGAAGCAGTTAAAGAGTATTATTTTTATCACATTTCAACCTTTGAGTACAAGTCCCTTAATATGTGCAATGAAATGGGAAGTAGACTTTAAGCGCCATGGCAGCAAATCAAAGTTGTCTTGAGAAAAGCCTCTCTTCAGGTGTTGGAGGAGCAGCCTGACAGCTACTGTTTTCATGGGACACCGTTTTCTCTTGAAACAGCAACTGACATTCAAACCTAGGTGTTTTGTAGACATTTTCTTGAAAATTAAGTGCCTGTCATTTAAGGGAAATCAAGTGACGTTGTTTGTTACTAATGATAAAATTCCAACTTTTAAAGTGAAAGTTGGAATTTTGGAAAAATTATATTCATCACCCTGTCCTTGGCATCTTCCTGGTATTTAAAGACTTCTGATGAGATTAGTGGTGATATTAATGAATGTGTTTTTGAATATTGTATAATGAAATGGTCAACATTTATAGAGGATCTGAGTAACTAAGGGAACTAAAATTTTCCAGATGACCAGTGCATGATGTTACAAAATCATGCATGAGTAAAAGATCTATTTAGAGGGCAAGAGAGACCATTGGATTTTCACATTACAGAGTACAAAAGTTCATTGGTAAGTTTTGACAGTCCACATTGCAGTTAACCTTTATGAATCTGCCACTTGTCAAGTTTGGTGTTAGTACTAAAGAAGAGTATCCAAGACAGGAATAAAGACGCAGACCTACTGGAGAATGGACTTGAGGATATGGGGAGGGGGAAGGGTGAGCTGTGACAGGGCGAGAGAGAGTCATGGACATATACACACTAACAAACGTAGTAAGGTAGATAGCTAGTGGGAAGCAGCCGCATGGCACAGGGATATTGGCTCGGTGCTTTGCGACAGCCTGGAGGGGTGGGATAGGGAGGGTGGGTGGGAGGGAGGGAGACGTAGGAGGGAAGACATATGGGAACATATGTATATGTATAACTGATTCACTTTGTTATAAAGCAGAAACTAACACACCATTGTAAAACAATTATACCCCAATAAAGATGTTAAAAAATAAATAAAAAAATAAAGAATAGGAAAAAAAAAAAAGAGTATCCACAGGGATATCCACAGTGGGTATTAAAACACTCTATTTTCCAACTATACATCTGTGTAAGACCAGATTTTTAAAAATATACTTTAGCCAAAACAACATATCTCAACAAACTGAATGTAGAAGACAGACATTAAAGAAATTTACAAAATGTAAAACAATGTTTCTCTTCTAATTTTTGAAAAGTTAACTATTTTTCATAAAAATATGTTATTTATAAGCATGTAGTGATTGCTTTTATTTGTAAATGAATTAGTATGTATTTTAAACATTTCTCAGTTTTAATTTCTAATGTGGGAAATATTGATAGCCATGATCCACATGAACAAAAGGTCTTTGGGGTTCTCAGATAAAGAGGTCCTGAGACCCAAAAGTTTAAGAAGTTTGGGCTTGACCTACTGAGTAGATGGTGATACATGTAAAGAGATAAAGAAGATTAGAGAAGCTTGCCTTTTTTTTTTTTTTTTTTTTGAAGAATGGGAGATGGAATCTTCTATTCAGGAATTGTGAAGATATCAGGTGGTCATTTGGATATTGGTGTTTGTGGCTCAGAGCTCAGAACAGATGCGTGTAGTAGACAGAAATTTCAGAGTAATCATACATGGTTAGTAATCAAAGTCATGGGACTGGATGGGTTGACTTGAGAGAATGTAGATTTAAAAAAAATAAAGATTCAAGTCATAGAGCACTCCAACATAAATGTTGGATAGCAAAAGGAACTTAGAAAAAGTAGCTATAATGTGGGAGAAAATCCAGGAGAATGTGGGACACAGAACGTTTCCAGAAAGTGAGATAGTTGTGTTGAAAGCTGGTTGAGGTGAAGTAAGAGACCTTGGTGAGGGCCCTTATCATCTCTTGTCTGGACTGCTGCAGTAGCTTCTTGACTGGTCTTGCTTGTGGTTGTGAGCCCCTCTACTCTGTCACAGAGCAAGAAAGGTTGTATTTCAAAAAATGAACTTCCCTCTCTTAGCTTCTTGAAACCCAGCATTAGCTCTCTGATACCAGCTGGATAAAGTAAATATCATAACAGCTTTCTCATGAGCGGACAGCTGTCTATGTTGTTAGCCTAACCTTCTGATATTAACTCCCCCCAGCTATCTCTCACCACCTGCCAACTTTAATTTTACTTATAAGATGTTGTGCTCTGCTTTTGGGTATTTTGATGTGTCCTTTCCTTTTCCCAGGTTTCCTCTCTTCATTGCCTCGTCTAAACCTTGTGAACTTCTCTTCCTTATTGAAAACCCGATTCAGGCAGCACCTTCTTTGGGCAGCCTTTTTTTATTGAAGATTGGTTGACAAATTTGTTGAATTTGATCATAATTTTACTCACCATTGATTTTAGACTTATTAAACTCTAGCAATTATTATTTGATGTTTTTATGACAGAGATACATTTATTCATTCATTAAATAAATATTTGCTCAGCACTCATTTTGTGCCAAGCATTGACCTAAGAACTGGGGGTACAGCCGTGGATGACACAGATCCTGTATCATGGAAATTATAATCTAGAAGACTGAATGCATGTTTAACATATTTATACATTAAATGTGTTTTTATTTCATTTGTGAGGAGATTAGTGGAAAGAGGTAATACATAAATATATTTGGCCTTTGGAAATATGATGATATTAAATCAGTATACAAAGATTGATATATTCTTATTCTGTAAAAGCATTAAGAATCCAGTGACACATGGAACCGCGTTAGATATTATGCAAAGAAAATTTTGTTGCGTTATTATTCATTGTATTACTAAGCTTATGTGCGACATGAGTATTTCATACAGAGTTTTATTTCTAAGCAGAGGCTCTTTGACCTCTGTCTGGGATACTGTAGAAGTGATTTCCCTGTTATGCAGATTGTTAGATTAAATCACTTCTAAGTTTCCTTTGATTTTTATGTTCTTTTTTGTGTTTTTTTGTTGTTTTACTTTGGCTTCTTTTCTTCATAATTTTATTTGCTTAGACATTGTCACACATCAGGAGGTGTGATGAAACCCACTTTGTTATAATCTAGCATAACATTTCTCATAGTGTCTTCTCTTCTTAGGATTGGTCAAGCTGTGGGATATTAAAATATGTTACACAAAGAAAGCATTTTGTGCTTAAATAAGTTAAATATAAATGAAGTTTTTTTTTTAACTGCAGGCCTGCTTGGGTCCTTTAGTAATATCTAGCTAATATTTACTATGATTTTCTAAGAGAGGTTCATATAGCGAGTAGTATTTCACAGAGGTCTTTGACCAGGAAACCTTTTTTTTATGAAGTGTCTTGGGAAACTATCTGTGGGACACTCGATGTGAAATGTTGATTTTAATGATTTAGATTTCTTTTTTTTTAAATTTAAGTCTTTATTCAGATGTTGTCTTGCTTAAAATGTAACAAAAAAAATGAAAATTTCTTGGTGTTCTGAAATGTGCAGTTTTGAGCAATAATCTGTCCTGCACTAGAATAATAGCAGTTAAGTTGTAAGATACCATTTTGGATGTGTAGTTGGTTTGTAATAGCTTTTCTTTTCCTAAGCTGGAGAAACTGTTTAATTTATACTGCCTTTAGCAAAAGTGTCCTTGTTGCTTATACACATTTTAAATAACCAATGTTGCCTTAATGTGTAGCCTTAAAGCATTGTCTGTTGATTGTTTAATGATTCAGATTTCACACTAAAATGTATTCTAATTCGTTACTGGGATTCTCTTTCTCCTTCCCCCTCCTCACTCCTCAAATCCAACACTATATAAAATTGAATCCAAAAATACATAAGTAGGATTATATATCATGACTAAATGGGGTCCATCCCAGAAATGAATACTGGCTTAGTGTTCACCAAAATGAATGTTCAAAATTTAAAATAAATGAACCACCAAAATTCAACATTTTAACAATTTAAAACATGTATAATCAGCTCAGACACAGAGGAAGAATTTGACAGAAATCTAACATCTATTCTTTATAAAATCTTTCAGCAAAGTAAGGATAGAAGGGCACTAGCTCAACCTGATAAATTAAGGGCATTTATGAAAAATGTACATCTTACATTATACTTAATGGTAAATGGCTGAATGCTTTCCTGCTCAGATAGGAATAAGAAAATGATGTCTCTGCTTCTATTCATTGTACTGGCGGTTCTAGCCATTGCAATAAGGCAAGAAACTACAAAAAATCTACTTGAACCAATAAGAGAGTTTAACAAGTTTGCAAGATAAAAGGTCAATATACAGAAATCAGTTGTAGTTCTGTATGCTATCAGAACAGTGAAATAAAAAACACCTACCATTAACAATAGTATCAAAAAATATAATATACTTAGGAAATAACCTGAAAAAACATGTGAAAGGCCAGTATTGAAACTGAAAACCATTACTGAAAGAAATTAAACCTAAAATAAATGAGATATCCTGTATTCATGGGTCTGAAGACCCAATATTATTAAATGTCAGTTTTCTCCAAATTGATCTATAGGGTTCATGTACTTGTAATCAAAATCTCAACAGACTTTTTTTTTTAAATAGAAACAAACAGGCTGGTTCTAAAATTTATATTAAAATCATATATGTGATGAAGCATGTAACAAGACTTTATAATAAACCTACACCATACACTGCTATATTATATATATGTGTGCAGTCATTTGATACATGATGAAAATGATATAGTAGCACTGTAATGGGGTGTGGGGTAAAGGACAGTCTTTGCAGTATATGATTTGAAATCAGTTGGATAGCCATATGGAAAAACAAACTAAATATTGACTTCACCATATATTGTACAAGACTTTAATTCCAGATCAATTGCAAATTTAGATATGAAAGCCAAAGCAATAAAGCTTACATTGAAAGATAATGTATGAGAATTTAGAGTAGGGAAATAATTCTTAAATTATTAAGCATTTTGTACACAGAAGCATTAAACATAAAGGAAAAGATTGATCAATTAGAACATATTAAATTTATGAATTTCTGTTCATAAGTTAATTAAAAGATGCCATTGGGAAGGTTTTCTATAAGATGGTAAAAAATATTTGCAATACAAATAACCCGTGTCTAGAATATTTTTATTGCTTTTTAAAGGGTATAATGAAGTGAAAATGTGTTTTAATTTCTGTCTGTTGATCCTATTTAAATGGACCCTAGTTTTTTAACCCACAAGATTTTAGTTATAAAATTACACTTATGAAGAACCTAGAGATACTTGGTGTTGTGTAGAATCAGTGCAGAAGTGGCTCCTGGACAGGGGTGTCAGCTGTGTTTATAGTTCAGTTCTTGAGCCTTGTGCAGGACTTGGCGTATGCTTGGTCTTCAGCCTGTGTTTACTGAATTAATGGGTGGATGTTTTGTAATTACAAAAAAATATGTATAAAAGAGTAAACACCCTCATATGAGGACAGGCCTTTTAAGTTTAAACCTAAAAATCACAGTAAGCATTATAGTTGGACATGAAGAACCAAAGTGCTAACATTTTTAGAACATGAAGATGAAGTGCATTTTAGGAATGTAAAATGTTAGCCACAATTCTGGGAAGCTTACCGTGGTTATTATCTTCTCATGTCAGGGAGGGAGAGGGGATGCCTCTTTGATCTATAAGATGTAATGGAGAAGAGAGAATTTCATCTCACAAAACGGGATTTTCTAAGCATAACATGCTACTTTTGATAAGAATTAGCTGAGATAGTGAATATTTGTGTTAGCTAAGCAGAGCTTGGATTTAGCGAATGGCAGATAAGAGTATAGAGTGTCTTAATGGACATTTTTGAAGCATTAGGTTCATCTCAAGTATGTATTGGTAATGATTGCATTATTTAAATTTCAACTTTACATTTTTTGCAGAGTTCTGAAGTTCCTGTTGCTTCAGACGATGGATGAGCAATCACAAGGGATGCAAGGACCACCTGTTCCTCAGTTCCAACCGCAGGTAATTTGTTCTCATAAATGCAGCCGTAAGAGTGTGTGTGTGTGAGAGTGTGTGTGTGTGTGTGTGTGTGTGTGTGTGTGTGTGTGTGTGTGTGTGTGTGTAGACATAGATGTACATGCAGTGAGGAAGGAAGTAGTACATGTACAGTCCCTTTAGGAAATAAAGTAGCCAAAAATGCTAGTATGAATTTCCAAGCTTCAATCAGGATTGTTTTTATTATAAAATACTGTTTTAGAATATTTAGTTCTCATGTACAAATATGAAAAAAGAGGGGGGGCAGCTTTAGCTTTTAACTTGAATTGAATGACCTACAGGCTTTGGAAGCTAATGTTTGGCTCAGAGAGGAAGAGAAAAGGCAAGGCGGCGCCTGTGTGTCTAGTGCCTGTCTCTGCTCTGGCTGGTCCTGCATTGCCCACGACTGCCTTCTGTTACTGTCACTTTTCTTATTTTCTCTGAGTAGCAGTGTGTTTCCCCTGTTACGTAGTTGCTCGTTTTTTTATAGCATGAAATGAAGTTAAAGGAATGTTTCAGCAAAACATGTCCACACACTATAGAAGTTAATTACCTAGCATGCTGTGTTCTCTATGGATGCTTACCCTAAAGCCCGATGCATGATGACGTGTCTAAAATAACATTCATCCCTGCACAGAGGCAGCAGTTCGTTTCTGTTGTTGTTATTAATAAATACCGTGTTTTTTCAGTTTGGTGTTGGAGACCTTCTACAGTGTCCCAAATTTACTGTGCTAGCCTTGTCCAAGTTTTGCTTGATCGTATTTCTGGAAATGAAGAATTGGTAGATGTACTTTCGTGGTATCTTTGTCTGGTGTTGGTATCAGAGTGATGGTGGCCTCATAGAATGAGTTTGGGAGTGTTACTTCCTCTGCAGTTTTTTGGGAATAGTTTCAGAAGGATAGGTGTTAACTCATCTCTAAATATTTGGTAGAACTCGCCTGTGAAGCCATCTGGTCCTGGACTTCGTTTGTTGGGAGTTTTTAAATCACAGATTCAATTTCAGTACTTGTAATTGGTCTGTTATAGATGTTATTTCAAATGAGTTCTGTAGTCAGATAAGTTTGGGAGACTTGGATTTACACAGCTGCTTCATGACAGTACTTTCTCAGAGCCTTCCCTGTGTTATTAGGGTGCACTGTGAACTTCCTGGAGGGGGTTTTGGGGTGTAGTGTTTTCCAGACTTATTTGACCACGGGATCCTTTTTGTTTAAGCACATTTATTGGCTTCTCTCAGAATCCATGTCTGTGAGGCACAGTGCAGGGAAGTACTGCCTACAGAATAAACTATCTTTTCTGCCTCTGTGACTTTTTTCATCTTGTACCCTCATATTCCTCTCCAGTTTTTGAAATCCTGCCCACCCTTTAAGGACCATCTAAAATGCCATCTCCACTATGAAGCTTTTTCTGATTTTGTGAATGTAATATTTTTTCCTTGGAAACGTGATGGTGCATCCTTTGTATGTCTCTTCTGGTATTTCTGAGGCCTTTGTGTCATTTTACATAGGCATTTTCCTTATCTTTGCTGTTGGGTTAAACTCTCCTTGAGGATTTATACTGTGTCTTACTTTCTTTGGATGCCCTGTGATAATGCAGCTCCCCACATGAAGCAGGGTCTCAATAAGAATGTGTGACTGAAACCAACCAGGGACTCCTTCAAATGAACATGTTTAAATTAGCCCTTTACCCAATTGAATTTTACATTGTTTTCTTTGTTACACCCGTCTGAATCCTCTGTACCGTATTCAGAAAAGAGACCCTTTAGAGCTTAGAGTAAGGCCAATATTTTAATTTCAAGATGACTGTTTTTTATTTTTTAGATCTACCATCTATATTTTGTGTATGGTCATAAATTATCAAGATTATAGTAAGCAGTTTCTGTCTATTAGATACAGACGTATCTTAGTGCTAGTTTTACACACATACATAGATACTGTGGGTCCGTATTATATTGTTTCTAGTGAAGACAGTAAAAGAAGCACTTCTAAAATTAGGTAGTTCATGTCATGATTTTGAAATTCTGTTTTGAACAGTCCTAAATTTCAAAGGAAAAAAAAATGAGCACTTTCATTTTTGCCTTCTACTGACTCACCAGCCAGGAAAGTCATGGTTTCCTGGGACCATGCAGCATACATTTCAGAACCACGTCTGTGGTTCTGCATCTCTTTTCACACAGTTCCCTTCATCTCTGCCTCCTGCTGCTGCTCCCAGGGGTGGGGGAAAGAGGGAGGGTTTTTCCTGTCTCTGCGTCCAGACTGATGGTGTGAGATTACCTGACAAGAGTTTACAGGCGTTATTGCTTATTAAGTCTTTGAAAAGTGTTACTGCTCTCGGTAGCATGATTTTTAAAGGCTGGCAAAGGACAGGCTCTGCTAGGGGCTGACAACCTTCTTTTGTTTTGTTCCACACCATTGGCCTGAATAACGGGGTGATATGGCAACATATGGTTAGCTGAGTGACTCCTACTTTTGTGATGCTAATACGTGTCTGGACATAAACCGAAAACGAAGTCAGCTTTCTAAGTGTCAAATACCAATCCCCTGTATAATGACAAGTGATGTATATTCTTGGCATATCTTTCTTTTTCTTGTTCTGAGATGAATACTCTAACCCCGTAATGTGTAATATGTGGTCTCACATATTACTGTGAGAGCTCCTTTTTCTTTAGTACTGTGTGAGGTTCCTTTTTTATAAGCTTCAGGATGTGAGATTTATGTATCTCTATTAATTTTTTTGTGTGTATTGTCATTCTCTTGAACTTAGGGAAATTTTTTTTCTATCAGCTTCCTTTTCCTTCCCTTTTTCCTTTGATTCCTCTACTAAAGCCAGAAAGTACTGAAAGGATGTTTTGACTAGATTTGTATGCTGTTGGACTCTTGTTGGTGGAACAATGGATTTAGCTTAATTTAAAAAAGAAAATTCAGACTATATAAAATATGGTGACAGAGAAATAGGAAAATACTAAACTATTTTAGTATGAGACTAATTTTAAACAATGGGGGCTTCCCTGGTGGTGCAGTGGTTGAGAGTCCGCCTGCCAATGCAGGGGACGCGGGTTCGTGCCCCGGTCCGGGAAGATCCCACATGCCGCGGAGCGGCTGGGCCCATGAGCCATGGCCGCTGTGCCTGCGCGTCCGGAGCCTGTGCTCCGCAACGGGAGAGGCCACGACAGTGAGAGGCCCGCGTACCGCAAAAAAAAAAAAAAAGATTAAAAAAATAATAAAAAAAAAATGAAAGTTTGCAACTAACATTTTTTGAGTATTTTGATTTCTGATCATTGAGTGAAGAGCACTATGGTACATTCACTTTTTATCATAAAGATAAATGTAAAACAATTATAATCAGAGCACAATTTTAAGAATTTATGGGAGTGATTAGAAGGGAGGATTAATTTTAATTATGATAATCACCAGGACTTAGGTTATAATTATTATTTGTAAATTTGAAGTTATCTAGTGTAACGCTTTGGCTACCTGTGAAAGAGGGAAAGCTTCCCAGATCTACAGGTAGGAAAATAGACGTTCCTCGTTTTTATTGCTTGGAAGGTATGAGAACCTTGTCTGGGAGTCTTCCAACCCAAGCAGTAAGGTAGATCAACCATTCCTTTAAGCTTCCTGGTGGCCCAAATTATTTGCAGCCCCCCTGTGCTTTTGCATCCCTGTGAAGCGAGGTGTAGGGATGAGATGAAGCTAACCTTGTAGCATGTTTGGGGTAGTGATCTGGGCGCTTTGTGGACCAGAGTGACGTTGCCCCCAGTGGACTGTGTTGAGTGGGATGAGTTTTGGACATGATGATTATATCACCTTCCCCTGTCTTTAGCTCATCTTACAGAATCACTTTATGAAATAAGGGTCATCATGTAGTTTACTTCTTTTGATAAATTGATTTTGCCAAGGTGTTTGTTGTAAGTAGCATTGAGTACAGCTTCTGTTCTTTGAATTGTTTATAGAAATTTCGGTGTGGTGTTCTCCCTTTGACAGTTGCCTTCAGTGAATGACTTTAGGTGCAGGAGAATGAACAGCAGCTGTTCTGAGGAAAGCAGGCTCGCGCCGTGGTTTCAGTTCACGACGTCTCGTATCTCTGCTCTCCCCAAACCCCCAGCACTGTCTCCCCCGTCCTCACGCTTAGCTGATGCCCTTGCTTCCTGTTTCACTTAAAAACACCGTAACAGTCAGAAGAGAACTTCCACCGACTTCTCCCAGACATGTAGTCACATGACTGGCCTTTTCTGTCACCAGATGAACCAGCCACACTGTGCCCAAGGCCAGCACGCCCCTGACCACTGGATCCCACCCACCCCCTGCTCCTATTGGCCCCTCTCTGCGGGCCCTTCACTAGCACACCATCGCGTGGTTCTCTCTTCCGTCTCAACAACAAACCGTGACCTGCTTGGGTCCTTGGACTCTTTAATCAATAGAAGTTGGTAGGAGGCCAGATGAGAGATCCAGGCAAGGCTTTATTGAGACTCGTGCCGCAGCGGGGTGGGGCTGGGGGTGGAAACGAGCAGTAGGTGCCCTTGCTTGCTCCCCGAGGGGGCTTGAGCTGGTTCATCAAACGGGCTGAGGGCGGGGTAGGTCTGGCAGGAGGCCTGGCTTAGGTGGTCTGCTCGCCCTCTGGGTGGTGCTGTGTGCAGGGATCTCGTGCAGGACCCTGCTTTTGCTCCTGGCACCTCAGAAGGGGCCGTTGGTTTGGGGCCTGTGTGTACCTTATTGTTCATAACTGCCCGACTGCACATGCGTGCAGTTATTTTTAGTCCATAATGGTTTCTTTATATCCTGTTGCCCAGGTGCAAGTGCAAGCACTCAGGTAGAGGGTCCCCTGTCACAGCCTATCTCAAAACCAAAACAAGTCCAAACCAAAAACCAGCTTTTAAAGTCCTTCTTTTCTCCAGCTGTTAACTAACCTATTTCTCTGCTGCCTTTTATTGCTAATTCTTAGCTTTATTTGTAGGTTTGTCTCCCGTTTCCCCCTTCGCTCTCTGAAATGTGCTCCAGTTAAGCCTTCTCCCCACCCTCCCGGCTAGACTGCCTTGTCATGGTCCCAGCTATGCGCAGGTGCTCCGTCCCTGGTCAGCTCTCAGGCCTCGTCCTCCTTGGCTCATCAGCTGCATTCAGTAGTCGATGGTACTCTCTTCTTTGAAACCTGTTCATTGCTCAGCTTCCAAGAACCTTGTTTTTCTCGTCTTACTGGTCCATCGTTTGCTGATTTCTCCTCACCTCCTGGACCTCTTAACAATAGAGGGCTTCAAGGCTTGAGACCTCTTTCTGTCTATATCCCTGCTTGGAGATTCTTCCAATTTCGTGATTCTAAGTATGATCCATATGCTGGTGACTCTCACATTTATATCTCAGCCTGGACCTCTGTCCTGAATTCCAGACTCATGTATCCAGTTGCCTGCTTGACCTCAAATTTGTATGTCTCAAAGCGGGCACATGTGAAGCTGAACTCTGAATGGTCCCCCCCAACCGTTCTGTCTGCAGGCCTCTCTGTCACAGTTGGTGGCAGGTCCATCCTTCCCTTGCCCAGGCTGAAGCTCCTGGAGACGTCCCTGACTTCTTCGAGCTCTCTCGTGTTGTGTCTCACCTGTTCCCAGACCCCACAGCTCCATCTTTAACACACAGTTAGAATTGGGATACTTCTTGCCTCCTCTGCTGCTACTACTGTGGTCCAAGTAATTTTACTTTTTCACCAAACTTATTTCAGTAGCTTCCCAGCCTCCATCCTTGCCTCCCTTCAGCCTGCTCTCAATACAAAATTATATAAACTTTAAATGTAAAATACAAAATTTCAGTCAAATTGTGTCTGTTTAAAACCTTCTAGTAGTTTCTCATAGGCTTACTCACTCATCATCTTCCAGGGTATATTTAACTATCACCTTCTTTGATCATTTAATGAAAATTGAACCTTCACACCCACCAGTAAGCCTTTGCTGCCATATTTTTCTGCGTAGAATTGATTGCCTTTTCACTTTTTCATTGTCTGTCTGCTTTCTCTAGAGTATAGGCTTCATCCCGAGACCCCAGAGTGGTACCTAGGGCACGTAGTAGGCATTCAGTAAATGCTTGTTGAAGACAAACTGGGTGTCAGATCAACCCATTCTCCATCTTTTCAAGCACCACCTTTTAAATGAATATTAAGATACATAAATGTCTTTGGAATTTCTCTTCCTGGCACAAGTTCAAGCAGTGGCCTGTGCCTTGGTACCTACATCAAAAATACGATAGGAAGCCATTCCTGGCAACGCTTTGTTAGACCGAGGTGTGAGAGACCAGCCTGCGCCAAAGCAGGGAAGAAGAGCTCAGAGAAAAAGAAAGAAATTTTCTCCAGGACAGGTTTCCACATCTTTGTGAGCCCAGAAGTCAGGTGTGGCCTAAGATGTCTGAACTCTTAATTTACCATTTTTGTTTTTCTTGGGTAACAGTCTATATACAAAAGTAAATGTATATTAAATGGTTTATTAAAAAACACATCCTCCATTTCTTATGGACTTTTTTTCACCTCCTTGGTTTAGCTGGAACAGACCTCTTTCCCCCAAGGACACTGTTTCCCGTTACCCTCTCAGTGGAGGCTGCTGGTTCTCTAATAACCCCACGCCGTGAGGATCGGGGGTCGGATGGCAGCCTGTCTGTCCACAGAGCCTCTTCCAGACCATGATTCCTCCTTGTTCTTGGGGTAGGGAGGCCTGAAACCTGCTGCGTCAAGGCTCTGCCACCCTAAGAAAGGGCGTTCACCTTCCCTGTCGCTGTTGTCTCCTGACCTCTTCGTGACCCCTCGCACTACTTGGACACTTGGCCCCTGGCTCCTGGCTTTTGTCCAGGGCAGTAGCCCTGCTGCTGCTATCAGTACCTGCTTCTGATTGAGTTCTTACAGCACACCCACCCTGTGCAAAGCATTGTGAATGTGTGTGTCATTTATTCCTAACGCAAGCTGTATGAGGCGTTATCTGTCACACTTCACAAATGAAGAGGCCGAGGCTCAGACCAATGAACTAACTCACCCTTGGTCACGTAGCTGGTAAGTGGCGGGGCTGGGATTGGCACCGGGTCTGTCTCACTCTTTAGAGTGAGCTTTTAGAAAAAGCTCCCCATCCATTTCCTGGCCAGTCTGATCTTCTCAATCACCGTGACTCTTGATATTTTTATAGGTACCTCAAGCTCCTACTCTTCAAGATGGAATTTATTATTTCCTGCCCAAGATTGTCCTTTTGCCTGTGACTGTTAGCACCGTCCATCTAGTCGTCCAAACTACAAACAAGCAAATCGCATACTTTATATTAGGCAGTTTTCCTCTTGTCTTGATTTTACTCCCTAAATAGCTCTTGAATCTGCTCATTCTCTACATCCTGACTGTAACTACTGTAGTTTATTTAGATCACTGCCACCTTTTGCCTGGATTATCGCAGAAGCTTCTGAACTGATCTCTTTACCTCTCATTTTACCATTTCTAGTTCATTCTTTACATTGTAGCAAAAGTCATCTTTCCAAAGTGTACTTTTTATCGTATCACTTCCTAAAAGCGCCGGTTTCTATGGCTTTTAGGGTGGATTCTACATTTCCTTGTGTGTTGTAGAGGGTCTTGCATCATCTGGTCGCCTTTTTCTTCTCCAGCTGCATTTTGTGTCTTTCCCTATTTTGGACACAGATTCAGTCGTGTCTTGCTTATACCATGCTCTCTTTCGGCTCCAAATCTCAGATGCTGAGGTAATGGTCTCAGGACCCGTTCAAGGAGATTTAGTCCCTAATGGAACCTAATAGCATAAAGCCTCCTTATAATGCGGATGAACTACATGGTAGAGGCCCTAAGGAAAGTGTTATCCTAGAGGAAACATGTAATTTGGAAGACAACAAAAAGATTATTCTCAGGAAAATAATGATTACTGGGTAGTTTCTTACACTAGTATGCTTCTAACAAATCAGAATATGCTATACCAGCAGTGCAGTGTTCACTTCTGTAGATCATGCTTTATATCAATGAGTAGTAGGTCATGGGTACTCAATAAATATTTGTTGGATGAATGAATTAATCTCTAAGTGAAAGCTAAATATTGATCAATCTAATTATGTTGTATAGATTTTAGTTACTTGAGAGTTATTTTAGGAAAAGACTGTGGCAATATAGAATAATAAGAAATCTGTCAAATGAGAAGTGATATCAAAATATTTAAAGCTTAGTTGAGTTTTGAATTTAGATTGCTTGTTCGTATTTACATATATAGGGGTAAATGTTCCTTAAATTTTAAAGGAAATGCCTTGAGAAATTTAGATGGGTTTTAAAAGAATGGGAATGCGGTAAGGATTCTCTCATCTGCTGTCTTGGAAATTTCTATTTGAATAGTCTGATGTGGGCAAAGATGAGGTCGACATTAATCAAAACAGTTTCCCAGTTCTATTTGGAATTGCATTCAGAGCCTGAAATATAGTTTTAATAAATACAGTAATGAAAATTGTTCCATTTTTGAGGGTGAACGTAATATTTGGAAGATTCAGAAATCTTTTGGAGCCAAGTATGTACTTGGTGAAAAAAATAGTCTTGGTATTCTTCTTTCGATCAAAATGAGATATCTTCTTAAATGAGACCAGTAATTTTCATGTGATTCACAAACTGATTACAGTCCAAGGAGGAATTTCAAACATATTTTCAGTATTGGAAGCCTTCCTGGAGTAAGTCCATGTCCTCTCACGGTGCTTGTTTGAAGGGCAACGTTGAATGTATAAGTTCTAATATGTTTGTTAGAATCGGTTGTGTCATTTTACATACCTTTATATTTTGTCTCCCTTTATTTTATTATTATGTGAATATTATGACTTTTTCATATGACTGTGGTTATGTTTCATACATCTTTCTCACTAAATATTCATAAAACAAATATTCCTCAGATTTAGAAATTTTGATAAGCACTTCTTTTTCCAGGAACACTTATGTAGAATACATTTAATTATGCATTCCTTTTATTTATTTATTTTTCCTTGACTGGGTATCATTCAGTGTAGGAGAAGAGGGGGATGGAGGGGGAGGGATTTCTAGGAGAGTTCTGATAGGGTGTCCAGGAGGGTGCCAGGGGGGCACCAGGGCTCAGTTTCAGGCAGCACTAACTTCCAGAACCAACACATGGGAGAGAGGGAGCAATGGGTTCCGTGGCCCAGAGTGATGAGCAAAGTGAGAAGAGAAGGCTGAGAATGGAGCCCTGTGGACACCAGAATTTATATGTGGGGGGGAACACGTAGGGGAGCTGGGAGCAATCAGGAGCGCTGGCTGTTCTGTGGGGTGGTTCAGGGCCTGAGCCCTGAAGTCGGATTGCCTGGGGTCAATTCTTGGATGCCCCACTTTCTGGCTGTGTGATGGAGGACAGGTTATTGAACATCTGTATGCTTCACTTTTCTTATTAATAAATTAGAGGAATCATAGTTTTTACCTCTTATGAGCTATGGAGCTTCTAAGATTGTGCTTGGCACGTAGATAGGACCCAGACGACGGGGATGAGGGTGAGGGTGATGATGACGACGTTCTGCCAGTGACACTCTTGGAGCATAGGTTTCTCCACCAGTGGTTGGTTCTGCATCATCTTACATCCTTTATTACATTGTTATTACCTGCCTTCTGCCCACACTGTTGCTTCGTTAGCCTTGTTTATCCTAGTCAGTGGCATCACTATCCATTGAGGTGCTCAAGCCCCAGATCCATGATTTATCCTTGATTTCTCTCTGTCCCCCTCTCCTCATACTCAATTCATCAGCAGCTCCTTTGACTCCACCTCAAGATCATATCCTGATTCCGTCTGCTGTTCGCATCTCCCCGCAACAGTCAGGTCAGGTCCACTTCCTCCTGTCCAGTCCCCCTGCTTCCACTCTTGCTTTACTCATCCTCCTGTCCATTCCTTCCCCACCAGCGTCGTGAGTTGTCATTGTAAAATGTGTGTTAGCTCACAGTACCGTGCTTCCCTGCTGGAGACCCAGGTCCCTCACTGGTGCTGTCAGAGTGCCGTGCGGTTTTGTCATGCTCACCTCTAACCTCGTTCCTCAGCCCGTCACCCTTGTTCTCCATCTTCCAGCCAGTGTTCCTTCAACACACCCAGTTCATTCTTTCCTCGAGACATTTTCTCCAGGTTTTCTTTCTGCCCTTTTTTTTTCTTCTGGTCTTTTAATCTCACCATAAACGTCACCTTCTCACCAAGGTCATCCCAGAATTACCCACTCTAAAATAACCATCCACTCATTTTCCATTATATCACTCTGTTTTATTTCTCTGCATATGCTTAAATATTAGATACTATTATGTATTTGCTTATTGTTTTTTTTATTGTTTTGGATTATGTATTTGTTTAATCTCCCTCCTCTGTTAATAACTGTGGAATAAATGAATACATTGTAGAAAACCTCTTCCCTCTATTTGTGTCTGTCTCTGTCTCTGTTTCTCTCAGGGAAAGGCTTTTGCTTGCCATGTTTAATTGTACCAGGTATGGCTGGTGGTGCTCATGGGGCAGATGGGAGTGTCTTCATCATTATCCTACTCATGAAATGCTGGGAAAGGTCATCAGTATTTCTGGTTACATAATTTGGATATAGTGATTATGCTGGGTAGTGTAACTAATGATGATTAAATGATACAAACACTGGGGTCTTATAAATGTTTAACTAGATAATTGGTTGTATTTGATCACTCATTTTTCTTATGCTGTAGTGAATTCTCTCCTTTGTTTGATAAAAAGCCAGTTATAATGATTAATGGCATATTGTTCCAACTGATGTAAATCTCAGACACTTAGTGTCTTTAGGAATAGGTTACTTTTGAAATAGTTAAAGAAATTTTAGGGAGATCATTTTTCACATGGGAAGAAGCATGACTAATTAGACTCTGCTGGCACATGTGGTGTTTTGTTTTTGTTTTTAATATGTGTTTTTTTTTTATTTCTAGTGAGGTTTGTAGAAAATAATGTATAACAGCTTTATGTTAGATATTGTCGAAAGGATGTTCTAGTTTTTGAAGTTTGGAGGTGAGTAATCTCTTTAAAGATCATACATAGCATGAGCTTTATTGCCAAATAAAATTGAAGGGCATTTTGAAGTTTTGTAACTTTTAAATTTTTGAGAAATGTAATAATGTTAATATAAATATAGTTTATTAGATTACATAATTGGTAATATGAAAATCACCAGTAAGAGGTGAATTTGCAGTAACAGTGAAAACCATATTAATGATGTTAAATATTGTAATTAATACTGGCTTGTGTATTAGATCATTGATAACAATACCTCTAGGAATTATCAGGACATAATTTTCTCTCTGGGGAGTCTGTTGAGTCCATGCTGTGACTCTTCTAATTTCCCCAGAGAGAATTATCATCATGTTACCCTGAATTATCTTACTGCTCATTAAATGTTCCTGCCTTCAAATTTAAAGGAAATTAAAGAAATTAATTTAGTCATGGGAAATTATTAATTGTTTAACGAGGTTGCACCTGTGATAGTATGAGCCTGTGGCACAGCAGAAGGAATTTTATTTTAAAATGAAAAGTATTTATGTGAAGGAAGCAGTTAACAGACTGACATGTAGAAGTTAATCCCAATTAGTTAGCAAGATCTGGCGGTATGTAATTAAAGTGCATTCAGATCAACAAGAGATTTCATTAATGAGAATGCAGAACACTTAAGGTGTTATAAAAAGCTTCCTTCACTCTAGAGTTTGATTTTTTTTTAGTTGTCATATGTAATTTTGAGTATTTATTTTATGTTTCTGAGATTTTAGGGTTCTTTTGTAGTATAACTTGCAGATTCACATATCTCAAGAGACTAAACATAATTTACCACAAAAATGTAATGCAAATGCTTCCAACATCTGTTTTAATTGTGTCCTTTATTTAAGGAGTTGTGGGTGTCTTATAGTTAGTAATTAAGAAATAAAATAACAACAATAAAAACAATAAACAATAAAACAATAACAATATCAAAACAATGTATGTAGGCTTACAGTTATGTTATTCATGTTAATTAGTTATATTTTGAGACTTATTCCAAAAATGAATCTGTTTGAAAATTCTTGTATGGGGTATGTATGTAGTCTTTATTTAGTAATTTTAGAAGCTACCCTGTGCTGAATTAATCACACCCTTTCTCAGTTCCTTTTGTCACGAAGAGCTTGCAGCTTCACACTTGTAGGGTTTATGGGCTTTCAAGCAGTTATTATCTTCACTTTGCCTGTGAATTTAAACTTTACTGTGAGCATGTTCCAGCCGGATAGCTGAATTGCGGCCACACATGGTTTTGTTTATTGCATGCTCCCCCACAACAATTAGGAGGCCTTCGGGCAGAATAATGTTAGTTAGCTCTAGTGTATGGCACCAAGGAGCCTTACACCCAAGGGGTCAGGCTGTGTTCATTCATGAATCAGGAAGACAGTCCGCGTGATAACTGGGGTGTCCTGGTTGGAAGGCAGAGCCCAAGGCTGGGCGGTGCTCAGAGACCCTAGTAAGGATGTGGCTGGCATATGGGAAGCCTAGCTGTAGATACAGACAAACTCCAGTTTCGGCCAGAGGAAGAGGACCAAAGAAGCAAATCAGGGTCAAGACTAAAGAATTTCAGTCTTGAAAACCCGAGGACATGCAGGAGGCTGTACAAATCCAGAGCCTGTGGGGAGAGAGGGTCGGTGGCAGGCTGTTACTGCTGGCGCCCCTGGGGGAGGGGGCGTAGATGATGGTGAGGGAGTGCGTGAGCTTGGCTCTGTCCCAGGGGACACTCATGCACAGTTCTTTGTGGGGGTTCACCCCTATGCTAGAGAAGTGGGAAACAAGGTTTGGGTAGCTGGCCCAGCTGAGAAAGATACTGGGCATTAGAACTGGGGTTTCGAGCCCAGGCCTTGCTGACTGACTCCAGAACCTGTGCCGTTTTCTCTGGGGCTTTATGGGAACTCAGTGGATTCTTCTGTACCGCCTGGCCCAGGTCCAGCCTCAGAGCACAGTACTTGTGTGTGCTCTGAGGGCTTGCTGTACTGCCCTAAGAGGGCAGTGTATTAGCACTAAGGTCCCCTTTCCTGCTGCGGGTGCAAGGGGAATCTCTGTCTCACCTGTTGGGAAGCTGTTACTGGCAGAGACAGCGTCCACTTGCAGGTCTGGAGCTTCCCCACTCCCCATGGAGCTTCTGCTGTACTGCCCTAAGAGGGCAGTACTGCCCTAAGAGGGCAGTGTACTGTACTGCCCTAAGAGGTTTGCTTGCTGTACTGCCCTAAGAGGCTTGCTGTACTGCCCTAAGAGGGCAGTGAATTAGCACTAAGGTCCCCTTTCCTGCTGCGGGTGCAAGGGGAGTCTCTGTCTCACCTGTTGGGAAGCTGTTACTGGCAGAGACAGTGTCCACTTGCAGGTCTGGAGCTTCCCCACTCCCCATGGAGCTTCTGCCTCAGACCTGCTGGGAGCTTCTCCGTGGTTACAGTCATGGGGATGCACTTAGAACTTTTATATTCATTAAGTTCTTTCAGCTACATTCACTTACTTAGTAAATATTTATTGTCTGTTCCATGTTGAGCTGCCTTCATGGCATCTGGACACAAAGATAAAACTTGGTTTCTGTCTTTGAGAAACTCTGTGTTCAGAGGGAGAAATATACACGTGTAAACAAATAATTAAAATCCAGTGAGGTCTGGAACCTAGCTCAGTGCCTGAGTTTGCACCACTGTGTGGAGAGTTGACTGCTGTCGGTTGCTGTGCAGGCCCAGGGGCAGGAGCAAGCAAAGCCTCCTGGCGAGCTGAGGACGATTCCTGAGAAGGGCTGGCAAGTCAGCCCCCAGGACGAGCTGGGCTGGCCAGGTGCGAGGGGCGCAGTCACTCAGAGGGCCTGGGACACACAGATGCCTTGCACGGAGGGGCCGGAGCTGCAGGCGCATTTGGCGCCGAACGGTGTGGTTGGAGGGGAGGCCCAGGGCAGGGGCCAGGTGACTGAGAGAGCTCCTGTCGTAGGTGGGTGTCAGTGTGTTGCGGAAGAAGCAGAGTAGCTTTTTACTTTCATAAAAGTTAAAAATCCTTTAAATGACTCACATCAAATCCAAAAGCCATTTTGTGCAGCTCAGACAGGTACCCTGGTCATTAAGGGACTGCAGAGACTGAGACCCAGTTTATCCACCAGAATGAGAGCACGGAAAGGCAATTGAAGTGATTTTATTTGGTTTATATTTTATACTGATTTGAATCTCATTATTTTGCTGGGTTATTTTATTCCCATTATAATTAAAATGCTAAGCTAAAGAACATGGGGAATTGGACATCATCCAAAAAAGAGACTATAGTTCTTTCCTAAAAATAGTTCTTTACTTGTGTGGGCACTGATTTGATATTATCTTTTTTATTTTAAGCACCTCATACAGCGCTGCTTACATGGGGCATAACTCATCAAAATGAACTGTGGCACTGAATACAGTATCAGAGAGTCATTACCGAAGTATATGTATAACCTGCCTGGCGATCTCTTAAAGGAGACCTCATCCTACACAGGCTTATTTTTATACACATTGCAGCATGGCACAGACACGGGGGGGTAGTCGGAGATGTGCAGCTATGCTTCTTCTCATGTCAGCTCTGCACGTCTACACTGGGTGACAGGACATGGGAGCAGATGAGACAAGCTGTCACTCACCGACACTGCCCTTTGAAGAAAGGCCATGGGGGGAAAAGGTGCCGCAAATGGGCTGTGAAGTTTACATACACTGCCCACTGTTAAACAGATTACGTCTAATGAAGTGTCTAATGCTCAGGCCATATCAACCTAATCCTTGGTGGCAGTTCATCCCTCAACTGCCAAAAAACACCGCCCTCTGGCCCTCTCTCGCCCGCTCTGGCCGCCAAGCACAGGGAGGTGCCCAGCCTTAATAAACCGAGACAGTGTGTGATCTGACATGCAAATGTAGGTCATTGCATATGTAAATGTGTGATTACAAACCTGCATGCCAAAACACATTAGTGAGACTTTGCTCTCAGCATGCGGTTGTCACACTGCCTTAGCAGTTCACGCTAATATTTGTCAGTTATTGTGCAGACAGAAGATGGAATTCCCAGTCAGGTTTAAAGGATATGGATTGCGTGATACCGTTCCTAATGATGAAGCTGTATTTCACTGTTGAGATTGACAGGTTTCATCGGGAGAAGGAATGGTCTGTACATTTTGGGGAGAGGAAGAAAACCTATTTCTCAGATGTTGCAGACTATCCTAGTGTGTAAATTAAAAAATAAAAAAAAGATTTTTTAGAAAAGCCTGGAGAATTTAAAAAGTCTCTCCTCTTTAAATGAAACAAAGTTAAGGAAACTAAAAAAGTTGCTAATATCCACTGAATATATCTGAGAAGTGAGGCTTTGTAAGTTTCCTTTGTTAAGTAGGTGTCACAGTGACACTTAATTATAAATTCATCTCAGTGACCACAAAAAGAAATCTTATATATGAACAGAGTGGCAGGTTGTCTCCCTTTATTTTATAATTTTGTTTTTATTTTCATTTTTGACATACATGTTTCTAGTCCCAGTTTTGTTTTTTCATCAAAAGGCCTGAAATTGAAAATTGAACTTGAAAATACTGTGGATCATCATGTAGGGTCCCATAATGTTGTATCACATTGTAGGTGACTTTGTTTAGTAATCCTGGCAGTATAGCAAAGCCTATACTTAGGAATTGGGGATTGGGAATCAGCTAGACAGTGATTTGGTTTGATAACATCTACCTTACAGGATTGTCATGAGAATTGAATTAGATGGCATATGAGGTACTAATTTATAGGACCTGTTAAGTTGTAGGTACCAAAACAGAACCTTTTATTATTGTAGTAATGTTACTATTGTTATTCTAACAATTATTTATGGTTTTATATTTATATAATGAATTTGTGAAATTTGTATTCTGATTATTTAGCATGTCTTAAAGGAAGAGTGGTATTCTTCTTGACAATATTTTGGACTTTCCGAAGAAAGAAAAGCAATGCACGAGAGTAGAAATCATTGCTACCTTTTTTCTCTTTTTGAGAAACATTGTATTTGAATGACAGTGAAACTTTGGCAGAATATTAGAGTTTTTGCTAGCATGACATGTAGTGAAATGAACAAGGTAACATGTATTAGGGGTTAGTGTAATGCCCATGTGTCAAAATAGCCTTTTACATAAGTCATGGGGTCATCAGCCTTGACTAAGGTTTGCTTGAGGGACTCAGAGATCAAATTACTTTAGTGGGTTTAGGAACCAGTGCGCCCTTTGGTTGCATTAATAGGTATTTAATGTTCAGTCTTACTAGAGGGGGCCCAGTCAGGCCCCACAAGAACGTCATGTTTACTCTGAGTCGGCTCAGAGTAGAGCAGGTCCAGAAGGATGTGAGCAGAGTGGTAAAAGGCCAAGAAGCGTGTACTTACCAGTAATATAGGAATCTTGAAAAGGCTCGTGTGTGTTTAGCCAAAAGAGAGACGGTAAAAGGGCATATGATGGCTAAACTATTGTTACACTTTTATAGGTAGATCGCTACAGATAGATTATGAGTGTCATGAGGAGCTTAAAAGGCAGTATTCCTTGGACATGTGTGGTAACCTCAGCAGCAGACAGTGTTGGATCCTAGTGGATCCTAGATCTGTCCTATGACTGGTTGAATGAATGAATGAGTCTGTGAACGAAAGAACTAGGACAGTGGATAAAACGTATAAGGAGTTGGGATTTGCCTCCAAATGGGGACGGCTGGGGTGCTGCCTCCCAGCACCTGTAATTCTTTCTCAGCACCGTTGAGAGCCCCTTCCCTGTACCTGTGTAAGCTCTTTCAGAGCAGAAGCATTTCTGATGCATCTCTGTTTCCCTAGCAGCTAGTACAGTGCCCGATGCGTAGTAAGTACTAAAATGTGTTAGTTTCAAAAAGAAATGACATTTTCCACAAACAACAAAAAAATATTGTTTAAAAATGTAATTATGTACTGAGTGACAGAGGCCAATCTGAAAGGCTACAATACTGTATGGTTCTAACTATGTGACATTCTGGTAAAAGCAAAACGATGGGTACCGTAAAAAGTCAGTGGCTGCTGGGGTTTAGTGGGGAGGGAGGGATGAATAGGCAGAGTATAGAGGATTTTTTAGGGCAGTGAAAGTATACTATATGATACTGTAATTATGGATACATGTCATTATACATTTGTCCAAACCCATAGAATGTACGACACCCAGAGTGAACCCTAACGTAAACCACGGGCTTTGGGTGATAATGATGTGTCAGTGCAGGTTCATCAGTTGTAACGAAAGTCCCACTCTGGCGGGGTGTTGGTAGCGGGGAAAGCAGTGCATGTGTGGGAGCAGGGGGCGCATGGGGGACCTCTGCACCTTCCTCTTAATAGTGCTGTGAACCCAAAACTGCTTTTACACAATTACGTCTTTTTTTTTAAAAAAATTTATTTTTACATCTTTATTGGAGTATAATTGCTTTACAATGGTGTGTTAGTTTCTGCTTTATAACAAAGTGAATCAGTTATACATATACATATGTTCCCATATCTCTTCCCTCTTGCATCTCCCTCCCTCCCACCCTCCTTATCCCACTCCTCTAGGTGGTCACAAAGCACCGAGCTGATATCCCTGTGCTATGCGGCTGCTTCCCACTAGCTATCTACCTTACGTGTGGTAGTGTATATATGTCCATGCCACTCTCTCGCTTTGTCACAGCTTACCCTTCCCCCTCCCCATATCCTGAAGTCCATTCTCTAGTAGGTCTGTGTCTTTATTCCTGTCTTACCCCTAGGTTCTTCATGACATTTTTTTCCCTTAAATTCCATATATATGTGTTAGCATACGGTATTTGTCTTTCTCTTTCTGACTTACTTCACTCTGTATGACAGACTCTAGGTCTATCCACCTCATTATAAATAGCTCAATTTCGTTTCTTTTATGGCTGAGTAATATTCCATTGTGTATATGTGCCACATCTTCTTTATCCATTCATCCGATGATGGACACTTAGGTTGTTTCCATCTCCGGGCTATTGTAAATAGAGCTGCAATGAACATTTTGGTACATGACTCTTTTTGAATTATGGTTTTCTCAGGGTATATTACGTCTTTTTAAAAAAACCTTAATGATGAGGTGGTAAACTCACTGCCACTGGAATTGTTCTTGGTAGAACTTAAATGATTGTCAGGAAGTTTAGAAGATTTTCATACATTACTTGGCAGGTTGGACTAGGTGAATTTATATATATATGTGTGTATTTTTATATAATATGAATAGTTCGATAAATACTTGTCGAGTGAATGGCTGTCTGCGGGTTTACCATAGAAATCACCTACTTATGTGAAGACAATCAATGATTGTGTGTATATTGTGTGATTGAAAACTTTTCTGACTTTTTTAATTACAGAAGGCCTTACGACCGGATATGGGCTATAATACATTAGCCAACTTTCGAATAGAAAAGAAAATTGGTCGCGGGCAATTTAGTGAAGTTTATAGAGCAGCCTGTCTCTTGGATGGAGTACCAGTAGCTTTAAAAAAAGTGCAGGTAAGATGACTTTAATTATATAAATCCACGTAAAATTATACTCTGTGAAGAATAAATAGAGAAAAGTGCATCCTGAATGATTGGGTCATGACAGTCTTAAGTTGAGAACGATGGGAAGGAATAAAAATTGTACTGTAAACACTTGCATTAAGTGCAATACATGGTGGAAATCATTTTTTAATTTTAATACTACTTTTAAAGTTCAGCTGGTTTTGTTCACCCAGATTCAGTAATGACTAGAATGATCTTAGAAAAGCTTTCACAGCTCTAGGTTTTAAGAGGCAGATTTGAGTTGTCACCATGGCTCCTAACTGGACGTGTGGCTACGTGTTGTATCCTGAGCTGCAGGCACTGCAGAAGGAAACCAGGCTCACAGAATGCACAGCCTGATAAAGTCAGTAAACGGCAGGCAAGGTTAGGGGGAGGTTTTCGTTAATGTAGAGAGCCACACTGGCAATAAATGAAAGAAAACTGAAGTGAACTTTATTTACTGGAGAATAAAAAAAAAATGAAATAGGTAAAGTTAGAGGATTGACGTCTTACGTAAAATCCACACGTTGTATTGGTATCATTCTAGCATCAGCTCTGCTCTCCAGTCCTGACTCTGTCTGGGTTCCTCAGATCCATGGACCTGCCCCAGCTCACCTGGCCAGGCCCTGCCCCAGCCCGAGCCCAGGACAGGTCACTGCCCTGATGGGTCCACTCGCCTCTGGTCTCGAAAGCACTTGCCTTTCTGCCCCAGAGTGTGTTTGACATTGTACCGTTTTACTTCCCTTTTTCAGGGAAGGGCATTCTTGTTCACACCTGCCTGTGGACTTTCCATTTTATTCTGCAGCCCTGGTGTCTTTTCTGTGTCGAGACCTGCAAAACCTCAGTGTCCTCTTATTATTATTATTTTAATTTTGTAAGGGATCAGTATACTTGCAACAGCTATTGCAGAGGTGAACAGTTTTCACTCATATTTTTAAGCAAACAGTAAATATTTATGAAAGATTTTATGGGGCATATATGTTAGATATAAAGAATAGGACAGATGCTGTCATATCCACCACTCACCTTTGACACACTTCTGCCACTCCCTTCCTTCAGAGGTCACCATGTCCTGAATTTGTGTGCTTTTCTTTAGAGTTTTTCTCCAAATCTGTATACATTTCTGAATAAATCTGTTGTTTGCTTTTGCATTTTTGAACTTATATAAATGTTGTCACATGTTGGTGTGTGTGGCTATGCTTTATTCTTTATATATCTAGTATTCAATATGTAGATATGCGTGTGTTGTGTAGTATTACATACTATGTGTGTATACTATCCAGTTCTTGTTACGTGCTACTGGTTGTGTACAGTTGTTTGCTGTTACAAACAGTACTTCCGTGATGTTCCTCTGTATGTTTCCTGGTGCACACATGCAAGAATCTCCCTTTTGCATGTGCCTGAGGATGGAAGTGATGAGCCCAGGGCCACGCACGGTCAGTGCTGCAAGTTTATACCGAGTACTTCCAGCGGTTGCACCGTTGACCTTCTCTCCAGCAGCACGTGAGGGTAGCCGTCTTCTCTCATGTAATCTGCCATTTACAGTAAGAACATAAAATATACAATGCAGAGATTAGTGTTTATGACACAGATGACTTTGGGAATGATTATTTCCTAACAACAACTCTGATCCCCTTTTTTTTTTTTTTTTTTTTTTTTTTTTTTTTTTGCGGTACACGGGCCTCTCACCGCTGTGGCCTCTCCCGTTGCGGAGCACAGGCTCCGGACGCGCAGGCCTAGCGGCCATGGCTTACAGGCCCAGCCGCTCCGCTGCATGCGGGATCTTCCCGGACTGGGACACGAACCCATGTCCCCTGCATTGGCAGGCGGACTCTCAACCACTGCGCCACCAGGGAAGCCCTCTGATGCATTTTTAAAATGTATTGAATTTCTAATATGTATCTCTGGGCACTGTGGGGGGGGAGGAAAAGAAGCTAGCAATTTTATTCCTGCCCACCAAGGGAAAAAGAGTCTATCTAGAGCAATGAAACGTTAAACCCTGCGGCGTGGATTCCTGGTTTCCCTAGTTCGCAGAAAGGAAATGTCAGTATGAGCTGTTGGTGTGGCTGGGACTGGAACGGAAGCCAGGCTGTCGAGGTGAGACCAGATCCTGGAGAGCTCTGAAACCAGGAACAGGACTTTGAGTAGGAGGGAAGTGAGGATTCGCTATGGATTCTCTAGGAGGGTAATAATCTTCAAAATCGGTTATTTTCAAGATAAAAGTACAAGCTGAACACACAGAACGTACTAGAGAGAAGACAGCTGCTGATTTGCCCCAGGTGTCAAGGCGGGGCTGGCTGGCTGGCTGGCTGGCTGGATGGATGGATATGTGGGTGGATGGATGGGTAGGTGGGTGCGTGGGTGGGTGGATGCTTGGATGGGTGGGAGGATGGATGGGTGGATGAATGGGTGGACGGATGCATGGATGGATGGATGGAGTGAGAGACCATCTAGGTGGAGTCCCTGCGGCCTTCTTGGCTTCCCTCTCCCCCCTACCCTCCACCCCCGACCCTGAGTGTGGACAGAGAGACAGCGCTCAGTTCTGTCTCTAAGGATTGCATTTTAAATCACAGAACCTTGTCATTGGAAATACTGAGAAAGAAGGGAAAAGGGAGGGAGGGAGAAAGAACAAAAGCTCTTCCAGGCCTCTTGTAATACCGTCTACATCGTTTCTGGTTGCCTGTGTCCTTCTTTCCTTTGACTGGAAAATTGAATGGACAGGAGTGGATGTGCATGGTCGTGTTTCCAGTCAGTGCAGGGTAGATGCCCCTCCAGCTGCCCCCACTTCACACTATGGTAAACCCCAGACCGCTGCCTCCCGCTGTGCCGAGTTCAAGTTTGTCCTTTGGGCTTTGCCTTCTTCTGTGCTTCTTAGGGTTGCTATTGGGACATATTCTAGTTTAAACGTAACTCCTTTATACAAGAGAGAATTGTTGCTGAAAGATATTCTTAGCTTCTGTAATTAGGGAACAGTATCTTAAACCTTTGTGAGGAGAAATATATTTGCATTTCAGACATGTTATTGATTTTTGTGATGTATTACACTTGCGCTGAACAATAAAGACCAGGGTTCTTCCTTTTTAAAAATCCACCTCTGCAGCTTAGTATGAAAATGTTTTAAACTATTGTTGACCAGACTCTTTTCCTGCCTGAAGAATCCTAGCCCTTGTTTAAAAAATTCATAAGGAATCAAACATTGGATATCCTCATGCAATTTGTTATTTTAAGGCTACTTTACTCGTCTAAAGGGCCATGTCACTGTTTCCAGCTCTTCTAGAATCCTTCCTGGTTGAGTTCATGTGTTGAAATGTTGCGTTTATAACTCATTTCTCTGCTCACAAACCTTTGATGAGACTCTTTAGAAGCAGAGTGCAGGTTCCTCAGCGTAGTTCTCCAGGCTCTTCTGTACTTTGTCCTGTGTCAGGTGTCACTTTTCTGTGGCCAACTTGCCGGAAGCCCTGGTGACTTTCCTGGATGTTTGCCTGTTACCTGTGTGTGGAAAGGAAAGAGTGTGTACTGAATGCAGGTTCCTTCTTTGAAATCATAAAGAGGTTGAGAGCCTGCAGTGTATGACAGCATTAACCAACCTTCTAGAAAATTTGCCCACATCCCGTCATGATTTGTTTGCCAAAATTAAGATGGTTCTTAACTGATGGAACATTTTTGCAATTCCACATACTGGCTTTGCTTCCCTGTCTCCCTGCTTCCCTTCCTGTTGCTCGTTCAGTTCACTTCTCCAATGTTAGTGATCACCTGATGTTCAGTGGTTAGCTTCTTAAGGCTTTGAGAACACCAGCATGAACAGAATAACGGGGCTCGTGGATTCCAGTGGAAGTGCAGCCAAGACACGTCTGAAATAGTGAGGGAGGAACCACAGTGGGCGCAGCCTTGAGGGGCCCAGGGTGAGAGGGAGGTTGGGAAAGTCTTCACAGGCGTCGGGCTGTGTCTCAGAACCACAGTTCTTTGTGTTGGAAGATTATCAAAGAATTGTTTTGATCTGGTCCACTTAATCTCTGTTTTATTATACTTAGTTCATTGATTAGAGCTGTGTAATTGGAATTGGTAGACGTGATGTTATAGCATGAATTTTGGTTTTTTGTGTCTCAGTTCTTTGACCTTTTTTACCCTGACTTTTTAATCGTAGGTGAAGTAGTTTGATCCTTAGTTCATTAATGCTTAATTTGTCTTTTCTTACTCTTAAGTTGTATGCTGAATAATACTGTTTTACTGTGGGACATCCATTGTCAGTCAGTGACATTTATTAGAGTCACTTTTGTATAAAGCACTTTTGTATACTTACAAACAAACATAAATAGTGATAATATACAGTATTTGTTCAGATTCACCCTTTTGATCCGGGTGATCTCAAAAAAACTTTCTGAAAGGACAAATATTCTTTGATATTTGTTTTACTTATATTTACTTATATTTGATAATTATGTTAAAGCATTCATCAAGAAAATCACTTTTTATAGTATATTAATGAGTATAACTTGCTCTTTTACATGTGTTAATTTTAGATTAAAGATTTTGCATGTTTGCATGTAATTAGACATTAGGATTTGCATGCAATTAGAAATTTGTGGGCAGTAACTTCTTCCGTAATGCATACACTGATTTTAATATATTTGTAACACTTTATAGACATATATTCAGTCTCTTTTTCAGTGTTCACTGTGATTACGGAATTCGTCCTGCAGCTTTTATCAACTTCATTATTTAGTCCCTATAGACTTCTTTGAAACTTTCAATAGATACTTGAGCAAATGAAAATTAGGAAGCATTTGTAAGAATAATTTATATATTATATATTTTTTAAATTGGAGAATAATTTAGTAATTGATACTATACTAGTTTACTTGTCAAGGAGGCAGAGACTTCATCTTAAAAAATTAAAGCTTCTTAATTTTATTCGTTTGTACTTTCAATTTTATTTTAGGCATTTTGAGGCATATAAAAATGTAGTAAATTTTTAGCCTTATCGAATATTTAGAGAATGGGGCATTCTAGTTAACAAAATTTGGGGGTTATAATGAATTAAGATATATACCATAAATAGTTTACTTAATCATTAAAATATTTAACTGATACAGTGGACATCAATGAAGTAATTTAGTTATTTGTCCATTTTTTGATGTTTCACAAATTTTTCTTTTAGCATCTTACGGTACCTTAGGGTCATCATTAAGATAAATGCAAGTTTTGATTATGTGAGTTTATCTTAAAATTTTTAAATGAGAAACTCTTCTAGTGGCCAAGCCCGGTGAGTAAATATTATTCTTTGTGTGAATCTTCTCTCTCCTCGACATCCCCACCGTCCTCCCCATCGTCTCAGTGTAAGGTGGTTCTCTTTCCTTGACTTGGGATGCGGGGACGTCATCTTCACTAGGGTTTCTTCCCCTTAGTCTGTGCCCAGCCATCGTTATTCTCTTCTGTCCTTGAAGCCCATCCAGTTCAATACTTGTTCCATCTTGCCGCTTGTCTGCCAGTCTGCAACAACCCCCTCCTTTTTTTTTCTTTTTTTCTTAAATATGTTTTCAGCCCCTTGCTCTCATTTTCCTCTGTCCCTTCCCTGGCACCATGATGACTCTGCCAAGACCAGGCGTCATGGTTGCTCAGCATGCCCACCCCCGGCACCCGGTCTGCTCGCAGCACTGTCACAGCCCACCCTGCGCTCTGCTTGTCCTGTCTTAACTCTCCACATCCCCTCTTCATCTCCCCGTCTCATTTCTCTCCCATTCTATCTTTCCACCAAAGCTTGTTCTTTGACCTCATCCTGACCACGGCCCTGTATTCCATATTCTCTAGACCTCTTATTTAAGGTCTGATTTCAGTTGTTTGTGTGTTTCTTGGACCTTTGTCAGCTATTTGAGCAATGCGGATGTTTCCACTTTACAATCTCCCCCATCTTGTTCCTGTCTTGCTAACCCCCCGGGCAGGGTTTCTCTTCACTGGGTGTTTCTTCATTTCCCTGTTCACATGTACCCACTGTTCCACACCCCCTAGCACAGAAGGGTTCAGGTTATTGGAGTTTTGCTTACCTTTCTTTGGAAATGCACTCTCTTGTACTCCCTACTTGGATATATTTTAACCACGGTAGTGAGAAGAACACAAACCAGCAGGTACATACGATTACAGTGTTGTCAGTGGTGGAGTTAAAAACTACCACCTACTCTGAAGCCTCAGCCACGGCCCGTATGCCTTCATGCTTAGTGGAAAAGGGCATCTCCTGTGTGACAGTGACGACTTCTGCCATCTGCTGTGCTTTCACGATTGCACAGCCATCCTAATCCATCTTCCCTTCCCTACCTGCGCTCTGGACAAGATCTTTCTCTTCTGTCTTCCTGGAGACTCTTTCAGCTGCTGCCCGTTTCTCCCGCATCCACCTCTCCTCTCCTGCAGTGTCATCACTTGACGTTCTTACTGACGTCTCCGTAGTAACTGTTGCTTCAACACCCACAGCTTCTTCACACTACACTGGCTTGGTTCTCCTGTCTGTCTGGATATCCCTTTTCTTATTTCCTTCAGTGGCATCTCTTTTTCCCACTCCTTTCAGGATATGATTTTGGATTGTTTGCTTCTCCTGCACCACCTTCTCCCTGACCCCTGTAAGGGTGGCTTCTGAACCTCCGGAAGCCCTGACTAAGCTTTGCTGAGCTTCAGGCTCTCAGGAAGTCTGCACAAAGGATGAATTTCCCGTGGTACATATTAGAAGCTTTTTAATTTTAAGCAAACAGGACTGATTGATGCCCTAGGAGTTAGATCACTATATACTAGCCTGTTGAGTTAAAAGGCACCCCCTTGGAAACAAAGGTTTTTTGTTTTTTTTTAAATAATCATGGAAAAATTAAGGACACACACAGGTATCTAGTTCCTTGCCATCATTTGCCAGGGCCTTAAGGAATCCACGAGGAAGAAATTGAGTCCTGTCTTTTGCCTTGAAGTTCAGACACGTTGGTGCATGAAGAGAGGAAGGCTGACGGCCGCTGGATTACAGGCCTGGGTGTCAGAGGAGCGCGGTTCCTGGCTCCAGTGCAGATCTCTTCGAGCACTCACCTGGCTTAACTTCCGCCCCCCTCTCCACCCCTTAGGGGCCTGTGTATTGAGTCAGGGAAGGGCTGGTGGTAGAGACTTTCATTATTCAGAGATTATCTTGTTCGATGATTGTAATTTACGTCTAGAGAGGCCACTCAGCCCTTCTGCCATGGATTTTCTAACTCCCTCACCCATCTTCCATCCTTCAAATAAGAAAGTCTGTGCCTACCACTCAGCAAGTGTGGAAACCAGAAGTCACTGTGGCATCCGGGTTGCAAGGGGCAGGAACACCGGGAAAGACAGAGGCACAGTCCAGGGGTGAGATCAGAAGAAGGACGGAGGGCACGTGGGAAACAGGCCTCAATGTGGGACAAACTGCTCAGTTCATTTATTCAGCTCTGTGAAGCTGGTGAGGCCCAGATGTTTGGTTGAGATTTCCATTTTTGTAAGATTTATTTAAAGTAAGATGTAACAGGTTTGTCAAACTCTCTCAGTATATTTTTTGAAGTACTTCCTTCGCTACATTTTAAGTGTTTTTTTCTCCTAACAGATTTACAGATGCCCTTTTAAGGACATTTGTGTTTAATGTTTAAGTCACTTGAAAGCCTTTTCCCTCCAAAGATACCTAGTGTTAACCTTTTGAGTTTCATTAGTCGTGAGTAATTTTGGCAAAATTTAAAGGTGACAAAAGAGAACTTTTTAAATGATTCAGAGAATACCAAGAATGTATCAGCCAATCACTTGCTTAAACACTGCTAATAACTTTGCTCTTATCAAACATTAGTTTAAAAACCCAAACATTAGTTTAGAAACTTTGGTAGAGCTGGAAAGATACCTTCTTGAAGACAAGCTTGTAAATAGTTTATGAAAATCCAGATTTTTTTTCATGTGTATTGCCTTTTGCTCACGGAATCAGACAGCTTTGAATCTATGTCTGCGAATGATTTAATCTGAAGAATCAGTTTCTGTTTTTGTCTTGACATGCTGGCTAAGAGAAAAAGCAAGATAAGATACTTCTGAATTTCCAATTAAAAGTATTTGGTTCAGAATTTAGTTTTGCCTTAAATGTGCCAGCAATGCTTCATTCCTCAGTGTTTGAGAAGTGACTTTTGGTATTGAGAATTCAGTTCAAGATGGAAGTTAATTTGTTAATTCTGAATTAGTTTAATTATAAGTTGAATTAAAGATTCATGATTTCATCATGGCACAGTTCTGTCTTTGTATTTTGTGTCTAGTTAGGGTTTCCTAGAGCTCTCATACACATTCTCATCTCGCTCAGTCTTTCGTGTTTTAATACTTTTCCATCATAGAGACATTGATTACTGGGAGATTAGATTTATACATGTCTCCAAGTTTGTGATTTTTTTTTTTTTTTTCATTTTAGTCACTAGTACCAGAATGATCCTTTCTCTGTTTCCTTAAAAAAAGTTTTCAGGAATTCCTTCAAGGTCTAAGACATTCAAAATTTTGTACTTCCCCACATTTCTTCAAGTTGTATCAAGTCCCCTGTGAGTGGTAGTTCCCGAGAATGGCATCATAGATAAGTAGTGTGTGTGTGTGTGCGCGCGCGCGTGTGTGTGTGTGTGTGTGTGTGTGTTTCATATCAGTAACTAACATCAAGTTCAAAATTTTCTGTTTACATTAATATTTGTTTGATTTGTTATTTAGTGACAACATCATTTTTCTGGCACCTTTTGGCATTATGGGTAATGAGTGGCTTTCCTACGTGAAATTGCTAAATGTAGAGTTTACTCCTTTAAGTAATGAACTTGTCATTTTACTTATTTCTGTAAGAAATCTTTCTGAGGTGTATTGCACTTCCCTGCATATATGAATCAAGCATCGGAAGCCCGGGCAGCCACAGCCCGCCCCTCGAGGCACTCATGTCACTTCGTGCAGCAGCACTTGCCGGTTGAGTGTCACGTTCTGTGCTCGGGGCTGCAGTCTGCCCCTGACAGTGTGCCTCCTGAGGACTGCAGGCTGGTTCCCTTATTTGTAGCTATAATAAAACATAACGATAAGTTGGCATTCAACACAGTTTTGTGGATAATGGAAAAGCAAGAAAATGAACGTGTTATCCTCATTTATGCTTGGAGTATTGACTTATTAAGATATTTATTTATTGTTAATTTTCCATATGCTTGGAACATTGAGCGATTTCTTTGTCTTCAGAGACATACTAAAGAGCCCTTTGATTGTATTATTTATTTTTATGTTTTTTACATTAGATCAACGTTTCTCAACCTTTTCTTTATTTTCGCCCCTCACCTTTTAGACATTTTTCCCCAATTATGCCCCCCACCATGAAATTTTAATTCCGTAGATACAGTGTGTCTGTTTAGGTATCATATGTATATCTGTGCTTAAAGAGAGTAAGACTTTGTCACCCTCTCTCTGAAGAACCAATTTTCACCTCCTTGGAAAATTGACAAGGGTATCAGCCCTGTCAAGAATGCATGCATTAGACCTTTTAGACCTGATTTGATCATATAGATTAATGGTTCAGAGCTTGGGTTATAGTAGGATAACTTGGAGAATGAATTCTGGCTGCTCCATTAATTACCTATGTGAACTCCTGTCAATTTCTTAAGCTTTCTAAACCTACTTTCCTTCATGTGTAAAGTGGGAATACTAACATTATTGTCCTCATGTGGATTAAATGAGAATTAAACGAGGTGGTTCATGCAGTATATTTAGCACATATTGTTCAGTATTATAACTATTATTATATTAATATATCACAATCTCACAACTTCCGTGCTGTTCGATTTGAACTTGAGACTTGAAATATCTAGCTCTTCTCTTTTCCCATTTTTAATACTGACTGCCTCTGGAGGGAAAATGTAACTTCTAGTCACATGGGATAAAATACCTGTAGATCTCCACAGCTCCTAAAAGCTAATTGGAAAGAATACTTCTTAGTGTGTGTGTAATTATGTGCAAAGTATTACAGTGGACTTACATGGTAACTTGAACCATAGATTACTATTTTATTAAGTAATTCTGGATTTTATTTTTAGATATTTGATTTAATGGACGCCAAAGCACGTGCTGATTGTATCAAAGAAATAGATCTCCTTAAGGTAAATAACAAACGAACTGTTGACTGTTTTGAACATAACTGAGTAGGTTGATAAAAGTGATTTATTAAATATCACACTTAAAAACAAAAAGATTTTTGAGATACAGCTTATGCTGCACCGATTTCAAGTAACATATAAGTTTGAAATCAATATATTGAAGAATCCAGTTACCTTTTGGATTTACCGTACAATAATTTAATTGGAACATTTGGTAGGATTAGCTTTTTTTTTTTTTTTTTCGCGGTACGCGGGCCTCTCACTGTTGTGGCCTCTCCCGTTGCGGAGCACAGGCTCCGGACGCGCAGCCTTAGTGGCCATGGCTCACGGGCCCAGCCGCTCCGCGGCATGTGGGATCCTCCCGGACCGGGGCACGAACCCGCGTCCCCTGCATTGGCAGGTGGACTCTCAACCACTGCGCCACCAGGGAAGCCCTGGTAGGATTAGCTTTTTTCCCCCATTTCAAACTAGAAGATAAATAAAATAGACATAAAACATTGAAGAAATTTTTTCTCGATGATCCCAGTTAGACATATTCTAAATGTTAAGTAATGTAAATGCATATTAGCATTATCTCAGGGTATGGTATATTGAGAATGTAGACTGATCCAAATGGCTCATGTTTTAAAAATAATATTTCCATGCTTTTTGCAGATGTAGAAAGGGTGGTGTAAGGAGTATGTCAGAATTAGCTTTTCAGTTTCTTATCCACTCAAAGAATAGGACTGACATTTCAGTTACCGTCACACTGCATTTATTATAGTGAGATTTCTTTTGAGGAATTCAGTGGTTTATGTTATATTTTTAACTTTTGGATAAAAGTTGGATGATTTTTATGCCATCCAGTTTTGTTTGTGCCTGAAGTGAATCAGATCTATTCAAAAAGATAAGAGTAAGATCAGATTGAACCATGCTTTCCACTGTTCTATTTGTTGTAGTTATTTCCTGGGACATGAAGTGACTGCTTTAATAAACGTTTGTTAGAGAAATAATATATCATCATAGAAAATGTGGGAGGAAAACCTTTAAGTAGAAAGAAGAGAAGAAAATCCTGTGTATACTCTTTGGGATCATTCTTGAATAAGTTTCTCTGAGGAATGATTTTTCTTATGTTACCTTGCTTAAAGATTGAATGAAAAGATTGTACAAAAAGACTGTAAATGTGTATAGACTTATGAATATATTTCTACAAGGTGAAAATTTTTTAAGGTAATTTAATAATCAACCCCGTAGATAAGTTCAGAATATTTTTATTATTTGATGTAAAAGTGATATTTAGATACAATATAGTAGATGCCAGATTTTTACCACTGGCTGGAGTTATACTAGGATCACCCTTAACTTCAAAATAGTAGTGAAAAGGAATACTTTACTTAACATTGAGTGGCCTTAAATGACATTTATCATTTTGAAGGATATAATTTTTAACAATTGGTGATTTAATTTAGTCATTCGTTTATATGTATGTATTTATATATTTGTTCATCATAGCAATACTTTAAAAAATTTTAAGTGTATAATTTACTCTATTATTTCTAATAAAAATATTAAAATAAAAATGATGTCTAGTTTTACTTTCAATAAGTATAATACTTATTTCAAAATTCACTAGATTAAAGAAAAATATAGTCATGTTAAGATTTCTGTAACTTAAAAATGAAATGCAGTAACTAACTTTATTCTTAAGTTACGAAACTGTGACTCTTGGGAATTTACAGTAAGAAAACTATTTGATGCCTGGTTTTTTTTTTTCCCCAGCAACTCAACCATCCTAATGTAATTAAATATTATGCATCATTCATTGAAGATAATGAACTAAACATAGTTTTGGAATTAGCAGATGCTGGTGATCTATCCAGAATGATAAAGGTAAGGTTTGTTTTTTTTTTTAAACTGAAGATTTATTTTTTCTAATTGAGTTGTAGGTTAAAAATATAGGCGTGTTAGCTACTTTAAAGACCTCAACGTGGTGCTTAACATACGGTAGCCCTGTAATAAGGGGTAGGCAGTAGTGATGATTATGATTATGAAGCTAGACACCTGGTGAAGTCACACTGGATATGTGAACACTCCGAGACCAACCTGGAAATAGACCAAGGGCTCATCTTCTGTAAGCTGAAGTTATAGTTTTGCAGCTTGATTTCTCCAGCCAGAGCACCCTCAATCCTGCATCTCTGGACATCAAACAGAGGGACCAGTGGGAAATTGTAGAGCAGCCTGACCTGGCTGTCCCTGCTCCTGGGAGGGATGCTCAGAGAAGAAAGTGGGCCTTAGATTCAAAGTTGCACATCAAACCCTGATTTGACCACTTAAAAGTTATTTCTTTTCTAAGGGCATATTAATTGGGTTTAAGTTCAGCTATGAGTTATAGAAACTGCCAAATAACAGTAGGCTAAAAACTGCTTATACTTGGGCTTAACTTAACTTCTTTTTTTTTTAATTTATTTTTTTGGCTGCATTGGGTCTTAGTTGTGGCATGCGGGATCTTTCATTTCGGCACCTGGGCTCTTCGTTGTGGTGTGCGGGCTTCTCCCTAGTTGTGCTGTGCAGGTTTCCTCTCTCTAGTTGTGGCGCACAGGCTGCAGGGCGCATGGGCTCTATAGTTTGCGGCATGCGGGCTCTAGTTGACGCACGTGAGCTCAGTAGTTGTGGCACGCGGGCTTAGTTGCCCCGTGACATGTGGGATCTTAGTTCCCTGACCAGAGATCAAACCCATGTCCCCTGCACTGCAGTGCAGATTCTTTACCACTGGACCACCAGGGACTTACTTAACTTCTGTGTGCCATATTTTTTCCAAAACAAAATAATAATAGAACCTACTTCATAGGGTCGTTTTAAATGATTAAGTAATTGATATTTACTAAGAACTTAGAAGAGTGTCCCACGTATAGGAAGGCTATGTAAATGGAAGCTGTTGCTGTATTATTAGTGTTATTATGTATATTTCTCTGTTGCATAAAATTCTGGGGCTAATATGGCAGTTCTGATCTCAACTTCTCAGAGACCAAGCCTGTTTACAGCTGATCAAGTCGTAGGCATGAAGGGAGAAGGGTACTGGCTGGCTGTATCTAAGGCACATCACTGGATGCTGCCACACACTGTTTTCCGTTTCATCCCATTGGCCAGAATTTCATCTCATGAATGTGTGTAGATGCAGGGGAGGCTAGCATGTGTAGTCTTCATTTGGCTGTCCATGTGTGAGCTAAACTCTTACTCTGGAAGCTGAATTGAACAGTGTGGAAATCAGCAAAGACCAACGAAACGAGAAGAAGCGAGAGCTGTTCATTCTGAGCCTGTTCCAGCAACGGAGTCAACCACTGTCCTGTCACCAGCGTGTTGGCAGAGATTCTCGGGCAGGTAGAGGAGGAGGGACTCTTTATAGTGGATAAAAGAGGAGGCTTCGGGTGTGACCTGATGGGAGGCCACTGACACACAGAAGCTGTTGGTGAGCTCACTCCAAGTCGGGCATCTTAGGTGACTGGCGAGGCTGTGTGTATTTGGCTTTCTCTGGTTGGTCCTAAGTTGGAAGCAAGGATGAAAATTGGGGAAGCTGTCAGTTATTAAGTCCTGGCCATTTGGGGCTGTTACAGAAGTTACTGTTCAGCTTACCGGATTGTCACTAGAGAGAGCAGTCTGACCTCCTCCAAGTCTGATGGAGTAGGCTGGCTTCCCGGGCTGCTTGTTAAAGATGGAAGGTTGGTTTCCTGGTCAGGTTGCTGGGGACTGTGGTTCAGAGTTCTGTTTTTGTATGTGGTCTGGCCGTTGTCTATTTGTATATTCAGTCTCTTAACAGATACCTGAGCACAACCAGTAATCTCTGCTACATGGAGTTCTTGTAAGGGGTTTTTAAAAACAGGGTTAGGTGCTTTGTATGCATTATCTTGTTTCCTCGTCAGAAGAATTCTTAGAGGTAATTTTGACACTTAGAGAAGATAAGTATCATTACTAATAAATAGAAGAACTGTATTTGAAGTTAGGTTTGTCTGATGTAAAAACCCATGTGTTTTTCTTTAGTGGCCCTTAAGAATTTTTGTATCACAAAACTCCTTTGAAAAATCAGATGAAAACTCTTGACCTTCTCCCCCGGAAAATGCTGATGCATACACAATTTGCATTCCGTTCCAAGCCCTTTGCAGATGTTCTGGTCAACGTGTTTGTGGGTTTACTAGCAGTAGCTGAGAACCCTGCTCTCCAGTGTGAGTTCAGTGTCAGCCACTTAAACTCTCATTACTTAACTTCTCTTAGGGTCAGTTTCCTCATTTGTAAGATAGAGACAGTTTTGAGATTGCTTTCTAAATTATAAAAACGCTACATAAAAGGAGGATAACATTCCTGCTATCACAGAATGCTATCAAGCTGACTCTGTTTAAAGTCCTGTGGTAGGATGACACACTTCCCATCAGTTACCTGACTTGCTGTTGTAGGGACTTCCCACCGCTACCACAGATAGCTAACCACCAATTAATTTGCAGTGTCTGCAAATTAATTAACAATAAAAAAAATGTAGTCTTCATTTTAAAAAGAAATGCAAAAACACAAATGGAAAATCTTACAAAACAGCTGTCTATCAAGATGAGACTCATAAAAGCTCATGTAAATAATCCTTACAAGAGAGACAACTAAGATAACATTCTTTGCTTGAACCTTTAGGTACAAGAGTTATTTAATTACTTATAGTGCAAAGGAAAGAGGGCAAACCCCTACTGGGCAAATGCCTGCTGAAGCAGACGAAAGAAACAGACAATTTCAGTTACAGAGTCTTGCCCTAGATTGAGAGCTTGATGATTTAGGGGCTTGATTGCCTTTTAGAGTTTTTGCTCTTGTTCAATCTGGTTTTCTTCCTTTGCTGCTCCTACTTTACACATAAAGGTTGCTGTTCCTGGCCTAATGCCAAGGCATGCCTGGGCCTATGACATTTACCTTGGAAGAGTACGCCTATCCTTTCACATTTGAGAAAACTAACTCAAAACCAGAGTGCCTTACAGAAGCCCTGTTATCTCCATCTTCAGCAGATTCAGATTTCTTCGGCCCGTGAGGAAGGAAGAATTTGTCAGTGTGATCTTATATTTATTGTGGTGGTGAACTCAGCTCCATATTCAAACAGACTTGCCATCACTTGACATTATCAAGGAAATTTTTAATCAGCTGACCCTGTGGATCTAGTAAGATAGATTCAGAAGAACAGAACTCTGGTAACGAGTAGTAACTTACCATTATAGAATGGATAGCTATACCCTTAGTCAGGGGCTACTGATTAAAATTTGAAAGTATCTATCACGTAAAAGACTATTTAGGGAACTTTTTATAAAAATAAAATATATCAACTGATTCCTAGTAAGTTATAAGCTTTTAGAGCAACATAGTGTATACTTTGGTAGAATACTGGAGTGGTTCTTCTTGACAGGATTAGTGCTATCATTCCTCCATCCTCACCCGTAGGCTTTACTGTGTAAGCCTTTAATGATCCTGTCCTTTGTTAGAGCCGCCATCAGTTTGCCTAGTCAAGATAGAAGACATTCTTGGGTCTGGTTTTCCAGATCCTCTTGGAGCTGCACTTCTAAAGGTTGAAAGTAATACTATCAAGTCTGTAGATCTTACAGTAATCTCAGCATAATGACCATAACAGAAAGTTTGACTAGTGTTCAGAATAGAAATTTTGACTAAGCAGATTCACATAAGTAGAATGTCTTCATATCCTGATTATAGTCATGTATGCCTTTTGCAGTATGATATTTTAGACCTGACCAAATACCTAATTGTACTGGGAGGGAATAATTTAATAACTTGGGAGGATCTGACCTGTGAGATCTCTCCTGGTCCTTCATCAAACAGAATTACTCTGATTATGGATTGATGCATTTCAATAGAACACATAGTTGTGGCTTTTCTCTCCATTTGAGTTAGTAAGCGTAGTGTTTCTTATTTTTTTAAATATAAATTATCTCTAATTACTTTTCTCAAATGGTGAAAGCCTTAACTTTCCTCCCTGCATTTCCATCTCCCAGATAAACCACTGACTTTTACGTGCATAAAACCTTTCCAACTTTATTTTGTATCTTTACACACATACACACACATACAAAAATATATACTGATTATGTATTCTTTCTCAGACGCATCACAGTGTATTTAATTATTGCTTTATTATAGACAGTTGGACTGTTTCCATCGTTTAATTCTTACAGAGAAAGCTCCAGTACAAAACCTTGTGTATTTCAATACAACAGTACCATACACACTGTACTTAATAGACAGTTACACAGATTTCTATAAATAATATTGCTGACCAATAGGGTATATGCATCACAGATACTGCCAAATTGTTCTCTCAAATAGTTATACCAGTTTGTAGCCTTAAAGAAAATAACACTCTTTAATTTGTTTATTTACTGGACACTGTGTGCTGTACGCCTGGTTTATGGCTTCTTGGAACTTGTCTAGGAGAGAGGCATTTAACTGACACTCATAGAAAACTGTGTAACTGGAGTTGTAATAAGTTTTGTAAAGGAGTAGGATAGATTAGAATGGTAGTTTGTAACAAGACAGCCAAATCTAGACAGACTGGGAGCTTCTGAGGGTGATAGAGGACTCTAAGCAGTGATGCTATGGCCTTGATTTAACGACTTAATCTTAATGATTGAGCTGCAGTTTCCTTAGGTATGAAATTGGGTTAATAATACCTGCCTTATAGTCTTACTATGAGGGCTAAATAATATATAGGTATTTTATTTTTGTAGGCATATGTACAGATGTGTGCACATACTTAAGTATTATAATTACATGTGCCTATCTGAATGTGTGCTGTCTACTCGATAGGTACTGGAATGTTCTTTATTCTGTTTAAATACTCCGGTCACCCCTTCTCCCCTCTCCTCTCACCACACTTCACAGATGGCAGCCTGCCTCCTCTTTCACAGGAGGAAGGGGACGTCATCTTCCTCCTGTGAACGGACGTCATCAGTCAGGATGCCATCACCTTCCCGTGGCCGAACCTGCTGGAGCAGCCTGGCCCTTCACTCTTCTCTCTTCCTTCTCTCCTGTCTCCGTATTCCTTGTTGGACAGAAGGGGTTGTGTGTGTTGCCACCTGGATTCTTTGTTCTTTCTCTACCCCGATTCTCAGAAACCTTAGTTATCTACTCCCCATCCTGGAGGCATCTGCTGGGTCCTTCTAACGCCACTTGAACATGCTCAGGTCACTGTTATCTTAAACGTTCACACGCACACACGTGCATTCACACACGTCCCGCCTTCATGCATTCATTGATTCATCCGAGAACCGTATGTCTAGTGGGCAAGACAGAATGATAGGCGAGTGGAAATGCAGTATGTCAGACGTCAGTCAGTACAGTGGAGAAAAAGGAAATCCGGTTCAGAGGAGGGTGTTGCTGCTCTAAACGAGACGATGAAGGGAGGCCCTGCTGAGTTCAGTCCTGCCACCCCCGCCTCTGCCTGGCTTTCCCTTCCCACTGCCCGAGTTCTGTTTGTCTCCACAGTCAGACACTCACTCCTGACCTGGCTTCAAACACACCACAGGGCATGGCTCTCGAGTGACCCGTGTCATTCAATCCAGTGCCCGGGTCCGGTCCTCGTTCTGCTTGATCCTCAGCCGCCTTTGCCTCTGCTTTTCCTACCCTCCTTCTTAAAAGACTCCCTCTATGGCTTGTTGAGTCCCAAAGTGCCTTGGTTTTCTTCCTGCCTCTCTGGAGACTCTGATTCTTCTTGACTGAGTCATTCTCTTCTTCCTAGTCTTTAATGACGGAGTTTTAAAAGTTTCAGTCCTGGCTTTTTTTTGCTTTTTGCTTTTCCCTCCCTTCCCAGTTGATCTTGTTTGTGCCAGTGGATCAGTTACTCTCTAGGCTCGTGTTGATCCAGTTTCTTGTCTGTAGCGTGGAGTTCTGTCTGAATCCTGAGAACATGCGATTCCCCACGTCTACACGGGGACCCGTGGTTTCCCTCATGGAGGCTGCCCCCGGCTGTCCAGGGCGCACGCTGGACCCCAGCAGTCTTCTCGGACATTCTTTCTCTCTTACCTCCCCTTCTCAGTCTGTCACCGAGTTCTGTTTACTTTCCTTCTCAGTGTCTCTCAGATTTCTCCACCCAGCTCCGTTTCCGTTTCTCTCCCTGCTGAGTGAAGGACTGTCACCTCTCACCTGGAACATGAGAGCTTTTTAACTAATCTCCCAGCATCCAGGATCCACCCCTCAAATCTATTCTATTTCTCCATCAGTCTTTAAGAGAAGTGAGGAGGGAGAGAAAAACAAAGAAAGAAAAACCTCTGCTTTCAAACCTTCCTAGAGTTTCCCATTGAGGTAAAGGTAAAGATGTTTGACGAGACGTACAGAACCACGTGTGATCCAGAACATAGGCTCTCGGAGAGAGGAACCCTCCTCTGTGTCGTGTCCTCACGCACTCCTCGTGCTGAGGACAGAGCCCTGCACACAGTAGGTGCTCAGCAAACCCTTGCTGTAGAATCTGCCCCGCCTCCCCTCCCAGGCCCCAGCAGCGGCCTCTCAGTTCTTCTTCAGGGCAGTCGAGCATCAGCTCCCGCTGCCCCAGGTGCTGTGCCCTCCAGGCTGGCTGGGCTTATGTCTGTCTGTCCTTCGGCTCTGCTCAGACATCACTTTCTCAGGGATGGTTTTCTTTGACCTGTAGACGGCTTTATGCTCTTAATACTCCTGGCATACTCTTCTCTCAGTGCTTCGTAAGACATTCATGCATTTATTGGTGGGATTATTTTCCTGATGTCTGGATTTCCCATTTGACCTAAAGCCCTGCTGAGTAGAGGGACTGTGTCTCACAGCCTGCCTTCATTTTCCAGGGAGTACCTGGCTGATAGTAGAAACTCAATAAATGTGTGGACAGTGTATGTATAACAGTTGATTGTCTCACCTCTGTTCCACTCCTCTGTTCCAGGGGTCCATCAGTAAACATGGGTGGTGGTATGACAGGCACATGTTTCCTACTGTTTCATACTCCGGTCCCACGAGGAGTTGCTAAGATATCGAGTGGTATGTGGCATGAGAGGAGACAGTGTTCTGATACAGGAAGGGGGTTTTTTGGCCCTAAGAAATTCTAAAACTGCTTTCTAACCACTTTGATTTGTGTTATAAGCCAGTCTTTATAAAAGGGACCACATTATGGAAAAAATCATAGGAACTTCTTTATGAAGGAACATGACAGTGACTTAGTGCTTTATAAAGGACAGCAGTAGATACTTGAATTGTAAGAAATGTGATTCATTTCTTTATGGTGAGTAATATTGTAAATCATTGTTCATCACAACAATATATTTCACTGTCTCAACTCTTCAGCTTAATTGGGGTAGAAGAGGAAATATATCTCCTGGTCTGTATTCTAGAAATGAACCTCTGGATAGCACTGCATCAAAGATTTTTACAAGTAAATAATTAATTGGTTTAGAGCAGGCTGACAAATATAATTAAGCAATTTATAGTGGAAATATTCAGTATTTCTCTAATTAGTGACAGAGGAATACCTGAGGCTGTGGTCAGATGAAATACTTCCCAGATGAGTTTTAAGATAAAAGGAAATCCAGAATTTTTCATCATATATTTCTTTATCATCAGTAATCAGAATTTTAAAGGAAAAGACTCTTACAAAAAGTAACAGTTGGATTATAGTTTATCAAGTTGTGACATATATATGCTATACATTTTCTTTATTGTATCCTAAATTGGACCCAATACATGTTCCATTTTGTAGTATGCCTTATTAATACTATTTATGTCACTTTTCTATTGCTAAGAAACATATTTGGTGATGGAGACTTAGTATAGAGGAGATAAGAGACTAATCTCAGAAATATATAAACTAGAGCTTTGTTTATTACACTTTGTCAGTAGAAATATTGCTAAAATATATTTAAAATTTTCATAGCCAATTTTGCCAAAATATAGTTTATTTTTTGAACTATTTATAAGTTCCTATATAATTGCCTATTAGAAAGTCAGTTTGAGACAGATAGAAGAAAATATAAGTGCATATATTTAACATTATGTTTTTTAAAGCTGTACTTTACTAAAATATCAGTAAAACAAGATATAACCCAACATAAAAAGTCTCATGAAGGGAAACTCAGAAGTTTGTTATCCGCCAAAAAATTGTCATACCACACCACACTGGCTAAGAAGGAAGTAAATATTATTCTTACAGATTTCTTTTTTGTGAAATATGAAATACAAATAATTTAAATTGAACTCTGTTTTGTGCCAAGAGTTTGGCACAATTTCAAATAATTAGTTAAGGCTATCTTTTTTTTCCCCTCCAGTTTTATTGAGATATAATTGAGATACATCACTGTATAAGTTTAAGGTGTACAGCATCATGGTTTGACTTACATGTAATATATTGTGAAATGAATATCACAGTAAGTTTAGTTAGCATCCATTAGCTCGTATAGGTACAATAAAAAGAAAATGCAAAAAAAAAGGGGAAAAATGGTTTTATTCTTGTGATGGGAACGCTTAGGATTTATTCTCTTAACAACTTCCCTGTATATCAGACAGCAGTGTTGACTGTAGCCATCATGCTGCACATTGCATCACTAGTACTTACTTATCTTATAGCTGGAAGTTTGTACCTTTTGATCATCTTCCTCCAGTTCCCCCTCCCCCCTCCCCTGCACTTCTGGCAACCACAAATCTGATCTCTTTTTTCTATGAGACTGTGTGTGTGTTTGTGTGTTTTTTATTTAGATTCCATATGTAAGCGACATCGTGCAATATTTATCTTTCACTTAGCACAATGCCCTCAAGGTCCATCCATGTTTTTGCAAATGGCAGGATATCCTCATTTTTTATGGCTGAATAATACTCCATTGTATATGTACCACAACTTCTTTATCCATGTACTGATTGATGCACACTTAGATTGTTACCATGTCTTGGCTACTGCAAATAATGCTGCAGAAACATGGGGCTGCAGATATCATGTTTGTTTTCATTTCCTCTGGATATATTTCCAGAAGTGGAATTGCTGGATCACATGGTTTTATTTTTAGTTTTTTATTTTTAGTTTTACTTTTTTGAGGCTCCTCCACGGCAGCTACACCAGTTTACAATCCCATCAACAGTGTACAAGGGTTCCCCTTTCTCCACATCCTGGCCAGTATTTGTTGTCTCTTGTCTTTTTTTGATGGCCGTTCTAACAGGCATGAAGTGGTATCTTATTGTGGTTTTGATTTGCATTTCCATAATGACTAGTGATGTTGAGCATCTTTTCATGTACCTGTTGGCCATTCATATATCTTCTTTGGAAAAATGTCTACTCAGGTCTTTTGCCTGTTTGTTAATTGGATTATTTGGGGGGTTTTTTGCTATGGAGTTGTGTGAGTTCTTTATATATTTTGGATATTAGCCCCTCATCAGATATATCGTTTGCAAATATTTTTTCCCATTCTGTAGGTTGCCTTTTCACTTTTTGATTGTTTCTTTTGCTGTGCAGAAGCTCTTTAGTTTGATGTCATCATACTTGTTTATTTTTCATTTTGTTGCTTATGTTCTAGGTGTCATATCCAAAAAATCATTGTCAGGGAGCTTTTTCCTATGTTTTCTTCTAGGAGTTTCATGGTTTCAGGTCTCACATTTAAGTCTTTAATTCATTTCGAGTTAATTTTTGTGAGTGGTGAAAGATTAGGGTCTAGTTTTATTCTTTTATATGTGGATGTCCAATTTTCCCAGTACCATGTATTGAAGAGACTGTCTTCTCCCTATTGAGTATTCTTGGCTCCCTTGTCAAATATTAGTTGACTGTAAATCCTTGGGTTTATTTCTCAGCTCTCAATTCTTTTCCATCGATCTATGTGTCTGTTTTTATGCCAGTACCATACTGTTTTGATTACTGTAACTTTGTAATATAGTTTGAAATCAGGAAGTGTGATGCCTCCCGCTTTTTTCTTCTTTCTCAGGATTGCTCTGGCTGTTTGGGGTCTTCTGTGGCTCCGCATAAATTTTAGAATTGTATTGTCTACTGCTGTGAAAAATGCCATTGGAATCTTAATAGGGATTGCATTGAATCTATAGACGGCTTTTGGTAGGATTGACATTTTAATAATATTAATTCTTCTGATCATGAACATGGGATTTCTTTCCATTTTTTTGTGTCTTCTTCAATTTGTTTCATCAATATCTTGTAGTTTTCTGAGATCGTTCACCTCCTTGGTTAAGATATTCCTAAGTATCTTATTGTTGTTGATGCTACTGTAAATGGAATTGTTTTCTTTATTTCTTTTTCAGATAATTCACTATTACTGTATAGAAACATTACTGATTTTTATATGTTAAATTTTTATCCTGAAACTTTACTGAATTCGTTGATTAGAACTAATGGTTTTTTGGTGGAGTCTTTAGGATTTTTTACTTATAAAATCATGTCATCTTCAAGTAGAGACAATTTTACTTCTTCCTACGCGGTTCTAATGCCCTTAACTTGTTTATTTTCTTGCCTGATTGCTCTGGCAGGTTCTTTCAGGGCTGTGTTGAATAAGGGTGGCAAGAGTGGCTCCCATGTCTTGTTCCTGAGTTAGGCTACCTCTTCTTATTTGTAATATATTTAGATATAGGCTGTGTTTTTGGATTGTCAACTGTGTATTTTCTACATTGTTACCACCTGTGTGGTATTTCTTTTAAATTTTGTAGGAGCTTTAAGACTCTTCCTTTATACAGACATAATGTTAATCTTTTATACTGATTTTTTTTTACTGTGTTTATAAATGCACTTTGTATTAGTTTTTAATTGCTAATTATCACAAACTTAGCTTAAAGAAACACAAATTTATTATCTCACAATTTGTGGGGGGGTCAGTGAGTTCACATACTGGTTTGTGGGTTCTTTGCTCAAGGTCTTAGAAACTGAAATCAAGGTGCCAGCTGGGCCTGTGATCTCATCTGAGGTTTAGAGCTTTTTTCCTTGTTCACTGATTGTTGGGAGAATACAGTTCCTTGCGGCTGTATGATGGAAGTCCCTGCTTTCTTCCTGGCTATCAACTGGGAGCCGTCTTCGAGGCCACATGGCCCTCTCTGCTGTGGCAGTTTGCTCCCTTAAGGCCAGCAGGAGAGTCTCTCTGGCTTTGAATCTCTCTGACTTCTTTGAAGGGTTTACCCGATTAGGTCAGGTTCACCCAGGATAATCATCCTGGTGATTATCTCAAAAGTAGCTGATTTAGAGCCTTAATTATGTCTGCAGAATCCTTTCTGTCACATAAGATAACCTAATATGGGGGTGATAGTTCATCACATTCACCACCCAGCTCATACTCAAGGGGAGGGGATGGTGCACCAGGACTTGAGGATTTTGAGGGGTGAGGTATGTCTGAGAATTCTGCTTACCACAAACTTTGATAAGTTAGCTAAAACATGAAGTGTTTTGGAGATAATTATTATCTTCAAATATTATAACGTGTAAATCTTGTTCGCCTTCTTGGTGTGGTTGTTTTTTTTGAATTTGCAGACATATTCTTATCTGTTCTTATCCAAATTTAGAGGCTGTACTGGAAATAAAATCACTTAGAAATGTCTTTTACACTCTTGACCTTTGGATCCTTGAAGCAGTAAAATCTCCCCAGCAGCACCATCTATCTTTGCTGACTCTGATTTATGGTTTAGAGGATACAGACACTGTCCATTTCAGCATCTGGCATAAAGTGTGCAGCCCAAGCCAGACCACAGGGAGAATTGCCAGCGATTCCAAATGCAGTCTGTTTCCTGCTGAATCTCTTGTATACGATTGCTATCTATCTTATTTCATACATGACTTTAGAATTATTCAGAAGTCTTAAGGTTACAGATTAGCGGTGCTATCTGAAAAAACTATACAGAATTGAATATTCTATACATAGGTACCTACCTACCTACATCATGCATGTACACCTGTGTGTGTGTAACCACGTAGATTTATGTCTGTGTGGTATGTATATGTAGGTGTGTTATACAGCATTATTTTTACAGAAGCTGTGTTACTGATAAAGTATCCCTTGGGTTTTCTTTGATACCTGTGAAGTTTGGTAATAAAGTAGTATTGAACTTAGGGATTTTAATAAATTGAAAATTATGTACCATAATGGCCGTTATGTCGTCCTGTGAGCATAATGAAAAAGTGGTGTGTAAGTTTTGAACTATATTTACTTAGGAAAAAATAAGAAGATAATTTTCAGGGAACTTTTTGCTCCTTCTATTTGAAGGTAATATTGATTGAAAGCTGCCTTTATAAACCATTTACCACCACGAGCAGTAGTGCTGGTAGCTGTAGACAATTAAGTAGAGAGAAGAGGTACGGACTTCTGTCCAATTTTTCTTTGTTCAAATTTCTACTGGGAGACTTTTATTGTCTCATTATTGTTCTGCTGTCTTCCTTGTCCATTAAGAATATTGAAATATCTTTCTAACTCTCTTACTATTGTCTGGTTTAACATAACTAGAAAGAATTCATCAGAGGCAAGTGTTGCCCTCTCTGCTTGTGAACTTCCATGTCGTCCTAAAGATGGACTTCCTGCTTTTTCATCTCACCACCTCTGTCTCTAGTCCTCTAATGCAGTAGGGACAACATCTTAAGTATTTCCAAGTATTTCCCCATGAATTTTAGGAACATGGAAGCTTCTCTTAAGAATTATCAACGTGGCAGCAATGCAGGCATCATTCCTTGTAGTAATTCTGATGCATTCATATCTTTTTCATTGATTTTTTAAAATATCCTAAGTTTCCTTGACACTGATGTATGAACATTTAGAAGGCAACTTTTCAGGGGGAAAAATATTGTGACTTTATAGGAGCTTATTTTTCTTGTTTGCTAAATAAGGTCTTTTTTTTCCCCCAAGGCTTAATTACTCAGAAAAAATATCTTATCTGTTTCACATTTTCTACCATAAGATAAAATATGTTTTCCACTTCCATTATTAACCTATATGATTTTGACTTTGGGGAATGAATGGATTACATTGATGTTCTATTAAGTTATAATTAGAAACAGCTGAGTACACTTAGCAGCTTTTCTAACATTTATAGGAAAGGAAAAAGACAAGTAGAGCTTGGATGAGAAATGTTTTATCAAAGAGGATAAAATTAGATGCAGATGATAAGTATTTTTAGTGATCTCCTGACTGCCAAGCCCATATTACTTGCATCTTCTAAGCAACGTAGGATACCTAAATTTTATTCTGAGTGCCAAGGGTGAAAATATTCACACATTGCAAATTAGTATCACATACCAAAATTCTAATTGAGACATAACTATTTTATGCATTTATATAATTCCCAAAATTGGTGTATAGCAAATACTTGTACAGTTTAGTCTGTTGATACCTTCTTATGCCTTTGGAATAAAAATATTTCCATAGAAAGATTGACATATAATAAAAGTCACACTTAGAACTGTCAGTAACACTTTTAGAAGCATCCTGTCTTTTCCATCACCCAGTCCCTGTGCATTTGATTCTTTGAAATAACCACTGCAAAATATCATCTTATAAAAATGCATTATACTTAGAGAAATGTTTGGGAACATAACATCCCTTCTGTTGGTAAATGGTTGACCTAATTACAAGGTCAGTTACCTTATAATTACCTAATTACAAAAATTTGACCTGTTATCTCATGTGAAGGCCATTTATAGCATTAACTGGACCTATGGGGATCTCAGAGGTATTAGGATTGTTATTTTTGCTTTGTTTTTATCAGCTGGAGATTTAAAGGACAGGACATACTAGTAAAATTTGTTATTTTTAAGTGTGAAAATGTGCCAATCAGGCATTTATTATTTGTGTTTTATTTGTAACTGAGATACTTTAGAGGCAGCAGGTGCCACACAGATCATCTCCAAGCTCTGTTTAATATAGTGAGGACACAGAGGCCCAGCAAGGTTAAGCGGCTTCTTCAAGGTCACACAGCCATTACTGTCAAGAATCAGGTCTGTTATTAAAGGCGCATATGGATTCTGTGAGTGGCACATGAAACATCTGATGACACCCCCAAGCAGGAAATAGTTCCTCATAGTGAACATAAATTACTTACTTCCTCCTGTGAGATACTTGGAAGAGATGGAAAACAGCGGATGCCTGCAATGCCAGTTCTCATATAACTTCATTATTTCTTGTTATTTAATTACCATTTCTCCTAATTTTCTTCAAGAATGACTTGCCTGACAGGATTGTTATTTGTTGTTTTTTTGGTTTTGTTTTTAACTACAGCAGTATGTTGTTTCCAAAGGATGCTTGGTATATGGTTCCCAGGACCAGCACACAATCGTGGGTCCCCTTGTTGACAAATGACTGGGAATTTCTAGGTGGCAGAACAGAGCATTACACTCAGTGCAGGGCCCTGCATGAATGTATGGACCGCACACCTGTGAAGCTGGCACTCTGGTTCTGGGTGTTTTGTCTGAAACTTTCTTGTTAAAAATTAATATACCAAACTACGGGCTTAAATATTTTGATACACTATAGAGATTAACTTTTTTTTTTGATCCAACAAGATAAACTTCTGTTCTTTCTCTGTTGATGAGTTTATGCTGGGTAATACTGTTAAATTTTTTCCCCAAGATTTCCTGAGGAGGAATGCTAGAGTTATAAAACTTAGAAATAAATGTATGTGCTGTTTGGAGTAGTGGTGTCTAGATTCAGGAACCAAGTGACCCCAAAACTGATACTTGATAAGCAGTGCCCACTATGTAATTTGGTCTGGGGCATTTAATTTGTAGGAGGATGTTCGACAATTTAAAAAAAAGATGTGACTATTTTCCAAAAATCTTTGAATGGAAGCAGCTTGCATCAGCTAGCCTCTTTTATATGAATACACATCATTCAGTGACATTGCACATGTTTTACCAGGGATGCTGAATTTCACCTAAGTGAGATGCTGGTAATCTTTTTACACATAAATGAGAATATAATATAACCTGATGTTTGTATATGCATTTTACATGTACCCTGGCTGCCTTTTTTGTTACATCTTTTCTTTTGATGTGAATAATGTTCAGTGTATATTTGAATAATGTTGATGGAGATAGAAAAATATGCTTTTAAAGTAAACAATATTTGAAGCTTTGCATAGAAAAAAGATGAACGTACCTTTGAAAAAAGACTAAATAATAATTCTGTCCAAGTGGTTAGGTATACCTGAGTGCTAATTTCTGTCTTTTCATGATTTTTTAGATATTTTATTTTCAGATATAAAAAGTTAAAATTCTATTTTATAACATAAATATAGTAAAAATGACATATCCTGTAATATCCAGAAATCTTTATTACTACTAACGTTTAAAACTTATTTATTGCTTTATTAAAAACTTACCACATGACAAATAAATGTACATTTTTTATTTCTGTGTATTGGTATTAGATTTTTTCCAAATCTAGAGCTGAATATTTATGTGGGACTGTCTTCTTTCGAAAGAAAGATAGGATTTTTGAACAGTAATGCTATTTAACTGGATAATTGACTTTTAAAAGATATGTATATATTAGAATAAGTTAAGAAAAGGTGGTTCTTTTTTTTAATACATTGGCATTTTGTAAGTTCCTCCTTTGTAGTGCTAATATAAATTTTACCAGTAGTAAAAAGAATTCAAATTTGTATTGCCTTTTTTCTGTTCATCCTCTTTTTAAGAGATAGCCAACAGTGCCACCATCAGAACAGACAGCCTTTTCTCATCATAAGTATTGGTTTCCTCAAAAAAAAAAAAAAAAAAAAATCTACACTGAAGGATGGTTGAAAAACTGCATGTGTTTAAACAGACACATAAAAAATATTGGGAGATAACCAATGACGTAATGAAACTGCTTTTGATTTATTTTACGATCCAGTCAAATTCCTAAAATTATTCTTCAGAAACATGTTAGTAATTTAGATAGTTACATTTGGCCAAGTCATTCCGTCTCAGTAGCATTATATTGATGCCAGTTTATTGTTATCACCTTTAATTTGTTATTGAAAGAAACGATCCTAAACAAGAATATGAAAACATGAAAATAGTCAGACTGTCTTGGCCTGGTTACATCTTCCATTTTGAGGGCAATTTTTTCATTCTGCCCTTTCCTTTATATATGACTTATTTTTTAATAATGGAACTTTAAAGGTAAATTGTCAAGTTAATTATAATTACGGTGGTTTCAGAATCTATATTAAAGCATAAGATTCTTCTTTCATGGTCTGATACTTACATGATACGGTATATTTATTTCTGAATGAAAAGAAACCTGGTCCCCATCTTCCTGTTGACATCAAACAGTCTTCTGATATGCTAATCCAGAGTGAGGGAAAGCACATAGACTGGCTTTATTTGGAGTCATTCCAAATCTGAAAGAATATTATGTGTATAGAACTGATTTTGCAGCATTGCCCCCATAGAATGAAAACCGATGCTGACACAGTCTGCAATTAATAAGACTTAACGTTGAAACACGATATGGGAGGTTTTCACCATTTTAGTATTAACCCTGATTTGCTTTTTAATATCCTGGTCATCTAATTGTTATTTGTTTTTTTGCTACTGATGTAATAGCTATTGAAATTGCTAATAAGTTCATTCCTATAGTATGTGTTCCAATAAAGATTAACCTAAAGTGATTCGCTTTTCCTTCAAGATTTATCCTTTGGTGTATTGAGTGCATATGAGACAGTAAATATAACCCTTTGCTAAGTATGAAGTAGGGATACAGGCAGATTTGTTTCCCTGTATTGTTTTTCCTTTCAGCCTGCCCTCAACTGGTCACAGGGGTAGGAACTGACACAGCTCATTATTTTGAAATCATCTGAAGTACCATTCTCCATATTCAATAACAAAAGAAATCAAATTAGTTGAACTTTCAAAAATGTCAAGTCACCAGATAAAGTGCATTAAAGCACGTATTTAAATGTCGATGTCTATTAATAAATGTATATCTTAAAAAGTTAAAATTGTCTGAAAATTTGTCTAAATGAAATACTTCTTCATGTTGGTCATTTATAGATTTTGCTAAGTAGAAAACGAATTACACTTTTGTTTTTGAAAAATAATTTTTATGTAAAGAATCTTTATAAATCTTATGAAGCTACGAACTGTGTTCTTGAATCAGCATATTATTAGTATATTCTTCTAGCAAAGGTAATGTAGAAAAACGGGCATGAATATGTACCTTTGGTTTTGCAGTTATTTAGTTATTGCCCTCTTAACGCGTAATGGCCCACTCCTTCCAAGCTAGCATATTTACACTCAGCTTTTTTTGCCCTGGTCTTCCTGTAATGTTTTGCTCCCATATTTAGTTTCATTCGTTCAAAGCAAAGTGCAAGTTTGACTTGGACTATGCAGTGGAAATATTCATGAAAACTTTCCACATAAATCCCTTTTATTTATTTAAGTTTTAATAAATTAAGTGATATTTCAAATCACCAAGGATGGTTCAATATTTAAAGGAATTCTACTTCACTACCTTCTGTCAAGAGAAGGACTATCTTGTAATGAACATAATCACCTCCATGTCTCTAGACTCTTTTATTCCGGCTATTCTTAAAATAAAATCTGACATCCTCCTTTTAGGATAAGAAATTACTTTATGTGGATGTTAATTTTTTGAAATAGATGGACACCACAAAGACGTAGCATGATATGGCTTGTGCTGACCTTAGATACAATAGGGAGACATTTAAGCCATTGTGTCCGGTAAAAAATCTTGGTATCCTTTCACTATGGAAAATCATGTTTTTTAGCTGGTAATAGGTAGATAAAAGTAGGTGTTTTTCTGACTGAAGTCAGAATCTAGTCTGAAGATAATTTCTGTTTTTAAAATCTTATTTAAAATTTTTTAAACAGCATTTTAAGAAACAAAAGAGGCTAATTCCTGAAAGGACTGTTTGGAAGTACTTCGTGCAGCTGTGCAGTGCACTGGAGCACATGCATTCTCGACGAGTCATGCACCGGGGTGAGTTCAGTCATGAGTAACTTTTAGTGTTGGTGTCAACGATGCACAGTATCAGGCTTTCCCAGGTAATTTATTTCCAAGTTTTGATTTTACTAGAATGATAAGCCTTTAAGTGAAGACTACTTGGGTTTTTTTTAAAATAAGAATTAGTTATTTTTCTGTTTGACTTTTTTTTTTTTTTTTTACTGATTATGTTGGTAAAAGAAAAAAAATTAGATGCAGGAAAGCAGTTGAACATGCATAAGGAAGAGTTTTTTTTGTTTTTTTTAATGAACTATACATTACAGCTATTTAGATTTTTAATGTTCAGCATTCACTGTTAATGTATTTATAGTTATCAATCAAATGGTTGGGTGGAATGTATGAAGGTTACATCACTAAGGCATTAATCCCTTGATTTGGGGGTTTGAATAATTTCAGTACAATTTACTTAAGCAATTAAAATTTCTGAGGTCATCTAAGTAAAGAATTACCTGTGTCAGTTATGATTTTATATTTTGTGTAAACATGTCAATAAATTGCTCTTTAGTTGGATATTCTATTTGAAATTGATATAAGAAGGGCACAAATTTATTTTGTGCTTTGAATGTCACAGAAGTTTATTTGAAAATGGAAAACAAAATACATTTTAAATGAAAATGAATAGTGATCATCCTGCATTGATGATTATCTGTCATGGGACTGAGACTCAGAAATATTAGGCTATATGAAAATTACTCAAAATAATTGGTTAAAAATTCAAACTGACTTTCATTTTTGAGATATATTTTAAATTCAACAATGAGAAGTGTTTTTTAATCCCTTGAATATACCTAAACTGACATCATCTTTCACCTGATCCCTTCATTTATTCACAGATATAAAACCAGCTAATGTGTTCATTACAGCCACTGGGGTCGTCAAACTTGGAGATCTTGGGCTTGGTCGGTTTTTTAGCTCCAAAACCACAGCTGCACATTCTTTAGGTAAGAGACACAGTATAATTTCATTCGGTTATCTACCCCCCTTCCCCCCACCCCGCCCATATGGTTAAAAATGTAAGGGATGTACAGATTACATGCTAGCTTTTATAGTCTAAATAAAACTATTTTAAAAATCATCAGGTCCTGAGCTGAAACCTGTCAGGTATAATGTGTCCATTCATGTGACAGTTGGATACTTCTGTTAGTTTGACCCTCAGGCAGGCATTTAGTAAAAGAAAATGCCAATGAACAAATCTAGTTTTAACCATTGCCATGGATCCTTCCTTTTTCTTTTACATTAATAATATTAATATGAAGAATAAACCGTATCTTGAAAAAGGACCTCACCTGACCATTTAAAAATACTATAGTTGTTTGTAAATGTTTATTTATTAAAGTAACATACATGGTTGTGATTGCTGTAGAGGGGGGACCTAGAGATGATCTGTGGCTAAGGAGGAAGATATTCACCTAAGTTATAAAGTAGAAGATGCTTGTAATTTATTCATTCTAGAGCTGATAATATACGAGTGTCCTTTGTACCTAAAATAGAACTGAATGTAGCTATTACAACATTATATTAATGGAAAGAAGGTTGTCCAGTTTAGAAACAATAATTACTAGGAAGAAATAATTTTTAAATTGAATAACTTAAAGGGAGTGTTAGAGCTTCTCCTGAGACTCTTGAAATCATATTGTCCCCTTGTAATATGACTTTGTCAAAATGGTAACAACCAAAATAAAACAAGGATTAAGATAAAAATAAGTTGACTTTAATTTAATGATGCCCTATCTTTGGTGAAAGATGAAATCATTGAAAACAATTGATTTTTTGGATAAAATTATTGTTTTTAAATGAGAAATAAAACAATTTTAAATGGCTTGATGAGGAATAAGTGAGTTACACTAAATAATGATGTTGTGAAACGAGCACCTGAATTAGTTGACTGGACATTTTTAAATGGCTTTGACATAAAGGTCCTGTGTGGCCTTGAACCTGTCATTTAATTCTTCTGTATATAGGATAGTGTGTGGCACATAAGTAGGCACCTGATCAGTATTTGCTGAATGACAAGATATTGGGTCCTAGATTAAGAAGTGGTGGGAAGATAATACTTTACCCTTTACACAGAGTTTCAGTTTTGTCCAGTACTTTAAGAAAATAAAATTTCAACTGATGCCGAGTAACAATGTTTTAGTTTTCTCTTTCACTTTACATTTATTCTTGCAGAACATTAGAATTTTTTCAGGATAGGAAAATTTGATATGAAGTTCCATAAGAAATGCATAAATTTGCAGAGCACTTTAATAAAGTTTTATTTGGAAGTTCCAACTCTGACAATGCAAATAGTAGAGGATTTCTGTGAAGAAAACTTTAGATTGTTCCAAGCCAGTGCCACTGATCGTTAGGGAAGATAACGTGTTCACTGTTACTCATCTGAACGGAATATCCTAACAGCACTCTGTTGTTAATCTACTTAGAAATGCTAGGTTACAGTTACACATGCACACACATACAGGCACACAGGCACAACTGCACGTATCCATGCTCCTGCACACATATATGTATTGTGTAATTGCTGCTTTGCAGGCTGTCGCTCTGAGCATGCCGTAGTTGCCTGACCCTAAGTATCCAGCATGCTGTGTGAAAACCAAATCTGAACAGTTTAGGAAATGGGCTTCTTTAGCTTGCCTGTCACTGCCTCTTACAAAAGTCCCCAGTGGGGTTTACAAACGTGTATGCATGTCTTAGATTTAGGTGATGTGTTATTATATGATATAGAGGGTAAAAATTTAATAGGTTTAATAATTCATTAAGAATTTCTAACGTCAGTTTTTATCTAAATCAATTCACTTAGCGTCATGTAGTTTGTGTGTGTGTGTGTGTGTGTGTGTGTGTGTGTGTGTATGGACACACACACATATAAATGGGGATGCCCATAATTATAAAACATTGAGACACACCTGAAGTACAGACAGTGAGGAAGTAGCAATGAGACTGGTTTGTTGGATGAATGAATCAATAGAAAAATAATTTGTTTCACAAGTATTTTTGTTTTCCATGTTATTTGGAGAAAAATATTCTTAAAATAAGAAAACATGCTTTATTCCTGCCTATCTTCTCTGTGAAGTAAAGATTTTGATGGTTTGAAACTGAAGTTCACTAAGCAAAGTACGTTGAACATCAAGAATTAAAGTTTGAACTCTAGCCTACCAAGGTATTTGGACCCAATAAAAATCCTATGTAGGAGGATCAGGAAAACTCTTTGCTAACAAAGAATATGTATAAAATAACAAGGACAGAAATTGTGACATAGATTTATGTTTGTTGACAAGTTGACCCTAATTTTTGCTTTTAAAGAATTATTGCCCTCCTGTGTTACTGACATATATTTTTATTTTTAAGAGCAAATTTAAAAGATTGCTTTTAAAATAAACAATAAGGATATATAGTGCAGCATAGGGAAATTTAGCCATTATTTTGTAATAACTTTAAATGGAGTATAATCTGTAAAAATATTGAAACACTGTATTGTACACTGGAAATTTATAATATATAAATTATAATATAATAAAAAATAAAAGATTGCTTTTATTTTTCCAAAAAGTACTTGAAAATGTGGCCACCTATACAAATTTATTTTGCTCACAGAAAATATGATAAACTGTATGTTTTACAGTATGTTGATTTTTTTTTCTGATTTTGCTGAGGATTAAATCTGTAGGGCATGATTTATTTATTCACAGTGCAGGTTTAAATATTAGTGAAACTACAAATGAATGAGACCTGTATATCGTTCATAAAGGAAAATCCGAATAAGATTACTTTGAATGAAGTCTGTTCTGATGCCAAATTTTGTTTAATTTTGTAAAGGAGATTTTTTTCAGGAATTTAATTCAAAAAGGCAAAAATACCTAGGATTTTAGAAATATCTTGTTGTAGTAACAGATTTATACTTTATTTCAAAATACATTTTTTTCAAAAATCAAAGATTTTTCACTTATTTTTATTCAATCATTAGTAAGGAACACGCTTCCAAATTTTTTTGTATTTAACAATCCTTAAGAGATTGTCAAGTCCTTGAATTTTTCAGTTGTCTCTTCATTTTCTATCTCTTTTTTTTTTTTTTTTTTTTTTTTTGCGGTATGCAGGCCTCTCACTGTTGTGGCCTCTCCCGTTGCGGAGCACAGGCTCCGAACGCGCAGGCTCAGCGGCCATGGCTCACGGGCCCAGCTGCTCCGCGGCATGTGGGATCTTCCCGGACCGGGGCACGAACCCGTGTCCCCTGCATCGGCAGGCGGACTCTCAACCACTGCGCCACCAGGGAAGCCCTCTATCTCTTATTTGTATCATTTAATTACATGGTAACATATCGACATGCAATAAAATCTCTGGTTCTCTCACATTTTCTGTAGGAAATGAAGTTGTGTAGGTGGCCACGTTTCCAGTCAGTTTTCACAACCAGTTTTTTAACTAAGGAGTATGTCAACATAGAATAATAATAATTCCTTAAATTCAGGGTTAAAATTACAGATACTAAATCTGATGTTGCTGGATGTTCAGACCATGTTCAGTTCTTCAAAATTGAAAAAAAAAAATCTCAGAGGCCTTTAGTTTTTCTTCTGCTCCCACCACACACAGTGTCTCCCAGTCTCTCCACTTTCTGTCCTGTCCTCCTTAATCCACAACAACTTCATGTTTGGATTAGGAAAGTATCCTCCCTTGTTTGTAATATTCCTTCCCCAAAGACATTATCTGATCATGTTACTTCCTCCAAATATTTGACTGTTCCCTGTGCCCTAAAGAATATCGTGAGAAGTCCTTGGCTTCGCGTTTGGGGTCCTCTAGGTCGGTGTCCGCTGGCCCACTCCCGTCTTTGGCTACCCACCTACCTCATGATATCCGCCGTGCTTTTCCTCTTGCCTTGTTCTGAACGTGAGACAGAACAGAGGACACCTGGATTTACCTGCCCATTCTTCTGTAGGACCCTGAACAAGCCCTTCATTCACTTTTTGCAGGTTCAGTTTCCTGGTTTCTAAAAATGGAAATGTGGGTAATAACCATCCTATGTCAAGCAACCCCTAACCTAATGATAAAATGAACGCAAACATGTTTTCTGAACACTGCAAGTTGCTGTATGAACGTGAAGTTGCTTATGTTAACATGACAGTGGTGTGGGGAGAAGAGGAGAGGGAAGTCATGTGAAATTTATTTATTCTGTTGAAATACCTGAACTGATTCATTCAAAGACACAGGTGCTAAATCAACTAAAGTTGATTTCCCAACTCATTAATGGGTGATAACCTGCAACTGGGAAAACATTAGTCTGTGTTTACAGTACTTTCATGCTGTTCCATTTACTTAAAGACAGATTCCCATTTTTCTGCCTTCTCCTTGTAGACCTTCTGCTGTCCTGCTCTCTGGCCAGTTCGGTTGGTCAGACGTAGTGCAGTCATTTACAGAGTTGCCTGTGCTCCTGGAGGTGGGGAGTAATGTGCCTGATTGTTCTGTACAGTTTGCAGCCGTTCAGCTCCCTGAGGTCCTCGCAGGAGGACGTGAGCCATGGATGCAAACTGTTCCCCTTCTAGAGCCCAGGAGACTGAGGCATAGGAGGCAAACGGGCTTTGCACATGGAAACCAGTGAGGCGAGCTTCCCCAGTCTGCGGTCCCTCTCCCACCCGGCACTGTATGTTTTTGCTGTATCCGGACCTTGTGGCGTTTTCCCTGACTCTGCCACTGTTTTCTGACTTGTTACTTCCCTCCGTCGGGGTTACCTTATCCCGCTGTGCACATAGCTGAGGGGCCTGCAGGTGAAAGTGCAATTTGCCCCCATCCTGCACTTGACTGTTCTGCATGCCCAAGACTCAGAAGTAAACGGGACGGAAGTCTTTCTTACAACCATTTTGTCTACCAGCAACTGGGGCTGATATTTCTAAGGAAGCGGCTCTTCTAGACTGAAAACTAAAACTTCACCAAAACCTGTGAAGTAGGAACATGGCAGTCAAGGTGTAATTTTTCTCATGTCACCTTGGATTATTTAAAAATAATCCAAATACATGATTGTTAGTCAAACCATATCAAACTGCCCTAATTTCCTGTGATAATGACCCAGAGGAATCGTCCACGGCTACTAAATATCAACAGCAAACGTAGCAGTGAATACGCGCACAGCATTTATTATTTGCAGGCACTTTTAAAGCACATTTTCTCCTCTGTGCCTTCATGTTGTGTGGGGCTAGGGTGGGGATTACCAAGCTCTCTGTGTTTAATACTGAACCTGACCCCCACACACACCATCCCTACGGTTCCTGATCCTTTATCCTATTTCCATTTTTCTGTTTTTCCTGTAGGACTCTGTATCTTCGAATATGCTGTGTTACTCACTTATTACGCTTAGTGCTTTCTGTCTTTCTGCCTCAGCCATGTGGAAGCTTCATGAGGACCGGGTTCTTCATGTTTTTGGTTCTCTGATGTATCTCAGATGTGTAGGAGAGGGCATTGCACATAGTAGATGCTCAGTGCATACTGATCAAATGAATTAGAGACAGGCTACACATCAAAGGATGGATTTAACTAAATATATCAGTAAGTATAGGTTAGATTATGCCGCAGGAAGAAACAATAACAGCATTTAGTTGCTTGGCACTGAAGCGTATTATTTCTCTGGTCACCCGGAGTCAGCTGTGGGCCCCCGTGTGGGTCCCGGTGGCCGCCCTCCCTCCAGGTGGTCACTTGGCATTTCAGGGGGCTTCAGCCTTGTGTGATCTTCATGAGACGAAGAGATCCTGGAGAATCACTTACTGGCTCTTAGTTAAGTCTTTCTACTTGAGTGTAACACATTAATTCCCATTCGTATTTTATTGGCTACAACAAGTCTCGTGGCCGCATCCATCTTAAAGGAGTGGATGAATAATTCTCACAGGTGTTCAGGAAGAGGAGAAGCGAAAACAGTGAAGGTGAGCGCTGTCCCCCTTCATTGTCCATGAGATGAAGGAAACATACCTCATTCATTTGTTTATGTGGTTTGCACTCCTTCTCTCCTTGTTTATTTTTGTGACATACTTGTAGCTATTGCACCTGAAGGGTAATTAGCTCTCTTGATGGGATTGTGTGCCCGGGGGTGGGGGGGGGGTGTGTGGAAGAGGGAGCCATGGATAGCCTTAGGGAGTGTCCATCATTCTGAATTAGGAGATTCTGAGCAGAGAGATTATTTTTAAATCCAGAATGATTCATGAGGTGTGCTAGAGTATTGGTCCTTGGTGAGTTTTCTCTTGATCAATAAATCTGTAATTTTCCCTCCTGGATGTACTTGTGATAGGGACCTTATTTTGGCCAATTTAAAACATTTATCATAATAATTATTACTCACCAAACTTCAAACACCAGCTGTGGACTGAGTGAAATGTAGCACATGAACTGCTTTCTCTTCTGCATCTCTAATTCAAATCTTTAAAGTGGTTGTGATTACCTGGTTTAGGGTCCTTATCAGTTAGTGAACAACCAGATCTCTTTTAAATGATAAAAGATCACCATTTTATTATTTTATTCTTCTTATGGTAAATGTATTGGCTTCTACCCCCCCTCCAAAAAAATACCCTCAAAGAATGTACCTCATCCCATCCCCAGACTGTCCAGTGAACTCGTAGAGGTCGAGGATGCTTTAGACCACAAGCATTTCCTGTGGGGTTCTTGGCCTGTGGCTGGCTCGGCACGTGGAATTGGCCCACGTGACGCGTGAATGAATTGTCAGTGCATTTGTATTTCTTTCCTATTGGTGCCCTAACAAATTCCCACAAATGCAGTGGCTTAAAACAACAGATTTATTATTTTTGCAGTTCTGTAGGTCAGAATTCCAACATGGCTCTCACCCGGCTAACATCAGGGTGCCTGCAGAATTGCATTTTTTTCTGGAGCTTCGAGGGGTGACTTATCCGGGTTGTTGGCAGAATCCAGGTCTTCGGTGTTGCCAGACCCAGGCCCCTTTTTCCTTCCTGTGTCCTCCCGAGGCTGCCTCACCTTCTGAAGCTGCCCTCATTGGCTTCTCCCTCCTTCCTCCATCTTCAAGTCCCGCAGTGGCAGGTGGAGACCCTCTCACACTTGGAATCTCCCCTGCCCCTGCCCTTGCAAATGTCACGGACAGGCCAGGGTAGTCTCCCTAGCTTCAGGTCCCTTTGCCGTGTGATGTGACGTTCGCGGCGTAACACCAGGTGCCAAAGTGCTGCCCGCCTCCCCGGATTAGTCGGCCTGACGGCTGGAGAGTCTTTGGTGTCCTCCTCTAAAGCCCGGTAAGGTGACGTGGTTTAAAAGTCAGAGGTTTTAATGGAAGTTCACAGTACTGAAATTAAGCACTTTCTTTTTTAGACAGATGTCTTAACGTTAAAATTTCCCATTTTTAATTATAGACTTTCATCAGTGATATGTGTTTACTTTTCAAGGGAGAAAATACCACACTTGCATTCATGTAAGTTTTGCAGGCAAGTCCTTTTCTATCATTACTATTAGTTTATTAACAGTTCTTTTTTTTTTTTTTAATTATTTACAAAAGCTTGTTTAATCCTCAAGGGTCGTCTCTCCTTTGTGCCAGTCTTGCTTTTGAGTGCCTTGCCTCCTCATGGACAGAAATAGAATGCAATTTTAACAAAACTTAATTAGAAAAATTAAACTGCCATAAGATATAACCACATTATGTACTCCAAAGGTATATGTAAGTAATTAAGGGTAGTTATCTGCTATTCAAGCAAATCTATTTGCATCAAAGTTGCATTTATTATTTACAATGAAGTGTTTCCTGTCTGACGGCTTGCTCTAGTGAAAAGGAGAAAAAAAAAAACAAACGGCTTAATCATGTTCTAATATGGCATTTTACTTGCTTTCTTAATGTCTCCCGGAAGAGCAAAGATAGTTTCCTTTTTGCATGTACGTGTGTGATTTAGTTATTATATATGCTTGTTGTACCTCCTGAGGATGGAATAGATTTTTACAAAGAGCTGGCTAGGGGGCTCTGATACTGGTCCTTGTGCTGGACAAATACTTGAAACCTCTTGGGGGGAAATTGTGTTGTGGTTGTCGTTGTTGTTTGTGTTACAGGGTTGCTTGAACTCCTCTTTCCCTTTCAAAATGAGACAATAGTTCTCTGATTTTGTAATGTTGCCAGCTGAGTAAACGCATGGCCGTCCTTCCACCAGCGTCAGAATTTTCACACTGGGGTCTCTTGAGTGTACAATTCATGCTCCCCACACTATTTCCAAGTGTGATATATCCTCTGATTACAACTCGGAAAATTCGTGTTCTTGAACCAGGCATTAAAGCAGTTTCATTTTTGGTGCCAAGTGCCAGCTGTGGTCACGTGCTCGTCCTTCCCACACCTTCCCTAGCGCCTCTCTGTGGGTCTTTCCTTGGCGTGTACCCCATCATAGTTCAGCGTGGTTTGGAGCCTTAAAGGCAGCATATGCCTGGTCAGTACTAAAGACTACTTTCACTGATTTATTTTTAACTTGCAGTCCTTTCTTGACTTAAATAATCAGGCTGGGAAGAAGCTGTTATCTAATTGTAAACTGTGCATGTTTAACCTCTCAGCTACCATAAAAAGTATCTATTTGAAGCAGAGTAGCTGCAGAGAAGCACTGAACCCTGACCCACACTCCTGGCCTTTGGTGTGTACATGCTGAGACTTGTAGAAGAGTTCTCTGCTGCTTAATTTGGAAAGATACAGACTTTTTTTTCCCAGTCTTATTTCACAGTCGTCAATTTTAATGAAATAACTGTTTAAATGCAAGGGACAGAATGACCTGGCTTGAATTCTACATCCACACCTTACTAGCTTCGTGATCTTTGGCAAATTACCTGACTTCCTTTTACGTCCTCTCTACAACAAGAATAATAGTAGTAACATCTCATTAAACTACCTCTTGGGGACTCCCCTGATGGCGGTTAAGAATACACCTGCCAATGCAGGGGACATGGGTTCGAGCCCTGGTCCGGGAAGATCCCACATGCCGCGGAGCAGCTAAGCCTGTGCGCCGCAACTACCAAGCCTGCACTCTAGAGCCCACGAGCCACAACTGCTGAGCCCTCGTGCCACAACTACCGAAGCCCGCGTGCCTAGAGCCTGTGCTCCGCAACAAGAGAAGCCACCGCAATGAGAAGCCCGTGCACCGCAGCGAAGAGTAGCCCCCGCACACTGCAACTAGAGAAAGCCCGTGCGCAGCAAAGGAGACCCAATGCGGCCAAAAATAAAATAAAATAATTCATAAACTACCTCATAATAGCCCCCATTTCACTAGCCAGTGAGCCCCATGAAGACAAGGATTCAGCCTGTTTACTTCTGTCTCCCCAGCACCTAGAACAGTGTGGGCCCTGATAAACAGTGTTAAAAAGCTCAGCAAGGTAACACATGTGATCCATTTAACACAGTGCCTGGAGCAGAGAAACAGTAACTAGAAAATTTTCTGGGTTTTTAAATGTTATCAGTTACACTTGAAAGATGAAAAATTTATTTAACAAATGTCTTTTGTAGAAGAAATATTGATCTACCACTCAGCCATTCTGTACTGACCTCAGATAATACTCCTTACAATTAAGTAAATTTGGCCTCCATAGCGTCTGCCAACATAATTTCTGGGCTGGCTTAAGAGTATGAAGGAAAAAACGAAAATTAATTCCTATTCCCTGAAGTTGTGTGTGTTCATGTGTGTGTGTGTGTGTGTGTGTGTGTGTGTGTTTAAATCAAATTGAGGTTTAAGATGAATTGTGTCCTTTCAGTTCTCCCAACAAGGAATGTTCAAAGCTTTCTTTTCTGCAGTTTGTTCTGAGAGAAAGAAGCAACATTTCTAAACTGAATTTGCTTGTTTCTACCCTCTGACGTAAAACATTTCAGTCAACTGTCCTAGGTAATAGTTTAAAACAGGAATATATTACTTTTTTCCACTTCACTTTCAGTATGGGTGTTTGCAGGGTTTTTATGAGTGCTGGAGAATTTGAGAGCAAAGGGATCTCAGAAACGATCTCATCTTCTTCATCACTGCACCTTACAGATGAGGAAAGTAATAAAAAGAGAAGTTAAGTGGTCCTAGTTAGTTGGTGGCAAAGGTAACATGTGAAACAGATTTCCTGACCTTTGACTGATTTTTCCTTTCCTCCCTTACTTAAAACAAAACAAAAAAATAGCAACCCAAATCTAACCACATAAAAAGATGCTTCAGTGGTTCTATTATTTTTTCTCATTCAAGTCTTTGCAGAAATTGCTAAATGTTTATAAACTATTGAAAAAATTCTGTATGTAACTTACTCTGATGAATTGAAAGTTATTAGTTTATTCTATAACAGCATGTTAACAGAAGTTTTTGGCTTTCTTAAACATATTGTAGAACTTGCGAAAATCAGTCTTCATTTTGTTAAGGATACATTTTAGGATGTATTTATTGTTAATAGAGTACTTCCCATGTAAAACTTTTCTCATATAGCTAGAATAAGTCAATTAACGTAATGGATTTTTTTAAATATTTGAATGACTGTCTTATTATAAAGAAGGGTCAGATAGCATTTTCAGTTGTTAACAATTTTCCTCTAGTATCAGACTTTCTGTGTTTTATAATGTTATCATCTGTTTCTTACTCACTTTTACTCCTGTCAGGAGGTTAAAATGACATAAGTATCTGCTGCAGTGAAATATATTCCCGTTTTACCTCCAGCCACGCATTCTGGAAGGACTAGTGGAATCATGCGTCCTGCCGTCTGAGGCTCCTCAACGCACAGTACTTTGCGTGGTCCTTTTAGTGTCTAATCATGTCACTCTGCACCGCCCCCTTGTCTTGTACAGTCGTTAAGAAGTCACCACATTCTTGAGGCAACAGCACTAATACACACAGCTGTCATGAATTTTAGAAAAAAAGGTTTTTAGGAAATAATCATGTATTCATTAAGTTTGAAATGTGGAGAACGTCTCACTGCATTTAAACGCATTTTGCATTTTCCTGGGCACTTAAACTTTGCGGCTCTGTGCCCAGTAGAGACGGGCGAGTATGGGCAGGGGCCCAGCCTGTGCTCAGTGTCGGCGTCCAGGACGGAGGCGCCCTGCGGGGGCAGGTCGGGGAGGCGTTGGGGGGGGGGGCAAGACCTGCCTCTCGCACTGGGGCTCAGCGCTTAGTGATGAGTCTGTCCCATCAGTAATCATAGTGCAGGAGGCAGACTTTCTCCTTTCCCACTTAATGACGCTTTTGGACATGATGTGTCGGTCAGAGAGGTGAGTAGCATACTCAGATTTCCATTTTATTATATACGCAAGATACACATAATTGAAATACCCAAACATGCGTATTTAGTATAAAGACGCTGGTTGCTGGTAATATGAAGGAGAACCCTCCTCTGGGTTTAAAGCCGCAGCGTTAACTCTGTGTGTAACTGTTGGTAATGACCTCCAGCAGCGCCCTAAGAGGCTCTTCTGTACCTTGCAGTTTTTCAGGTTTTAGGTTTAGTTTAGTGGGATTCCTAATCATCCCGCTTCTCTGCCTCCTTGGCTCTCAGGCCGGCCGTGTGTTGGGTCTGTGTGGCAGTTAAGGTGTGATGCTGGGGCTAATCTCTGTAAAATGCAAGCATTTGTTCTTCTTTTTCCCTCTCATCAATCTTTCACACTCACATCAAACCCCTAATGTATCAGCAGGTTTCCCAGAGCTACTGGTTAAAATTACCTTTGCTTTTGGTAAACTCTGAACCTTCAAGCCTCACTGTTTTCAGTCGCCCCCTGTGGATTCCGTGAAGCCTCTCTCTGCACATCCCTCACTGCCAGTCACTGGCTTCACGTCCGGGAGCCTGTACAGAGCCATTTATTATTCCAGCTGTACCCCTCCCCCCTTGAATGGAGAGCGTTCAGTATGCCCACTGTTGGTGTCGCTTGTGAAAACTACAAGTGGAAGGGGCCACAGCGCCCAAAGCTGCAGAGCTTGTGTTTATCTGACTCAATAATAATGCAAATTCTTTAAACCTAGCCATTTCTAAAAGTTTCTTGGCTTTTCTCACCCTGAGAGAATTTGGCAAACTTACTTGTTTGTCTTCAGAGGAAATGCTGCAATTAAATCATTTCTTTCTTAAAGTTTGCCTCAAATATCATGTCCAAATACTTCATACTTTAAATTTCTTTTATCCTCCTGTTTGCATACTCCTTTTTTCACTTCTTCACTTCTGTAAGTACCTCCCTTTCATCCATTCTGACTAGGACCATCCATTACTAGGAAAAATGGATTCCAGTATAGATAGGATTTCTTGTGAATAGCTGGTTCATGATGTTTTCAGCTTTTAGCCCAGCATAGTTTCCACACAACCGTTAGGTTATAACTTCATTCTTTTGGAAGAAGAGGATGATGCCTTTGAGGATGATGCTTTGACTGTTGATGTGCCTCCTCTTGTTGCCTCTGACGAAACACCGCTGTTCAGCATTCTGAGTTACACTCTCATTAGATTTACTAACTCCTAGGGAGTACTTAAAAATTAGTAGAAGAAGGGAATGTGCTTTTCTCTGTGAGCAGCAGCATAGTTTTGGTAGCTGTTGCCTCAAGCAAGTAAAATTTCTAAATATTGTTCTCAAACTTTGATTTTCTATTTGGCAAAAAGCCTTAGGCAGATGGTGAAATAATAGTCATCTAAGTTTGAGACTTAAGATGTTCACTTCCAAAGTCACTTCAATGTTTTTTACCCTTCAAAATATAATGTATATGTCTTACTTATTTTAAGATATTTAATACATTTTAAATTAAATGTATTATATTAGCATTCCTTATATTATGTTCACATTTTCTAAAATGGTCATAAAAAACCAAAAAATGTACTCACACATCGAAACAAGCAAACCCCCAAATTATCCGGAGTATCTTGTCTCTATAAAGTTCTCAGTAGCAATAGTCTCGGACATTTTTTCAGAGATGTCAGTGACCTTTCACATATGTTATTATATAACCCTTTGATGTACAAAAGTCTGTTTTATTCTTTCTAAAGTGGGAGTAAGGTACTGAAGGTTAATGATTATATCATTTGTAATTTTAAGAGTCACAACAATGTTCTAAGGGATGTTTCTGTAAAAGTTAATAAGTGTGATTTATTTATATGTACTCTACTCAATTATGTATTGCTGTTTATTTTAAAATTATTATATCATCATGTTTAATTATTTGGGATATACAAGCCATGTTTAAAAAAATCAAGAAATGAAATCAATGTGAGTCACTTAGTAGATTTTTGTGTTAGAATTCCTTTCTTTTTCTTTAGTTATGCTCCCTAGATTCTCCCTGAATTGATCAAAAGGAAATAAAGTGTAACCCACCACACCCTTTTTAAAGTGGGATAGTTGTAAACATGCTGTTCAAGGATCAGGGAGGAAAGAGGAAGTTTAAAAGTTTTGAGTATTCCCCAGCGCAATCTTCTGATCCTAATGAATTATTTTGATGACATTTTAAATCTGGAATTTTGGATGTAATTTCTTAGCACAGCGGCATCTTCATTCTTTTCCTTCTCTTGTTTTATTTGGTTTCTTTCTGCAGTGGGTACACCTTATTACATGTCTCCAGAGAGAATACATGAAAATGGGTACAACTTCAAATCTGACATCTGGTCCCTTGGCTGTCTACTGTATGAGGTAGGTAATGGTGATAAATTCCATATATTGAAGTGGTTTTACTTACTGGAATATATTTCCCCTATCCTAATAGTATATAGTTATTTTTTTCTGGGTGATGTTTAAGAATTAGCTTTTTAATTATGAGGAAGTTAATTCATTGACTTAGTAACTGTTCATATAATGAAATTTAGTAACTGTACATTTCTACACATTTACTTCCTCTAATATAATTTTAAATTGTTTCCTTTTGATGGGAGTTTTATTTCTTAAATGTTTTTTATGTTAATATAATGTTGCTATATAATCTTACTTATAAAAATACACATTTGAAGATCTACTAAAAAAAAAAAAACTGTTGCCCATGCATAACAGGATGGATATAATAGAATGGATGTAAAATATGAAAGCATAGTAAATAGCTTTGTCACATTTTTTTTCACTTTTATGTAGATTAATTCAGCTTTAAGAATAGTTTGTAGACAGATAATTCTTCTAGGTTATCACTTAGTTTCCGTGAGTAACGGTTTATATTGGTAACGCTCGGTGAAATACTCTCTCTCACCTGTTCTACTGGTGATAATTTATCAAAGGAAGATGGAATCATGTAGATAGATCCTCTAGCAGGTATTGCAGTGTGACAGTTTGAGTGAAGAGAAGAAAGCATGCTATGAGCACATTTTATATTCATGTTATATAGTAATGGTATCAGAGAACACTCATGCTAGGGACTTCTGTAATTTACTTCTTTAATTGAATGGTAATTTTCCTAGGAATGTAGGCTTTCAGTCAAAGCTGTTAACTAAAACAACCTACATCTCGGTAACTCTTTTAATAAAATAAAATGAAGGAAAATAATACATTGAATCATTTTCATATTTTAAGGGATACAAAGGAAATCTGAACTGGATAGGTAGAAACCAGTGTATTTCTTACTCTTTATTTTATGTCTCTTGTCTTCCTGACTTAAATGAAATATATGATGAGATCATCTATTTTAATTGTTCCACCTTTACTTGGAAGTAGAGCAGAAGCAGGTTTTTTAAAATGTGTATCATAATCTTTAATTATTATTTTACAGATTGCAGGCTCAAATTTCCTTAATTTAAGGAACCTGAGATTGTTTATTTTGTTCTTCCTACTAAATAAACTAATGACCACTTAAAAAGGAAGAGATTTTAAAAGTTCTTAAAGAACATCCTTAGGATAATTTTTATTAAGAAAAGTTATGAATTAGTGATAGAACAAAATACATGTTTGTACGTATTCACATGAGATTAAAAGAGATTTATGCTTACTATATTATGTTAATAGGTTGGAACAGTGTTGCACTGATTTGATTATATTAAGTTATTGTAAAGTTTAAAAGGCACTTTGTACATTTTAAAATATTTTATACCTGTTTAGGTGACCTTAGATTCCTTCAGGCCGTAGTCTAATAATATTATCAAAGCAACATTTTCCCTTTATACACCTAAAAGTAAACAGCAAATTGGTTTCCACTAAAGAAATTAAATTTAGCAATGAAAAAGAAAAAGTTCAGTTGAGGTAATAAGCATTTTTTGGGAAGTTTGCTAATTATTGTAGGACCAGCAGACTCCCATGTCAAAACTGAAATAATTCTTCACATTCTGGATTTGCCTTTGAGAGGCAGTGTCCCATTTTTATGTATACTTGAACACCAAAATAAAAATTATTTCTTTGGACACTCCTCCATTCATGTGTGTTATGTGTTGTGGATGGTTCTGAGTTACAGTATTTAACATGGTAACATTAGTTTTCAGCTCAGCACATTTCCTCAGTTGCTCTGTGCAGGTGATTGGGAAGAACTAGAATTTTTCTAAGGATTTAATTTACCTTGATGCTGTATATCTCTCTGGTTCTGTATTAATAGAATGTCAATAAAAATGCCCGGTAGTTTAGCTTTAAAAAATTGGCCATAGCGTCACATCGATATTTTATATTGTATCCCACTAAGAATTTACCATTCACAACGAAGGAGTGGGAAGCCTTTTTTGAAAACGTATTTTAAACTCAGAAAATTAGACTTTCAGATATTCCTGAAACCTCAAAAAAAAAAACTAGCAGTACAGTTTTAATTGATATGCAACAAAGTAGACTTTACTAATTAAAATCAAGATGCTGTGCTTTTGCTACACGGACCTTTACATGGAAAAGTAGGTTTTACACATTTCCTTTATTGTTCAGTGCAGCAATTGCATCCTTCCAGGGTTGTAGGTTGGTGGCTTACAGTTCAAAAAAAAAAGAGAGCTGCCACCAGCCCCAAAGACAGACAGTGGGCTTTCGTCCCTCCAACACCCCCAGAATACTAATCAGGGAAGTCGGACCCTGGAGGTCAGGGAGCAAGTCAATCATTCTAGCGATCGTCTCAGTGTGGAGGATCAAATTAGCCTGAAAAATTCAGCTGCTGGGAGGAGAGGGCGAGCAGCTGTCAGGGGCAGCATCGAGATGCACTAATGAACCAGATGAATAGTGCAAAAGCTTGAAAATAAAAACAGGACAGTTGACATTTTTCATCTGTCAAAGCAGGAGATGCATGAAAATATACTATTCCTGTTTAACTCCTTAGGGGACATTCAGATTTTTTTTTTTTTTAACACTGCAGTATTGAGACAAAAGTACTGTAATGAACTCCTGGCACATGATAATGAATATACGGACGTTTACTTAGGGTTTTTGCAAACACGGAGAGACAGTAGTTTATACACACAGTCTATTTTTCAAGGGGGGCATTTTAAAGATTGTGTTTTATCATAAAGTGTCCTTGCATTTCAACAAAACATGTTATTATTATTGTAGCCCCTCTTCTAGAAATTTCCTCTCAAATGGAGTGGAAATTTGTATGTTTAGGGACATGCACCTTGTTTGGGGGTTTCTTCTCATCGTGGGGAACACCTGTTCCTAAGGCGGTTTTGCAGGAGATCTAGGAAAGGGCTGCCGGGCGGCTCTGAGCTCTGCTTCCCCCTCCAGCCCCGCGGTCCAGGCCGGGAAGGAGTTAAGCTCTGCCTGCAGCGGCCCAGACAGATGAGAGCCATTCGCAGCTCATGTGTCCCCGCCGACGCCCACCCCACCGAGGAGCACTGCTCGGCCCAGCGTGTTGCACGCACGCCCGGCCTGTCTGGGGAATGTACACATTGTCCTTCCAAAATCAAACTTATTAGCACATGTAGAAAAGGGTGACTGACTTGGGGGCAGCGTCGTACTCCGTGTTGTAGTCTCGCGCCCGCAGTTCAGAAATTCAGGAGGCGAACATTTTCAATTGAATTTTTAGTTTGTAACCCTGCTAACAGCAGTCCTTGCTCACACCTGAAATCAGGTCAAGTTAGAACCTGGTCTTAAAGTTAAATTCAATAATGTCTTTTTAAAAGGCATTCATTCTTAGAGTCGTTTTTTTTTTCCTACATAAAAATCTCATTTGGATGCCTTGAAGTAGCAGCTAGACTCCTAGGGCTTTTGAGCACATTTCGTGTTTTCGAGACATCATCAAAAAAGAAAAGCAGTTCTAATTCATTGTGAACTAGTTGAGGATCAGTTATAACATTCAGACCGAGAAGACATTTTTTATCTCAAAATAACCTTTTCCTACAGAAGCTGTCGTGTGAAGTAAAATGCTATGTGTTCTGTTCCCCAAGCATTGCTAGATTATAATTCAGTTTTAACTTCAGTTTCATTTTTGTTGTATTGTGACCATTACATGGTTGATATATACCAGTGATGTCTGTCTAGTCATGAGATATACTAGTCGTTCCTGTAGCATTGTATTTACAAAGAGTCTTAAGTTATTTTCTTATTCTTCTAATACTGTTTTATACTGCGTATGTGTGCGTGTGTATATGTTTAAATAATTATATGCTAACCATTTCTCCCTTTTAGGGAAGTTTAAATGTTGAAAATAATAACCAAAAATTGAAGTAAGACTTTTTAGGACTTACTCAGTAATTCTCTGAAAAGGATATTCATGAAACACAAAATGCCTACAGAACTTTATTTAAAGTATTTGTAATTACCCCCCCACCCCCCACAGTGTAATATACTTGATGAAATCTCCCTTAAAGTTACCATGTAACTATATCAGTTTCATTGGGAGCATTTTACAGATGGCTGCGTTACAGAGTCCTTTCTATGGCGACAAAATGAACTTGTACTCGCTGTGTAAGAAGATAGAGCAGTGTGACTACCCACCTCTTCCTTCAGATCACTATTCAGAGGAGGTAAGTCATTTTTCAGTCATGCGTTCATTTTGCTGATGTTTGCATTTTATTATAGAATCTTCTTTTATCCATTGATACAAATGACAAGTACAGGTGGCAGAAAGAGCACCTTCATTCCGTTTTCCTTCTCTCGGAGGCTTGGCTGTTAGAGAGGTGACCACAGTTAGTTCATCACGTGGAAAGGAACACAGCACAGCACGTGGTGTGACACCGGCCACTTCCTACGTGGGATGGGAACAGCGGCTGACTGCAGCCTCCTAAACACGGCAGAGGGCAGAATTAATGCCGAAGCCAGGCTCTGGGCGACCAGCATGTCCAGTGGCCCCTCTTAACAGGGTCCCTCCTCATGCCTATGGTCTCAGAGCAGCACACAGTTGTAACTTTCTCTTCTGGCACCACTTCCTTCCCTCCCTCCGGCCCATGTTTTCCCAGAGTGGAAGCAAACATCTCTCAGCTGCATGCGTCTCAGTCTTATTCTTTCAGCTTTACCCTCCTTCCTTTTGCTTTTACAAGATCTGTCCCATCACCACCTCACTGCTGCAGTCAGATTGCTGTAGGAAATGTTTGTGCTTATCACTGTAGATGTGGTAAAAAGTACATTGGGTAGAATTGAAAATCTTAGAGGGCTTTACCTTAAGATCTGAGCTGGATCCTTGCTTGCTTTGGGAGCCCACTGAAATGAGTTGTTTGGGCTCCACCCAACATCCAGTTTTTCATTGAACAAAACATCTCCCATTTTTGCCTAATGCATCATGATTTTATCTATATTTAAGGAGGAGATAGGCAGAATAGCAGTGTCTCAGGTTAACTAAGTGTGTTCACATAACTGTTTTTGGAAAGCTCACTGGGGACCCACCCAGAGAAACCAGTTTTAGGACATCTCACCTGCTCATGAGCAGCAGATGTTTTGCCCAAGGAAAATGGAAAGGGGCAAAGGAAAAATATGAAACAATTATAATGTTCACCTTTTAGGTGGTCTTAGCACTCTTTCTATGTGAAATGAATGCAGTCGGTTCCAATTTATATAAGGAAGGGTGAGTCCATGTAACTTGAATAATAAATATCTCTAAAGAATTTTTACCATATGTAAGGCATTTGTGGTCCTAGGATGTTGAAAGTACCTTTTTTTTTTTCTAATAGTTTTGATATTGATAATCAATGACGCTTGGTTTTTTTGTTTCACAGCATTGGTATTCAGGTAATTAGAACAAACTCTTACAAGGCAGTGGTGGTAATTTAGAAGTATTACCTTTATTTGATGTTAATGCTATTATGTTAGCCATTTTTAATTACTATTTTGGGTATAGAATATAAATACGGCACTTCACAAAGCCAACTGCAGAACTCTCGGCCTGGAAATACAGTAGGGTGTGAATAGTCATGCAAAATGATAGCGAGAATGTCAGGGGCCGTCCTTTGTTGTGTCATTCATGCTGTCTTCTTTTTTCCACGAAGCGCATGAATATTTCACATATCTGCATCCTCATCCCCTATTCTTCTTGACTAATTTTCAGACTGTCTGAATTTGCATTTCACATGGTAGCTGATTAGGAGATGCCGAGTGCAGCAGTGAAGCCTCAGCAGGCGGTTGCCATGGTGACCTTCAGCAGGATTTTAATGATGATACCACTAGTGGTTCGTTGAAGTCGGCCTGCCTGCAGGGCTACTTCACTGCAGCTAAGTGTGAAGTTGGATTTGCAGATTCTCAGCCAAGGGGCAAATATCAAAGTCTGGCCCAGATAGAAGAAGGTCTTATGGTTGGGAAAGGAAAACAGATTACACTTTTTTACTTCACTCTATATAGTTACCAGTTTTGAAGAGAGATATAAAGCAAAACATGTTATATGATGTACTTTCCAAAAAAGATAGTACAGTCTCTCCGATTGGCAAAATTTGCTGTTGCACGATGATAAAACTGAAAGCTGTAATGCGTAGGTAAACAGGGAAACTAATTCTTACTGAAGAAATGAGATACAAAAAATACAGACTAATGATCTTACTTTAATCTGTTCAGTTATGTAGAAAAGTTCTCAGAATAAGAGCTTTGAAATGCAGATGTGCTTAATAAATATTTTCTCTCCTTAAGTAGGAACTCAGTTTGTTTGGAAAATAATTATACAGAATTTATGGTAGCAAAAAACGTGAACAGACTTCATGCTGCCATACTTTAACGGTATCTTAATATTCCTTTATATAGTAGGCTTTACAGATCTTTTAAAAGTCTAAATTGCCATGTAGCTTTTTAGTAGGGCAAAATTTAGGAAACAATGAAAAGTGAAGTATAAAGTTTTTCAACAGTGAACTTTTAGTTAAAAGACCAATCCATTAGGTGTCAATTTTATAGCTCAAATGCTAACAGACTCTATATCTGTTGGAAAACTAAACATTTTAAGCAAATTAATTTCCCACCAAATATCTATTTGAAAGCTTACCAAGTTGATTTAGCTACTGCTAAATTTTTAAGGCTCCTGCCCAAAGAGGACACACAGGGAGCATTTCATGAGAATAAAAGGCATGCCTGCCAACCAGCCTCAATTGATCAGAATCCTGAGGAGCTCTACAAGGTTTATTTCCAGATACAGTCATTCCATTTAGAACAGCTCAGAGTTTAAGAGCTTAGGATTTTTAAATTTCTTATAATCTAAGACATAGATACACTTCAGCATTAAAAACCAAAGCTGAGAAATAGTATCCTTTGGAAGAATAAAGCTGTATGTCAGATATTTCCTTTTGAATTAAGTTGTTGTTATTATGTACAGTTTAGGATTCCAGACTGAATTATCTCAGCTGCACATGAATGATATTAGGAACGTATATATATTTGTAGCTGACTAAAGTATCTTATGACTTTTAGTGTTCAGTATTCTTTCCTTTTCTAGTAGGGAATACTATACTTAATAGGGAATTACTGTACTTAACAATAAAAATATTGGGTCAAAAAAAAAAGGTAGATATTTTCCCTGAGATACGTCTTAGTTTTAATTAAACTTGGTATTGTTGGTGATTAAGAAATTAACATCAGTGAAGCAGACATTTATTGAACATTTACTAAGTCCAAGGAGTTGTAATTCCCACGGCCCCTCGTAGTCTGGTCTGGGCTGAGCTCTCCTGGCGTTCTGATCACAGTGTACTCGCTTCTTTCCTGAACTCTGCCCATGCAGGTTGTACTAGAAGGCCCATGAATTTCCTTCTTTCTGTGGGTGCTGCTTCCTTGTGTTGAAGCGCTCCTTGCCCTGTGCTTTATCAGGCAAACTCATTGTCTTTAGAACAAACCATGGCCGTCATCTTCTGCATAAAATTATCCTGCTCCCCTTTCTCCACCCCTCAAACCCTCCTCCCTTGGCAGCCACACTGCATTATAATTGTTTTTTTTCATTGAGGTAGAGTTGATTTACAGTATTATGTAAGTTTCAGGTGTACAACATAGTGATCCACAATTTTTAAAGGTTATACTCCATGTATAAGTATTATAAAATATTGGCTATATTCCCTGTGCTGTACAATATATCCTTGTAGCTTATTTATTTTATGCATAGTAGTTTGTGCTTCTTAATCCCCTTTTGTCCCTCCCCCTTCCCCACTGGTAACCACTCGTTTGTTCTCTGTATCTGTGAGTTTGTTTCTTTTTTGTTATAGCCACGTTTGTTTTCGTTTTTAGATTCCACCTATAAGTTATGATGTACAGTATTTGTCTTTCTCTGTCTGACTTACTTCACTTAGCATAATACCCTCCAAGTCCACCCATCTTGTTGCAAATGGCAAAATTTCTTTCTTTGTTCTGGCTGAGTCGTATTCCATTGTGTATGTGTACCACGTCTTCTTTGCACATGTGGCTCCCCACTCCAGACTGTCTGGCTCCTGTAACTGCTTTTTATCTTTGTGTCTCTAGGGCCTGGCACACTAAAAAAGGTTCAGTGATTGATTGATTGATTAATCAGTTGAGCGAATGAGAGAGTGAGATTAAAGGAATAAATGAAAAGAATGAATGAACCAGTTAATGTCAATTGAATGAATGAATGTTCTTACACAACTCTCTATGCAGTGAGGAAGAAAATTACTCAAAAGACAGGTCAGAGGTATGATGTTTCCTTTTATTGATGTTACCTGCTATATGATTTTTTTCATTCTGATAAGCAAGCAACATCATATCTGCAATGTCCAATGTCCATTACTAGGAAATAAGGCAAATAGATTTTTTTCCCTTCAGTTTCTATATTTAATTTCTTTGGGAGACACTGGAGTAATCATCAGAATTGTGCATTTTCACGATTGTTCACTAATTTATCTCAGGAGAATCTAAATTTTAAAAATAGTGAATAGTTTATTGAAAATCATTTATATAGAAAGTGTAAAGTGTGGTTCTCTACTGAGTTAGTTTCTTTTTAACCGATATTTGAAAATCTGAGCACTAACACAATGCGAAATATAGATTTGTGTCTTTAATTTTTTTTTAATTAAAAAATCCTAGCATAAATAGAGAATACACAGGAAAGGCTGAAGAGAATTTTGCCTCAGCAGATTGGAAGGAAGTTCTGAAAAGTTGAGTAAAGAGTTTGTAGATGAAAGTGAAAAATGGAAATGAGTAGAGTGAAGAAGAGTGTTCTCAGTCTGAGAAAACAGTAGGGAGAAATTAAATTGAAGATTTGAAAACCATACTTTAAGTAAGAAAGAAACAAGTGCCTGTAAGACATTGGTGAGATGGTTAAAGCTTTTTAATAAAGTGGACAGTGTTATGATAGCAGTGCTTGTGAATCTGACCTATTATGGCAAATGCTTATCTGTTTAGTAGTAATTTTAAATTCATTATAAGTGACAGACTATTTTAGGACACAGTACTTGTGGTTACCTTGTAATTTTATATATGTGTGTGTGTATATATATATATATATTTTTTTTTTTTTTTTTTTTTTTTTTTTTTTCCGTATGCGGGCCTCTCACTGTTGTGGCCTCTCCCGTTGCGGAGCACAGGCTCTGGACGTGCAGGCTCAGCGGCCATGGCTCACGGGCCAAGCCACTCTGTGGCATGTGGGATCTTCCCGGACCGGGGCACGAACCTGTGTCCCCTGCGTTGGCAGGCGGACTCTCAACCACTGCACCACCAGGGAAGTCCATTGTAATTATATTTTTGAAAACTTGATAATTTAGTAGGTCTTACTACTTCTTTTATAGGTGAAGAAACCAAAATATAATATTGGAATCAAAATTATTAAACCATTAGTCAGTTTTCACATTATTTAATGCCTCTCTTGTACATTAAATTTCTATGTGTTTTGTGGCTTTATACCTCCAGCCCACAGATAGAAAAATATCAGTTACTATTAAAACTCAGTTAATGGAACTACTTCTCGAATATGCAATTATCCTATAAAGTATCAGCCTAAAAGGTCACATCCAAAGAACTAATGGAGAATGGATGAAATCTCATAAACATTCACCTCCAAAATGATTATCTTTTTCTTTAACGTTATTAAATAACAATTTTTTTTTTTTACTTTATTACTTCCATTATGATTTCTTCCTTTCTTAGACAATGCCACAATTCCCCCTCCTCCTTCTTTATTTTTTTTAAGTTAGAGAAATGGAAGGCAGGAGGGAGAGTTTTTTCCAGGAGTAGTTCAGTGGTGCACACTGGCAAAGTCTTCCCTACCACTTCACTCAAATGCATAAGAATTTCCAGCATCATTTTCATTATTCTTTTTTTTTAAATTGAAGTGTAGTTGATTTACAACATTGTGTTTCAGGTGTACAGCAAAGTGATTCAGTTATATACATATATATTTTTCACATTATTTTCCATTATAGGTTATTACAAGATATTGAATATAGTTCCCTGTGCTCTACAGTGGGTCCTTGTTGTTTACCTATTTTATGTATAATACTTTGTATCTGTTCATCCCAAACTCCTAGTTTATCCCTCCTTCCCTTCCTTCCTCTCCTTTTTGATGACCGTACGTTTGTTTTCTCTGTCTGTGATTCTGTTTCTGTTTTGTATATAGATTCATTTGTATTATTTTTTAGATTCCACATAGAAGTGATGTATAATCTTTGTCTTTCTCTGTCTGACTTACTTCACTTAGTATGATAATCTCCAGGTCCATCCATGTTAGTGCGAATGGGATTATTTCATTCTTTTTCATGGCTGAGTAATATGCCATTGTATATGCGTACCACTCCATCTTTATCCATTCATCTGTCAGTGGACACTTAGGTTGTTTCCGTGTCTTGGCTGTTGTAAATAGTGCTGCTCTGAACATTGGGGTGCATGTAGCTTTTTGAATTAGACTTTTTGTCTCCTCTTCTGGATATATGCCCAGTAGTGGGATTGCTGGATCATATGGTAGTTCTATTTTTGGTTTTTTAAGGAACCTCCATACTGTTCTCCATAGTGGCTACACCAATGTACATTCCCACCAACAGTGTAGGGGGGTTCCCTTTTCTCCACACCCTCTCCAGCATTTGTTATCTGTGGACTTTTTGATGAGGCCATATGAGGTGATACCTCATCATGGCATTTTCATTATTCTTGAGACTAGGTATTGATTTTTCTAGAGTATTTAAAATATAAGGATTAAAAAGCTTGATCCTTTATATGCTTGATTATATATGAATAACAAAATAATAATGATGAATTTTTAGTTGAACTAAACTGATTTCAGATATTTATAGGTTATTGTAGAGTAACTATATTTGCATGGCTTTAAATAAAATTGGAATACCTAAATTTTTTCAACTTCTGAAATCACCATTTTCTTTCACCCACATAAGAAGTTTCTTGTTAAAGAAGGAAGGTCTGCAGCATTATTCCCGTTTTACACGTGAGCAGACAGAGACCCAGAAGTAACAGAGCAAATACTAGACTCCAGGGCACCCCTTACGACATCCACTGCTTGTGCTGCAAGAGCAAAGGAAGCAGCCTTTGGAAGGAGGAAGGAGAGTCTCAGGTCTACCCCAGGCTCGTGGGCTCCTCAGTGCTCTCTTTTCTGTCCCCACCCTCAACCACCATGTCACCTGGGCGCCCCTTCCCAGGAGCACTGTGTCCCCGGCAGAGAGGCAGGGTCACAGCTCCCTCAGAGCACTCCTCTGCCTGGCCTGGCCGCAGCTTGTGGGCCACGCCACACTGAAGGGAAAGAATAAGGAACTTTCGCAGAAGGGTAGGAATGATTTTTACATATTAGAATGTGTAAAAACTACTACATGTATTTCAAATAAGGTATCAGAAGTGTCGATCCATGACATGCTAAACAAAAAATGTTATGATTTGTTGTAATTTTATTGCTTCATTTCCCAAATGTTTACCCTTAAGGAAAGGAGAGCAAAGTACTAAGTGGAAGCCTTAAAAATTAAAACTGGCTTTTTAACCTAATACTTACAGGTAATTTCTGTTTATATTTAAATTCAGAATATGCTTAAAGAAGTTTTTTAAGTTGAGTCAGTAACAAAAAACATGACCTTTGTTTTAGCTCATAAAAGAGCTACTTTATGTAAATAAGAAAAAAAAGATGAAAGTGCCAGGTACAGATTAGTTTTGCATATTTTGAAGTTAAACTATAGTTTATAAAACCTTTTATTCATTTGACCAGTCTAAATAGTTCTATTTTATAGTTGCTACCTTCACAAATTTTAATACAACTATATAAATTTCCTGGAGTTCTTACTGGAAGTTAACCATTGTTATTTAAATTGGTGCTAGAAGATTATTCCTAATACACTGTCCCAAGATTATTTAAATGAGGGACATTATATTATATGGCACAAATAATGTTTGGAAGTATATCTGTTTTCATAAATGTTTCTCTAGTTCTTATAGTTATGTAATCCAATGCTAAGTGAGATGAGAGTATTTTACTTTAAAATGTAGAATGAGATATCTAATAATATTAAATATAATCTATAACTGTGCCATTATTTGTTAAAATTAACTGAGTGTTATCTCAAACACTATTTTTTTTTTCATTTTAACATCTTTATTGGAGTATAATAGCTTTACAATGGTGTGTTAGTTGCAGCTTCACAACAAAATGAATCAGTTATATATATACATATGTTCCCATATCTCTTCCCGCTGGCGTCTCCCTCCCTCCCACCCTCCCTATCCCACCCCTCCAGGCGGTCACAAAGCACCGAGCTGATCTCCCTGTGCTATGCGGCTGCTTCCCACTAGCTATCTACCTTACGTTTGGTAGTGTATATATGTCCATGCCTCTCTTTCGCTTTGTCACCGTTTACCCTTCCCCCTCCCCATAGCCTCAAGTCCATTCTCTAGTAAGTCTGTGTCTTTATTCCTGTTTCACCCCTAGGTTTTTCATGACATTTTTTTTCTTAAATTCCATATATATGTGTTAGCATACGGTATTTGTCTCTCTCTTTCTGACTTACTTCACTCTGTATGACAAACTCTAGGTCTATCCACCTCATTACAAATAGCTCAATTTCGTTTCTTTTTATGGCTGAGTAATATTCCATTGTATATATGTGCCACATCTTCTTTATCCATTCATCCGATGATGGACACTTAGGTTGTTTCCATCTCTGGGCTATTGTAAATAGAGCGGCAGTGAACATTTTCGTACATGACTCTTTTTGAATTATGGTTTTCTCAGGGTATATGCCCAGTAGTGGGATTGCCGGGTCATATGGTAGTTCTATTTGTAGTTTTTTAAGGAACCTCCATACTGTTCTCCACAGTGGCTGTATCAATTTACATTCCCACCAACAGTGTAAGAGGGTTCCCTTTTCTCCACACCCTCTCCAGCATTTATTGTTTCTAGATTTTTTGATGATGGCCATTCTGACTGGTGTGAGATGATATCTCATTGTTGTTTTGATTTGCATTTCTCTAATGATTAGTGATGTTGAGCATTCTTTCATCTGTTTGTTGGCAGTCTGTATATCTTCTTTGGAGAAATGTCTATTTAGGTCTTCTGCCCATTATTGGATTGGGTTGTTTGTTTTTTTGTTATTAAGCTGCATGAGCTGCTTATAAATTTTGGAGATTAATCCTTTGTCAGTTGCTTCATTTACAAATATTTTCTCCCATTCTGAGGGTTGTCTTTTGGTCTTGTTTATGGTTTCCTTTGCTGCACAAAAGCTTTTAAGTTTCATTAGGTCCCATTTGTTTATTTTTGTTTTTATTTCCATTTCTCTAGGAGGTGGGTCAAAAAGGACCTTGCTGTGATTTATGTCATAGAGTGTCCTGCCTATGTTTTCCTCTAAGAGTTTGATAGTTTCTGGCCTTACATTTAGGTCTTTAATCCATTTTGAGCTTGTTTTTGTGTATGGTGTTAGGGAGTGTTCTAATCTCATACTTTTACATGTAGCTGTCCAGTTTTCCCAGCACCACTTACTGAAGAGGCTGTCCTTTCTCCACTGTACATTCCTGCCTCCTTTATCAAAGATAAGGTGACCATATATGTGTGGGTTTATCTCTGGGCTTTCTATCCTGTTCCATTGATCTATATTTCTGTTTTTGTGCCAGTACCATACTGTCTTGATTACTGTAGCTTTGTAGTATAGTCTGAAGTCAGGAAGCCTGATTCCTCCAGCTCCGTTTTTCGTTCTGAAGATTGCTTTGGCTATTCGGGGTCTTTTGTGTTTCCATACAAATTGTGAAATTTTTTGTTCTAGTTCTGTGAAAAATGCCAGTGGTAGTTTGATAGGGATTGCATTGAATCTGTAGATTGCTTTGGGTAGTAGAGTCATTTTCACAATGTTGATTCTTCCAATCCAAGAACATGGTATATCTCTCCATCTATTTGTATCATCTTTAATTTCTTTCATCAGTGTCGTATAATTTTCTGTATACAGGTCTTTTGTCTCCTTAGGTAGGTTTATTCCTAGATATTTTATTCTTTTTGTTGCAATGGTAAATGGAAGTGTTTTCTTGATTTCACTTTCAGATTTTTCATCCTTAGTGTATAGGAATGCCAGAGATTTCTGTGCATTAATTTTGTGTCCTGCTACTTTACCAAATTCATTGATTAGCTCTAGTAGTTTTCTGGTAGCATCTTTAGGATTCTCTATGTATAGTATCATGTCATCTGCAAAGAGTGACAGCTTTACTTCTTCTTTTCCGATTTGGATTCCTTTTATTTCCTTTTCTTCTCTGATTGCTGTGGCTAAAACTTCCAAAACTATGTTGAATAAGAGTAGTGAGAGTGGGCAACCTTGTCTTGTTCCTGATCTTAGTGGAAATGCTTTCAGTTTTTCACCATTGAGGACGATGTTGGCTGTGGGTTTGTCATATATATGGCCTTTATTATGTTGAGGAAAGTTCCCTCTATGCCTACTTTCTGCAGGGTTTTTATCATAAATGGGTGTTGAATTTTGTCAAAAGCTTTCTCTGCATCTATTGAGATGATCATATGGTTTTTCTCCTTCAATTTGTTAATATGATGTATCACATTGATTGATTTGCGTATATTGAAGAATCCTTGCATTCCTGGAATAAACCCCACTTGATCATGGTGTATGATCCGTTTAACGTGCTGTTGGATTCTGTTTGCTGGTATTTTGTTGAGGATTTTTGCATCTATGTTCATCAGTGATATTGGTCTGTAGTTCTTTCTTTGTGACATCCTTGTCTGGTTTTGGTATCAGGGTGATGGTGGCCTCGTAGAATGAGTTGGGGAGTGTTCCTCCCTCTGCTATATTTTGGAAGAGTTTGAGAAGGATAGGTGATAGCTCTTCTCTAAATGTTTGATAGAATTCGCCTGTGAAGCCATCTGGTCCTGGGCTTTTGCTTGTTGGAAGATTTTTAATCACAGTTTCAATTTCAGTGTTTGTGATTGGTCTGTTCATATTTTCTATTTCTTCCTGATTCAGTCTTGGCAGATTGTGCCTTTCTAAAAATTAGTCCATTTCTTCCAGGTTGTCCATTTTATTGGCATATAGTTGCTTGTAGTAATCTCTCATGATCTTTTGTATTTCTGCAGTGTCAGTTGTTACTTCTCCTTTTTCATTTCTAATTCTATTGATTTCAGTCTTCTCCCTTTTTTTCTTGATGAGTCTGGCTAATGGTTTATCAATTTTGTTTATCCTGTCAAAGAACCAGCTTTTAGTTTTATTGATCTTTGCTATCATTTCCTTCATTTCTTTTTCATTTATTTCTGATCTGATTTTTATGATTTCTTTCCTTCTGCTAACTTTGGGGGTTTTTTGTTCTTCTTTCTCTAATTGCTTTAGGTGTAAGGTTAGGTTGTTTATTCGAGATGTTTCCTGTTTCTTAAGGTAGGATTGTATTGCTATAAACTTCCCTCTTAGAACTGCTTTTGCTGCATCCCATAGATTTTGAGTCGTCGTGTCTCCATTGTCATTTGTTTCTAGGTATTTTTTGATTTCCTCTTTGATTTCTTCAGTGATCACTTCGTTATTAAGTAGTGTATTGTTTAGCCTCCATGTGTTTGTATTTTTTACAGATCTTTTCCTGTAATTGATATCTAGTCTCATAGCATTGTGGTCAGAAAAGATACTTGATACAATTTCATTTTCTTAAATTTACCAAGGCTTGATTTGTGACCCAAGATATGATCTATCCTGGAGAATGTTCCATGAGCACTTGAGAAAAATGTGTATTCTGTTGTTTTTGGATGGAATGTCCTATAAATATCAATTAAGTCCATCTTGTTTAATGTATCATTTAAAGCTTGTGTTTCCTTATTTATTTTCATTTTGGATGATCTGTTCATTGGTGAAAGTGGGGTGTTAAAGTCCCCTACTATGACTGTGTTACTGTCGATTTCCCCTTTTATGGCTGTTAGTATTTGCCTTATGTATTGAGGTGCTCCTATGTTGGGTGCATAAATATTTACAATTGTTATAACTTCTTCTTGGATCGATCCCTTGATCATTATGTAGTGTCCTTCTTTGTCTCTTGTAATAGTCTTTATTTTAAAGTCTATTTTGTCTGATATGAGAATTGCTACTCCAGCTTTCTTTTGGTTTCCATTTGCATGAAATATCTTTTTCCATCCCCTTACTTTCAGTCTGTATGTGTCTCTAGGTCTGAAGTGGGTCTCTTGTAGACAGCAAATATATGGGTCTTGTTTTTGTATCCATTCAGCCAATCTGTGTCTTTTGGTGGGAGCATTCAGTCCATTTACATTTAAGGTAATTATCGATATGTATGTTCCTATTCCCATTTTCTTAATTGTTTTGGGTTCGTTATTGTAGGTCTTTTCTTTTTTGTTTCTTGCCTAGAGAAGTTCCTTTAGCAGTTGTTGTAGAGCTGGTTTGGTGGTGCTGAACTCTCAGTTTTTGCTTGTCTGTAAAGGTTTTAATTTCTCCATCAAATCTGAATGAGATCCTTGCTGGGTAGAGTAATCTTGGTTGCAGGGTTTTCTCCTTCAACACGTTCAATATGTCCTGCCACTCCCTCTGGCTTGCAGAGTTTCTGCTGAAAGATCAGCTGTTAACCTTATGGGGATTCCGTTGTGTGTTATTTGTTGTTTTTCCCTTGCTGCTTTTAATATGCTTTCTTTGTATTTAATTTTTGACAGTTTGATTAATATGTGTCTTGGCGTATTTCTCCTTGGATTTATCCTGTATGGGACTCTCTGTGCTTCCTGGACTAGATTAACTATTTCCTTTCCCATATTAGGGAAGTTTTCAACTATAATCTCTTCAAATATTTTCTCAGTCCCTTTTTCTCTTCTTCTTCTGGAACCCCTATAATTCGAATGTTGGTGCGTTTAATGTTGTCCCAGAGGTCTCTGAGACTGTCCTCAGTTTTCATTCTTTTTTCTTTATTCTGCTCTGCAGTAGTTATTTCCACTATCTTATCTTCCAGGTCACTTATCTGTTCTTCTGCCTCAGTTATTCTGCTATTGATCCCATCTAGAGTATTTTTCATTTATTGTGTTGTTCATCATTGTTTGTTTCATCTTTAGTTCTTCTAGGTCCTTGTTAACTGTTTCTTGCATTTTGTCTATTCTATTTCCAAGATTTTGGATCATCTTTACTATCATTATTCTGAATTCTTTTTCAGGTAGACTGCCTATTTCCTCTTCATTTGTTAGGTCTGGTGGGTTTTTATCTTGCTCCTTCATCTGCTGTGTGTTTTTCTGTCTTTTCATTTTGCTTATCTTACTGTGTTTGGGGTCTCCTTTTTGCAGGCTGAAGGTTCGTAGTTCCTGTTGTTTTTAGTGTCTGTCCCCAGTGGCTAAGGTTGGTTCAGTGGGTTGTGTAGCCTTCCTGGTGGAGGGTACTAGTGCCTGTGTTCTGGTGGATGAGGCTGGATCTTGTCTTTCTGGTGGGCAGGTCCACGTCTGGTGGTGTGTTTTAGGGTGTCTGTAGACTTATTATGATTTTGGGCAGCCTCTCTGCTAATGGGTGGGGTTGTGTTCCTGTCTTGCTAGTTGTTTGGCATAGGATGTCCAGCACTGTAGCTTGCTGGTCGTTGAGTGAAGCTGGGTGCTGGCGTTGAGATGGAGATCTCTGGGAGATTTTCGCCGTTTGATATTATGTGCAGCTGGGAGGCCTCTTGTGGACCAGTGTCCTGAAGTTGGCTCTCCCACCTCAGAGGCACAGCACTAACTCCTGGCTGCAGCACCAAGAGCCTTTCATCCACACGGCTCCTTAATTTGGGATGATTCGTTGTCTATTCAGGTATTCCACAGATGCAGGGTACATCAAGTTGATTGTGGAGCTTTAATCCGCTGCTTCTGAGGCTGCTGGGAGAGATTTCCCTTTCTCTTCTTTGTTCTCACACCTCCCAGGGGCTCAGCTTTGGATTTGGCCCCGCCTGTGCGTGTAGGTCGCTGGAGGGCGTCTGTTCTTTGCTCAGACAGGACGGGGTTAAAGGTGCAGCTGATTTGGAGGCTCTGGCTCACTCAGGCCGGGGGGGTGGGGGGGTGGCGGTAGGGAGGGTCACGGAGTGCGGGGGCGGGCCTGCGGCGGCAGAGGCCTGCGTGACGTTGCAGCAGCCTGAGGCATGCTGTGCGTTCTCCCGGGGGAGTTGTCCCTGGATCCCGGGACCCTGGCAGTGGCGGGCTGCACAGTCTCCCCGGAAGGGGGGTGTGGAAAGTGACCTGTGTTCGCACACAGGCTTCTTGGTGGCGGCAGCAGCAGCCTTAGCATCTCATGTCTGTCTCTGGGGTCCGCGCTTTTAGCCGCGGCTCGCGCCCGTCTCTGGAGCTCCTTTAAGCAGAGTTCTTAATCCTCTCTCCTCGCGCACCAGGAAATAAAGAGGGAAGAAAAAGTCCCTTGCCTCTTCGGCAGGTCCAGACTTTTCCCTGGACTCCCTCCCGGCTAGCCGCGGTGCACTAACGCCCTGCAGGCTGTGTTCACGCCGACAACCCCAGTCCTCTCCCGGCGCTCCGACTGAAGCCGGAGCCTCAGCTCCCAGCCCTGCCCGCCCCGGCGGGTGAGCACACAACCCTCTTGGCTGGTGAGTGCTGGTCGGCCCTGATCCTCAGCGCTGGAATCTCGCCGCTTTGCCTTCCGCACCCCTGTTGCTGTGCTCTCCTCCGCGGCTCCGAAGCTCCCCCACACTGCCACCCGCAATCTCCGCCCGCGAAGGGGCTTCCTAGTGTGTGGACACTTTTCCTCCTTCACAGCTCCCTCCCGCTGGTGCAGGACCCGTCCCTATCCTTTTGTCTCTGTTTATTTTTTTCTTTTGCCCTAACCAGGTACGTGGGGGGTTTCTTGCCTTTTGGGAGGTCTGAGGTCTTCTGCCAACGTTCAGTAGATGCTCTGTAGGAGTTGTTCCACGTGTAGATGTATTTCTGGTGTATCTGTGGGGAGGAAGGTGATCTCCGCGTCTTACTCTTCCGCCATCTTCCTGGAAGTCAACCTCAAACACTATTAATAACATTTGATTTTCCTTCCTAAAAATGGTTTTAGTAAGTTTGAAACTCTCATCATTTATAATATCACTTGACCACCTTACTTAAAGTTGTCATATAAGATTAGATCTTTAAGCTTTAAATGTTTCATTTTTGTTTAAAAAATATATTTAAGGGCTTCCCTGGTGGCTCAGTGGTTGAGAGTCCGCCTGCCAATGCAGGGGACACGGGTTCGTGTCCCGGTCCGGGAAGATCCCACATGCCACGGAGCGGCTGGGCCTGTGAGCCATGGCCACTAAGCCTGCGCGTCCGGAGCCTTGCTCCGCAACAGGAGAGGCCACAACAGTGAGAGGCCCCAGTACTGCAAAAAAAAAAAAAAATATATATATATATATATATATATATATATATATATATATATATATATATTTAAGCAGGCCCTTTGTTCACGTATGCTTCTGAAGTGACACTGGGGACTCGCTCCTTGAAGACGAATCCAAAGTGGTGCCCTATATTTTACGCATCCTGTGACTTTCTAAAGACGTTTCAGAGTTTTCAGAAGACACTGTATGATTTTCTGTGGAACGGAGCCATAACATTACCTTGTAACGTATCTGTGTAGGAGGGCTTTCTTTTCCCTTCCCTCCCCGCCAAGTCAGTCACTAGTGACGCTTTGGCATATGCGTTGGATCTGCCTCATTTTGTATAAACATCTGAAGCTTCGAAACATAGTGCGTGTTAATGTATTAGACCCACTTTGGGGTGCTAAAATGTGTCCTTGTGTAGATGGATACTGGGTGTGTTTGGGAGACTGATATACCATAATTGGTCTCAGAGGGATTAGGATGGGGTGGAAGAGAAGCAGTACCAAGAGCAGGGTCTTTGTTACTCTATCGAGAGTTGTGTCTGTGACCTTGCGCCACGATGCACAGAGAGCCCTGTTTTCATCACCTGTACGCAACTGAATTTGACGCTTAAGTGGGTTATCGCCCTGACAACAGTGACTGTTAACACTCTCTTCTTTTAATATTTTTGGTACCAACCTATATGCTTTGACATTTCTTTAGACATATATAGATCAGAATATATTTGCATTTTCTCTGCTTCATTAATTTCCATGTGGCTTATGATTTCATAATCCTTTAGAAATGTTGGAGACAATTCATTTTATTTTTATGTTATATGCTTTTCCTCCCTTAAATGTTTGTGTTGTTTTTATTTTTTAATTTTTTAAAAATCTATCTTTGGCTGCGTTGGGTCTTCGTTGCGGTGTGCGGGCTTCTCATTGCAGTGGCGTCTCTTGTGGAGCACGGGCTCTAGGCACGCAGGCTTCAGTAGTTGTGACACATGGGCTCAGTAGTTGTGGCGCGCAGGCTCAGTAGTTGTGGCACACGGGCTTAGTTGCTCCACGGCATGTGGGATTTTCCCGGACCAGGGCTCTAACCTGTGTCTCCTGCATTGGCAGGCAGATTCTTAACCACTGCACCACCAGGGAAGCCCTGTGTTGCTTTTTAAATGTTCCTTAAACATCTGAATTACAGTTATTTCTTCTCTGATTTTTGTAAAGGCTCCTACATATTAAGACCTTTATTTTTAACTTGTCCTATAAAACAATTTAAAAACAACAACAAAGTACATGTTTTTACAAACACATGTAAAGTAATGCAAACTAAACAATTTTCTCGAGGTAACATAAACCATGAAATGTCTCTTTTATTTACTCCTGTTTATTTTTATTAATGTAATATCTACTGATTTTGGAGTTATTTCTATGAAGTAATAAATGGAAAGCTAATTCCCTCAATTTAAACACAAAATTTTTTTGAGCAAGTGATTGCCTGACATTATTATTAGAAATTAAAGCCCGACATATAGGAATATATATAAAATTCTTAAAGTGATTAAATGAACATATGTCTTCCTTGAACATAGTTAATAATGTAGTACTTAGAATCATCTCAAAGTGTTGTATAGTTGTTCAGGATTTTTAAGGTAGTTTCTTCCAGAGGTTTGCAGGAACTTCTTTTTTTAAATGTAAGACTAATACTGAGGGAGATCACTAAGATAATTCTTTGTTTTTGATTATGTAATGTCTGACTGTCTGATAGAAAACTTAGAGGCATTTTTTTATGATTCATCATGTCACTGTAAATTCATAACCTGATATAAAAAAATTATGATAGCAATATCTCCTGTAAGGGTCTGTGAGTAATATACTGGCATTGTCTTACACAGCAATTATACAATAAATGCCTAAGTGATTTTTGGTAAAAGCCAAAGGCAAGCATTAAAGCATGGTTTTGGAAAGGTGATTTAGCAGCAGGATGAACCAGTGTGCTCCCAGTGTGCAGCCTTCTGGTGGCCTAATTTGATTAAAGGGTACATCATAGATTATCCAAAGTTATAAGGATGAATTGTATTCCTTACCAGGTCTTCTCTAAGTTTTCATCCTCTTAGCAGGTTTGATAGGAGCTGTGTAGCACACGTCTCAATACTCTCTGAGTTCAAATTTTTTGAATAGTCCAGTCTTTGGATATTCAATACACCATTATGTATTCCTTGACAAGGAACTGCAGTGATAGGTTCTATTCTGCTGATTTACTTAACGGAAAGCAAGCAGCAAGTCAGGCTGACACTTTTGATCAAAGCTGAAGCATCTCACCACTCTGCTCACCAGTTGGAAGTCAGACCAGCCTCAGAGTACCTGAATAAAGTACCTGAGATGTTAGTTTCTCTACTCTGGAGGACCACCTGTTATCACCCAGTAACCACCGTTCCCTGTCAGAACCCTGTAACTCGTCTCTCTTGATTGGAACTCAGATAGACCTTAACCCACGTGACATCACTTTCTAGTGGTAATGATTTAAAATTAAACCATTGAGTGTTACTGGATGATCAGTGTGTGTGGGAAGCTGTATCAGGCATCATCATGAGGGGTCCAGAGCAGAAGGCCAAGCTGGTAAAAGGAAGCAAGCTGTCAGCTGGAGGAGTGTTCCAGTACTGTAGTGGTGGAGACTGTGACAGGAACAGTGCGTCTTCTCAGCCAGTAGGACTTGGCTGGTGATTGTTGGGCAGGGGGGCAGAAGTGTGATGAGGGTCTGTACAAATTTCAGATTCTGGCTTCAGAAATGGGAGGCACTGCCCAAGACAGGAAAAACTGGTCTGGGGAGAAAAAGAATAAGATCTCAGTTCTGAACACGTTCCACATGAGGTGTTAAAGTCCGTGTGGGTAGATGTGTTCAGAGGGCAGTGGTGGGGCGGGTGCATGGATGGGGCCCCTGAGGAGGTCTGGTGACCCTCGGCACGTGGCGGTGGCTGCAGCACAGATGAAGATGACGCAGGATAAGAAGGCAGAGGGAAAAGGGAAAAGGGATAAGGAAAGCGCTTTGGGGCCCACCAACACTGGAGGGATTGTCAGAGGATGACAAACCTTAAACCTACAAAGAAAATTGGAAGGAAAAGTCTGAGAAGCTGGAGGAGAACCAGCAAGGTGTCAGGGAGCCAGGGGAGGAGGGACTCGCAGCCAGGGCACGGGGGGCCGTTAGATGTAGCGTCTGCACACGCCGCCCACCTCGGCCAGGGTGGGGCAATGTGGTGCCGCTGGGGGTGAGGGCCCAAAAAGGTGGCTGCATGGGCTCAGGAACTCGAGGTAGTGAGTGCAGATTCTAGTCACCCTTGAGTTTAGTTTTAGAGCAAATAAATGAGGTGCAGCAGCAGTTAGGAGGAGTTCCATGGACAGACTTAACTGTACTTACATACTATGGTGAAGGAATCAGCAGATGAGGAGAGATTGACAATTTAGAAGAATAACGGACTCATCATTCACTCATTAAATATTCAGAGCCACCTGGGTCCTAGTTACTGATGTACAAAGTTCAGATTCTGGAAGAGATTCCAGTGACAGAATTGAGAAGAGAAAAAGCACTTCTTCAGATGCTGAAAGAACAGGTGATGTGGCTCAGGTGCAGATGCCAAGGAAGCGTGAGTCTCATAGTCTTGAGACACACGCTCAGTATCACAGAATATTGAGTAGAGTTCCCTGTGCTATACGGTAGGTCCTTGTTGGTTATCCATTTTAATGTCAATCCCAAACTCCCAATTTATCCCTCCCCCCACCATTCCCAACAGTAACCATAAGTTTTCTAAGTCTGTGAATCTGTTTCTGTTTTGTAAATAAGTTCATTTGTATCATTTTTTCTTAGATTCTGCATATAAGCAATATCGTATGATATTTGTCTTTTCTCTGACTTACTTCCCTTAGTATGATAATTTCCAGGTCCATCCATGTTGCTGCAGATAGTATCATTTCATTTTTTTATGGGTGAGTAATATTACATTGTATATATATGTACCACATCTTCTTTATCCATTGATTTGTCAGTGAACATTTAGGTTGCTTCCACGTCCTGGCTATTGCAAATAATGCTGCAGTGAACATTAGGGTGCATGGATCTTTTTGAATTATGGTTTTCTCCAGATATATGCCCAGGAGTGGGATTTCTGGATCATATGGGAGCTCTATTTTTTGTTTTTTAAAGAACCTCCATAACGTTCTCCATGGTGGCTGCACCAGTTTATATTCCCAGAAACAGTGTAGGAGGGTTCCCTTCTCTCCACACCCTCTCCCACATTTATTGTTTATAGGATTTTTGATGATGACCATTCTGACTAGTGTGAGGTGATATCTCATTTGATTTGCATTTCTCTAATGTTAGTGATGTTGAGCATCCTTTCATGTGCCTCTTGGCCATCTGTGTGTCTTCTTTGGAGATATCTTATGCCCATGTTTTGATAGGGTTGTTCTTTTTGTTTTTTTGCTTTTGACAATGAGCTGCATGAGCTGTTTGTAAATTTTGGAGATTAATCCTTTGTCAGTCGCATTGTTTACAAATATTTTCTCCCATTCTGGGTTTTTCTTTTTTCGTTTTGTTTATGGTTTCCTTTGCTGTGCAAAAGCTTTTGAGTTTAATTAGATCCCATTTGTTTATTTTTGTTTTTATTTCCATTACTCTGGGAGAAGCATCAAAAAAGATATTGCAGCAATTTATGTCAGAGAGTGCTCTATGTTATGCTCTAAGAGTTTTATAGTATTTCGTTTTACATTTAGGTCTTTGATCCATTTTGAGTGTATTTTTCTATGTGGCGTTAGACAATGTTCTAATTTCATTCTTTTACATGTAGCTGTCCAGTTTTCCCAGCACCACTTATTGAAGAGACTATCTTTTCTCCATTGTATATTCTTGCCTCCTTTGTCACAGATTAGGTGACCATAGGTGCATGAGTTTATCTTGAGACTTGACTTTCTGTCCTGTTCCATTGATATTTCTGTTTTTGTGCCAGTACCATACTGTTTTGATGACTGTAGCTTTGTAGTATAATCTGAAGTCAGGGAGCCTGATTCCTCCAGCTCCTTTTTATTTCTCAGGATTGTTTTGGCTATTTGGGGTCTTTTGTGTCTCCATACAAATTTTAAAAATTTTTGTTCTAGTTCTGTGAAAAATGCCATTGGTAATTTGATAGGGATTGGATTGAATCTGTAGATTACCTTGTGTAGCATAGTCGTTTTCACAATATTGATTCTTCCAGTCCAAGAACATGATATATCTTTCCATCTGTTTGTGTCATCTTCTATTTCTTTCATCAGCATCTTATAGTTTTCAGAGTACAGGTCTTTTGCCTCCTTAGGTAGGTTTATTCCTAGGTATTTTATTGTTTTTGATGTGCTGGTAAATGGGACTGTTTCCTGGGTTTCTTTTTTGGATCTTTTGTTGTTAGTGTATAGCAATGCAAGAGATTTCTGTGTATTAATTTTGTATTCTGCCACTTTGCTGAATTCATTGATGAGCTCTAGTAGTTTTCTGTTAACATCTTTAGGATTTTCTATGTAGACTATCATGTCATCTGCAGACAGTGCCAGTTTTACCCCTTCTTTTCCAGTTTGGATTCCTTTTATTTCTTTTTCTGCTCTGATTGCTGTGGTTAAGACTTCCAAAACTATGTTAAATAAAAGAGGTGAGCAAGAGTGGACATCCTTGTCTTGTTCCTGATCTTAGGGGAAATGCTCTCAGCTTCTCTCCATTGAGTATGATGTTAGCTGTGGTTTTGCCAAATACGACCTTCATTATGTTGAGGTATGTTCCCTTTATGTCCCTTTTCTGGAGAGTTTTTATCATAAATGGATGTTGATTTTTACCAAAAGCTTTTCCTGCCTCTATTGAGAGGATCATATGGTTTTCCTTCTTCAGTTGGTTGATCATGGATTCACATGGATTGATTCACATGGATTGATATGCAGACCTTGAAAGTTCCTTGCATACCTGGGATACCCCCACTGATCATGGTGTATGATCCTTTTAATGTATTGTTGGAATTGGTTTGCTAGTATTTTGTTGAGGATTTTTGCATCTGTGGTCATCAGTGATACTGGCCTGGAATTTTCTTATTATGTGATATCTTTGTCTGACTTTGGTATCAGGGTGATGATGGCCTCATAGAGTTCAGAAGTATTTCTTCCTCTGCAGATTTTTTGAATAGTGTCAGAAGGATAGGTAGTAACTCTTCTCTAAGTGTTAGATAGAATTCCGTTGTTCGGTTGTGAAGCCATCTGGTCCTGGACTTTTGCTTATTGGGAGTTTTTAAATCACAGTTTCAATTTCAGTACTTGTGATTGGTCTGTTTATATTTTCAATTTCTTCCTGGTTCAGTCTTGGGAGATTATTCCTTGCTAAGAATTTGTCCATTTCTTCTAGGTTGTACATTTTATTGGCATAAAGTTGCTTTTAGTTGTCTCTTACAGTCCTTTTTATTTCTGTGGTGTCTGTTGTAACTTCCTTTTCATTTCTAATTTTATTGATTTGAGCCCTCTCCCTTTTTTTCTTGATGAATCTGGCTAAAGGTTTATCAATTTTGTTTATCTTTTCAAAGAACCAGCTTTTTAGTTTCATTGATCTTCACTATTGTTTTGTTTCTATTTCATTTATTTCTGCTCTGATTTTTATGATTTCTGTCCTACTAACTTTGGGTCTTGTTTGTTCTTTCTCTAGTTGCTTTAGGTGTAAGTTTAGGTGGTTTATTTGAGATTTTTCTTGTTTCCTGAGGTAAGCTTGTATTGCTATAAACTTCCCTCTTAGAACTGCTTTTACCTCATGCTTTCATTTTCATTTGTCATGCTTTCATTTTCATTTGTCTCTAGGTATTTTTGGATTTCCTCTTTGATTTCTTCAGTGGTTGTTTAGTAGCATAATGTTTAGCCTCCACGTGTTTATGTTTTTTACAGTTTTTTTCTTGTATTTGATTTCTAATCTCATAGCATTGTGTTCTGAAAAGACGTGTGATATGATTTCAGTTTTCTTAAATTTACTGAGGCTCATTTTGTGGCCCAGTATGTGATCTATCCTGGAGAATGTTCCATGCGCACTTGAAAAGAATGTGTATTCTGCTGCTTTTGGATGGAATGCTCTATAAATATCAAGTAACTACATCTGGTCTAATGTGTCATTTAAGGCCTGTGTTTCCTTATTAATTTTCTGTCTGGAAGATGTGTCCATTGATGAAGATGGAGTATTACATTCCCCCACTACTATTGTGTTACTGTCTATTTCCCCTTTTATGGGTGTTAGTATTTGCCTTATATATTGAGGTGCTCTGATGTTGGGTGCATATATATTTACAATTGTTCTATCTTCTTCTTGGATTGATCCCCTGATCACTATGTAGTGTCCTTCTTTCTCTCTTGTAACAGTCTTTATTTTAAAGTTTGTTTTGTCTGATATGAGTATTGCTACTCCAGCTTTCTTTTGATTTCCATTTGCATAGAATACCTTTCTCCATCCCCTCACTTTTCAGTCTGTATGTGTCCCTAGGTCTGACGTGGGTCTCTTGTAGACAGCATATATATGGGTCTTATTTTTGTATCCATTCAGCCAGTCTGTGTCTTTTGGTTGGAGTGTTTAATCTGTTTATGTTCAGGGTAATTATTGACATGTATGTCCTTATTGCCATTTTGTTAATTGTTTTGGGTTTGGTTTTGTAGGTCTTTTTTCTTCCCTTCCTCTTTTGTTCTCTTCTTTTGTAATTTGATGACTAACTTTAGTGTTGTGTTTGGATTCCTTTTTGTTTTTGTGTGTATCTACTGTAGATTTTTATTTTGTGGTTACTATGAACTTTTGATATAGCAGTCTTTATATAAACAGATTATTTTAAGTTGCTTGTCTTTTAATTTCAAATGCATTTCCAGTATCCTGCATGTGTACCTCCTCATGATTGCTGGTTTTGATATATTTCTGTGTGGATGATTTCCTACCTTTACTGTATGTTTGCCTTTACTGGTGAGCTTTTCCATTCATAATATTCTTGTTTCTAGTTGTGACCTTTTCTTTTCCGCCTAGAGAAGTTCCTTTAGCATTTGTTGCAAAGCTGGTCTGGTGGTGTTGGATTCTCTTAGCTTTTGCTTGTCTAAAAGCTTTTGATTTCTTTATCAAATCTGAATGAGAGCCTTGCTGGGTAGTAGAGTATTCTTCTTTGTAGGTTCTTCCCTTTCATCAATTTAAATATACCATGCCACTCCTTTCTGGCCTGCAGAGTTTCTGTTGAAAAATCAGCTGATAACCTTATGGGAGTTCTCTTGTATGTTATTTTTTGCTTTTCCCTTCTTACTTTTAATATTTTTTTCTTTAATTTTTGTCAATTTGATTACTGCGTGTCCTGGCATGTTCCTCCTTGGGTTCATCCTGCCTGGGACTCTGCACTTCCTGGACTTGGGTGACTGTTTCCTTTACCATGTTAGGGAAGTTTTCAGCTAGAAGCTCTTCAGATATTTTCTCAGGTCCTTTCTCTCTCTCTCTTCTCCTTCTGAGACCCCTATAATGCGAATGTTGGTGCATTTAATGTTGTCCCAGAGGTCTCTTAGAGTGTCTTCATTTCTTTTCATTCTTTTCTCCTTATTCTGTTCTGCAGCAGTGATTTCCACCATTCTGTTTTCCAGGTTACTTATCTGTTCTTCTCCCTCAGTTACTCTGCTGTTGTTTCCTTCCAGCATATTTTTCATTTCAGTTATTGTTCATCTCTGTTTTTCTTTAGTTCTTGTAGGTCTTTGTTAAACATATCTTGTATCTTCTCAATCTGTGCCTCCGTTCTTTTCCAAGATCTCGGATCATCTTTACTCTCATTGCTCTGAATTCTTTTTTGGGTTGATTTCCTATCTCCACTGAGTTTGTCTTCCGGGGTTCTATCTTGTTCCTTTTTCTGGGATATAGTCTACTGCCTTCTCATTTTGTCTTACTTTCTGTGATTGCAGTTTCCATTCTGCAGGCTGCAGGGTTATAGTTCTTCTTGTTTCTGCCGTCTGCCCCCCGAGTGGATGAGGCTATCTAAGAGGATTGTGCAGGCTTCCTGTGGGAGAGACTGGTTCCTGCCTGCTGGTGGGTGGAGCCTGGTCTTTACCCTCTGGTGGGCAGGGCCATGTCAAGGGGTGTGTTTAGCAGGCAGCTGTGGCCTCCGGAAGACTTTTCTGCTGATGGGTGGCGCTGTGGTCCCTCCCTGTTGGTCGTTTGGCCTGAAGCATCCCAGCACTGGAGCCTATAGGCTATTGGGTGGAGCCAGGTCTTGGTGAGAAAATGGTGGCCTTCAGGAGTGCTCATGCCAATGAGTACTTGGCAGAACTGCCGCTGTCAGTGTCTTTTTCCCCACAGTGAGCCAAAGCCACCCCCCACCTTCGCAGGAGACCCTCCAATACCAGCAGGTGGGTCTGGCCCAGACTCATATGAGGTCACTGCTTTTTCCCCCGGTTCTGGTGCTCACGAGACCTTCTGTGTGCCTTCCAAGTGTGGAGTTTGTTTCCCCAGTCCTGTGGAATTCCTGCAATCAAACCCCACTGGCCTTCAAAGCCAGATGCTCTGGGGGTTCCTCCTCCCGTTGCCAGACACCCAGGCTGGGGAGCCTGATGTGGGGCTCAGAACTTTCACTCCTCTGGGAAAACCTCTGTGATATAATTATTTCCAGTTTGTGCCTTGCCCACCTAGCGGGTATGGGATTTGATTTTATTGCGATTGCGCCCCTCCTTCTGCCTTGTTGTAGCTTCTTCCTTGTGTTTGGATGTAGGATATCTTTTTTGGTAGGTTCCAGAATTTTATCCTCAGTGGTTGTTCAGCAGTTGTGATTTTGGTGTTTTCATAAGACGAGGTGAGCTTACATCCTTCTACTCTGCCATCTCGTCTCCACCCCCCAGAAAAGTCTTTATGAGAAAATAAACCACGTATCTGAAGGAGATTGAGCCACATGAATGGGGAGGAAAAAGCACATGGTGGGTTGTCTGGCTCCATCTGCTGAGGGGTTTCTGCTTTGCCTGGTGTCCCTGTGAAGCCTGTCCTTACGATGCTCATCCACCTCTCCATTTCCCTCACTCTTGGTCCCTTCCCCTTTCGATTACTTCTGGCTCTCGTCTTCCACCCGGGGAGCCAGAGATCCTGTCTCCTTCAGCTGCAGTCCTCATGGCGGGAGCGTGTGAGGGCCAAGCATTTGCCACAGTAGGTTGGAAAGTTCACCCTATTCTGAATTACTGTGCAGGAAAAGTGAGGTTTCTTGACTAGCCTGAAGGGTGCAGCAGTTTCATTCAGTCAAAAAATGGCTATTGCATCTGCTTGTATCTTGGTTAAATAGAATTAATTTTGGTACCACAGGTATCCTTTCTGCTTCTTTTATCATTTTCATCTCTAAACAAAATTTCTGACCATTAGGTGACGTGTTAGAAAACATTGTCTTTTTAAATATAAGTATCGTTATAGTTTTCCTGCTGTTTTCTATATTGTGTATAACTGGGTGTATTTGTTTTTATTTTAATGGGTAAAATGCCAACCTCTTTCTGATTTAAATCTCTCTTAGATCACCATAGTAAGATGCCTTGTGTACGGCCATACCCCTTAGAATGTTGAATACTATCCTCTGCACCACTGCAAAGAATAGAAATTGAAATCCTCAGACCCTCTCAGTGGGACTACCATTAACTGTCAGCGTTGTTGAACTTCTAGATGCGAAGTCGTATCATTAAACTTCATTCTGGTAGAATCATACAACCTAGGGGCTAGAGCTAGAAGAATCCTTATAGGTTATCTACTCCAGCCTCCTTTTTGAAAAGATGAAGAAATAAACCTTGGGAGACAGTGCCTTACTTCAGGGCACAGGGCTGCAGGTGCCTTGAGCGAGCCCGGCTTCCACAGCCCCATCCATCTCCTCCCCTCCTCTCCCCTCCCCTGGGGGCCTCCTTCCACACACCTTCTTTCCAGCTGACTTTTCTCACTTCCTCATCGCACTGTTAACAGACTCAGCCCACAGATTTTATCACCAGCTTCTGTTTCCTCCAGATGAAAAAAATCTTCATGGTGGACGTTGAGGACTGTGAAGAAATTACAGTGATTTGATAATTTATGTGCTGTTATACTGGCGAGAAAGAGTTAATGCAAGTGTTCAGAATATCTGAATAATTTCAAAGACATACTTAAATACTAAAGAATCTGGTTCTTCCTCTTGCTTCGGCTTGTCATCTGGGAAAGACCAGATTACAAAGACGCATGTTTTCATAAACTATGGCAATAGAATTAAGAATAATTCTATATCCTTCACTCATTGGCTGTAGGATCAGATGGAAGGATATTTTCTTAATTTGTCAAAATGTGTTTTCTGTGATGTATTGGGTTCTCCAAAAAGTGCCTTCAGTTTTTAAGTAAAAATAAAAGGCACATTTTTCATTTTCACCAACAACTTTATTGAACAACGTATTCACCCTTTTGTTCCACTACCTTCTGCCATTTTTCAGGCAACTTCATAATTCCATCTTCCCAAAACTTTTTATCTTTTTGAGTAAAGAACTGTTCCAGGTGCCTTTTACAATCTTCTGGGGAATTGAAATTTTTTTCCATTAAGAGAATTTTGTAAAGACAGAAATAAATGGAAATCCGAAGGTGCAATGTCTGGGAATATGGTGGATGAATCAGAACTTTCCAGCCAAGCTGTAACAGTTTTCGCCTGGTCATCAAAGAAACATGTGGTCTTGCGTCATCCTGATGGAAGATTATGTGTTTTCTCTTGACTAATTCCAGACACTTTCTGTCGAGTGCTGCTTTCAGTTGGTCTAACTGGAAGCAGTATTTGTTGGAATTAATCATTTGGTTTTCCAGAAGGAGCTCATAATAGAGGACTCCCTTCCAATCCCACCATATACACAACATCACCTTCTTTGGATAAACACTGGCCTTTGGTGTGGTTGGTGGTGCTTCATTTCACTTGCCCCATGATCTCTTCTATTCCACATTGTTGTATAGTATCCACTTTTCATTGCCCGTCACAATTTGTTTTAAAAATGGTATGTTTTCATTACGTTTAAGTAGAGAATTGCATGTGGAAACACTGTCAAGAAGGTTTTTTTCACTTAACCTATGTGGAACCCAAACATCAACGCAATTCACATAGCCAAGCTGGTGCAAATGATTTTCAGTGCTTGATTTGGATATTTTGAGTATGTCGGCTATCCTCCCTCATGGTATAACGTTGATTGTTCTCAATTAGTGTCTTGATTTGATCACTGTCAACTTCAACTGGCCTACCCGACCGTGGAGCATCATCCAGCAAGAAATCTCCAGCCCCAAACCTCGCAGACCACTTTTGACACATTCAATCAGTCACAAATGTGCTGAAAATGTTGCTTTTTTTCTTCCATCTTCAATATTAAAATGGCTACACAAAAATTTACCAACTTTGATAAGTCTTTTTTTAAATGCACGCTAATATGACAGGTGTCACATACAATCTAACAAAATTGTTTTGAATAAAGTTAAAGACAACTAAGTGCTACTAGAGCCATCTTACGCAAAAAACCAAATGAACCTTTTGGCCAACCCAATAAGTAAACCTCAGTCCTCTCATCTATAAAATGAGGATATAAATACTTCTTCATACAGTTGAGAATTAGAATACTATTTGTTACTTAGTTTGCCTTTATTATTCTTAGTTTGGAGGAGTGCTTTTACTTTAAAACTAATAAAAACTTTATATATATATGCAAATATATAAATTGGTTTATGATAAATGTATGTGATAGCCATTTATCCTAATTTCCTTGTATAAATTTAGATATGTAGTAAGCTATTAAAATTTAAACTTACAATCAAGGCTATTGTAGTAAACTTTAGCTCAAATAAATGTGTAGAGATCTTCAGTTAATTTGGAGACTTAGAGTTTAAAACTTACTGTCTTTCATGACTTCTGTCTTCTGATTAAACTTCTTTGAAAGATCATAAGATCATTGTAAAGCCTCTGATTATGGAGAATGCTCCATGCTTGACATTAACACTCACCAATGAATATGCTTCTTAGATCCTTCCACTAATTGTAAAGTCATTGACAGCGGTCACATATATTTCCAGCCAAATAAACATTTAGAACACTTACCCTGTAAGTCTATAGCTGTTCAAAGTGTGTTCCTTGTTACTGTCCGACCAGAATGGTTTCCTGAAGCAGGTTGTCTTTTCTGTCTTTGCAGCTGCGGCAGTTGGTGAACATGTGCATCAACCCAGACCCAGAAAAGCGACCAGACATCACGTATGTGTACGACGTGGCCAAGAGGATGCATGCCTGCATGGCCAGCAGCTGAGCGCATGGACGGCGTGGAGGATGTAAGCAACCCAAGTTCAAGTATTTCTGTGCAAATCATACCTCCCTGTTCTTGGGTGTTAAGACTAATATTTCAGAGCTAGTGTGCTTTGAATCCTTAACCAGTTTTCATCTAAGCTTCATTTTGTACCAATTTAAGTCACCTTCTTGCAAACCCCAGTGACTTTGGAATAATCAGATTGCGTGTTAGGAGAGCAAATGGAACATGATGGTTTTTAATGGCTAAAGATTTTTAGAATTATTTTGAGTTTTGTGCTGATAAGTCATGTTCAGATAGACTCTCAGTGCCAAATGTTGGCGGCTCAGCTTGGCCCCATTGGGACAGACGTGCAGCCTGAGGAAGGTATCTGAACATGTGCCTTGTGTGCTGCTCTCCAATCATTTATGGACATTTGAGATGAACCCAATTGTGAACTTTTGTGCTTATTTTATTTTTAAAAGTTTGAAGTATGTGTTTTAGTTCTTAGCATTGTAGCTTTCAAATAGGATTCTTAAAGATAAATGTAGACATATGAACTATTTGAGAAGCCTTTAAAACTCTTATAGATTTAAAATAGCTTATACATTCAAAATGCAACTATTAAATGTGAAAAGATTTGGGGATAAAATGTGAGTCAGACACTGAAGAGTTTTCTGCTTTATTTTGTTTTATTTTAATATCTTTGAAATTCTCCTTGCATTAAAATGGTATAAATGAATCCATTTAAAAAGTGGTTAAGGATTTGTTTGGCTGGCGTGGTAGTAATTTTCCAAGTTGCACATTGCCCAAGGCTTTTCTGTGTGTTTTTACTGTTCTTTGTACATTTGAAAAATATTCTTCGAATAATCCTGCAGTACTATTTTCAATTTCTTTATAAATTTAAATGCTCTACTCATGATTGTACACTATAGTGTAAGCATATGTTTTTATTCATAGATTTTATTGAAGTTCTGATTGATCCCCTTCAGAAATTTTTTTTATTCAAGTTACTTTCCTATTTATATTGTACATGCATTTTATCCACTAATGTTTCAGATTTTCTGACAACATAATAACCTTAAAATAAATATTTGATATACCAACACTTTTCCTGGATTGAAAACATTTTTTTTTTTCAATTTTTAAAATTTGGGCCACTGTGTATGCACGGTGCCGTGTCTTGTTAGGAAGAGGGATGTGCATTGTACTGTAGCTGTGAATGTTGATACTGTTTCAATTTATCCGACAAGGTTGTAACTTTAGAATATGTTTAAAGAAATGAAAACTGGCCACTACCACAAACAGAATTTTTATGAGCTAAACGTTTCTATTGAGAAGCTTTTAGGCAAAGTACTGTATTCATGCATAAAGATAACAGAGGTGGTAACACTTTGTTTAGTTTAAGGAAATGGGCAGAGTTTAGTAAATGCTGTCATGGAGATGTTTTCCCTGAATGCCTTCATGTTAGTGGTGACCAGCTCCTCCCAGAGTTGTGAAGCCAAAAGCCTGCGTGGCAGTCACTGCCTAAGGACGCCCATGCCACCATGTAACCTTGGGACAATAATCCTGCCAACAGGAAACCCTCATGCTCAGAGAACACCTACCTTTAGCCCATATGACTGCTAGTTTTATTTTTTCCACAGAAGTATTTTTTCTTAAAATCATTTGAATACGTCCAAGTCATTTGTAAACTTTAAAAATGTACAAAGGACAAAAGTGTAAACTTTTTTTCTAAATTTAGTCAGCTACAGTATCTTAATCATTTCTGAATGGAGGGTAATTTTATCCCGGGACAGACACAGGAGAGGTGGTCATTCTGTATGTGAGGGCCGGGCATGCTGTTTCTCCCAGATTCTGGTGACTTTGACCGCATTGGACGCCCGCACCCTCCTCTCCAGAGTGACGAAGGGAATTGTTTCTGTTGACCGTTAGTGTCATGTTCATTTTAATGTAATATGATTCATGGAGGTGAAATGTTCTCTAGTTGGAACAGATACACTCCTTTTTCTTGTGATCTTTAAAGATACATGGATCTAAAAACCATCAGCTTAACGCCTCACAGGACTTTTAAGCAGAGATTTAAACTTTTAAGTGAATCTATCTGCTGGAAGGAGATAGTTGGGAAGAACTTATTGATCAGGGAAGTCCATTATTGTTTTCTACATATGGAAACTTTTTGTTTTGGACATTGTATCCTTATCTAAGTGTTCATATTTTTCTTGCAGAAACCACTGCACATAACAAATTTTAATTTTGAACGGGATCATTTCAAAGAATTATGAAGATGATTAATTTTTATAATCACCTATAAAATGTTCTCTTTGTATTTCTGTTTATAAGTAAATTTTGTATTGATTAAGTAAAACATTTGAGTTGATGAGGAACAGTAAAATGAAAGGTACATCTGATTCTAACCCTTATTTTAGACTTTGGTACCAGTTCCCCAGGACACAACATGGGGTGACTTTGTTTCATGTGCTGAGGTTTAGGAATGGTAGATGAAGCGTATCCCTGTATAAATAAAGCGTTCAGCAATGTGCAATGATTGTGAATTTAGTAAGACAGGACAGCCACTTCATGACCGCTTACCATTCTACATAGTGTCTATTACACAACACCATTCTTGTATCAATATACACTTCAGGTGTTACTGTTAACATTTGCATATTTATTTTAACCAAAATGTTATTCATATTAAATGTTTTTTCTTTAAAATGAATGTATTATGTTTATAACCCACGAATGCATAATTATCATATGCCTCCTATTTCAATAGTACTGTAATATGGACTTCTTTTGTGAAGTACTTTTATTTTGTTATGCTACCAATACACATACTAAAAAGACTCTGTTGTTAGCTTTGAAAATTGTATAATATCCTAATATAAATTAAAAATTAAGTACAGTAAAAATTTTTATGTATCTATGATTTTTTTCCTCTAAAGTCTACCATTGTTTATTTCACTTAACACTTAATCTACAGAAGCAGTTCTTATTCATTTCCATAACTCTATCATTTTGGAGAAGCCTGAGAATTAAAACAGTTGGGGGTGGTGATAGTGGAGGGCTGACAGACCCTAAGCAGTAGGCTTTTAAATATGCATTAAATGAAGGCACATCTTCACCTGTCCCTGCTCTCTTTGGTACATCATTTAGTGTCTTTGAGTAAGAAAAGTTTCTTAAAATTATAAAAGGTGTCTAAAACTCAGGCAACAGATTCTATTCCTATCACTGTAGTATACCCCTAATAATATTACAGATAGTTGGAATGATCTTTTCACATAGGAAGTGACAATTGCTACCATGCCTGGAGACTTGGAGGCCGAAAGATCCTAATGGGGTAAAATCTGCCAGGCTGGTAGTAGAGCGAGGGGTATACCTTACACATCAGGATCACATTCCCAGTAGCTTGTGGTGAAGTATAGCTCATTTTATAACCTAGGACAGATAGTAAGGAACCTGCAGCCTCACTGTGTGTGTGCATGTGTGATTGTAAGTAATAGGAAATTTTAGGTTCAAGATACTGTTGGACTATTTGAAATTTTATTTCAAAAGTATGTTTGTTAATTAGAAAAGTCAGTACCAGGCATCTATGTTTACATGGATTATTAGTTGGTGCAGCTATCTTTACCACCAAACTACTGCACTACCGAACTTTAAAATCAAAATGTTGACATACTGACAAAGATTGCTGCCACAAAACCTTACCAGAAAATATCTGTGGAGCTGTTACATTATCTATTTTTAATAACGTGGGTTCCAGATGCAATTAATGAAGAATTAAAACAGCCTCCTCAGATTGTTTTTCAGAGAAATATGGGGATGTTTGTGAAGTTTATTTCAATTGAGGGGTTTCTCTGAGGGAGTTTCTTTCTGGTCTTCTTACACACCCATTTCATTGTTCACTTGGGTCTCTAATTTTAATCCTTAAGAGAGAAAAGTAGAGTAAAAGAGAACCTGAAAGTTAATATTTGTAACCAGGGGTTTTGAGTAAATTATTTTCATTGCAAATATTACAATGCATAGAAAATAATTTTTTTCACTCCCAGAAGCATAATCCTGTTCATACATTATTTCTCTAATCCTCACTTTCTCAAGTATAAAGTAGCGATGTAAATTCGTAAACACTACAAGAGAATTAAATTGCAATACATTTTATAAAGGGCTAAGTGCAATGCCTGGCACCAAGCGAGTGCTTGCTAAACGGAGCTGTTGTTACACCATATGCATCTTTTCTGACCCCAGTCTTCATCTACTTTTGCCTAATTCTCTCCATTCTAGGCCCACAGGACTGATTTTCCAAGAGCCCCAAGTTCTTTCTCACCTTAGGGCTAGTACAGCTTAAATAGCTCTTCCCCTTTGGCCACAAGAATCCTCCTACTCTTCCATGGCTGACATCAAATGAACTTTTCCAGGAGCCACTCATCCTATACTTTTCCTTTGGTGCTGACCCCACTGCACCCAAATGATCACTTGTGTGACTCTTGGTTAATTTGTAATCTGCTAGACCCTAAGCTCCAGGAGGACAGATGCTTCCTGTGCTGTTCAGTGTGGTGGTATACGCTTAACACGGTGCTCCCCTCGTGGTAGTCACACAGTTTATTCTTCTTGAATTAATAGTATAGTGCTTACAGTGTCAGAAGTGGAGCTGAGTACTCCAGGGGATTGTGCAAAAACGGCAGCAGTCAGGGAAGGAAGGACAAGTAAGGACGTAAAAGAATCAAAAACAGAAGGTAAACCAGAAGAAAAACATGAAGTTATCAGCTGCCAGAAGTTACAAAGAAATTAGGATAATAAGGATTAAGATTGGGACCCTGGACTTAATGCGGAAGTCATGGTGATGTTCAAAGTGGACGATTCACTAGGAGAAGAGTGGAAAACAAGTTGGGGGTAAAAACAGAAAAGATGTGGCATATGGAGAAGAAGTAGATGGTAACCAGGCGTAGTAGTAGCTCAATTTTAAAGATTAAATGATGGTTAAGAGGTTAAGAGAAGTAGCAAGTGAAGAAACTGAAAATATTAGATCAGGAGTGCAGAGGTGATAAAAAAGAACGAGATCACAGAATTGATCCACTAACCCCACCAGTGTTCACTGGGCATCCCCATATACCAGATCCACAATACAGTCTTGAGCAAATGTCTCTGTTTCCATGGATTTAAAATCAAGTCCAAGTACGTCTATGAAAGTATGTAAATGCAAGTTGTGATGAGGAAATTTCCTATGGAGGAAAAGAGACACTGCGGAGGTGACACTTAAGTCCAGACCTAAAGCATGAGAAGGAGTCAGTCCAAGAACAGACAAGGGGAAGATCCTGGAAGGCAGAAGAAGAATGCCTGGGAAGCTTCAGATGGGAAGAAGCTTGGCTGTCCAAGAAGCGAAAGATGAGGGGGGTGAGGCAGGGTGGAGGGATGCATGGTGAGTTTGCAGGTGTATATTTTCCCTATATTTGCAACAAGAACTTGGTAATATAAACAGGAAAAGAGTTTATGATAGCTAAGAATTATAAGGTAACTAGAAATAATTGAAAAACGTATAAGACCTATATGAAAGAAATCATAAAATCTTGTTTAAGAACACAAAGAAAACCCAGAATAGAGAAAGAGGCCGTGTTTTGGATGCGAAAGTTAAATATCAAGTACTATATAATGTTTGTTAGTAATGGATTGTTGATCCAAATCTCATAATTTCTTGCAACCAGATAAAATGATGTCAAAGTTCATATGGAAAAATAAATATATAAAAAGAGCCTAAAACTTTTTTAAAAATAAAAAGACTGAACTTATTACATATTAAAACCTACCATAGGGCTTCCCTGGTGGCGCAGTGGTTGAGAGGCCACCTGCCGATGCAGGGTACACGCGTTCGTACCCCGGTCTGGGAAGATCCCACATGCCGCGGAGCGGCTAGGCCCGTGAGCCATGGCCGCTGAGCCTGCGCGTCCAGAGCCTGTGCTCCGCAACGGGAGAGGCCACAACAGTGAGAGGCCCGCGTACAGCAAAAAAAAAAAAAAAAAAGAAACCTACCATAAAGCTACTTTACTTAAAGCAGTATAGTATTGGCAGAGGAATCGATGAACAGTGGTGGAATGAAATATAAAGGTCAATCATAAAGTATTGTGGGACCTTAATATATGAGAGAGAATGACGTTTATGGTAATGTATGTTTTCTTAAGGGCACTAGATGAAAACAAACAGATTTCTAACTCACACTATACAGAAAAGTAAATACCAGATAAATTAATGATCTAAATTAAAACAAGGAAGGAAGGGGGAAAGAAAGGAATAAAGATAAATTAGGAGAATGCATAACACCATGGGAGTAGGTGACCTGTGTAATCTAGATAGGAAACTAAAAAGAAATAATAGCTGTATTTTTGACCACATAAATAATTGGCAGTGGATATCATATGGTAACATATACCACAAACAAAATCAAAATACAAATGATAAACTAGGAATCACATATAGGTAAATATCCTCAGATTGATTAGTAAAATTGATAAGTAAAAATACAAGAAAATAGGAGAAAAAAGACCAAAAGATATAAAACAGACAATTCACAGTAGAATAAATTCAATTAATAGTCAATAGCAAAAGAAATCAGTACACACGAAAAGTGATGACATCGGATGCTGGAGAAGATGCAGAAAATGCACTCTTTTGATTGTTGTTGGCAGTGGGAATTGTGATCATTTAAACAAATCTGGGTAAATGGCAGAGTAGAAGGACCTTACGCTCACCTCTTCGGACAAGCACACCAAAATCACACCTAACTGCTGAACAACCATCGATTAAAAAGACTGGAACCTACCAAAAAAGATTCTATAACCAAAGACATAAAGAAGGAACCACAATGACACAGCAAGAGGAGCACTGTGTCAGATACAATCAAATTCCATAACATGGGGTGGGGAGGGCAACCACAAACTGGAGAATAATTATATTGCAGAAGTTCTCCCACAGGAGTGAGAGCTCTAAGCCCCACAGCCTAGGGGTCTGGCATCAGGAGGAGGAGTCCTCAGAGCATCTGGCTTTGAAGGCCAGTGGGGCATGCCCGCAGGAGCTCACAAGGCAGGGGAAACAGAGATGCACTCTTAAAGGGCTCACACAAGAACTCGCATACACTGGGACCAAGGGCAAAAGCAGTGACTTCATAGGACCCTGTACCAGACATACCTGCTGGTCTTGGAGGGTCTCCTAGGGAGGCGGGGAGCGGCTGTGGCTCTCTCTGGGGTCATAAAAGCTGGTAGTAGACATATAAGGGAGTATTCATCTACTTGAAACTCTTATGAGAGGCAGACATTTTGCCTGAGCCAAGAGCAACAAGATCTGGCCCCATCCAACAGCCTGTAGGCTCCAGGCTCTAGAACAGTCTCACCCACCAGGGGTGGACACCAGAAACAAGAAAACTTGTTGAGTTTGGGATTAGCAGATGCAAACTATTATACATAGAATGGATAAAAAACAAGGTCCTAGTGTCTAGCACAGGGAACTCTATTCAATATCCTGTGATAAACCATAATGGAAAAGAAAATGAAAAAGAATGAATAGATACATGATAGATGACAGATAGATGATAAATGTATAACTGAATCACTTTGCTGTACAGCAAAAGTAACAATATTGTAAATCAACTATACTTCAATTAAATCAATTATTTAAAAAACCCTTGAGACAAATGAAAACAAAATCACAACCACCCAAAACCTATGGGACGCAGCAAAAGCTGTTCTAAGAGGGGAGTTTTTAGTGATACAAGCTAAGAAGAAGAAAATCTTAAATAACCTAACCTTACACCTAACTTAACTAGAGAAAAATTAACAAAACCCAAATTTAGTAGGAGGAAAGAAATCATAACTATCCGAGCAGAAATAAATGAAATAGAGCCTAAATAAACAAAAACAAAAAAAAATCAATGAAACTAAAACTGGGTTCTTTGAAAAGATAAATAATATTCAGAATCCTTAGCCAGACTCATCAGGAAAAAAAGGAGAGGGCCCAAATCAATAAATGTCCAAATGAAAAACAGTTACAACTGACATCACAGAAATACAAAGGACCCTAAGAGATTACTAAAAGCAAATATTTGCCAATAAAATGGACAACCTAGAGAAAACAGACAAATTTTTATAAAGGCACAATCTCCCAAAACTGAAGCAGGAAGAACTGGAATATATGAACTGACCAATTACCATTCCTGAAATTCAATCCGTAATTTAAAAAGTCCCAACAAACAAAAATCTAGTGGATGGCTTCACAGGGAATTTCTTCCAAACATTTAGAGAAGAGTTAACACATATCCTTCTACAAATCTTCCAAAATATTCCAGAGGAAGGAACACTTCCTAACTCATTCTATGAGGCCATCATCACCCCGATACCAAAAGCCAGACAAATATAGCACACACAAAAAGAAAATTACAGGCCCATAGCACTGATGAGCATAGATACCAAAATCCTCAACACAGTATTAGCAGACAACAAGAATAGATCATACATCATGATCAAGTGGGATGTATCCCAGGGATGTAAGGATTTTTCAATATTCTCAAATCAATATGACACACCACATCAACAAATTGAAGAATAAAAACCATATGATCAATTCATGCAGAAAAAACTTTTGACAAAATTCAACACCATTCATGATAAAAACTCTCCAGAAAATGGGCATAAAGTGAACATTTCTCAACCTAATAAAGGCCATATACGACAAACCTACAGCTAACATCATTCTCAATGGTGAAAAGCTGAAAGCATTTCCTCTAGGATCAGGAAAAAGACAAGGCTGTCCACTCTCAACACTTTTATTCAATATAGTTTTGGAAGTCCTAGATATGACAATCAGAGAATAAAAGGAATCCAAATTGGAAAAGAAGTAAAGTTGGCACTGTTTGCAGGTGACATGATACTATACATAGAAAGTCCTAAAGATGCTACCAGAAAACTACTAGAGCTCATCAATGAATTTGGTAAAGTTACAGGATACAAAATTAATACAGAGAAATCTGTTGCATTTCTATACACTAACAATGAAAGATCAGAAAAAGACATTAAAGAAACAATCACATTTACCATCACACCAAAAAGAAAATAATACTTAGGAATAAACCTTACTAAGGAGACAAAACACCCATACTCCAAAAAGTATAAGATGCTGGTGAATGAGATCGAAGACAACACAAACAGACTGAAAGATATACAATATTCTTGGATTGGCAGAATCAATATTATTGAAATGACTATACCACCCAAGGCAATTCAGATTCATTGCAATCCCTTTCAAATTACCAATGGCATTTTTCACAGAACTAGAACAAATAATCTTAAAATTTGTATAGAGACAAACAGTCAAAGCAATCTTGAGAAAGAAAAACAGAGTTGGAGGAATCAGTCTCCATGACTTCAGACTATACTACACAGCACAGTCATCAAAGCAATATGATACTGGCACAAAAACAGAAATATAGATAAATAGAACAGGATAGAAATCCCAGAAATCAATGTAATCATCCATGGTCAATTAATCTATGACAAAGATGGAAAGACTATACAGTGGAGGAAAGACAGTCTGTTCAACAAATGGTGCTGGGAAAACTGGACAGCTACATGTAAAAAAATGAAATTAAGCATTCTTTAACAGCATATGCAAAAATAAACTCAAAAATGGATTAAAGAATTAAATGTAAGACAGGATACTATAATACTCTTAGAGGAAAACATAGGCAGAACACACTTTGACGTAAGTCACAGCAAACACACTTTGACATAAATCCCAGCAGTATCTTTTCCAAGCCAACTCCTAGAGTGATGGAAGTAAAAACAAAAATAAACAAATGGGACCTAATTAAACTCAAAGCTATTGCCCAGCAAAGGAAACCATAAACAAAACGAAAAGATGACGCACAGATTGATAGAAAATATTTGCAAATGATGTGACCAACAAGGGATTAGTCTCCAAAATTTACAAATAGCTCATGCAGCTCAATATCCAAAAACCAAACAACCCAATCAAACAATGCTCAGAAGACCTCAATAGACATATCTCCAAAGAAAACATACAGATGCCCGAGAGGTACATGAAAAGATGCTCAATGTCACTAATTATTAGAGAAATGCAAATCAAAACTCCAATGAAATATGACCTCACACCAGTCAGAATAGCCATCATCAAAAAATGTAAAAACAATAAATGCTGGGGAGGGTGTGGAGAAAAAGGAACACTCCTGCATTGTTTGTGGGAATGTAAATTGACACAACCAGTAATGGAGAACAGTGTGGAGGTTCCTTAAAAAACTAAAAATAGAACTACCATATGATCCTGCCATCCCACTCCTGGGCACATATACGAACAAAACTCTAATTCGAAAAGATACATGCACTCCAATGTTCATAGCAATACTATTTACAATAGCCAAGACATGGAATCAACCTAAATGTCCATCAACAGATGAATGGATAAAGATATACTATGGAATATTACTCAGCCATAAAAAAGAATGAAATAATGCCATTTGCATCATCATGGATGGACTTAGAGATTGTCATACTAAGTGAAGTATGTCAGACAGAGAAAGACAAATATATGATATCAGTTAAATCAAAATCTAAGAAAAAATAATACAAATGAACTTACTTACAAAACAGAAAGAGACTCACAGACTTAGAGAATGAACTTATGGTTACTAGGGGAAAGGGTCAGAGGGAGGGATAGATAGTGAGTTTGGGAATGACATGTACACACTACTATATTTAAAATAGATAACCAATAAGGAGCTACCATACAGCACAGAGAACTCTGCTCAATATTCTGTAATAACCTAAATGGGAAAAAAATTTGAACCAGAATAGACACATGTATATGTATAACTGAATCACTTTGCTGTACACCCGAAACTAACACAAAATTGTTAATCATCTATGCTCCAATATAAATCAAAAATTTAAAAAAAGACAATCACACACACAAAATAGAAAATTAATGGCCTATATCAGAAGGAGAACAAATAGCATATAATATCACTTATATGTGCACTGTAAAATATGATGCAAATGAACTTCTATGAAACAGACACACAAACATAGAGAAGAGACTAGTGTTTGCCAAGGGAGAAGGGGAGCAGCAGAGGGATGGCTTGGGAGTTTGGGTTTAGCAGATGCAAACTATTATACATAAAATGGATAAAGAACAAGGTCCTACTGTATAGCACAGGGAACTCTATTCAATATCCTGTGACAAACCATAATGGAAAAGAAAATGAAAAAGAATGGATAGATGGACAGATAGATAGACGTGTAACTGAATCACTTTTCTCTACAACAGAAAGTAATAAAACATTATAAATCAACTATATGTCAATTAAATCAATTTACAAAAAACATAGAGACAAATGACAACTCAAAACGTATCAGACACAGCAAAAGCAGTTCAAGAGGGCAGTCTTATGCAATACAACCTAAAAAGAAGAAAAATCTCAAATAAATAACCTAACCTTACACTGAATGTAACTAGAGAAAGATGAATTAAAAAAACCAAAAGTTAGTAGAAGGAAAGGAATCATAAAGATCAGAGCAGAAATAAACAAAATAGAGCCTCAAAAAAAAAAAAAAAACAGAAAAAAATCAGTGAAACTAAAAGCTTGTTCTTTGAAAACATGAAAAAAATTGAAAAACCTTAGCCAGACTCATTATCAAAAAAAGGGAGAGAGCCCAAATCAATAAATGTAGAAATGAAAAAGAAGTTACAACTGACATCACAGAGATACAAACAACCCTAAGAGATTACAACGAGAAACTATTTGCCAATAAAATGGAAAATCTACAGCAAATGAACACATTTTTACAGAGGTACAATCACCCAGAACTGAACCAGGAAGAACTGGAATATATGAACTGAACAATTACCATTCCTGAAATTGAATCAGTAATTTATAAAGTCCCAACAAACAAAAACCCAGGACCAGATGGCTTCACAGGGAATTTCTGCCATATATTTAGAGAAGAGTTAACACCTATATTTCTGTAAATCTTCCAAAAAAATTGCAGAGAAAACAGCACTTCTGAACTCATTCTATGAGGCCACCATCACCCGGAAAAAAACCACCAAAGATATCACACAGAGAAAGATAACTACAGGCCCATATCACAGATGAACATAGACGCCAAAATCATCAACATATTACCAAACAGAATCAAACAATACATTAAAAGGATCATACATCATGATCAAGTGGGATTTACCCCAGAGATGCAAGGATTTTTCAATATCCACAAATCAATCAGTCTGATACACCAATTAAACATGAAAAACATATGCTCCTTTCTAGATAGGCACAGAAAACTTTTGATAAAATTCAACATCCATTTGTGATAAAAAAAATAAACGCTATATACGGTCGGCACAGAAGAAACATACCTGAATGTAATAAAGAACATATATGACAAACCCGGCACTAATATCATACTTGATAGTGAAAAGCTGAAAGAATTTTCTCCAAGATAATGAACAACAAGATTGTGAACATGCCCATTCTCACTACTCTTATATTAACATAAATTTCAAAGTCCTAGTCAGAGCAACAGAGGAAAAAAATTAAAAAAAGAATCCAACTTGGAAAAGAAGAAGTAAAACTGTCATTTTTTTGCAGATGACATGCTAGTACACATAGAAAAGTCTAAAGAGGCAAACAGAAAATGGCTAAAACTCAACAATGAATTCAGTAAACTTGCAGGATACAAAATTATTACAGAGAAATCTGCTGCATTTCTATACACTATCAGTGAAATATCCAAAGGAGAAACTCAGGAAACAATCCCATTTATCATAGCATCAAAGAGAAGAAAATACTTTAGAAAACAACCTACCTAAGGAGGGAAAAGACACTTACTCCAAAAACTATAAGCTCTTGAGGAAAGAAATTAAAGCCGACACACACAGATGGAAAGACCTGTTCTTGGATGGGAAGAATCAATATAGTCAAAATTATCACACTGTTCAGAACGATCTACAGATCCAATGAAATCCCTATCAAAAGACCAAGGGCATTTTTCGCAGAACTAGAACACAAAAAATTTAAATCTCTATGGAAACAAAAAAGACCTTGAGTGACCAAAACAATCTTGGGAAACAGGAAAGAAGCTGAAGGAATCACTCTCCCTGTCTTCAGACTATATTACCAGGCTACAGTAAGAAAAACAGTATGGAATACTGGCAAAAAACCCAACATATACATCAATGAAACAGGAAAGAAAGCACAGAAATAAACCATTCAGCTGTGATCAATTAATTTAAGACAAAGGAGGCAAGAATATACAATGGAGAAAATACCGTCTATTCAATAAGTGGTGCTGGGAAAACTGAACAGCTACATTTAAAGAATGAAAGTAGAACATTCCTAAGACCCTATCCCTAAATAAACACAAAATGAATTAAAAACCTAAGTGGAAAACTAAATACTAAAAGACTCCCAAGGAAAAGCTAGACAGAACACACTTTGACATAAATTGCAGCAATATCTTTCTAGTTTTGGCTCCTAGGGGAATGGAAATAAACACAGAAATCAACAAATAGGACCTAATCAAACTCAAAAGTGTTGGCACAGCAAAGAAAACCATAAACAAAAAGGAAAGACAACCTACAGACTGGGAGAAAATATTTGCAAATGAGGCAACTGACAAGGCCTTAATTTCCAAAATATACAAACATCTCATACAACTGAACAACCAAAAACCAAAGTGACCCAATCAAACAATGGGCAGAAGAACTACAACGACATTTCTCAAAAACATACAAATGGCCAAACGGGCACATGAAAAGATTCTCAACAACAGTAATTATTAAAGAAATGCAAATCAAAACTACAATGAGCACCACCTCACAAAGTCAGAATGGCCATCATTAAAATGTCTATAAATACCAAATGCTGGAGAGGGTGTGGAGAAAAGGGAACCCTCCTACGCTGTGCATAGGAATGTAAATTGGTGCAGCCGCTTTGGAAAACAGTATGGAGCTTATAGAAAAAACTAAAAATTGACTTGTCATATGCTCCAGCAACCCAACTCCTGGGGATATAACCAGAGAACCTTCTAATTCAAGAAGGGACGTGAATCCCTATGTGAACAGCAGCACTATTAACCATAGCCGAGACATGGAAGCAACCCAAATGTTCACTGACACATGAATGGCTAAAGCATTTGTGGTATATGTTTACAATGGAATACTACTCAGCCATAACAAAGGATGAAATAATGCCATTTGCCGCAACATGAATGGAGCTAGAGATTATCACACTAAGGGAAGCAAGTCACAGAGAGGAGAAATACCATATGTTATGACGTATATGTGGAATGAAAAATCTGACACAAAAGAACTTATCTACATAAAAGAAACAAACTCACAGACATAGAGAACAGAATGGTTGTTGCCAGGGAGAGGGGAGGCATGGAAGATATGGATTGGGAGTTTGGGGTTAGCAGATGCAAACAATTATACATAGAATGGGGAAAGAACCAGGTCATGGAGAAAAGGCAACCCTACTATACTCTTGAAGGAAATGTAAATTGGTACAGACACTATAGAGAACAGTATGGGGGCTCCTTAAGAAACTAAAAGTAGAGCCACCATATGATCCAGCAATCCCACTCCTGGGCATATATTCACAGCCATACATAGTTCTAAAGGATACATGCCTCCCAATATTCATTGCACCACTCCTTACAATAGTCAAGACACAGAAGCAACCAAAATGTCCTTTGACAGAACAATGGATGAAGGAGATATGGTACATATATACAATGTAATATTACTCAGCCAACATAAATAATGAAATAATGCCATTTAAAGCAACATGGATGGAGCTAGAGATTATCACACTAAGTGAAGCAAGTCACAAACAGAAGGAGAAATACCATATGTTATCACGTATATGTGGAATGAAAAATCTGACACAGAAGAAATTATCTACATAAAAGAAACAGACTTACAGACATAGACAACAGAATGGTTGTTGCCAGGGAGACGGGAGGCATGGAAGAGATGGATTTTGAGTTTGGGGTTAGCAGATGCAAACTATTATACATAGAATGGGGAAAGAACAAGGTCATGGAGAAAAGGCAACCCTCCTATACTCTTGAAGGAAATGTAAATTGGTACAGACACTATAGAGAACAGTATGGAGTTCCTTAGAAAACTAAAAGCAGAGCTACCATATGATCCAGCAAGCCCACTCCTGGGCATATATTCAGAGTAATACATAGTTCTAAAGGATACATGCCTCCCAATATTCATTGCAGCACTCTTTACAATAGTCAAGACACAGAAGCAACCAAAATGTCCATTGACAGAACAATGGATGAAGGAGATGTGGGACATATACACAATGGAATAGTACTCAGCCAACAAAAATAATGAAATGATGCCATTTACAGCAAGATGGATGGACCTGGAGATTATCCTACTAAGTGAAGTAAAAATATCATACAATATTGCTTATATACGGAATCTGAAATGATAGAAATGAACTTATTTACAAAAGAGAAACAGACTCACAGACATAGATTATACACTTATGGTTATCAGAGGGAATGGGGTGGGGGGAAGGGATAGATTGGGGGTTTAGGATTTACATGTACACACTCTCGTATTCAAACAGATAACAAATAAGGACCTACTGTGTAGTACAGGGATTTTGCTCCATATTTTGTAATAACCTAAATGGGAATTAATATGAAAACGAATAGGTACATATTATAATGTATAACTGAATCACTTTGCTGCACACCTGCAACTAACACAGCATTGTTACTCAACGATATTCTAATATAAAATAAAAATTTGTAAAATTTAAATTAATTAATTAATTAATTTAGAAAAGGAACAAAGTCCTAGTGTATACCAGAGGAAATTGTATTCAATATCCTGTGATAAACCACACTGGACAAGAAAATGAGAAAGAATGCATAGACAGAAAGATACACAGGTGTATTACCATCAATTTTCTATACAGCAAAAGCAACCAAACATTGTAAATCAACTATACTTCAATTAAATCAATTAAACAAAGACCTAGAGACAAATAGAAGCAAAAACACAATGACCCAAAACCTATGGGATGCAGCAAAAGCTGTTCTAAGACGGAAGTTGTTAGTGATACAAGCTAACAAGAAGAAAAAGCTTCAATAAATGACGTACCTTTACACCTAAGGTAACTAGAGAAAAATGAACAAACAAAACCCCAAATTAGTCGAAGGAAAGAAACCATAATGTTCTGAGCAGAAACGTATGAAATAGAGCCTAGAAAACAAACAACAAACAAAGAAAAGATCAATGAAACTAAAACCTGGTTCATTGAAAAGATAAACAATATTCATAATCCTTAGCCAGACTCATCAGGAGAAAAAGGGAGAGGGCCCAAACCAATAAACGTAGAAATGAAAAAGAAGTTACAACTGACATCACAGATATACAAAGAACACTAAGAGACTACAATGAGCAACTATTTGCCAATAAAATGGAAAATCTACAGCAAATGAACACATTTTTACAGAGGTACAATCACCCAGAACTGAAGCAGGAAGAACTGGAATATATGAACTGGCCAATTACCACTCCTGAAATTGAATCAGTAATTTACAAAGTCCCAAGAAGCAGAAACCCAGGACCAGATGGCTTCACAGGGAATTTCTACCATACATTTGGAGAAGAGTTAACACACATCCTTCTGCAAATCTCCCAAAAATTTGCAGAGGTAGGAGCACTTCTGAACTCATTCTATGTGGCCACAATCTCCGTGATTAAAACAAAAAACATAGACAAAAATATCATACACAGAAAAGATAATTACAGGCCCATATCACAGATGAACATAACGCCAAAATCATGAACACAATATTAGCAAACAGAATCCATCAATACATTAAAAGGATTATACATCATGATCAAGTGGGATTTACCCCAGAGATGCAAGGATTTTTCAATATCCACAAATCAATCCGTGTGATACATCAATTGAACATAAAGAACATATGATCCTTTCTAGCGAGGGAGGGAAAGCTTTTGATACAATTCAACATCCATTTATGATAAAAAAACAAAACAAAACTCTGTAGACGGTGAGCACAGAAGAAACACACCTCAATGTAATGAAGGTCATATATGACAAACCCAGCACTAGTATCATACTTGATGGTGAAAAGCTGAAAGAATTTTCTCTAAGATAATGAACAACAAGATCATGAACATGCCCATTCTCACCACTTTTATATAACATAAGTATCAAAGTCCTAGCCAGAGCGACAGAGGAGAAAAATTTAAAAAAAGAATCCAACTTGGAAAAGAAGAAGTAAACCTGATGTTTTTTGCAGATGACATGCTAGTACACATAGAAAAGTCTAAAGAGGCAAACAGAAAACTGCTAAAACTCATCAATGAATTCAGTAACGTTGCAGGATACAAAATTATTACAGAGAAATCTGCTTCATTTGCATACACTATCAGTGATAGATCCGAAGGAGAAACTCAGGAAACAATCCCATTTATCATAGCATCAAATAGAAGAAAATAGTTTAGAAATCAACCTACCTAAGGAGGGAAAAGAACCTTACTCCAAAAACTCTAAGATATTGATGAAAGAAATTAAAGCCGACACACACTGATGGAAAGAAAGACCTGTTCTTGATTGGGAAGAATCAATATTGTTAAAATTATCACACTGTTCAGAACGATCTACAGATCCAATGAAATCCCTATCAAATGACCAAGGGCATTTTTCGCAGAACTAGAACACAAAAAATTTAAATTTGTGTGGAAACACAAAGGACCCTGAGTGACCAAAACAATCTTGGGAAAGAGGAAAGAAGCTGAAGGGATCACTCTCCCTGTCTTCAGACTATATTACCAGGTTACAGTAAGCAAAACAGGATGGAACACTGGCAAAAAAACCCAAGATATAGATCAATGAAACAGGAAAGAAAGCACAGAAATAAACCATTCAGCTGTGGTCAATTAATTTAAGACAAAGGAGGCAAGAATATACGATGGAGAAAATACCGTCTATTCAATAAGTGGTGCTGGGAAAACTGGACAGCTACATGTAAAGAATGAAAGCAGAACATTCTTAAGACCCTATCCCAAAATAAAAACAACATGAATTAAAAACCTAACTGGAGAACTGGATACTAAAAGACTCCCAGAGGAAAACCTAGACAGAACACACTTTGACATAAATTGCAGCAATATCTTTCTAGTTTTGGCTCCTATGGGAATGGAAATAAAAACAGAAATCAACAAATAGGACCTAATCAAACTCAAAAGTGTTGGCACAGCAAAGGAAACCATAAACAAAATGGAAAGACAACCTACAGACTGGGAGAAAATATTTGCAAATGAGGCAACTGACAAGGCCTTAATTTCCAAAATATGCAAACATCTCATACAACTGAACAACAAAAACACAAAATGACCCAGTCAAAAAATGGGCAGAAGACCTACAAAGACATTTCTTAAGGACGTACAAATGGCCAAACGGGCACATGAAAAGATTCTCAACATCAGTAATTATTAAAGAAATGCAAATCAAAACTACAATGAGGCACCACCTCACAATGGTCAGAATGGCCATCATTAAAATGTCTACAAATAACAAATACTGGAGAGGGTGTGGAGAAAAGGGAACCCTCCTACACTGTTCATGAGAATGTAAATTGGTGCAGCCACTTTGGAAAACAGTATGGAGCTTATTGAAAACATTAAAATTGACTTGTCATATGCTCCAGCAACCCAACTCCTGGGCATATAACCAGAGAAAATTCTAATTCAAGAAGGTACGTGAATCCCTATGTGAACAGCAGCACTATTAACCATGGCCAAGACATGGAAGCAACCCAAATGTTCACTGACACATGAATGGCTAAAGCATTTGTGGTATATGTATACAATGGAATACTACTCAGCCATAAGAAAGGATGAAGTAATGCCATTTGCCGTAACATGAATGGAGCTAGAGATTATCACACTAAGTGAAGCAAGTCACAAAGAGAAGGAGAAATACCATATGTTATCACGTATATGTGGAATGAAAAATCTGACACAGAAGAACTTATCTACATTATAGAAACAGACTCACAGACATAGAGAACAGAATGGTTGTTGCCAGGGAGAGGGGAGGCATGGAAGAGATGGATTTTGAGTTTGGGGTTAGCAGATGCAAACTATTATACATAGAATGGAGAAAGAACAAGGTCATGGAGAAAAGGCAACCCTCCTATACTCTTGACGGAAATGTAAATTGGTACAGACACTATAGAGAACAGTATGGGGGTTCCTCAAAAAACTATAAGTAGAGCTACCATATGATCCAGCAATCCCACTCCTGGGCATATATTCAGAGAAATACATAGTTCTAAAGTTTACATGCATCTCAATATTCATTTCAGCACTCTTTATAATAATGAAGACACAGAAGCAACCAAAATGTCCATTGACAGAAGAATGGATGAAGGAGAAGCGGTACATATATACAATGTAGTATTACTCAGCCAACAAAAATAATGAAATAACACCATTACAGCAAGATGGATGGACCTGGAGATTATCATACTAAGTGAAGTAAAAATATCGTACAATATTGCTTATATACGGAATCTAAGAAGAAATGATACAAATGAACTTATTTACAAAAGAGAAACAGACTCACAGACTTAGATTACAAATTTATGGTTACCAGAGGGTATGGGCTGCGGGGGGAAGGGATAGATTGGGAGTTTAGAATTTACATGTACACACTCCTGTATTAAAACAGGTAACAAATAAGGACCTACTGTATAGTACAGGGATTGTGCTCAATATTTTGTAATAACCTAAATGGGAATTAATATGAAAACGAATAGGTACATATATAATGTATAACTGAATCACTTTCCTGCACACCTGCAACTAACACAGCATTGTTACTCAACTATATTCTAATATCAAATAAAATTTTTAAAAATTTAAATTAATTAATTAATTTTAAAAAGAAACAAATTCCTAGTGTATAGCAGAGGAAATTGTATTCAGTATCCTGTGATAAACCACCCTGGAAAAGAAAATGAGTAAGAATGCCTAGAGAGACAGTTAGATAGGTGTATAACTGAATCAATTTTTTGTACAGTATAAGTAACAAAACATTTTAAATCAACTATTCTTCAATTAAATCAATTTTAAAAAGCCCTAGAGACAAATAAAAACAAAAACACAATGACCCAAAACCTATGGGATGCAGCAAAAGCTGTTCTAAGAGGGAAGTTGTTAGTGATACAAGCTAACAAGAAGAAAAAGCTTAAATAAATGACATAACTTTACACCTAACGTAACTAGAGAAAAATGAACAAACAAAACCCCAACTCAGTAGAAAGAAAGAAATCATAATGATCTGAGCAGAAATAAATGAAATACAGCCTGAAAAACAAACAACAAACAAAGAATAGATCAATGAAACTAAAACCTGTTTCATTGAAAAGATAAGCAATATTCATAATCCTTAGACACACTCATCAGTGGAAAAAGGGAGAGGGCCCAAACCGATAAATGTACAAATGAAAAGCAAGCAGTTACAATGAACATCATGGAAACTCAAAGGACCCCGAGACTACTGAAAGCAAATATTTTCCAATAAAATGAACAACCTAGAGAAAATGGACAAATTTTTACAAAGGTACAATCTCCCAGAACTGAACCAGGAAGAACTGGAATGTATGAACTAAACAACTACCTTTCCTGGATTGAATCAGTGATTAAAAACTGAATCAACAAATGAAAATCCAGGACCAGATGACTTCACAGTGGAATCTACTAAACATTTAGAGTAGTGTTAACACCTATCCTTCTGCAACTCTTCTAGAAAACGGCAGAGGAAGGAACACTTCTGAACTCAATGTATGAGGCCACCAATACTCTGATACCAAAAACCAGACAAAGATATCACACACAGAAAAGAAAACTACAGGCCCATATCACTGATGAACATAGATACAAAAATCCTCAGCAGTATATTGCAAACAGATTCCAACAGTACATTAAAAGGCTCATACATCATGATCAAGTGGGATTTATCCCAGGGATGGAAGGAATTTTCTATATCCGCAAATCAATCAGTGTGATACACCACGTCAACCAATTGAAGGATAACAATCATATGATCATCTCAATAGATGCAGAAAAACCTTTTGACAAAATTCAACACCTATTTATCATAAAAACTCTCCAGAAAGTGTACCGAGAGTAAACATACCTCAACATATATGACAAACCTACAGCTAACATCATACTCAATGGTAAAAAGCTGAAAGCATTTCCTCTAGGATTAGGAACAAGCTGAGGATGTCCACTCTCAACACTTTTATTTAACATAGTTTTGGAAGTCCTAGCCATGGCAATCAGAGAAGAAACAAAAGGAATCCAAATTGGAAAAGGGGGCATAAAACTGTCACTGTTTGCAGATGACATGATACTGTACATAGAAAATCTTAAACATGTTACCAGAGAACTACTAGAGCTCATCAATGAATTTGGTAAAGTTGCAGGATACAAAATAAATATACAGAAATCTGTTGTACTTCTATACACTAATGACGAAAGATCAGAAAAATACATTAAAGAAACAATCCCATTTCCCATCACATCAAAAAGAAAAAAATACTTAGGAATGAAGCTGCCTAAGGAGACAAAAGGCCAGTACTCTGAAAACTCTAAGACACCAATGAAAGAAATAGAAGACAACACAAACAGATGGAAAGATGTACCATGTTCTTGGATTAGAATAATCAATATTGTCAAAATGACTATACTATCCTAGGCAATCTACAGATTCAATGCAATCCCTAATCAATTACCAATGGCATTTTTTACAGAACTAGAACACATAGTCTTAAAATTTGTATGGAGCCAAATATTCAAAGCAATCTTGAGAAAGAAAAATGGAGCTGGAGGAATCAGGCTCCCTGACATCAGACTGTACTACGCAGCTTCAGTCATCAAAAGAATGTGGTACTGGCACAGAAACAGAAATATAGATGAATGGAGCAGGATAGAAATCCCCAAGTAAACCCACACATCTATGGTCAATTAATCTATGACAATGGAGGCACAACTATACAATGGAGGAAAGACAGTCTGTTCAACAAAGAGTGCTGGACAACTACATGTAAAGAATGAAATTAAAACATTCTTTAACACCACATACAAAAATAAACTCAAAATGGATTAAAGACCTAAATGTAAGACAGGATACTATAATACTCTTAGAGGAAAGCATAAGCAGAACACCCATTGACAAACTGCAGCAATGTCTTTGTGTAGCTGTCTCCTAGAATAATGGATATAAAAACAAAAATAAACAAATGGGACCTAATTAAACTCAAAATATTTTGTACAGCAAATGAAACCATAGACAAAACAAAAAGACAACCCACGGAATGGGAGAAAATATTTGCAAATGATGCTACCTACAAGGGATTAGTCTCCAAAATTTACAAACAACACATGTGGGTCAATATCAAAAAAACAAACAATCACAATGGGCAGAAGACCTAAATAGACATTTCTACAAAGAAGACATACAGATGGCCAAGAGGCACATGAAAAGATGCTCAACATCCCTAATAATTAGAGAAATGCAAATCAAAACTCCAATGAAATATGATCTCACACCAGTCAGAATTGCCATCATCAAAATATGTAAAAACAATAAATGCTGGGGAGAGTGTGGAGAAAAGGGAACCCTCCTACACTGTTGGTGGGAATGTAAATCTCCATACAGCCACTACAGAGAACAGTATGAGAGTTCCTTAAAAAACTAAAACTAGGGATTCCCTGGTGGCACAGTGGTTAAGAATCCACCTGCAATGCAGGGGACATGGGTTTGAGCTCTGGTCCAGGAAGATCCCACATGCCACAGAGCAACTAAGCCTGTGCACCACAACTACTGAGTCTGTGCTCTAGAGCCCTTGTGTCACAACTATTGAAGCCCATGTGCCTAGAGCCCGTGCTCTGCAACGAGAAGCCACCGCAATGCTAAGCCTGCACACCATAATGAAGCATAGCCCCTGCTCGTCACAACTAGAGAAAGCCCATGTGCAGCAACAAAGACCCAATGCAGCCAAAAATAAATAAATGTATTAAAAAAATAAAACAAAACTAAAAGTAGAGCTACCATGTGACTCAATAATCCCACTCCTGGGAATGTATCCAGCAAAACTATAACTGGAAAAGATACATGCAACCTGATGTTCATAGCAGCACTATTTACAGTCTCCAGGACATGGAGGCAACCTAAATGTCCATCAACAGAGGAATGGATAAAGAAGATGTGGTACATATATACATGGACTATGACTCAGCCATAAAAAAGAATGAAATAATGCCATTTGCAGCATCATGGATGGAACTAGAGATTGCCATATTGAGTGAAGTGAGTCAGACAGATTAAGATAAATATCATATGATATCATTTATATGTGGAATCTAAAAAAATCATACAAATGAACTTATTTACAAAACAGAAACAGACTCACAGACTTAGAGAACAAACTTATGCTCACCAGAGGGAAGGGTCGGGGGGAAGGATAGATTGGAAGTTTGAGATTGACATGTACACACGGCTATATGGAAAATAGAAAACCAATAAGGACTTGATGTATAGCACAGGGAACACTGCTCAATACTCTATAATAATCTAAATGGGAAAAGAATTTGAAAAAGAATAGATACACATATATGTATAACTGAAGAATAGATACACATATATGTATAAACTAACACAACATTGTTGATCCACTATGCTCCAATATAAAACAAAAATTAAAAAAACAAAACCATAAAGAAAAATTACAAGCCCATATCACAAGGAGAACAAACATATGATGTCACTTATAAGTGCAATGTAAAATATGACACAAATGAACTTACATATGAAAGAGAAGCAGTCTCACAGACCTAGAGAAGAAAATGGTGTTTGCCAAGGGAGAGGGGAAAAGGAGAGATGGATTGGGAGTTTGGGATTAACAGATGCAAACTATTATACATAGAATGGGTAATGAATGAGGTCCTACTGTATAGCACAGGGAACTGTATTCAATATCCTGTGATAAACCATAATTGAAAAGAAAATGAAAAAGAATGGATAGATGCACAGATATACAACTGAATCACTTTGCTGTACAGCAGAAGGTAACACAACATTGTAAATCAGCTATACTTCAACTAAATTAAAAAGATCTCTAGAGACCAATAAAAACAAAAACATGACTCAAAACCTATTGCATGCAGCAAAAGCAGTTCTAAGAGGGAAGTTTTTAGCAATACAAGCTAAAAAGAAAAATCTCAAATAAATAACCTAACCTTACACTGAATGTAACTATACTAGAGAAAGATGAATGAACAAAACCCCAAAATAGTAGAAGGTAAGAAATCATAAAGATCAGAACAGAAATAAATGAAATAGAGCCTAAAAAAATCAAAGAAAAGATCAATGAAACTAAAAACTGGTTCTTTGAAACGATAAACAAAATTGATAAACCTTAGCCAGACTCATCACCAAAAAAGAGGAGAGAGCCCAAATCAATAAATGTAGAAATGAAAAAGAAGAAGTTACAATTGACATCATGGAGATACAAAGGACCCTAGGAGACTGTAACAAGCAACTATTTGTCAATAAAATTGACAATCAGAGGAAATGGCAAATTTTTACAAAGATACAATCTCCCAATGCTGAACCAGGAAGAACTAGAAAATATAAACAGAAAAATTACCATTCCTTAAATTGAATCAGTAATTTAAAAACTCCCAACAAACACAAAACCAGGACCAGATGGCTTCACGGGGGAATTCTACCAAACATTCAGTGAAGAGTTAACACCTATCCCTCTGCAACTCTTCCAGAAAATTGTAGAGGAAGGAACACTTCTGAACTCATTCTATGAGGCCACCATCACCCTGATACCAAAAACCAGACAAAGATATCACACACAGAAAGGAAAATTACAGGCTCATATCACAGATGAACATAGATGCCAAAATCCTCAACACAATAATGATATCCAACAATACATTAAAAGGATCATACACCATGATCATGTGGGATTTATCCCAGGGATGCAAAGATTTTTCAATATCCTCAAATCAATCAGTGTGATACAGCACATCAACCAACTGACGAATAAAAACCACATGGTCCTCTCAATAGAGATAGGAAAGGCTTTTGATGAAATTCAACATCGATTTATGATAAAAACTCCCCAGTAAGCGGGGGCATGGAGGGAACCTACCTCAATGTAATAAATGCCATATATGACAAACTCACAACTAACATCATACTTAATGGTGAAAAGCTGAAAGAATTCCAAGATTGTGAACAAGACCAGGAGGCTCACACTCACTACTTTTATTCAACGTAGTTTTGGAAGTCCTAGCCACAGCAATCAGAGGAGAAAAAAATCAAAATTGGAAAATAAGTAAAACTGTCACTCTTTGCAGATGACATGATAGTATACATAGAAAATTCTAAAGAAACTACCAGAAAACTGCTAGACCTCATCAATGAATTTGGTAATGTTGCAGGATACTAAATTAATACAAAGAAATCTGTTGCATTTCTATACACAAAGAACAAAAGTTCTCAAAGAGAAATGCAGGAAACAATCTCATTTACCATTGCATGAAAAACAAGAAAATTTCCTTGGAATAAACCTACCTAAGGAGGCAAAAGACCTCTACTTTGAAAACTGTAAGACACTGATGAAAGAAATTGAAGCCGACACACACACAGATGAAAAGATAGACAGTGTACTTCAATGAGAAGAATCAACAATGTTAAAATGACCACACTACTCAGAGCAATCAATGCAATCCCTATCGAATGACCACTGGCATTTTTCACAGACCTAGAACACAAAAAATTTAAATTTGTATGGAAACACAGAAGACCCTGGACAGCAAAAACCATTTTGGGAAAGCAGAACAAAGCTGGAGGAGTCATGCTCCCTGACTTCAGACTATACTACCAGGCTACAGTAATCAAAACAGTATGGTCTACTGGCACAAACACTGACATATATCAATATATCAACAAAATAGGAGAGAAAGCCCAGAAATAAACCTATGCACCTATGGTCAATTAATCTATGATAAAGGAGGAAAGAATATAGAGAGGAGAAAAGACAGTGTCTTCAATAAGTGGTGTTGGGAAAAGTGGACAACTACATGTAAAAGAATGAAAGTAGAACATTCTCTAACACCCTATCCCCAAATAAACTCAAAATTGATTAAAGACCTAAGTTTAATACTGGGTAGTAAAAAACTCTTAGAGGAAAACCCAGGCCGAATACTCTTTGGCATAAATTGCAGCAATAATTTTCTAGATTCAGCTCCTACTGTAATGGAAATAAAAACAAAAATAAACAAGCAGGACCTAAACAAACTTAAAGGGTTGGCACAGCAAAGGAAACCATAAATGAAAAGGAAAGACAACTTAGAGACTGGAAGAAAATATTTTTAAATGAGGTGACCGACAAGACCTTAATTTGCAAAATAATACAAACAGCTCATACAACTCAACAACAAAAAAAACCAAAACGACCCAACTGAAAAATGGGCAGAATATCTACACAGATATTTCTTCAAAGAAGGCTGAACATTGCTAATTATTAGAGAAATGCACATCAAAACTACAATGAGGTATCACCTCACACCAGTCAGAATGGCCATCATTAAAAAGTGTACAAATAATGAATGCTGGAGAGGGTGTGGAGAAAAGGGAACCCTTCTACACTGTTGGTGGGAATGTAAATTGGTGTGGTGGCTTAGGAAAACAGTATGGCTGTTCCTCAAAGCCTATGTATAGAACTACCATATCATCTACCAATCCCAATCCTGGGCATATATCCAGACAAAACTATAATTCAAAAAGAAACTGCTACTGTATAGCTAGGGGAACTATACTCAATATTTTGTAATAACCTGTAAGGGAATGGAATCTGATAGAGAGCACTGAATCCTAATCACTAGACCACCAGGGATGGTAAGTAAGGGAATGGAATCTGGTTAAGAATATATATACATAAAAATACATGTGTAACTGTGTCACTGTGCTGTACAACTGAAACTAATGTGACATTGAGAGTCAACTATACTTCAATTAAAACAGGAACACATAGAATGCACAACGTACAGTGTGAACTCTAAAAAAAGAACAGAATAAGAAAATAAAAAAGATATTTTAAAGTAAACCTTTAGACTAAAATATAACATGGAGAAATTATTAACAATCCATATATATGCATATAACCTAACCAAAATCAGGCAAGCGGAAGTATTCATTTAAATTGGAAAAATTTCCCAGAACAGATTCAACAAATGAGTTCTTTCAGTAACATTCTTAATATGTATCCAGGTGTCCTGCCATCAAATATTTCCCTTTAACTTCAATAAGTATCTACGCGTTTAGTAATCTGTTAACACGCAGGAAATATTCCAAGAAAGTTGTTCCCACCTCTTTTATTAGTTATTCTTGATTGTTACTGTTCTGTTATTTTCTATAAAGTTAATGTTTCACCTCTATGCTAATCTTTATTCATCTAAGATTGCACATCAGCTGGATCATGAAACTCCTGTTGCTATTTTGTCGAGAAGACATTCTTTCTGCTACAGAACGGGGTAAGGATCTTTCCTCTGCTGCTGTCTGCAGAAGTCCCCCCCCGTGGGCACTTCATACCAGCACTGTAACGAGATTGGCAAATAATGCAAATTGACTTTTCTGAATTATTCTGATAAAAGGAAACAAAATGATTTATAGGAATACACTATTTCATGAGCAATATATCCTAAATCAAGAAAGCACAATCTGGGAATTCCCTGGAAGTCCAGTGGTTAGGACTCTGAGCTTCCACTACAGGGGGCCGTGTTCAATTCCTGATCCCTGGTCAGGGAACCAAGATCCTGCCAGCTGTGTAGTCTGGCCAAATAAATAAATAAAAGAACCCACGATCTTTCAAAAGTGGGATACGTATAGAGTAGGCAACCCCAGAGCAGACAAAGGGCCTTAGACTCTCCCTAGCCAGAAACAGAAGTAACACCACATCCAACCATCAGGGCATCAAATTAAAGTTGATTTTAAAATCCAAATATTGCCTGGAAGGGGAAGCCTAGACCTTCTCTCTCCTCTCTGCCACCATCAAAGTCTAAACCATGATCGTCCATCACCCCAAACCTCCCCACTGCTATACCTCCTCCACGGTTTTCCACACAACAATCAGCATGAACTATTTATCATAGAAATCACATCATTTCGCGTTCTCTGCTCAGAATCCTTCAGGATCTTCCTGTCACCCATTGAATAAAATCCAAACTCTCTCATGGCCTGAAAAGGCATCTGAGTCTCTCTCCTATTAGCTTTGCTGCAGCTGCACTGATGTTCTTTTCTGTTTCCAGAATGCACCTGTCCAAGCTACCTCAGGGACCTCACCTTTTCTGTTTTGACTGAAGGTAACTTCTTCCCTTTCACACTTTTCCACAGTCAATTCCTATGATTTAGGTGTTAGTTCAAGGTCTCTTTCAAGAAGCCTTTGCAGACCACCCTATAGTATGTCACCACACACTCTCACACTGGCATCCCGACCTCATTATCTGTCTCTCTCATTTTACCCTCTTTTACTTCTTTAAAGTGTGTCTCACATTCTGGAATTATCTCACAATCTTCTTTCCTTATTGTGACTCAAGCGTGTACATGCCACCAGTAATACATTAGCTTGGGCATGCCCCAGCCCCAGTGCCGTTAGAGACAACCTACCTTGGATGCAGGTGACTTATTCTGGGAGGTGATTAGATGCAATAAGCGTGGGGGACTGGAAAGCCTGCAGTAGGAAAGGAGGAAAAGACAACACAGGGTGTTCCCACAGGGAATCTGCAGCTCAGTCCCACCAAGACTTCTGGGCCACAGAAGGCATCCCTGGAACTGCCTACCTGGGGAGTAGAAGGGGGTTTTGTCCCTGTCCTGCGACTTCAGCTCCCTCACTTTCCGACTGTGCATGCATAAGGACCAGGCAGATTCTCACAGGCAACCCTCACTTTGACATCAGAGGAGCTCTGGGCAGACAGTGAGAATCAAGTACTTGGTTCCTCACCTTCGGGAAGCCTGTGGTTCCAGCTGCAGCTGAGGAAAAGGTAGCCAGTGAATATGAGTGTCCAGTCCAAAAGGCTCACCAGAGGACTTTTCTCCTTGCTAAAGCTTCACTATCTAGAAAGACTTGATTACTCTGGAATAGATGGTTTTCATTTAAAAAGGGATTTGGCTAAATGGAATTCTTCACTGGAAAGTGCACTGTGAGGGCTCAGGAAGGACTGTGACCTGTCCAGAGGAAACACGATGGAACAGGAAGACAGGGGAGGGTCTGGGCAGTACAAGGAAAAATGCCTCTTTGCAGTTTTGTCTAAAGCTGGGATGGAGATAATTCAGTGCCTAACACAGAGGCACTTAATTTTTTTTTGGTAAATGAATGGATGGATGAATGAAATATTGAAAGCTCTGACAATCAAGTATGCCTGACCAACAATGCCTAAGGAATGTATATTATTGGTTAACTTTTCTATTTTTATCATTTACATATATATCCTCAACAGCCTGGAACGTATGTTTGCCGTCCTCCATCATCAAAATACAATCTTCGCATCATTTCCAAGATCTGTGTGTGTGTTTCACACTGTAGGCTATCTTCACCATTTTTTAATGGAAATGGAGTAAATTGAGTAATCACGAGATAGTTCTCTATTTTAATGACTGTATGAGTCCTAGATACAGATAAATATGTCTATATACCTTGCATTTATCAAGTATTTAAAATGAGGTTAACATTCTGCTCCTTGTTTTACCCAGCCTTGCCTGACATTCCTAACCATTAAAAAACATACTCTCTTAACACCCCAAGTGTCTCCTTTATAATATGCTTTACTCTTGTAATTAAATATTCTGTCTTTACTTAATGCCTGCATTTCATGTAAAGCTGTAAGCTCCCCGATGGCAGAGGCAATGTTTGTCCTGATTACTGCTATGTCCTCAAGGCTTAGCAAAGTCCCTGGGACATAGCAAGTGCCAATAAATACTTGTTGAATGAATGTTTGCATGCATGAAGTCATTTATATATATTAGCTTAATATTCCTATGCGGGTGATGTCATTGCCCCCATTTAGCAGTCGAGAAAACCGAGGCCCAGACAGGATAAAGGGGTTTCCCAAGGTCACTGAAAGGGTGGGGTTTTATTCGAGTTTTTCTGCTCCAAGTCTCATGCCATCATCTAGTGACTGCAGAGAAATCATCCGAGAAAATCCCAAACTGTGTCGAAGAGCTAAAATGTAGGTAAGTTAAGACATTTGTGGTTTGCCGGTAGAGACCTCAGCAGACACAAACGTGAGGAAAGCCTGCTTATTGGATGCAGCCCTTGATGAATGAATGACCCGGGGACTGAGCCGAGGTGGCCTTAGCACTGAGTCAGCCACGCGGTGGGAGTGAGGAAGGTGGGGTGAACAGAAAGCCCACGAAGGCCCTTCTTTAGCATCCAGGAAGATGTCTGTTCATGGCGGGCAAGGAGACAGAAAAATGGAGGTACTAACATTTAATTTGTATTCCTTGGGGGCAACGTTCCAGGCAGGATGCTTAGATATATCCCCTATATTTGTTGTTTTGTAAATTGCCGTCATGACTACATTAAGCAGCTGTTAACATTATCTCCATTTTTAACGAGATTAGGCAACTTATTCTCAAAATGTTGACTTGTTCAAGGTCACACAGCCTGCAAGTGGTGGGAGAATATAATCTCCTGTCCACGATATACTCAAATATTTGTGTCAAAAATCAGTGGATGGAAAAAATGTTAGGAAGACAAGAAAACAAAGGGATCTGGGAAAGAATATTGAGATGCTGACGAAAGCTCAAGGGAAGTGGTTCATTTAAAAGAACAATGGCTTGAAAGTGTTGATTCTGCCTGAAAGTTGTGACTGAACAATCTGGAGGGTCATCGCTTTCAATTCACATCCTATCCCACGAAGATGGTAAAAACAAGTATGATTCTCTTCTGTTCTACCTATTACAACAGTGTTGTTTCAAAGTTTGTCAGGTCTGCTTTGTGAGTTGTCAGGTACCTAGTGAAGGACTGATTGATGGTAATGCTTAAAAACAAGCAAAATGCATTTTGAAATCATATACCAGGTCGACTAAGGTGGAGAAAGCAGAATATCGGCGTGAATGCTATAGATATCATCTGAATTTCTTAATTTTAGGCTGCATTGTGTTAACGTTACAGAGAAACTGTGCCTTAAATTTCACCTTCGTGACATTTAGAAACACACCCTTAAAAGGACACAACTGCCTCATAATTTTACTCGCCAGCACATGAGCAGTTCAAGGATATTCAAGAAAATTGATTCTGAGTTAGGGCTGTCACTTTCATTTTCCTCTTAAACTCTCAAGTGCGTGCCAGATACAGCATTTGGGAGAGGTGCCCTGCTGAGGCTCCCCCATAATAATGAGGCAATAACGAGATAAATTAGGTATAAATCACATCAGTGGGGTTTTTCCCTGCTTCTATTGATTTGTCAAAACACTTTATCATGGACGAGCACCAATGAAAACAACTATTTTCTCTCTGTGACTGAGCACGCTTTGGGGTGGGTGTTTGCCCACAGAGCCTAAGAATCTCTTGACTATAAAGCTCCCAGCAATTTTCCTGGAGTTCTGACAACGAGGCTGCCTTGCCCAATCTCTTTCTATCCTGTTTTACTCTGTGTTCTGTGTGAGGCCCTCTTCCAGTTAAGGATTGAAAGCTTGCTCTTATGTACACAAAAATCAGATTTATATCTTTGTACCACAAAATGAAGCAATTATTTTGTCTTCCAATAGATCCTGCATCCTCAGCGTTGGCACTGGTGCTACCCACTGTTGTCAGCAAGGCGGTGACACCGGTGGAAGGTTCATTAAACAGATCCCCGCTGATACTGACCATTGATCGGGCAGCCAGCTCAGGTGCATCTGGCCACAATGTTTTCTCCCCCTGCTCTTTACTTCTCTCCGGGGATAACCAATCAGAAGAAACGGCCCTGCAGTTTGATTTCAATTGCCAACCTGTCCAGTAACTTGGTAAATCAAATTTCAATCTCCTAAGGGCAAAAAGAACGTGTAGCCTGCGTGTGTGTGTGTATGCACTGTGCTCTGAGATCCAGCCCTCTCATAGGTTAAACCACAGGAATTCAAAAAGTACTCACTCTTAAGAGGGATTAGTATTTTTTAAACATACCATTATACCCTGAAATCTAGGATTACACATCTAATGCCAGGTTTGTAAAATGAACACACTTAAATTTGATCCATGTCATTACACAAAACTGTGTTCCCCTTTTTGTGTATTTGGTGACAAAGCGTGGAGAAGGATGATTTTTTTTTTTTAAAACTCGTATTTCTGCTAAGTCGTCAACCTAGGATGTTGATTTCTTTCAATAAAATTTTCGATAAACGTCATTTTCCCCAACTTTATGCTGAGGGTGACACCACTTCTGGAGTCTAATCACTCCAGAAGTGATTAGAAATCTGGAAACGAATTTTATTGCAATATACCCAGGACACCTTGCTACAAAAATGGTAGTACCATGCCGGCTCACCTTGGGCTTTCTATACTTTATCTTTTTCTCTTAAATACATCCTCTGCCAATAAGCCAATGACGCTTCCTTTGTAGAGTTTTGCAGACGTAACCAGTTTAAAGACAGAAATCTTCCAGGTTCCCTGCTTCTGCAGGTGGACCCTCTGGTCTGTGTCTTTAGAGAATTGAACTAATTCCAAATTTTGTATGATGAGACTTTTCAGTCTCAGGATATATTATTCCACGTTTAAAGAGTCTAGAGATTCTTTAACACTAGTCCTTTTAAAACACCAAGCACGCATTACTGTTCAAATCCCTTGTCTTTTTGTGTTGTAAATAAACCCAAAGTCACTCTAATTGTAGAAGAAATAGAAATGATATATAGCACAGGGGACTATACTCAATATCTTGTAATATCTATGTTGGAAAAGAATCTGAAAAAGAATATAGATATATACGTATAACTGAATCACTTTGCTGTACACCTGAAACTAACACACCATTGTAAATCAACTATACTTGAATTTAAAAAAAGAAATGATATATAATTCAGCAGTTCCTTTACGAATTCTTTTTCCTCTCCTCTGCCCCTCCCACACATACTGTTCCCTCCATGGGCAATAAGCATTTCGTAAGTAAACTTATGGGAAAAAAAACAACAGGATTTTATGTATCTAACACTTTATGTGATACTGCATATCTTGCCTCCTACATAATTTTAGTCATTCACCTATTTCATGATAAGGGATTAAACTTTATCATCTTTCTAACTCTTTCTGCACCTACTTTTCAGTGATTTTTTTTAATCCTCACTCTGGATGATGTATATACCATTTATATAATTCTTGGGTTTCTATTAAGATATTTATCATCTTTTAAGTCATAAATGACTGTCCTTTGATTTAACTAGAACAGGGTCTATAAAATGACTTGGGAGAGTGATCAACAGAATATTATGTGTTTTCTAGAAGTTACTGGTATTTATAGTTTTATTTTAATCCTGGCTGTGAAGATGAAAGAGCTTGATCATTGCAATGAAAAATGGGTTGGTGCTACATTAATGGTCAATGCGTTACAAGGTTAACCCTGAGAAAATCCCACCGTGCCCTGCTAACAGAAGACAAGTCAGTAACAGAAAGTACAACCATGTATTACAGGGTGACTTCATGCCTCCAAAGTTATTGTTTTCTGTGATTTTAGTTTATATTCATCACTTGTCATCACTTAGGCTGGTGATTCTTGACCGAGAAGGTTTTGCCCCCTACCCACAGGACACTGGCAATGTCTGGGGATATTTTCGATGTCAAACCTAGGAGTAAGGATGTGTGGGGAGAAGATGCTACAGGCATCCAGTGGGTAACGGCCAGAGATGCCGCTAAATGTTACAATGCACAGGACAGCCCTCAACAACGAGGAGCCAGCCCTCAACAATGAAGAGCCAGCCCCAAATGTCAGTAAGGTAGAGGTCAAGAAACCTGAGGAACACTATAGGGGTGTCACGAAACACTGGAAATTGGGAACTAAGTTGACTTCCTACATAAAGACCGGGGCTATGGAAATTATCAGACAGAGAGCTGGTAGTTATATGGTATAGAATAGTTGTCCTTAAAAAATGTTCTTTTATTCAAGTCAAATAGACGGCTCATCCTCTAAGTCTACCATCTATAAGGACCGTTATCTCCCTCTTAATTTACCATCACGTAAATTAGCATGCGTTTCTACTAGGAGACATGGTATAGTTGAGAAGGCAAAAGAGTGAAATTAAAAATAATCAATTATTTCAATTCTTTTTGTCTTCCCAGCTGAGCCAATGGCATAAGCAGTGGTAGCTTTGTCCACCTGTAACTAGCCTTTCATTCCTGTGAGATATTGATGACAACCAGAAAAGACGGTATTTTATTTCTCAGGAAACGGCATCCTCTTTAATATTTTATACACATTAAGTCTGAGTACAAAACATACTTTTGAAGTAGAATAATAAAAGGATGTGCTTCATTTCTTGAGACGTTTGTGACCCCAAATCAGTCAACATAAGTATATATGTAGTTATATTTCTGTGTAATAATTTATGAATAACCAATTTTATGAAACTAGACAGAATTGGCAGCCCTCTGTATTTAATTCCACAATCACTTGTTTTTATTACCTCTGCCACGTTAATTGTTGTCTGTTCATCCCCTCTGGCAGTTTCTGCTAAACAGTATTGTAGAACTGTTTACTCTTTTTAAAAAGTAGTTTTTGCGTGCTACTTCATCTTAGTAGTAAGAAGTTACTTACACAAATACACTATGTTTATCAAGAGCACATTGTGTCGTTAAAAAGCTGATTCAGAAATTGTCTCATGACTCAGAGCACGGTTTGCAGCATTAATAGAGTAGAAGATAAAGTGCTTTAACAAGATGACCTTATTTTATCTTACACTTGTTTGCTCTATAGATTTCAGCTGGTTGAGGACTCTACTCCTCAGATGCTAGTTCCTCATTAGGGCAGGAATTACGTCTACTTTGTATACTGTAGTTTTTTTATTTTTTATTTTTTTTGCCGTACGCGGGCCTCTCACTGTTGTGGCCTCTCCCGCTGCGGAGCACAGGCTCCGGACGCGCAGGCTCAGCGGCCATGGCCCACGGGCCCAGCCGCTCCGCGGCATGTGGGATATTCCCGGCCCGGGGCATGAACCCGTGTCCCCTGCATCGGCAGGCGGACTCTCAACCACTGCGCCACCAGGGAAGCCCTTGTTGTAGCTTTAATATCTAGCTCGGTGCTGGCCCAAGATGGCACTCTATAAATATTTATATTCATTTACTGTTGCTGCTATAGCAAATTATCTCAAATTTGGCAACTTAAATGTAAATGTATTACCTTACAGTCCTGTAGGTCAGAAGTCAGTCCCACATGAGTCTGGCTGGTCTAAAATCAAGTCTCGGCAGGGCTGCGTTCTTTCTGGAGGCTTCAAAGCCAGCACCGCGAGTGGAGTCCTTCGCAGACCGCGCGCTCTCTCTCTCTGCAGCCAGGAAGGGCTCTCTGCTTTTAAAGACTCCTGTGATTAGATTGGGTCCACCTGGGTAATCCAAAAAACGCCTCCCATCCCAAGATCCTTGATCTTAATCACGTCTGCAAAGTCTCTTTTGCCAAATAAAGTAACATATTCACAGGTCCCAAGGATTAGGATATGGACATCTTGGGAACCTACTGCAATATTTATTAAATAAAAGAGCCCTGGGACCATCTCATTAATTTTCAGCTCCAAATCCCAGCCAGCTACTTCTAACCCTCTGTTAAGGGCCTCCACCCCCTCAGCTGGGCACGGACGCTTACAGTGGGCGTTTTGGCCATTCTGTCAAGAATCCCTTACTTTGGGGGCCTGATTCCTTCCTCTGTGTCCCTTTGTTCTTCATCTCTCCACCAGGTCATGGGGTCTACCAGTAGAAGTTATTATCACGAATGAATGGGGATGAGGGAAGATCGGATCTTCCCTGGTGATCTGTGGCAAAGTGGGAGAAAAGAGAAGAAAGGAGAGAATGCCTCTTTCTCCATTGCAGCTGTACCTGGTGCAAGGCACACCAAAGCCGTGTTGCTGGCGTCCACTCTACAGTATTGTCAATATTTACTTATGGCCCCATAGAGTCCTGGCAGCAGTCTACAGGACTGGATCAGCGTCAGAATCAAGTTACAAACACAAAAAGGTGCTTCAGGCTTAATAAATAGATCGACTTGTGTTTGATTCCTCCTTTCTTGACAATGGATTTTTTTCTCCATTTCCTGGACAAATAGATTTTTGGTGGTGTTTGAACATGTCTGTATCCCAGTTTAGGCTTACAGGTGACCTGCCCATATTGGGTCATTTGGTTTTCCTGTAATGAGCAGATCCCAAGCAACAGATTCTATTGTTTGATGCTAGAAGCAAGTACAATGTCAAAAGCAAGGAACGACCGTTTATCCATCCTTTCAAAAATATTGAATGAGCGCATATTAAGTTCTAGGTTCTGCTCTAGGTACTGAGGATATGAAAGTGAGAAGAAACAAAAAGACATTTTGACTAATGACTTGGCTTATTAAAAAGAAGTAAAATCTACAAAAAGCCAATAGCAAAATTCCAAGAACATAACCATTAGACAAGGTCGGCAAGCCAGCAGCTGGAGGCCATCTACTGTTACATCGTTGTGTGTTGTTGTCAAGAAAATTTAATCATTATTCTATGTACTCTTAGTAACATAAAAGTGCATATTACTGAGCAGGGGATTATATACCTGGAACTTCTCTAGGCACTTTTATTTCTCACAAAAACATTACAAGGTTGTTACTATTATTATCCTCATTTTACACATGGGAAAATTGAAAAGGGTTAACAGAAAGATTGTCATGCCTCCCAGTAACAGATGGGAAGTGGAAGAGGCAGGATTTGAAAACCAGACATTCTGGGATTAGGGTCTACATGCCAAACACCAGGCAACACTATAAGGACATGTGTACTCTGTTTCAAAAATTGTCCCATGAAGTGGTTAGAATAAAAAGGAACATCATTACTTTGTGATAATTCATAGAGCTATATACACCTAAGATGAGTGTACTTTTCTGTATATAGTATGCTTCAGTTTTAAAAATATGAATATCATGGTGCCTAAGATGACATCTAAATTCTCTGTAAATTTTATGGAAAAATATGCCCTCTTGCTGGTGCTATTGGACTGTATTCACAAGCAGATGAATGGGGTGGAAATAAGGGAGAGTACAGAGATAGGTGGCTGGTATCTGTAAGAAAGAGGTGGGAGCTTCCAGGAGGAGAGAGACCCCGTATGAGTCATGATCTTTTATTTTCTATGTTTCTCATGCTTTGACATGCGGAGTCTTGCGGACCCTGGAGAGACTGCCCTTCCCAGGTTCAGCCAATTCCTACACATGCCAAATGACTCACCTGCTGGCAACCCTTTCATATGCAAAGTAACCAATCCAGATCTCCCCCCCCCCACCTTCTTCATCAGGTTTTTCCACCCCCTGATCTAATCACCCCAAGGTCAGGCATCAGAGGAAGTACTCAGTGAAAGGAAGCTATGGTGGTAGAGAGGGTGATGGGGAAGGAGGCAAAGGAGAACTTTTAAAACCTTGTTTAGGTTTCAATTACATTGTGAATTTGGAAAATATCTACATTTCTACTGTGAGTCTTGGGAGCCAGGGGACAGAGGACAGGAAAGGGGGAAAGGGCAAGGGCTGAGGGAGGAGGGAACTGGCCTGAAGTGCAAAGAATTCCTCTTCCTGAGTGTGAAGACTGGAATTTGGAAACACTGTTTTAGAACCTACTTTCCATGTCGTGTGAGCACTGTGACTAACATTTTTGTTATTTACATCTCACACACTTGTACAGGACATTGTCCCATTTGGTTCTCCTATTAGACCTGTAGGGTAAATAGTTCTTTTAAAAATTATCTTCCTCTTAAAAATGAGGAAAATCAGACTGACAGGAAGTTAACTTCTTTGAACTCCCATGACTCATATTTTTAGATCTTTGCTCATGGCTGATAAACACCCAGCCACCTCTACTAGTTAATACAGACCCACTGAGTTAGAACAAGAGTTATTTTTACATAAACCCACAAGTTCAGGCAAGGGTCACTTACCTTCCACGCGGGCAGCCAGGTGAAAGAGGCATGGTGGGCTTCCCTGGTGGCGCAGTGGTTGAGAGTCTGCCTGCCGATGCAGGGGACACGGGTTCGTGCCCTGGTCCAGAGGGATCCCACATGACGCGGAGCGGCTGGGCCCGTGAGCCATGGCCGCTGAGCCTGCGCGTTTGGAGCCTGTTGCTCCGCAACGGGAGAGGCCACAACAGTGAGAGGCCCGCGTACCGCAAAAAAAAAAAAAAAAAAAAGAGGCATGGTATTTTCTGCTCTTAAAAAATCATTGTCCAAGTGAACATATGGTTGTCCAACTCCTCCAGGCATTCTCATCAGTGTTGGGTTGTGTTTAGTACTCCTGGGTGTTCCTTTTCACTCCGTCTGGGTAGCCAGTCTTCCAGGGCTGTCAGTCTTGCCATAAAAATACGTACACGGAACTAGTGAAACAGCTATAATTCTACCAAATAGTACAAAACTATAATGAATAAATGTCATATTTTTCAGAGCAACTGCCAAAGTTAATCAAATATCCCATTACTTTTCAGAATATGCAATGGGAAGGAAGGGAGCTTATGTGAAATACGGGACAAACTGAGGCTGTGAATATCATTTACCACCAGGGGGCCACACAGAGGGGGGCTGTGAGGGAAGCGGCCGGAGCAGCAGGGACTCCTGGAGATGAAAGGAAAATGCTGGATCTTTACTACAGTCCAGTCTACACTGACGCATAGGAGGTAGCAAGTATTATTTTAATGAACACGTTTGTAAAGGCTAAACTATACAATGGACCAATAAACATCTGTATAAATGCTTTCCCCCAAATTAATTGGCAAGACCAATTTAGATTTCTTTTTTTTTTCAGAAATTGCAGGGAAAATCCAGTCATTATACTCTGCAAACAAACCCCCTAAAATACTGGGAAATAGATGTCCTCTTTTCTCCTAATCAAATTCCCAACCAGAGCATCATTGTTGATTTGACCAATTTATACCTTTTCGGTCATTGCCGTGGCTCTCCTCCAAATCACACTTGAGTATTCTGTAAACTTCGCCACGGAGTTAAAATTGGTCCACATGGCAGAATGCAGGAAGAAGGCTGACAGGGAGCTGTATGTTATACACCTTTAGGCATGGGCTTGGTTTGTAAATAATAGATGTACGTCACCTGTACCTTTAGATTGTGATTCAGTTTCATTCCTGGTTTTTTACTTTCCAAAACTTGACATTCCCATCTTATACTGGTACTATTTTTTTGCATCAGTTACACGTACCAATTCCACTGTATCTTTATATGATTGCTCTGGTTCACCCTTAAGAATTTTATTACGTGCGTTTCTGACTTCTACTCTACCATCTTCAGTCACCAAGAATTATATTTCTCTTCAACCAGATCACTCTCTCTTTGGATTTGCTCTTTTCTTTCTATTGATTGATTGATTGATTCTTTGTTTATTTAAAATTAATTTTCTTTGGAGTAGAGTTGATTTACAATGGTGTGTTAGTTTCTGCTGTACAGCAAAGGGAATCAGTTATACGTATGCCTGTATATATGTATACATCCACTCTTTTAGATTCCATTCCCATATAGGTAATTACAGAGTACTGAGTAGAGTTCCCTGTGCTATACAGTAGGTCCTTACGAGTTGTCTCTTTTATATACAGTAGTGTGTATGTATCAATCCCAATCTCCCAATTTATCCCTCACCCCCTCTCCCCCCCTTGGTAACCATAAGTTTGTTTTCTGCATCCGTGACTCTATGGATCTGCTCTTTTTCGCACCTAGAATGAAGACGCTTTCTTTCTTTCTTTCTTCTTTTTTTTTTTTTCAGTACGCGGGCCTCTCACTGTTGCATCCTCTCCCGTTGCGGAGCACAGGCTCCGGACGCGCAGGCTCAGCGGCCATGGCTCACGGGCCCAGCCGCTCCGCGGCACGTGGGATCTTCCCGGACCGGGGCACGAACCCGCGTCCCCTGCACCGGCAGGTGGACTCTCAACCACTGCGCCACCAGGGAAGCCCGAAGATGCTTTCTTGTCCGTCATTGGATGGGCTTGTAATCGCCACTAGTCCTGGTGAGGAGCCATGCAGAGCACCAATGTGTCTCTTCTCAGTGTCTCTTGATTGACATTAAACTGTTTATACTGACATAGATGTAGCATTCCAGCCAAGAGCAAGGGGCAAGCACCATTTCCTGGAAGAAGCTGTATGTTCTAGAACTATTTTTCTTCCATTTTAAAAGGGAAAATACTAATAACCAAAGCTTTGCTAAATCCTCCTGCAGTGAAGAATGCAATGAAAGGGGAATAAGGACACATTTAGCTGCTAACCCTGAATACAAGAGCAAATTTTGTTTTTGGCAAGAAGTGTCACGTCTTTGCACCCAAGAAGCACATTTGCCTCTTCCTACAGATTTACTGGTGCAAGGCAGTGGTCCCTCCCTGGACTCCCAGTTTTAGTAAACAATTAACTTGAGGTGAAAATCAAGTACCTCTATTTATTTTCAAAGAAAGAATTCTTCAGAGGACCAGATTTGACTTTTTTTTTTTTAAGTTACAATAGGAAGGCGGGGGGGGGGGGGTTGTTGACATAAAGCAGAATCCTACAGAAGAAAAAGGTTAGTTTTTTAAGCAGTAGCCATTTGCCTGGCTTTATTCAGAAGCTCCAGATAGCCACAGGCTGTCAGAGTATACAGCAACCATCAAAAATGATTGTTTATGGGGTTGAAGAGCCCGGCAACATACAAAAAATAGAAAGTACTGCTAGAAATGCTATCTTCCCAAATCCAAAAGAGCCAGAGATTTGCGGGCGAGCTGCTATTGAGAGCTCTGTTTCCTGTGTGCTCAGCAATCGCCAGGACACTGGCCTTGCCTTCACCCTAGGCAGGGATGTCAGAACCCATCACGACATCCCTCTCACTGTGCGGCGTTGCTAAATCATCCTGTACTCAGCCACAGGGAACGGGGGCAGAGGTAACGGAGCTCAGAAAGAAAGAAATGCTTTTCTACCCGTCCGTCTCCCTCTGCTGTTACAGCCAGCATGGAAAGGGGGTTTTGAAGCGACTGTACACCAAGTTGCAATAAACAAACAGAAGAAACTTTATTGATTTACTTATGTTTTGAAGAGCTAAGAAGCAGTATAGGAAATTGTGAACAGCGATATCACAGGGCTCAATAAGGCAGCTCTCAGAGCAGAACCAAGAAGATGAGGGAATTTACAGATCACCGCTGCCCCGAGACCATGGGGCTTTGTGTATGTATCTCTGAATACAGAAAAATTGAGCAAACAGGCATTCATTCTTTTTGCTTTGCTATGAAGGAGGCTGGGATGGACCTGATTTCTTCTTTGATTCTCTCGCCGATTTGTGTCTGAGTTGCCATGCTGGCGACTGGCATTCTGAAGTACAGCCTATGAGCCAAAGTCAACCTCCCCTGATTACGAATCACACTTTTTTTTTTTTTTTTTTGCATCAGTGTCTCCAAGGAATCCTTTCATTTAGATGAGATCAACCGGTTTGCCAAATACTCCACTACGGATTATACATTTTGTTAAACCGTAGAGAATTTCGCGATGATGAATCTCACTGATGTAAATCCTTCAAATTCACAAATGTAATCTCTAAATAATTTCATTTGTATCATTTTTTTAGAGCCCACCTATAAGCGGTAGCGTATGAGATCTGTCTTTCTCACAAACGTAACCTGATTGCTTGGGATGCCATCATTAGGTCACAGGATTCGCAGCAGCGTCTGCGCTAGGCGGTCAATCATGCGTGTAATTCAATGGTTACTAAGAATGACTGGCCTCTGGAATTGTAGTTTCATAAATGACACTTTACAGGACTCTCACTGATTGTCCTCAGATCTATTCCAAAAGGCCTATAAAGTTGAAATGCAATATTTCATTTCTGACACTTAATCTATGAGGATGTCCCTGGAGATCTATTATGCCTTTAAAATAATTTACGTACATTCTCTAATGATTGTGCCATGCGGAGGGTGCTATCAAAATGCTTTGGGCTTTATAAATAGGTTCAGTGGGTAAGTTAGAGTAAAACTTTCATGGTTACGAGTTAACGGAGAACTAGAGTTAATCAGAAAAAGTAAGCAGTTCATTCCAGTGGTTAATAATACTCTCCAAGGGGTCAGCAATACAGGAATGTTACCCTTTTTATCATCAGCTAAACATTTCTAATAGGATGTCATAGAAAGAGCACAGGTTTTGTACTCAGACAAGCTTGACTTCTGTTTCTTTCTCTGCCACCTAGAACTATTTGACTTGGGTCATCTCTCTGAGCCTCAGTTTCTTCCTTGCTAAAGTAGAGATTTAAAAATTAGCTCTTTCACAGTTTGGTTGTGAAGGCAAACTGAGCCCCTTCACAGAGTACCTGTTGTATCATTGGTCAAGCTAGAAACTTGTTTGCTTTCAAGATAAGTCATGAGAGCATATAGTCCACTCGCCCCCCCCCCCATTCTCCAATTCTTTATTAGGTATTATTTGGGGGACTACGTCCAGGCGAATTTCCTACATTGGTTTCCGAACTACCTCAGGGACAATCTGTGAGCAGTTATTCTGTCCACAGAGGGTGATTGGTGTTCTGTAGTATTTAGGTAGCAGAAAGAGCATAGATATGGAACAGATTTTTAACAACTGCTAAAATGACTGTATCATTCACTTCTAGGAGGTGGCATTTTCAGCCATCCTCAAAGTATAAAACTGACAGCTCAGATGAGACTTCAAAACACCCATGTGGAACCTCAGCTCCTCTTAGCCCACCCAGCCGGTGTTTCTGGGTCAAGCAGTCCCCACTTGGCCACTCTACGCTTTGGTTTTGGGCATGAGTCACTGAGGGTGTGTTTAGTAAGTAAAGATTAATGACAGGGAGTGATCTTTAAATGAAAATGAGTAACTTGTCAACATATCCAAATACGCACTCATTAATCATGCTCCCGAACCTGCATTCTACCTTTTATGTCTGTAGCACATAAAGATGTCAGGCTCCCTTGTAGTGTTCTTATCTAGAAATGCCATCATCCTTAACTTCATTCTCTTCTTAATCGCCACATCATTTCTTTCATGGACCTTACAATTTCTTTCAGAAATATCTCTGCAATCTTTCCAATCTCACTGGGCCAGTGCTGTGAGTCAGGACCTAATCATCACTTGCAAAGGCTGCCAGTTGGTTTCTTTGCTACTCAGGCTCCAACACCAGCTCATCATCACTCATTCAACAGATCAATCAATAAGATATTCAGCGATTACCAAACACCAGGTTCTGTCCCAGATCTGGAAGTCTTCAATGTCGATTACTAGACACCGAAAAGCAAAGGTATGTTTACAATTCAATGAGACGGGTGCTATACTGAAGACATATAACAAGGTGCTTTGAGGGTACACAAAATGGTCCCTGAGTCTCCTAGGGAAGCAATTGTCCTGGAAGACTATTCAGAGGTGATGAGTCACTTCAGTTGAGTCATGAAGGGTGAGTATGCGAAACAGTAAAGAAGAAAGAGAATTTCAGGAAAAGGTGTTGGTCTATTCCAGAGGTGCAAAACAGAGAAAGTGCATAGCAGTTGGCTCAGTGAGGTTACAGCAATGATGTCTGAGAATGTACTGGTTAAGGCTTTAGATAAAGTTGGGGTCTGATTAAGAAGGACTTGATACGACATATTAAACTCTTTCAACTTCCTCCTCCAGGGAAGGGAACCACTGAATAATTTTAAGCAGATGAATAGTCATTTATCTTGGAAAGATCATTTTGGCAGGAGGGGGAGGATGGGCTGGTGGGAGGCTGAAATTCGGCATCTAAGAATCTATCAGAGGCTTTCAAGTGAAATGTGTGTAATGAGATAGATTTGTCACCACTTAGAAAGAGGACATGACACTCCACCTTCTTCTGACTCCTGGTCAAGTAAAAGAGAATGGAGATGATTAGGAAACAAGAGGGTAGAGGGAGCCAGGTGAAGCTTTCTCGGTGCCCCCAGCATTGTGAGGCACCTACCAAGTCCTAGGCAGATACTTCCTTCTTTAATCCAATATTCTTTAAATGGGGAGATCTATGAGAAAACCAATCTAGGAAATCCCAAACAAAATTATGATGATTTCATTTCTCTACAACCTGTTTTCCTCCAACATGTCCCCCCAAAACCATAGTCTGGTGCTGATAACACCTCCAAGAGTTAAACTATTCTTTGTCCATTCTTTTGAAAACCCTTCCCTCTCCTGCAATTCATCTTTCTAATGGGTGTCCCCAGTTCTAGGTTAGTAACTCACATAGGGATCAACATTTCTGGAGGGTATTTTTTTTTTATTGAAGAATAGTTGATTTACAACGTTGTGTTTCAACTTATTTTTTAACATAAACTTAAGATAAATAACAAGTATATAATTTACTAACCAATGTCCCCATACTCAGCCCTCTTTAGCACAGTGATGGGGCATGCCAGTCCATGCTTATCTCTATTTCCAATCTACTCTGGTGTGTTATTGTTGAGGATCTGTTTTCCTCCACCCACTATCTCCAAATGTATTCTGTGGAATTTTCCCTCCTGAGTAGATAACAGGTTCCTTAATGACTTCTTGGGAATTTTCCATAATTTTTTGGGTATTTTTCTGTTATTAAAAGTCCAGTCTAGTTCAGTATAAAAAGTTCAGTACAGAAAGTATAAAATTATACTTTCATATTTGATTCAAAGTTGTCTAATTTGTTAAACTTCATCAAGGGTCAGGCTGGAGATGCAGCAGATCCAGAGGGTGGAGGGGGTGGAGACTATTCTTTCTATCCTCTTCCCACTCCTGCTCCTTGGAGTAGGACATGGTCTGGTGTGAGGACATAGCCTCCTTATCAAAGCCTAACTCTTCTGATGTTGGATGCTGGGAAAACAAACGGGGGAGGAAAAGCAAACGTCATTCAACTTAAAGACTCAGGTTGGTGGTCTTCTCTGTTAATTATCACCCCTCCTCTAACACTGACTGGCCATCAATGCTTTTCCAGGACAAGCAAGTGGTAATCCACGTTGCATGGAGCCTCAGGCTGAAGCAATTTTGCGGAGACTCCTTAAGGAAAAAGATGTAAAATTAGGTAAGAAAGTAAATACTTTCTCAACACGAGAAGAGAAATCACAACAAATTATGACAATGAAAAAGCTGATGAATACCACAAACACAACAGAACTCAGAAAAACAACATATTTTTCTTCTTAACCTCTGAACACACATTTGTAACATGTTTTCTACATTTTCTTGGCTTCGTAATCTTTTTTCACTACCCTACATGACAATGATTTTGTAATTTCATTTTCAGTAGGAAACAAGTTGGCTCAGTTTTAAAAAAATATTGGTAGCTTAGAAAAGCTTTCTTTAGCTATTACTAAAAATTAAATTGTTTTTAGTAACATTACCAAATTACTGATGATTTCATTTCTCTACAACCTGTTTTCCTCCAACATGTGCCCCCAAACCCAGAGTTTGGTCTGATAACTTTCTGATAACACCTTCAAGAGTTATAATATTATTTGTGCATGCTTTTGGACAATTTAGGTTTTAGTAATATCAAGTACATTGAGGGTAGTTATCTACTTATTTTCCTTTAAATCTGAGCTATAATATTTGGTAGAAAAATTCTGCACGTAGCTTCTGGTTGAAATTAGAATTAAAAATGTGTTTCTCTTTCACTACTTACATACTTTCTGTGATGGGTACTTAAGACATATTCATATCACAAGATGACCTCCAGCTCTGTACTTTCAGGGCACAACCACAGATGTGTTGGCGCATGAGTGCTAGGAGTATTTCTGGATGTCATTTCTATACTAGCAAGGCCAGCAATAACCTAACTGTGAATGGAGGTGACTGAGACCCACATGAACACATACCACTGACCCCAAACTAAGTCTGTTCCCAACTCTACTTCCTCTCAACTGCATCCCAACACCACTCAACCCGAGAGAAAATGTGACCAAAGGGACATTGAAGTGGAAAGAGATGGTGATTGCAAGAAATTTTAGTTACAATACTCTACTTTTGTAAGTTAAAAAAAAAACCCAAACCCTATGATTAAGTCACTCATTATTTAGCTCCCTTCCTAGACTTTGGAAACTTAGGCTTCATTAGCTTCATGAAAAATGCGTCACTGGTGATGAACATCCAAGTACTGGCTCTCCAAGTACTGGCCCCATAGGAGCAAACACACTGCCTCATTTTTACAGCCTTGGAGAGCTGATTCCAACTCACCTCCTCCAGCCCCACCTCCACGCTCCCTCCCTGCCTGGTGCCTGCCTCCTGCTGTGTATCTCACCGACCCCCCCGATGATGGACAGCCCTCTCAGGGAGGGTTCCTGCAAGACCAGGAAGGCTTCCCTTTTGTCCCCTTGACCATGGAAACCTCACCTCATGAACTGCAGGTGCGTCGGCTGCTGTGCAGCTTCCCTGCCCCTTCCTCTCCCTTTATCCATCACTCTCTAATTCCCCTCTCTATTTCTTTGCTCAGATAGGTGCAGAGGACAGATTAATAAAACCATTACAAAGAAAACATCCCACCAGCATGAAGATGCTGGTCTCCTCTTCCGTGGGTTCCCTAATCTCTACCTGTCGTTCAGTTCTGCTCTTGTGCTTTGGGTGAGAGGGGAAGAGAAGCACCCAGTGGACTCAGAACTCTCTGCTGGGCTGAAAACACACAGCTCAGCTGGTTCTTGCCTCCTTCCTTCCGCACCCATCCACGTATGAACTTAAGAGCTCGGGGTGGAGTGGCGAACAGCACTGACTGTGGCTGGGCTAGTTCTGAATCTCTTAGTACATCCTTGAAGCGGGATCTGTCCCCAGTTGTTGGTGTTATTCTCAGAATGTGTCCTTCACTTGGGAACCTCAGTTTCCAGTTTCTGGGTAATAGAAGAAGATAACTTCTAAGTCAGAGTCTTGTTTTCAACCCAATTTAGCACATTAATCAGGGACTCATGGACCCATCAATCGCCATCCTTTTTTCCACATTCAGTCCAAGCTACAGCTCTCTCCTCTCCTCTGCTCTGCTCTCCACTTTCTCCTTCTCTTTTCTCCACTTCTCTCTCTGTGTGTCTCATTCCTTTAAGATAGATCATGTTGTATTTCAAAGAACTCCTCCATTAAAAGGAACCTTAGACCTCAAATGGCCCAGGTGTCTCATACCACGCAGTAGCAGATGGGATTCCCATCCAGATGAGTAACTTTAAAAGGATGCTTTCTTTCTTTTTTTTTTTTTTTTTGTGGTACGCAGGCCTCTCACTGTTGTGGCCTCTCCCGTTGCAGAGCACAGGCTCCGGACCTGCAGGCTCAGCAGCCATGGTTCATGGGCCCAGCCGCTCCGCGGCATGTGGGATCTTCCCAGACCGGGGCACGAACCTGTGTCCGCTGCATCGGCAGGTGGACTCTCAACCACCGTGCCATCAGGGAAGCCCTAAAGGGTGCTTTCTTGATCTGCAGTGCAACCTCTTGATTTCAGCCCTTTCTTAGCTGCCCATAACAAGTAGCTACTTATTAAATCATCTTCCTTCTACCGCAAAGTTTTTCTAAATATCTTCATTTTTTTGTTTTATCCTTGACCCTTCCCTGTCCACTGGTGTTGCATTCATATTTCTAACTTCACTGCTTCTTGCGTTGATGAACATTCAGGAACGAAGCATTCTTAAGGTACTGTTACGTTGGATAACTTTCTACTTGTTGGGCGAGATGAGGCCATGCTTTGATAGGTAGTAGTCTTTGGAGGGAGAAGATGTTTATATGCAACCACATAGGAAGTCCGATGTAGTAAAATCTTACATGTGGCTAGCGCACTTGCTTCAAATCAAACCCCCCCACAAAACACAAATAAAATAACTCTCTTCAAAGCCCCAGCGTACACACACAGACACGCACACACACACATGCGCGTGCATGCCAAACACAAAAGACAACAATGAAAATTCACACTGTGCATGTGTAATGAGACTATAGTAATGGGAGAGGGTGGATTATTCAGGAAGGATATATTTTCTGATGTTTAAGAATTCTGTGTGGTATAGAATCACAAAAGAGCAGGGAGAGAAAACAGAATTCCCCAAAGAAAGTCTATCTTATTGACTGACAGAGGAATCAATGGCAAATAGATTCTTTAAACTTTGAAAGTTTTTCAGTCAAAGATGAAAATAAAGTACAAACAGTCTAATTTGCACCATTCTTAGAGTTTTAAGACAGAAGGAAAATGACTTAACGAGGAGGTGCTTGCCTATCGTATGTCTTTAATGTGGATTATAATGCTTTTTAGTTTGAAATGAGACTTTTTAGTCTAATCTGTCAAGAACCACAGGACAGCAAAAGCTATACCAAATATGTGGGTATCTTATGCAGCTAAAATTATGGAACAACTTGTATTAATCTTCAGTTAAAGGAAAAACTAATACAGCACATCCATTTATGGTCTTTTAGTTAAGAGTTTCTAAACTACGTATCTAATAACTATATGTGGACATAAAATCATATGTATATGATAAGGAACACCAGAGCTTTAAATAAAATGAATAGCAGGTCCAATTGGATATCACAGTTAGATTCACCTTGTCTTGAACTTTTTTTTTTTTTTGTGGTACGCGGGCCTCTCACTGTTGTGGCCTCTCCCGTTGCAGAGCACACGCTCCGGACGTGCAGGCTCAGCGGCCATGGCTCACGGACCCAGACGCTCCGCGGCATATGGGATCTTCCCGGACCGGGGCACGAACCCGTGTCCCCTGCATCGGCAGGCGGACTGTCAACCACTGTGCCACCAGGGAAGCCTTGTCTTGAATATTTTTAACCTTTCCCAGTGAATGTTTTCATTGAGAATTACCAACCATTAACGTTTAACAGGTTAGTTCTTTTCCAAGAGTCATAGTAGCTTGATGCAGAGAAATACCCTCTCATCAGGGATGCAGCAAAATCCTCCCTGAAGAAAGAATATGATGCTACCACTATGTGTCCTCTCTCCTCCAAGGTGAGCTCATCCCCAACTCTGGGTAGCTTTGCAAGACATCAGGATCATAGAATTAAATTTGCATTTAATTTAGGTTAGAATTCTCATGTAACTGAAACAATTCAGCAGGGCTACTAGCCCTTTGTCTAAATCAGAAAAAAAGAATCCTTGTCTCAAGACATTTTATTTTCATCGGTCAGAAATTGTTGTAGTATACTAATTGATTTAGCACTAGACACTTTACTGCCACCTGCTGGGAAAATATTATAATAAATATGCAAATAGATGACTAAATTGCACATAGGCTTGTGGGGCCTGAGGTGGGGCCCTGAGGTGAGGCTTAGACCACAATTTTTTTTTTTTTTAGTTTAGATTTTAATAAAGTTTAAATTTTACTTTTAAGAAATGTAACACTCTAACGTGAGGGACTTAAGCCAAGACCTTTGTTTTAGTGAGTTAGTCTCAGGGCAGAGGGGAATCCGTTGATGGAGCATTGTATTTCCATAATAATTAGAAATCTTAAATTTGTTTTGATTGTTTTAGGATTTAGAAAAAAAGCATAAGTCTCAGGTTAGTATCTAAATAAGGCTTGATTTTAAACATGTGCAAGTACTAAATCGTCGGATCTGGATTTGGAGTTACAAGACCCATCTTTGTGTGTCTCGCCTACACAGGGGTAGATCCAGGTCTGGGTGGACTGGATGCTAATATACTTTTGGAAAATTTAAATAGAAATGTACAAAATTATCAATATAGAGTTAAGTACAAAAGCGGACATGTATCCAGAATGAGTGAAGAGAATACAAGAAATAAAAATTTTTAAAAGGCTGACAAATACCATAAACAGCACAAAATCCAGACAAGTAACAATGTTTCTTATTAATTAAATAATAAATATACTTGCATATTCTTGGTTTTTCTCTTCCAATGACAAACATTTTGGTCATAATTCTAATAGAGAAAATAGAAAGGCAATCCAGTCTTGTTTTCCTACGTGGTTGATAAGCATTGTTTTTTTATTATTGTTATAGGTGGGATGCATAAAACATGGGATTTCACAGAAAAACGTTCATGCTGTGTGTAATACTCCTACAGGTCTGTGCCCTACAAACAGGGATTCTTATTGATTCTATTTTAGTTGATTCCCATCAAAAAAGAAAAAAAAATACAGCATGGTGCTTTGTAACTGTCTATGCTTCATTATCAAATGATTCCATTGTGCCTAAGTATTTACGAGAGCTGAATCCTCTACTTAACAGATAAGCATGTGTGATGACTGTAAGAGATCAGCTTCTGCCTTTGCATAATTTACACCTTGTTTCTCCCTCACTTTTTACTGCTCATTCACTTCTAGTACCAGTTGCCAGAATTCGCACTGTGTGTGATATCTGTTCATGCACTTTTTTGTTTTTGACCATAGTATTCCCATTTTATTTTTTATCTTTTTTACATCTTTATTGGAGTATAATTGCTTTACAATGGTGTGTTAGTTTCTGCTTTATAACAAAGTGAATCAATTATACGTATACATATGTTCCCATATCTCTTCCCTCTTGTGTCTCCCTCCCTCCCACCCTCCTTATCCCACCCCTCCAGGCGGTCACAAAGCACCGAGCTGATCTCCCTGTGCTATGCGGCTGCTTCCCACTAGCTATCTACCTTACGTTTGGTAGTGTATATATGTCCATGCCTCTCTCTCGCTTTGTCACAGCTTACCCTTTCCCCTCCCCATATCTTCAAGTCCATTCTCTAGTAGGTCTGTGTGTTTATTTCTGTCTTACCCCTAGGTTCTTCGTGAGATTTTTTTTCTTAAATTCCGTATATATGTGTTAGCATATGGTATTTGCCTTTCTCTTTCTGACTTACTTCACTCTGTATGACAGACTCTAGGTACAACCTGCCAAGACTGAATCAGGAAGAAATAGAAAATACGAACAGACCAATCACAAGCACTGAAATTGAAACTGTGATTAAAAATCTTCCAACAAAAAAAGCCCAGGACCAGATGGCTTCACAGGTGAATTCTATCAAACATTTAGAGAAGAGCTAACACCTATCCTTCTCAAACTCTTCCAAAATATAGCAGAGGGAGGAACACTCCCAAACTTATTCTCTGAGGCCACCATCATCTTGATACCAAAACCAGAAAAGGATGTTACAAAGAAAGAAAAGTACAGGCCAGTATCACTGATGAACATAGATGCAAAAATCCTCAACAAAATACTAGCAAACAGAATCCAACAGCACATTAGAAGGATCATACACCATGATCAAGTGGGATTTATTCCAGGAATGCAAGGATTCTTTAATATATGCAAATCAATCAATGTGATAAACCATATTAACAAATTGAAGGAGAAAAACCATATGATCATCTCAAGAGATGCAGAGAAATCTTTTGACAAAATTCAACACCCATTTATGATAAAAACCCTGCAGAAAGTAGGCATAGAGGGAACTTTCCTCAACATAATAAAGGCCATATATGACAAACCCACAGCCAACGTCGTTCCCAATGGTGAAAACCTGAAAGTATTTCCACTAAGATCAGGAACAAGACAAGGTTGCCCACACTCACCACTCTTATTCAACATAGTTTTGGAAGTTTCAGCCACAGCAATCAGACAAGAAAAGGAAATAAAAAGAATCCAAATCAGAAAAGAAGAAGTAAAGCTGTCACTGTTTGCAGATGACGTGATACTATACATAGAGAACCCTAAAGATGCTACCAGAAAACTACTAGAACTAATCAATGAATTTGGTAAAGTAGCAGGATACAAAATTAATGCACAGAAATCTCTGGCATTCCTATACACTAACAATGAAAAATCTGAACGTGAAATCAAGGAAACACTCCCATTTACCATTGCAACAAAAAGAATAAAATATCTAGAAATAAACCTACCTAAGGAGACAAAAGACCTGTATGCAGAAAATTATAAGACACTGATGAAAGAAATTAAAGATGATACAAATAGATGGAGAGATATACCATGTTCTTGGATTGGAAGAATCAACATTGTGAAAATGACTCTACTACCCAAAGCAATCTACAGATTCAATGAAATCCTTATCAAACTACCACTGGTATTTTTCATAGAACTAGAACAAAAAATTTCACAATTTGTATGGAAACACAAAAGACCCCGAATAGCCAAAGCAATCTTGAGAACGAAAAATGGAGCTGGAGGAATCAGGCTCCCTAACTTCAGACTATACTACAAAGCTACAGTAATCAAGACAGTATTGTACTGGCACAAAAACAGAAATATAGATCAGTGGAACAGGATAGAAAGCCCAGTGTTCATGCACTTTTGTGTCACAATCCTCAGTGAAGAGGCAGAACAAGTCTGGATATTGATTCCTATGCAAGAATGGTTGTCAATAGTCAACTCTACGTGGAAGTGACTGAAAACGCATACCTATATCTCACTATTCCATGATGCATCACCTGGTGTACTACACGGACATTGTGTGGACTGGATTTGATGCAAAGCAGGTAGTAAGGACTTTAAAAGCCTCAGTAAAACATGCAAATGGAAGGGTGGAACTCCACGAAGATCCAGGGTCCTACTACCTCAGTGACGTTTCTGGGAGTTGGACAGTTCGGAGCCTGCCGAGATGTCCTCTCTAAGGTGAAAAGCATGTAGCTGGACCTTGCACCACCTGTGATAAACGGAAGCCTTTTTGAATTTGGAGGCACTATATACACATTTGAAGGTGCTGCTTCAGATCATCTGAAGTGGGAATGATGAAGAGTCATTCACAAAGCTGTCAGTTTTGAGCAGACATGGAAGAAGAAACCATGGGCTCTGCTGGTTTAGGTTTCTTGGTCCTCAGGAGGGAAATGCTTTCAACAGGGGATGTGGCAGTTCTGCCACTGACCTGGAAGATGAGACTGACACATGTTCATTTGGGGCTCCTTATGCACTGACCCAGCAGGTGAACAAAAATGAGTTAATTCTGTGGCTTAAGTGATTACACTTGATTACCAAGGACACCTTGGGCTCCTGCTAGAGAAGTGGGACAATGAGACCCACAGGACTCCCTGGGAGCCTTTAGTACTTCCACACCCAAGGAAAGGGTAGTGGAAAACTTTACCAAAATAAACAAACAAAAAAGGCAGGAAAGTTAAGTACTCCGACCCTAATGAAATGAAGGTTTGCATCACTCCACCAGGTAAAGAACCCAGAGCAGCTGAGGTTCTGGCTGAGAGTGAGAGAAATTTAGAATGGGTATTGAAGAAAGATGCCCCAGGTACCAGCTACAACCTCAGGACCAATCAGAGAAGCAAGGACGATAGCAGCTTTCCATATTTCCTCTTCTTTACATGTGCAGATTTATTTGCATGTACTCACCATCTTCTTTGTACTCCTTCCCATTTTTATCTTATATACTAGTGTGCTGGGTGTTAATTTTTCAGTGAGTCTTTAGTTAGTAGATTTTGCACTGGGAGAGGTAATTAATATAGGCAACAACGTATACAATGACTGTTGGGACTGTGATTCTCACTTTGAGCGGAAGGAGTAAGAACATCTTTACTTGTGAGATCGGTAGCTCCTTTTTTTTTTTTTTTTTTTTTTTTTTGTGGTACACGGGCCTCTCACTGTTGTGGCCTCTCCCGTTGCGGAGCAACAGGCTCTGGACGCGCAGGCTCAGTGGCCATGGCTCACGGGCGCAGCCGCTCCGCAGCATGTGGGATCTTCCCGGACCGGGGCATGAACCCGTGTCCCCTGCATCGGCAGGCGGACTCTCAACCACTGCGCCACCAGGGAAGCCCCAATAGCTCCTTTTAAATGGAAATATTAAGTTGTTTTGTTGATGTACAGGAGTTCAAATATGTGTACAAATAATAGTGCACATAGAGGCTGCATAGCCACAGGGGTCAACTGTGCTAGTTATCAATTTATTACTTCTCAGTTCCAAATTCATTGCCTGCTCTCTAAAGATGGATCTGGGCCGTTTATATTTTGCCTCTGCCAGCTGCTGCAATGTTAAGCTTGGTCTGTAGAGGGCGCCGGAGAGATGCTACAGGAGGGAAGGGATTTGCTGCCCTTTTCTGCATCCTCCTTGGGCTGCATCTTCCTTGGGCAGTGCCCTTAGCGCCCAGAGGCTTCTCCACAGCAGCTCCTGCAGCTCCTGTAGCTCCTGCAGCTTCTCCAGAAACAGGCTCCTGCTGTGCGCAAGCGGCCTGCAATGCCCAGTATTCAGCAGCTTCCCCCAGTGCTGCTAGTAAGATGCTGTTCTATAAACAGCCTTCCTGGCGCCCTGGAGGGAGGTTTCTTGGAAGATCCACCTGGGTGACTTCTCTGCCCCTCAAGGAGCCACAGCCATGCCCTTTCTAGCAAAGTCGGGCTCTCGCTTAAGGAAGGCCTCCCTTGGGCACTTGATCTCAGCCCTGGGGCAGTGACTGTCCTTTATTTCTGTCATTCCTATGTTTTTAGACTTCTCTTTCTTGCCAGCCAATCCCTCTTTACTCAAATTTACCTTCACAGTTAATAATTCTTTTTTTTTGTCCTTATCTGTCAAAATTTATTTTATTTAAAAAAATTTTTATTGGAGTATAGTTGATTTACAATGTTGTGTTTGTTTCAGGCATACAGCAAAGTGAATAAGTCATACATACATATATATATCTCCACTCTTTTTTAGATTCTTTTCCCATATAAGCCATTACAGAGTATTGAGTAGAGTTCCCTGTGCTATACAGTAGGTCCTTATTTGTTATCTGTTTTACATGTAGTAGCGTGGGTATGTCAATCCCAATCTCCCAATTTATCCCTCCCCTCACCCTTTGGTAACCATAACTTTGTTTTCTACATCCATGACTCTACTTCTCTTTTGTAAATAATTTCGTTTGTACCCATTTTTTTAGATTCTACATACAAGCGGTATCTTATAATATTTGTCTTTCTGTGTCTGACTTAATTCACTTAGTAGGACAATCAATAATTCTTTGAATTAAGTCTTTCCACCTAAAATTACTGTGATGTTCACCTCCTGATCTGACCCAAGGTGATACTCCAAATTGAATGTACCCCAAACTCAACTTCCCCTCAGCTGTATACTAGCTTCTCCACACTTTACAACAAGAAGGAAAAAGAGGACACGTTGGAGTAGGAAATGACCTAAATCTTAACCCATTGTGTTTAAAGGAGCCAACTTCTGCAAATTTTACAAAATTATATCACCCTGTGAACACACTTCTGGGTCATCACCACAGACCTTGGAAGGGCCATGCAGTGAGCGGGTCTCTAATCTTAAGCTTCATGGTAAATCTAAAACTGTGTACATTCCTGTTCTCTTCAGTGGATTTTGCCCCAGAAAGCATGTATTTCTAATTTTCCTAAATATTTCATCTCTACTTCATCCTTCTTCCCCGTCCTTCTCTTCTTATTGAATTGGGTTGATCTTTTTCTGTATTTTGAGCTAGATTGGCAGCTTGATATAAGACGATGCCGAGTGGGGCTCCCATTAACTGTAACTGGACGTGACCTGCCATCACAGGACTTGGTGACGTCCTGGGGCCAAGGTGACATTTGACTAAATCCCATAAAAGAACAAAAGCCTTTCCTACTGCTTATCTACCACCCCATAACTGTTTATCCATTTCTCATATTTTCTGGATCTCTTCCAGTAAAGAAAATAGGAATTTTCATTTGGAAATTCTCCATCCTCAATTTTTTTTTACCCTAAGAAGTTTGTTTTACTCTCGAGGTTTCTGTGCTGTAGGGAATTTTCTTGATAGGAGAGTATTCTGTCCGCTACTGCATGTCAGTTTTTATACCGTCAAATCTCTCTTGGGTCTGAAACATAACAGTTATGCATTTAAAGTTAGATTACCATCACTGGCTTACCTGTTTTCTTGGGTAAATGAAGGAAATGGTTACCATTAATTAATACATGTTTATATTTGGACATGAATTTATTTAAAATAAAATTTTGCCTAAAAGACTTACTAATCCTGAGAGTAGAGGAATGTATTAATTAAATGTGGAGCAGTTAGTGGGAATTGATACCACCACTCGTTGAAATCTTTGGCTTCTCTCATTTCTACCATTTCCCACTTATTCTGTTTTTATTCATTCTTTAACTGAATGACCCAGGACACATACTCCGACCTTTCATCAGACTGTTTTCATTCAGCTGTTTTCCCCCTCCACCTACTTGAGCAAGTTCAAACACTCTCCTGACTTAACATCTTTTATTCCCTAAACTTGACATCTGCAAATGAAAAAAGAAGTTTCTTTGGGTAATGTTTATTGACTACCAAAAATGTATAGGTGTTGACAACAGTGTTTATGAAAAGTACCCCCTTAATTATATTTACAGAATGATTGAATACTGTGCAAACATCCAAATTCAGTAAAATATAAAGTACCAGTTTTCGTTGGACAAATTTTAAAATATTTTAAGAGTTTACTTTGAAGGGAGTACAGACTCTCTATCTTCTAATTTCTTTTGTGTGTTATGAGCCATAGATATTTAGAGGACAACTCAAATGTGAGCATTTGCAAAATGGATTTGTGTTTAGTTTGGTTGGTTACATGATTTCTCAGCCTTTACTCCCAAACAAGAGGCTTTGGACTTCCCTAGTGGCGCAGTGGTTAAGAATCCGCCTGCTGGGCTTCCCTGGTGGCGCAGTCGTTGAGAATCTGCCTGCCAATGCAGGGGACACAGGTTCGAGCCCTGGTCTGGGAAGATTCCACATGCCGCAGAGCAACTAGCTCCATGAGCCACAATTACTGAGCCTGCGCGTGTGGAGCCTGTGCTCCGCAACAAGAGAGGCCGCGATAGTGAGAGGCCTGCGCACCGCAATGAAGAGTGGCCCCCATTTGCCGCAGCTAGAGAAAGCCCTCACACAGAAACGAAGAGCCAACACAGCCATAAATAAATAAATAAAATTTTTTTAAAAAAGGCAAAATTCCTTAAAAAAAAACCCAAAAAACAGAATCCACCTGCCACTGCAGGGGACACGGGTTCGAGCCCTGATCCGAGAAGATCCCACATGTCGCGGAGTCACTAAGCCCGTGCAACACAACTACTGAGCCTGTGATCTAGAGCCTGCGAGCCACAACTACTGAGCCCGTGTGCCACAACTACTGAAGCCCGCACGCCTAGAGCCCATGCTCCGCAACAAGAGAAGCCACCGCAATGAGAAGCCCACGCACCACAACAAAGAGTAGCCTCCGCTCGATGCAACTAGAGAAAGTCCATGTGCAGCAAAAAAGACCCAGCACAGCCAAAAATAAATAAATAAATAAATAAATAAATATATATATATATATATATATATTTTTTAAAGAGGCTCTGCTATTTTCCTTTTGTCTGATTGATTGAAGTCAATCAATATTGGAAGGATAAGAGTTTGAAGATACATGTGGAATCACATAAAGGATCATTGACAAACGCACCTATGTTCCTCTTAAGTGAAAGACAATATACGATGTTGTCTCTGTTTTAATTTTAAATAAGCTAGTTTAGAAGGGATAAAGAAGATGTGGTACATATATACAGTCGAATATCACTCAGCCATAAAGAGGAACGAAATACTGCCATTTGCAGAGACGTGGATGGACCTAGAGATTGTCCTACAGAGTGAAGTAAGTCAGAAAGAGAAAAACAAATACTGTATAATATTGCTTATATGTGGAATCTAGAAAAACGATACAAATGAACTTATTTGCAAAGCAGAAATAGAGACACAGACATAGAGAACAAACATATAGACACCAAGGGGGGAAGGAGGGGTGGGATGAATTGGGAGATTGGGATTCACATATATATGCTACTCTATCTAAAATAGATAACTAATGAGAACCTACTGTTAGCACAGGGAACTCTACTCAATGCTTAATGCTAAATGGGAAGGAAATCCAAAAAAGGGGGGATATATGTATACATGTGGCTGATTCACTTTGCTGTACAGCTAGAAACTAATACAACATTGTAAAGCAACTATACTCCAATAAAAATTAATAAAAAATATGAAAAATGATCAAATATTACCAATTGTTAGAATAGAATAAAATAATGAAATATTTAAAAAAAAGCTAGTTTAGAAACTCGTCTGATGCTTACCATGAACCAGTTCTCCTAGTTCTTTAATGATGAGATTTCCTTCCTGTATGTGAGAGAATAATTATCCATTTTCTAAATAAGAGTGAGGACTAGAGCCAAGTGGCCTGGGTTGGCTCTGAGTTCCAAGGTTTATGAGTCATATGACCTTGAACACATGACCTCATTTCCTCAAATGTCAGTTTGCCCATCTGAGAAGTACCCACCTCCACACCTTATTGCAAGGATTAAATAAATTAATCCATGTCAGGAATTTATCCCAGTGCTTGGCACATGGTAAGCAGTCAATAGATTTTCATGACTATTATCTATAGGTCAAATATTTCTATTTAGATATGTACCTAGAAGTATTTACTTAATGAAAAACTAACCTACTCTGGGCTGACACTGTTCTAAGTGCTTTACAAATCATTGGATTCTTATTAAAGCCCCATAAGGTTGACACCATCAGTAGTATCTATAGATAGAGAGAGATGATTTTCTCCAACTGATAAATCACATAACTGACACAAAAAGAGGGGCAGGTCACTTGCCAAAAGTGACACAGCTGCTGAGAGGAGAGGGACACAGCCGTTGCCCACCAGCCTCTGCATCTCGTCTAAGATGAGGTCACCGGCAAGGAACAGCAGAGATTCAGTGACTCTCAATTTTGCAGCATACAATGACTTTTGTCATCTCCTTCCTTCTGCTTAAGGCTTGAAATGCAAACGGTTTTCTATCTTGTGTCATGAAATCAGTAAGGGAAGTTGCACTCCAGCGTAACAGGTAAGGGATTTATCCTTATAGATGCATGGTTTTGATCAAGCTTTGGGTTTAGTTCATCTAACCGTTTGCGGTTCGACATTCTAAAGGTGAGTTTAACTTTACCCCTTTTCTCTGTCTTAGTGACGATGAGGTCTTGGCTACTGTCCATGCAAACTTAACTGCGCATTTCCAAGTTTTTCCTCTTTCATGGATTTAACATGCATTTCTGATTGTAATCCATAAACTTGCGGGGCTGTACAGGTGTTGTCCTCTCTCTCATGGAAAAAATGCCAGATACTGTTTTTCTAAAGACATCTTTTTTGGTTTTTTTCTAAAGGTACGTTTTTGTTTTGGAGACATCTGAGTTGTTATAATCTCACAAAGTCTTAAAAAAAGGTTATTATTTCAGAGGCACATCCTAGGCTGAGGAGGTGTCAGCTTTGTAACCAGATAGACCTGGGGTAAGGACCAGACCCTTTATTTCTCTTTAATCTTGTTTTTTTTTTTTTTTTTTTTTTTTTTGCGGTACGCGGGCCTCTCACTGTTGTGGCCTCTCCTGTTGTGGAGCACAGGCTCCGGACGCGCAGGCTCAGTGGCCATGGCTCACGGGCCCAACCATTCCACGGCACGTGGGATCTTCCCGGACCAGGGCACGAACCTGCGTCCCCTGCATCAGCAGGAGGACTCTCAACCACTGCGCCACCAGGGAAGCCCAAATGATTAATCTTTTAAAGCTCTCATTTCCTTCCAGAGTTGTTCAGAAAGACAACCTGAGAAAAGCACTTAGCATGTGCCAGACATATAGTAAGTATTCAAAAAACATTAGCAATTATGTTACTTTAATAACAAAATCATGTTCTTTGCACAGAGACCTGTTCAGCTGAGCTCCTTCCTCAATTCCCTGGGAGTACTGCATAGAACACATGGGTGAGAGTACCATTTTTTCCCTCACCAAGATTTTAGATGATTTTTGTTTAGTTTTGTTCTGTTTTTCTTTTGAAAAGGTGCTAATTCTCTTTCCGACCTCTGAGTTGTTTCTATAATACCACTGACAAATCACACCCAGCCAGAACCTTTTAATCAGAGCATTTACTGGGCATGACCCTTGTCCTCAGAGAAGTAATTTGTGCTTCCAAGTCCTTGCTGAATAATTTATTTGTGTACAGAGGCTTCAAAAAATTGAGCAGACAAACGTTTCATTTTTATGTTGTATTGCTGTGGTCAAACGAACTCATCGCACGTGTGTGTGTGTGTGTGTATGTGCTTCTAGCTTCTTGCTGCTCGAAATCATAAGGAGACTGAAACTTTTTTTTTCTTGACGTATAGTTGATGTACAATGTTGTGTTAGTTTCAGACGTACTGCAAAGTGATTCTGTTATACATACATGTATTCTTTTTCAGATTCTTTTCCCTTATAGGTTATTATAAGACATTGACTATGTTTCCCTGTGCTATAAGTAGGTCCTTGCTGATTATCTATTTTATATCTAGTAGTGTGTGTATCTGTTATTTAAAATAATTATTGTCAATTGCACCTTCCTACAGCACCTCGGACAGGAATAAGTATAACCATGACTCTTAGCGAGCCTTCTCGTTGCCAGTCACGACAACTGTTACCTTAATTCTCACATCTTATTTCCCCAGTTTTGCAGATCAGAAAATGGAAGTTCAGAGGATTTAAGGGACTTGAGCAAGTCTCTAGAATTTACAGGTGTCAGAACCAGAATCTAGCATCCCGATGCTCACGTCCGCAGCCATTGTCTATTCACCACGCAGCTCCGTGACCGCTTGTTCGCTAAAACAACTCTGCGCTTTCAGGACGCGAACCCACAATGAGAAACCCTCTGGAAACACTCTGAGAAGGCTCTGCTTAATGGCCCAGTGTTTTCGTTTTCCCTTATAAAAAGTTTGCCAGTAATATTGCATAAGTTTGCCTTGGACTATGGTAATAAAAGTTAAGGTTGTTTTACAAACGAAATCGATGAATGATCAGTGCGGTCCAATAAAAGTTAGATGTAATCGATAGAAAAAGAAGGAAAGAATGATTGCAGTGAAGGTGCCATATCAGGAAGGCTTTCAATAACCCAAACACTCAAAACACCAGCAGATTTCGCTCTACACATTAACACACTATAGGGGGCGGGTTGTAGCCCCTTTTTTGGCCATTAAGTTCTCCCTAAATTAATTCCTGGAGAAATTATAGGCAAATAGCACCTTCCCTGCAGTGCTTTTTTTAATGCTGTAAGATAAAGATTAAGAAACCCCATGGCCCAGTAAGAAACCCATTTAGTAGTCTCTTTGTACTGATAAAATTTCTTCTGGCACTGGACTCCCACTGTCAAAAATACTATAACATTTTATTAGTTTGCAAAAGATGAAAATGTTACCAGATGTTAAATTCAACGAGCAAGTTAACAACTTCTGGTTTCAAATGGGTAGCTTTCCATCTTAAAAAAAGAAATTAAAAATAAAGACTTCATTTGCCAGCCACAGCATTAAAAACGAGTCATTTCTGACTTGAGTTTGTCATGATTTAATCTCACAGGATTGAGCTTTTGAATAATGGGCTATGTGCTAATTATCTTAATTCCCAGCTGGCTTTCTAAAGGCCTTCTTTTGAACCCAAAAGGCATGGGTTTCCAGAACAAAGTAATTAAATAACTTTTACCCAGTGGCATTCTGGCCACAGATAGGACATGCTTTAATGCAGAAAATCTTACTATTGTTCGTGTGTTACATATTTTTTGCTCTACCATGGCGATGTCTCTCCCGCCCTGGCCTGGGTCTTTAGCATAAAAGGTTTATTGAAATGAAAACATTTCAGGGGTCGTTTCCTCACCTGGTTCTTTAATCAGGGCTGGCCTTTTTACCTAGTCCTTCTTTACTCCACGTGAGTAAGGTGAGTGGGTCAGCAGTCACACGGAAAAAGCAAGAAGAATAGGAGAGGTGAATACATGTACCAAGTGAGTGTGGGCCTGTGTTTTATTAGTCTTTTGATGGATTGCACCGGATACTTGGGGGAAACACGCATGTGGCATTTTTCATCTGTATCTCGGAAGGATTTTTCAATGTTTCACCTTAGGTTCTTCAAAGAATAATGCTTTGGTTCAGTAATAGCTATAGAAACCTTCTCCTTTGATATCCAAGGGTGGTGAGGAACTCTTCTTTTGATTAAGGAACGCTCAGGCGATTGAAGAACGTTATAATAGATGAAATAGGGGAGGATGCCAATCATCTCCCATTAAGTCAGGCTTATATTAAAGGCAAAATTGAGCCTAGTGTGAAAGAATATCTGATTCCGCATAGGAAAACACGCAGTGTTCTTTGCCTACCTTGTGTAATTTTTCCTTTTCTGTTCCTTCCTGGAATGTGCTAATCATTTCAACCCTTTTTCTAAATAGGGCTGGTGATGACGTTGTCAAAATGGTCCTCAAATTGGCCAAGTGATAGCTGTTGCTTGAATGCCGTCTAGGGGCTTTTGTTGTCAATGCTGAAAACTTTGGCTTCGGGGATTCATTTCTCAGGTGGTGCCTGTTAGAAGACCTGCAGTTTTCTGGATATTTGCATCTCATTGTTTGAAATGGGAAGTGTGTTATTGTGTCTAGTACCCCATATGGGAAGGCAAATAAAGATCGTTAATTTCCTACCACACTTTCAGGATGTTTTCAAATTAAGATAGAGTAATATTTCAGCTACAGAGACTACCTTAAAAGTTAATCATGTAGATGCAACTTCACCTGAAATAGAGACATGTAAAAAATATCCTTTAGCTGGAGAGCAATTTGTCAAAGTTTAAAATCGATATTGGGATGGACGAGGCAAAGCTGCATTTATATAACGCCACTGATTCATAACATTCACATCAACTTTGGGTTTTACGGGAAGGATTCCATTTGCAGACCCATGCACTTCTCTCCTGGCCTGGACTCTAGACCCACTTGTACTAACTTCCTGCTTCCCTCCATGCCCCTCCCCCTCCTTCCCTCCCTTCTCCCTTTCCTCCCTAAATTAAACTGAGCACTTACTCTGTACCAAGCACTATGTCATGGTCTATATGGCCTCCATGGAATTTAGCAACTAAAGGGAGACATATTAAAGATGTAGTGTCATAAATACTCATATCATTACAACAGGGATAAGGGAAAAGCTTACGATTTTCCCAGAGACACTTGATCCTTCTGTTACCTTCTCTCCATGAGAGTGTCTGCCATCCACCGAATCCCACAAGCAGGACTCTTTTCCCCTCTCCTTGAAGTCCAATCTCTAAACGAGTGATACCTGTCATGCCCCTTAACACCGGCTGGTCACTCCCTCCTGTTCTTTCCCCCTGTTTCTGCCTGTGGGGTGTCCTCATTTCTCTCACCTGTATTTCATTCATTGTGACACTAGTCTCTTTCTGTTCTTCAAAGGACCTCCCTTCCAGTGTGGGCTTCACATTCGTTTTCCATGATCAGATACATACGGAGGGCCTGTTAGAGCCAGTCGCTGTGTTGGGATTATAGTTTTCAGCACATACGCCTGAGCGTGCCTCCCCCTTTCCCAGGCTTATAAAATCTCTGGTGGGTTGTCATAGCCTCTGAGCCTCTGAGGCCAGACTCTTCGTCGTGGTATGTGTGGTCTTTACATTAAGCCCCCAACTTTTCTCTTTCTTCTTTCTCCACCCCTTCCTCCCTCCCTTCATTCCCTCTTTCTTCACCAGTCTCTGATAGTACTCCCTGTACCTAAACTTTCCATGATTCAGAGAGTGGTCTCTGTGCTTCCCATCTCTCCTCCCTTTGACACATTTCTACTTATCCTTTAAGACCCAATTTTCCTTCTTCCGTGTGGCAGTCTCTCTGGATGGCCCCGCCTGGTTTAGGCCTCTGTTTGGCACAGCTGTGCTCTGTTTACATTTTGTCTCTTGCATTAAACACCAAGCTCTTTGAGCCCGAGACTACATCTCATTTATGTTTGTGTCCTGATGCCTCTCTCATGGCTAGCACGTACTAGATGCCCAATAAAAACCAAACATATGGCTCAGTGACTTAATGAACTGATGTTTAGTTTGTTTTCACTTATTAAGCAATCAGTTGCTAAATGGTTTTTCACAGCTTAGCTAGGAAAGGAGATTCTTTTATTACTGATTTTAAAATAACTATCCTAGGAAAGCGGAAATGTCTAACCAGTGTCTAACCCACAAAGACCCGGAGGCCCTGGAGGTGTATCTGGGGAGGTGTTCCCTGCCCTTCCCCATTCTGATTGGAAGGGATGAGCAGATGGTGAGCATCTGATGTGTCTGGGGGCTAGAGGATGAGGCAGACTGAGGGTAGGTAGCTTTCCTTGCAGGGCTGAGTGAGGAGAAGACGATCTCTGGGCATAGAAGTCTTAGAACCCACATTTTCTTCCCACATCATGAATGCCGTCTCAAATTCATCTGTTTCTCCTTCAAAAGTTGGCACAATGAGAGTCATTAGTCGACTACAGCTTACAGATTAAGTGACGCTGATGTGCACAATTTTCTGCCCTGATCCGCTCTATTAAGCATCTCATTTGTTACATTACTTGGCGCTTGCAGGGGCAGCGCCTAGATGTCGCCTTGCTGAGACACGGTGCGCACGAACAGCTGAGAGCCTGCTTCTGCTTCTGAGCCAGGGAAGGAGGACGGCCCCACGCCTTCTCCTTTTTGCAGCAGAAACTTAGTGCCTGTGGAAGAGAAAGGTTCCTCTCCCTGCTTCCCGAAGGTTAGCCACGCACACGATGATGCATTTTCACTGGTCTGTCCGAACAGTTTCCATCGTCTTTTCATCTGGCAGTTGAAAATTCCAATGTATTTATTGTCTGCTAGAACGAGAGGTGCAATTAGGTTTCATTAAATGGTAAATGTGGGAAAGGTAGGATTATGTTATTACTGCTCAGACCCACCCCCTCACAGCCCGACTGGTACACCTCAGTATCGGGTTCTTTCAAAGCGAGGTGACTGGCGAGGATTTGGATAAGTCTGTGGCTGAAGTACAAAGGCTCAGGCCAGGAACACTTTCTCTGTCCTGCAGGATCACCCTCTGAGGTCAATATCGCATCTGAAGGCGGCTTCGCTTTGAATATGACAGGTTACACAGAAAACCACAGGGAATCCGCTGGTTCCTGGAATAAGTAATAAGAACTGAAACAGTAATCTTTTCCTCAAGTGCAAATTTGACAACTGAACTGTGTCTGACTAATATCGAGCACCCCTATCGACCTGTGGAGGTCAATAGTTGGGCTGCGTTCTGCTCTGTACTGACTGCTTACGTTTTCTAAACGAGGAAGAAAGGGCCAAATGGGAAAATTCAATTGCACCTGGGCTAAGATGTTGTGGGGATTTTTACAGGGTAATTTAATTGTATATGGTCAATGAAGGCTCTCTTTTGAAAACTTGGTTTTAGGTTAATTTTGCTCACGTGTATTAATCCTATAGAGATCAATGTGTTCTTGGGGGAATCAGGGTGACATAGTTATTTTCATTCAACTGTAAATCTTGGCCTAAGTTGTTTTTATAAACCAAGAGATAGTGAAGCAAAATGGGAGACTCCTGGGCTTTGGATCCAAAGAGATTTGTGCCTGAGATTTGGCCCCATTTATGCTCAATGACATCCTTGGACAAACGCCTTAAGTTACTTGGTTCTCCTTCTCTTAATAAATAATAATGTAGCAAGACGTTCTCTAACATAATCCAATTAGGACTGGTTGTTAATAAATGAAAAAAAATCAGTTTAAGTGGGGAAATATAAAAATGACATCTGAACAACACCAAATTTTAATTTTACTTCGAATGTCTACAAGTACATTCATTCAACAATCTTTTGATGCCAGGCCAGCATCAATTCTCTGGATAGGTTTTCCTGATTAGTGTGAAATTTCTTACCTAAGTCATACTTATGATGTATTATATAGACTTCCAGTTTTTACTTGTGTAAAGAGGGAATAACAAAGAGCCTCATGTAAGAAACTCAGTAAAGTGCCCCTTGATCTATTTTACAATTTCTCTCCATTTTTTACATCTGTCACATCCACACTTAAGAGTAATTTATTTTAGCAACTCACCATTTTCAAGTCTTTCCGGGAAACAACAAGCCTCTTTTTATTCTCCTATTTTGATATTTAATCAGGTTGCATCATGACAATAACAAGTACAAAGGACAATATGCACGTGTGTAGAGGAACATGGCTGCCTCTTGCCAAGCATACATCACCCCTGCAGGAGCAGAGGGGCTCCCTCTAGAACAGGGCTGATACCCAATTGCAAATGTGAGCTACTTGTGTAATTTTAAGTTTTCTAGAAACCACGTTAGAAAGGGAAGAGAAGGTGAAATTAATTTTAATAATGTGTTGTACTTAACTCACTATATCATTCGTTGATTACATTGATTAGGTAATCAATATGAAAATGATTGAGATATTGACATTCTTTTTTCGTAGGAAATCTTTATATCTGTTGTGTATGTCACACTTGCAGCTGGCCCCATTGCAAATGTTCAGTATCCACATGGGGCTAGTGTCCACCATACTGGGCAACACAGCCTAAGGACTAGCCTATTATTCACAAGTGGTCAGTGTGCCGTGGGCCTTGGTCCGTATTTGTGCCGGAGGAGTGGGAAGCTCTGGTCAATCCAATGAGGCAGAGAAGGGAGAGATCTTTTGAGGCAGGTGGTGCTGGACCCCCTCGCAGGCTTGTTGTAAGGACCGGTCATATTGAGAATATACTCCAGGCAATCACTACACGATATGCATTCCACATGCCGTGTCATTTAATCCTCCTGAAAACACTTGGAGATAAGTGTTATCTGGAAACCAGAATCGGAGAGGTTAAGTGACGTGTTGGTAATCACAAGGCTAGTGAACAGTGCAGCCATTTAAAAGCTACATTCTTCTAGCTCTAAAAGGAGGTTGGTATTATTTATTGTGATAATATTAATTATAACAATATCAACCATGGTGATGATGGCCTATGTCGGACCCGCAGGAGTCAAGTTCTCCAACTGCGGCTGGTTGTCTCTGATGAGCCCGAGTCATCCAGAACCACCAGCCCGCAGTAGCTGAGTTGAGTATCACGTAAACTGTAGTTGTTCAACGCCTTTCTACCTCCAGACTGGGAGGATGGCTAGTCTGTTCCTTGGTTTGAAATGACTCCCGGTATCATCCTCTTTTCCTTATTTGACAAAGTCAGTTCCAATACTCTCTCCTGCCGGAGGCTTTCCTGGACTCTCTGCTTACCACGCCCTCTTGATTTGCTCATACCAGGCACGGGGCTACTCATTTCTTCTCCTTGGGAAGATGTCTTGGCTGCACTGTTGTCTTGACGCCTGAAGTATGTACGGCATAAAGTATTCTAGTCGTTTCCGTATTGCTGCTTTAGCAAATCACCACAACGCGGTGGCTCTGAAGAACAGAAATGCATTCTCTTACACTTCTGGAGCCCGAAATGTGGACTGCGTCTTACGGGGCTCAGTCAAGGTGTGGGCGTGGCTCTCTCCCTCGGGAGGGGAGTCTGTTTCCCTGCCTCTTCCAACTTCTGGTGGCTGTGGGCATTTCTTCTCTGTGGCCACTCTGCTCCAATTCTGCACCCTTCGTCTCATGACCATCTCATCTCCTCTTTGGTCTGTAGTCAAATCGCCCTCGGCCTCCCCATTTTATAAGGACACTGATATTTACATTGAATGTCCATCCGGACACTCCAGGGTAATAGTCCCATCTGAAGATGTATAACATAACCACACCTGCAAAGCCCCTTTTGTCATGTAAGGTAACAGCCACAGGTTCCAGGGATTAGGACTTAGATATCTATCTTTAGGTCTGTTATTCATCCCACCACCAGCATTTTGAAGGAAGGGGACAATACTTAACTTCTTTTTCTCCTTTTGGCACCTAGTTTAGTGAGGGTTATGTTTAAAATAAATGCTTAGTAGACATCTGTTGCTTGCCAATTTTACTACGGCTCTTGGGTGATAAGGTTTCCATGTAATAAAGAGCTTGTGTTATTTGTAGGCGAAAGTATAGTTGATGTATAAAAATGTAAGGTGACTGAGTTTAGGAATGAAATTAACTTCTAATCCCAAAGAAGTCCTGAGCCTTTCATTTATTTATTTATTTGCTTTGACTATATATATTTTTATTGAAGTATTGATTTACAATGTTTCAGGTGTACAGCAAAGTGATTCAGTTTTAGTTTAGTGATTCTTTTTCAGATTCTTTTCCATTATAGGTTATTACAAGATATTGAGTAGAGTTCCCTGCGCTCTACAGTAGGTCCTTGTTGTTAATCTATTTTATATATAGAACTGTGTATCTGTTAATACCAAATTCCTAATTTATCCCCCCCCCCCGCCACTGCCTTCCCCTTTGGTAACCAGAAGTTTGTTTTCTTTGTCTCTGAGTCTGTTTTTGTTCATTTGTACCGTATTTTAGATTCCACATATAATTGATATCATATGATATTTGTCTTTCTCTGACTTACTTCACTTAGTATGATGATCTTTAGGTCCATCCATGTTGCTGCAAATGGCATTATTTTATTCTTTGTTATGGTTGAGTAATATTCCATTGTATATATGTACCACGTCTTCTTTATCCATTCCTCTGTTGCTTCCATGTCTTGGCTATTGTAGATAGTGCTGCTATGAAAATTTGGGGTGCATGTATCTTTTCTAAGTAGAGTTTTCTGGATATGTGCCCAGGAGTGGGATTGCTGGGTCATATGGTAACTCTATTTTTAGTTTTTTAAGGAACCCCCATACTGTTCTCCATAGTGGCTGCACCAATTTACATTCCCACCAACAGTGTAGGAGGGTTCCCTTTTCAAGTCCTGAGCCTTTTACTTTCTCTTCTTCACAGACTGGATGGGGAAGGCACAGTCAAGCGTTGGGTGCTGCCCAACTCCAGAGGACGCTGTGCACGTCGTGTTCTGTGTGTCTGGTGTCCCCAGGAGGACATGTAGTCACCACAAGAATAGAAAGTCGTGCTGTCTGGACCTGCACAGGGACAGGTGCTGTCACAGGGAGATGTAACAGGTGTGGCCATTTTTCTAGGACTAACATTCAATATTAATCTTAAAAATATTTAAGCTTATATCACATTGAGGATTATTTTGTTTATTTTTCTTTTGTACCACCTCCATCTCCCAAGACTGTGACATGGGACATATTTTGAAAGAAAATATTTCTGTGATGGAGGGAACCTACATGTTGGGGACTTGTATAGATTTGAGGTTTAGGATTATGATTTCAGGAGACAATCGAGGTTGAGATCCTGGCATCTGTGATGCTGAAAAGGTAAGCTAGTAAAATATCCCCTACAGGAAGCCTGCCCCCAGCCTTCGTGTCCCAGCACTTGTGAGTTCGCAGCCCCTGCACCCCATGCTCCCATGGGCTCCGATCTCAGCAGTGACAGGCTTCACTGAAGTGTGTTGCATCTTCTCCTCTGACCACCCTGGCTGTAGGCTCTTGGGCTTTGGGTTCAGCTGTGCTCAATCGTTAATCATACTCTGTGCCCAGGCCTGAGCCCAACACGGTGGATGATGGGGTGGACAGATAGTGTCACTGCTTTCACGGAGCTCACAATCCAACACAAACAACAATTCTAATTCCACTCCAATTCTAATCCAAGAACCTAATTCTAATCCAACAATTCTAATCCAATTCTAATCCAGTTACTGTGTTTATGACATACCCGGAGCTGTTCTCAATACTACATTAACCCACTGAATACTTTCAACATCCCCAGGGGTAGGCTGTTCATCTCCTTATTTCCCAGATGAAGACACTGAGGCACAGAGAGGTTAAGTAACTCCCCCAATGTCACACAGCTGGGATTTGAACCATGATGGTTGGTCCGATGCTAAAACTCATGCGCTTAATCTTTATATTATAGTGCTTCTTGGCCAGTGATTGTGATGTAAGTATGTGGGGAGGTGTGCGTCTTACACTGAAAAGTGAATTTAAGACTGGTTTTGAGGGAACTCCCTGGCGGTCCAGTGGTTAGGACTCTGTGCTTTCACTGCCAAGGGCCGGGGTTCAATCCCTGGTCAGGGAACTAAGATCCCAGAAGCCGTGTGGTGTGACCAAAAAAGCCCCCCGAAAACTGGTTTTGAGAAAATGGGGGTTGAGTAGGAATGGGTAAATACTTTGTGAATGGGCAGTTCAAAAAGCCACTGTAATTATATGAACATATACTAGAATATAGATTATATAATTATATGAATATGTAGTGGAAAAGAATAATAGAGGAAGCTCAGTGAGACATATCCCAGTTCCAAAAGGCTGAGGATGACTTATATGTGTGTGTGTATAAATTTTTAAAAATATGTGCGTGTGTGTGCATATAAAATTTAAAAATACATACATATATATATATATTGTACCGACGAAGGGATCTAGTTGAGCAGAAGTGTGAAGGGGGATAGAAATCTTACTGGAAAAATCCACAATAAGAGAGGGAGGGTTGGCAGCAGAGGGTCCAGACAGAGGTAATGAAGGCTGAAGGCTGAGAATTTGCTAGAATTAAGGGAACAGAGTAAACCATTGGCGGCAGAGATGAAATTATGAGGGTGATATAGGAATGCAGACCTTTACACTTAAAGCTTTTAACACAAAGCTTAGCATAGAACAAACGTAAACACAACCACTTAATTCATGAATAAATCAATGAATAAATCAATGTGCAGAGGGTACGTGGCATGTTTTGATATTGATATTTTTGGATTTTTTCCAAAAGTCTCTGAACGTGTGGAAGATGAATTTATACGCAGTTCTCACTGACAGCATCTAGGGAAAACTAATTTTCAAGGAATGAGGAACATCTTTGCGGTCCTGTGCTGCACGTAATGATCTTTGCCTACTCAGACTGCAGTCTGAATCACAGCACCCCAGAACCATCACTACGGTCATGGATTATTGTAACTGAGCAGGGCCCTGTGGGGCTTTCCTGGGACAGGCCTTCCCCCATACCCTCTGCTTTAGCTCCTCTCTGAAATGCCTAGATGACAGTATCTGATGCACATTTCCTGAGTTGTTTTACAGATGCTAAAACTACAATCAAATGGAAGACGTTAACTACTTGATGACCATGAGCTCGTAGTCCCCAGACCTACTGGAGCCTGAGGACTGATGATGTTAACCCCTGTGACACTGCCCTGTTACCTCACCATCAACCAATCAGATAACTGTGCAGGAGCTGATCACATACCCTGCGACCCGCCCTCCCTCACCTGGCTTTTAAAAATGCTTTGCAGAAACCCTTAGGGGAGCTTGAGGTTTTTTAGAGCATGAGCCACCCGTCTCCTTGCGTCGCCCTACAGTAAACCTTTCTCTGCCTAAACTCTTGACATTTCGGTTTGTTTGGCCTTCCTGTGTGTTGGGCACACGCACTTGCACTGACATTATCAGTGCTCTGAGGGATGTGCACGTCCTTGTCAACAGAGAACCCTGGATGATAGAAACCTGGGTGCCAGTTTACCATCTTTTTTCTTTTCTCCATTTAGTAACATTTAGGGAATCCAAGACTGCCGTAGAATCAAGAATTCTCAGAATCCACTTCTAAATCCAAAGCACAACAAATAAATAAATAAACATGAAAAATAAATAAGGTCGACTCCGGGGCTGATTTTGATGTGTATTTAGCCACTACAGTAGCTGATTTTGTTGGGTTCTCAGGGGATGGCAGAGGGGAACACATGAAAGCTGACTTTTAAAGTTTTCGTTAAAGGAGCCTCTGCGATGAGATGAAATTGCTTCGGAAGGGAAGGGCTCTCTTCCAAAGGCATGAAAAAGGTAAAAGGGGATGAAATCTAAGGAAGAGGGAAAACATTATAATAAAAGGCTCACGTGTAAAAGAATGTCATGTGGGCTGAGGGAATAGACTGTGAGTGGTGTGGAGAAATACCGAAGATTGCAGAAAACCAAAGGCCTTTGAAGAAGGGACTGGCACCCTGAAAAGAAGGAAACTGTTTGCTTAAGAAGAAGGATTCGTGTTCTGTCTAAACACACATTTAGACGAGATGAAACAGGAAAATAAAGAATTAACTTCCACTCTGTTTCACTCCTATGGACTGTAGCATTACCTCTAAATCTCTCCATACACCTGCCCTGCAGAAAAGGCTCAGCCTTGAACTCTAGTTTAAAAGATCTGATGTGAACCAGCAGCACTGAATTCAAATTCTAGAACTGCCTTTCTGAGAGACCTTAGGTGAATCACAGTGTCTTTCGCCCATTTCAAATTCATTTGCTCCTTTGGCCACTGAGACTTGCACAGAGGTGTGAATTTAAAACTGAGCTGGGGAAAAATGGGGGAACATTTGTAAACACTTGTCAGTGGGACTTGGAAAATGCTCCTGGCTTCAATTCTACCAAGACCATATGGCAATGTGGAAATGTTGAAGGCCATAACAAAAGGGATTTAAACTGTTCATATACTATGGATACAACTAAGAAAAAAGAGGAAATAATGGATATGGTAGAGACAATGACTATTTTTTCTTTGTGTCATTTTAACAACGTTTATACAATTTTTTTAAAGTGCTATAGAGTAAAAGGTACATTGACACACAGATGCTAGGATGTAGAAGTGGTGTCTTCTTCCTTCAGTGTGTCAAGTCCCCACTCTACACGCAGTTTGAAAATATTTAAATGACAGATTTCTCACACTCATAACATGTCAGAGGGAACCTGGCCCTGACACAGGAGAGGTGAGATTCTTTGAGAAGAAACTGGAGGCAAAGCCATGTATTACCATGGATTTATCCCTCTTGTTTATACCTATGTCTGTTAACAGCCTCTCCGCCCCCAATTTCTGTGCATAATCAAAGCCCAGATCACACACAGGGGATCCCCTTAGGAAGATATTTTGAGTAGCTCCAGGAAGGTGTATTCCTAAGTTATCTCCCCTCTTGGGGAGCTATTCCTTTGTCTTAAGAATCCCCTTTCTTAAAGGTCTTCTTTGAAAATGTAAATAATCCTGAGAATGGTAATGTAGAAAATCGCCAAAACCATGGTGTGAATGAATTCTTCAATCTGACATTAAGTACACTCTGCTTCTTGCTATTAACTCAAAATCTCTTGCCCAGACCACTCTACTGCCTGATTCCAGCTTTTTTAAAAAAACATTTGTATGTATGGATGTATGTATGTATGTACGTGTTTTTTACTTTTGGCTGTGTCGGGTCTTAGCCGCAGCACGCTGACTCCAGAGCGAATGGGCCCTGCAGTTTGTGGCATGCCGGCTCACTAGTTGGGCTCAGTAGTTGTGGTGCGTGGGCATGTGGGATCTTAGTTCCCCCACCAGGAATTGAACTTGCATCCCCTGAACTGGAAGGTGGACTCTTTACCACTGGACCACCATGGAAGTCCCATGACTCCAGCTTTCCACTTTCCAAACTCTCTTCTCCTCTGTCACCAGTTCTCTTTCTAAAACTCAGATTAAATGTATTATTCACATTCTGAAACCCATTCCCTGTAGCAAATTTTCTTTCAAACTGAAGTCACAATCCATTTGGTGGGTTACAACAGAACTTAACAAAATGAAACAGAATTAAACAGGATAGAAATACCAGTATTTTCACAAATTGAAAGGTAAGTTTTATTACACAAAACTTTTATTTTAATTATTACGTGTATATTTGCATTAGGCTACGTATAGAGAGCATTCCTTTCTGTGTATTGTGGTCTGAAATTTGAAAGCCACTGGCCTATAAGATGCAGTTCACACTTGGGGTGGCTTATCAGATGTATCCCAGGTGGCTTCCTCTGTGCCTTTCCAGGCTTGTCCTTCCTACTCTCCATCCTTTAAAACATATGATCTAACTGAGTTGTGTCCCATTCAGTTCTTTGAACATATTCTACATCTTGGTGCCTCTACCCCATTTCTCTGCTTGATGAACCTTGAAGGCCTGGTTCAAAGATCAGCTCCTCTGTGCTCCTCATGGGCAGAATTAAGCACTTCCTGTTGCATTTTGGCGCTCTCTCTCTCTCTCTCTCTCTCTCAGCACTCATCCCATTGTGCTCTATTTTGTGCTTCCTCTCTCTGCAATGAGAAATTCCTCAGAGAACAGCTCTCTGCAAGAATGTTAGGCTCTCAATGTCCACTGAGGTAATGAAGTAGAAACATACATGAAATCATAACTTTTATAAAGTATAGAAAAAAATGTTTGGCTTCCTAATTATGGGATTTTGAGGAAACCTTGAAGAGAGCAACATGATTAAGGTAGTGGTTTGAGAGGGAGCTGCTACCCAGCTAATGGTGGTTGAGAATACCATGGAGGCATAAGATGTGAGGAAGGTAAATCAGAGAGGGTTAGCTTTGACGGTGAAAAACTTCTACATAAACTACTCATTCTCTTTATTCCAAGTCAAGGATACTTGTTATTTTCAGTATTTTCACTGAGCATTTAATAAAAACATCTGTGGCATCTTAAAAATAACTGGCAATGATTTTTTGATAGACTAGAGATTACCCAATGAATCTTGATATCCCAAACATTTCATCATTTTTACTATTTCTTAACTCCTTTTTCCTTAAGTTACAGATGTTATTTTTGTTTACTTTCTTTCCAATTTTTATTGTTTGGGGTATAAAATTAATTTTTATTTAAAAATGTAAAGAATTTCTAAATTTCACAGTTAATTTCTCATGACAAAGGAAACTAACACAGAGTTAATCATTTCTACACTTGACAAACTTAATCCAAATCAGAGCTTTGGTTCCCTAATATCTGCACTTATGATCATTAACACAGTTCACTAGAGATTTGTGTGTTTAGGTGTTTTCACTTCTGTCATTGAAATGTGTTACTCTTTCCAGCCCACATATTGGTAATTGGTAATTAAGCCTATGGTTTAACTAATTTGAGTTGAATGAAGCAGAACTAGATTAATTCCAGAGGGAATTAGAATTAATAAGGACAAAAACCTTGTGTTCAAATGTTATATTAATAAAAACCCGATACAAACTAGAATATAGGTATTGTGTATTGCTCCATTCAAATCATTTTAAGGGGAAAATACAACCTCAAATCTTTGGTAGAAAAATATCTTTCTCTTTCTTGACATTATAAAACATTTATAAAATATGGCAGCACTTTCGTCTTTAATTTTCTTCTTCATTTTTCATTCACCATGGATTCCTTCTTCCTCCTGTTTGCTGTTGTGGCTTTTCCATTTTCCCTCATTTCTGTCTCCTCCTTTTTGTTTATCTCCAATTTTCCCTCTCCCTCCCTGCTCTCTGTTTTCTCTTTTCTTTCTTCCCACCTTGCCGTGTTATTTAAGCATGCTGTAAACTTATTCATTCCCCAAAGGCAAAACCAGCTATCTGAGCAACACTTTGTCAGCATAATACATTTACAGAATGCATATTTATGAACCTTTGAGCTTTTATTGTTCCACAGGGCAAATAAAAAACATGAAAAGTAGCAATATAGTGTTTCAAAGGTCCCTCAAGGAAAACAAAAGTAGCTGGAAATAAATTTGGAAAAAGGTTCTTCTGTAAAAACAGAACCTTGAATTGGTACATGCAAAAGGGTGAAGAGAAGGAATCATTTTTGTTCTTCCTCCTAAACTAAGACTTAGGAGATTTTAAACTTTTTAATAGGTCTAGCGTCTTACAGTTTGGAAAAGAAAATAATTTTAAAAGAGGTTTGGACATAAATGTTTACAATCCAGAGAATCTTAAAACAGCATGTTGCATTTGGCTGTAATAAAAAGAGGGGAAAGAGGGGACTGAAATTGGAAAGCCCATCTTACCTCCAAATTACCTTCCAGCATGGAGTCTTACACTAAGTGAGCCAAATTGAAGAGCTTGGGAGTAGAAATGAAAATCTTATAAGATGTGTTTTGAGAGTCTTATTTTCATTGATTTAGCAGAGTAATTAAATTCTCATCCTGTTTCCCCAACTCTCCAAAATGAACAGATTATTAATATTTAACGCCTGGTGGGGAAGTGGCCACATGTCCTAGCCGCCGTGTTCAGACAGAGTGGGATAAAAACCTGGAGAAGGTGAGAAGCCTAGAGGTGAGAATTTTGGAAAATTTCAAGGGGGACTCTAAACCCCAAGTTCTGATTTAGATATCAAGGAGCTGGGGGGTGCACTTCTTGAGATCAACCCTGTCCTTCAATACATTCCATTTATTGATGCCATATACTTCAAGCTTTTGACCGACTGAATGGCGTATCCCCAAAAGCTGTGTCTAAAAAGCGTCAAAATGGAGCCTTCAATTTTGAGCCTGCAGCTTTGAGGCTGCAGTTTGAACATTTAGGAATGGAAGATTCTCTAACAATGACCCCCAAAGTCAACCTTTTAATCACTGGGCACATAGGTTTTGGAAATGAGCTGTACCTAAATTAGGGACTGAATTCCAAACAGAGGATAGAGTGAAACTAGGTTTAAGTTTCATTTGAAGTGGGAAGAATCACAGACTTCTTGGCTTCAGAACGTTACAGGATTTAATTTCCGTTGGAGAATGTGCCCTAGAGAATGGCGCATCCCCAAGGACCCCATTCGTCTTGCCACCGTATCCCTTATACTTAAGTCCACGAAATCACTCAGAGAAAGGACAGAAGAGAAGACCTGGTCCCAGCCTTACTCCACACTGTCTTCAGCAATAGTTTTCTTGATTCCACCTCCTTCCAATCAAGTCATTTTCTTCCGCTCCAGACAAAGAAAAAACCCCAGGTGGCGACCATGTGTAAGTGCTAACAGCATCTCAGCCAAACCAAGATGAGGGAGGGCTGATGTTAACTCTTAAATTCCCTAGAGAAAGTTCCATCTCTTAATGCTCACTTTAGTAGTAAGAAAACTAAGTCTAGGCAATGATTACAAGGTTCCCAACAAACACCAACTGGGAGAGTCTGGTGAGTACCAAAAGAGTGGAAACAAGTCTATTTCATGTACCACTGTATAGCCCATGTGTCTATGTGCCCGGGACATAGTTGGTACACAACAGATAGGCTTATGTTAATTAACATAAATTAAGCTTAGCCTTTGTGCATTGCCCTCCCTGACTGCCACTTGACTAAACCTGATTGCACATATTATGTTTGTTTGCTGGGAGGTTAAACAACTGTCTCTGTATTTCACTGAGCAGAACAAAGGAAGTGGTTTCTATGCCTCTGCCAGTCACATTTCCTTCTTCTATTTTATCTGCTTCTTCCCCTTTTTCTACCTGCGTGGCACCAATTCCGGTTCTATGTGGAGCATTAATAATCCTAACAACTGTCTCCAAGAAAACCCACACGTGAAGCCAGAGTGCATAAATAACCAAAGTGTCCCCACACCCTAAAACTCAGCCTTAGGAAAAGATTTCAAACAGCAGTCATTAAATAATATCTGTTAGCATTCGGAACCATTTAATATGCTCTCTGTAGTGCTATTCATTGGAGGAGATGCTAGGAGTGATGGTGATCAGGAAGAAGAAAGAAAGAAACCACAACCTTAAGGAAAGGGGTTGCAAGGAGGTACCTGTCCTGCTTCAGCATCTGCTTCCCTCAGTTTTGAAATACAGTGTCCTAAAATGATGCATGAAGTCCTGCTTATGTCTCTAGCCTTAGCATCCATCTATTTCCTATATGTACTCTGTTCTTTGTTCATATGGAACTACTCTCAGTTTCCTGAGCATTAACATTGAAAGTTTCTCTTGCGTCCCTCACGTTGTGTGAGTTATATGAGCCCAGCAAACTCCTGCTCATCTCTCAAAATACCGGCTCACATTCTCGCTAGGAATGGAATCTAACACCGAGGCCTGCAGAGGTGGAGGCAACAGCTCTCCTCATCTCTGTTACATCACTCCTGAACTCACAGACCCGTGAGTTTCTGGAAGGAAATGACTGTGTGTTGCTCATTTTTACATCACTGGGGTGTAGCACAATATCCGTCACATAAAAGGTCCTTAAAATGTGTATTGAACTCATGGCTAGATGGATGGAATGATGGATTAACGAAAGATTAAAGTCCTAGTGGATTTTTTTAAAATTATTTATTTATTTTTGGCTGCGCTGGGTCTTTGCTGCTGCGCACGGGCTTTCTCTAGTTGCGGTGAGCGGGGGCTATGCTTCGCTGTGGTATGCGGGCTTCGCATGGCGGTGGCTTCTCTTGTTGCGGAGCATGGGCTCTAGGAGCGCGGGCTTCTGTAGTTGTGGCATGTGGACTCAGTAGTTGTGGCTCACGGGCTCTAGAGCATAGGCTCAGTAGTTGTGGCACACGGGCTCAGTAGTTGTGGTGCGCAGCCTCAGTAGTTGTGGTGCATGGGCTCAGTTGCTCTGCAGCATGTGGGATCTTCCTGGACCAGGGCTCGAACCCGTGTCCCCTGCATTGGCAGGTAGATTCCTACCCACTGCACCACCAGAGAGTCCCCCCTAGTGGTTTATTGCTACTAGGGTCACGGAGATTGGAGTAGTCGATGATGATAACGTGTAGAGAAGGCAGAGATGAGGATGGATAGGGAAGCACTACTGCCTCCTCCAGCATCTGCTGTTCCCCATGGATGTGTTTCACTCTTTTGCTTAAGTCCCACACAGTATAGTCACCCTGTCTTTGTATGGAGTTTCTCTCCTTTTCACTTATGAATGTTGCTACAGTTGACTTTTTGAGATCATGAGTTGGTTAGCATTTCAGAGAGAGTATTCATCAACACAGATGCTAGTCTTTTCCAGAGGTAACAAAGTAATGTTTTAAAGAAAAGTAAAGAATGTTTTAAAGAAAACATTCTTTAAAAACTCACGCTGTAAAGGAGATGGCTGTCAATTTTTTGCAGCGTTTCCCATCTGGAAATAAAGTCTATTTCCCGTGCCCTGGAATCTGGGCTGGCACTGTGATGTGTGCTCACAAGCAGAATGAAAGAGAGGAAGTGCCCATCTGTGTCTAGAACGTGGGAGATGCGGAGGCTTCCAGCTGCATTCTCTTGGAGCCCTTGGCTCCCACGTAAAGCGTTCTCTCCCTGCTCGAGAGATCACATGAATGGAGACAGCCCATGTGTTCCCGCTGTTCCGGCCATCCCAGCCAGGGTGACAGCTCGTGCACAAGGTCATCTGACATTTCCTGCTTCAGTCAACGACTCTGGATGACTGAAGTGACCCCAAGTAAGACCAGAAGAAGAACCACCCGCCTGAGCCCAGTCTCGGTTACAGAATTACGATCAAGTAAATGGTTGTGGTCTGAACCTCTGAGTTTGGAGGTGGTTTGTTGCACAGCAGATCTTGGGAACAGGCAGGAACCCATTTGTGATTACATAAATCAGCCTTGAAACGATGCCCCAAATGGTGTGTTCTTTAGCAATGAGTCTGTAACACGTGAGGCATGTAAAACATTCGTGATGATTTTTAAAAACCTTTGGTTAGACACATTTCACAGCTCGCTCTTGCATGCCTTAGGATCTGTCTCTTATTTTTCCACCGCTCTGCTCACCAGCTCCCCTTTAAGCTGTGTCAATGCTTCAAGAGTAATGGTTTTCTGAAATTTATAGCTTAGCCATAAAACTTTGACCTGGGCTGGTATCTAAAGTGTCAGAACGTGGCATTTTTATGTTTATCTTGTAGTTAGCTCAGAGAAACATGTACCAGCCTTATGTCTTTTTCAATGCGTGCATTCTCAGAAGAGCAGCTTTCAACATCCAACGACTTGTGAGAGCAACTGAGTTTTACAGAATCACGGATCCATTTGCTACTTGACTTTTCCATGGTGGTTCAGCTCGCTCTTTTAGGTATGTTAACTTGGAAATTTAACTTAACATTAAGTTAAGTGAAGTGAAGAAGCTAGTTACAATTGATATGATGCTCCAAAGTGAGTATACAACCTCCTTCTAAGGAACTGGGTTAAAAATGGCTTCACAGGACTTCCCTCGTGGTGCAGTGGATAAGAATCTGCCTGCCAATGCAAGGGACATGGGTTTGAGCCCTGGTCTGGGAAGATCCCACATGCCTCAGAGCAACTAAGCCCGTGTGCCACAACTACTGGGCCTGCGCTCTAGAGCCCGTGAACCATGACTACTGAAGCCCACGTGCCTAGAGCCCGTGCTCCGCAACAAGAGAAGCCACCACAATGAGAAGCCTGTGCACTGCAATGAAGACCCAATGGAGCCAAAAATAAAATAAATAAATTTATTTTTAAGAAATGGCTTCACAACTCTTGGTCCATATCCATTCCAGGGGAATAAGAAGGTTCTGGTTGATGAAATTTTTTTTTATAAAGAGAACTTTTTTGGAGGGAACTGAGCTGTGAGGTCTTCTGGCCAAGGGGAAGATAGGCTGGGCAGGAGACATTTCCCTCCATGCACCAGGCTTAGTGAGGGAACTTGAGTGGACTATGTGGACCATGTGTGCCCTGCAGTCACGGGGCACAAGGCACCTGCCTTCTGCTAGGGACCTGTGACCACAGAATGAGGGCTGCATGGGGGACTACACATCATGACCTTCCAATACAGTAAGTCCCTTATGTACGAATCTTCAAGTTGCAAACTTTCAAAGATGTGAACCTGCGTTTGCATGTCCAATCACGTAAGTTAGTTCACGTGTCTGACGTACGTTGTCACGTGCATGCATCCTCTACAAGTGGTTGTGCTTTTCTGTACTTTACTGTACAGTACTGTATAGAGTACAGTAGTATGGTATCTTTATTCCAAGCCCAGGATGTCTGGAAGCAAGCATAAAAGCAGTGGTGTTGTAGCTGGTACTGCTAAGAAGCGCCCAGAGAGACGAGGAAGAAGATGTAACTGAAGAACTGAAGAGATTCACGACACAGGAAATGGCAAGGGGCTTTTCTTTATCTGAGGAGGCACTGTTAGTTTTTGAGGCAGAGGACCTGAATGTAGAATGGTACCCAAAGGTGGCAGCAGCCATTCAGAATGCAATCCAGTGCTACCGTGTCATCTATGACGAGAAAAGAAGAGCTACTACCCAGACATCACTGGATCATTTTTTCAAGAGGGTACATAGAACTGAATCCAGCAAGGAACCAGAACCAGTGACATCAACGTCAGGCATGAGTGAAATGGCAGCTTGCCCTCCATCTCCTATTGCTGAGGATCCTTCAGCTCTACCATCTCCCACCTCCTCTCCCTCCTCCAGTCAGTAACTCTTCTTGCCTCTTCACTCGATGCCAGCCCCTATATGCCAGCTGTTGTACTGTACTATGATACTTTTCAAGGTACGATACTGTAAGATTAAAAATGTTTTCTTTATTTTTTGTGTTTGTTTTTTGTGTATTATTTGTGTGAAAAGTATTATAAACCTGTCATAGTACAGTACTATAGAGCCGATTGTGTTAGTTGGGTACCCAGGCTAACTTTGTTGGACTTATGAACACGCTCTCAGAATGGAGCTTGTCTGTATGTAGGGAACTTACTGTAACAAGTTAAATGTGACAGAATATCAGGGACTAGGTGAGCAACTCTTAACCTGGCCATCGGTCCCTGTGGAAGGGGGCCCTGCCCCAAAGGGGTGAAGCAGAGTATATGTCAGGAGCAACAAATCAAAAGAGTCACTGTGCTCTCTCTGCACCAGGGTTTGTGCCCCGGGGAAGGGAGGGGGGCTCAGAGCGAACCTGTGAGCGAACTTCACCTCCAACAACTGTAGCCCTGTGAGCACAGAGGCAGCTTCTAACAGTCCCAGGCAGGTCAGAACTTCCTGCTTCCCCTTTACTTCTCCTTCCCCCTTCTCTGCCCCCAGCTGGGTCAGAAAGAGATTCTAGCAGGGATGAGGTGGGAAGAGAGAGGGAAGCTCCTTCTCCACAGTAATGGCAAAGCCACAGCAGGACCCAGATGGAGAAAGGAAAGTTTTCCTTTAAATCAAGTATGAAGTTTTGATTATTACCTGAGCCTGGATACTTTGGCCTGATTCCAGACTGTGCTTTCGACTTGCAGAAATAATAGGATGCTGTGCTATCCAAAGTGGACCAGAAAAGTCATGAAAGTAAGTCAGAGACAAGACAATTTCCACGAAATACAATTTAAAGGGGCCAAGGGAAACAAAATAAAATTGCACTGTGATTACATTCCGTGGAAGCAGATATACTGCAATTCAATATACTGGTTATATTAATCAGGGGGTTCGCTCTGAGGCTCCCTCCCTTCCCTGGGATCCTTTTAAAGAATTGCTAGTTTAAAGCATTTGAGATCTAATTAAAATCTGTTCTTACACCTTTTCACAGCAATATAATTTCTTTTATTCCCCACATCTTTACTTTTCAAAAAAAGAATGATAAATTAAATGCAGGGCATAGGACACTTTGGAATATTTGAACAATAAGAATTTTTTTAAAACCAACTATTGCTTATTGATACTAAAATAATATGCTGACATTTTTTCCTGAGTTAACCGCGGTCAAAAATCTGTCATGATCTCACCTCTTACTAATTGCTGTAATTTATTGGTACATTATTGCCAGTGATAAAAATCTGCTTTAATGCAATTTGAGTCATAATGTGGTAAGTAGTATTCAAAACACATAGACAAAAGAAGCTTCTCATCTTTTCAAAAACTTTAGTAAGAGTTGTTGATTGATTTTGCAATGGAATATGACTATCACCGTGAGAGTAACACTTCATAAATACACAATCAACAGGGTGACTATTTGATAAAACGTTTCCCTCCCAAGATTTCTAAATTCTATCCTGAGATATATTATTTTTACACATGTGAAGAAGAAAAGAGTAACAGCAAGGTTAATTGACTTGCCCAAGGTTAGCTATCAATCAGTGGAAGGAAACACAGAGTCCTTACGTGGAAGCCTTAAACCACCAGACTAAATAGAGGGTCTGGATGAAGCATGGGGAACAACATAGCTTCCATGTGAAATGGGAAAGGAGGTGGGTACCTCTTGGATGAGGCTGTTATGTCTTTTCTATTTCTTGTATTTCAGCTTATTTGAGTCTTTCTTTATGGAGTTCTAAAAATAGATATATATGCTATGTATTTAATGAAAATAGTCCCTGGGTACACATTTTGGCATACTGTGCCCTGCTCACATTGTCTATAATTGAGGGTACAGGACTTATCCTGAACTTTGCCCACAGAAGGAAAAGGAATAAAATACTCTCTTGGTGGTAAAACACTCAGACTTACTTCATAAAGAGGAAGTTTGTTTTTTTTTAACATAAGAGGAAGTTTTAAAATTAATTGAAAGTGTGCAGAAAAATGGAATTAATGAGGAAAATAGTTCTCAAAAGAGATTTTAAAACACCACCAGCAAAGGTGTCTGTGTGTAGAGGCAGAAAAACACTGGGTTCCAGTCCTAATCCTGATGCTTTAGTCATCTATGGCTGTGGAGCCAATTACTCTGAAATTTAGTGACTTAACACAAAAAACATTTATGACCTCACGATTTCTGCCTGTGAGGAGTCTGCATATAGATTAGCTGAAGTCTTGTTCTCATGGTCTTTCCCAGAGAGTTGACGTGGGCTGTGTCCTCATCTGAAGGGTCGACTGAGGGAAGGTCTGACTCAGGGTCACTCACGGTTTTTGGTAAGATTCAGTTCCTTGTGAGTTGAGAGCTTCAGTTTCTCACTGTGGTTTTATCAGTTCCTTTCCTTGCAGGAGTCTCCAGAGGGAGCCCGCAACACAGCAGCTGCCTTCCGTCAGAGTCAAGTGAGAGGATGATCAATGCTGGGCGAGAAGAGAGTGAATAATAGGGAAAGAAGCCAGAGTCTTTTGTAACCTGACCTCGGCCGTGACCTGCCATTGCTCTTGCAGGATTTTCTTGGTTAGAAGCCAGTTACCAGGTCCAGCCTGTACTAATGGGGAAGAGATCACACAAGAGCATGAATACTGGCTGGAGAGGACCATAGGGAGCCACCTCCACACTGGATTCTGCAAACTGATGAGGTATATGTGTCAGACAGGTGACGTGTGGTACCTATGATAGGAGAGGTCTGAGCCCTTCTGCCCACTGCATCTTGGAACTGCAGTTGTCAAGAAAAATACAGCCCAGCGGAGCAGTGGATAGAACGCTTTAGTCACACAGCAGGGAGAATGAGATCAGCTTCCATGGTGGGAGTCAGTCCCCCAAGGACAGTAGGTCCCTTCCAGTGACCACTGCAGGGCAACTGGCCTGTGCCCACCCCTGCTGTGCTGCAGAAGCAGGACCTCATCCCCTCCCCATCAAGGACAGCTGTGGCTGGGATGCTGGCCAGGTGCTGTATAATGCACACATGTAAGCAGAACAAAGGAGCACACAAAGAGTCTGCAGCAGGCAAAGCTATTCCCACACAAGGTGATAAACCCATCCAGGCTGTGAGGACTCTTCATCTCTTGCTGAGAAGTGTTCCAGGCCCAAGGTCCATGCTGATGTGACCTGAGGACAGGGGCTGGGGTCGAAAGCCTGCATGCATGGGACCTCCGTTTCTAGCAATGTGAGATCAGGCAAGTCACCTCAAAGAACAACTTATCTTCCCCATTGATAAAATGAGGGGTTTGGACTGGATGATTCCTAAATTCCTTATCTCAAATCACAAGAAATCCAAAAATAATATATTTGTATTTGGCTTGAAATAAGCTTTGCTGTTTACTCATGACTATGAGTTCACCTGAGGTCTCAATCAAAAGTTTTCAGAAAACAACCTTTAAGTAACTATACAACCCTGACTTAGTAGGAACTGTAAAATTATTCCAGTAATTTCTATTGGCAATCCCCTTTTTCTTTCCTACAAAGGAGGGGACAGGCCCAGCCTTTCAATCTGATGCCCAAGCATAGCCTGAACTGAACTGATGTTGCTTTTTTCCTCTCTGCTTGCTACTGGTGTGGCTTAAACTTTTCCTGGTTTAGCAGAGAGAATATGTTGGCTTAAAGTTACTGATGAACTGCAAATTGCTTGCAGAAATCAAAGTTAAAAACGAAAAGTGTTAACAAAAGACAAGCTACTTAATTACACTGATAAGGACTTGAAAGCCCCAAATTCATGTTTAAAAGGCACATAAGTAGGACATTTATTTCTCCAATGTGATTCTATCATATTTGGCGTGTATGTGTGTGTGTGTGTGTGTGTGTGTGTGTATTCTTACATATATTTAAGACAGTTTCTGTCCATGTCATCCAAGCTTTTTTAGAAATTAAAATTGGATCAGAATATTATATCCATGGCTGCGTGACCAATAAATTGTATACACAGCATGTTTTCCCTCTGTTTTCATTTATTTAGCTCTTTTCATACAGAGATCATATATTATAAATCACAAGGATGTTTCAGGGCATGAGACAGACCCTCAGTCCTGGACCGAATGGTCTCTCATGCATAACTTTCTTTGATCAACAACTCAGGCCAAATGAGTTTAGGGTGAAAAGAACATGGAACATATTTAGGCTGGGGAGGGAAACAGCACACAGACTGTCCTTTAGTGTAAGAAATATCTATTGTTAGCTCCATGCTTTGTTTTTACTCTTCAGGAAAACAAATGGGATTTCTCAATAGGACAGACACATCTAACAGATTTTAAAGCTTGTGAGATTCAGTCATTCTTTTTGCGACTCATAAAAATAAACTTTTGAACTGATTTTAAAAAAGATAAAGACTCTGAATTGCTTTTTGATGTAGTTCTTGGAAAATTAACCAAACTGGTATCCATCTATAATTCTGAGTTGAAAGGTGAAGGTTTTTTGAAGGGACAACCTATGGTAAGATAAGTGAATAGTTATCCACAGAGACATTCTTGGCTGGAGATATTATAAAATCTACCTTTATAAAAATATTATGGATAATTCAATCCTTGGACACTTAGAAGAAATTCCATACCTGTAGATTGAGATAAAGAGCGTGATTGACTACTATAATGTTGATTAGAAAATAATTCCAGAAGCTAGATACAACTCTATAATAAATTTAAATGTTTTAGGTTGATCTGATGTTTTAATGTTTTTGAGAAGAGGTTTATTTTTATTTCATCCCCAAGTATATAATCCTTATGATTTATGCAATATTAGGTGAGTCTTTTGCTAGTAAAGTTAGTTGATGTAATGTTTACAAAATTCTCATTAGCGTAAAACCTAAATGTCATCTCTGTATATTTAATATGAGTTTTAGCCAGAATTTTACTGAAATGTCTACAGTTTCATAATATATTGGCATGATAAAACATACATTTTTTTGTTTGAGTACATGCTCTTCATTTAAAGAAACCACCTAATTATGTAATTACATGGCGAGTTTTAAGTCGTTACAAACTCTGTATATATGTTTAAAAAGGGTGGAAGGGCTAATTACACGTTTATCAGAGAGGCAATGTTTTATTTCCAACAACATGTTTGAGCAGCTTAGATAAAATGACTTTTGTAAAATACAGTTGAAAATGATGATAAATCTTAATTGAAATCATTATTAAATTTTATTTAATACTTTATTTGAGTAAAAGTTTCAAATAAAGACCGCATCATTCCAGGAATGTTAAAATTAATTCTCTTATAAATAGAACAGTATAATTTAATCTGTTTGAAATAGTTTTCTTGCTCTAATACATTAAAGTTCCAAACATATTTTCAACCCTTCATTGTTATGAAACTAACTCTTTAGTTTTAGTCCTGAATTACATTGAAGAGCAAAACTGCTTTTACCATGGTTTTAATGTTTTATTAAATGTTTATATTTAAATGTATTTATACCTTTTGATCAACACGTCAGGATTATGATATATTTAATTTTTAAAATGTTTTACGTGGCTCTACAAGCAGGGTTTTCTTACTACCAGGGAGATTCATTTATCTCAGGGTGATTTCTGAATGTTCTTATGCATAAATTTTTACCAAACTACTTGAAGATTCTAACTAACTCCTGATATTCAGAAATTGATTTTTCAGGTTATGGATTAGTCAGCTTTTTTAGCACAACTCCTCATATATTTTGGTGACTGCTTTTTAGCTCTCTGTTCATGCATCTATCCATCCATACCTTCATTTGATCATTCATTCTACAGTATGTACCCTGGACCCACTGTGTACCCTGCTGTCGGTACACTGGTGCTCAAGGCAGACACACTACCTCTGTTATGGTTTTTTCATCTAGATGTAAACAAACAAGTAATCATCAAATAGCTATTTAATTTCCATTGGGAGAGAAGGAGCTGAGGGCTCTGAAAGTATTTAGGGAGGAACTGAGTAGCCTGGGGGACAATGTAGGGGGCCGTCGTGGAGCACCCCAGAAACCTGGCATTGATGTTTAGATTTGAAAGATGAGAGTCGTTGGTCCAGAGGACGGGGATGATGGGTTGGTGGACAAACATTCCTGGCCGAGGGAACAGAATATGACAAGGGACAGAAATGGACAGGGAATTGGCCCTCACTGTACAGAAAACTGGAACGGGGTGTGGCTGGCGTGGCCTGTAGGAAGGACAGGGAGTGGCAGTGCCTTCAGGTTGGTTGTACTTCTCACAGAGGCTCTTTGAGAAGGTTCGGAGGAGGGAGAGGAAAGGAAGGAAGTCTCGTTGGGTCAACCATTTACTAAGAGCTTCTATCAGGGGGGTGACAACCATTCTGGAACTTTCTTCCTCTGTGGCAATGGATTTCCAACCCCTCCAGTCTAATTCTCCTCCTGCCCACTCTTCTCTCCACTGTCTTGTGAGAATGCCTCTGTCAGGGAGAAAATACAAGGAAGATGGCTTTGGGTAGTTAGCTCTCAGTACACCTGTGAAGGGATACTTCACACTTTCCTCTCCTTACCCTTCTCTCTCCTGGAGCCCACAGCTCAGCATCCCAGTACCCAGACCTCTAGTGCCACCATCTCTACACATCTTGCCCCTACATTCCCTCCAATTATCACTTTCTGTGACCCACTATCTCCAGGTCCTACTCTCAAGTGGATGACAATAGCTTAAAGAAAGAGTTGTCAACGGTTTACTTCCAGGACACACGTAGTAGGTGGTGTTTGGATACATGACACACTCATGGATGTGGACCCAGAGATCTTTCTTTCTGGGCTGAGCACAAGAGATGCAGGCTTCATGATATAGTCAGTTTCCATGGACTTGCTAGAGCCCAGTCCCCTGATTTCCAGAATTTCCACAAGAATCTAGAAGCATTTAAAATGCACATTCCTTGTACCCAGCAATTCCATTTTTAAGAAATTATCTTTCAGATATATTCCCATGTGTGCCCAAAGATATACATACTAGCATATTAATCGCAACGTTTTTGTTTTGTAATAACATCACAGACAAATGAAATGCCCATCAACAGGATACAGAGTACAGTTTGTTTATTTTTACAAAAATCTAACTGCTTATCTAAATTCACACACACACACACACACACACACACACACACACAATGGGGGAAGATACACTTCAGTCCATTAGTAATGATTACCTCTGGAGATGCCTGTGGGTTTGGAATGAAAGGAGGGCAGAAGGGGACTTTCATGTTTTATTCCATGGAGTCAGGTGCTTGATTTTTTCCAGTGAGTGTGCATTTGTTTATAATAAATGTCAATAAAAGATCCCCTTTCCCACCCCCCCAATGGCGGTAGTTGGGGCATTGAGAGAAGGCAGCGAGAGAGGTGTTTTTGGAGGAAGGCCCTTGCAGGCATTGCTTGTATTACCTGGGAGGGGGGCAGCTACCTACTTCTCCCACGTACAAGGCTGTGCTTGGCCAGAAACATGATCTGGGGGGAAAACAGATTGGAATGGGATGAAATACACAGGAAGACCCTTCTTTGCAGGGTTGAAATCATGGCTGCTTGGACAAATAAAGACTCCATGCTGTGGCCTTACCCTTGCCTGCCTTGGTGAGAGAGAAAATCAGCTTCCAAGGTGCTTATCACTGAGAGGGGGGCTGGCAAGACTGGAGGTTCATTGGTCTACTCAGCTGCATGAAACATGGCCTAGTGGCCCTGGGAAAAGGGTTTACGGAGTCAGCTTGGTATTTGGGATGGGGCTGGTGCTAGGTAGACGAGCTTAGACTTCATATGTCCTTGAAAATGAGTTTTTATTAAAACAAACAAACATGTTTTTACTGGTTTAAGTGGGCCCGTGTGAATTAGTTTCAGGAGGAGCTCCAGTGGGCTGAGACCCTGAGTTTTGCTCACATGTCTGCCACCTCCCTTCACGGTAAGCGTCTTAAAGGGAGAAACGGCCGTATTCTCCTTTCTGTCTCTGTTCCTGAGCCTGGCATAGCACAGCAAGCAGTGACACACTCCGAATTTGTTGAAATCATCTACTCTAGTTTAGTCTACAGCAGATTAAAAATATGGATAAAATAGCTTGAAAATAGTAAAGTTGAAAGTACGCTTGGTTGGCCCTTCGTCAGACCTGGGTTCAGAGCCCACCTGTGACACTTACTGGGTGTACCTCCTCCAACAATTCAAGCTCTTGGAGACTTGGTTTTTTCAGACATAAGGTGGGGATGTTGATATCAGCTCACAGGGCTGGGATAACTAACAAATATAATATATGTAAAGGACCTGGGATCTCGTAGAGGATCAGTCTATGGAAATTGTCACGGGGCAGTGAGTCGTGGGGCAGAGAGACATCCTAAGTTATCGTGAAATTATTGATAATGCACCTCAGGTCCCCGCTCAGGCCCTAATGCCTCTGCCCCCTTCTCCCTCACCATGTCCAGTGGAGGGCTATTTTGTTTAAATCAGTCTTTATGGCCTGCTACTGAAATGTTGGTTTGTGGTGGCATACATACGCATAGTCAGAAGGAAGATGTGGGCTTGGTGTGACAGAGCAATGATTAAACCTTCAGAGATGACAGAACCTTGAGGGGTCCTTTCCATCCGAGGTGTGATCTCCATCACAGCCCTTCCCCTGTCTGCCCTGGCTTTGGATCTCCAAGGGACCCTAGACTCATGTCAATTTTATGAACAGCTGAATTGAGAGTGACCTTTTACTGCAGCAGAAACATTAAAGGAGATTACAGGATCAAATCCACAGAGCAGCTACACTCTAAGATCCCTGTTCTTGAAAGTGGCAAAGCTGCTGGAATTTTGCCAGGAGAACCCCACTGAAGCAAGAGGAATGAATAAATGATCACTTTGGCATCTCTTCTTCCTTTGTTTGAGCCCTTAGGGACAAAGACAGCAACCACCGATTATAAAAGATTTTATGCTTCTTTTTACTGTTTGAAATAATTTTGTTCTTTCCTGTTTACCCCTTTTCAACTTCTTTCATATAGTACCTCTCCTTTATCTTTGCATGGCTCTGTTGATTTTCATTTCCCAATTGTCATCTTTGTTGCTCATTTTTTTCTGTTCAAGCATTTCCTTTTGCGTTCAGAGTAAATTTTCATTCTGAGTAACAGGGTACTCACTGGTTTACCTTAGTCATCATCCTATTTCATGTCTGCTGCCACAAAATGTTCCTTCTGTTGAATGCTTTTCTACACTCCACCTACACTTTCCTCCCCTCGTCCACCCCCCCTTCCTTTTACTTTCCATTTAACATTGTTTTAAACAAGAGACCTTACGTGTACAACCCTCATTCTTTATCTTGAGAATCGTTGCCTAATGCAGTGTGAAGGTATTGATCCAGCTCCCGTAAGAGTTACATAAGTTTGCATATTAAGAGTAAAACAAGCCTCAGGAGCAGGGAGACCCCGTAAACGTGAGAAGGTGAAACGATTTCGGGGTGGTCTGAAACGCCTTTTTGTGGCTCCACGATCAGACGTGTCCCTCATGCTTGGGATTCTTAGGTGACTTATCATCTAACTCCTTACTTTCTTTTCAGTGTTTTGAAAATAAAAGATTGTGCAGTCTTCTCAAAATCTTGTTAAACTTGTCATTGCTTTTCTTCACTTTTCAGAGCTCAGGTAGCAGGTCTGTCCGTTAACGATGAGGGAGAATTTGTCCTCGGACAGCTTCTAAGTATGAAGGGCACCTGGGAGAGGATAGCGTTGACGGCCTTGTTCCCAATTCACCTTGGGATTTTTTGGCATCCCTCATGCCTGCCAAGCAGATTATGGCTTAGTGGTGGTGGGAAACTCAGCCACTGCCAATGTTTTGCATAACAAACTTGTGTTGGCTCAGTGGGATCACCCCCTCTCCAGCAGACAACATGTTTTAGCAGAGCATGTGTGTCTGAGTGCATAGGCTTGGGCACACACACACACACACACACACACACACACACAGCTTCTCCTCTGCACAAGTTCCTCACAATGATCAGAAAATTCTGCTCACTTAGGTGTAATTCAGTCTGATGTTGAGGCTTGAGTGAGTGAATAAGAGGCTCTTTAGCTTAGCTGAGCATTTACGAATTCCCACTGAGATGTGCAGACATTCACTGAGACCTCAGGCCAAAGAGCAACGGCCAGAACGGCAGTGTGCACTTCAAACCCAGAATCCCAGAACTGGAAAGAGGCTGAGAGATTGCCCTCGTGAGCACCTGTCTGATGTTGGCAGCCCCTCTCTCTGCCAGGTCCCCATGAAGCCCTCCCAATGCTGTGGGCACTGCCAGTGACTGGGAACTCACTGCACTGCAGTTTGAACAGAATTTCAGTCTGCTAGCTGGTTCCAAACGTTTTCATGGTAGCAGCTCCTTTTCTATCCAGACTCTCTCGGGAAAGAGGAAAGAGGTCTCTAGACACACTTTACTGTTTCTCCTCCTCTTTTGTGTTCCTCTGGACCCTGAGTGTGTGGCAATGAGGTTTGGGAATAGAGCCGGCTCCCTGGTGCAACCGCCTCAGAAAACAGTAGGGAGGACCCTCAAAAAGTTAAAACCAGAACTAATGTTTGATCATGCAATCCCATTTCTGTGAGTTCACGCAAAGGAAACAAAAACACTAACCCAAAAATATATCAGCACCCCTTGTTCACTGCAGCATTATTCACGATAGCTAAGACATGGAAACAACCTAAGCGTCTATTGATGGATGAATGAATAAAAAAGATGTCATATATATGTATATACACAATGGAATATTATTAAGCTATAAAAAAGCAAGGATTTCCTTTTCTCCACACCCTCTGCAACATTTAATGTTTGTAGATTTTGAACCCTCCTGCACTGTTGGTGGGAATGTAAACTGATACAGCCACTATGGGGAACAGTATGAAGGTTCCTTAAAAAACTAAAAATAGAACTACCATACGACCCAGCAATCCAACTACTGGGCATATACCCTGAGAAAACCATAATTCAGAAAGAGTCAAGTACCACAATGTTTACTGCAGCTCTATTTACAATAGCCAGGACATGGAGGCAACCTAGGTGTCCATTGACGGATGAATGGATAAAGAAGATGTGGCACATATATACAATGGAATATTACTCAACCATTAAAAGGAAAGAAACTGGGTCATTTGTAGAGATGTGGATGGACTTAGAGTCTGCCATACAGAGTGAAGTAAGCCAGAAAGAGAAAAACAAATATCATATATTAACGCATATATGTGGAATCTAGAAAACTGGTGCAGATGAACCTATTTGTAGGGTAGGAATAGAGATGTAGACATAGAGAATGGACATGTAGACACGGGGGTGGGGGAGGAAGGGGAGGGTGGGATGAACTGGGAGACTAGGTTTGACATAAATACACTACCATGTGTAAAATAGATAGTGGGAACCTGCTGTATAGCACAGGGAGCTCAGCTCAGTGCCCTGTGATGACCTAGGTGGGTGGGATGGGGGTGGGGGTGGGAGGGAGGTGCATGATGGAGGTGATATATGTATACATATAGCTGATTCACTTTACTGTACAGCAGAGACTAACACAACATTGTAAAGCAATTTTACTACAATAAAAAACCAAAAAAACCCCCAAACAACAAGGGAATCCTACCATTCGTGACAACATCAGTGGACCTCGAAGGCAAGATGCTAAGTGAAACAAGTCAAAGACAAGTATTATAGGGTATCATCGATATGTGAAATCTTAAAAAACAAAACCAAAACCCACCAAACTGGCAGAAAAAGAGATCAGATATGTGGTTACCAGAGGCCGGGGTGGGGGGATGGGGATTTGGAGGAAGAGAGTCAAAAGGTACAAACTTCCAGATGAAAGAGGAAAAGTACTTGGGACATGCTGGCTGCTGTTAACACTGCAGTGTGGTGTACTCCACAGGCACTAAGAGAGTAGATCCTGAGAATTCTCATCACAGGGAATCGTTTTTTTTCTTGTCTTTTTATTGAACCTATAAGAGATGATGGATGTTAACTAAACCTGTTGTGGTAATCATTTCACAATATATGGAAATGAAACCATCATGCTGTACATCTTAGAAGTATACAGTGATGAATGTCAATTATTTCTCAGTAAAACTGGAAAAAGGAAAAGAAAACAAACCAGGCCACCTGGTGCCTCTGTTAGTTCAGTGTGTTGGGGAAGGAGGGTTCCCTTTGGGTGGGGGGAGTCCCAAAGTCTCCGTGTGTGGAGCCTCTGTTTTTCTTGGCTCTGCGGGGCCCCGCTTTTCTCTTCCTAGTTTTCCAATTCTCCAAGGAGAATTACAGAAGGCTTTCCATCGGGCATTAGCTCATCTCTTAACTTATGTTTCACCTTCAGGATATATTTAGCTAATGGTCATTCTATGTCATCTTCCAGTGGGGGTGTATAGAGGTGAAATTTTCATATATGTGGTATCATGTATTCTGACTTCTTACTATATAATTGATACACTGAATCAGTACTCATAAACAAAGTCTCTGCAGCTTTCCTGAAACAGAGTCATTTCAATACAAAAAATCTGTAAACAATAAACGCTGGAGAGGGTGTAGAGAAAAGGGAACCCTCCTACACTGTTGGTGGGAATGTATACTAGTACAGCCACTATGGAGAACAGTGTGGATGTTCCTGAGAAAACTAAAAACAGAGCTACCATAGGATCCAGCAATCCCACTCCTGGACATATATCTGGAGAAAACCATAATTTGAAAAGATTCATGCATCCCAATGTTCATAGCAGCACTATTTGTAATAGCCAAGACATGGAAGAAACCTAAATGTCCATCAACAGAGGAATGGATGAAGAAGATGCGGTACATATAGACAATAGAATATTACTCAGCCATAAAAAAGAATGAAATAATGCCATTTGCAGTTACATGGATGCAACTAGAAATTGTCGTACTGAGTGAAGTCAGACAGAGAAAGACAAATATCACGTGATATTGCTTATATGTGGAACCTAAGAAAAATGGTACAAATGAACTTATTTACAAAACAGAAATAGAGTCACAGATGTAGAAAACAAACTTATGGTTACCGGGGGGATAAGGGGGGAGGGATAAATTGGGAGATTGAGATTGACATATACACACTACTATACATAAAATAGATAACTAATAAGGACCTACTGTATAGCACAGGGAACTCTACTCAGTACTCTGTAATGACCTTTATGGAAAAAGAATCTAAAACAGAGTGGACATATGTATATGTATCAATATAACTGAATCACTTTGCTGTACAGCAGAAAGTAACACAACATTGTAAACCAACTATACTCCAATAAAAATTTTTAAAAGTACATAATATGTAGTCAAGAGGTTGGGAGAGAAGAGGCACTAGAAAACTGGGGCTTCCCTCAATTTTCTCTGCTATACTTGTCACCTTTCAAATGTGTCTGTTGAGGTGGCTGGTTGAAAAATCGTTCTCATATGGAGCTGAAGTTTATCTTCAAGAGTCTCCTACCATCTCTTTAGGTTTACCGAGAGTGAATTTAATCCCTCCTCCACAATCTTCCAGGTAATTGAAGACGATGCCATGTTCCTACTTCTTTTCTTCTTCAAGGAAAACAACCTCAGTTCCTTCAGTCCTTCCTTTTAGGACATGACTTTGAGTCGCTGGGACTCTCAGGCTTCCCTTCTCTGTATGTATACGGTCTGACTGTAATTCCTTCGTATAAATGTGACACCCATGCCTCAGTTCAACACTACAGGTGTTTGCTATTGCAGATGTCACCTATTCTGGATACTGGTCTGATATTTTTTTAAAAGATACATTGTTTCATGCTAAGCATGCTGTTGCTGAAGACACACACAGCACATTCCCTGGTTCTACCCTCATAGAATTGGTTTGGGGTGTTCAAACCCAGGATCCTATTTCATCATGGGAAATTCCACTTTCCTAGATGCAGGTCATTATTTCAACCTAAGAAGTTCCTTTTGGATCCTAAATTAATAATTCAAGGAGCTGACAATTACTCTTAGCCACAAATTGGACAGGCATGTCCTCAAGACCTTCATCCAAAGCATGCACGATGATGTTGAATAAAGAAAGATGATGTCAAGGCCACTTTGACGCTGGGAACACACTTTAGGACTGACACCAGCACATTAACTATTCAGTGCCCTTTGGATACCATAGTTTAAACTGTTAGCTTCTTAACTGATGCTTCTTATATCCAGTTCATATGGCTTCATCTTTCCCCCGAGGATGGATGTCATCTAAACCCTGACAAATGCATTGCTCCAACATTGAAGATCTACCAGACGCTGCAGTTTGTGAGGACAAGAAATGTATGCTAATCATCTTTGTAGCCATAGGACCAGCACATTGTCTGACACCCAGTAGATGTTTAATAAATTATAATTCAATAAATGTGAGGAAAACATTGTTAGACTCTACGAAGAATTCAAAGTAATTTAAGACACAATGTCTGTCTTGAGGGATCTTCGGAAGAGATGAATCTCATGAATGAAGATTGCATTGTCCAAGCTACTATTTAAGTACCTAAGAAGTGAAACAGCAGAGTCGGTGGAGACAGAGACTGCCTGGGAGGGGCTGGAATGTCTGGCAGACTTTCAGAGGAAGGAAACTGGAGGACATTGAACTTGACCAATTCACAGTGCACTTCCAGTGCCAAAAAGTCTATAATTCTAGACTACAAAAATGTCTAGGAATATAAGAGGGAAGGAAGCCCTCCATCTAGATGGGAAGAGAATGGGCAAAACACATTGAGAGGGAAGCAGAGTTGTCAAGTTGCTGTTGTAACTGCACTTGATGATGTCTATTTACCCGAAGGACCAGGAATAGCTTTCCTTCCTGGCACCAAGATCAGAGGGAGATTCCCTCAGGAGCCATTCTTTAATGTATTTCTGGCTCTGATTTCTTCTTCCTCATGGTTACAAGAGCAGTGGAAGTGCAAGTGTTCTGAGTCTCTCTAAGCCAATTACGGGTCTTAGAATTCTACCCTGGGTGGGATTTAAGAAATCATCTCTACCACCCTCATTTTACAGATGGCAAACCAGGAGTGACAGAAGTGAAGTGGGAGCCCCAGGCAGCCCTGTACCTGCAGATCCTGTGTTCCACCCACACTTTAGCCCCAGGAAGAGGAGTTTCATTGCCGCATTTCTTAGCTGGAGTATTCATGTCTGGGTTACCGTTGGTGCTATAAGAAAGAGATTCCCTTCCCGTATATTATTCTTGAATACCAGCTCATTTAGGGAAAGCCGATTTTTTTTTTTAATTTCCCCCAGTCCTAAAAATTTTAAATGCTCAGAAAATGTTTGCAGAATGAAACTGGATTGAGTGAGAGCTGGCCAGTGAGTCTGTTGAAGAAGATGAATCAACACATTGTGTGGTCCTTGGCCTTCGAAACGTGGAAAGAGGTTTAGATGGAAAATCAGAGGAGCAAAGGTTGTTCCTCACCTCATTCCATCAAACAATGTTTACCTGAGAAGGATATTCAGATGGCCTTATTTGTTCAACAACACTTAGGAACCCTGGAAGAAAGTGAATGGAATGTTCTGAGATGTTCTGGAGGAGGGATCAGCTCTTTGCCGTAGGCCTCACTCAGTTTGAGAAAATGATTTCCACCCACATGGATCTGAGACCCCCCGTTCTCTGTCTGATCCGGGGCTCTCTCCCTTCTCTTTCCTAAGCCTACCTTTCTTTCAGGTCATGTAAAATTTCTGAGACTCACACAGGACCAGCCACACCTAGAAAAGTGGCAAAACTCACTTTATTCAATATCCTGTGATAAACCATAATGGAAAAGAATGGTAAACAGAATGTGTAAATATATATATATATATATATATATATATATATACACATATATATATAACTGAATCACTTTGCTGTACAGCAGAAATTAACACAACATTATTAATCAACTATACTTCAATAAAATAAAGAAAAAAAGAAAAAGTGGCAAAACTCACCTCTCCAAATCCCAAATATCTGAGTCATGAAAAACCCTTGCATTTATGTACTAGAAATTTCTCACAAGGCTTCTGTTTCAACACTGGACTCTGGCGTTCAGGTGGTAGTAAAACTGATGATTGATATTACATATTTGGATTTTTTTATAAAGGAATCTGAAATTTGTTGTGTCTGCTCTTACCAGCGTGGACACACAGCTTCCTTCCTTGTCCTTTACGACCACCCACAGGCTGAATCTCAGATGGTGGAGCTTGCTCTGTCACTCCAGGAGGACCTGACTTCAGCTACAGATACCAGGATGTGGCAGGCTCACACGCTGCAGTGCCACCAACCCGGGGGGGCCGGTGTGATTGAGGTGCCCGGAATTTCTCCCAGGCATCCCCGTCTTATTAATGCTTCCGTGTAGCATAAAGCCTCATTCATTATTCATAATAATCCAGTCACAGGGCACTCAGAGACCTGATAAATTCTCACCTAAGCGACAACGGCTGACAGGGCCTAGGGTTTTATAGCCCTTCTCCTGCCATAGCAAGGTGCACTGGGCAAAGGTCCACCGTGATCCTCCGCTAATGACCAGGGTGATATACGAGCAGCTGTTGATTTCTTGACACCGAGGCTCCTCGACTGAGGCTCCCACCTGCAAGCTGTGAGCAGAGATGAATATCCGTCAGACTGGAGAAGGCAGGAACGGGCCACGGCGAGGGCAGGAACAGGTTAACACTGAGAGCCGAAGCAGGAACACTAAAGCTGGGAAGAAAGGAAGAAAAACCGCCAGCCCAAAGCCCACCACGGAACTGGTGTAAAATTGGCACTGTATCCACGGGCTCGATGGAGGGAGGTTCTCAATTCTGCAAACTCTATACGTGGTGGCATCCTGAGGGCTGAATCATCATGATTTTTAAGATCTGGTGAATTGCCTTATAAACATCAATAATAGGATTTTGAAGAACACGAATTGCAATCTTCATAAAGGGTAGACATTTTGGAATATTTTGTTAGTGTTTGAAGCCATCTTTGCTATCACAGGATGTGAGGGAATAGCTATTTTCTTTTGTTCAAACCAGACCTCCTACTTTCTTTTTTATTTAAAATTTTCTAAATTGAAGTACAGTTGATTACAGTATTGTGTTAGTTTCAGGTGTACAGCACAGTGATTCAGTTTATACATACATATATATATATATATATATATATATATATATTCCTTTTTAGATTCTTTTCCCTTATATGTTATTACAAAATATTGAGTATAGTTCCCTGTGGGATCTACTTTCTCAAAAGTACGTTTATCTTCCTCTTTACTGTTGCAAATCCCAGTTAGGTGTAGGTGAAGTTGTTAGTGTTTTCCCTCGGCTTTTTATATTAAGAGTACTGACCACTGTGAAGATTTTCTTAATTCACATTTTTTTCTTTTCATTTGCACATGATGTGTGTGTGTTTGGCTCTCTCTCTCTTGATTTTAAACCTTCTGGAGATTATCTGGACTTAGAAGTGGGATGCAAGAAAGTGAGACATGGCAAGCAGGGGTCCTAGGAAGAAATTACTCAATTCTGGTTGGTCAAGATGTATATGTTTTATATTTCTGATATTAATATCTATTATGTTAATATTTAAGTATGTATATTTAAAAGGAACTGTTCATGGGGACAATGCATCTCCACTCATCAGACTTCTGTAAGAAAGGAGTTTTTCTAAATACCCTTCACTTTTTATCTTGCCCTGTCACTCCCCTCTCCCTGGAGAAGAAAGAGTGAATTGACTGGTAAATTTGGGAGGTGGACGTGAGCATGTATTACTCAGCCCTGTCTTCTTCTCTCCTGCCAGGAGCCTGCCTTTCTCAGCAAGCTGCTGCCTAGTCTGGCCTTCCATGCAGAATAGTTTGCAGGGGGCAGGCCCTGCACCTAAGCGAGGTCTGAATCTGGGCAGGTAAGTTCTGTACTGGGAAGCCCACGATTGCAGAGCTAAGCTGCATCTTCCAACTCAGTTTCCATCTATAATAAAGCTGATCTTTTCATTTCTTTGTGCATTACTTTTTGTTTACTGTTGGGCTTAGAATTCAAGGGGTGTGGGGGGGAAACAGTAGTATTATTTATTGGTTCTCCTTAAAATTCCAACGGCATCTGTATTATTAATGGCCATTTACAGAGAATTGGTGAGGTGCCAGGCAGAACCCATGGGACATAGTTCTTTCCATTTAGTTGATAATCTAGAGTTGCCATCATAGAAGTGTCTTCTAATTGGTAGACATGTGCATTTGGATTTAAATGTTACTTAAATTGGGGTAACTGGAACTCACCAGGAAAGCAACTGGACAGCAAAGAAAATTCTCGTCTGAAGACGAAAATCTCTCTGTAGTCCTCTGTGTAGCATTCTGCGTGCCGTTGTTTTTTCTACTTGCCTATAACCTTCGTGTGTCAGACACAACTTCTGTTATATTCTTGATTATCCTTGAGGAGTAAAGGCTTATTTTTTGGTTATTCTTATATTTTAACTTATTTGGAAATAAGAACCTATGTGAAAAATACCCCAGGACCACAAAAACAACAATATGGCTGAGAGCTTTGAACTCTGGTGCCAATCAATAGATTTCTTTTCTCCTATGGTTAGTATATGGCCAAGCACATAGAAAACCTCTTAAAAATAAAAACTGGTTTTTATATTCAGATATCAATATACAGGGAAGAAGGTATATTCTATCTCCTCTCTTTCTCTGCTTATGACCGTCTCCAAAAAAAAGTCACCATCACTTTCTTTTCTCTTGTCTGCTCTGACAAGGAAGAATCTATTTCCCTTCCCTTTGAGTCTGGAATGGGCTTGTGACTTTCTCTGACCATCGGACGTGGCAAATGTAAGGCTGTGCTAGACAGTTCTGGGACTGGCCTCAAAGCAGACTGGTGGCTTTCACCTCTTCTCTCTTAGCAGCCGCCCATGTAAGTCCTATAAGGAGCCTTGACCACCATCCTGTGAGGATGCCCAAGCTGACCCTGTGGACACCTTGCACAAGGAGGCTTTGAGGCATCAGTCATGCAGAGGAAGCCTTCTTGGATGTTCCAAACCAGCCAGTTGACCAGTTGGATGCAACTAAGTGGCTCCAGGTGATGTTATACAAGTTAGGAGAACTTTCTAGATGAGCCCAGTTAGCACACAGAGTCCTGGGTTATTTTATTATTATTTTGGCTGCCCCATGCAGTTTGCAGGATCTCAGTTCCCCGACCAGGGATTGAACACAGGCCATGGTAGTGAAAGCACCGAATCCTAACCACTGGACCACCAGGGAACTCCCCTGGGTTATTTTAATAAACATTATGATTTTTAGTCTACTAAGTTGTGGGGTGGTTTTCACAAAGGAAGATAACTAAAGCGCTGCCTAGCTTATGCCTGCTCTGCCTGTAAAACCTAATTCCTCTGCGACAGAGAACAGTCCCTTGATCAGGAAGAAACATTCCTTGATTGGAAGGAACGCCCTGCTCTCTTGACAAGCCAAGACACTTGTTGTTAATTCACCTTATCTGACAGCATTACCTACAAAGGTTACTTTTCCATGTGTTCAAGTTTTAAATCACCAACTAGGTTATACACTTGTCAAAGGCAAGGACTATTTGCTTTTCCTCTTTGGGCATCTTTTAAAGCCCAACTAGGAGTTTGTGAACTGTAAGCATTCAGTAAATCTGCTGATCATTGGTTACTGCACGTATTTTATAATTGTTTTCATCTTAAAAGGATATCATCGACTGTTTATCACAATAATTGATAAGAAATTTGAGATTAAGTAATCTATCTCATATCTTCCCCCCAATATCCTAAGCTTCTGAGATATTAATGCATTCAGTTAAAAATGTTTTTAAGCATACTCAAATCTTAGTCTTAATACCCACTTGTTCTTAACCATTTTCAAAGATTTTTGCTGAGATTTTATTTCTGCTTTTTTTTTTTTATTACTGAAAAAGGACAAAACTGAGTGCTCTGGAGAGAAGAGAGACTATTTAAAGTATAAGGGAGTATTCTTGACAAGGATATTTTACTGCTTAAAAACAATTAGATAAACAATGATACACTTCAATGGAGAAATCACTGATTTCTTCTAATAGATGCTCTGTAGGTAAATGTTTTCTACAGGATTCTGGAAGCTTCTGGTCCTTTGGTAGAGAAAGGAAACAACACATTGTTGGTACACATGTGTTTTAATTCCCTTCAGAATTTTTATAGACCTGTGTCCCCGCAGGACCTGAATAAACACATTAAACAGGAAGAATTCTCTTTCTCATTCCATACTCTTTCCTCATTTATTAGGCTAATTAATTTATTTTAATCAGGAAAACTGCATTCTTTATCAGTTGGGGCCCCAGGCCTTTCGAGCTGGGAATTCTCTTTTATTTTTTTTTGAATTCTTGTTTTCAGCTGTTTCCTTGAGATTTTCTGGACTGGCACAGTTCCTTTAGTCTTTATCTGAGCAGGAGGAAAAGTGTCTTAGGTGGGGAAATTCTATCTTTTCACAAAATAAGTAGAAAAAAAAATGCCTTCTTGTTGTGGAAGTAATGGCTAAAAGTTTTTGAGTAAGAAGTTTTACTGTGAATTTTCTAGAGAGAAGGGTGTGTTCATTCTCTCTTGGAGTTAGCCCTGTGCCAAGCTGTACTGTAGTTTGGAACGGAAAACCTTTGAGCTGAAGCTAAAAACCTGAAGCAGCGTTGTTTCAACTTCCCAGAATTCAAACTATAATAATCGTACATGAGGATTCCAACCAAACAGAGTAATAAACACTTGAATGGCCCATTGGTGGTTTTCTAGACATCCATCCCAGACAGACGCTGCTTTGTGGGTCCTCACACTTGATACAGGGCCGAAATGCCTGGCCTCCTGACAAGGCACCCTTGGTTTGTTGTGTTTCCTCTTCTTGTCTTGTTTATTACGACCTGCCTTTCCTGGCTCATCACCGATGGCAGGAGAAAGTCTTTTGTGGGTACTGAGCGGACCCAGAATTTCATTTCAAATCCCGCAACACAGAAAGATAAAGGTAATAGAAATACTTCTTTTTGAAAGTCCCTGGGTCTGCCTGAAGGTACAGAGGGTGCTGGTTTCATTTTACTTTATCAAATCAACTGCAGTATCTGGACATAAAGCCAAGCCCAAGTTCCTTTCATGGCAGGTCCTAAGTACAGTTGTTCACACTTTGTGTTTGGGGGTGGGGGTCACTTTCTCAGAAAATTCTCATTTTCCCAGTCCTTGCCTTGGGCTAATAGTTAGTTACAAAGCTCAATCTCAAAGATGTCAAACCTAATGAAAAGAAAGAGAAATCATAAAAGAGAAAGATGGCCGCAGTTATCACCCTGGGTCCCTCTGGCTCAGGCTCTGTAGATCCATCAACCAGTTAGAAGGGCAGGCGACTGCCTCTGAAGCTCTGGCTACCATCACCTGCTCGCATCACTGGGGTACCATTCGTCAAAGAGCACTTCTGGAAGAGCAGTATCACAAGACCCGGCTGCTGATGCCAAAGGAAATCGAACCATGTTTCCACATTCCTCTGTCTATTCACTGCAGCATTTATATCAGTCAGGAGTGTTAAAGGCTATGAACTTTTAATTTATAGAGCAGATGGCCTTTTTCTCCTTCTTTGCCTGGGATCCCAGGCCGGGATACCTGGATTTAAAGGAAGTCTAATGCAACAGAATGAGGAGAAAGAATCTGAGAGCTAGAGTTTTAGGCAGATATTCAACTTTTCGAAGTCAGATTTTGCCATGGTGAGGCGGCTGATACCCAGAGAGAGAATCCACTGGAGAAGATCCCTGGGACTTATAGGAAATCAGCTATAGTTGTCCCGACAAGGAGACAATGAGGGCAAACGAGATTCTTCCCATTCCTCCTCTCCCTCCCTCCTTCCTTCCTTCCTTCCTTCCATCCTTCCTTCCTTCTCTCCCTCCCTCCTCCCTCCCTCTCTCCTTTCCTTTCCTTCCTTCCTTCCTTCCTTCCATCCTTCCTTCCTTCTCTCCCTCCCTCCTCCCTCCCTCTCTCCTTTCCTTTCCTTCCTTCCTTCCTTCCTTCCTTCCTTCCTTCCTTCTCTCCCTCCCTCCCTTCCTTCCTTCCCTCCTTTCTTCCTTCCTCCCTTCCTGCCTTTCTGCCTTCCTTCCTTCCTGCCTTCCTGCCTTCCTCCTGATATATATTTCCTGATCATCTGCTATATATCAGGCATGGTACTATGTATCTGGTTTATAATGGGGAGCAAAATAGGGACAGTCTTTGTCCTCATGGAGCCTTGGGAAGACATATTTAAGAAAACATTCACAAATAAATATAAAACTACTAATGTGGTAAGTGGCAAGAAGAAGAAGACCACTGTGCAATGCAGGCATATAATAAATCAGGGGAGTGACCTTCACGTGGCTTCTGAGAACTGCCATCAGGACCTGCCTGGAGATGTTCTTGTCTTTCAGAGCCTCTAAGTCATGCCTTGAGCTGGGATTTGGTGGAGATGTGTGTGTTCATTGGTAAAACCTACAGGTGAATAAGAGCTACCGGGGGTGCACTTGTTCTCGTGGAATCTTGACTTGTTTCCTACCTCACATTGTATCCCTAATCTCAGTCTGTTTTGAAACAAATGGCATTAAAAAGAAATTTATCCCTGGAGACCATGCTTTCTGAGACCATATGATTGAAAGATAACAATTATCTGGTAACTGTAACCAGCAGTAAAGAACATACATAAATTACAGAGGTTAAACATAATTTTAAATTATGACAAAATAGGGGTTTGGAAGACCTAATTTATTCAGCTAATCTCACTTTTCTCCTATATTTCTGGTTAAATAGACACACTCCCAAAAGGCTGTTGGTGGCTTTGGTACGTATATGAATCATTCTTTAAAACTCAGGTTCTGAGAGGAAAGCTAGAAGAAAGTGCTCCTACTATGACTGCTGTGGTAAACACTACCCACTTTGTATGGCTTCCTTACTCGAATCCGCTCCAGCTGGTGGTGGTTAGGTGCTGCCCCTGGAGGCCCAGTGTGGACGGGGAGAGGCCCAGAGCATTTGCCACTCTCCTGGGCATTGGGAAGCGGCCCTTTGCAAGATGCTATTTATTCATTTGGCAAACCATCAAGCACCTTGTACGTGCCAGACTCACTTCTAGAGTCTGAAGACATAGCAGTGAACAAAACAGACGAATGCCTGCCCTCAGGTAGTTTACCCTCTATTTATTCCATAAACAAGATCTATAATACTCTAAACATTGACTCTTGGGAAACAACGCTTCATGAATGTTTTCCATTTCTGCACATCAGGGCTCTCTTAGCAGAAATTCCTGTCAACCTGGGTTAAAGAATGATGGGGTGGCAACTCTAAAGAACACATGCCTGGGGACATCAGGGCACTTCCTGCCTCTCCCCAGAGCCACTCATTTCCACCCTATGGACAAGGAAACCAGCCTGGACCCATTTGTTTACACTCTAGGGTAGGAAAAACCCAAGGAACTTCCTTCCTGCTCACCTGTTTACATCCCAGAGCAAATATTGCTGCATCCCCATTTCTGAAGGGGAAGAGGGGCCATTGTGGCCCCCATCCTGTATAAACTCCAATTTTCATAGTTCCTGAGTTCTTCTATGATACAACTGTACCGTATATGAGGTGCCTTTAGGACCTCTCTCGTCTCCCTGTGGGGAGCAAACACAACACCTGTGAGTGAGGTGGGCTGGACGGTGGCCTCTAAAATGACACGTCCACGTCCTAATACTGGAATCTGTGAATATTCTCTTAGATGGCAAAAGAGGTTCATGCTCCCTTATATGAAAAAAGGTGTGATTCAATAAGGATCTTGAGAGGAGGAGTTGATCTTGGACCTTGGATTATCTTTCTGTTTTTGTAAGCTGATAAATTCTTGGTTATTGTTTATAGCAGCCATGGGCAACAAATAGAGTGAATAATTAAAAGTCTGTCTCTAGTCCAGAGTCTCATTATTCTGTGTGTGTGTTTATAAAACCTACATATTTACATACCACAAGTAGGGTAACCTCTCAGGTCCTATACACTTTTGGAATTAAAATTGGCAAGCTTTGGAGAAAAATAAAGCAAGGAAGGAGATTAGGGTTGGTGGGGACCGTCCCGAGGAGGTGCCACAGTGATCTGAAGAGTTTGTCCGACTTCCAATAGGTGGTATCGTGTGGGTTTCTCTGATGCCAGGGCACGTGAGCCCTAATTTGAACCTCATGCCAGCGGATTGACGGTCTCCAGTCTCCTGTACCCTTTGTCCCCAAACTCTTGGTCCTACAAGCAAACCCTGCTTTCTAAATCTTTCAGAGATGGATAAACTGCATGCAAACCTTTTAGCTGCCAGCAGATAATATACAATATGTAAATAAATGGAAGCAGAGCTTGAGATGCATTTTGAAGAAACAAATAGTTTCATGAGAGAACAGCATTTCAAATTGCAGAAACAGTCAAATAATCTGCTTTATTTGAAGCCTCTTTTAGAGAATTCAGATACTGTCTTCTCTAAATTATTTTCTTAGAGAAAGCACTAAATGTTTTGGATTTTATTTCTCTTTGAGAAAAGTACATTCTTCTTCTACATTACACAGAAATATAACATGGGGAACAGAAATAAAGATGAAATGTCTAAAACTTAAAAATAAGAACTTAAACCAAAATTAGGTTATAATTCTTAATAGTAATGATAACTAGCAGTTGTAGGTTCAGTTTAATTTAGCTGTTAGCTGTTGTCTAGTAAATGTTTGCTACCTGTGAGGCACCCTGAATGGTGCTTTGTCTTTAAGGGGCCAACTTTCTAGAAGGGAGAAAGAGATAGATAAACAAGTAAATAGTTTCATTTCTTTTGGATATATACCCAGAAGTGGGACTGTTGGATCACAAGCCAATTGTATTTTTAATTTTTTTGAGGAAACTTCAGACTATTTTCCATAATGGTTGTACCAACTTAAATTCCAATACTGTATTGTATACTTGAAATCTGCTAAGAAGGTAGATCATAAGAGTTCTCAATAGAGGAAAGAAAGAAAGGAAGAAAGGAAGGAAGAAAGAAAGGGAGAGAGAAAGAAGGAAAGAAAGAAAGGAGGGAAGGGAGGAAGGAAGGAAGGAAGAAATAAAGAAAGAAAGAAAGAAAGAAAGGAAGGAAGAGAGAGAAAGAAAATGATCACTGAGCTAGGTAGAGTGGAAAGTACAGTAGATATGGTAAAAGATAGTCTTGGCTGTGAAGATGTTTAAAATCTGGTTTGAAAGATTAATATTGTAGTCACATTAAGAACCAGCAAACTAAATCCTTAAAAGTACTTAATTACACATCAACCAAATACATTGCATGAACCTGAATTGTAACTCAAAGACACTATAAAAAGACATTTTTATAATGCCGTTTGCAGCAACATGGATGGGCCTGGAGATAATCATACTAAGTGAAGTAAGTCAGAAAGAGAAAGACAAATGCCATATGATATCACATATATGGAATCTAAACAATGATACAAATGAACTTATTTACAAAACAAAAATAGACTCACAGACATAGAAAACAGACTTATGGTTATCAAAATGGAAAGGGGAGGATAAATTAGGGATTTGGGATTAACAGGTGTGCATTACTATATATAAAATAGGTAAACAACAAGGACCTGCTGTATAGCACAGGGAACTATATTCATTGTCTTTTAATAACCTATAATGGAAAATAATCTGAGAAAGAATATATATATGTATAACTGAATCACACCAGAAACTATCACAACATTGTAAACCAACTATATTTCAATTAAAATAAAATGACATTTATAAGAAGCAGACAACTGCATGGAATGCTGTAGTTTGTGGAAGAAGAGGGAGCAAACATGAGCCCGTGTATCTACTTGTCTGCATTTCAAAAGGAACAATGAAACGTTAAACGGAACAGTCACAAAACTGATCATCTACAGATCTCTGGACAAAAAGTAGGACCCTAGAACTCTCTGTACTTTGTCTTGAAGCTTTGAATACAGACCCACTAAATGTTTTACAAAGTTCAAATCAAATCAAATCCAAAGAATTTTCCTCAAATCAAAAATCCACTGAAATAAACCTAACTCTATAGCAAGTTACTAGAATAACTACAGAGGGAATAATTATTTTAAGTTATTTTAAAACATAGCATTTTGACTGTATAAACCTAAGACCAAAAAAACAAAACAAACAAAACAAAAAACCAAGAAGTCTTAAACTGTACTCAGAGGGCTTAGTTAGCGATAGTGTTGGCATTATTATTTTGTTAAAATACATATTTGATAAAAGTGTATAAATAATTATTGTGATATTTTTAGGAATCATGGTTTTCAGAATAAGAGGCAAAAGACCAAATATAAAATACAGCATTTAAGTAAATGCTCTTTAATCCTTAGTAGCAATATAATAAAGTAGCTCTGTAATAAAGTAGCAATATTAGAATGAACTCAGGATTTACTTTTGTCTTTATCAAAAATATACAATTCTTATTTGGCACGGGGGGGGGGAGTTCTTATTTATAGTAAAGAAGAAAAACAGCTAAAATAAAAAAATAGAGCACTCAGACATCAGAACCTCTTGAGAGATGCAGTAGACAGTCCACAGCATGATCTCTGGAGTAACTTTGCCCCAAAGTTCCAACTGAATCTAATCAAGTTTCTAGATAAAATGACTAGTTTACAAGAAATAAAAGGAGTAAGGAAACGTGGTAAACAGAACCATGAGGACATAAGCTGCCTCATTCACTCCCTGGGGTGACTAGAGGACAAATGAACCTTTTTTTTCCAACAAATAAACATAATTAGGAAGCACTGTTATAGACTTAGGAGATGCATTGACAGAATGCAGTGTGTGGACTTTGGATTCTGATCTAAACAAATCAAGTATAAAAAGACATTTTGGAGAAACTGGAGAAAATGCAATAGTAAGTGCATTAGATTACATTAAGAAATTACTATAATTTGGGGGGTTTGAAAATGGCATTATGGAGAAAAAAACTTTATCTGTTAAAGGTAAAAAATAGATGGAGAAAAAAAGGCTAAATGTTAACAATTGTTAAATCCAAGTGATTGGTATTTGGAAACTCAATATACTGTGCTCTCTAATTTTGTGTGTTTTAAGTTTGCATAATAAAAGTCTGAAAATAAATAGAAAATGGTGTCTATCTATGTATGTATCTATGTTTCTACCTACCTAATCTATTTAACAACTATAAATTAAAGAACAACAACATCCTTGAGGGGTTTAAACTGGTAAGAATTACTAAAGCAATAATGCTCAGTGTTGGTGAGTACGTTGCAAGATGGGTCTGCTCCCTTATGCTGCTGGTGTATGTTTAAATTTAATTGTAGACAAGCAAGCATTTCTGGAAAGGAATTATCAGTCTTAAAAATGTCCATGCTTTCCCTCTGACTAGATGCTAATACATACTTTTACTAGTTATTTGTTTCGTAAGTTCCATTTAGTCTCATACAGGAATGGAGCAGTACTTCATTGAATCAAATTGCATTAATGTAAAATCTGCGATGTTTCAAATACACCAGACACAAATGTACTTCTCTTCTGCCTATACAGTCAGGTTAGTAAATTAACCTGTGGTCTAAATAAGATGACAAAGCTTATTTAATTTTTAAGACAAATAAGGTTAAACAAGCTGTTTCCTTTTTTTGCAAGTTATCAATAAAATATTAACGTCAAATGATTCTCTCCTATTTATACACTCAGAATTTAACACTATAGTAGTTTGAGTCATTCTTTTTTTCCTCTTGGAATAAATGTATTTGTAACTAGGGGAACTTTATTTTCATTTTATTTATATCTTTTCAAACATTCTGAAATACCCAATTACAAGCAATTAAAATTTTTTAAGGACAATTTGCTTGTCTTAAGGAATGTCAAGTGAGAGGGGCTGTTTGTTACATGTATCTAATATTCTGTAGTTTTTATCTGGCATTCTGGTCCTCAGATTCAATTATTCTCTTACTAGAGTTTTATTTTACAAACGAGGCAGAGAGGAGAAAGCTATATTGTATTTGTTTCCCAAATTGCAATAAGAAATAATGGCTCTTCTCTGTGGCATCGTTAACAGAATTCTTGCCGTCCTCCACCTACAGTGGCATAAACAAGGAACCGTATTTGTTCTGCATTGTGATTTGAATTCTGTATCACTGCTGCATTACAGCCACTTTGTTACCGTTGGATTTTGGATGTCTTTCTCCTCTCTCTGGTCTTTCTTCTGGGTCTTCCTTAGCTTACACTCCCCTCTGTGGCAGCGGGAGACAGTTCACAGGGGAGAGAAGTTATTCTGTTCATTAAGCAACCTCAGAAAAACAGAGAGAAAAAGTTTTCTTTACGTTTCAGTCAAGAGAATTTTATTCTGCCTTGGGTAAATAAAAATGGAATCCGATCACCTTGTATTGTGTTTTAAATTTAAAGCTTTGAACACGTTTCAAACAAAAGGACTCATTTTTCCTATTTTTTAAGGGCTACAGAATTGGATAAAAATACTTGTTTCTAGCACCCAGAATATTCTTAATAAACATTTTCACTCTTGAGGATTGGACAGTTTTCATGGGTTGAGTATGTTACCTTCATACTCACAGTGTTTTTTAAAAGTTTTATGAAAAGACAACCCACAATACATACATCTTCTCTAGAGAGAGCTTTTCTGTAGAAAGAAAGTAGTTTCTTTTTCTTAAGGCCTAGAAACAACTTTAAACTTGGATTGCTCCAGCTGAGGCCTGAATAATGAAGTCGAATGTGCAGGTCATCATGGTGGTGACATCCCACTAGAAATGTCACGTTTTGTTGAGATACACAACAAAGGCTGTAGGTTTGCGTGCGTAATTCACTGCCTTCTTCAGGCACTGTGAACTTCCTGCGACTTTCTTGCATCTATTTTTCTAAACATTTTTCCCGTCAGTATCCTTTTTGGAAACTAAGCCTGAAGGGAGTAAATTTCCGAGATTGACTATGTGAAAGTCTCCAGGGCCAGGAGAAAAGCAAGCCTGCTCTGAAATCCCAGCCGCAAGATGGTGAGGTGAGACTCATAAATCCATGGGTCAGGCTGGTGATCTCTTGCCTTTGGGACTTCAGACAAATTTAGAAACAGGAGGACCCAGAAGAATGCTGATCTAGGGTCTCTCTCCCAACTCCAAATTTTGAAAAAGAAAGAAATGACACACTAAATGCGATCTCCAGTGTTTGCAGAGAAATTAAGCATGTAAAGTGTGACTTTGTGACTGTTCACTTCTGCACGAAGCCCCCCTTCCCCCCTCCTGCCCTACTGCCCCTGACTTCCTGTCCTGCCCACCCTTTCACCCACAGCCTGAATTCTCTCTTTTGCAAACAGTACCTACCAGGCTTCTTGGAATCTTTCCAAGGTGCAGGTTAACATAGAAATAAGTCAATGAGAACAAATCCTGCCACACAAACTATATTTCCTATTTTTTTTTTGATTGGGTTATTATACTTAAGAAGAGGAAAATACTCTAGGCATTATGTTTCCATGTTTAGATATTTTGGTAGAGAAGTTGGAGAAAGACAGAGTAAATGATTGTGGAGTCACTTAAATTCACGATTTGTGGAACTCTGTACCAGAAAGATTGTTGACTAACAGATTTATATCCAATTGGGAGAGTCTTTCCTAACATTACTAAAACTCTGTTCTCGTTTAGTCCTAGGCAGCCTTTTTATTAATGACTTGACTGAGGATAGAACACACCTAGTTCTAAGTGCTAGGTGTGCACCTTGTTCTAAGTGCTTGACATCTTTTAACTCATTTAATCCTCACGTGGCCCTGAGGGTGGGCTATTATTATTAGAGATGATTATTATGTCCAGTTATAGATAAGTTCTACCCATTTGTAGATGATTTTAACTGCTACTAGGGCAACATTTAGAATCATGATTCTCCACTGTAAGGAAGAGGAACACCAAAGAGTAAGCTGCTACTGGTTTGTGTATGTGACGGGACTTGGTGGGGACTTTCCTCCTTGACTATTAAGGACAACTCAGCTCGCCTGGCCATCTACCCAGGTGAACATTTTCTCTCTCTCCTTATTCCACATGTGTCTCTAGAAACCATATGCACGACTGAAGTGTTGAATCCTGGTTCTACAAAACATCACCAAAGTAATCTGTGATAAGGCACAGCAGGGTTTATTTTTACCTCGGTAAAAGAGAACGCTACCTGGGCAGAGACAGCATCAGTGCTACGTCAGTCAGGAGAGGGGAAACTGGGACATTTATCCAGGTGCTGAAGCCTGGTTTGAGGCAGGTCTTTCTAGGTTGAGGCTGAGTTAGGACTATGTAGGGACCATAACATAACAGCTTATGACTGGTGTTTGGGGACAGACATAGAAAACAAACTTGTGGTTACCAAAGGGGAAAGGGAGGGGAGGGATCAATTAGGAGGTTGGAATTAACATATACACACTAGTATTAACATATACACACATACTATACTAATATATACACACTAGGGCTTCCCTGGTGGCACAGTGGTTGAGAGTCCGCCTGCTGATGCCGGGGACATGGGTTTGTGCCCCGGTCCGGGAGGATCCCACATGCTGCGGTCAACTGGGCCCGTGAGCCACAACTACTGAGCCTGCGCGTCTGGAGCCTGTGCTCCACAACGAGAGGCTGCGACAGTGAGAGGCCCGCGCACCACGATGAAGAGTGGCCCCCACTCACCGCAACTGGAGAAAGCCCTCACACAGAAACGAAGACCCAATACAGCCAAAAATTAATTAATTAATTAATTAATTAAGAAATAATAATAATAATAATTTGAGAAAATTGTGTTTCATAGGGACCTTTGGTTCTCTGGGACTAGATATGAAGAAAGGAAGAAGCCAAGCTGAAACAGCCCCCTCAAATGTCCAAACAAGCAGTCCCACTCCACTGTTTGCCAAAACGCTTGTGCAGCTAAACCCAATTTGTAAATAATTGCCTTGGAGCTTATAGGTTCAACTTCAGGCCCAAAGGGTGACTTTCTCACTTGGAGAAACAATTTCAAATGGTTACTTTTTAGTGTAGGCCAGAAAGGTAACGTGGTGATAATAGGAAATTTAAAAGAGGGGAAAAGACTATGTCGGGCATATTTTTATGTTTGGTATTCACTGATAATCATTTCACTAAAATCATGAGATTTGGGTCCTGCCTTCAATTAAACTGCGAGTTCCTTGGGGACAAGTGCTGTGTCTCATTTTTTGTAGTATGATCATATCTTGTGCAGGTGGAAACATTTCTCAGGTGTCCAATGAATTGTCTTTGTTTGACGGAAACTGTGATATATACTGAGATTATCATGGTAAACTGAGCATAATCCTTCTGAAAATAAGTGTTTTATGGAGACAGATTTGTAGAGAGTGTTGTCATATTGTGATGTAAGGTTACAGAGTGAAGTAAGTCAGAAAGGAAAGACAAATACCGTATACTATTTCTTACATGTATGTGGAATCTAGAAAAATTGTACAGATGAACTTATTTGAAAAGCAAAAATAGAGTCACCAAACTTATGGTTACCAAGGGGGGGATGGGGGATGGGATGAACTGGGAGATTGGGATTGACACATACACACTACTACATATAAAATAGATAACTAATAAGAACCTACTGTTTAGCACAGGGAACTCTACTCAGTGTTCTGTGGTGACCTAAATGGGAAGGAAATCCAAAAAAGGAGGGGATATATGTATACATATAGCTGGTTCACTTTGCTGTGCAGCAAACTAACACAACTTTGTAAAGCAACTATACTCCAATAAAACTTAAAAAAAATAAAGTTATAGTGTGATACAAGAAGGATGAATACATGATGCCTGGAATTGGAAGCAGTTACATCTGCTTCAATATAGGAAGGGCTTGACATGACAACAGGTGTTGATGGGGTTCAGCACACGCTCCCCCAAACTATGACACCTTGGCATATACTGAACATCTCAATCCGGAGCTTGAGAAAACAGCCGAAGCAGGAAGGGCACGCCCACCTGTTCCCCAACCCGCTTCTTCCCTGAAAAAGGTCATGAAAGTCCGCTGTGAAAGAGACCATAACTGTACCAGGAGGAGGGAACACATTCTTATCTACAGAGACAGGGAATTGGGGGCTGAAAAATCTGTATCAATAAACGTTGTCAGCCGCACCCGTATCTTCCTCGTTACTTCTTCACCATTTAGTTCCCTTCACCCAAACCCCTTTGTCCAGTCAATTCGTCACAAATTTCTTGTTTCTTCCTGCTCTGGTCACTTCTTTGGGTCTTTATTCTCTTGTGAAAATTCCAGTGTACATGTAAAAATTCATTAAAATTTGTATGCTTTTCTTCTGTTAACCTGTATTTACCCGTTTAATTTTCAGGCTTAGCCAGGGACCCTAGGAGGATCGGGGAAAACTTTTTCCTCCCCTACAGGATCTTCCAGACCAAGAAGCAGCGTACTGAAAAAACAAAAAAAAACAAATAAAAACAAAAAAACCCCAGCATCCTATGTGCAAATTTCGGCAAGTGGTTCAGCTGGGGCGTAGGCTGTACAGCGGCAGGGAAGACAGGATTTAGTTAGGAAGCAGCTCGTCAGTGGCTAGGGATGTCACAGGATGGAGTGTGGACTTGATCCAACAGGCGCTAGGGACACTTTTTAAGCAGATGAGTTAAAGAGAATTCTCAAAAAAAGGTAAAATCACGACTCTTACACAGGTATAAAAGTGAACACATGTTAAGAATTTATCTAACTCATGGGGGAATCAGGCAGATGTTAGAAATGATTCATAAAAGAAGGCAAGAAGCACAAATTTATATGGAGTAAAGGAATTTTGAAGTGAATGCATAACAGAGAGAAAACTGGCTTTTCTACAGCTGGAGAAGGCAAGTCAATTGAGCCACTATCTGACCGGCCAGAATGTGAGTGTCTATCCGTTACCCAAAACTTATGCTTAAAAGTAATTTAAAAATAATGATGGGGAGTTCCCTGATGGTCCAGTGGCTAGGACTCTGTGCTCTTACTGCCAAGAGCCCAGGTTCAATCTCTGGTTGGGGAACTAAGATCCTGCAAGCCATGTGGCGAGGCCAAAAAATAAATAAAAATAAAAATTAAGAAAACAATGAAAAACCAGAATCGGGTGATCTAGAGGGGCGTCCTTCAGGAAATTCTTAGTTTTTCATTGACACACAAGTTCTTTTTTCTACAATGAGTTTTCTAGTTTGTATTTTGAAAGATTACTCAGGCTGGGTGAAGACAAGGAATAGGGAGATAAGAGAGAGAACATCTGAGCCAGGGTAGTGGGGATGGAAAGGAAAAGAGGGAACTGAGAAATAGTGGAGACAGAAATGACATGACTTAGAAAGTGATGTAGAAAACAAACTTATGGTTACCAAGGGGGAAGTGGGGGAGGGATACATTGGGAGATGGGGATTGACATATACACACTACTATATATAAAATAGTAACTAATAAGAACCTACTGTATAGCACAGGGAACTCTACTCAATATTCTGTAATGGTCTATATGGGAAAAGAATCTAAAAAAGAGTGGATATATGTATATATATAACTGTTTCACTTTGCTGTACAGCAGAAACTAACACAACATTGTACATCAACTCAACTCCAATAAAAATTAATTTTAAAAAAAGAAAGTGATTAAATGTGGATGTTGAGAAAGAGGACACCGTCTCCTTGGGCCACTGCATAAACTGTGATGCTGAGACCCAGTGGTTAGAAAAAGCAATTAGAATAGGTGTAGAGAGAACAGTAACAGGTTTAGTTTTAGGGTCCACAGAGTCTGTTATACCTTTGAGACCTCCAAGAGGGGACATTCAGTGGGCAAGAAATAGATCAGCACTAGAAATAAATATTTGGGAACCATCAGTGAATCAGTGACTCGGAGTCTTGGGGATAAATAGGGACTTTCAGAAACAGTGAGAAAAGGAGACGTCTGAGATAATATTTCTGTCGAATGTCAACCTTTAAATAATGGTAGAGGAAGAGGACCCTGGTTGGAGTTTCAGATAGAATTTAGAGAGGACAGTGGGGAAGGACAGGTGAAATCCTGGAGCTGAACTAGTTCCCTGCTGCTTATTTATTACTGTGGAAAAATTACCCCCAAACTTAGTAGCTTAGAACAGTAACATCGAACACAGTATCTCACGAGGTGGCAGTAGGATGTTGGCCACGGCTGAAGTCATCCCAAGGGGCCCCTCAGTTCCTCACTGGCTGTTGGCTGGGGGCGTTTGCTCTTGGTGGTGTGAGCTTCTCCATGGATGGTCTGAATGACCTCAGAGTCTGGCAGCTGGATTCCTCAGGAGTGTGTGATGAGAGAGATAGAGAGAGAGGATGCCCAAATGATACAACCCAAGACTGAAACTGGAGTCTTAAAACCTAACTCTGTAGTAACTTAACCATTGCTTCTGCCATATGCTCTTCGTCACCCAAACCAACCCTGGTCCGGTGTGAAACGAGCCCCAGTGAAGATGTGAAAACCAGGAGGCAGTGATCATGGGGACCCATCTTGGAGACTGGCTCCAGTCTCCAAGTTAATAAAGGAGAGTTATAAAAAGGAAGCACTCCATAAATATTTTTTTAAAATTCCCATCATATTCTATATTTCAAGAATGACATTCATAAATTAGAGCACGACTAGATGGTAAAGACTCTGTAAATCTGATTCTACAAAGAGCAAATTAGGGGTCCATAGGGAAAAGAGAGGAATTAGGAAGCACATGCAAGCTGTATTCAAATATCTGCAGGGTTCTCATTTAAACAAAAAAAGATAATACTAACCATTTCACTCAAGGTGCTAGCTAAGATCATGAATTAAAAAATAAACATAACAGGGCTTCCTTGGTGGTGCAGTGGTTAAGAATCTGCCTGCCAATGCAGAGGACACGGGTTCGAGCCCTGGTCCGGGAAGATCCCACATGCGGCAGAGCAACTAAGCCCGTGCGCCACAACTACTGAAGCCCAGGTGCCTAGAGCCCATGCTCTGCAACGAGAAGCCACCACAATAAGAAGCCCGCGCACGGCAGCAAAGAGTAGACCCCACTCGCCACAACTAGAGAAAGCCCCCGCACAGCAATGAAGACCCAACACAGCCAAAAATAAATTAATTAAATAAATTAATTAAAAAAACCCAAACACCTGTTATTATTAATACAGATCATGGGATAGTGTACCTGAAAAAGCCAAAGTTAGCGACTAAAAAACGTCATTGTACTAAAAATCAAATTGAATTAGTTTCAGAAAGAAAAAGATAATAAATTTCATCTGGTTAAAAAAATAGACCATTTTGCCTTTAAAGCACAGCTTTTTAAGTTCTTCAAATTTCAAGGAACAGAGAAACACTCAGGCTGGTAATTCACGAGAGTCACAAGAGAAGAAACAGTCTTGATAAGCACAGAATTTAAGCCTCACGGGTAACAGAAGAGCGTGCTGGTTACAGTTCCAGTTGCATAGTCACGGCTCATGGCAGATGATGTTCTGACCTAATCTGGCCGTCTCTTAGCATCAAGGGGTAATTGATCCCAATCCTTACAGTGACTTAGAAAATCCAAGTCTGTCCCTCCTCCACTCCAACCCCCCAGCTGAATCCCATCTCTCCATTTTTGTTTAGTCACATGCACTGCCTCTCATGTTTGCTTTTTCTTAACTTATGCTCTGTTATGTTCTTCCTACTGCCTGTCAGTGTGTCTATGGGCATGTGCCCACCATACCACCTAAATATTTCTCGCTTCACCGCCTGTTCCTCTCTCACGGCTCTCCACCCCCTCACCCTTCTTTATTCCTCTTTCTAAAAGTTATCTCCATCTGACATGGCAGTTAGTTTGTTTGCATAATGATCCTCTCTACTGGAAGGTAACCCCACGAGATCAGGTTTTTAGTTTTATTTATAGCTGTGTCCTGGCACATCAAGGACTCAATTAGCAGTTGCTAAATTAAATAATGTCACTGAGATTTTAGTGACAGCAGGGACACTGTGTCTGAACAGGTTGTCTGGAGGTAGTTTCAATGGGCATGTGAGGGGCCCCTACCCGCCCTAGTGCTATGGGTTGTTGGAACTTTATCGTGGGAGGCGTGACCATTACAGAATGTCACCTGTTTTAATGGAAAGAAAAATCATTTACTTTCAGAAGTGTTTGCTATTTAAAGAAACATGTTAGAATTAAAAGCTAGAAGTGTAGAATAGTAGCGTATCTTTCATCGTGAAACTTCAAGAATTGTAACCTGTATTATAGGATAAAATATTTTTTATTCGATGTCTACGAAGGGAAAGAAGGTACTACCTGTTTCCCTTAGTATTAATAGAACCTTAGTTTGAACGTGTCTTCTTGAAAATTCAAAATAAAGGACAACCAGCAAATAATGAATGTATCGTGAAACAATAGCTGGATAAAATTGATCGCATTCATATTAAGTTCCACTTTTCTCAGGAAACTTCTGTAACTACCCCAGCACAATATAAGGCATTCCTTTCCTAAATCTATATATCTAAAGTTCAATTTCATTGAGATAACATGGCACTAAATTAAATTCATTAATTAAAAAAAATCAAAAGTCTCATCTTCCTAGATAAACCCAATGGTATTTCTTTGGTGCTGTTATTTTTTTCAAGTGAAGGACCATGTCTCATATTATTCTATTAAACCATAAATCTGGCTAGGGCATAATTGATGCTTAATGGAGAATAATGATGATAATAACAACTACCATTATTGACACTGTTTAAAAGGTTATGAATTTATTAACTTTTCATGACTATCTTATGCATAAGTTCTATTATTACTCTCACTTAAAAAATAAGGAAAGTGGGCTAGAGAAGTTAGGTAGAAAGAGGTAAAGCTGGGCATTGAACACTTGTCGGTTGATATCAGGACATTTGACGTAAGTCGAACGACACTGATTTGTCCAGAGAGTTTCTGTTTCCTCGCTCCTAACAGATAGTCACACACTATTTACAAACACTTTGAGGCCAGACTCTTTTCAGATATGACACTAAGAATAACATGACTCTTCCCCAGCTGCTGTCTTAACTTTATTTTGAGAGGTGCAATTGCTTTTGATGTTTTTCTAACACACACACGTTTTGGAATACTTCTTGGTTATTTTGGAGAGAAAATATATATTATTTTCTGAGTATGAACCCCATTTGCTGAACACGTTATAATAATTCATTCTTGAGTAAAATTTTTATTCTACAAGTAATTACTACTGTAGTTACCTCACCTTCTTTTGAAGTGGATTAAAGTGGCTTATTGATTAATTCACAATCAGGATGAGTTTTTACTGAAAACTAAGACAGAGAGTTCAGCTAGAAAACACATGCCTAGAAGGTTTTAGGAACCATGTGTGGACAATTTCTCTCTAAGATTTTTAGAAACTAAAGCCAAAGGGAAAATCTATTGTCATTTGATTTTCATTTTTCAACAAGAGAACCAAAGTACACGGAAGTTTGTAAAAAATGGTTATTTTTCCGCCTTGGCTTAAATGTCCCCCCTGTAAAATAAAGACATTAGGCAAGATAATCTCTTAGTTTCCTTCTTGTTCTATTATTTTATAATCTTCAACTACAATATTATAACATTAAAACGAAAAGGCATTTCTTAATGTAGCCATCTGTAAAGGCACAGAACAGGGGAGAATGATGGTCTTTCTCTGACGGAATAATGTAAATCAATCCACATGCTTTGAATCTGGATGGTCTCTCAATTAGTACAGGGTTGAATCATCACAAACAAACGGCGGTTTTCATAAATTCAACTAAGGCTTTCATTACAACCCATGATTATTTCAAAATAACCAGTAGTTTGACAATTTTTTAAACTAAGGATTGTTTGCATATACTGTACATATAGACATAGCTTGCTTCAGTTATCATGGAAGGCAAAGGTTCAACTTTTCTATTTGGTTTTTTCCATCTTTTTATGAGTCCTGACTTTTGATTGTTTCTTTAAGAGTAATAAAGGCAAATGCGACAGTGAAGAATACAGCATTTCCCTCCCTTGCTCCCCTGATCTCCGCCTCTCAAGAATTTCTGCCTTCAGAGACCCCTTAACAATCGCTTACTTACTGTCTGCTGTGAGTCGGGTCCTGAACCAGGAGAGGAGTTGACTCCCATGTCTGCATCCATGACACCAACTCTGACCTTTCTTTGGTTCCCACACAAATCTTACAGCAACTTGCCAGGTAACTTCATGTGGTTCTGCTGATTTCATCTCAAATTCTACACCCGGCCCCCAGATGGAGCTCTTTCTAATTCTTCCTCTGAAACGTGCCCCCGGATCCTAGTTTCCTATCATTGTCGATCCCTTAATTCATTCAACACATATTGATTTACCTCCTTCTACATGACAGGCAAGAGAACCAGAGTGGCAGAATTCCTGCTGGTACGTAGCCTTCAGACAAGGAATAAGAAAGTCAATGTAACAAAATACGTAAAGGATTTACATCGTGGTCTGTAGCCAGAGGAGGCCACTTCCGTGCTCTCAGAGAAGGCCTCTCTGAGACCCGAAAAATGATGAGGTATGCCCATTCTCCAAGTCACTCAGGGTGTGAACCGTGAGCTCATCCTTTTTCTCATTCATATATTTGTTCACTCATTCATTCATTAATATCCATTTCATATGCCTTTGGTAAATACCCATTAAATACCAAGCCCTGCGAGGATGCAAAGATGAATAAAACACATCCTCTGCTCTCCCTGGATGCTAGATCCTAAAGTGAAGAGGCAGATCAGTAAGCAAATAAAGTCAATACAGTGTGTGATTATTTTGATAGATACCTACAGGGGACTCAGTAGGGGTGGACGGGATGAAGGTGCTTTCTAGATGATGAGCTTAAGGACATAAAATATGTTTTATTCCTCTTAGGATCCCCAGCGTGAGACCTGGTAAGAGGCACTCAAAGGAGTACGGTGAATGGATCTATGAATGACAACCCACTGCCATTTATGCTACAGCTGAGATGGAGAAGAATCCTACTGACTTGCTTTATTTATCCACGATTCTATCGTCCCAGATATGGTACATTTCTCTCAGTATCACTCTATAAGGATTTCATTATTCATCATTCCATACCTGGCATTTTAAAACTCTTTTCTTTCTCTGGAGACACCTTTCAAGTTCCCCCCTGAAAAGGGTTTATAGCTACACCTCTGAAGCAAATGCCTAAACATATCCTCCAACCCCAGACACTATACGGGCCAACGTCCAATCCAGAATCTCAGTGTCCTGATGCCTGTTCCAGGGTTTTCCCCAGATCTCCAAAAGGGACGTGCCAGTGCTGGAGAAGTTTTTACACTTTTAATCCAGTACTTATGATGGCTTCAGTGGTACAAAAGGTAAAATATTGTGTCATGTCTCAAAACAACAGCAAACAGACAAAACCCACAAAACCAACCCCCCCCCTCCAAAAAACCTTAGGAAATTTTAATTGGCTGTTTCATGGGTATGTCGTGGATTTTGGCACATGTATTTTCTAATTTATTCCTCATAGCAACCTACAGAAGTAGGGAGTCCCATATGTCAGATGAAGAAACTGAGCCTCAAAGGAATCGAGGGGTCTCCTCAAATCACAGGACTTACAAATGACACAGTTGGTGATGGGAACGCCAGCAGTTGACGTAGACTAACAGACGATGCTTTCCTGTCCACATCTGATGTTCTGCAGAAAGCTAAAAGCCTGAGTCATACCTCCATTTTCAACCCTGTAAATTCTAATACCATTTATCTTTCACCATAAGCAAGTTCATAACTGTTTTTAAGTTTGCTCCTTTTTATTAAGTATAGCTGGAAATGGTTTCATCTTCCCCTGGCTTTGGTGTACTGGAAGGATAGCAGATTAGCTTACATTTCTAAGACCTTTGCATAGGTGGAAGATGAATTTGTCCTTCAAATGTCTCTTCATCCAGTTAAGTAATCCTTTTTTTGATGTTTTGTTTTTCACTGTTTCTTTAGTTTTGAAGAAATTGAATTATTTCTTGTTGAGACAAAGGATCTCTACCTTAAATCTTCTGCTGGCAATACGGTTTCAAACAAGAAATCATGTCTGTTGTGAACTGTTCTCCAATGTGTTTATATTTTGGGGAAGTTATTTATATTGTTCTCTGGAAAAATTATGACTAATCATATTCATATTTTCATTTATGATTTGATTTTTATAATGACCTGAAAATTCAGTAGATTTAGATTATGTAACAATATGAATGTTTAAGGCAAGCAGTGCTTTTTAAATTTCTTTTACTTGAAAAAATTCTTCATTTTAATTTCACAGATTACTATATTCACCATCTTTATTCAAATGGGAACACTGGAGTATGTTTTATACCTCTTTTTAAATGATAAAGGCAGGGCTTTATCTAATCCACCTTAGTGTTTCCTATAACCACACTTACAATTTTTTTTCAGAATGTACTTCGTCTCTCTGATATATTTTATCTTCTAGGACAGCAACCTGATATGGAATTGATAGTCTTTTTTTAAATCTATTTTTTAAAAATTCAGACATCTGTCTGATTTATTATGTTCACTGTAGACCATATACATTTGATGGTTAGGGAAACCAAAAATCTTTCCAGAGATCTTAACACTTTCATAGACGAGAATATTTTTTAATTGGGTTTGTGAACAAGAAAATTAGTTTGATAGCCTGAGAGTCTACAGGCAGTTCAGATGGTGACTGGAAATCTTGATATTTTAAATATGGCAAATGGAGCCAAGCTCTACCAAAGATGACAGTTACTCAGGCTGTCACTGTTGGCAACTAAGAACTAAGTTGCCTGTTAAACATGTCTCTTGAGGGGCAAAAAGACACTCGTGCAGAACTGAATTCGAAAAAACAGTGCAGGATTCATTCTTTTAGTGTGTCTCTTTCTTAAGCCTTGAGGTAACAGAGTCCGAGGGCAAGTCAGAATCCTGATGCTATCCCTGCAACGGGTATGAGACAGTGTCGCTAAAAGAAGGAAGAAGATACCAAATTGGAACTAATGACGGAGGAAAAGTTATAGTTAGAGCATCCCAAGAATGGAAAGCAGAAACCTCACTGTCAGTCCTGCAGCCACGAGTGGGCATAGAAAGTACCCGAGCTCTGAGGGCCTCTGGAATAAATCTTTGGTGATAACAACACAGTCCACAACAGGGCTACTTTTATATTTATACTTTATTCTCCATTATTGCCAGAGGCCTCAAATCCCACATAGTCAAAATCTCCATTCACTGCTGCCTGCTGGGCATCTAACAAGGGCTCTTGTAACAGGACCCGGAACAAGTGTGTACATGAATAAGAAGTGCAGGGGCCATCCAGGCACCACAGGCTGCCAGGTAGCCAGGTGGAAGCATTGGAGAGAGACAGAGAAAGCACACAATGACCCCGAGTGCCTCAAGGCATGGCTTCAAAAGGTGTCAACACCAATTAAATTGTAAAAGCCCTGTCAGCTTCTGAGAAGTCATCCAGACAGGGACAAGACAGTACATAATCAAAGGGCCAGGACGTGATTCTGTAGGGTCCACACTGGACCCGGTACACACTTGCGTGCTTGGCAGTTTGTGACCCATCCGTGAGCCTTCAAGTTCAGGCTGTGCCCCCAATACCCTTCCTCCGGGAGCTCTCCAGATTTACCGCTGGGGGGACGTTGAAAACCTTTATTAGCGGGTAGATACTGGTTGGCTCTCACAGGTAAATTGCCCCAAATATAACTCTAACTAAAACATGTACCACCGATGATGCCCATAGATGAGCTGAAGGACAATTGCCCAGTCTCCTGACTTGAGCTGACCAAGCGGATACGCTACCTGCAACAACCAACACGGCAGAGAGCTTTCTTTGTCAGCAGAAGGCTCCGTGGGATCTACCCTTTCTGGCAACAGACATTCTGACAGGAATGAATTTGCAGGGGGCTTGTTTGAAACAGTTACACCCATAAGGAGATGACTTTGCATTTCCTGTTTGGCCCTTCAGAGTGTTAATGCGGCTTTAAAGAATTTATTAGATCTTGACAAAGGTGCCCTAATCTCTATTCATGAAATGATGTCTCTCTCTCATTCTCTCTCTCTTTTTCTCTTTTTTTGCCTATGGGTAACTATGATAGGTATGACCAATTTATTGGATGGCTTTCAAAGTGACAACAGAGTTGGGGAGGAGAAGAAATGCGTTTTATAGCCGGGGAAAAAGCTCGGGAGAACTGTCAAAGTATTTCTCACATATTTATTGCTAAGTAATTTTCTTGGTCTACAGAACTTTTTCACTCACCAGATCAAGTAAAATGCCTGGGGTCTGAGGTAGATGAATTCATGCTGAAAACTAGCTCTAATGACATTAAAGTTCCAAGCATGGTCATTCTTAAAAAAAAATAACTCAAAAAGATTACTCTTGGGCTTCCCTGGTGGTGCAGTGGTTGAGAGTCCGCCTGCCGGTGCAGGGGACACGGGTTCGTGCCCTGGTCCGGGAGGATCCCACATGCCGCGGAGCGGCTGGGCCCGTGAGCCATGGCCGCTGAGCCTGCGCGTCCGGAGCCTGTGCTCCGCAATGGGAGAGGCCACAACAGTGAGAGGCCCGCGTACCGAAAAAAAAAAAGAAAAAAAGATTACTCTTGTTTATTGTGGGTTGTTGTTGTTGTTTTGAGAGAGAGCCCTACTTAATATAAAGATTTAGAATATAATTTTTCTTTTTGAATAAAACTATATGATTGCTCTTAATAAAGTTGAAATTACTCTTTTATTTTGAAGGAAAGATTAACCAGACTTTAAATGATGTATCCGATTTTTGAGAATTAGCTTGAAGCTATCATTTGTTAGATTATCTATCAGGTAACTTCTTTTAAAATAGAACAATAGAAAGTGAGTTCAGTAACCACAAAGGATAGAAAATTGATGAACATATTTTTTCAGATTTTAGTATTGACCTTGGGTTTGTCAAGATGGTCTAAGTTATGCTACAGTAACAAAGAAAGAAATCTAAGTGGCCTAAGACAGAATCAATTTCTCACGTATATAAATCTTCTATGGACCTAGGAGACAACAGAGCAGTGTTCCTCTGCTTGATTTTTGTATGACGTGTCTTTACCAACAGATGCTTCCAAAATGGTCCTGCCAGGGAAGAGAGTCAAGTGCTTGCCATTAAATTCGTCCACCCAGAAGTGACACCATTTCTGCTCACATCAAATTAGCCAAAGCGGGCTTCCCAGGTGGCGCAGTGGTTGAGAGTCCGCCTGCCGATGCAGGGGACGCGGGTTCGTGCCCTGGTCCGAGAAGATCCCACATGCCGCGGAGCGGCTGGGCCTGTGAGACATGGCCACCGAGCCTGCACGTCCGGAGCCTGTGCTCCGCAGCAGGAGAGGCCACAACAGTGAGAAGCCCGCGTACGGCAAAAGAAAAAAAAAAAAAAAAAAGAAAAGAAACATACAAATTAGCCAAAGCAAGTCACGGGGCTCCCCCAACCTTCCAGGAGGGTGAATACAATTATCTGTGAGTCTGAAAGGAGAAGGGATTGGTATCAGTAAACAGTTGTGAAGTCATCCATAGACCACTCTCCCCATAACCCAGTATTCTTTCCTTTCTTCTTTCTCAATCCACATTCAAGGAAAACAACCCCAAATCTCTCATCTACCACAAGGTCCAGGGTCTCAGATAAGAATGTGGCTCCTCTTGGTACAGAGACAGACAATTTTCTCCCTCCACAATCCATAGACTATAAAGAAATAAGGACAGTTCTGAGACTCGCAGTCACTGTGAGGACCACATGGAATGTTGCTGATGAAGCCCCACTTCTGGTCCCCAAGAGGAGATGCCCTGTCTGTTGTTCTTGGTGACTCCTGGTCCCACACTGCGGAAGGCGAATTCTTCCTTTATTCTCCTTTGTTGCTTCTGGAATAGGCATTGGGGAAACATTCTCCTTGATAAGAAACTTTCTTAGCCCTTTACCTGCCTGAGAAGGGTTAGGTCCTAACGGTGACTTCAAGTCACAAAAGCCAGTCTCTTTGAGTCCGGGCTTGGGCTTCCTTTGGCATGAAATCCTCTCCAAAGTTTCACAGGCTTCTCATCTACTTGATTTTGCACTCCTCCATGGATCAATTCCATACCCACAAGGTTTTCTGAGATTTGGTTACTGAAATATTTTTTCTTTTTTTCTCCTCTCTCTTCCTTCCCCTTTCCCTCTCCCTCCCACCTCCCCCCACCCCCCCACCCCCACCCCCACCCCCACCCCCGTCACTTTCTATATTTGCATTTGCTTTTCCATAAGTCTATTGAGCTTCCAGTGAAAGTCACACACTCAATCTCTTTGCTATTTTTGTCCAATTGAAAGGATGGATGGGCTGCCCCGCTTTTAATGATATCTTTATTCTGAGATACTTTACTCCATTCCCAGATTTCAACATGGTGTGGCAGCCATACCCTTGATTAGATCCCTGCTTTTATTTTTTTTCTGTAATTTTTAAATTTATTTATTTTTTTATACAGCAGGTTCTTATTAGTTATCTATTTTATACATATTAGTGTATATATGTCAATCCCAACCTCCCAGTTCATCCCACCAACCCCCCCCCCCCAACATGATCCTTGCTTCAGTGTTTAAATTTCACTTTCCTGTTTTGCACGAAGTTGTCTCTGAGAAGCAGTTGATTTTCTAACCCTCTGGTCTCCAAATTTCTGTATTCTTCTGTTTTGAGTTATTCCTGATGGCAAACCATTCTGTTCTTTTCTGAATTCACCTCTTTTTCTTTTTTATGTTACCCTGCCAAGTGTGGCTGACATCAACCTGCAGATGCTCTAATTTTCTGTCTGATCTTTCTTCTAGAGCAACGAGTTTATTTCTCTTTTATAAATTTTCTTAGGTGATAATATTACCAAATGATTTGCCACTGCCTTGATTGAGTGCTATCTTCCAGCCTCCACGGGGGGTAGCCATCCATAACTACCCGCACCCCTGCCCCATAGGATCAACACTAAGCCTTGCGACATATTTTAGAGTCTTTGTCATGGCAGCCTATAATCCTGGTATAAATAGCTGTTTTAGTCAGCGTGCATTAGGTTAGGCTGAACTAACAAACAACTTCAAATTTCAGTAGCTTACAGCACAAAGATTTATTTCTCTCTCACGCAAAGTCCACCAGGAGCCCAGAGAACTCTTAGGTCAACTGAGCTGTCCTCCGCTTGAAAGCTCAACACTATCCTTCCTCAGCAGTGTGGTTTTCCAGTATAGCCATGCCAGAGAAAAAGTGGGGTACAAAGTCGAGCTCCAGTAATTAAAATGCTTCCTTGGAAGTGACACATATAATTTCTGCCACTCTTACCTTCTAAGAGGCAGGGATGCATATTCTTCTTACGTATCCTTAAGACAAGGTGAACTGGGTACCAGGGACCAGAGGTGCCAAATCTGCTGAGTTTGCGACTTGATGAATGAGATCACGAGTTTAAGTAGTAGTTCCTGAGCTCCTAGTACTATAAGCACTGTATTTCTACTTCTTTAGAATCACAGCCTTTACTGGTAAATTTTGTATACTTATTAACTTTTAAAAATATTTACAAGGTTTTAATAAATATTTTTGTGAAAGGCTTATAACTTCTACTTATTCAGATTCCAACTTACTTTCCAAATGGCCACTATAAAATGCTAGTTACTGAAAAATTTCCAAATTTAGTGCTCAGGTATTGTGTAGGAACACAACATGTCCTGTCTTCACTGAGAAATATTCAGGGATCAGCATCTGTAGTGGATTGAATGGTGGTTCCCCCAAAAGATACGTCCACGTCCTGGAAACTGTGAATGTGACCTTATTTGAAGCAACTCTCTTTGCAGATGTAATTAAGTTCAAGCTCTGGAGATGAGGAGATCGTGGTGGATCCTAACCCCACGGCAAGTGTCCTTATGAAAGAGAGGGGAGCAGACACACAGAGCAGAGGCTGCATGAAGACAAAGCAGAGGGGAGTGATGTGGCCACAAGGAAGGCAGGTGCCCCAGGAGCTGGCAGGGCTGAGGGAGGGCTGTTCTCGGTGCCTGCAGAGGGTCCAGCTCTGCCAATGCCTTGATTTTGAACTTTGGCCTCCAGAGGAGTGAGAGAACGAGTTGGTGTGGTTTTAAGCCACCAAGTTTGTGGTCATGTGCTACTGCAGCCCTAGGAAATGATACAGGGTCCATCTGAGTTCTAGGCTTTTAAGACTAATGGACACAATAAATACATATTATTAAATATTATATTTACTGAACTACAAGAGCAGTAGAGAGTGAATTAGACACTATCATGACAAAGTCCCATGATTTAGTACAAAGCGTCCTAGCTTTGAATTCAGATCATCTGAGTTCCAGGATTAACATTTTGAAGTGGTTATATCTTTTTTGTTTGTTTGTTTTGTTTTGTTTTGTTTTGGCCTTGCAGCATGTGGGATCTTAGTTCCCCAGCCAGGGACTGAACCCACGCTCCCTGCATTGGGAGTGCAGGGTCTTAACCACTGGACCTCCAACGAAGTCCCGTGAAGTGGTTATATATTTTAAGCATTAAAAAAAATCAGTTTCCTCACCTATAAAAAGAAAATTATAATAAACCCTGCCCTGCAAACCTGGGGGATTACTATATGAATCAAATGAGACTATTGATGTGGAGAATCAATAATACATCAGATAAAGGAACTTTTAATTATGAGGACTGCGAACATCAAGGTAACGATAAGAACAAACCCTAGATCAGGTATTATAATTTCTAAACAATTTCCATTTAAAATGGACTTCATGTAGTGAGCTTCTTAGATTTGCAGCAAAAGAATAAATGGTCTGAAGATTGGACAAACAAAAGCCTTGCCCTCTTTTGAAAAAGGCCCATTAACTGCAAACCTTTCATTTCTATTTATTATTGTAAACTGCATCTGAAGAATGGAGCTAGAAAAAAGCCCACATTCTGGTCAGGTACTCAAGGAAAATGTAAATAAAGTTCTATGGAAAAAGTCCTAAAGGTTGATTGAAAATCTCTTGTTACATTTCAACTCATACAAATTATTTCTAGAAGATGAACATCATATGACAATAACTATACTCTAAGAATAATACTAGTTTATTTCTAGGACTTCCTTCTGTAACTAATTTCAAATATATGAATGAAGATTAACTCATAAATTCTCATCTTCGTTCACAGACATGGTCTCCATCTTATAGATAGCCCAGGGAGGACACTGCAAATCACAGACCCAGCAGAAAATAAAACTTTGTGACGCAACTTTGAAGTAATGGCGGCATTGTGTGTGTGTGTGTGTGTGTGTGTGTGTGTGTGTGTGTGTGTGTGTTTGCTCTTTTGCTGCTAAATGGAAGCATAAAAATCAAAAAGGGTGGAATGTGCATCTTGAAGGCAGAACTTCCCCCTCGTTCAGTTGCTTTCTGTCTCCTATAGCTGAAAGGCTATGGTGGGTATTTGATGCTTTTCTGTGTCCCTGATGAACTTGGATGGCCGAGTCATACATTGCCCTTTGAGCAATGATTTTTCCTGCCTTATTGCCAGGGGGCTGTACCAGCCCTGGAAATCTAATTTCTTCCTACTTCTTCAGTCCTGTCACGAAATATTCCTCCACTCCTTTGGTGCAAATCTTATCTCTGTGGATTTAGTATTAAAACACATGCATTAGCGGTGTCAAAATCCTCTTCTCCCAGAAAAGCGCTAAGGAATACTTTCTTGCTGCTGCTGTAATCCAAGTTTTATGGGACCTCTAGATGCCTTCAAGGAGACAGAGGCAGTTGGATTACTGGAAATGCTTTAATATTACATGATAAAAACCTTGGGAGGATTTAAAACCAATGCTGTCAACTTTAGTTGAAACAAACCAGGATGGAAGGCATATTATGACTTCAGGGAATTTGACGAAAATGAAGAAGAAATTGCCGTTATAAGATGCCAGAAGCTCGTGTCAGCTGCAGCCGAGTTATAATGACCTGCTGGATGTTGATTCAGTTCTTGCTGGCAAGAACTCATCTGTCTAACATGCCCTGCTCCTGGGTGAGCCATCATGCCTCACTTCTCTGTGTTCAGAAGTTCAGTGGTACCTACTGATCCATTATCACGGAAGCACTCAACTCCTCCAATCTAACTAATCCCTCCACTTGTCCTTCCTCCTCCCCAAAGCTTCTGGAACCCAACTCTGTGCTTAGCAAACCCATCTATCCCATCAGCCTCTTCCTGGAATATTCCCTCCACTTGTGACCCAGACTTGGCAGCCTTCCTCTTCCCTGGAAAATCTTTCAAGGAGAGGCTAATTTTCCTCTCCTGCCTCTTTATTTCAAGGTCAGGCAGTAGGATGGGCATGGCCTTTGGTTCCCATTGTTGTTTGGTAGCTACCTCCTCCCGCTTTGAAACCCTCAGCTCGAGGTCTTGGTGCTGATTACCCAAGTAGATGCTGGCCTCCAGCAAGAGTTCGAGTGGATGAATGTTCCCCGATGTTTCTGCCACCAGCTTTCATGACCTCAGAGAGAGCCACAGCCATACACCCCCTCCCCAGGAGACCCTCCAAGACCAGCAGGTAAAGGGAGAGGATGGAGAGCTCTACCTGTTGCTCTAACAGCTCACAGGAGACATCCTGACCAGGCTCACCACTGAATAGCTGCAGGAAAGAAGAAATTAACACATCCCCTTGGGAGAGTGGCCAGAACCAGGAAATATTTGTAACAGCTCATCATCCTTTTTACTTTACTTCCTCACCTCCCCCTCTTAGTTTTATAAGAGAAACTAGCCTCCAAACCCGGGCAAGATGGTTCTTTGGGACACTAGTCCACCATCTTCTCGGCCCGCTGGCTTTCTGAATAAAGTCATATTCCCTGCCACCCCCCAAAAAAAACCCCCTTGATCTTTGAAGTTCACACCATTCTCCTTCGTCACCTCTTCTCCTTGTTTCCATCTACAAACGATGGGTCACTGTTCCTTCCTCATAACGACCTCAGCCTCTCACTCACTGCCTTATTTTTCAGTTCTGCTACTGTCATCATTCTGAGATGTCAACCTCTACACAGGTAATCCATTTCATTAAGTTTTCAATTCCTTGATTTCACTTTGAAAATTCTTTTTCTCATCCTCACTTTAGTTTCCAACTTCCATGACCAAACCTTGGGCTTTGTCATCAGTAATAGCTCCTCCTCCAAAACTTCTGGTTTCAAGCATCTTGTTCTTTGATCACCAGCTCCTAGTCTGGCGCACTCACAAGACAATTACACAGGTGTGGGATTTTGGGAATGGAACCGCTGGATACCAGACCAGGACCAAACCTAGAAATGATCTTTAATACTGGAGCACAAGGAAAGCCTCATTTCTATTTCTTACTGGCTCTCCCAAGTCCTCTGTGCAAGTAGATTTGAAATTGACTCTTTCTTGGGAAGAAAGAGTTTCTCCTTTTCTACTTTTTGTTATTATTTTTTTTCTTTTTGCCTCCCAGAACTTCCTCCCCTTTGGATAGAAAGGCAACCAAAAATGCCTGAGAAAAAATATGACAACATTTTCTTTATGAACCCATTCTTGTGGTCTGCGTATGTTTTACTCTTCTCATTTCAAAAACACTGATATTATAATAGAAATATAATAGCAACAATGCATATGTAAAGTCATCTTTTTGTTGTTGTGGGTTCTGTTTAAAAGGAAACTGGTGTCATGTAACAAATGCAGTTTTTCATTTGAAAACAATATTTCCTATACTGAGAACTGCCAGGGAAGCAAATGATGCCTAATGAATGGAATCTCTGTGTTCCATTGTCAAAAAATCTCCAATCTTGGAATGTTAAAAAGTAGCACTTTAAAATTCACTTTAAACTTTACAAAATGAAATTTCATATCAATACCTGTCAAAGAAGAGGATAATAAGAGTTGAGGCTCTCAGTGGGAGAAAAGCCTAAGAGTTACAATGGATTCATTGCCTATTATTCTACATCCATGGGTTCACTTTCTATTGCTTCCTCTTCCCCACCAAAGATGCCCTTTTTAATTTTCCCTTATCTGTGTTTCATTTTAATATGCATAGCTCACAGCCAGATGAGGACCAAATTAACATAATACAAATGCAGAGAAAATGCCATAACTTTGTTCTTATAAGGAAGATATGAGTATGATATGCTGTCACCCAGACTGCCAGATACTTGTGACAAATCTTGTGTGTTTTGTATTGACTGAGTTTACATTTTTTAAAATTAATTAATTAATTAATTTTTGGCTACGTTGGGTCTTCGCTGCTCCACAGGCTTTTCTCTAGCTACAGCGAGCAGGGTCTACTCTTCATTGTGGTGTGTGGGCTTCTCATTGTGGTAGCTTCTCTGTTGTGGAGCATGGGCTCTAGGCACGTGGGCTTCAGTAGTTGTGGCACACAGGCTCAGTAGTTGTGTTGCATGGGCTTAGTTGCTCTGCGACATGTGGGATCTTCCTGGACCACGGCTTGAACCCGTGCCCCCTGCACTGGCAGGTGGATTCTTAACCACTGCAACACCAGGGAAGCCCCTCAAATACACAATTTTTATATTGATTTGTAATTTTAAAAATCTACTTTTCTTAAGGAACATCTGCCTCTTCTAATTTTTAAATTTGACTAATTTTTTTTCTTTTCAGTGATATTGAGTCATCTAAAATAGTAGCATCTTAGAGGGTCAAGAATTGCTCCCCTGCCCAAAAAATAAAAGAGCAATGTTCTACTGTGAAATAATGGCCAATGCAGGGTATATATCAAAGCAACACGAGATGCTGTGGTTTGCACGAAGGTAAAGCAGACTCTCACTGGGGACTTCCCTGGCAGTCCAGTGGTTAAGACTCCATGCTTCCACTGCAGAGAGCACGGGTTTGATCCCTGGTTGGGGAACTAGAATCCCACATGGCGCACGGTGCAGCCACAAAAAAAAAAAAAAAAAAATACTCTCACTGTCACAGCTCTGGTTAAGAATCCACACATTCTCAGGTAGATGACAATGCAGAGGCCAGGCCCGGGAACTGGGGAGAGGGTGTGGGGTGACAGAGGCTGCAAGGCACGGGCTCTTAGTCAGCTAATGACAAGTCTGTGTGGAATCCAGGGAGGAAGGCCAGTGGGATGGAATCAGCCGTGGAGGAGATTGTTGGGGAGGGGATGCTGCACCTTGAGTTTCAGTTCCAGTTCTAGCACTGACACCCACTAGCTGAGGGTCAGTTAACCTCTCTGCCCATTTCTCCATCTATCAAGTGAGAAGATTAAACTCCAGCAATAGGAGATTTTATGCTTTTGCCTTTTGTGGTTCTAGGGACCCACTGTGGAAAATCTGAAAGGCTACATCCAGCAGGAAAACCAAACAAAAACACCCATGATGGGACTGGAGCAAGCCTCTAGGATATCAAATTATCCTAAAAATGTTAATAACCATTATTCCGAGAGCTGGTTTCTTCTGTCTCTCATGGTAGGGGAGAGGCAGTCACGAAGTAAGAAGGTTGAAAGCGATTAGAGGTCAGCTCTGACAACAGCTCAGAGCACTAGACCTTTACTGTTTCCCTTTCATATTCATAAATCTGTTACAAGTGGTCCATACTTGCAAAATTTCTCTTCTCTTCCAGTTTCTGCAGAAAAAAAGGTAGACACAAGAGCTAAAAATGATCTGCCTGTAAATATTTGCAATAGAAAATCGTTGAAAGTAGTTTTCAATATCCAATCATTTAATCCGTTTGTTTTAAAAATAGCTTATAATTTGCATGGAACTAGGTCAATATTTCAAATCCATACAATATTATGGAGCATTGGTTCTTAATGTGCCTGTTTTAAAACGTGAAATATTTTCTGTTTAATTCAGCATTTCTGTAGATTTGGTGTCAGTACTAGAAAAAAAATTGATATATATTATGATTGGAAGGAGTGCATATCAAAGGAAGTGACTATGGGACCAACAGCTAGCTCCCTCCATTATGGTTCAAATATCATAAACTTCAAAATGCAATGTTTCAGAACAGAGCTCTTCTTACTACTATGAAACCAGAAAGGTTCTTACTCTTGTAGCAGATTTCTATTAGGTGTAGAAACATTTCAGAAAAAAAAATAAAGCAAGTCTTGAGATTCTCAGGACATAACGTTTCCTACTGTCAAATTAAAGCCAATAGTAATTAGCAAGTACCTTTACTGAGGTCAGATTTATGAAACTTGAGAAGGGAATCTGTTTTCTGGAAAATTCTTGTGGAAAATTTCAGAGTTGAGGAATTATGCTTGTTAAGAAAGAATGTTCAAATAAATAGAGACTTAAAAGACTGAGTTGATGAACAATGACCACTGCCCGCATATTGGGAGAGACAGTCTTTTGGAATTAAAATTTGTTTCTTCACTCAATTTATACCTTAGAAGAAAAATCCTAAGTTTTGGAATTTGGAAAGTGTGACTACAAAGTAACACACTGATTTTTATCATTCTGTCTTTTCAGTGAATTCTTCTCATAGTAGAAATTACTCTGAAGTAATAGCTAAGGAATTCACTGTGGCTTGGTTTACCTCCTCTTCTATTCCCACGATTGAAATGAGACAGCACAGCTCATGAGATTAGGCGCTCCCAGAAGACTCTGAGAGCTTCCTGGCTTGAGGCGGGCCAGAAATAACAACACAGGGTGTGTTTTACAATAATCCCATTTGGGGGTAAAAACAGGAAAGGGAGAGGCTAGTTAAAATTAAATATTTTATACGATGAAAAGAACCAAAAGAAAATAGAGCAGTTTCCTTTCAGTCTGGGGAAAATTAAAATCGACTCTGATTATCCAAATTACTTACTTGCTTATTTTTGAATAGAAAAGGTATCCTGATAGGCCCTTAAAAGATTATAAAATTTCTGTTCACTTTTTTTCTCTGAATCTAGGCTCCCAAACTAAGGTGACAATATTTAATTCACTACACTGCCCTACTTAGAATACTCACTTTGTTGGAAAGATACACCATGGCCTCCTGACATCAGTTCTCAAGATCAGATCCAATATATTGTGTACTTGGAGGATTTTTTTTCCAGTGTTTCTTAGAAATGAAATAGGTTATTAATACCTTTTTATTTTGTTATACCTTGTCATCAGCAATCAACAATTACTGAATACGTATTATTTAACATTAACTGCATATGTTATTCAAATACTTTCTAAATGACAAAAAAAAAGCCCCTATTGTTAATAAATACAGTATTATTTCACAAATTTTATAGGGGAAAGCATTATTATCTAAATGGTCTCTCAGGAAATCTCAGATGATCCTTTGCCTTTTCGTGTTTCCCTTTCGGGTTTCCCTTTCGGGTATCTGTTCTTGGGGAGGACAATAAATAGCTTTCCTGTCTCTGACTATCATGGAATTTTCTTCTGTTCCTTTTGAAATGGCATCAATTTTTCTTCTGACACTACTCTTATTCTTTCCATCATGGCAAGCTTGGGCTAACGGCAGACATCAGGTAATATTATGCTTTTTCTTTAAGGCTTTTCTAATTTTTAATTAAGAAGAAAAGACTCTTGCTGATCACCTACAGGAGTGTGACTCTCCATGGTTACCTGTCACTCAAAGAGCTCCAGCTCCGAGGAATATGCTAATTAGCCCCGTTAAAGCATCATAATTGAACTGGAGAGAGGCTGCGGAAGGTGCACGTCTGCCCTTCACTCAGAGCAGTCCTGCCGCCTGAATGGAGGGAGCTGTCCCACAATGCCAGGGAACAAAGGGAGATGGGGACAGAAAAAAAACAACATTCCATCTGCCATTTGTTACTCTCAGTGCTAAAGTGATTATCAAGATGTAACCTGGATACCATGTCGATATTAAAAAAAAAAAAAAGTTTTCTTTAGGCAGAAGAGAATGAGCCACGGCATCTGTTCCACAATGATCTCTAGGACGGTTAGTACATTTGAACTGCGGATAATCATCATGATAACAATAGGTGCATGTTTGGGGGGAAATAGTCTTTTATGTAAATGAAGGTGGTGTATGAACCCAGACAAGGGACCTTACAGGAAACCTTCCTGGTTATGTTTTGGAGAATAAAAGACAAAGTTCTTGGCACTGCAATGTCCCCCAGATATAGACAAACATGAACATTGGCATTTAGACAATTTAAAGGAGAATATAAAATCTTAGACCATCTTTTACAGCAGAAGAAAAAAAACAAGCTAATTGTGTTCCAGAGGGGTTTCATCTTCTCTTCAACTCGGTTCTAAATGTTAATGTTGGAAGAAAATAGTTGGAAAAAAAAAGCATACCTGGCATAGTAGAACTGTAAACTCCGGTTAAGGAGTGAAGTGGTTCTTAACTGCAAGCTTTCTAACTTCAGATTTTTTTTTTTATACTGAAAATGGTGTTTGGTATAATCATGGAATCACAGAGTTTTGGAGCTGCAGGGACCTTGGATAGAACACGTACAACTTGAGAAGTATCAGAGAAGCCACCTCTAGCTCCAAACCACATACTGATCGGTGGGTTGAGCTGGGAATAGAGCCCCAGTCTCTGGACCCCATATTTCTCATTTGGAATTAAGAGTACAAGGCAATAGGTAAAACATTATTTGATTCTAAGATGAGGTGTTGTACAGTGCAAGATCCACAGGTCAGAGGATTTTGTCCTGTCCTTTGTTACAATCTGTATCTGAAGCACTTTAATCGTGCCTGGTGCCCACCCATCCCCATGTATTTGTTGAATGAATACATGACTGGGCACATTCTTATATGATTTGAATATTTCCATTAACTTTCAGTACTTAAAATGCTGGACCACCCAAGGAGATAATTCTGCCCCCTTTTCTTTCTTTCTTATGTTAGGTGTGTCTCAGTCTAAAGGTTTCATTGGGTGTGGTGACTTTGACAGATGTGTGTTAATGATGGGGAACCACTGTTACCCTAACTTACTGTGTTATAGACTAGTTACCTTTTCCTTCAGAGAAGCCATTACAGCATACTTATGCAACATTCATAGAAAGCCCGACATACAAGAATAAAAGAAACAAACAAAAGCACGAAACTAGCCTTAGTAAGTAGCTACTCTATCCCAGGTATATACGTTTATGCAATTCTTACAACAAATCCATACTTTTGATATTGTACACACACTATCTATTATATAAGTGTGACTCTCCCAACTCTTGGCCATCTTGCTTTGGTTGGGGTGATCAAAGAAGACTTTCTGAGGGGGAAACCTTAGAGCTGAGACCCAAAGAAGGAAAAAGGGCCAACCAGGCTGCCATCTTGGAGAAAAGGTAGAAGGAAAGGTGCCCATGAAAAAAATAAGATTTGTGTGTGTGAGAATTTTATGGAGGGTCCAAGTACCTGGAGTGAACTGAACAGGGTAAGGGAGAGAGAGAAGATGGGATAGAAAGATAAGAGTCATTCAGCGCTTGCAGGATCTGATAAGCAAAGTAAGGAATTAGAGTTTTATTCTAACAGTAGTGAGAAGCAACTGCAGGGTTTTAAGCAGGGACGGGCTATGATACCATTTATGCTTTAAAGAGGTCACTGAGAGGATAATGCTTTGTAGGGAGGAAGAGGGAAAGCGAGAGCCCCGCTGGGAGACTGTTCCAGACACATGATCAGAGCTTCAGCGTGGAAAGGGTGGGAGTCACCAGGCTCGGAATACATGCTGGAGGCTGTGCTGAGCTGATTGTGGGTGATCGGAAGTGGGCGTGGGAGAAACAGAGGATGCGAGACATCTGTTTCATTCTGAGGATGGGTAGGTGATATTTAGCAGGTGGTAATGAAGTAGGACCAATTTGAGGGACATATTAATGGTGCTTTTGGCATAGAATATTCTCAATGCACATTTTTTTAAAAAAGAGTAAAGGGTGGTTGGAAAGGTAGGCTGCTTGATTTGTGGATACTCAGTGAATACCTCACCGCGACAGAAAACAATGGTATGACTCAATGTGAAACACGGCTACTGTTTTGTTTTGTTTTATTTTATTTTATCCTATCCTATCCTATCTTATTATACTTTTTGTGGCTGCTATTTTCAACTAAAAAAAAAAAATAACAAAATCACCCCAGAGTTATAATGAATGGTAAGGTATATATCACTGTGCCATTCAAGAAGCAATATATATTTAGAAAAGAAACAAGTTAAATGGCTGTGAAATGCCTTCTTAGTATCATTTGGATAGGCTTCAGGAAAACAAAAAAACAAACAAACAGACAAAAGAAAAAGAAAAGCCATAATTAAAAGCATGTCAAATGGACCTTTACCACAACTTTTCCGAGCTGGCAAGTAAGAAGTCACATCTTGTCGAACCTGGTGGTTCCTGTGAATGCAGCTGTAGGGAGACCAGCCCTTTCCCATGCCCTTAACTCTTTCTCTTCCACTCTAGAGGAAAAATGCATAGAAATGAAATTTGACTTTTGGTAAAAAGAAACTGGCCACAGCATAAGAGCCTGAAAGATAATCATTATTAAAAAGACTCTAATTTTGCTGCATCCTATTTAAAATTTGTATGTGAATGTGTGTGTGTGCATGAGTGTGTGTATGTGTGTGAGTGTGAGTGTGTGCAAGTGTGAGTGAGTGAGTGTGTGAGCGTGTGGGTGTGTGTGACTGAGTGTGTAAGTGTGAGTGTGTGGATGTGTGACTGAGTGTTAGAGTGACTGTGAGTGTGTGTGTGTGTGTGTGTGTGTGTGTGTGTAAAGGCTTTTTCTTACCTTCCAGTAACGGCTGCCATTATTTTTATTAGACACAGTGTGTAGGAGTTTTAACCTTTTTATTGAACATGAGCATAACACATACAAAGGTTGATTAATAACCAAAAATACCAGCATTTTAAGTTTGTTCTAAAATTGGTGAAAAGTCTTTTGTTGAATTTACTTATTAAGACCATTTTATCAGCACTGAAGTTTCTCTCCTGGTATTTAGCCAAGAATTGCATCGCTATTACTCACATTCGTTCCCCTTATCTAACTTATTGTTCTTTTCTTCCTCTTGCCTTTAAAACTTAAATATGTAATTGCTACTGTATTCATTTTTACTTTTTAATACTTTGCTTGTAAGTATTCTTTATATGTACTTTTATCTGTTTTCAAGACTTCTCAAATCTCCTCAGTTCCAGAAATGTACTGGGGCAAAGGAGGGAGATGCAGGAAGAGATTTCTCTGGTAGGGTGTACATGGATCAATGTCACCTGAGCTTGCTTGCTTTTCCTTTTCTTACGACTCAGATGTTGAGGTGAGACCTCAAGCTGGGTGATGTGCCTCCTCCGAATTCATGTCGTTTCTTCAAGGCTGAGTGTGGACGGAGCATCAGATTGCCCGGCCTTCAGGATGTCCACCCCATGGATCATTGCACTGTTTCTTTTATTTATTGCCATGTTGAGTATGTCTGATCCCTTCCCTTTCATATTTCTAACCCCCTGAACTCTTTCTCTGATTTTCAGGATTATAAAGGAATGGAAATCAATTAAGGAAGTGATACTCCTATGGATGGATAGGCTAAGTCACAAGGGACACTAAGAAATTAACCCAAGGCTACTGAGAGAAATGGGCCAACAATTTCTGGTTTCTGAAATCAGCAACGTTTAATCTAAGCACTTATTGCCTCCATGCATTCCATTCCTATTATGTTTGAAATGAAGAAAAAGTAACTAAGTTTGGGGGAGGATGGATACCTATATATGCATGGCTGAGTGGCTTTGCTGTGCACCTGAAACTGAACTATCACAGTTTAGTTTGGCTATACTCCAATATAAAATAAAAAGTTAAAAAAAAAGTAAATAATTAACAAAATAAAATATTTGGGAATTTGTTGATTTTGCTCTGTGTTTATCTTTTGAAAATGGCGGGAATGCTGAGTGGCAGGTACTGGTGGTCCCCAACATTGCGTGTCCTGATAGAAAGATTACACTTCCAGCTTCCCATATGGATCTGGTGACAATGTGGCTAAGCTCTGGTCAATGAGATGCAAACAGACGTAACGCGTGCAACTCAGTCACGCTTTAGGGGGATGGGGCATGGTATCCCTTCTTCTTTACCTCTCCTGCTGGCAGGGGTGTGGACCTGATCGTGCACCATCCTGGACCACATGAATGCAGCCAACGCCCCAGGGTCAGCAGAACATCATGAGAGGAAAGAGTCTGAGCCTCTCATGACTTCATGGAAAAGAGCCATAGATAAAGTCACTCAAACTCCTATGAAGGATAAATAATCCATCCTTAATCTTTGTCACATGCAGATCAGCCTGTATTCCAACTAACACAGGCTGTATAAATATGATATCAAAATATCCTGTTGAAATAGTTTAAAATTCAGACTTACTTCACTCAGTACGACAGAGAAAGAAATATCGTATGGTATTGTTTATATGTGGAATATAAAAAAAAGATACAAAGGAACTTATTTACAAAACGGAAACAGACTCATAAACTTATAGACCGAACTAATGGTTACCAGGGGTAAGTAGGGAGGGATAGATTCAGAGTTTGGGATTGACATGTGCACACTGCTATATATAAAATAGATAACCAACAAGGACCTACTGTGTAGCACAGGGAACTCTGCTCAAAATTCTGTAACCTAATTAGGAAAAGACTTTGAAAAAGAATAGGTGCATGTATTTGATAACTGAATCACTTTGTTGTACACCTGAAACGAACACAACATTGTTGATCAAGTGTATTGCAATATAAAATAAAAAGTTAAAAAAAAACAGTGAAAAATTCAGACAAATCGATTTCTGAAATTAGATTAAAAAACTGTAAAATGTTAAGTTCAGTCTCATCGATTTGTGTGAATGGTCCCAGCTTAAGCTATATTGACTTTGCTACGCATGAGAGATGCATTTCTATTTAGATGAACGAGAAACGTCTTACCCTAACTACACTTATAGGTAAGTTTACACTGTGCATTATAGAATTAGCAATGTATTGAAAGCAATACATTGAAACAAAAAATTGTTCTTGGTGACAGCATTCACATTAGAAGCACATACTTCATACAGAAATCAGAAGGGGTTTTGAAGCAGTGATTTTGTAGTGTCTTATAAAATTCCTCCCCTTTTGGAAGATGAAACATAGTGGACATTTGATATTGCTAAGGAATACACGCCAGAACTTCCTGAATCTCCTAATTTAGGGATATAACTTCTACATAAAGCATAAAACTGGAAGAGCTAAAAATAGTAAGTAGGCTTTTTGGACCCTGGAAGAGAATAAATGTGCCCATGAGGTTGGAGAGAGAACAGTAAAGCCAGGAGATGCCGTAACTGCCGGTAGGCGCTCAGGCTAGTAAGCACCCCATCCCCACACGTCATACTCAAACAGTACAGAGGGGTTAAATTTGCGCTGTAGGAAACCACACATGGCTTTATGTCAATGACGTTGGAGGTTTCTTGAGAATGAAAGCCTCACATCTCAGATTTGTGAAGGCCAAGGGTCTGCTCCATGGCATTTTGTGCTTTGTTGTGTTGGAATTTCTGGGGAGCATTTTATGGCAGACGTTCCCTAACAGCCCCTTTAGTGATGAAGCCAGGCACAGCTAGGAAACACTCTGGTCCGGAAACACCTCGGTTCCTATAATAAAAGACAACGATGCTAGTGGCTGGTTGTAAGTATTGGGCCCATCCAATAGCAACAGTGTGATTTCTTACTTTTTGTTGCTCACATCTTTAACAGGTACTGTTGCTCACACTCCTGTAGGAAGTAAATATTAAGTGCTCAAGGTTTAATCACATATAATCGAAAGGCTCTAGGTTCACATTGTGCTTACAAATAAAACATCTTAGGTCACTCTGGGAACACGCTAGCTAGTTTTAGTGCTAATTGGAATCCTCAGATGTTAGCCAGAAAATTATAGTGGATAAAGCTCATTCGACAACAGTAACAGCAGAAACTCAAGGTAAGGTCTATGGTAATCAAAGAGCTCCAAGCAGAATTATTGTGGGAAAGGAGTCTTTCTGGGGGCACTGGCATAGGTGTGCTAATGTAGCTATCATTTATTGAGTACTTACCCGGGTTCAAATATGTGCTGAGTACTTTCTAAGGATTATCTCATTGGCGTTTTGGAGGAATCCTATGGAGTAGTTACCGTTATTGATTTCAAAAAGAAACCAATTTAGAGAGTTTAAGCACATTGCCCCAAATCGCATAATTAATATTTGACAGTGCCAAGATACAAACCCAGGTTTGTCTTAGACCAAAGCTCATGCTCTTAATATGAAGAATCAATCTATTTGTTAACAGAACAAATAATCATATTCCATTGATTATAAGAAATTGAGTCAATGTGATATACATTTTTTTATGACAAAGTAGATCAGTAACTTGTATAGCAAAGGTCATTTCCAAATAAGTAGTTAGATCTATTTAATATATATGATCCCTCTCGAAATCTCCCTTTTTCAAAAGCTCTACTTGTGTTATGGAAGTTTCCGACAAAATGCACTTGGTCTTTCAAACACGTGGCTTAACATCCTGGTATGCTTTGCTGTTTCCAGGGAGATATTCAGACACTCATCTTAATGCTCCCCCAGGCAGTGGAGGACCCTCTGGAGCCCTGGACAGCTTTATGATGTCATTGGGTACCTGAGGGTGTCTAAAAAAGAAGAAAATGCAGCTGGTTTCATCTTATCCCCTAATTGGACCAACATATATATGTTCAGAAGTTAAATCCATGTTTGAGAAATAGTTAGAATTTGGAATTGAAATCTTATCTCTGGAAGCTGAAATAAACTAGCCAAATCAATGTTTAAGATAAGATATATCTGTAGGTTGGAAGGCTTAGAAAAGAAACAGAGTTGGAGAAAAAGAGAAGAGAAGTCTTCACCTTATAGGATGTTATGGCACATATACATTATTCTGACAACAACTAGATGAAAAAGATTTGACATTTTGAATTTCCCTGAGGAACTCTCTACCAACGACATACCACTAAAAATATAGTCATAATGGTAGTAATATACATATCATATTGTTGTCTCTCTCAACCACTTTTAAGAAATCTAAATTTATTTGTATATTGGATTCTAACACTTTTCATTCAAAAGTAATGGTTTGAAACATTTTAGGATTGATTACACAGGAAAGTTGTAAAGGGAATTAAGAGAATAGGTATGAAATTAATTGAACTTCACCAAAGAAAAATCATAGGAAATTAAAAGTAGGTCATATCCAATTATTAAAAATATTTCATTGGGAATCCCCTGGCGGTCGAGTGGTTAGGACTTGGTGCTTTCACTGCCGAGGGCCCAGGTTCAATCCCCGGTCGGGGAACTAAGATCCCACAAGTCTCGTGGTGTGGCCAAAAAAAAAAGAAATTCATTTATTTATTTTAATTCAGTTAGAGTGTAAAATTTTCAGTCTTTATCCATGATACATTTATCTGCATCATCATTTAGTACTTGACGAATTCAGAACAAAAAAAAAAAACTGGACATTCCATGTTTATTACAATGATTTGGGGTCCGCATTTGCTCGCCTCCTGTTACAGTTCTGGGGAGAGTCTGTCGTCCTAGTGTTCTGAGATGAAGCCACTTCTCTGGCCCCTCCCACGTTCTCTCCACTGAAGCCAACAATTACACTCTAGGGAATAACAGCTCTCCTTCAAAGCTGGACATGGTCTGTGGTGAGTTTTCAAATACAACAAAAACAAAAATCTCTGGGAAAAACCACTAGAGACGTTAGAAATAAGGCACATTATTATTATCTCATTAACTGATAACATACTGAGTCAGAATTCCGTGTTGTGTGTGTCCTGCTGGATGGGGACAGCAGAGATTATGTCCACGTAATGCAGGTAAAGAAATGGATACTCAAAAGCCTGGTTTTTTTTCCCTATAGTCTCTCAATGAGTAAGTTGAACAAAAACCAAGTCACAGTTTTCTTACCAAACGCATAGCAATCCCTAAAGTGTGTGAACGTGCATTCCCAGAGTGCATACCTATCTCTATCTTGACCCTTGTTCATGAATTATTTAAAAAAAAAAATCCTTCCATGTGGGCCTGTAGGAAAATTCTCCATCGTTTTATTACGTGGAGAACCTGACCTAGCTAAATGCATCGTTATGTGATGTGAGAAGGAAAACTCTGTTCAGTTAATAACATTCCTTTCTGTATGACATAGGTATTACTTTATAGATAGAAAGACATTTTTTGTTTGTTTGTTTACAAACAGAAAATAAACTGTCTTTAAAACTTTGCCTGGGGCTTCCCTGGTGGCGCAGTGGTTCAGAGTCCGCCTGCCGATGCAGGGGACGCGGGTTCGTGCCCCCGGTCCGGGAAGATCCCACATGCCGCGGAGCGGCTGGGCCCGTGAGTCATGGCCGCTGAGCCGGCGCGTCCGGAGCCTGTGCTCCGCAACGGGAGAGGCCACAACAGTGAGAGGCCCGTGTACCGCAAAAAAAAAAAAAAAAAAAAAAACTTCGCCTGCATTAAGAGTCATCATTTCTCTGGCGTATGTGTCTAACTGAATGATGTCCATTAACTTTAGCTATTGAGAAATCTGGAATAACAGCTCCCCTGACTTCAAAATATTGCTTATGATGTTTATGTCAGCCACAGCCCAATATTATCGACTAGTAGTTAGTTCTGGATTGTGATCTTGGAACTTTTACTTACATGGAGAAGGTTCACTACACATACACATATATACATAAAATTATAGAAATATATTTAAAGAACCCATTCTTATTATTTACCTTAAACATTGTATACACGTATGTCAATCAATGTATTACAGAAAATAAGTATTGATGATTTTCAAAAGAAAACATAAATTTTACTCTGGATTGAAACGATGCCATTCTAAAACTGATACAATTTTATCTTAATGTGCTGATAACCCTAAGAATTCTTTAAGAATTTTCCTTTTTCAGATCATGATGGTACAGCAACAAAATTAATCTAGATGTGGAAATTGATTCAGTTATAAAGAATGTCAAGATTGGGTTCACATTGGGAAGGAGTGGGGTTGGAATAAACGTCAGCGGTGGTAGCCTGCAAAGTGGACCTAGGACTCCCCTCAGCCTCCTGGCCAGGGCAGCCTCTGGGCTCTGGAGCCAGCAGAGTTGAGAGGATGCTGAGGTCATGGCCTGTAGGTGGGCTCCTGTGGGGAAATTCAGAGGATATCAGCTGAGTACTCATCGGTGTAGTGACACATGCAAGTAATCCAACCACCTGAATAAATTGCCGGGAAACTGCTGACTCAGCCAAAATAGTGGAATCAGTTGTGTGGTCAGCAAAGGGCGAACAGCGTGGTAGACATTTATGTTTCACAGGACTTTACGGGCTGCAGGGGCATTTGAACTGCCGCATTCTCATATAGAAATGGCAGTGGACAGGAGCAGCAAAGGACAAGTGAGTAGAGGAGAAAAGTTCTACAGGATGGGGGAAAAGATTTTATAGACATTGATGAGTAATGTTGGCTTCGTTTTCTGGAAATTGGGAGGATACCTTCCAAAGTCATTCTGACTCCACTTTGGCATTGCACTTGGCAAACGATCATTTTGCTTTGTTAAAAACTCTTGAATAATTATCATACTTATTATTTAATGTTTGTGTTGTTTAATTTTTCATCATTGGTGCTAAGTTTGTCTCTTTGACTGGCTTGCAAATGGTTCTGGTTCTAGGGCTCTGGCCCCCAATTTCATTCATTGCGGTGCCTTCACAGAAAAGAAATCTGGGCAAGTATTTTTTTTTTTTTTTTTTTTGCCGTACGCAGGCCTCTCACTGTTGTGGCCTCTCCCGCTGCGGAGCACAGGCTCCGGATGCACAGGCTCAGCGGCCATGGCTCACGGGCCCAGCTGCTCCGCGGCGTGTAGGATCCTCCCGGACCAGGGCACGAACCCGTGTCCCCTGCATCGGCAGGCAGACTCTCAACCACTGCGCCACCAGGGAAGCCCTGGGCAAGTATTTTTTAATTTACAATTTGATGCTTTTATATTGGATTATGAGTTAGATTTGATTTGAAAAGTTTCAGATACAGTGTGCTAGTGAAAGCATGTTTCACACATATTGGAGATTAGATATGTAAGGAATACATGTAAGACAAGATGCTTGAGACCTTTAGGTATTAGGAAAATAATTTTTAAATAAAATGAAACTCAAGTATACGATATAATTGGAAAATAAAAACATAAGAAAAAGAGTTGGGTCACTAAATACTGAATATCGTGTGCAAAATTATATTTGTTTCCACGTGAAGTCTTTGCTAGGAGTGTAGGCCTATTTATTGTTTCATTTGGACAACTGCATCTTAATGTCAATGGATTGTGACAGATTCATAAGCATTTCACACCTTTGTTTAAAAACCATTAAAGTGAGCCTCTGAATTTCAAAATTGCTTGCTCATATGTAGTAGGTGATCTAGAAACACTTTAAAAATAAAGGAAGGGTTGAATGGATTAGTATGAAAAACGTTCTTGAATAAATAATCCCCAAATATAAGGCTTTGGCTTATAAGTGAAAAGTAACTCAGCCAAAAATGTTTGTCTCGGTGGAAGTTAGATAGAACATCTCTTTTACAGTGATTATTTTGATTAAGTACTTGATAAATAAAAGAGGGTATGACAGTCTTACATTTATACATGGCTAAAATGGGGAATAATATTATGCAGTCATTAAAATAATACCATAAAAGAATATTTATTAGTATAAAAGTTTAGGAAGTATTATTAAGGGGAAAAGGTCATAAGATATTAGTTAATAATGTGAAATGTGGACATTGTAGTCCCATTCAAAACATCTCTCCACCTATCAAGAATAATGTAGAAAAAAAGGAAGTATTTATTATACACTAAAATTCAACAATTCATTCTGGATGGTGCTTTCCAAATTTTGCAAAATTTCTACAATAAACATTTGTCTCCGTCTCTTAACAGAAATATTTTATAAAATTAAAATGAAAACAAAAATTTCCTAAGCTGGAAATTCCCTGGCAGTCCAGTGGTTAGGACACGGTGCTTTCACTGTCAGGGGCCCAGGTTCAATCCCTGGTCGGGGAAGTAAGATCCTGAAAGCCGTGTGCATCACCGCCAAAAAAAAATTTCCTAGGTTGATAATAAGATGAGATAGTGGAGACAGAGTCTCTCTTTGCTTTAAGGAAGGAAGGAGGCCATGGGGCTGAGGAGACGGTGGCCAGCCCAGGACCAAGCAACTGATTAGCTTGGTTAGGAGATTGGTTATATACAGAGAGGTTGAACAAATAAGTAAATATATTGGGTCTTTCCAATGATTACATTCAACTTTTGCATCTTTGGCAGAAGTGGAACAGAAATGACACTGAGTTCTCACTGCATCCCATCTGGGGGCTCACAACTTTAGTTCCTTCCATTAATGGTGACGTTAACTTAGGACTTAACTTGATTAAAGCAGGTCTTTCAGGTTTCTTCACAGTAAAGCTTATTCTCCTCTTCATAACTAGCAAGGATTTGTGGGGCAATACTTTGAGACTCTGTAAATATCTTTTTCCTTTTCAGTCTTCCAATTTAATTAACCAATATCAGTATGAGTTCATGAACTCCTATTTTATGCAATGGGTTGAATTATCTATACCATCATGTCTTTATGATCAGATTATCTCAGATTTTGTCCCAGAGAGATTCTCTTCAAGCAGATTCCTGTGTTCCTACAGCACATCCTTATCATTCTTTGAGCACTTCCTTACTTTCTGGCAAAACCAGATGTTCAGACTCATCTGCTGCTTTCATTGTCCCAACCCTGGGATAAGCCGTTTCTGCAGGGAGTCCGGGAGAAGCATGGTATTTAGAAACCAAGATCTGGGTGTTAGATGTGTTTGTTGCTGCAGGGACTCCACTGCTTCCATTCTCATCTTGGTAGAAAAAGCAAGGGAATATATGTTTACATATATACACAAGCATTCATACATTTTCACACATTTATATCTATACTAATTTTTCTATCTAGCTACATATTCTAAAAAAATCATGAGTTCACACCAGTATTTCCAATTCCAATTTGATACCACAATGTTTATTCTATTATTTTCCTTTTCCCTATTTCTAATTCCCCCAGCATCGTTTCCACCACTCTTAGTAAGTTTAGTCATGTAATCAAGCCCCTCTAGGTCACCAGTCTCCTGTTGCCAGCTCTCACCCTGGCATGGATAGCCTCCTCTTTAGATCGGATCTAGAACACACAGCGCTTTATCAGATACATGATTTGCAAATATCTTCTCCCATTTTGTAGGTTGCCTTTCCATTTTGTTGATGGTTTCCATATAGATGTATTTTGTGAATTAATATTCAAAGGTAATATTCTTTAAACTATAAGTCATGGTGTTAAATTAGTGGGTTTCAGCCAGAATTTAATAAATGAATGAGAATTAAATAGGAAATAACAGATGAGTGATTGCACAAAGGAAACATATATACCGTCTTGTGAAATTTCTGCTTCAGTTAAATGTATGTGTATACCTGTGTGAGTTACTGGATCACTATATAAAATGTTTCGTGCTGTTGTTCATTGTCAAAATAATTCAAAGCCACTGACTCAAAATATGATCGAAATTTTCTATAAAGCATCTTAGATGAAAGAAACTTCCTAGTATATAAGTAAATGAATAACTATCAAGTAGGTAGACAAATTTAACATCACAAATGTACTGAGAGCTATAAAAACAGGTAATTGAACTTTTTTCTCTGTATTAATGAACTTGCACTAAGCATTGCCTATTAGGTATTCCTGGAAATGAACGCTCTTTCCCTCTATTGCTGACTAAGGCACATGTCATGTTTCTGCCCTTGGATTGGAACACTGGTGGTGTTTCTCATTGCCAGTTCAAGCTGCAGAGGGAGCAAAAAAGAATCTAGAACAAAACAATTGTTTTTTGCAATAACAAATCTGTTCCTGGGTGAACAGTCCCTATTCAGTTGTTCCTAATGAGGACCAAGTACACAGACCCAGAGCTCAGAAGACCTGGGTTTGGTGTGAGTTCTGCAATTCCGCCGGGCTGAGCACGTCCAGGGCGAGCCATTCGCATGGAGTGTGATGTACAGAGAATACATTTAGCAACACGGGCTCGGGACGGCCATTCTTCTGAGCCAGTTGCAACCCCAGTAGCAAGCGTCCTGAGCCTTCACTTCCTGGGTGTAGTAAGTATCCTGTTCGTAGTCACTATTCTTGGTAATGGGCCATGTTAGCTCATGAAGAAGAAGGAATCCCTCTGGGTACCTGCTCACTTCTACCTACCTTCTAAAGGTCCCTGAAAGGAGCCCTGCTTTGTGTGCTGTACAATAATGACTTAGGGTGGTACCTTTGGTTTTTCATGTTTTTTGAAGATTTGGGGGAACTTAAGTGTCTCCTATGAATTCCACTGAGGTGCTGTCAACCACCTCACCAAGGCAAACACAGGAGGAGCTCAATTCACATCTGTGGTGAACATGATGTGTATCTGTTTCTCACCTATGTCCCTTGATCATGGATGGACCATGGCTCTTTTCCCTCAGTTATTTTATAGTCACTTCATTGTGCTGTACGGATATGGTACGTGGCACTACGATGCCTAGGTATTTGTTTTCAAATTGAAGTACAGTTGACTTACATGTGTAGGTATTTTTGAAGCCAGAGTCCAGGTCAATTTTCTCCCCTTCCTTCCCCCCTCCTTCCCTCCCTTCCCTCCTCCTGTCCATCTTTTTTTTTCTTCCTTTTAGAGGGTGGGTAGAAGGAGAGAATATTACCACATTTACAAATAGTTTTTGAAAAGATAAAACATTAGTTTTATTCAAAATGATAATTTGTGACTCAGATTTTTAAAACTTCCCCTTTTAGAATAGTTTATTTACAGAAAAGTTGCAAAAATAATACAGAGAGTTCTTATACATCCCACACCCGATATCTCCTATCATTAACACCATGTAATAATATGACACATTTATCATAATTAATGAACCGATATTGCTTCCATATTAAGTAAAGTTCATATTTTATTCATATATCCTTGATTTTAACCTACAGTCCTCTTCGTGCTCCAAGATCCCATCTGGGATGTCATGTAACACTTAGCTGTCACGTTTCCTTAGTGTCCTCTTGGCTGTGACAGTGCCCTTGTTTTGATGACCATGAAAATTTTAAGGACTCCTGGTCAGATCTTTTGAACAATGTTCTTCAATTTGGATTTATCTAATGTCACAGTTAAGACTGGAATTTTGGGTTCTGGGGAGGAAGGTCATAGAGATAAAGTACCATCAACACGACTTAGACTGTTAACCTTGGTCACCCGGCTGGGGTGTGTTTGCAGGTTTTTCCGTGGTGCAATAAGTCTTCTTCCCCTCTTCCTATTCTGTGCTTTTTCTTTTTTTTGTGTGGTACGCGGGCCTCTCACTACAGGCTCGGGACGCGCAGGCTCAGCGGCCTTGGCTCACGGGCGCAGCCGCTCCGCGGCATGTGGGATCTTCCTGGACCGGGGCACGAACCCGTGTCCCCTGCATCGGCAGGCGGACTCTCAACCGCTGCGCCACCAGGGAAGCCCTATTCTGTGCTTTTTGGAAGAGGTCATGCCCAGCCCTCATTGAAGGGGTGGGGTGTTTTGTTCCACCTCCTTAAGGTGGGGAGTTTCTGTATAAATTACTTGGACAGGAGATTTATTTAATCTCCCTCACTTACCTATTTATTCAATTGTTTATTCCTACTGATGAGGACTCATGAATACTTTGAGTGTCACAGATTTTTTAGATTATGCGAAACTCGTCTGGACCCCGTCTTACCAGCTCAACTACTATGATCCCTCACCCAAGACCCCAGATTCTAGGCACAGGAAACTCCTGTGTGTTCTCAAACATGTATCTCTCCCAAGCACCCTGCTTCTTCACCTGGATGCTCTTATCCACATTTTATAGTTGAATGCAGGTCAATCTTTAAGATGTAGCTCATATGATTGCCTGGAAGTTAGCTTCTCCCTTTGCTTCCTTGGTAGTTTATGTGTCCATTAGTGTGTTTGTCATATCGTCTAATAAATTTTTGCCTGTTTATGTCCCTAACGAGCTTGTAAAATCACGTTAGGCCGTTTCTTAGTCACTTCTCCATCCTTGGGCATCTGGCGTCCCACCTGTCATAGAGGAGGTTCTTAACAAGGTATTTGATTGGCTGAACAAGGAATGCCACTTGGCTCATTGATTTTGGAGCTGATTTTGGAATCACCCTCTGAGTCCTTTCCAGAGAAAAATGGCATCGCAGATCTGCTGTTATTAGGATACACATTTTCTGTTGTTTTCACCTTCTTGTAATGATGTGTTTATTTTGACCATCTAGGTTTCTGAAAGTGGTCATTTTTAAGCTCAGTCATTGGTGAGATGGCTGGTCAGAGTAAGGGTCACAATTCCTGGCCAAGTAACAGCCCTAAACCCTGTGAAGAGGATACACCCTCCCCCAGGCAAGGATGGAAACGGGGTGACCTTTGTCTCATTAGCAGGTGGCCCTAACCATCCGAGCTAACCAGCCGGACTACAAAGGAAGCAGGCACGGAATCGAACAAACACAGAAGCTCACTTTGCAACCTAAAAACTGGGGCCCATCTTGTCACACACAAACTGGCTTGACTCTTTTGACTGTCAAGTAGTCAAGAAAATATTTAAGTCAGTGAAAAAGCAGTCGAGTTAGTCAAAAAGCATGTCTGACTTTTTTTTCCTCTGACTAGACTTTGAGTGCAGATTTGACTGGTCTATGTTTGTAGAAACAGTCACATTTTCCTTGCCAAAAGAGGAGGCTTTTTTTTTTCACTGAAACTTAATGAAATAACTGTTACATCATATAAATTCATTTCCTCAAGAATATGTGTCAGACTATCAAATCAGTTAAGGAAAATTCTCATCTTTTTTTCTTTTTGAAATTATGGGTGGGACAGTTTGGTTCCAAATTAAGTGAGTTCATAGCGCCATCTAGTGCTTCAAAGCAGAATGTCAGCACAAAGGTGGAGAAATTTTAAATCCAGCGTTCGTTGGCTGCAAACGCAACATCCTCAAAATCACTTGTCTGATTCAGGCTAGCATTTTCTGGTTTTAAGATTATTACTCACAGTTGACTAGGTATTGACACTTTATCACACTTTATAGTGTGAGTGATCATTGATTAAAGTTCAGCTTGAAAAGAATCCCCCAAACAGAACCAGGAACATAGGTCCCTTTTCTTCTAAGAGTATTAAGGATGAGATGAACCCACAAGTAAAACCCAACAGGACTGCGCAAGACAAATGATGAAAATCACAACCTTAAGTCTCCTCCCACCCAAGTAGGTGAATTAAAGTGGACGAATCTGGGGACAGATGTCATCTTATTCCATACACTTCTGAAAATATGTATTCTCTGAGTGTGTTTGGCACTAAAACACAGAAAGGAAGATGTTCACTGGAGAGAAAAAGCAACTTACTTTGCTCGACTTCAAGGAAACAGGCAAACCTCTATTTACCAAACAATTTCTGCCTCGATCGCCTTCCCCTCCTGTAGAAAATTGTATGAGTTTTGAAGCCACTCTTGATTTGGAACCATTTCTTTTTTTTTTCAATTAGTTTTTATTGGAGTATAGTTGTTTTACAAGGTTGTGTTAGTTTCTGCTGTACAGCATAGTGAATCTGCTATATGTACATATAATCCCCTCTTTTTTTGATTTCCTTCTCATTTAGGTCACCACAGAGCAATGAGTAGAGTTCCCTGTGCTATACAGTATGTTCTCATTAGTTATCTCTTTTATACATAGTATCAATAGTGTATATAGGTCAACCCCAATCTCCCAATTCATCCCACCACCACCCCGTCCTTGGTATCTATACTTTTGTTCTCTACATCTGTGTCTCTATTTCTCCTTTGCAAATAAGATCATCTACACCATTTTTCTAGATTCCACATATATGCATTAATATACGATATTTGTTTTTCTCTTTCTGACTTACTTCACTCTGTATGACAGTCTCCAGGTCCATCCACGTCTCTGCAAATGACAAAATTTCTGGAACCATTTCTGATCAAGGTGGAAGTGTGACAAATTTACATTTTTTTCTTTGTCTTTGAAATCTAATACTATTTTATGTTTCTCTGCACAATAGAATTTTGGAAGCACCTGGATGTGTAACTCTGTCTCAAGCAGCCCTGGAAGCATGATCAGCCCCACTCTCCAGTGAACTGCCAAGCTGGTGTGCAAAGCCCGTCTCCTCCACTCCAGGGCACTCTCATAGCTGCACATGCTTTAGTCCCCTTCTCTTAGTGGGATTTTGAAAGCTTGGATGAAACAGTAAGAAAAGGGAGGAAGAATCAACAGCGTGGGACAAGGAGAGAGGGAGGCTTAGACTGGGGCAAGAGAAGCAGGCTGGGCAAGGTTTATGCACCACTGTATACAAGGCATTGTAACTCATAAAGTTATACTTTTTAAAGAATGGGAAAATAATTATGAATATTGTAAGCGATCCCATCGTAATGACATGTCCCCACGTAAAAGTTTAATAATGATCAAACACTGAATGAATATTGCTGATGTAAAGAATGGACAAAAATTCACTCGGGAGCTTGTTCAACATCGTGACTACCATCCTATCCATCCTAGTTACTCGCACACAACCAAAAGAAATTTTTTGGGGGGGGGCTTTTTCTTATCCATTCCGATTCATTTCAGTTCATTCACTTTTGGGTTTTAATCTGGCTAGAGCAGCAAAGTCGTATTTTGTAAATAATTCGCAGTTAAAAAATACTTAAACAGTGTTAATTTTTTAAACGTGATGATAAAGCTTTGTTTTCAGTAGTGCTTCGGGTTCATCATAGCAGATCAGCCATTGAAGGTACTCAATAAAAGGAGTTTTCTCAGTCTCAGGAATGTTCTAATCATTGCCCCTACCTCTCCTTAATTGCCCATCCTAGGAGAAAGTCCTTCACCCCTGCAGGATTATGTCACTGTGGATGAAAAAGATGCTTACCTGTTAAAATATTTATGACTTCGTCTACCTGCATTATCAACTCATCAAGACTTATTGGTAAGCAATCGCTGTGCCTCTTGGCTAAAAGAGCAACGTCAGAAGCGGTAAGGATCACGCTGACAGCTGGACCTGGTCCACCGCTAGCGACTTCAGTGCTCCTTGCCCTTGGCAAAGAACTTAGCGAGAGAACAAGAAACATATTATTATAAACCACTCAAATGTACCCAGTTTGCCAGTTTGCATATTTCTCTGCAGGACCCATGATCCAGGTAGCTGTGGGCAGAGCTGCAAGCTCTGCTAGCCTCCCTGGCTTTGAACGAAAGTGTTTTGTTTCCTCCGTTCTCTCAGGTGGTTTCCTGTGGGTATTTTGAGGAAGAGTGTGAGGAAAGAGGTATATTTTGTTTTGCCTTGTTTTTTTTTTTCAATCACAAACAACAAACTATGAATTCATTTACTCCCCACAAAATGGAAACAAAGGGAAAAAGCCTTTAGGAATCACCTTTGAAAGGAGCTGGTAGCAAGGAGGAAGAAAACGTTCACCACAACCATTAGAAGCACACATTTGTGGGGCTGCATTGATTTTTGTCATCCTCCAAAAGCCTTCAGTTGACTTAGCTGCTGTGTCTGCTAAGTGGATGAAAAAGACGCTTACCTGCTAAAATATTTACGACGTCGTCTACCCGTCATGAGGTCTGTCCGCACCAGCCCTCCTGCCTGGAGGGTGGCCATGGCTGTCGCCTTGGCCCTGGTGGAGACTCACCTTCACCATCTGTGTCTGCGGTGCCTTGGTTGTGCCAGCACAAAAAGTGAGCTATCTCCAAGCAGTTCCAACCACACAAAATTAGGCAGAAAGAACTTGTCATTCAGAAAGAGCTAATAAAGGAATAATTTCTGTATGCCTCTGGAGTTATTATTAAATTGTATATTCCTGCTTTCCCAAAAATATCAGCCTTCTGCCTTGTCTACGTTCTCACAGTGCTTTACCCGAAACCACCGTTGGCACTGAACACTTTAAATTGTATCATATTTCTGTCCTTCTGGCCTCTGTGGGTAGTTTCTGAAAATCATTCTTCTCTGCATCACCTGGAGGGTAGCACAGAGCCTTGCATGCTGTACCTACTGAAGAGTTATTTGTTGAATGAATGAATTTACAAAATACCCTAGCAATATAATGAAGAAACTTCTTGAAATGAAATGAAGGTGAAGGATCATGTTATACACCGATCAAATATATTTTTGAAGTGTCACAGTGTAGGTAAATATGTGATTTGTGTAAGTATTAACATGAGCACCCAACCAAGCTTTATTTCCTATACCTGTCAGGCAATCTGTTCTTCCTTAATCGTATTTTAATTTTTCTATAAACCATCCAAAATGGCCAACCCTCTATGTTTTAAAAAGATAGTTTTGTATTGTTTCCTTTCTGTAGAATGAAAATCTATTTCTAAAAATAGAGAAAAGAATTTTTTTTCAGAGGAAATTGAAAATTAACATTGGTTCAGGTCTAACTATGTTCAAGAAATGTAATTTTGTGTGAGCTTGTGTTGCCTGTAAGTAAATTGTCATGCCGTGATTAAACAGCAAATTCAAGCGAATTAATACAGACTTCTTTAATTATAGCTGCTGCAGGTATAAGAAACATTAAATGGTACAAGACAGGAAATAATCTATTTTTCCCCTTCCTTACCTCCCACCCTCCCTCCTTCCTAATTTCTCTATCTCTCTCTCTTTCTCGGTTTTGTACTAAGAGATATATAGAGAGAGCATTAACCCAGAAGTTATTCTTTTCCTATCAAAATTCCTGGTTAAAATAGTAGTGTGTGAAGAAATAATTCCAAATGTTTGTTTGGAAGACTGGGCTGTATTTTCAGTTTTCCACAAATGCACAGATCTATACAGTAGTACATAGGAAAACAAAAATGAAAAGCTCAAGTTATGGAAATACCATAGTTGAAGAACATCGTTAATTGCAGACTGAAAGATTGATAGCATTTTGTAATGAACACATCCAAGCGGACAAGGCAAAGTGTCCAGTTAAGATGAAACAAGTCGCTTAGCATAAAACACGGAAGAACAGAACGCATGCATCATTGCACCCACATGGACACGCACACACACGGGAGATAAAAGAGGAACTGTGCAGAACAAAGACCAAAACATTTTGTTTAAATACGTCTGGCTAAAAAGTGCTTCACCTCGTTGAGGCAGGATTGGCATCTAAGACAAATACTACAATGTAGTTGAATCTGAACAGTTCATTAAAAAATAATTACTTTTTAGTTGGCATATGAACATATACTTCAGCTACTGCTTAGTAAACATTTCATGGTGTGAATTAAGTTGTTCTAGACAAAACTGTTATACAATTTTCAAATTTAAGAGACAACCAAAACTAAATCCTAGGTATATTGTTCAGAAAGGGTCCCCCATCCCAGTAACACCCAACTGATAACTTACCACAAAACTCTCGCCCTTGGAGCGGGAAAGCCAGTTAACCAGCGCCTGTTGGTGGCTCCACACGGGCACTTGCAATGTTGTGTTTGCCTTGATGCCCATCATTGGCATTTCTTGAATATCTCCCCTTCTCTCTGTTTCCAACCCTTCCACTGCTGTGGCTCTGGTCTTTCTCATCTTTCATTTGTTCTAATATGATGCAAATTACTATACGTTTGAAGAGCCGTGTTCTCTGGCATCCACTTTATACTTACTTTCCTTTATCTCTTTCCCTCATAGTATCCTGTATTTAAAAAAAAATTTATCGAAGTATAGTTGATTTACAACGTTGTGTTAATTTCTTCTGTATAGCAAAGTGACTCCGTTATACATATACATATATATATATATATTCTTTTTCATATTCTTTTCCATTATGTTTTATCACAGGATACTGAGTACAGTTCCCTGTGCTAGACTGTAGGACCTTGCTGTTTATCCATCCTGTATGTAATTGTTTGCCTCTGCTGACCCCAAACTCCCACTCCATCCCTCCCCAATCCTCCCCATTCCTGGCAACTACCAGTCTGTTCTCCATGTCTGTGATTCTGTTTCGTAGATAGGTTCATTTGTGTCATATTTTATTTTATTATTATTATTCTTTTGCGGTACGCGGGCCTCTCACTGTTGCATCCTCTCCCGTTGCGGAGCACAGGCTCCGGACGCGCAGGCTCAGCGGCCATGGCTCACGGGCCCAGCCACTCCGCGGCATGTGGGATCTTCCTGGACCGGGGCACGAACCTGTGTCCCCTGAATCGGCAAGCGGACTCTCAACCACTGCGCCACCAGGGAAGCCCATTTGTGTCATATTTTAGATTCCACAGATAAGTGATACCTTTGTGGAGTATCTCTTCTCTTTTATCACGCAGGGACCACTCTTAGTCATCTTATTATTTCTTCCACAGACTTTCAGTCCTCCCAGAAGAGGAAGGGACGCCAGCTCTGATGGTAGAAAGACATGAGTTCAGAGGATAACTTATTCCTCACTAACTGTGAAGCTGTGATAAGTTTCCTCAGTTTTCTTATCTGTAAAATGAGGATAATAACACCTACCCTACAATCTGTTGTCAAAATTCAATTAGGAAGTGGATGATGTAGTGGTCAGGGACTGGTATCCGATAGAAAGTTCCAGGTAAAAACTAGTTCCCATCTTGCAAAATCCCCCCATGCCCAAGACATTCTGTTGGCTCTTTGAGCCAAAATAGTTGCATGAATCATATTCATTATTCCTTGTTGAAACCCAGTAACTTGTAAGAGAGGAAAAAAGCAGGAGTGTGGTTTGTCAACTTTGTGGGTGGTCATTCTCTGTTAGAAAAATAGTCACTTTATGCTGTAGATCAACTGGGATGGGAGCGTTTAGGGAATACTGCAGTTAGGGAAGGACTGGAGAATCCTTGTATATGGTGAATTTACCCTGGCTGTGAGAAGAATTGTAACCCAGCAAATGGAGGCAAGAGAGCATTAGTAAATATATATACATGTAATTGGTCTTCATCATGTTTCCAGCCTAGAGCTTCTAAAACCCTTAGAATTTCCTCAGGGATGAGGGTGATAAGGCTGTTCTTGCTGTGTTAATGAGGTTATTTTTGGAATGGCCCTAGATCACTAAGGATGGGGGCTGATCACCAAGGGAAGCAACCCATGTGATGAGAGGGCTGGAAACTTGAGTTCTCACCCCTTCACCCCTACCTCTGGGGAGGGGGAAGGAAGCTGGAGATTGAATCAATCACCAATGGTCAATGATTTAATCAATCATGCCTATAATGACGCCTCCATAAAAGAACCCAAAGGACGGGTTCTGAGAGCTTCCTGGTTGATGACACATGGAGGTGTTGGAGGGTGGAGCATGGGGGATAGCACGGAAGCCCTGCACCCTGTCCCCACACCTTGCCCTGGGCATCTCTTCCTTCCAGCTCTTCCTGAGTTATATCCTTTTATAACAAACTGGGAGTCTAGTAAAGAAAACGCTTCTCTGAGTTCTATGAACTGCTCTAGCAAATTAATCAAACCCAAGGAGAGGGTCGTGGGACTCTCTAGTCTACAGTCTGTAGCTCAGAAGCACAGGTGACACCCTGGACTGGGGACTGGAGTCTGAAGTGGAGGGTGGGGGAGGGGGAGAGGGGGGAGAGTGAGGAGAAACACCTTCATTTGGTTGCAGAGGTCGATGTCATGCTCTTAGATGATACAGTCATCTCTAATTGATTTTGATTAAACAGATATTCTCAGTAGGAATTTGGAGACGTAAGAAATGTAATGTCTCTTATATCTGTGTGGCATTCAGTAGAACAGGATGACTAATGTGATTAGAAAATTTTTCCCTTTAAATATTAAAATGTATGTTGCTACCTTGTGAAATAGTCAAAGGACCTAAATATTTCCAGTGAATGATTTGACCTATAGAAAAATCCTCCCAGAAATAAAACCCAAACCTACAGTGTAATTTGAGAGTTACTTATAGCTTTCTCTGTCCCATATAGATCTTTCCCATATTTGCCAAGGAGCAGACTATTTCTACTATTAGTCTGAGTTTAACACAGGGCTTTAATTGTACATAAGAGTTTGGATCAATTATTCATTAATTCATTCAACAAATATTTATTGAGAACATACTATGTGCCTGGCACCGTCCTGTACTCTAGGAGAAGCAGTAATAGCAGAGGGAACTGCAGGCAATGCCTGTGAACAGAGAAATAATTGACATGGCTTTAAATAATGAGATGACAAGGGTGATGGAGATAGGGACTCCTTTAGATGGATGGTCCAGAAAGATCTCCTTGACGTGGGGACTTAGGAAAGGGATAGTCTGTGCCGTTGAATAATGAGAAAAATAGGAGGAAAAATCCACATGTGTGTGGTAGAAGAATGGGCCACACATGGTAGTATGTTTCCCATAAGAAAAGGTCAGCGTAGATTTCATAACTGAGTCTTAGTACATCTTTAACAAGAAAGAATAGCATTCCCCCAAATATAATAAACTGAGAAGTAAGCATGAATTTCCACATGAGATCACGTCCTATAAATGCTACATTTATTGTTAACAATATTCCAATGTCATATTTACTAAAAATTTGCAATAATGATGTTGGATCATGTATTCACGGCCAGTGGTACCATTCCTTAGGAATTTCCTGTGGTTTAAATTGTCTTTTACTATTGTAAGGTGAAGGGCAATAAAAGATAGAAAGCCAAAGCAACTGTGATACTAGCTGTAAATGATACAACTAGTGTACTGGATACAAGGCAGTCACCTTACTTTGTGTAAGTAGGAATTACTGAACTGGTACTGTAATATATAGAAATCCAAAGTCCACTACACAGTGGTCTGAGCAAGTAGATAACAAACTCACAATTTAGGAAATTGAAGGTGAATTTCACACACAAAGTGTAAAAATACTAAAACAGATTAATCTTATTAGGTTAATCAACATCAACTATAAATCTGACCATTATAATTTAAAAATTGGATTGAATTCTTAGCACTTTTTTTCTAGCAATTGTATCAAATTTAATTCTGACACACTATAAAATTTCTCAATTAAATTAAGTAAGAACACTGGAAACTTCTATAGCTGTTTGTTTGTGTCCAGCTTTTGGAACGTTGTACTCAAAAGGATACGGATCTTTTTTTCTTTTTATATAGCTCACTTTTTACTGAAGTATAGTTGATTTACACTGTTTCAGGTGTACAGCAAAGTGATTCAAATATATATGTATATATATATATATATATATATATATATGTTCTTCTTCAGATTCTTTTCCATTATAGGTTATTACATGATATCGAATATAAGGAATACAGATTTTGAGAAAGACCAAAGAAAAGCCAACCACATTATAAGCTTTAGATGGACAGGGACCCTGTCTTTTATTTTATTTGAAATCCATATGCCTCATGATAAGCATGTCAAAGATACTTGCTAATATGTCAAGGAATTAGAAGATGTTTATTGGTCCTATTTACAGGCAAGACACTATCCTACGACCTGGGGGTAGAAGTCTGACTTCAAAGACCTCACAATCTAGGGGGATTCCCTGGTGGTCCAGTGGTTAGAACACAGTGCTTTCACTGCCAAGAGTGCTAGTTCAATCTCTGGTTGGGGAACTAAAATCCCACAAGCCACATGGCATGGCCAAAAAAAAAAAAAAAAAGAGAGAGAGAGAGAGAGATCTCACAATCTAAGTGGAGGATTGAACACACGTGTTTGGACACACGCGCATATCTCGCAATTTAACAGTATATAATTTAATAAGGTACCAGCAATAACTCTAGAACATGTACAGATATGACACTTGATTTATACGGACATGGATTCATATTGACATGGATTCCTATGGTCAAAGCACCATTCTGATGGAACATCCCTTTCCTGGTTTCCCTATTCTGTGGACTAAACTCTTGACTAAAATTGTAATGAGTGAGGCCCATCTATTTCAGGAGTCAATCTTTAAATGGAGGATGTAATGTAAAGACAATCCAAGAGATTAGTTCAGAGTCCCATATTGTGATATCAAATTTATACAGTTTACCAAATAACTAACTTGGACAACAAATAAATGTATGAAATGGGATCTCCATGTTGACTAACACTATCTCCACGGTCAAAAACTGCATGGTGCAGTCCATGGTCTAGGGCTATTTCCTCTGTCCCGATATGGGTGGAAACGCTTCCTTTTAGATTTCTGATTTGGATTCTCCTTCCACACTATTTCACCTCCTACGCCCTGTGGATCACAGTACAGAGTCGTGGTTTGGACCAGGGACGCTGGAACTAGGCAACCCGGCTTTGAATACAGCTCATCCTCACTTCAGAGCTGTGAGTCTGTGGGCAAGTTGCTAGCTGTCTTCAGGCTTCAGGATTGTTTTGCAGAGTGAAGATGCTTGTGTTACTGCTGTGGGGTAAATGGGGGTCTCCTAAAAGATAACTCCACATCCTACTCTCTGGAACCTGTGAATGTTCACTTATTTGGAAAACAGATCCTCGTGGACGTAATTCAATTAAGGATCGTGAGATGGGATGGTGGTGGATTGGGCCCTAAATCCAATGACAAGTGCTTTTAAGAAACAGAAGAGGGAAAAGTGACGTGAAGAACAAGACAGAAGGATAAGGCGGCCACAAGCCAAGGAGGCCAGGGAGTGCTGGTAGCCCCAGAAGCCGCAAGAGGCCAGGAGGATTCTCTCCTAGTGCCTCCAGGCCGGCTGAAACCTTGACTTCAGACATCCGGGCTCTGGAGCTGTGAGAGAATACATTCCCATTCGTGGAAGCCACCCAGTTTGTGGCCATTTTTCACGCAGCCTCAGGAAACTAGTACAAGTGCCTGCATCTGAAATTTATGGTCAGGATGCAAATTCGTTGGTCCCACGTCTGACATGGAGTAAGTGCTCAGTCTAGTTGAGCTGTCATTGTTCTTTCAACGATGGCCTTCTGTAGTGAGGTGTGCTGTCTTTGTGCCCGACATTCACGCTTGTAACTTTTTAACATCACCTTGACCTTCCTTGAGGGAACTTCTGATTTTTAATCTTGAATGAATGATACATGGGCACAAAATGATTGATACCAATTCCTCTGGGTGTCCTAAAGGGATCGTTCCTTTTCTCCTGACATCAGGCCTTGAGATGCCCCATTTCTTGGCCTTTTATTCCAGTTGGTGGGCTGCATGGGAGCCTGTTTTCCTCTTAAGTTATACCTGTGTGCAGTATATAGGTAATCTCTGGAAAGTACTTAACCAGTTATCAGCACATACTAACAGCTAAATAAAATAAGATCTATTAGTATTACTTCCAATCTTGCTCTCCAATTTTGAGTCTCATTTTTGAATTTCTTGTTGGATATTTCAACTTGGTTGTTTTGAGATGACTTCACTCCCAGTATGTGTAAAATAAAACCGTTTATCTTCCTCAAAGGCTCTATTTTTAGATTCCCCTTTCTCTGAGAATTACATTATTTTCTTATTCAGGCTTCATTTGACTCATCTTTAACTTACTTCTTTTGTTTGTTCTCAGTGTTATTTGAGTACACTACTTCTCTTGTTATTAAGCCTTCCTTATATATTTCCTTGGCTTTCTCAGCATTAATACCTATTGATGCCCATATGGTAATCTGCATATCTTTTTTTTAATTGTTTTTTTTAATTGAGGTATAGTTTTTCTTGTTGTTTTGTTTCCTTTTTTGTTTTTTGGCTGGGCCATGTGGCTTGCAGGATCTTAGTTCCCTGACCAGGGATTGAACCTGGGCTCTGGCAGTGAAAGCCCAGAGTCCTAACCACTGGATCACTAGGGAATTCCCCAAAGTTGAGGTATAGTAGACTTACGATATTATATTAATTGCAGGTGATCTTTAACTTATTTCTATCTATCATGACTAATAACCTACTAAAGCCATGTAATATTATTCAGAACTCCTCAACAGTTTTTCTTTTTTTTCCCAATACTCAGCCTAGTTCCAACTCACAATTGTTCATACTGAGATTATTGACAAATTTTAGCTGAATCTAAGATTTTTCTCCACCTCATATTTAGAATTCAGACTCCTGAAGATAAGTCTTTCTTAAATACAGTTTTTATTCACAATATTTTTCCACTAAAAATTATAATTCCACTTAGCTAACAATAGAAAAATCCACAAAAGCACATGTAAAATAATTTGTCAAAATTATGGTACAAATTAGAAATAGTTTAAATTTTATGCAAGTCTTCAAATTCCTTCTCCAGTGTTTTATTTAAGCCTTAATACTTGCTGCCCAATTCAAAGAAACTATTATTAAATGATAAATACTAGAAAACTTTTCATGTTCAATTTCTGTTTTTTAATAGGTAATCTTTTGAAAAGATTAACATATCAAAAATTACTATATTATCACCTATAATTGTCATAGAATAATATTGGTTTTGGGGCATCACATTTACATCTGTGCAATTCACCACAATATCAAGAAACATTTGGGATGAGATAGAAAACCCAGGAATTTGTACTCTAAAATGAGCTTATTGGAAAAGAAATTCTCTCTCAGAAATAATAAAGATCGCTTTTAACTGGACAAAGTTCAATTTCCATATTTTAACTTCTATGCTGTTGTCTTTCCTCTTTTTTTCTTTCAGTGTTAGGATGATACTAGAGACTCCATATTGATGAGTCATGATTCTTGGTTCAGATCTTTTTTATTTTCTGTGACAGCCAAGTCCTGAGGGATACAGGGTAACTGACAAAAAAAAAAAAAAAAAAAAAAAAGAAGGGATGCTGGAAGGTGTAGCATCCCTGCCAGGCAGAGTGTGGTTGAGACCAGAGGCCCCAGCAGGAAAGCAGGTTCTCCAAAGCAGGATGAAGCAATTCTCAGCGGATCTTATTCTGGACTGCAGAGACCATTTGGCCAGCAAGTTCCTCTTTTAGACTTAAAAAACCCCAAGATTGATTAAATCCATTAACATATAGCTATTATCAGCTGTAACATAGGACTATGGATGGACATTTTGCAGCAGGAGTGCAAGTCTGAAAATATAGAAAATTTTATCACCACCTGGGGTACTTGGTGTGTTGGGAACCTGGGAGTGAAAACATCCAGAGGAAGGAGGTCTCGAAAAAGAGGGGAAGGGGCAGGAATTCCCTGGCGGTCCAGTGGTTAGGACTCTGCGCTTTCACTGCTGAGGGCATGGGTTCAGTCCCTGGTTGGAGAACTAAGATCCTGCAAGATGCACCAAAAAAAAAAAAAAAAAAAAGAAAGAAAAGAAAAAGAAAAAAAAAGGAGAAAGTAGGGAAGGAGCAACAGCCCAGGGGAGGAATTGGGGCAGCCCCTAGTAGCTGATTATAGGTAACTTTCCAGGTAAGAAAAGGATGAGCTCTGCCTTGTATAGGGTGAGTGAGGGAGGTGATCATCCTTGGGTTGCTGTGCTGTCAGGGGTTCTTGGGTATAAGGGGAACAGGACATCATAGAGTCCCGGGTCAAAGTGACACTGCTTTTAACCTTTATGGTGAAGAAGGATGCATTTCCCCATAGCTTGTTATCCTAAAAGGGATTCAGAAACAGCTGTGCCTTCTTCAGGGTCTGGGATGAAAGGGTAGAAAATACTGGAGCAAGTCCTATCCACCCACCTGAATGCACGGAGCTCCCGGGGCTGTGACGGGGGAAGAAAGCACAGGAAGAAGAAGCTTTGTGCGGTGAAGGAGGAAAATGGTATAGAATCTGGCTGGAGTGGGAAAGCAAAGAGAAGCAGACACAATAGCGGAGGGTAAATAAGAGGTTGCTCCCCGAGAGCAGCGAGGAAAAGAGGGATGGAGAGCCCTTCAGGAGATGGAGCTTTTTGTCTGAGGGCAGGACGCAAGCACCGGGGAGGCATCATTGTTGTAGGACTGAACTGAGAGGAGCAAAGCAAGTGGGAATAATAGGTCTGTAGATGGGACCTAGGCACGGGCAGAGAGCGAGGGAGTGGGTGCACCTCCCCTCAACCCGGGGAGAGCTTCATGCCTAAGAAGTAGAAAGGAAATGAGCCTTCAAAGAATTGGACCCAACATTTTAGCAATATGGAGTTGGGAGAGCATAAAGTAGAAATATAATCTAATACTTCAGAAGATGGCAACCAGTGATACAGCCTCTGAAATTTTGGAAGCAGAAAATGTAATATCTTAATGTAATATCAATCCAAAGGCTGGATACGAGGAGTAAGATTTATTTTAAACTGAGGTCTTGATTTAGGATTTCTAAGTGGCCAAAATATAGGAGGTCCCTTCTGGTCAGGATTACCGGCTGAAGAAGGATTTTTCAGGCTCTGCACGCAGAAGACATTTAAGGGCTGGCAGAGTGGACATCCTGGTGTCCAACACTGAATCCTCCCAGCTGTGGTAGCAGGAGGGAAGAGCCTCTAGTTGTTCCAGTTTTTTCTAAAGGAGAAAAGTGAAATTGCAAAGTCATGGAGCCATTTTGGTGATGTTTTGCAGAATTACACACATTCAGGCTTGCATCCCAGTTACTGGCTCTGTGACTTTGAACAAACTGCTCAACCTCTCTGAGGTTTAGTTTTGTCACCTCTAAAATAGGGAGACTGGCACTTTCGAGCTATGTTTGTGACAAAGACTGAAAATACTGATGTGTAGAAAGAACCCGCTTCTGTGGCTGCAAATGCTCAGTGCTGCGTGGGAGGGTGACATTTCTATTGCTGCTGCTTTATGTGTTGTTGAGAATGTGAGGTCAGTCCAGGACCGGAACCCGACTCCACTCCAGAGGGCTTCCTTCCACACCGGGCAGTTAAATATGAGAGTGGGACTGAAAATGCATTTATGAGTGTGACTTAGATGAGTGGACACAGGACTCTGGGATGTGGGACGTAGTGTTTGGAAAAGTGTGGGAAGGTTTTTCAACTGGACACAGGAGACAGTGATAGGAAGAGTCCAGAAGTAGTCAAAGGTGATCCGTGGATTTAAATATTTCCAAGGGTATGAAGCAGGGTTGGTCACTACTTATTTACACACAATCTGGTGCTGTAATTGTTCCAAATCATTCAGCCTATTTCATGTTTGTGTTTACTAAAACAAGCCAAGGTTTTGTGTGTGTGTGTGTGTGTGTGTGTCTGTATGTGTTGTGTGTCTCTGTGTGTGTTGGTGGGGACATTTGCAAAGTGCAACCTCATTGTTATAAATAGGCAATGCCGTTTTGCCCAAATTGTCAAAATTTTAAGAACAAAGCAAAACCCAACCACTATTTAAGATGTGAGCAGTTATGACAGGGTAGATGTAGACTTTTAACCTCTAAGCACCTCCGCATGTCAGGAAGTTAATAATCTTAATTTTGTTTTAACACTCGGAGTATTTGGAACCTCCAGCATTTTTCCAATTCATCTCAACCTTCTTCTGGACAAGCTTCACATTTTCAAAATGCGCCTTTTAATCCTGAATCTAAACATCCCTAATTCATCTTTTTAGTTATGTTTGTAGGAAGACCTAAAAGAAAAGACAACCTCTGACATCTCCGTGTCCCAGATCATAGAAATCACAGTTGAACACTCAAAGCCAAACTTGTGATGCATCATGGGACTTCCCTGGTGGCCCAGAGGTAAAGAATTCACTTTCCAATTCAGGGGATGTGGGTTTGACCCCTGGTCGGGGAACTAAGATCCCACATACGGTGGGGCAAATAAGCCCATGCGCCTCAACTAGAGAAGAGAAAATCCGCATGCCACAACAAGAGAGAAGCCCTCGCGCCCCAATGAAAAGCCCACACATCGCACCAAAAGATCCCACATGCTTCAGCGAAGATCCTGTGTGTGGCAACTAAGACCCAAGTCAGCAAAAAAATACAAAAATAAATAATAAATATTAAAAAGAAAACAAACTTGTGATGCATCAGATGTACACAGCACCACCCATGTTATTAGTTTCATTGTGATTTACGAGAGACTTTAAGGGAATGTTTAGGTTAAACCATTGTACAAAAATGAAACCATATTTCAGGACATTTTGAATAAAATTTTATTTTATTTTTTAACATCTTTATTGGAGTATAATTACTTTACAATGGTGTGTTAGTTTCTGCTGTATAACAAAGTGAATCAGCTATACATATACATATATCTCCATATCTCTTCCCTCTTGTGTCTCCCTCCCACCCTCCCTATCCCACCCCTCTAGGTGGTCACAAAGCACCCAGCTGATCTCCCTGTGCTATGCAGCTGCTTCCCACTAGCTATCTATTTTACATTTGGTAGTGTATATATGTCCATGCCACTCTCTCACTTCATCCCAACTTACCCTTCCCCCTGCCTGGGTCCTCAAGTCCATTCTCTATTAAACCATTATTTTAAAGTGAAATGTTCAGATTAAAGGAAAACTTGACATGATGGCGTCCTGAAGAAATACTGACCATGAGTTTTACAAGGCCAGGCTATGACCGATTCTTCTTACCAAAGAGAAAAGGGGGCCGTTGAATGGGTAGACATGGTGACAATAGTGGAAGAGTCTTTCTCCCCTAAAATTAATGTTTCAAAAGCTTGAAACCCTGGCAGACACCTATGGAAGATGAGCAAATCCTTGTTAAAAGGGGAAGACATCAAGAATAATCCAGAGATGAGAAGTCTTCCTAAGACACCAGAGAAGATTGGGGAGCGGGGCGGGGGAAGTGGGAAATACTATTCTGTAAAATAGGAAACTAGAGAACATTCTAGAAAGGAGGGAGGTTGGAATATCACTGGTGGTCTGGTGGTTAAGACTCCACACTTCCAATGCAGGAAGCATGGGTTCAATCCCTGGTCGGGGAACTAATATCTCACATGCCATGCGGCAAAAAAAAAAAAAAAAAAAAGAGAGAGAGAGAGGAGGGAAGTTAATGATTAAAGAGCAAAATAAACACGAATAGCTGCTGAAGGGATTATAGGAGGCAGTCCATGTGTAACTTGAATCAGAGATAGCAAAATGCAATAAATGCTTGTAGGATAGAGTTAAGGTCACAGATGGAGTTATAGAGTTCAAGCAGGGATTCAGACACAGCCTCCAGGCACCCGGGAGGATTTGTGGTGGTCAGTTTATGGGATTAAGACTGATAGACTAAGAAAGAGAAATTGTGGATAATGGAAAAGTTCTCTAGAGTCTTGTTCAAGAGCAAGAAAAAGGGGCTCAGACAGGAAAGAACGTGGCTTAACGCTTCATCGAAGCATTGAGAAGCAAACGAATGGACAGAAGGTCAGGACAGGGGGCTATGATGGAGATGGGGTGTTTGCTGGTCCCAAGTTCTCACTTTCAATTCTACACACTTTCGAGCACCAACAGGGGCAGCTTTTTTGGTTGAACTTTTCATGGAAGATAAATGGGGAAAGGTGAAGTTGATTGGCAGAAGTAATAGATCATGATATCTCTAAAAGGCAGGGTAGAGAACATAAAAATTGAATGTTCGAATGTCAATGCAATGACAAACTATTCTGTTAGATCTTGCTTATAAAAAAACAAAGAAGCGCTAACATGGTAAAGAGGCCTACCCTTTTTGGACATACCTTCCCTGCTCATAGCAGCAAATCCCTCCTTAATCTTTGAGGGCCGCTCCAACCTTCTCTGAGATGCCTTTCCTTCCTTGCTGGGGCCTCTCCCCACTGCACCACCGCAGCATTGTGCCCACGGTGCTGAAAACTCGGCCTCTGTGCACCGGTGCCGCATCAAATCTCAGAGACAGAGTTTTGGGTGAAGTAGAAAAGAGTAGCTTTATTGCTTTGCCAGGCAAAGGGGGACACAGCGGACTCACGCATCTCAAAACTGTGTGTCCGGACCGCGAGGATTTGGTGAGGAGATTTATAGCAATGGTTCAAGGGCGGGGTTGCTGATAAGATTGGGGTGTGTGCCTACAACGCTGAAGTTATATGACTTCACTCTTCTACTCAAATCTGGCAATGACTTAGCAGTTAATTCAGCGTAAAGGGCTGGACTTCCTACAGTAGACTGTAGGGCCCTACATGATGTGCCCCCTTCTTGAGCACTTCTACTAATCTCTCATTTGCTCACTGTGCTCCTACTTTTCTGCCCTCTTACTTCCTCAGAGGGACCAGGCATGCTCCAGGCTCAGGGTCTTTGCTTAAGCTTTTTCTTCTTCCTGAAAGCCCTTTATTATGTATCAGTCAGCTCAAGAGAACACCAAAAATCAGTGGCATATAAAAACAAAGATTTATACTTTCTAATGTTCGATGTCCAGTGCTTACTCTGAGTTGTGTTATTCTCAGATCCAGTTGGAAAGATCACCCCTTATCTGAACGTTACTGATACTGTGACAAAGGAAAAGGAAATATGGGAAAAACATTCAAGAACATGGCTCCCAAGCCGCCTTCTTAGAAATGGGGACACAATTGCACTCACATTTCTTTAGTTCAAGAGAGTCATGGCCACTCCTGATGTCAATTGGTCAGAGATTTATAATCTCAAAAAGAGAGGCAAGATGTATTCGGACAAGGATGCAATCTTATCTATCACTCTCCACATATCACCTTGACCGATTCCCTCACCTTCCTCAGGTTTTGCTTAAATGTTATCTTCACAATTAGGCTCATCATTTTAATAATACAATCTGCTCTATCTTATTCTACTTGTTTATAGTACTTACACCTTCTAGTTAAACCCATTCCAGCCACTTCTCAAAAGTATCAACAAGAAAAGTATCCTGATAATTTATAGGTCCATCCATGTTGAAAGAATGGCATTATTTCATTCTTTTTTATGGCTGAGTAATATTCCTATATATATATATATATATATATATATATGTGTATATATATATATATATATATATATACACCACACCTTCTTTATCCATTCATCTGTCAATGGACATTTAGGTTGTTTTCTTGTCTTAGCTATTGTGAATAGTGTTGCTATGAACATAGGGGTGCATGTATATTTTCAAATTATGGTTTTCTCAGGAGATATGCCCAGGAGTGGAATTGTAGGATCATATGGTAGATCTATTTTTAGTTTTCAAGGAACCTCCATACTGTTTTCCATAGTGGCTGTATCAATTTACATTCCCACCAACACGGCAGGAGGGTTCCCTTTTCTCCACACCCTGTGAAGTAAGACAGACAGAGAAAGACAAATATCATATGATATTGCTTATATGTGGAATATAAAAAAAAAGGTACAAATGAACCTATTTCCAAAACAGAAAGAGACTCACAGACATAGAAAACAAACTTATGGTTACTAAAGAGGACAGGGGAGGAAGAGGGATAAATTAGGAGTTTGGAATTAACATATACACACTACTATATGTAAAACAGATAATCAACATGAACCTACTGTATAACACAGGGAACTATACTTGATATTTTGTAATAACCTATAAAGGAAAAGAATCTGAAAAGAATATGTATATATATATTTATATATAACAGAATCACTGTGCTGTACACCTGAAACTAACATGGTATTGTAAATCAACTATACTTCAATTTAAAAAAATATATTGCTTTAAAAAAAAAAAGAAAAAGAAAAGTATCCTGGCTCTCAGACTGAACTCAGTAAATGAATGACCTCTAAGATAAGGTGAAGGGCACTCTTCCCTGTGCCACAGACCTTAGGAACTCTCCTGGGAGCAGCTTCCTCTTTCTTGCACCCCAGGCTTGCTGCAGGTGGAGCTCCATGTCTGAAGCTGTCTGCATCATGGGCACTGGGTTATGAAATCAATAGGTGTGCATTTAAATTCTTGCTCTGCAAATCGAACAGTTATGTAACCTTGTGGGCAATATTTAATCTTTTGGAGCCTTAATTTTTTCATCTGTAAAATAGAGAGACTAATAACTTCCTGAATAAAAGATGGCATTTCTTCAGCAAAAATAGGGGATGAGGAACAAACATGTAAAGTTGTCAAGGGGAATACAAATTCAGGAAAAGTATAAAAAAGTGAAATGAATGATGACAAATGAAATATTATTAAAGTTATGCTTGGTTATTAAAGTTATCTATTACATTATTACAGCCATAAAAATGAGAAGAAATAGAAGTATGATGCTATTAGATAAATCAGTAGAGGCTTTTAGTGAGACTGTTCAAATTAGGGAGGAATAAGATGCAAAAGGAAATTAGGAAATTAACATAAGGGAAGAATATATTACTTTTGTAACAGAGATTTAAGAACAATATTGGATGAATACAGTAAAAAAAAAGAAGAAGAAATAAAAAGAAAACAAGATGAACCAAAAACAGAGACTTTCATTTATCATAAGAAACTAGAATGAGTGTTCCTTTTTTAAAAAACAAATTTCCCTGCACATTTCTTTGTAGCTGGCTTCTGCTATTATTCCGTATTGTGTACTGACGGGGACATTTTGGTGGTCCAGCAGGCACACGTGTGGCAGGGATGCTGAGAGTGACCAATATACAACTGCTTTATAGTGTAATGGGATTCATCTCTAAGAAAAGAGAGACTCCCAACAAACCAAGGTCAAGTTTTGCATTCCATTTCCTACGTAATCAGACGTTGGAAATAGAACACTCTGCTCAGAAGAAAAGAAAGTTTTGAAAAGAAAAGGGCACTTGGCGACCCAAGAAAAGGACATGGCAAAGAAGATGGCAGAGTGGAGGATAGAAGTCAACAACTTGAAAAAGAAGACCTGGATTGCTACAGAGAATGATCAAGGAACTTGATACTGTAAAAATAAAATGTATGTAAGACTTGAGGATAAGGACATTTAGAAGAGATTTGAAAGGTTTGCAGAAATAGAACTCAGAGAAAGCAGAGATGTCATGTGGGACATTCTACATAAACTGCTGGTTAAAACCAGCAGAGCCCTGAGATAGGAGAGGGGCTGCCCCCCTTCTCCCACAACAGAAGGTGAGATCCAAGGGAGTCATCTCTCCTTGGAGCTTCTACTGTGAACCAGGTTCTGGAGGAGGATCTTTATTGCCTTTTCACTTTAATGTTTACAGCAAATTTGTGAGTTGGGCATCATGCGTTCTTAAGATGAGCACACTGAGTCTTGGAGAACTTGCAGAGGGTTAATCTGGTGGGACAAAGCTGGGTTTCAACTGAGAAGTGTCCAGCTTAGTGTCTACTTTGCTGCCTGGTCTTTGGCCACGCCCTGTCAGAGACCACAGCAAAGGCTACTGGAGCCACTGGGAATGGAAAGAAAAACTATTGGCAAATATATCCCAAGGAAAGATGTAAAGGATCTGTGAAGGGGGAGAAAATGAGAAAGACTGAGAATATTAACAATAAAGTCATGGCAAAAAAAAAATACACATACATCCTCACATACAAATGAATAACAGACCAAAGAATAAAAACTTACTGTGGAAGAAGAAGAGAAATCAAAAAGTAGGCAAGTCCTGTGAAAATTTTATTGGTTTTTTTTGGTGAGGAAAGAAACACATATTAATATATTTTATAATAAATCTTGGCAAGACATTTTTTAGTAATAAAAAGAGTTCAAGCCCTAAAAAATCAACATGTGCTAGGTATTTTATAATTAATAATTCAGTACATTAATAAAGAATATACAACCAAGCATCATCTCAATTTCTTCCTTATTCAATTTTCCCTTCTCAATGTCCCACATTTAACACACTCACACCTGGACTGAATCGCATGTACTTTTTTTCTCTCTCTAAATCTACCGAAAGTATCATCCTTCACAAAAGTGTCTTAGGTTGTTGTTTTTTTATTGTGGTAAAAATACACATAACATGCAATCTATCCTCAGCAAAAATTTAAGTGTATAGTATTGTTACCTACATGCACATTGGTGTACAGCAAAGCTCTAGAACATTTTCAGCTTAATGACTGACACTCTACCCATTAAACAATAACACCCATTTACTTCCACCCCAGCTGCTGGCAGCCATGTTTCTACTTCCTGCTTTCAAGTTTGACTACTTCAGATGCCTCACATAAGCAAAATCACACAGTGTCTGTCCTTCTGTGACTGGCTTATTTCATTTAGCATAGTTTTCTCAAGGTTCATCCATGTTGCAGCATATGACAGGATTTTCTTCTTTTTTAAGACTGAATAATATTTCGTTTTATGTATATATCACACTTTCTTTATCCATTTATCTATCTTTGGACATTTGGTTGTTTCTATGTCTTGGATATTGTGAATAATCCTGCAATGAACATGAGAGTGCAGATATCCCTTTGAGATACTGTTGAATACCTTAAGATAAATATCCAGAAGTTGTGTTGTGGGATCATGTGGTAGTTCATATTTTATTTTTTTGAGGAACCTCTATACTATTTTTCATATCAACTGCACCATTTTACATTCCTATTAACAATGTATAAAGCTTCCAATTTCTCCACATCCTTGCCGACACTGTTTTTCTTTCTTTTTCTTTTTTTTTTTTTTTAATTAATGGCCATCCAAGTAAGTGTGAGATAAAAACTCATTGTGGATTTGATTTTTATTTCCCTAATGATTGGTGATGTTGAACATCTTTTTCATATATTAGTTGACCATTTGTATATCTTCTTGGGAGAAGTATCTATTCAAGTTTTTTGCCCATTTTTGAATTGGGTTGTTTGTGTTTCTGTTGTTGAGTTTTAGAAATTTTCTATATATTTTGGATATTAATCCTTATCACATATATGATTTACAAATATTTTCTCCCATTCTGTGGATTGACTTTTTACTTTGATAGTGTCTTTTGATGCACTAATTTTTCTAATTTTCATGAAGACCAATTAGTCTAATTTTTCTTTTGTTAATAGAGAAAGCCCATGTATTAGAGTCCATGTATTCTATTGATCTAAAATGATACAGAATCCAAATATTCCATTGGTCTATATATCTGTCTTTATGCCAGTACCACACTGTTTTGATAACTGTAATTTGGTATTTAGTTTTGAGAGCAGAAATTGGGAGTCCTCTGATTTTATTCTTTTTCAGCATTGTTTTGGCTATTTGAGGTCCCTTGAGATCTCATATACATTTTAATATGGGTTTTTCTATTTCTGCAAAAACCATCATTGGGATTTTAATAAGAATTGAATTAAATTTGTAGATCTTTGGGTAGAATTGACATCTTAACAATATTAAGTCTTCCAATTCATGCACATGAGATGTCTTTCCACTTATTTATATCTTTAATTTTTTTCGTAAATGTTTGTTTCCATTGCACAAGCCTCTTTCACCTCATTGGTTAAGGCAATTCCTAAGTATTTTATTCTTTTTGATGCTATTGTAAATGAGACTGTTTCCTTAACTTCCTTTTTGGACTGTTCATTTTTAGTGTATAGAAAGACAATTTATTTTTTATGTTGATTTCATGTCTTGCAACTTTACTGAATTTGCTTATTAGTTCCAAGTTTTTTTTCTGTGGGGTCTTTAGGGTTTGCTTACATATGAGACCATCTACAAACAGAGATAATTTTACTTCTTTCTTTCAGATTTGGATGACTTATATTCATTTTTCTTGCCTAATTTCTGTATCTAGGACTTCCAGTACTATGTTGAATAGAAGTGGTAAGGGTGGACATCTTTGCCTTGTTCCTGATCATAGAGAAAAGGCTTTCAGTTTTCAACATTAAGTATGGTTTAGCTGTGGGCTTGTTATATATGGCCTTTATTAAACTGAGGTAATTTCCTTCTATTCCTAGTTTATTGAGTGTTTTTATCATAAAAGGAAACTGAATTTGGTTGAATGATTTTTCTGTACAGTATCTGTTGAGATGATTATATGATTTCTGTTCTTCATTTTGTTAATGTGGTGTGTCACTTTTATTGATTTGCATATGTTGAACAATCCTTGCATTCCAGAGAAATCCCACTTGATCATGTTGTATGATCCTTTTTGTGTGCTATTGAATTCAGTTTGAAACTATATTGTGGAGAATTTTTGCATCTATATTCATCAGGGATATTAGCCTATATTTTTCTTGCAGTATCCTTGTCTGACTTCGGTATCAGGGTGATGCTGGCTTCATAAAATGAATTTGGGAATGTTCCCTTCCTCTAATTTTTTGGAAGCATTTGACAAGGATTGGCATTAATTCTTCTTTAAATATTTGGTGGAATTCATGTGTGAAGCCATCTGGTCCTGGGATTTTTGCTGTTGTTGGCAGGATTTTGAATACTGGTTCAATCTCCTTATTAGCTATAGGTTAATTAAGATTTTCTGTTTCTTCATGATTCAGCTGAGTAGGTTGTATGTTTCTAGGAATTTATCCATTTCTTCTATGTTGTCCAATTTGTTGGTATATAATTGTTTATAGTAGTCTCTTAGGATCCTTTGTATTTCTGTGGTATCAGTTGTAATGATTCCTCTTTCATTTATAATTTTATGTATTTGAGTCCTTTCTCTTTTTGTCTTGATAAGTCTAGCTAAAGATTTGTCAATTTATTTGTCTTTTCAAAAAAACAGCTTTTAGTTCAATATCAAAAAATCAAACAACCCAATCTAAAAATGGGCAGAAGACCTAAATAGACATTTCTCCAAAGAAGATATACAGATTGCCAACAAACACATGAAAGGATGCTCAACATCATTAATCATTAGAGAAATGCAAATCAAAACTACAATGAGGTATCACCTCACACCAGTCAGAATGGCCATCATCAAAAAATCTACAAACAATAAATGCTGGAGAGGGTGTGGAGAAAAGGGAACCCTCTTGTACTGTTGGTGGGAATGTAAATTGATAAAGCTACTATGGAGAACAGTAAGGATGTTCCTTAAAAATCCAAAAATAGAACTACCATATGACCCAGCAATCCCACTACTGGGCATATACACAGAGAAAACCATAATTCAAAAAGAGTCATGTACCACAATGTTCATTGCAGCTCTATTTACAATAGCCAGGACATGGAAGCAACCTAAGTGTCCATTGACAGATGAAAGGGTAAAGAAGATGTGGCACATATATACAATGGAATATTACTCAGTCATAAAAAGAAACTAAATTGAGTTATTTGTAGTGAGGTGGATGGACCTAGAGTCTGTCATACAGAGTGAAGTAAGTCAGAAAGACGAAAACAAATACTGTATGCTAACACAAATATATGGAATCTAAAAAAAAGAAAAAAGGTTCTGCAGAACCTAGGGGCAGGACAGGAATAAAGATGCAGATGTAGAGAATGGACTTGAGGACATGGGGAAGGGGAAGTGTAAGCTGCGACGAAGTGAGAGAGTGGCATGGACATATATACACTACCAAATATAAAATAGATAGCTAGTGGGAAGCGGCCACATAGCACAGGGTGATCAGCTCGGTGCTTTGTGACCACCTAGAGCAGTGGGATAGGGAGGGTGGGAGGGAGACGTAGAGGGAGGAGATATAGGGAGATATATATATATATATATCTGATTCAGTTTGTTATAAAGCAGAAACTAACACACCATTGTAAAGCAATTATACTTCAATAAAGATGTTAAAAAAGTAAACAAAATATAAAAAATTAATAAAGTTTGAAATAAAAATAAAGCAGATCTAATTTTTAAAAAAACAGCTTTTAGTTTTGTTGGTCTTTTCTGTTGTTTTTTATTCTCTATTTCATTTATTTCTGCTTTGATCTTTGTTATTTCCTTTCTTCTGCTAATTTTGGGCTTAGTTTTTTCTTTTTATAGTTCCTTGAGATGTAAAGTTAGGTTGTTTATTTGAAATCTTTCTCTTTTTTAAAAAATGTAAGCATTTATTTCTGTAAACTTCCCTCTTAAGACTTCTTTTGCTGCATCTTATAAGTTTTGGTATCTTGTGTTTCCATTTTCATTTATTTCAAGGTATTTTTAAATTTCCCTTTTGATTTCTTCTTTGAACCATTGGATGTTCAGGAGTGTGTTGTTTAATTTCCACATATTTGTGAATTTTCCAGATTTTCTTCTGCTCTTGATTTCTAGTTTCATTCTGTTGTGGTCAGAAAGGATAGTTGGTATGATTTCAGTCTTACATATTTTAGGGCTTGTTTTGTGACCTAACATGTGATCTATCCTAGAGAATGTTTTATGTGCACTTGAGAAGAATGTGCATTCTACTGCTATTGGGTGGAATGTTCTGTATATGTTAGGTCCATTTGATCTATAGTGTTGCTCAAGTTCTCTGTTTCCTTATTGATCTTCTTTTTGGATGTTCTGTGCATTATTGAAAATGGGGTATTGAAAATTCCTGTTAATTTTTGTTGCTGTCCATTTCCCCCTTCAATTCCATTAATGTTTGCTTCATATATTTGGGTGCTTTTATCATGGGTGCATATGTATTTATATTTGTTACATATTCCTGATGAATTTACTCTTTTATCATTATATAATGTTTTTCTTTGTTTCTTGTGATCATTTTTGACCTAAAGTCTATTTTGTCTGATATAAGTATGGCCACCTCTGCTCTCTTTTGGTTAGTATTTGCATGGAATATGTTTTTTCCTTACTTTTATTCTCAGCCTGTGTGTGTCCTTTTGTCTAAAGTGCATCTCTTGCAGACAGTGCAGCATCAGAATCACCAAGTGTGCCTGTTAAACAAGCAGATTCTTGGATTTCATCCCAGACCTACTGAATTAAACTCTCTATGATGGTATTGCCATATTCACATTTTTAAGAAGATAAATTTAAAACCCAGTATTCCCATTTCTTCCTGGAATTTAAGATTAGCTGTGTCCACCAGAAGGAGTTTTGTGGATTATCTGGGAAATTGTGTACTGTAACTAATTTAAGATTGGAGTTTGTTATTTAAACTTTCCCATTGCCTTATTAGAGGTTGGGTTCCGGTAGCTGGATGATTCTTTGTTTGCCAAGCAAAGTGACGGATGTGGGAATATCCATTTTGGAGATAGAAGCTGATGCTGGATTTAGTTATTCTTTTTTTCCCCCCAGGGGTTATATAAGGGAGTGTGCAGGGAAAGAGAGAAAGGAAGACAATGTAAGAAAGAAAACTTCGCGAGGAAAGAGACTAGGTGGCTGGTTTCCATGTTTTTGAGGTTGGCGAAGCATGACTGCTTGAAAGAATGGCTGGAGAGACCTTAGGGGAGAGATAGGAGCAAAAGAAAATTTTCAAGTGAAATGCTACACGCTAGGGCATGAACAATCCCTTTGACCCCATCAATGTTCAGGAAAAGTATAAAACCCGTAATATGCTTGGAGAGATGAGCTTGGAGAGATGAGCTCTCTTGAGAAAGCCTATGATGGCATGAGATTGACTCCAGGTCATCGCGACTCAGAATAGAGTGCACTTGCCTGCATGAACAGCTGTACATCCTGCACAGTGATGAGTGTAGAGTAGCTCCTAGGATATTTCACACACCCACCAGCCCTCCCAGATCTCCAGGCCCTCTATATTGTTTTGTGTTGTTATTGGATGGGAGGAGAAGGAGGCAATGGTGGGGGCTGGATGATCTAAGGGGATTGAGATGGAGAGAGCTGGACAAAATCTGAGAGTCAAGATTCTGGTGGGGAGAATGGGTGTCAGTAGTGGCAGGTAGATGTAGAGAAATGTAGAACCCAACAGGATTTCAGGTATGTTATTTTGATTTAGCCTCGGTTTCTGCATAGGATGACAACTGTGAGAATGAAAGAGGGAGCTCTCAGTAGTCTACCAGGAAAACAGGTATAAACTGAGTCTGTGTGTCTGGCAGGAACTAGCCAGGATATGTGCTCTGTCTCCTGCAGGACTGTTAACATCTGGGTCTCCCCTTTGTCCTCAGAGGACTGTTTCTTCTCAGTGTCCGCAATCTTTTTTTCCCTTGAATTCTTCTTAAGTTTCTTTTTTTTTTTTTTTTTAAGAACTCTGTCATGTTTTCTTTTCATATCCATTGAGTTCTCAGGTCAGTTCTACCTCTTTATTGTCTCTCTTTCTATCCTCTTGTCTCTTTTCCTGCTATAGATAAGGACCTACTTATCACTCACTTGGATTCCAACAATAGCCTCCTAACAGATGCCTTGGTGTCCAGTCCGGTCCCCCTTTCTAATCCACTGGAGGCACTCTGATCAATACATGTGCAGTTATCATTATTTCACTTTACTGCTTACAGCTGCTCAAAGGCTCCTGATCCATTTCAGGTAAAGAACAAACTTCTTAGCATGGCCTCAAAGGCCCTTCCTAAGCCACCCTTCTAGCCTCTCCAACAGCAATTTAAGCCTTCTCCTAAATGCAATTCTCTAGCTTTCTACATCTCCTTGTCTTTGTGGGTACTCTTTTTCTAGCAGAAAAATAGATTCTAAGAAATATTCTAAGTTCTAATTCTGTGAAATTCCTGTTGAAGTGTTCATGAGGATCTATTATCATATCATAATAAGAACAATTGATTACTATGAACTTTACATTTATTAATTAATTATTAACCAATCCAGGGCCAAACACTGAGTTAGGCCTTAGGAGATGAAGATTAGTAAGACATAGCTTTTGACCTGGAGGAATCACAGTTAGGGGATGGGGAGAGACCAATAGACTACGTCCTACAACATGGGAAGTGTTATGATAGAGCTATAAAATCATCAATGTGGTAATGGCCACCTTTCCTAGGGGAGTTGAGTAAGACTTCACAAATGAAACAAACCTTTAACCCTAGTGAAACCGAGCTGGACCCTGTGGAGCTCCTGGGCATGGAAGCCTTTCTGTAACCCATTTTCTTGTTTGTAGGGAACGGACCCCAGATTCCATGACCTTCCCTGAGTTCCAAAGGGCATATTCGAAGAGTTGCTAATCAGGGAAGGGAGGAGATGCAAAGACAAGGGAGTAGCAGCCAAGAAACCACCTGAGGCTACATTAAAGGAACCAGAGAAGACCATCAAGAAGATTACCTGAGACCAGATTAAAGGAATGCAGGCCCTGCATACATCCTAATCTTATCAGCAACCCCACCCTTGAATTATTGCTATAAAACTCCTCATCAAGTCCTCCCAGTTGGGACACATAGTTTTTCAGGGCAGGAGCCCACTGAGTCCCCTTTCACCTGGCAAAGCAATAAAGCTATTCTTTCCTACTTCACCCAAAACTCTGTCTCTGAGATTCTATTCGGCACGGGTGCACAGAGGCCAAGTTTTCGGCATCACTGCCTTGAAAAACCAGTAGAATTTGCCAGACAGAGAAAGAAACTCTAGGCAAAGAGAATGGCAAGTTATTATAATAACTGGCCTTAATATTTTTCATTTGCTAATATTCTTGCTAAGACTGTTGTTTTGACTGTCTCACCATTAGCAAGGCCTTAACTTGAATGAAAGAGAGAGGTGTAGGTTACTATCGATGCAATTACTCATTTCACAGCTGGGGCGGTGAGTGGTATTGTGTTGGTGTATATATATTGCCTGAGGGTTTCTCTTTCCCTTCTGTGTGATCACAGATGATTTTGAAACTTCTTTCACGAATGGTGGGCTATCCAATGTTCAATCAGCAAAATCACAGCTCTTTCAAACTTTGCTGACTCTGAGAGGGTCAGTGTGGGAAACTTCTTGCCTCTTGTGTAGACTGAATGTACATCACATTCGGTGCTGGTGGTTTTATTTGGGGTGTTTGGGCATATTTATACTTTTGCTTAGGAAAGCATCTTTCTGAACTGTGACTACAAACTGTGAATTCACTAGGAAACAGGTCTTTAGAATATTGGCAAGGTTCTCATATTCACTGTAAGCTCTATTTAACTATCTCTGGGGTTGGTCTGTGGAACACATATGTTCTTATTAATTGATTACACATTAATAAAAATGATAACAAGTTAACACTTGTGGATGCTTTTTCAGTGGAAGTGCTAGCATGATAAAACAGGCTCCATTAAACTTCTGTTCTACTGGATTCTACAGTCACCGAAGATAAACAGCTTACTCTAAAAATGAGATAATTTCATAATAGTCTATTTAAGCTGGCTGCAGAAGTAAATTACAATGGTTTTCTGCCATTCCCCACCTCACCACCCCATACCACAATCATTCTGTCCTTAAATCAGTTGATTTGGCTTAGTTCTTTTTCTACTATAATAATAATAATAATGATAATTATTATTATAAACTCTTATATATCACACATAATGTGCCAGGTAACATGCTGAGCATTTTCTGGGTATCTAGTTATTTAATATTTACAAGAACTCTCTGTGGTAACACCATTACTCTTTTGTTCGAGGAATGAGGGAGCTAAAACACAGAGAGGTTAGTAACATGCTCAAGGTCACAGAGTCAGTAACTGATGGTGTTGGGATATGAGTCCACACAGTCTAGCTGCAGGCATGCTGCCCTTTAATACTGTGCTACACAATCTCTCTAGCCACAGTCATAGTCAATATGCTTCTCTTCACAGTGTCATGGCAGGAGTTTAATTGACTTGAGGACATAGGGAACCCCATGCCATCCAAGTACCCCCTCTTACACTGGAAGTGAGCACTTGGGTGACTGGAGATGGGAGGAGTAAGAACATGGACTTGTCAATTACCGTAATGGCCCTGGATATATTTCCCATCTCCAATGTGTGATTTAATGGCATTCAGTAACCTTGGTTGAATAAATGAATGAGGGGATGAATGATTACTATTGCACAGGATGTAAGATCTCCATTATGTCATTGGCAAGAACCTCCTTCAGGCACTCTGTGAAGTGAGTGAAGAAATTCCCTACACCAGTAACTCCCTGCAATGCCAGGATCCCACCGTCCTGGGAGGATGGAGATGGGAGAATGGGAAACAGGACAACCAGCTAGAAACAGCAGCAATTGCGTTCCCTCTCGCTGATAAAATAGAGACATAACATTTTCCATGACCTCTAGATTCCTGCCTTTAGGGAATTCCCAGGCCGTCCAGTGGTTAGGACTTGTCACTTTCACTGCCATGCCTCGGGTTCAATCCCTGGTGGGGGAACTAAGATCCCACAAGCCGCATGGTGTGGCAAAAAAAAAAAAAAAAAGAATATATTCTTATCTTTATTTTTAGTGCTTTTCTTTCAGTGATCTTGTTTTCTTTAGGTCTAGGGCTACAATAACCATTTTGAGAAGAATTTTCCCAGTGCAACTTTTGAGCTGAAGGAAGCAGGACAAGAGAGCTGATCTCAGGTCTTTGTTGATGAATCTAGAGGTGGAACGAGACCACCTGCCCACCCTCTGCCCACTCCTGAATCCCGCTATCACCAGAGAAAAGCACATGACTGACGTCAGCTCATTCTAAAAGGGTGGCAACATACTATATCTCATTTTGACACTCAACGCTGTTGGCAATCCTATTACACTTCCCTAGCATAGCCATCTTCATACTTTCTAAAATGATCATTTCCCCCCTTGTTTTGTCCTGCTAAGTCTCCTAAAATTTCTCATTCAGCCAATCATTTTCCTCCTATTTATTAAAACAAACAACAGCAGCGGCAGTAAATCAGACAGGAACTTTCTCATCTTCCTAGCACTAAATCTACCCACCCATTTGTATGTCAGTCCCACTGCCATATTCCTGTTCATGCAAGAGTCCCTACTTTTATCTAAGACCAACTTTTCTGCCTTAATCAGAATCCTATGCTTCTTGCCCTCTCAGGGACTTGGCTTCTGCAATAGTTTTCTTCTATTCTGCATCACAATCTTTTCCTCTTCAGTGGAATTTCAGTCAGTGTATGAATATGCTCTAACGTGTCCTGTCCCAAACAAAGAACACATGTTTGATACACACTGAAACCAAGCAGGACCCTGTGGGGCTCCTGGGCATGGAAGCCTGTCTGTGTCCCCTGTTTCTTGTTTGTAGGAAATAGGCTTCAACCTCCATGACCTGCCCCAAATTCCAAAGGGCAGGTTCAAACAGTTGCTAATCAGGGAAGGGAGGGGATGCAGAGATAGGTGTAGCAGCCAAAAAACATTAGTGCAGCCTTGGGGCAGAGTCCTGGTTCCACCTCAAGGGATATGCATAACAGTATCTTTGAGCTCTTCTGCAAAACGAAAACCCCCAACAAATGGAAAATATTAACTACTTGATGAAGCATTCTTCATTCCAGAGAGAAGATCACAGTTTGATAACTTTGAGAACCACAGAAGCTCATCAAGAGACAGCCTGGGGCCAGATTAAAGAAATGTAGGCCCTACACACACCCTGATCCTTATCAGCAGCCCCAACTTTGAACCATTGTTATAAAACCCCTCACCAAATACCCCCAGGTTGGGACACACAGTTTTTGAGGGCACAAGCCTTCTGTGTGCCCCTTTTCCTGACAAAGCAATAAAGCTATTCTTTCCTGCTTTACCCAAAACTCTGTCTCTGAGATTTGATTAGGCACCAGTGCATAGATGTGAGTTTTCCGCATCAACATCTCCCTCAAGCTGCATTTCCATGTCTCTGGTGGTGTTTGCAGTCTTAGGGTTATCTGGAGCTGGTATCTCTCCCTTGCTCACCACACATTCTCCCCTTAAACTCCTCCTCCTCATGCCTGAATCTAACAGTCCCACCTCTGTATTATTTCACTGGAACTCCCAGCAGTGTTCAAGACAGGTGATTACCCTCTCCTTTTTAAAAGCAATACCGAATGGGTCTATCTGTTAGCTAGTGCTTCCCAAAGCATCACACCAAAACTCCGTGGCTTAAAATAACAATTTACTGTTTATGGGTCTTCTGGGCAGTTTATATGGTCTCTTCTTTTCTCACTCAAGTGTGATGGTCAAGTGCAGGTAATGTGGTTCTGCTGATCTAGGCTAGGTTCTTACATGCTGTGGGTTGGCTGGTTCTAGGATGGCCTCAGCTGCAAATTTCAACACTGGCAGCTTTGCATACTCTGGCCAGCTCTATTCTAGCTCAGTCCCTCTGTAAGGTAATAAGGCTGATTTACTGGTGGCAATTTTTGATTCTGTGTGTGTCTGTGTGCTAATATAGAGGAAAAGAATCTGAAATATTTTTATCCCTCTACATTTCTGTGAATGGCATGGTTTTGTCTTCAGATACAACGGAAATGAGTAAGAACTTAATGGAGTCATTTTTCATGTTGCAAAGGAGCAAAACAAAAATAAAGGAGGATTCAAAGCATCCTTAGGTTATTCCATTTCTGTGTGAAGACCTGTAGGAACAGAAAAAGCATTTTAGGATAAGGGCATGTGCAAAAACGTCAACTTTTTTTGTGACTGAGAAAGCTATCAGAGATAATCGAGTTATCTCTGAAATATGTAAAACCTTCTTCATATGTAAATAAAATAAACCCTGGTGGCTCTACCTTCTGTGAGAGTGTAAGAGTTCTTGAACAATGACTCATTCAGTTAGGCAAAGACATGAAACCATATTTGAATGTAAAACTATGTGAGTTACAGAGAATCTAGGAAGCTGGGTATCAGTACACACTACTGCCAATATAGCATGTAGGGTAGATATGGGGTCAAGGAAAAGTTAACAAATACTACAGAGGTAGATGAGAAATGCCAAGTAGTGGGTACTGCTCTTTGAAATTGGTTTGATTTGATTGGTGGAATTAAATGTTGAAGGCCTATAGGGATCATTTAGTTCAACACCATTTTGTCTATTAAGCCATTAGAAAAGAATCTGAAGCCCAACAGGACATAGAGAGGACATAGACAGGACATAGAGAGCTTGGGGCACAGCCAGGACCAGACTCACCCAATCTTCATCCTTGTCTTCTGGCTGTGGGCGCTACTTTACTGCTGAGAAAACTCTTGTACTGATTTTAGTGTGTTTCCGTCGTGCTTAAGGCTTAAAAAATTATCCTATCTCCTCTGCAGGAATTTATTAACTTGGGTGTTCTGGACACTATATGAGCTTTTTACATCCAGAAAATTGACATCTTGATGGTTTTCATGGGACAGGGTATTTAAGATATTTTTCGTGAGATTAGATATTCAAGGCAAATCACAAGTCTGTGTTTTTCAAAGTGATCTTTTCACATGAATGACTTTTCAAATACACTGTTTTACTCATTGTTTTACATGTCTTGATCTGTAGAATAGAGTAATTGAATTCTCCAAATCTGTGTTGAGCTGGAACTCCTCCATGGCTACCCTCATTTTATAGAGGTAACTTTACTTGATGCCTTCACCTCCTCCTCCAATCTTCTCCTCCCCCTGAAAAAATGAGGGGCAGTGTCCTAGGAAAGGTTGATACCTTTCCTAATTAATTGGGGAATCAGTTGTCTTTCCGGTAAATGGAGAAATCTACCACATGAAACCAGTAAGCTAAACTGTTTGGTTTTCTTGGCCCCCAAACTTGGGAAAACAAATGGAATTCAAATTTTCTTCTATTAACCTAATGTGAATGTACGATTGAGTATTTCTGAGATCTAAAGCTATGGTAAAATTTTAACTTTGTCTGTTAAAAGGAAACAGTGATGCTAGTAACCTAAAACAATGATCAGTTAGAATCATTACAGTTTGTATTTGGAATTGAGTATACAAATAATTTGGTAACAATGAAAATTTCCTAATTAAATTTTGTTTGCAGTGGAATTAAAATTTGTCTGTATATATTCTTGGAAGATCAGAGTACCTAGGATTCTTAATGATATAAATGTAGAAACTTTTCAGAGAGGCAGCAGGGTCAGTACTGAAGCCTGGGGACATTGGAGTCATATTTCCAGATTGAAGCCCCAAATTGTCAGAGTTTCTCAAACTAGGCAAGTTTCCTAATCTCTGTTTCCCATTTTGTAAAATGGGGATGCTAATACTACCCACTACAATGGGATCAAGATAATCTATACATTGCACTTGAAGTACCTGGTACTTAACAAGAAATTAGCTGTGACTCTCTAGGCAATTGGGCTAATGGCACACTGTTATAGTCCATTCGAGTTGGTGGGGGGGCTCCTGTAACAAAGTAGCACAGACTGGGTGGCTCATAAATAACAGAAACTTGTTTTTCATAGTCCTAGAGGCTAGAAGTCTGAGATGAAGGTGCCAATGTGGTCAGGTTTTGATGCAGGCCCTCTTCCAAGCACGGGCAGAGGGCTTATTGGATCCTAACCTGGCAGAAAGAGGGTGAGCACCCTCTGGCCTCCTTCAATAGGGCACTAATGAATCCCATTCACAAGGGTGCCACCCTCATGACTTAATTATCTCCCAAAGGCCCTACCTCCAAATGCCATGACATTGGGGATTAGATTTCAGCCTATGGATTTGGGGGCAATACAAACATTCAGGTTATAACACATACTAACCTACTATTTCTCTTGGGAGGTTTTGTTGTTGTTATTTTGGGTTTTTTTGTTTGTTTGTTTTTGGTTTTTTTAGCCTAAACATGTATGCTAGCAACTCATTTAATTGTCATTTAATTTTTTTTAACATTTCTGCTAGAAAGAGAAGAAAATTTGTTTTGTTCAGGTTAGGCAGAGAGGATGGTTATATAACCCATTGCTCTTTAAGTACCTATGTATCTATCTGTCTATCTATCATCTCTCTTTCTATCTATGAAGTTCTTATTCTTCTTTGATCTAGTGATAACATCTTACTGGTTTCCTCATTGATTATTGAATTAAATAAAATCCTTAACATATATTCATTTTATATCTGGATCAGAGTCATGATTATATCTCCCTTAAAAATGATCTTTTAACAACTGCAACTAAGAACACATTTTCTATACTGATAAAAAGGAGAGGAAGTTAAAAAAAAAAAAAACCTACACCCACTAAAAAATGGTCAAGTCCATTTTTTTCTTCAAGTGTCAAAAAATATGTTGCCCTGCATACCTGACTTACTCCGACTTAAAATACAAGGTCATAGCTATTACCAGGAAAGCTGTAACAACTTTTTTGTTGGTTTGCTTTTAAATTCAGTATTCATGTATGAATTATGTCACATTATAATCTGTAGATGTCTAGCAAATATAAGATGTACAGTTCAAATCTCTTAATATAAACATGAAACCATAAGCAACCAGGGGGCATGCAGACACCGTTTATTGAACAATGGGGTGCACATTTAGTTGGCAATTCTGTAGTTTGCGTGGATTTCTGGTTTCACGTCACAGACGATGCTCAAAAGCTGGTTGATCACACTTTCCATGGACTTGTTGTAGCTTCCATTCAGTTCTTTTATCTTCTCTAGCGTTTGCGCTTCTATTTCTTCCGAGATATTACTCTGAGAGCCCATTATCTGCCAAAATAAAACAGACAATTCACTACATTATACATCATATTAAAATTTAGTTGTTTTGTAAGAGTAGCATCGACATATATACACTACGGAATGTAAAATAGTTGGCTGGTGGGAAGGAGAAGCATAGCACAGGGAGATCAGCTTGGTGCTTTGTGACCACCTAGAGGGGTGGGATAGAGAGGATGGGAGGGAGGATCAAGAGGGAGGGGATATGGGGACATATGTATGCATATGGCTGATTCATTTGGTGTACAACAGAAACTAACACAGTATTGTGAAGCAATTATACTCCAATAAAGATCTATTAAAAATTTAATTGTTTTATAAGTTAAATTCATTTTGGCTTGTTTGTCATTTACATTATGCATTATTTTTCCAGAATTTTTTCAGAGAATGGGTAAGATCACCAGTATTATGAGTGGGATGGATACACTTTTCTAAAGAATATTATCTGCAAAAAAAAAGTCAAACCTGAATCACTATGCTGTGCACCTGAAACTATGTTGTAAATCAACTATTAAAAAAAAAGGAAGCTGGCCACAACAGGTGACTTCTACTTCTAAATTGACCTTCACACAGTACAAATTGAATGCAAGTTCACAGTCATGATACCATGCTCAGAAATTTTTTCATGTATTGATATTTATAATAGTTTCCATTGAATTCCTGTATCTTACCTATTGCTTACTTTCTGTATTAAAAGTCTGGAAAATAAAGTTGAAAGACATTAAACCCATTTTGCTGGTCTTTAAAGAGCAAATACCTGGTTTGTCAATTTTTAAAATACATTATCTGAACTCATTAAATCTTTTTTTTTTTTTTTTTTTGCTGTACACGGGCCTCTCACTGTTGTGGCCTCTACCGCTGTGGAGCACAGGCTCCGGATGCGCAGGCTCAGCGGCCATGGCTCACGGGCCCATCCGCTCCGTGGCATGTGGGGTCTTCTTGGACCGGGGCACAAACCCGCGTCCCCTGCATCGGCAGGTGGACTCTCAACCACTGCGCCACCAGGGAAGCCCTTTTTTTTTTTTAGAAAAATACAGCCACAGTATGCTCAATAAGATACTTTCACATGCACAGGCGTACGTTTTTTTAGGTATTAGATATAATCTTGAAAATTTTGGTATAAATTGGGATATACAGACATTTGGTCCCTAAATTTTATGGCTCGAGTTACAATTTTTTGATGGTGTGAAAGTGATACAAATTCAGTAGAAACTGTACTTTGAATTTTGATCTTTTCCAGGGCTAGTGATATTCTATACGATACTCTCTTGTGTTGCTGAGCAGTGGAGGCCACAGCTCCCAGTGGGCCCAGCGATCTCAAGGGTCAACAACCCTTATACTCCCAACCATTCTGTACCCAAACAGCCATTTGGTTTTTCCCTTTTGGTACAGTATTCAATCAATTACATGAGATATTCAACACTTTATTACAAGATCAGCTGTGTTAGATGACTTTGCCTAACTGTAGGCTAATGACAGTGTTCCAATCACGTTTAAGGCAGGCTGGGCTAAGCTATGATATGGGTAGCTTAGGTGTATTCAATGCATTTTTGACTTCGATAGTTTCAACCTACCATGGGTTTATCAGGAGGTAACCCCACCATAAGCTGAGGAAGATCTGTACTTGTCCATCTAGTTCCATTGTAATTTTAGACTTCTGTTTAACTTATCTTTCTGATTGGTCTTTCATGGGCAATGATTCCCAGTATTTACCAGTACCTCCTCTATCTCTTAGCCTCTCTGTCAAGTAATGATATGACTGAAATATAATTTTACCAGGGGAGTTACCAGTTTAAAGGGATTCTGCAGAGAAACCCTTTGTAAGGTTATCCTTTGCTAAAGCAGACAGACAACTCCTAATTTTATCTCCTTTGTAAACTCAGCCTTTCTTGAACAGGACATTGTGAAGGCAACACAGCTGGTTTTTCTCTTCCATGAGTGTTTATGGAAAGTATGCATTTAATTTAGTCCAAGAGACCTCACTAATGATTGATTTTTTACTTCAAGGTAAAGAAGGCTATTCTAAATTCTAGAATCCACATGATCTTTCTGGGTCCCAAACTTGAAATCAAATGCCATTGAGGTGATCAGATTCAAGTTCTTTTTTGTTTATAGTCCAGGCAATTGGGGCTTCCTAGTTCAAAGAGAGTCATTTTGGAGTGATATAGCTTCTAAGACATCTAATAACTTTTATAAAATAACATTTTGATAAGTGAGTATACAAGAAGCAAAACATGTGGACGAAATTTCCCTTGCTATGAAGATATTGAAAAATAGAAGAGAAATACTTACCAAAATTAGTTCTACCAGAATAAAATTTTTCCTCTAAATCCAATATTGGATTTTTTTTTTGAGTTTGATAGAGTCTACCAAACTCAAAAAAAAAAATTATTGTTTCTAAATTCAATGTCTTAAGTGGTGAAAAATTTAAAAGACACACAGTTATGAAACTATTATCTACTTTTCTTTGGAGTAGTGTTAAAAATAGTTATTATTACTAGGCTAAGTTATTGCAACTGTCCTAAAGGACTTTGGAAAAGTTCACCTCAACCTTAGGCTCTTTATTTTTATTGGAGTGTATTTGCTTAACAATGATGTGTTAGTTTCCGCTGTACCACAAAATGAATCAGCTATAGGTATACATATATCCTCTCCCTCTCAAACCTCCCTCCCACCACCCCCATCCCAGCCATCTAGGTCATCACAGAGCCCCGAGCTGAGCTTCCTGTTCTATACAAGAGTTTCCCACTACCTATTTATTTTACACATGGTAGTGTATATATGTCAAAGATACTCTCTCAACCTTAAGCTCTTTATTTTTTAAATGGGGATAACATCACCCATTTGATGGGATCATTTTAAAAAGTCAGCCGGATTCATGAATGCAAAGTGGTGCTGTCCAACAGAAATGCAATAGCCCCAAAGTGAGCCATGTAAGTAATTTTAAATTTTCTAGAGTTGTATTTTAAAAATTGGTAAAATTAACTTGAATAATATTTTTATTTAACCCAATATAATCATACTACTCTTTTAATATACAGTGTAATATTATTGCATTATTGTTTGTCATACTAAGTCTTTGTAATCTGGTATGTATTTTACCTTTATAGAATGCCTTAATTTGGACTAGCTACATTTCAAGTGCTTGGTAGCTACATGAGAATTACCATCATTTTTGATAGTGCAGGTCTAGGGCGGCAGATGACAGCCACTAGTATTAATTATATTCTTAAGGTGATTTGTTAAGGCAACATGATAATTTTCTGAAGATATTTATTATGAAGACGGTGTTTAGCACAGAAGCTTAGCACTGAGCAAATAATCAGTAAATGTTAGTCATGGTTATTATGATTTCTCACTGTGTTGCTTGTACTTTAAAATTTGTATAATCCATCTTAAACTTTCAGAAACATCGGAATACCCTTGTCAACAACCCATACTCCTATGTCTCATCCTGCATAATTATATGACATTATTTCTGAGTTTATTTGACCTGCAATAATTTGAGTTTCTGCACTGTTTCCTAGATGGTACGATAGCGTGACTCACCATACACCACTTTAAATTGTCTTCCTTGGGAAGAATTGCATTTGTATCTGAAGACAGTGCTACTTTAAGCCATGTAGGAGTTTAAATGAATGAATGTAAGCTCCACAAAGGGAGGGATAAGTGTCATCTCGTCCACTGATGAGTTATAACTGCCTCAGACATTGCCAGGCACATAGTAGATGCCCAATACATATTTGTTGAACAGAATAGAATGAGCAGATCACCAGGTGTTACAAGAACTTATTACCGGTTCTACTGTTCTTTTTGGCCAAAGCCTGCTGCTTGAATATTTGGGACACTGTATAAATTAGAAGTTGATAATTAAGTGACAACTAGTGGTACATTTGATCGAAGGGTACAATTTAAAGACTTCTCTACGTGTATTTTCAAACCTTCAGTGTTGAGACTGATGTGTATAGCTTTACAGCTTAATGACCGATGGTGTTGGTGAAATCTTTCAGCATTCAATGAGTTTCTTTTTAAGTTGTTTACATGTTCCAGTTTAAGGGCAATCAGAGGTTCAGGTCCCACACACAGTTTTGCGTTCTCAATTTGTGGTTGCTTCAAGGAAACAAAAATGTTTTCATGATATGAATTTAGGAAGAAAGATTAAAGACAAAAACCTTCAATATGCCCAGGGCAACCATTTTCAGGTCTTTGGTTTACATGAATGGTGCATCTAACTTCTACTTGCATTAACAGTAGATTTCATTTTTCCACTGTAGTAGTCCAGATTTCTTTTTATCTTCTTCGGTAGAAGATGTTATTTTGTAGGACTTTTCCAAAGTTCTACAGGATGGTTGCAGTAACTCCATCACTATAGTTTTGTCTTTTTGAGAATATCGTATAAATGGAATCACACAGTATATACTTCGTATCCAATATAAATGAAATCAAACAGTATAAATGACGGCCTTCTCTCACTCAGCATGGCATCATTTTTAGAGTCACCCAAGCTGTTGCCTGTATTTTTAGTTTGGTCTTTTTCATTGCGGAGTGGTATGAAATTCTAGCAAGGGATAAAGTGAAACAAGGAATGAGTAAATAAGCAAGGGATCAGTAAATCTTTGTTATAAAAATATTTGTTGATATACAGCCCACATTGGGATACTTGCTTCTATTGACAAGTCAGGGGGGTTGGAAAAACCCAGACATGAACAAGAGCTAAAAAGCAACCAAAAAAGTAGCATCAAGGAGCAATCCCCACAGCAGGCAGAAAACTGGTTTCTTGGGTCTCCTCCCAGACCTCCCACATGCCCTGGGTTAATGATGATGAGCTTTAACTGGAATAGCTCTGTGTCTGACATATGGAGGTCACGCCAGGAAAGAAGATCTGTGCTCATGGTTGACAGTATGCTTGAGGTAGCAGAGGCTTAAACATGCTGAACGTTTTATGTAAGCTTTTGATCAACTAGCTGTAAGATTGGCTTAGAGCTCTAATTATGAGAGTAATGAGGAATTTTAATTATTCTCTGATGCAGAGAACAAATATCCTGAACCAGTTTTACATTTTAGGAGATTCTTCTGGAGAAATAATATTTCAAGAGATTAAACCCAGCCACTTTCTAAAATGATGGTCAGTTTTGTAATTACTTAAAAATGTATATATTAGAAATATCCAACACAGGATCAAAAGAGCTGATTGGTGTGAAGAATGATTATTTTTTCAGGTCCTAATATGGCATGGTTATGACAGAACTCAGTAGGAAAGATAAAGGCATGGAAGGGATGTTTAGTTATTCACTCTTACTGGATACTTATTGGATACTGACTGTGGAGCAGACTCCATACCAATGTCAAGGAAAGCAACAGAGAACAAAACAAAGAACCTGCATTTTGGTGCTTATAGTCCAGAAGGAAAGATAAACAATAAACAAACTATGTAAATATATAATATATCCAGTAGTGATAAATGCTATGAGTACAATGGGTACTTACTTTCTTTTTTTATGAGAGACACAATTTTAGATAAGGTGATCAGGAAGAAGAGCTAACAACTAAACAGAGATCAAGGAGAGATGAATGTGTGTAAAAGAAGAAGATCCTTGGAATGGATAGAGCATAGGCAAAGGCCCTGTGGCAGCAGCCTGTTTAGTTCTTCTGGGGTAAAACAGGGAGACATATGGCGAGACCAGAACAAGTAGGGACAAAAGTAGTAAAAAAATATTACAAATGACCAAAGTAGATATTGTTGTCTATTGCTGAAAAGTCTTCTGGTATTTCCTGATGATTTCCTTTTCAATTAGCTGGCTTCATTCCATAAATCTTTCATGAAAATATAAAGCAATGCTGTTTCCTACCCTAACATTTAAAAACTATCTGTGGTTCGGAGTAAAAGGTAAGTGCATGACATTTTCAGAGCTGACAGTTTAGAGAGATAGCCAAGGGCCAATCATAGAGCGCGTATATGCATGTGTGGACTTGGGACTTTATGATTCCTTTTTCCAAATATCGATAAGAAGAATTTATTTTCGCTGAGTGGTCCACTTTGTTCTAGAAATGGCTTTTTATTTTAAGAAACAGCCCATTGGAAAAGTTTTTCCTACCGTGTAATCCAATTTACCCGATCCCACCTGGGCTCCGCACCTACTGCCCCTAAAATCAAAGCTGTAAACAGAAAGATTTACAAACTGCTTGTAGTTCATCTTGCAATGTCAGGCTTCTGCACAGAGCTTTATTTGTATTTTTGCTGAGGCAAAAAGAAAATATATAAACTTTAGTTATGGCACATGGAATTTAAGCCATATTGCAATCAGCTCTGAAAAATTCATGCGCTTATATATATATATATATATATATATATATATATATACACATCTTTATTGGAGTATAATTGCTTTACAATGGTGTGTTAGTTTCTGCTTTATAACAAAGTGAATCAGTTATACATATACATATGTTCCCATATCTCTTCCCTCTTGCGTCTCCCTTCCTCCCTCCCACCCTCCCTATCCCACCCCTCCAGGCAATCACAAAGCACCGAGCTGATCTCCCTGTGCTATGCGGCTGCTTCCCACTAGCTATCTACCTTACGTTTGGTAGTGTATATATGTCCATGCCTCTCTCTCGCTGCTTATATATCTTTTTTACTGTAAACTGTAGATATTTTTTTAAGTGCTAGTGTAGGAAAAAGCATTTCTTTATATTTTCCTAAAAGATTTGTTGAATGAAGCCAGCCTGTTGAAAAGGAAATCATAAGGAAATACCAGAAGACTTTTCAGCAATAGATAACAACATGTACTTGGGTCATTCCTAAATCTTGAATCCACCAAAGGAAATTTGGCCTAACAAGTTCATTGTAGAACATTGTACAACACTTTTTATTGATTCTATTAGTAAACGTTAACAGACAACAGCAACCAAAATGTTCTCTGATGTTTCTTTCTTTTTAAAATGTGTTAGTCAATTATCTGTTGTAGTTGTGGCTCGGGGGCTCTAGAGTGCAGGCTCAGTAGTTGTGGAGCACGGGCTTAGTTGCTCCGCAGCATGTGGGATCTTCCCAGAGCAGGACTCCAACCGGTGCCCCCTGCATTGGCAGACCACAACTACTGAAGCCCACGCGCCTAGAGCCCGTGCTCCGCAACAAGAGAAGCCACCACAATGTGAAGCCTGCGCACCACAGTGAAGAGTAGCTCCCGCTTGCCGCAACTAGAGAAAGCCCACGTGCAGCAACGAAGACCCAACGCAGCCAAAAATAAATGAATAAATACATTAATTAATTAAAAAAAAGAATCTGTCGTAGGAATAATACTTTAACCAATTCCATCCACTTGTATATTTGAGAATACGATTTTTAATCTACAATGTGTTAGACAATAACTATAGACTGACACTTTCTATGACAAATCAAAACGCCTTGGAAGTGAAAATGTAAAATCAGTAATTCTGTAACGTTTAAGATTTTGCTTGATATTCAGCCTCGGTTGAACTATATTCGCTCCATCCAGGGTATTTTTCTCTCCTGGTAGTGTGCATGACACCTTATGAGGATTAATATCATTATTAATGAATATTCATACCTTATAGTCTATGCTGCAAAAAATCAGTGCTGACTTTCTTACTTACCTTAGCGTGTTTCTGTCGAAATTCCTGATCTCTCTGCATTCTGTACTGGTCAATTTCTGCCATTGCTTCCTCCTTGGCTTGACGCAAACGCTTGGCTTTTCCTGAAAATTAACAGTGGCATAGAAGGAGCACTATTTCTTTTCAACCCATCTGGAATTTACAACTTGATTTTTAAAAATATGGGTGAGGTCTTACATTATTACTATTATTATTATTTTTGCGGTACGCGGGCCTCTCACTGTTGTGGCCTCTCCCGTTGCGGAGCACAGGCTCCGGACGCGCAGGCTCAGTGGCCATGGCTCACGGGCCCAGCCGCTCCGCGGCATGTGGGATCTTCCCCGACCGGGGCACGAACCCATGTCCGCTGCATCGGCAGGCAGACTCTCAACCACTGCGCCACCAGGGAAGCCCTCTTACATTATTTTTTGACGCTTTTTTTTTTTTTTCTAGAATGACATCCTGCATTAAAAAATGATAGATATTGAAAAATTCCTGGTTTTTTCAATTGGATTCTTTAGAACATGGAAATGACAACATTCTTTCACACCTCCATGTTTCAATAAAATATCTGCCCATTTACTCACAGCAGTACCAGCCAGAGAACAGATTTTAGCTGTCACTGAGTCAGAAAGACATTATTTGGTCAGACTTTCTGTCCTGATTTGCTGCCAGGAATCCTTCAGTCCATACCAACTGGATTCTGTTGAATACTGGCAGATCTCCAAATGCACAAACATGCAGCTCAGACTCTATCAAACCAACTAACAATTTTTTAAAGCATTTTATTGGGTTTTTTCCTAGCCATTTGTTGACTCTAGAAAGTCTGATTAAGCCCCAGAGCACATCAAAGTAGATACTTTTTGTAGTAGCTTTCTCTGAGGGGGACTTGAAAGTGATTGTAAAACCAACCGTTTTTAATGGTTATGAGATTTAGTTAAGTAGCTCTCTTTTCTTTTATTAAGAGCAAAGGTGTAAGCCTTAAGCCAGCAGACAGCAATGCAGATGAAAGTTTCAGACAAACACAAAGCTGTGGAGATCATTAGGTGAGCACATGACGTTTTTTGACAACCAGAGTAAGTTTGGGGGGTTATAGAGTAATAGTCATCGCTGCTAGGCACTCACCAGCCACCACCTTCAGATACTAATGCTTTGTGATCATTAAAACTTTAAAGAAATTCTCAACTGTATTAAAATTAATTTGTCTCAGAATCTATCGTCTCTTTATTGTAGTTAAATGCCTTTATTCTTTTGCCCATTTAACATAGTTTCTTCTCGCTGATAAGGTCTCAAGCTTTTGTTTTTAATCGTTGTCAAGGGTTTGTTATATGGTGTAGACTTTGAACTAAATAAGTGTATTTTCAGACATAGGAAACAAACTTATGGTTACCAAAGGGGAAAGGGGGGAAGAGGGATAAATTAGGAATTTGAGATTAACATATACACAGTACTATATATAAACGTAAATTAGATAAAATAGATAACCAGCAAGGACTATATAGCATGGGAAACTATATTGAATATTTTGTAATAACCTGTAAGGGAAAATAATCTGAAAAAGAATATATATATATATATATATATACACACACACAGATATATATATATATATATATATAAATAACAGAATCACTTTGCTGTACACCTGAAACTAACACAACATTGTAAATCAACTATACTTCAATAAAAATAATGAATGAATAAATAAATAAATAAATGTGTTCTCTTTAAGTAGCATTAAAAAAATCTTAAACTTTTATCTATGTGTCAATCTAGATACAGGCTTTTACATGGTTTCATCTTTCTGTACCTTTGTTGTATTTGAGTGTAGTTGGTGTCTAAATTTCTCTCCCTGCTGCGTATGAGTTGCTTTGCTAGTCACTGTATATAGATGGGATAAAGAGAGTCGCTGAGTTATAAATTGAGATGTGTCTCTTTGAATATGTATTACCCTTGAATGGGACTGAGCTGACCTCATTCAGAACAGAATCTGTCTACACTCTCTGTAAAATCCAAGGTCTCATATAAATTAATGGTCTTCTGATGCTTGAGGCTTAATGGAACATTCACAGCAATGCTTACCTTTTTCCTACTTAATTAATGCTCCTTACCATTTTGCATATACAGATTTCTTTATTCTCGATAGTTCTAACCATTTTGTGGCAACCAAACACATGCTATCCGCAGAACAATTAGATATGTTGGCAAGGAAAGCTGTTGCTGGATCCCCAGCCTACTTTCTTATCACGGCTTATCATTCACATTAGGACAAAAATATGTTTAAGATGTATTAACATTTTCTTAGTTATAATGGGTTCTAGGATACATAATGATGGGTTGTAGGATACGATTTTATCCAATCAACCACATAAAACGTCTTGACTTTCCACCTTAATTGCAAATTATGTTAAATATACTGGTTTCAAAGTCTCGACTCTAGCACATAAAAATAATAATAGAAAGAAGAAAATCTCCATGTGCCCTGCCGCCGGGAAGAATCCAGTACTCCACTTAAGAGGCTGCATATTAGCTCCATCGTGCAGTGACAAGCTCAGAGTGTGTCTGAGCCCCTCCTCGTGGCACCAGTCACCCGCTGGTTCTCATTCAGTTAAAGAGGAGAGCCACAGGGAAGTCGCTGCTAGCACAGCAATTTTCTGGAAGGACTGGGCAGCTGCCGCCTGTGAGAGCTTGCATATCTTCCACCTGATTTCATCCAGGGCAAGAAACTAGAGCCTCACGCTGACTGTCTCGCTGGAGGTGAAGCAAAATGCATGCATCAAATCCACTTGTATTAACCTCTAGCTGGCTTCTCTGTCTCTGCGGGAGATTTCCAAAGTTTTAAATTACACCTCTTTCAGAAAGACAGATACCATTTGATATTGCTTATATCCGGAATCTAAAAAAAAATGATGCAAATGAACTTACCTACAAAGCAGAAACACAGTCTTAGAGAATGAACTTATGGTTACCAGGGGCAACGTGCCGGGGTGTCGAGGGATAGATTGGGAGTTTGAGATTGGCATGTACACACTGCTATATTTTAAATAGAAAACCAACAAGGACCTACTGTATAGCACAGGGCACTCTGCTCAATACTCTGTAATAACCTAAATGGGAAAAGAATTTGAAAAAGAATGGATATATGTATATGCATAACGCAATCACTCTGCTGTACACCTGTAACTAACACATCACTGTTAATCAACTATCCTCCAATATAAAATAAAAATTAAAAAAAAAACAGCATAAAAAATTACACCTCTTTCTTCTTAAGCATTAAAAGCTGCTGTGAACCAAAAGGGGTTCATTTTCTTATTTCTCAATACTTTCTCTATCAAACACAAGGGCGACCCTATGACAGATTTTAAATACAACAGTCAAATTTTTGTCCCAAATTTCCTCCAAGATCACACAGGCTTATTAGGCTGAATGCTCTAACTTTTGTTTTAGAGAATGTGGTAATCTCACACGTCACGATTTTAAATACTGCTAAATCAGGTGCTTCAGGGTGGTGCAGGAAAGGATGGTTTTCATTTATTCATCCATTATTCATTCAATATTTATTGAACACTTATTACGACTTATTACTTATTACACTTATTACTACACTTAATACTACTTATTATGCACAGGGCTAGAGCCAGAAAAATATATGATATGGTCCTTGCCTCTAGCTCAGGTACATATGGTGTATTTTTGTTTTTTTGGCTGCAATGCCAGGCATGCAGGGTCTTAGTTCTCTAACCAATCAGGGATCCAACCCTCACCCCTTGCATTGGGAGCACAGAATCTTAACCATTGGACAGCCAGAGAAGTCCCAATATGGTGTATTTTGGAAACATGTACATGCTGCTTCAACGTCCAAGAGGAAAATTAGAAAATGCATAAAATTGTGAAGGATACACAAAATCAACTGTGAAAGCAATGAAACAGAAATCTTGGTTCTATTTGTTTTGTGACAGTTAAAGATGACAACATTTATGGAAACTTCTACTATGAAAATTCTAGAGCCTGTGCTTCCCCTTCATCCTGAGAGTCATGTTGCATCTTCTGGTAACAGAGGAAGTGAAAAATACAAACAGACCCACACATGTAGAGTAAGGGGCTCAGAAAAGGCTGCTAGGGGAGGTCAGGGAAGACTTCTGAGGAGGAAACGTTAAGCTGAATAGACTTAGCCAGGACAGAAATGGGAATGAATTGTCTACTTTTGAGATTAGAAAAAATACAAGACCATCTTTTCTGAGATATTTTTGGGAAAATTGGACTACCAGGGAATTCCCTTATTTTATTAAATTTATTTTATTGAAGTATAGCTGATTTACAATGTTGTGTTAATTTCGGCTGTAGAGCAAAATGATTCAGTTATACATATAGATACATTCCTTTTTTCATATTCTTTTTCATTATGGTTTATCACAGGATACTGAATACAGTTCCCCTTGCTATACAGTAGGACCTTGTGGTTTATCCATCCTCTCTATGATAGTTTGCATCTGCTAATCCCAAACTCCAAATCCATCCTTCCCCCAACCCTCCTCCCCCTTGGCAACCACAAGTCTGTTCTCCATCTCTGAAGTCACTCATTTTTAGACATTTTGTTTGTTATACAGAAATGTCCTACATTCAACAAGCCATTATTGGGATTGTTTTTTTGTGGGAGGAAAAGTAGGAGAGAAAGATGTTTGGATTGATTTTTAGGTGATTTGTGGGGAAAGGACTAAGAAATCGGGCAGGTTACACTTGAACTCTATGTGGGGACAGAGGGCAAGGCTCACAGCTGCATCCTGCCTGGTTTCTTGGCTAGAAGAGGCCAAGGGACTGTCCCAAGATGCTGATGGGTCCTTGAGACACTCTGTTGGTTGTATGGCTAAACTGGTTCTGGAATGTGTTCTGGTGGGAAGACAAGATGACATTGATCATTTCCGAAGGAAATCAGAATGATACAGTAGGCACTGATACAATAAGATGTTAGAAGCTTTGTAACCTTAAGCCAGTTATTTAGAGTTTCTGAACCTGAGTATTCTCATCTATAAAACAGATTTAAGAATCTACTGCAAAGAGTCATTGGAAGGATTTTTAAAATTGTATATGAAGTGATTGTAAGAATATGCAACAATTTCTAATCATTGTTAGGAAAACAGATTCCAATTCCTGGGACCCTTTTGCTAAGAAGGAAGGCAGCGAGTAAAGCATGAGCTGGAGGAAAGGTCCCTAGGATGTCACCAAAAAAGAAGCCTCTGTAGGCTTCCCTGAGGACACCTACATGGGTATATCCAGAGGGCGGCTGGACAGACATTTTTGGAATTCAGGAGAAAGGTCTAAAATGGAGACAGAGATTTGCTTGTTAGTCATCTGAGTTTGTGCGTGTACTAGTCCTAGCAGCGGGTTTGCACTGAAATCAACACCAGGGGACGGGGTGGGGGGGGGTGTCGAATGAGAAGAAAAGAGGGCTAAGGTCTCAACCTAGGGATCACCAACATTGGGGGATGAGGAAAGGAAGAGGAACCTCAGGAGGATCTGAGAGTAGTCATCAGAGAAGTAGGGGAAACCAAGAGAGAGGACAGAACTGTGCAAGGAGGAGGTGGCCAACACACATTCCGTGGAGTGGAAATAAGAGACATCTAACCAACCAATACTCCTGTCTATCTACTATGTCCCCCACTCTTCTAGGTCTGTTGATACAGCAGTGAAAACCACAACAGACAAAATTTCTGCTCTCGTGGAGCTCTGAATGTAAGAGGGGGAAGCAGAGATAGGAAACAGGTAGTAAGGATATGATATGGCAGGGATGATGAACACTGTGCAGGGGAATCAAGGCGCCTAAGGGACAGAGAGACAGCAGTGGGTGCTGACACAGATAGGGCAAGCCTTTCAGAGGACGGGGTATATGAGCAGAGACTTCAAGGAATGAAATAACTAGCCATGCAAATGCCTGAAAGGGAAGAGCATTCCAGGCAGAGGGAACAGCAGAGGCAAAGACCCTGAGGGGGAAGGGTATTTGACCGGTTCAAGGAACAGTAAAAGCATCCACCTGGCTGGGTCACAGGTCAAAGAGAGCAGAATGGTTGAATGTTAGGAAATGATATCAGAGAGGCAGCAGTGGGACCAGGTCACGGAGACCTCTTGGGGTTGATAAAAGACTGGAATCCCTGAGGTGCTAAAGCCATGAAAGGTTTTTAGCCACAATGTGGCATTATACTACTTCTGGTTTAAAAGAATTTCTTGGGACTTCCCTGGTGGTCCAATGGTTAAGACTCTAAGCTTCCAATGCAGGGGGCACAGGTTCGTTCCCCGGTCAGGGAACTAAGATCTCACATGCTGTGCATAGTGACCAGAAAAGAAAAAAGAAAAAAAATAATACAAGAAAGGATTTCTTTGGCTAGTGTGGTGAAAATAGATTGTAAGGGCTAGGGAGAAGCAGGAAGATCGATTTGAAATCTATTGCAATAGGTCAGACAAGTGTTAATGATGATTAGAAATAGTAAAGCAGCAGTGGAATTGACAAGAAGTTCTATATACTTTGAAGACAGAGTTGATGGAGAAACAGAGATAGATGAGTCAATGCTGGCTCCATCATTTTATTTTGGGGCAGAGTCAAGAGAGCAGTTTAATTGAGATGGCCATTAAACATCTAGTGGTGTGGGGAGAAGGCTGATGTTTATATAAATTTGGAGATCAGGGAAGCAATTCGGGCTGGAAATATTAATTTTGGGAATCATCAACCTGGAGCCAGGATTTAAAGTCATGGAATTAGATGTAATCACTTAGGAAGTATCTGTGGATACAGAAGAGAGCAAGTCCCACCTGGGCCCCCAACCGTAGAGATTGGGAAGATGAGAGAAAGCCAAGCATGAGAGCAGGGCTGCATAGTCCAGTGAGGGAAGAGTTTCAGAGATGAAAGAGGAATTCAGTTGGGACTGAGATAGTTAATTAATTGGATTTAGCAACTTTGATGGTCTTGACAAGGGGGGCTTTGGTGGAGTTGGAGGGACAAACATCTGATTAGAATGGGTTCAGGAGAAAATGGAGTTTAAAAAAATGTAGACACAGGCAATACAGGCAACTTCTTTGAGACGTTTTCACTAACAAAAACAGACTAAGAAGGTAAGGACTCAGGACAGCCAAGTGAATCTGACAATTAGAGGATGTTGGATTGTGTCCTTCAAAATATGTTTACATCTGGTACCTGTGAATGTGACTTTACTTGGAAAGAAGGTCTTCGCAGATGTAATCAAGTTAAAATGAGGTCATGCTAGGGCTTCCCTGGTGGCGCAGTGGTTGAGAGTCCACCTGCCGATGTAGGGGACACGGGTTCGTGCCCCGGTCCGGGAAGATCCCACATGCCGCGGAGCGGCTGGGCCCGTGAGCCATGGCCACTGAGCCTGCGCGTCCGGAGCCTGTGCTCCGCAACGGGAGAGGTCACAACAGTGAGAGGCCCGTGTACTGCAAAAAACCAAAACAAAACAAAACAAATATGAGGTCATGCTGGATTGAGATGGGCCCTATGTCTGATGACTGGTGCCCTTCTAAGGGAGGCAGATCTGGAGACAGAAGCGTAGGGGCACAGAGTAGACACACAGGGAAGAAGACCTTGTGATTACAGAGGCAGAGATTAGAAGGATGCAGCTCAAAGCCAAGGAAAGCCAAGGATTGCCGGCGATCAGCAGAGGTTAGGAGAGAGGCACGGCAGATTCTCCCTGAGGGTCTCCAGGAGGAAGCAGCCCCGCCAGCGCCTTATGTCTGGACTTCTGGTCACCAGAGCCGGAGGTTAATACATTTCTGATGTCGTAAGCCACCCTGTGTGTGGTGATTGGTTACAGCGGCCCTAGGAAGATAATAGAGTGGCTTAGAGAATCAGAGCAACAATGTTAGTTGAGCTTTGGAAACCAAGTCAGATACTTGAGTGTGGTACAAAGAGTAGGCATACAAGTGAAAAAAAAAAAGCATAAACGGAGCAGAGGTCACCTTGATTTGGTATAAACACAAAGTGCACTTGAGGAATGCTTGGAGATTTCTATCTGTTGCTGATAACATTTTTATTCTGCTCTACCACATAGAAAAAAAAAGGAAAAAGCTTTCTTGGCTCTGGGGGGTTGCTAATATTATGATATAACCAACCCGGTTTGAAGAATGCTTTTATTTGGTTCACCTACTACACACATTGGAAAAAGTGAATTTGCCAAGGAAACAAAGAAGCTCCTCTCTTTTGGTGCCTATCCTCATCTCTCCTTTCATTACTCTACCTCCTTGTAATTACTTTGCTTTTTCTTTTACTTGTGCTTTCCTTGTTAAAAAAAATATAACCAAATGTTATTAAGAGATGAAAATGTCGTGTGGTTATTATTTGAACATGACCCACTCAAAGAAATGAAAGCCCAACATACCTACAAATACCCCATTAGTCTGTGGGCTATAAAGAAAAAGGAAGCATTTACAAGCCTACAAAACATACAAAACAGGGCCATGAATTTTTACTGTAACAATTTTTATTTTATTCGTTCAGTAGAAGGCGTATCTTCATGAATCAGAACACACACTTGCATAGTGAAAATTGATGAAATCAAGGTGCTTGTTTAAATAAACTTGGAATATCTGCACACTGGGAAACAAACAATTACAAATGCTGATTTACAAAACTATTGTTGGTAGGCCTCCTAGAGAGCCAGACACATCTGCACTATTGTATTCCCTGATGCGTTATCTAAGTAAGAAGTAGAAATATTTCAATTATTTATTTTGCACTAAAGTATAATTCAATGGGGACTTCATCAAAGACGCTGAGGAGGTCAGGGGAACTCAGCTGAACTCAGAATCCTCGTTATTAAGTAGCGGAAGAATACGCATAGCTAATTCTCGTGCAGCCCCTTCTGGGTACCAGCGGGTGTTTTAAGTCCTTTATAAGCATTCGCTCAGTTGATTATGACATCGACTCCACGAGGTAGATACTGTTCCTCCAATTTGAGGCTAAGAAGGTCAAGGCATCAGGATCCTAAGAGACGACCTGCCCAGTGCCACCCAGCCAGTTGGAGGCTCAGCCCACACTGTCTGGTTGCAACCCCTGCGGGTGTGTCCCTTTCCAAGATTGCAGTGGTATAAGTGAAATAAATACTGCTCTCATAAAAGGTCATAACTTAAAGTAAAAAATCATATTCCAAAGAAACACAAGTCCTTATTCCTCCTGTTGATAATGGTACCTTGAATTTCTATTCTAATTCTGATCAAAGATGCAGTTCAAGTCCCCAAACCTGGGCTCCAGGATAGGTCCCAGTTCTGTTGCAAAAATGTATTTAGTTTGTCTTCGGCCAACACACCCACTTTGATGCTTTGATTGATGAACAACTTTTAGGCAAAAGGTATTAACTTCAAGTAAGATTATTTAAAATAGTGTCAACCTACTGTGATTCCATCTGAATTCAACCAAACAGTGTCTCAAATAAAAATTTAGGTGAAGGTCTTAACTAATAAATACAAAGGAACGCATAATCGGTGAATAGAGGCAAATATCTGAGTTCTTCAAATGAAATGTAGGTAAGGATCTTAACTAAAAAATACAATGGAATCCATAATCAGTGAATAGAGGCAAACATCTAGAAGCAGACCCAGTCTCCCCTATTACAAGAAAAATTGACCCAGAAGCTGCAGCAGTTGTAAAAAAGAATGAAATTAGACTGTGTATTCTATTCTTCTATTTCATTCTTCTATTGTTATTACTTATAGTAATATACAATATATAGTATAAGTTAAAAACAACAATAACTAGTTAGTTTGCACCCTACTGCCTTAGGCATCATTTTCTGATCCTTAAAAATATTTGGCCATATACGTATTAAATATTTATATAAAATATAATATTTATATTTAATATTATAAACATAATATAAAATATAAATATTATATATATTTTATTCTTATATATTTTTATATTTTAAAAAATATAAAAGATATTCATATATTTTAGAAAAGAAAAAATTGAAACTCAGAAATCCTCAATAACTTGCAAAAGAAACATAAGAAAAAGCCAATGTTTTTTCTATTTTGTTGCCTCACTTTTTAAGTCTGTTCCCTCACCCCCAACTCCGCACTCCCGCTCCTTCAAAACAAAACAAAAAACAAACTCATCTGTCTCAGCAGCTGGTAAGTGGAGACCTGTGATCCTTATACAACGGGGCCTCCAACCCCTAATCTGTACCCCTTTAGGCAAAACCTTTATTTTTTTAACATTTATTTATACCATCTACTGGATTATGTAACAGCTTCACCGGGATGTGAGGCAGCCTCCTTAATGGAATAAATCAATATTTTTGCAACATAATATTAAACATGTCCACCTTATTAATCTTATATTTTTCTAAAAGGATTAACATGTAAATTGCTGTGTTTTCTCTCTCTCTCCCTCCCTCTCTTTCTCCCATTTAAAATGAATATTCCCAAGTCTCTTTCTAGCAGAGACTCTATGTGTAAGTTTCTGAGGGACTTTCCAATAAATGGATTTAAGAAAGAGATGGTGATTCTAGACCTTCTACAATGGTGTTCACTATTGTGATCTGTTGGTTCTCATTCTGAATCTCTATTCTGCCTTGGTTATGTCAGATTTTCAAATAAATCTCTTTATGGAAAAAGATAAAGTGAAACATATGGGTTTATAAAAATGATGGCTATCTGTACCTCTCATGTCATTTACATATTTACGTCACTGGGGAATTCTTTAAGGAAAGGTCTAGGTCTACTCATCAGCATATGTATTAGAGTGGCTTGGAAATGGTGGGTGCCCGATAAGTACTTATTGAGTTAAATAAATGAATGAAATAAAACATAGTGAAATATGAGAGAAGCTACAAAATAGCAGGTAGCAAAGGTATTATTTTATGTTGCCTTAGCGTGCTTAAGAAGTGAGTATGATGCCCAGTTACAGCTGGGCAAGAAAACAGCTTCTATCCAGTGAAAATGCTTCTCAAAGCTGTTTGAGGCAGAGGAGAGACATTCTCTGTAAAATTGAGTGCAGAGGTTATTGGTTGAAATAACATTTGGAAACATATTTTCCAAAATGTTTTTAAGGTCTGGGTATTTACTATTACTGATTGATATTTGCTTGAATATTTAAGAACAAAGACGAAGAAAAAGAAAAGTACACAAGTACTTTCAGTGACCAGCAAACAAAATGAACATTTTGTATACGAATAATACAGTATGGATTTTCTAGTACTGACTTCTGAGGAAAGATTGCCCAAGGACAGCATACATACTTGAGGAAAGGAAAAGAAGTTTGGCTTTTATCTTTATTATGAAATCGGAGCTTAGACTGTTTTGACTGGTTCCCACTTTCAAACAACTCGTATGATTTACAGTACTTCTCTAATGATGCTGAAAAAGGAGAAGTAGTTGGTAAAAATCATTTGGATCCTATAATAATAGTGATTCTTTTTTTTTCTTTTTTTGGTTTCTCATTTGTTGTTTACTTATTTTTTTATTGAAGTATAGTTGATTTACAATGCTGTGTTAATTTCTGCTGTATAAGCAAAGTGATTCAGATATATATATATATACACACACACACATTCTTTTTTTAAATATGCTTTTCCATTATGGTTTATTATAGGATACTGAATATAGTTCTCTGTGCTGTATAGTAGGACCTTGCTGTTTATTGATAACATCGATCCTGTATGTGCTTTATCATTGTTTCACTTCTTCTATAATGGAAAATAAAGGTAACATAATGATCACATCTTAAAATAAGTTGGTTTTCTGTTCTGGATATTTTAAATGTGGTAAAGAAATCTGAATAAAAAATAAGGGAGTTTTCTACACTGTTTCAGCTGGCAGGTACTGGACTGCTTTGTTTCCTGTACAATTACGCTGCATTCATACCATTTTGCCATCCTTGGCATGGTTTCTTGTAGAAAAAGAAATGGAGAACTAGGTAAAGTTTTCTTTTTCATTATCTTTCGCCATCCTGTTCTCTTCTAGCTCCTCCACATGGGGTCTTTTTCTTTTTTGTTGTTGGTGCCCACCTTGCTGAGTGTTCAGGAAATCAATTTATCTTAAGAAAGGAAAATGATTTTGCCTGCGGTAGAAAACCCCAGGGGACAGAGCAGTGCCTCAGCCCGACTTCCTCTCTCACATTGTAATGTCCTGTGCCTGCATTTCATGCGATACACTGAAACTAGCTTCCGCCAGTATCACCCGATTCCTATCACTCCATGCATCCAACTACTTACATAAGCAACGATTTTAAGACATGATCCCTATCTCTCAGGGCTTTGAATCTAATTGCAGAGACAGGGCATGTGATTAGGGAGAAGGTAAATGACATACCTTCCTATAGATTAAGTCATCATGTGATAGGAAATGGGACAGTGGGAAGAACAGAGGTCTTGGCCCAGGGAACATGAATTTGGGTTGCAGATCTGCGATCTTAGTTTATTCATTATAAAAATCATGTACGTTTTGTACCATGCAGTTGTTAAGATCGTGGCTGGGTGATCAGACCCCATCCAAATCCAGTCTCTACCATTTACCCTCTGTGGACCTTGGGAAAGGGGCAGAATTTCTCTAAGCATCACTTTCCCCTTTTTGCAAAATAGATTTGTGTGAGGGGTAAATAAGATAAGCTTTGAACATGGTGCTTGGATGATATTTTCTATTTTTAAAAAAATATTATGGCAAATTATGGACTCAGTTTCTAGATATGTGAAATGGAAATAATAGTAATACCTAATTCATGTGGTTGTTGTAAGTATCAAGGAGAACAGGAAGGGGCTTGAGGTTTATTGAGAACATCTTACCTGTTAAGTCAGTAGATGCAGGGCTAAATAGCAAGAGTATTAGAAAATGAGAATAAAATGGAAATATTTTTAAAACTTAGAAATTAAAAGCTATCCAGAGAGGGAGGAGAATGAGCCATTAACTGTTATGATCACAATTTTACAGACACAGAAACTGATGCTTACAGAGCTTAAGTCACTTGCTTATGTTCACTCCTTAGTAAGCAGATTCAATCTGGAAGTTGTCTATCTCTCTCTTTTGTTTTTTTCTTGGCCACACTGCATGGCTTGTGGGATCTTAGTTCCCCAACCAGGGATTGAACCCAGCCCTGGCAGTGAAAGCACCAAGTCCTAACCACTGGACAGCCAGGGAATTCCCAGTGGTCTATCTCTGAACCATGTCACAATATTGAGACACTGCAGCTGGGCAATGTGAAGGAACTTGCAGAGGCAAAGCTTAAGCCTGTGTCTCCCTGACTTCAATGTCCATTATCATTTCACGTAGCAGGTAGCCTGTCCAAAAGATCTGAGCTGGCTAAATCCATCCCCACTACAGTGATGGGGGACAGACAACTGGGTAGCTTCTATGAACTGGCCAAGGTCTACCAGGGAGTGTGGTGGAACCAGGATTTTTTTTTTTTTTTTTAAGAAGATGTTGGGGGTAGGAGTTTTATTAATTAATTAATTTATTTTTGCTGTGTTGGGTCTTCGTTTCTGTGTGCGGGCTTTCTCTAGTTGCGGCGAGCGGGGGCCACTCTTCATCGCGGTGCGCGGGCCTCTCACTATCGTGGCCTCTCTTGTTGCGGAGCACAGGCTCCAGACGCGCAGGCTCAGTAGTTGTGGCTCACGGGCCTAGTTGTTCCGTGGCATGTGGGATCCTCCCAGACCAGGGCTTGAACCCGTGTCCCCTGCATTAGCAGGTAGATTCTCAACCACTGCGCCACCAGGGAAGCCCCATGGAACCAGGATTTAACCAGAGTCTGCCTGCCCCTGAGATCCGTGCTCATCCTACTGCACCCCCCCTCGTCCCTTTTTGTGACAAAACTCACAAATCAGACAGAATGGAGACTTACTCTTCTTAGCCTCCTCGAGCTTGTCCTTGGCCCTTTTCTCTGCCTGGAGGAGCTGGTGGATCCCTTGAGACTGGCTGGTCATGGCGGCGGCTCCAGCCAGGCGGCTTCTGTGACTCTGGGAAGTGATGGATCTATTTATCCTTAGAGAAATCACCACATAGATCAAATTGTTGTGTCAACAGTGAGTTCTAAGCACAGCTGTTGGTTCCAAAATGGCCTGAGTGAGTAGGATAGCTGGACTCCAAGGAGAGCCCAAGGTGGAATCCAGAAAAACAAGTTAAGTCAAGGAAGTTGAGAACTTATTTCTGCCAACTTTAGCTCTTTTCTGTGAAATGGGTGTTGCATCTACTTACAAAGAGTGAGTAAGAGGTCTTTAGGGAGATCAGCGAACCTATCCCTCCTAGGAATATTGACTTATTTACTGAATTTTTCTTTCAAGTTACAAGATCTTTCTTTGTTCTTTGTCCTGGTGGTTCTAGTTTTAGGTCTTTATTTGTTCCTAGTGATTCAATTATATCCTCAGGACAAATTTATTAACGTTTTGGGAGGAAAGGGGATTTCCTGGGTTTATGATAGACATCTATTCTGTTCTCTCCCTAGGCCTCAGGTGATAGGAAAGAAAAGGATTCTTTGGGGCTTTGTGCTGTTCTGTAGTAGTGCTGTTTGCTAGAGTTTGATCTTAGTACAGTGACTAAATCAGCATTAAGGGAAATATTACTGAAGCTTTTGAGTCTAAATTAAAATCATCTAAACATGCATTTTATGTTAATTGATTTGTGCTTGCATTGGGGGTTGTCCTAAGACAGTCCAATGAAATCCATCATATTTGATTTGATTCAATCCACTAGTGATTGGACAGATCGGAACGTTCATCACACTAGAGGATCATAAAATATCATTCACACGTATCTAAGAGTTTTATCTGAAATGAAAAGTTAATCTTTTGACATATGGCCAAGGCTTTGTAATCGGCAGAGTGGAGTGTCATGTACTATTGCTTTCATAAACGACACCTCTGTTGCCTCATCTGTAAATATCAGGTACCCTTTCTTTCAATAGATGAATGAATTTAAAGACAAGTAGAATACATTCTGAGAGCTAAATCTTTTAAGATTTTAGTTTCCTCCTAACAGTTTAAAAGTATCTCATCGTCCATACCTGTATCAAAGCACCAGGTGTACATCATGTGTACAAATCTTTCCAAAAAAAAAAAAAGCTCTTTTTCACAAGGGCACTTTCTTTCTTTTTCACTCATATTTTATCATTTTATAAAATTTAATTTTTATTGCATAATTACAATCCAACTGGGATAGACAGATATGTGAACAAACACAGCTCTTGCTAAACGCAGATTTCAATTGTAAGAGCAGAAGACTGAAGGCGAACTACAAACTCGTTCATTGGCTTCATGTTTGGCCTGTCTTAGGCATCAGTTAGTACTTTTTTACTAACGGAGAGAATGGAGATCATCAGTGATTTCAGTGAATGGTTAGGTGGAGGTCATTGTAAGAAACTTGCTTTAATTTTACACCAATAGTGTTTATTGACTATCTCCTGAATGCATTGCACCAAATGAGGCCAGTTCAGGAGAATCAGATCTTGAATTACAGAGAAAGGGTGATTCTGGAGGGAGATTACAGGAGAGGAATTAGGTAAGGAAGATGATTTTTTTATACTAGCATAAAAAAATACTAAAAGCTTGTAGGGACAGGTATGACTTTGTCACCATTTGAACAAGGTACTTAGCTAGATTCTCACCAGCAAAGGCATCTCTGGTCCACAATAAACACCTTCCTGGCCTGATTCTAAGACTCCTTTCCTGGGTGTTTCATTTTTTTTTTCATTCAAATCAGTTTGCCTAAATAATATAATATTAATGTGTGTGTGTTTTAAATCAACTTGGAGAACATTTTACTTTCAGACCCTTAGTACAGAAAATATGTATTATGTGAAATACAAAAGGTGTTCAACACCACTTCCTGCCACTAACACAAAGTGATGCCCAACAGTGATTTACACTGGGACTAATTGTACAAATTCAAGCACTCAGAACTCAGCAATGCCCTGATTGAATTTTGGTCTACAAAGTTCTCAAACACTTATCAGAATTCTGTATGTAAACTCTGATAGCAATAATGATAACTTCTTTTTAAAATTTTTATTGAAGTATAGTTGATTTACAATATTGTGTTAGTTTCTGCTGTACAGCAAAGTGATTCGGTTATACATATATATATATACTTTTTCATATTCTTTTCCATTATGGTTTATCACAGGATATTGAATATAGTTCCCTGTGCTATACAGTAGGACTTTGCCTTTTATCCATCCCTTATATAATAGTTTGCATCTGCTAATCCCAACTCCAAACCCATCCCCCATTCTTTGGCAACCACAAGTCTGTCCTCTATGTCTGTGATTCTGCTTCATAGAGAAGTTCATTTGTGTCATATTTTAGATTCCATGTATAGGTGAAATCATATGGTATTTGTCTTTTTCTTTCTGACTTACTTCACTTAGTATGATCATCTCCAAGTCCATCTACATTGCTGCAAATGGCATTACTTCATTCTTTATTATGGCTGAGTAATATTCCATTGCATACACGTACCACATCTTCTTTATCCATTCCTCTGTCTATAGACATTTATGTAGCTTCCATGTCTTGGCTATTATAAATAGTGCTGCTATAAACATAGGGATGGATGTATCTTTTGAATTATAGTTTTGTCTGAGTATGTGCCCAGGAGTGGGATTGCTGGGTCATATGGCAGCTCTATTTTGTAGTAATGACAAGTTTTGAATAACCTAGATGTTCAGTCAGAACAGAGGAATCACCCATTGTTAGATGCTACTAACACAATAATACTGTCAGGTACTTTCGAAATACCTGTAACTTACAGTGAACATATCCTTGGCAGAAAATTGTAATTATATTTCCTTTAAGATCTCACTCATAATTTTAAATTTTATGACAGAAGTTTTCCTTCTCTTCATTTAATTAATAGAGGAGTCTTTCTCGGGACCAGAAATACCAAACAGAACATTGCACGATCCTTCTTGACAAAAAGATGTAAAGTGGAATATTGGAAGAGGTGTCCACTTACACAGGAGAAAAGGGCTTTGAGTGTAACTCAAAGTAGGAAGTTAGAATGATTCCATCTTGTCTTCCCCTGACTCTCAAAGGATCACAGTCCCACTTAGAAGGAGGGATAGAAAAATCTACCCATAAGCAGAGAAAGATCTCGTCTCAGCCTGGGCTCTGGGTAAAAAAAAAAGTAACTACAGGCCTACACTTGTGTAGATTTGATGGTATATTAACAGGATCTTCTGTAGAAATAAAACCACGCTGGACAGGAGCTTACAATCTAAACTGCAGAACAACTGGGAAGGTAAAGTGCAGGGGAAGTGGGCAGAGTGGGGGTGGGTAGTGCTGGAAGCCTGGGAGGGGAATTTGAACTTTATCATAAAGGGAGGGGATTCGTTTTTATCATACTAATGGGTTACTGTAACTGTGTTAGTCCCTTTTAAAATCAAAGCGAATTCCAGATGTGACTTTTCATTTATAAAATTTAACATTTTGAGGATAATCATACTTTAAAAATTTTATCTGCTAATAACCCAGATTTGAGTTGTTCTTTAAATATTTTGTGTTGTTGAGGCATTAATGGACAAGCATTTCTTTTTCTGTTCACCCGCAAAATACCAACACAACTGCGTCTGAGACTTCACAATTCCAATGCATATTTCCTTACATTCACCTGTTTGATTCTCCCGGTTGTCCTGGAAATGGGTATTGTTGTCACATATCACATCGATTTAATCAGTAAAGAGACTGGGGCACCTATAAAATAAGCAAGACTAGTGTCGGGAAACTGTGGCTCAGAAAACCTGAGAAGCAGCCCCAAGGTCAGGGGCTCCTAAGTGGAAGGACTGAACTCATCTCAAGGTCAACTATCTCCCTCCCACCCCACCCCCCAATCCTCTCTCTTCCCAGGAACAATTTCCTTCCATATTTCTTTTTTCTTCATGAAAAAGATGAACAGAAAACAAGCCTATCAATTGGCATTTCCCTCTGTATAAAAACATGATCAAAATATGGATCAAACAAAATGCTAGGTGCTCAAACATTTGAAAACAAAAATATCAAAACAAAGTGAGATTTGGCTTAATTTAGATCTCCTTGATTAGTGAAAATTCCTCCTCAGAAATACTCATTTTAGGCAACTAGAGTTCTTCCTATCCTATTTATTTAGGACCACTTGTTCTGGTCTTACTGTTTATTCTGTTCTATTTTATATTTCCTTTTATACCTAAAAATTAAACCAAATAATACAGTTTTCTTTAATTTGAGTGATACGAATCATTTTTGGTTTCTGTGTTCATGTTGATTTCTATGTGTAACCATATAAGACACACAATTTACTGATACTATTACTTATTATTATGTATATTATTTATTATATATGATGTTATTTTATGCTTATTTATTATTTTCAATAATAAATTGAATATTTAAGTTATATATTTTTATACAAATTCCAAAAAGTAGAAGTGATTTGGTTTCTCAGATGAGGTAGAGAAATAAGGCATAGTGCTCATAGTAACTTTGTAAAAAGGAAGTGTAAGAATTAGTATAGTGTAGATTTAGGTCTTTGTTCTTTGATTCTCTTTTCTAAATACTTTCATATTTCTTTTTTATTAGTGCAGAATGTAAAAAAAGAAGTTACAATAAATGACAAACTCTTAGAAACAAAACCTGTGCCCTTTGAAAATGTTTCACTGTTGAATGTTGGATTCCAGTGAAATACCTCTTAGTTTTGCTTGTACTTAGCTTGAAAAAAATGTAGCATTGAAAGTTTTGAATAGCTAACTTATACATTTAGCGAGCGTTCAGTCTATATTTTTTGGTTTCTCTCGTTTGAAGTTTCATTTCTGCTCAGACTTCCTCTCACCATCCATCCATCCCCTGCATATTTCAGCTAATCATATGATCCTTCCTCCTTTTGCCCACGTTGGTTTAGTCCCTGAGTCTGAAGAATAGTGAAAAGTAGCTTAATTCCTGGTTTCCTGAAGGCCTGGAGCTTCTAGGTATTTCAAAACTGTAAGCTGCAAGTTTTTAGGCAAAGCGCCAAGACTTGGTCTGGGGGCTTCTACAGAGCCCAGAATCATTATTCACATCACGTATTCATTATAGCTGAGCAGGCATACATAAAACAAATACCAATCCAATATGATCCTCTTCCCTTTATCTGTCACTCGATAGGGAGGCAGCCCTCCTGACTCCTGTCTCCCCTCCTCTGACCGTCTCCTTCCGCTAGCTCGTTCACCCTACTACTCATCCTCTCTCCCACCCCCAGAAACCTTCCTCCACGCCTTTATGCAGACTCTTCCTTCGCCTGGAAGAGCCTTCTTGTATTGCCTGGAAAACAAAGGCTTCAAGGCCGATTTCCAATGTCAACTTGAAAGAACGAAACTTTCTGGATCCTCTCAGACGTCACCGATCCCTTCTCCACCTTGCAGCACCTTGTGCTGACCTGTCAGAGGGCATTTCTCAAGCTTCACTTGCCCTCACATATATATTTTCACTCCACATATATATATATTTTTATTACATTGACACTTTCCTTCATATGCAGTACAACAAATAACCCTATTTCCTGTGAGAAACTTACAATGCTGTCACTCAGGTCTTTCTATGTCTTTTGCAGTATTTAATGGCTTCCCCATCTCCTGTGAAGCTGATGTTGCTTCTTGGGATGGATTCTGTGAAAAATCTTTACGGTTCTAGTCTAAGGAAGTTATCCTGAGACAGTTGTGTAACTGTCTACCACCGCCTCTACCCCCTGTTCTGCCAACTGTTGTTACTGAAGTATCTGTTTATTCAGAAGGATGGAGGATACAGTCTTCAGTACACCATGTTGCTTTGAAGGGTAGGCATGGGCATCTCTGGCCATGACTCCTGGTTGAATCACTTGAAAGCCTCCTTCTACATACCTTGAAGGACACCAACAATCTTGATCTTCCTTCCACCTCTCTGGCTGCTCCCTTTCTATTTCTCTGATTCCTTCCCATTTTCTTGTAAATTTTGGAGCTGCCCAGGATTTGATCTTTGGACCACTTCCCTTTTTATTTATATTCCCTCCCTGTGTGATCTCATCCTGTCTCACGGGTTTAAATGCCATCTACATGCTGATGACTCATAAATGAAATCTCCACTTTGCACCTCTGCCCTGAATACCATCCTCATATTCACTTGGGTGTTTAAAAGTCATCTTGGATTTAACAAGTTCTAATCAGAGTTCCTGAAACCCAACGAACTTGCTCCTCCTACATTTTCCCCCATTTAAGAAAATGGTCTTTCCCTTCACATATTTGATCAAAGCAGAGTCATTCTTTCTTTCCTTACCCATATCTAGTTCTTCAGCAAATCTGTTGACTCGCCTTTCAAAATAAATTCAGAATCTGACTGCTCACCTGCTTCTCATCATCATCTTGGGCAAAGCCGCCATCATCTCAGGTAGATGATAGGCCTTAGTCTAGGAATCGTTCTTCTATTTCTGTCCTTGCTCCACTTAAATCTGTTTTCAGTACAGCAGTGAGAGTGATCCTATTAAAACAGCCAGAACAATGTCACTCCTCTGCTCAAGGCCTTATAGCGATTGCCCTTAGGGGAAAAATCAGATCCTTGGGACTTCCCTGGTGGTGCAGTGGTTAAGAATCCGCCTGCCAACACGGGGGACACGGGTTCGATCCTTGATCCGGGAAGATCCCACATGCCGTGGAGCAACTAAACCTGTACTCCAGAGTCTGAGAGCCACAACTACTGAGCCCACACGTGCTGCAACTACTGAAGCCTGCGCACCTAGAGCACGTGCTTGGCAACAAGAGAAGCCACCACAATGAGAAGCCCGCGCAGCGCAACGAAGAGTAGCCCCTGATCGCCACAACCAGAGAAAGCCCGCGTGCAGCAACGAAGACCCAAAGCAGCCAAAAAATAAATAATTGTTTTATAAAAGGACATATTTTGAAAAATAAAAACTCAGATCCTTAACCAAGGTATCTGAAGGCTCCCACTCCGGGCACGCTGCTGCCTCACAACCCGTGCCCTTGCTCTTTCCTCTGTCTGCAGTGCTTCCCCTGGTATCTGCTAGCTTGGGTCCTCCCACTTCCTGTCCTGGCTCACAGAGGGCTTCTCTGACCTCCCATCTGAATTTGCAGGCCCTGCTTCCTCCCTTTCCCATACACTCACTACTTTGCTTCTCTGTTTATTTTACGCCATAGCTATTAGCACCATCTCACCTTTTGTTTTTCTATTTCTCTTATTATCCATCTCCTCCCTCTAGAATAATACATTCCACGAAGGCACAGATCTTACCTGTTTAATTCATTCCTTTACACTTAGCTTCTATAACAGTGCAGTAAGTCCCCTATATACGCACCTTCAAGTTGTGGACTTTCAAAGATGCGAATGTGCGTTTGCATGTCCAATTGTTAGTTCACGGGTCTGGCGTATGTTGTCACGTGTGTGCATCCTCTACAAGTGGTTGTGCTTTTGTGTTCTTTACTGTACAGTACTGTATAGAGTGCAGTAGTACAGTGTCTTTATTTCAAGCCCAGGATGTCCAGAAGCAAGTGTAAAAGCAGCAGTGAAGTAGCTGATACTACTGTACTTTTCAAGGTACTGTACTGTAAGATTAAAAATGTTTACTTTTTGTGTTTGTCTTTTATGTATTATTTTTTTGAAAAGTATTATAAACCTATTACAGCACAGTACTATATAGCTGATTGTGTTAGTTGGGTACCTAGGCTAACTTTGCTGGACTTATGAACAAATTGGACTTATGAATGCACTCTCGGAACAGAACTTGTTTGTATGTAGGAGAATTACTGTACCTGCTAAACAGTATGTCCTCAAATATGGCTACAGGAGCAAAGGTATATGGGGCTTCCAGGGAGAGTATGTTGACTGCAACTGGTCTATCCCATAGTAAGTGTGAATGTTTCTATGTAAGGGGTCTGTTCATAAAGTACATTCACCACCACGTTACCTCTTTGCTCCCTGTACTGTACATATTAATCAACCACAGACCTAAAGCATAATGAGGCAGAAAAGAGTGAGTGAAAGAGAGAAGGAAGAGAGAGAAAAGGAAAGACAGAAGAGATTCCTTTTAATAAACTAGGTAGATCAAGGTTTCTATTACCAGGAGGAAAAGTAATGTTCTAAAAATTTTCTGTACAATCTCTTCTTTGAGAGGACATTCAGCTAGATTTAACCTGTACTATAATATATTCCAAAATTGTTGGTCAAGGCATTAAGTGACTATATCTTAGTTTCCACGCCCTCACTGTCTAGTTAGGAGTATGCATCACCACTAATAAAATAGCGTAAAGCTGGTTAAGAACAGGGACTTGGGAGCAGAGAGCTTAGTCTGGGTCCCAGCTCAGCTCTTCCTCTCGCTGTGCCTCAGTTTCTTCAACTGGAAAATGAGAGATAAAGCCAGTACCTACCTTACAGGGCTGTTGTGAAGATTAAACTAATCAATATTTATAAAGCACTTAGAATAGTATCTAGCACAAGTTACTGCTACATTTTAAAAAATTGAATAATTAAATAAAAAGTGTTCAAAATCTTATATTTAGTCCCTTTATCTCATCACCCTCACGGCTCACATTCTTATGATTTTTCTATCTGCCCACCAAGAGAACTCACTTCCCTACTCTGTCAGGACCTACTTTATTTATTTTTTAATCAAATTTATTATTTCAAGTAGAATCTTTGTTCTCAAGACAAACTTCTGTGGCTAAAAGGAATTGTCTATGGAATAATGATCTAGAAACAGTGCTTCATTTTGTGACTTATAACAGTAAAAACTCCTATCTTTTGGCCTAATTTTGCTGTGAGAACCTCTATCGATTTCTTATTATGAAAAACTATCCAAACTTAGCTTTGGATTAGCTAAGATACATTGCTAAACTCTGTTTTCAAGCAAGAATTCTCACTATCAGATAGACAATTCAGAGATAAGATAAAAGGATTTAAATGGGAATCCAGGGAAGGGCTGAAAGAAAAGCAAGACATTTTTATTAAAGATATTTTCTAGTCCTCAACGTTTGAAATGTATCCCCCCTAAAAGGGCAGATTTCAGTGGAGTTCTTCTTCAAAGATACGCTACACGCTTTTTGCTGCAGAATCCCTTGCCCCAAAGGCTGAACCCCTGGCAGCTGGACCCTGGCTTCTTAGGGTGTAAAGTGGCTCAGAAATGGCACCCAAAGCTCAAGACACTAGGGCCACACCCCTGTCACTGATAAGGGTGGTGATCTTGGGCAAGTTATTTAGCCTGATCCATGAAACCTTAGATAAATCAGTACCTGTGCCATGAGTATATCTTGAAGATTAAATTGGATCAAGTGTGAGAAATGCCTGTCATGGAGAAAGCACTCTGTAAGTGTTGCTATTATTGGCAGCCATTGGACAAAGCAGAAATAATGTGTAACCTCCCTGACTTTTACACGGCATGGGTCATCACAGTGACTGTCTAGCAGACTTCTGAACTGTGCAGTCCTGTTCAGGTCATCATTTTTTTTTTAATTTTTTTTTTTTTTGCGGTACGCGGGCCTCTCACTGTTGTGGCCTCTCCCGTTGCGGAGCACAGGCTCCGGACGCGCAGGCTCAGCGGCCATGGCTCACGGGCCCAGCCGCTCCGCGGCATGTGGGATCTTCCCGGACCGGGGCACGAACCCGTGTCCCCTGCATCGGCAGGCAGACTCTCAACCACTGCGCCACCAGGGAAGCCCGCTGCCTTACTCTTAAGAGATTTAGGAATAAAGTATGCCTGGGTTTGCGTGGAAGAGACTGGGTATTCTGCAGATAAACTGGATTGTTTCTATGTGGCATGAGGTGGTTGGAGGTGGGCATGGGGTCCAAAATTTTGTGGACGTCCATCATTGACAACCACTGGAGTTATCTTCTCCCTGTGCCTTTTGCCACCGTCAGCAAAGTGAAGAAAGCAGCAAGGAACAGGCTTCCCTGGTGGCGCAGTGGTTAAGAATCCACCTGCCAATGCGGAGGGCATGGGTCCGAGCCCTGGTCCGGGACGATCCCACATGACGTGGAGCATCTAAGCCTGTGCAGCACAGCTACTGAGCCTGCACTCTAGAGCCCGCGAGCCACAACTACTGAGCCTGTGTGCAACAACTACTGAAGCCCACGCGCCTAGAGCCCATGCTCCGCAACAAGATAAGCCACTGCAAGGAAGAGTAGCCCCCTACTCACTGCAACTAGAGAAAGCCCACGTGCAGCACCAAAGACCCAACTCAGCCAAAAAAAAAAAAAAAAGGAAAAGAAAGCAGCAAGGAAACTTGAGGTGGAATCTGAAGATGCAGAACCTTGAGGTAAAATGGGGTTGAGCCACCCCTGGGCTGGAACCATGGCAAAGAAATTGATGAGGCAGCCCTTGGGGACCCCATGGTCTTGGTCAAGGTAAAAATTGCCCCTGGGTGACTTAGGACATCACACGACTGGGGAGAAGAGGGTGTTTCCCAGCTTGTTTTATAGAGAACTGAGACTACACAGCATCATCTTCACATGACCTCCTCACCAGAAACTCCACAGGGAGGCAAAGAAGGGTGCGACCTCCCTCTTGCCTTTCACTCTCGCCCCAGGCTGCCCTTTTAAGGAGCTTTATCTTCTAGGACTGCCTAAATGCTCCTTTAACCTAGTTCCTGCTTTATGGGTATATGGGAGAGGGAAACAAGGAGCAACCACTGAGCTACACTTTGGTGACCCTGAAGAATGTTCAGGAAACCTCAGGAAAAGGGAGTAAGGTGTCAGAGAGAAAGTACCCAGGAGTAACCCTATTATAAATGGAATTATTACTAGAAGAATTATTACTGACAAAACCAAACTGGTATTTGATGTGAGTCCGTAGGAGTTTAAGTAATCACATTAAAATAAAGGTTCCATATTGCTTGGTGGTCAGTAATAATAATAATAATAATAATAATGCCTAGGAGCAGACCTAGAGAAAGGACTGCCTGGTGCAGCCTTTCCCCTGGAATAGGTGCTGTCCCCATGCACACAGTCTGGGTCCTGGAACACTCCCAGTTCTGCAACGTTGGCTCCCAGGACACCATGTCCCCTTGGCCAGCGAAACACCTGACCATAGAGGATGGAAGAGAGCATCAGGAAGGAGAGTTCAAGATTAGGGAGCTCGAGAAGTTCTTCTGCATTGGGAACTCACACAAAGAAAGAAGGGTCGGTTGGAAGAAGAGCCCCAGGCAGAAGGAGCTGCACACCCATCAGAAGGAAATGGGTAGCTGTGGGGGAAGGAGGGGGAGGGGGGTGCTGATGCGCAGGGGAACTGAAGCTTGTGGGGTGGATGGGAGCAGTGAGGGGAAGCCTGGGCTCATCTGCATGAAATAGGTTCCTATTCTTGTAAAAGGTAGGTGGTCCTTAACACTCAGCTATGCGCATCAGGCACCCTCTGAAGTCAAGACAGACATAAAGTACTTGGATTATTGTCTAGAACTGATGTTATGTACATGTAAGTTAAATCCACTAACCCAGTGGAAAGGTTCATCATTTTCAAAGGTTCATCATTTGACATTGATCAATGTCAAACATCAAAAGAAAAAAAAAAAAAAAAAAGCAAAAAAAGCCCAGACTCTACTCTAGAGCTGCTTTGTGCAAAATGGTAGCCATCTGCCGTACCCACCCATTGAGATCACATATGTGGCTGGCTAGTCCACAGGGAGATGCGCTATAAACGCAAATACCTACTGGACTTTGAGAATGTAGTATGCATAAGAGAATGTAAAAACACCTCTTTGTAAAATTAATTGCATGCTGAAATAATATTTTGGACGTCCTGGGTGAAATAAACTGTATGAGAATTAATTTAATCCATCTCTTTACTGTTTTTGATGTGACTACTAGAAAGTATAAAATTACATATGTGGCTCATATTATATTTGTATTGGACTGTGTTGCTCTTGAACCCAGTTCTGACATTCATTTGCTGTGTATCCTTGGGGAAGTAGGTTAACTTCTCTGTACCTGCAATTCCTCAGCTATAAAGTAATTGAGTTGTGAAGATGAAATGATTTGATATACGAAAAGCACTTAGAAAAATATTTGCAGTGTAGAAAATTTAGCTATTATCACAGTTTTCTTTCTTTCTTCCTTTCTTTCTTTCTTTCACTCTTTCCTGCTTCCTCCTTTCCTTCCTTGCTCCCTCCCTCCCTTCATTCCTTGCTTCCTTTCTTTCATAAAAGAGTTTCAGTGAGCTACAGTTACAAATCAGAGATGAACCATTAGAAAGGGGTTGAATTGGAATGCATTTCTGTATTTCCAGCCAACTGTTGTAGCTATGGAAAGCATCTAAAGTATATTGCTGATAATGGAATAATAATAATTCAATTAGCTCTCAAAAGAGTTTCACAATCTTTTAAAAATGTGAACTCCCAAAGAGCCTTCTTGTTTTGTGACTGCAATGACAATAAACACACAAAGCAGGTCCAGCACGCATTGTAGTATAAACAGACCAATGTTTCTGGTTGTTTACTGTAAATAAGAAAAAATTACACTGGAATTTGTGAGTTGTTTAATTAGAATCTGCAACTTATTTGTGTGTTTCCTTTTGCTAGTTTCTTCTCCTAAACTACTTTTAATTTGCTTAGAAGTGCCTAAAACCTATAACATGTGGACACTTCTAAGGACGGAAAATCCGAAAGCTCTGGTTGGATTGGAGGAGGGTGATTCAAAGAAAAAGGTGAAATAGAAAAATTGCAGTTGCTGTAATTTAAGGGACGTGATAGGATACCAAGAATATGATATGTCGTTCAAGAATTGCTTGCACACGTAGGAATCTATCCACACACCCTGGGATATATAAACAGGAGTAGAATCATAGGAGAGTTTCTCTTTTATGTGATATGTATCATTGCTCCAATGCTTTTTAGGGGGGACTGATTTTAATTTTTGACTCCACAATTTAAAACGAATGTGATGGATATAGAGAAAAACAGCAAAAATGATGAAAGGATTAGCCAATAAAATACCTGAAAACAAAGCATTTTAACACAAGAGTTTTTTAACCCTTAAAATGAAAACCCACAGAGTTTTTAAACTGGGAAAGGGCTGAGTGACAATTTACCAAAATTGGAAATGACAAATGAGACTGAGGCCATGAGTCTAACAAGTGAACACGGACATTGTTACATGATTGTCTCAGGTGCATCCCTGCCACCACCTACGTGCTTTCAAGCTCATGCTTCTTATTTCTTCTCATGCATTTGACATTTTTGGAGGAAGGGGGGCACAGATCTCCTTCTTCCATGTGCCCTAATACCCTGTACCTCTCTCTAACATGATGCTCAACTCTCTGTATTGTGATTTTCCACTTTTGTGTGAGTCCCTCTAGATCTCCAAGGACAGGAACTCAAGCCTTCTTTTTCCATTTTCCCAGAACCTGGCAGTGTCCTCGTATGTTGCCTGAATGCATGAATAAGCATAGGGACGTTAAATTTTCTGGAAAGGGTATTTTAGAATAATTTGAGATAATTAGTTTGTTGCCGTTAGGACCATTACAAATAGTTCCTTAATAATCCTTGATTTTAAGACTGAGGATGAGATGAGTTGATGGTGCATTGTTACAGGAGTTTTAGAATCAAACAGCTCTTTTTCTAGGTTGGACAAGTTGCTTAACCTTTCTGAGGCTTTTCTTCTTATCTGTAAAATTGCAACAGTCATACCTAATGCCCTGTAGGGTGAGTGTGAGCTTGTAATTAAAATGCAATTATGCACAAAAAGTAGTTAAGCTAAGTGTCTGTCATCATATAAGCACTACATCATTCATTCATTCAGCAACTATCTATTACTATGTGACAAGCACTAAGAATATAGCAGGTGTTAAGAATATAACAAGGTGATTATCATTACTATAAGATATGAAAGCTTCAGGTAAAATTACCTGTCCATGATGCTCTGTCTCCCATTGCCAAGAGGCCAATGCCAGGGTTGCTGTTATGGACCAGTAAACCCCATCTCATGCAGAATGTTGGGAATGCAGGTAACCCTGTCCACCGGTAATCTGCAATCTGAAGGATTCGTAAGAACAGGCTGGTCTCGAGACTGACTCTCCCTGTTGGCCCAAAGCTTCCAGTGTTGAAAAACCCATCTGACTCCAAAGACCTTCCAGACTGCTCAGCCTGAGATTACTAGCATTAGATCTGGCAAAGAAACACTCAGAAAGATTTACCTTAGCCCTTGCTGGAATCTACTGTGGCTTTCTAGAATTTAGATTTATTAAAGAAAGTTAAATATTTACTGAAAGGAAAGCAGACTTCTTGACTGTGGCACATGCATTGAAGGTTTCGCTTTCACAGCCCTAGTTCCTTCGCAACCACTTGCTGGGTCTGTTGCCAGAATGGACCTCAATTTCTTTCTCCTCTTCCGTGTGTTTCCTGTGATCTCAGTAGGAACAAGGAGATAAACACATGATACCCCTCATCGCTCAATCTGGAAAATTCAGCGTGCTCCAATTCAAAAGCCAAGACCTAAAAGAAACTGGGGCATCCTCTAAACCGGCAAGTTAGAAAATGTAGCAGATGCAAAGACAAGATGATTATACTCTTAGTTAACTTTGATATCCCTCCTTGATTTCTTATTCAGAAGAGTCTATCTGGAGGGCTATTTCCGAGAGTATCTCCTCTGGCAGAGGCTTTCCTTTCTTAATTTAGGGAAAAGAAGAGTTGGAGAGAGAAATGGGCACTGGTGGAGAAGAGAGAGAGGTTACACTAAAAAAAATATGATCAAAGGCAGATTCTGATTTTTTAGGTCAATTAGAAAAGTTGATCACTTTGGAAGACTATTGAAGTCTAAATGAAGTCGTAGAAATGATTTATTTTGTTGGAGAGACCTGTGTCTCTACAGGTTAATGGTTTCATTAACAGGATTACAGGGGTCCAGGAGGTGAACAGTAACAGAGTGATTGTTTTTCTCTCTCCTCTAAGGAATTCAACTAATTCTGCTTTCTCTTTTCTCTTCTTCATTTCTCTGTCTCCCACCTCCTCTTCCCCTTAGAACCAATTGGTTGTTTGAATCTGCCCTTAGATTGTTCCCAAGAAGTTGTGGTTCTGCTGGAATGCTGGCCATTCTCATTTGAATTCTTAGGCAGGACAATATTTCTCTCTCAAAAACGTTTGGTCCTGGGGCATGTTCTTTTGAACTTAAGTTAAAGATGTGCTAATATTATGGCTGACGTCCGACGGATGAAAAGAAAATCAGCCCCCGATGGAAGGCAAGTAAATGTCTGTGCATCGTTGCCAGTCTCTGTGCTGGGAGCTGTGTGACCCATCATAAGCCCCTTAAAACTTCAGAATGACTGCATTAGATGATTAGAACCCCATTTTTAGTTGAGGAAACGAGTGTTCAAATACTTGATTTTCTAAAGGTTGTACAGCTAAAAGTGACTAGAAGAATTTGGACACAGTATGAGTCAGTGCAGATCATTCCTGTTCATGCAGACACTTCCTCAGCTACCAGGACTCCCTGTACGCACTCCCTGTACACACCTTGGCTTCCTTTAAGGTCACAAGTGCTTCTTGAATTCATGTATCCTGCGTTTTCCAGAATGAGTAATGCAGGTCCGCACAGAATGACAGCTGAAGGGTTTGAGAAAGAAAATCAACGTTGTGTCAGGAAACTTCTGTGCCACAAACCTACAAGATCCCATCTGGTTGAGGATAAGATACACCCTGCTCACATGAAATGGAAAATGGGACCTGCTCCTTCAACCAAGGAATTCTGCCTTTCCAAGGACCAACGTGGGACTAAAGCAAAATCGTAGCCGTTGGATGAGGAGAAATAAACCAGCCCAAAAGGAATGGAATTCAAAGTGGAAGATTCGAAGAGGCAAAGGAGATACCAAAAAAGAGTTCATAAAGAAGATTGAGTTGATGTACACATGGTTTGCATCTATTACTACTTGTGTGAGTTGAATTGAACATAAAAATATTTAAGTAGCCAATCTCACGTGCTGTACTGCAGTGGACATGGCCCTAGAATCACGGGTAGCAGGGATTGCCAGAGTGTAAGGGAAAAGTCCGTGGATTTCACCAGGATGATCTTTTAGAAAGAAACCTCCAGTTGCCCAGATCGTGGCACTGACAAATTACTCAGGGAAACAGGGAAGATGGGTGTGGAAAGGTGGAGACAGGAGAGGGAAACAGCTTTACTTAATTTTCTTTACTTCAATTTTCCCGACTTACATCAACCTTCCCCCTACATGAACCTGTCCCAAAGCCTACCATGTGACACCAGAGGGCACAGTTGAAACCATCCAGAGCTGCGCAGAGAAGTGCAGAGATGCTCTGGGCGTGGTCGCCTGCGTGAATGGTATTTCCGGCTTCCTGTCATCTTAAGAAAAAGGAAGTGCAGGAGTGAGTCTGTGTGTGTGTGTGTGTGTGTGTGCGCGTGAGCGTAGGCTTGTGAGTTTCTCACTGTGCCTGTGAGATTTCGTGTGTGTTTCCGGGTGAGTGAGGTGAGGCTGGCTGCAGGGCAGAGACAGTCAATGTGGCACATCTGTCCACCTTGGAGTCAGCCTGAGTGCCCAGTGACACTCTCCATTTCCTCTGGTCTGGGAATGATTCTTTTTGATTACCTGTTTGGTTTTACTCCCATATTTCTGTGCTACTACATCTGCTTTTTATTTTCTCTCAATTACAAAAGCAATATAGACTCGATGAAGACAATTTGGAAAATAAAAAAGACAGGGAAAATCACACTGGCCCCTAATTCTGTTACCCTGCAGTAGCTATTCACATTTGGTCGTGCACCCTTCCAAGCATTTAGTTTTACAAAAATGGGTTGATACCCTACACACAGTTAAGTCTCCTACACATCAACAAGTTCCATTCCCAGAGTGCATTCGTAAGTCCAATTTGTTCGTTAAGTTCAACAAAGTTAGCCTAGGTACCCAACTAACACAATCGGCTATGTAGTACTGTATTGTAATAAGTTTATAATACTTTTCACAAAATAATACATAAAAAACAAACACAAAAAAATAAACATTTTTAATCTTACAGTACAGTACCTTGAAAAGTACAGTAGTACCAGCTACATCACGGCTGCTTTTACGCTTGCTTCCGGACATCCTGGGCTTGAAATAAAGATACTGTACTACTGCACTCTATACGGTTCTGTACAGTAAAGTACACAGAAGTACAGCCACTTGTAGAGGATGCACGCACGTGACAACCTATGCCAGACCTGTGAGCTAACTTATGTGACTGGACACGTGAACGCATGTTTGCATCTTTGAAAGTTTGCAACCTGAAGTTTCCTAGGTAGGGGACTTACCATGTTGCTTTGTAACCTGTGTTTCCCTCTTGACTTTGAGCTTTTTTTTTTTTTTTTTTTTTTTTTTTGCGGTACGCGGGCCTCTCACTGCTGTGGCCTCTCCCGTTGCGGAGCACGGGCTCCGGACGCGCAGGCTCAGTGGCCATGGCTCATGGGCCCAGCCGCTCCGGGGCATGTGGGATCTTCCCGGACCGGGGCACGAACCCGTGTCCCCTGCATCGGCAGGCGGACTCTCAACCACTGCGCCACCAGGGAAGCCCTTAATTATCTTTTGTTTCCTTGGATTTTGATATCTGAAAACCGGATTCCTCTCTGGAGGAATCACTGTACACACCGCCAAGTTGAAAGGGCATACAGAACTCCAAAAGTGTAGAATATAAAAAATAAAATCAAATCAGCAAGCCAAATATTTAAAATTTAATAAATCGATCTTTGGGTCTCTAACCCTTTATGCTTAGGATGGACACATGGGGTGATTCAAGATTTCAAGCAAGAGTTTCATATCAGAATTGTCCTCTCTAGACTCAAACAATATTCCAAGAGTTCTGACTTGGGGGAATCTTAAATGTATAGCTTTCTTTTAAAATGCTGATTGTTAGCAAGGTATACAAATACACAGACCCTGGGGAGGCAAAAAGCATTCACTCCCTCCCTCCCTGGCGTATCAGCTGTTTCCATCACTCCGCTCTGGTGGCTGCAAGCCAATCCCTGTGGTAAGGCATTTAAAAACAACCGTGCGGCTCCATGAAGTCTGGAGAATGATGCTGTTACCTGCCCGGCTTCAATGTATCTTTGTTTGCTTCCCACAGAAAAAACAATTTAATCACGGGCGGTTTACAGCCTTGATTAGAGTGGGAGGTTCAGTACTTGAAGCGCTGGCAAAACTCAGCCAACAGATTCATGGTTTTATTTATTTATATTTTATAAAGTCAGCTTTTAATGGCTCACGGGTGATTGAATCCAGAATTTCATAGTCTATACTACTGACCTCTGTTAGAGCTGGGGGCCCTTGATTTTGCCAAGAATCTCTGGCTGTGTATATAAGATACCAACAGAACCAAGATGGAAAAGGCAATAGACTAGCTATTTTGTCTGTATGACAATTCTGTTGCTAATTTTTTAAGCGATCCGACCAATATAACACAACTAGGGAGGGGACAGACATGCAGCATGCAAGTGGAATTTTGCCCCAGGAAACATGCCCTTGTGAGTCTTTTTATACAGATTTTACTGGGAAAAATTAGTTGTTTGTGTTAACTTGTAAGCTGTATAACAGAGTAGAGTATTCATCTCACTTACTTGAAATCCACGTATTAAATTTAGTTGGAATAAGCAGGTTTATTAATGATTATTGTAATATAGGTCATGATGATTGAAAATAGTTTAAGATTGTCCTTGAGGATTAGGCTTTTCCTGCTGCCTTGGGTTCTTGTTATTTATGTTCGTATATTTCTATTAAATTCAGGCTGTGGCTGACTGTCATTTTGTGAGAGTGATAATGTGGAGAAGTGTTGGCTTTAATTTTGGGGGGACTTCGCAAGAAATCAGTATCATCCATTAATTTTAATCCATTTTATTTCTTTAGTTTGATCATTTTTCATCCTAGTCAAAAGAGATAACTGCTACTTCTGACTCAGTGAAAAGCAAATAGTCTAATTTGTAGCAGGATTTAGGAGCATTTATGACACCATAATAGAAAATAAAATAGAAGCAAAACGTAAAACATAGGGACATTCAAAACCCGAATCCTCGATCTCCAAGTGTTTCATTTCCCAGCGCTGCCCGCCTTTCTGCCTGCACCTCTGTAAATCACCTGGCTTGTCTTGCTTTCTGCCATGTTCTCGTTCTTTCTTTCACACCAGTAGCACCCACATGTTAACACGAGTCTCTGGTACTACTTACAGTTTTCTGTCTTTTAAATGCCTTTTCATATTAAAAAAAAAAAAAAGGAAAAATAAAAGAAAAAATGTTGAGAGAGATCGAATTATCTTCTGCCTTTTTCTCCCTTTCTCCCTCCTCCTCCCCCTCCCAGGAAAAGACAGCTTCAGATGCTAGGGATCAATATGCTTTTTTAAAAATTAATTTCTTTTTTTAATGAATAAGTTGAATTTAAGGTGGGTTATTTTTAACTTCTATTTTTCAAATTAATTTTTATTGGAGTAGAGTTGATTTACAATGTTGTGTTAGTTACAGGTGTACTGCAAAGTGAATCAGTTATACATATACGTATATCTGCACTTTTTTAGATTCTTCTCCCATATAGGTTATTACAGAGTACTGAGTAGAGTTCCCTGTGCTATATAGTAAGTTCTTATTAGTTATCTATTTTATATATAGTAGTGTGTATATGTCAATCCCAATCTCCCAATTTATCCACCCCCCCCGTAACCATATGTTTGTTTTCTACATTTGTGACTCTATTTCTCTTTTGTAAATAGGTTCATTTGTACCATAATTTTAGATTCCACATATAAACAATATCATATGATATTTGTCTTTCTCTGTCTGACTTACTTCGCTTACTATGATAATCTCTAGGTCCATTCATGTTGCTACAAATGGCACGATTTCATTCTTTTTTATGGCTGAGTAATATTCCATTATATGTATGTACCACATCTTCTTTATCCATTCCTCTGTTGATGAACATTTAGGTTGCTTCCATGTACTGTCTATTGTAAATAGTTCTGCAATGAACATTGGGGTGCATGTATATTTTTGAATTATGGTTTTCTCTGGATATATGCCCAGGAGTGGGATTGCTGGATCATATGGTAGCTCTATTTTTAGTTTTTTAAGGAACCTCCATACTGTTCTCCATAGTGGCTTTATCAGTTTACATTCCCACCAACAGTGTAGGAGGGTTCCCTTTCTCCACACACTCTCCAGCATTTATTGTTTGTAGATTTTTTGATAATGGCCATTCTGACCAGTGTGAGGTGATACCTCATCATAGTTTTTTTTTTTTTTTAAACATCTTTATTGGGGCTCGTAGTTTTGATTGGCATTTCTCTATTAATTACTGATGTTGAGTATCTTTTCATGTGCTTTTTAACCATCTGTATGTATTCTTTGGAGAAATGTCTATTTAGATCTTCCACCCATTTTTTGATTGAGTTTTTTGTTCTTTTGATATTGAGCTGCATGTGCTGTTTGTACATTTGGGAGAAAAATCACTTGTCAGTTACTTCACTTGCAAATATTTTCTCCCATTCTGAGGGTTGTCTTTTCGTTTTGTTTATGGTTTCCTTTGCTGTGCAAAAGCTTTTAAATTGAATTAGGTCCCATTTGTTTATTTTCATTACTCTAGGAGGTGGATCAGGAAAGATCTTGCTGAGATTTATGTCAGAGAGGGCTCTGCCTATGTTTTCCTCTAAGAATTTTATAGTATCTAGCCTTACACTTAGGTCTTTAATCCATTTTGAGTTTATTTTTGTGTATGGTGTTAGCATGTATTCTAATTTCATTCTTTTACATGTAGCTGTCTAGTTTTCCCAGCACCACTTATTGAAGAGACTGTCTTTTCTCCATTGCATATTCATGCCTCTTTTATCGTAGATTAGGTGACCATGGGTGTGTGGGTTTATCTCTGACTTTCCTGTTCCATTGAACTATATTTCTGTTTTTGTGCTAGTACCATACTGTTTTGATGAATGTAGCTTTGTAGTATAGTCTGAAGTCAGGGAGCCTGATTCCTCTGGCTTAATTTTTTTAATTTTTTTTTTTAATGAAGTATAGTTGACTTACAATGTTGTTTTAGTTTCAGGTGTACAGCATAGTGATTCAGTTATATATATATATATATTATATATATATATTATATATATATAATATATATATATATTCTTTTTCAGATTATTTCCCCTTATAGCTTATTTAAAAAATATTGAGTACTGTTCCCTGTTGTATACATTAGGTTCTTGTTGTTTATCTATTTTATGTATAGTAGTGTGTATATGTTAATCCCAAACTCCTAATTTATACCTCCCCCCTCCCTACTCTGTCTAAGTTAAACCCTTTACAATGTGTCCAGCTTTTCTACTTGGTCCCTTGGGAGTTTTGCTCTATAACCACCTCTGTCTTATTATAGAAGCAAAATCATCATTGCATTTTCTTGATTACTAGTGCAGCTTTTCATTTTGGGGGATATTTGTCTTCTGTTCAGAAATTTTAAATTTTGACCTGGTCTGATTTAACAACTTTTTCTTTATAATTTGCATCTTTTATTTCATGTGTCAGAAAACTATTTCCAATTTTGATATGCTAAAGATATTCTAACACAATTTATTTTTTAAAGCTTCTTTGCTAGTGAAAGAGCATACTAACCAAATAAGATACCAACACAACATACATAAATGAGGTTTGGTCTAAGCAACTGATAAACACTGTCACCCTACCCAAGACCAATATATATGTATTTATCTCTTACCTTACCTTATCTGTCCAACTTGAATCAGGGCCTCCTAAAAACAATATCTAACATTTATTACTGATTACATGTTGGAACTATGCTAAGTGCTTTACAGACATGTTTTATTTGATTCTCACACAAACCCTGCAAGATAACTATTATTATCATCCCTGGTTTACAAATGAGGGAAGTGTCTGGAGTCTGGTAAGCAACAGAACCAATACATGAATTCAGGAAGCCTCTGTCCTTAGTCACTGTGGAATGCTAAGGACATTTACTAGCACATACAGAATGCTAGTAATTGCTCCCTTTGCCTTTGGGATTTCTCTTGGTTCTGCTTCTTTTCTTCTTGTATCCAGCATTCGTTTCTTCCACTCCTTTGCTTTTGACTTAGATTCCTACTTTTTGCTTAGGCTCTTTGAATTGGAAGCTCTGTTTTAATGATCTGCCCAGCTTTGATTTAATACTAACTTTTATTGCTACCTACTACCTTTGGCTCCACTTCCAAACCTTTGAGCTTTCTTTCCATCCAGTGCTCAGGGCTGAGTCTGCTGATTGCCTAACAGGGAATATGTGCTATTCTCTTCCTGTAACTCTAATAGCAATTTATGACACATCCAATACCTCCTTTACATACCATTTGTTCACTTATTTATCCATTCATTTAATCAATGGTTCCCTTCTTCCCTCCCTCCCTCCTTCCCTTTTCCTTTTTCTTTCTTCCTTTCTTCCTTTCTTTCTTTCTTTCTTTCTTTCTTTAATTTGTCAGACATTTATCCACATCAATTTGGTCTATTCTAAGCATTGGGCATATGGAGCTGAATAAGCTGTGTGTAGAGCTCATATTCTAGGGGCTTAAATTAGAATGCTACATTGCCATATATTCCTTTAAAATTGAATGGAATTAGCCTAAAGGAAAGAGCTTTGATGATCCTGGAAGAGGGGTTTATGATCTCAGAAAGAGGACGCACATAGTATGTTTATTATGTTAAACTCTTTCCTTTGGGCCTTACTTTCTTTATTCATTCCCTCCTTTATTTTTCATATCTCTCAGGGTGGTATTGGTAGCCACAAAGCTGGTGACGATACATTAGTAACTTGTATTTCAGATACTGTATAGCGCACTGGAGAAGTTTGTGGTTTAGTGAAACCCTAAGAAGCCACAGGGACCCCTCAATATCTGAGAGCATTCAGGTCCAGGGTGCATTTTACTTGCATAAAATGCTGTCAGGGTAGAATAACTCAAAGAGCCATTTAAAATGTTTCTTTCTTCACTTTTTAGGAAATTTTCTTGATAAACTATCAAAGTAGTAGCAAGAATAGTTATTTTAGAAAACTCATTTACTTCAGTCAGGTTGAAACAAAGTCAGTCCTTATGTTGTTTTTATATGTGGACATTATTTCTACTGTATATGTCTTACACAGAAAAACGGCATCCAACAATAAATTTAGACTCCTAAAATATTTTCCTTAATTATACTTAGTTTGCCTATAAAATATGGCCCAGCCAAAATATTGAGAATAGGTTTCATTTGTCATAAAGTTGTTAACCTACATCTTTCCTAAGTTAGAGAAGAATTTTAACTTTATATTATGGAGACTGAGCTGCCACTACTAAAAAGTTCACAATTATGCATTTTACTAACCTCTCTCTAACTTCATGTGGTTTCTAGTCCAATTATTTCTGTTCAGCCCTCTAAAAATGATAGCAGTTTTGAGAAACCCTATGTTATCCATTTTTTGCTCCATCTAATATTTTCTGATTTTGTTAGTTAACTCTTTATTCCCAAACACAAAATAAAATGATTGCTTTTTTAATTTAATTACTTTATAAATGCACTAATTTTTTTTAAGTAGGCACATTAACAAAAAAGAGAAAGACAAAAAGAATGGATAGCACTCTCTTTTACCAAATTAAAAGTGACAAAACTATTTTTTTAAAGAAAAGGACCTAGTAACCATTTTCAAGTTCAGAGTTGTAAGTAATTTTGGGGGGTGGTTATAATAAGAGGAAATAGGTTTAATCTGTAATAGAAATGATTAAATTAGATATTAAACAGCACTGCTGAACTATATACTATAAGAAAAAATGCAGAATTACCCATGTTCCACTAAATTTTGAAGCACAATGCAGTTTAAGAGTAGTTCTGGCCTGGGTCTCTAAATTAAACTTTTTTTGTTTCGCAAAACCAGAAGATTGCCTACCTCACCAAAAGAAAGGGCAGCTTTACCAGGGATAACAAAGAATTTTTAAAAATAATAAATTCAGAGCAGAAGAAAAAAACAACAAAACTTAGAGCTCATTTATAATAAATCCACAACCCAATTTTGGAATGTCTCCTAAATATCTCCGTTAGATAATTATGCAGGCTACTAATATATATATTTTAGTACACAACTTCAATAGAAATTTTTAAACATTCACTTCTGATTTCTGAATATAATTTATTTATAAATTATACAAATTTTCAAATGTAGTCAAATATAATAAAATATTTATAACATTTAAAAAATAAAAGGATGAGATAAAGATCAAATGAATAATAATTTATAATACATTTTATTTTATTTATGAATGATTCAAAACATTTTAATTTCCCTGAAATCTTATTAATGTGTAAAGTGAAATATCAAAAAGCTGTTTTGATTTCACAAAGAAGATGTATAAGAATATGTTCATAAATGATAAATATGGAAACGCTCCACAATTGTCAAAAATAATTTTTTTTTTTTGGCCACGCTGCGCGGCTTGTGGAATCTTAGGTTCCCAACCAGGGATTGAATCCGTGGCCCTTGCAGTGCAAGCACAGAGTCCTAATCACTGGACCACCAGGGAATTCTCCCAAAATCTTATGATAAAGCAATTCTGATACTTGGTTATAATGGTTGTCATGACTGAAAAATATATACCATGTTGATGTCTAGATCCAAAAAATTATGTATGTAATCGCTAAAATTGGCTAAGGTGAAATTTTTATCTTTATTTGTTCTTTGTTATGAAATGTCAATTATCGAATATCCTGGCAAGCTAAGTCCTCAGGAGCTCTGTGGAATGAGAACAAAGGTAATAGAGAAAGTGAATTATGGACCTTGAAGATCCAAACCTTCTGTCACCAGAGGCAGAAGTACTAAGTGACGTTAAGTGAATTGATTAAGAGCACAAAACAACAGTGGTGAGCTGGACAGACAGGCTGTGGTTCCGGACTCCCGGTCAGAGAAAGTCTTCTCCACTGCCCACACAATATTCTCCAAGCTTCCTAGTGGGTTAGTGGCCTAAGACAACCACAGTCCCCTTAAGGAAACAGCAGCCCTAGAACACAGCTTGCTGTCCGGGGCTTTGGCACTTGCATTCACTTTCAAAGCAGCTCCCCAAGTGCACGTGTCAACTTGATGCACTGGGAGAAACTCACCTTCAAAGGGCTTTCTCAGTCAGTCGTGGAAAATGCCCCCTGCCATTCTGCTATGTCTTAGCTGTGAGTTGGAGAGAAAAAAAAAAAAAAAAAGCTCTTTGCAAGTGAAATCATCATTGAAGTACAGCTCTTTTTTCTATGTGACAGATTGGGAGACTGACAAAAGTGGGCTGTAGAGGCAATGTTAAAAAGTTAAGATGCTAATAAAGAAAGTTTCCTAGTTATCGGCATCAGCATGGCAAAGCGTTCTTGAAACCCACTGGTCAAATGAAACAAAAAAGGCTCTGTTTTGTAAACGGAGCATGCTTCCGGAAGTCCAGCAGATAACCTAGCCCTGCCAGCTGCCAGACTGGAGTCAGATTTAAGGCTCTCTGGCTTGAGGTGTCACTCGTCGTCCAGCACTTAGAACAGCTCCTTGGTTTAATGCTCTGGCGTATTGTTTGAGAAGCTTAACAGTTTTGAACTAGAAGTCCCACAGGTTCACTTAGTTTGCAGCGAGTCCCGGAAATTATGTAGCTGGTCATGGATGGAGGTGAGAGTTTTGGGCTGTGGTTTGTGGCCAGAGCGCAGAGGTGTCCTAAGCACTGTATTCTCTGTGGCGGTGGATCTGTGCTCACAGGGTTCCCCCGCAGTCAGTGGTAGCAGCTGTCCCCCAAGCCGGATCCAAGCTTTGGACCTTCATCATCATGTCCTCACACATCCATTTGGTTACTAAGATCTGTGGTTTCCATCTCCTGCATCTATTTAGAATCGATTCTCTCCTCTCTGTTGCCTCTGCTAAGGGCTTCCTTTAAGTCTCAGCATCTCTTGCCGGCTCAGTTAATCTAACTATCTCCCTGCAACATCTGATTCTGGTTTGGGTCTTATCTTCTCCAATTCCTCCTCTCTAGCAGGATCAAATTCCGCCGGCTACCGCTGCCTGCCTCTGTGAATAAACTCTTTTTAGAACACAGTCACGCCCAACAGTGCACCTGCAGCGTATGGCCGCTTTTGTCCTATAGCAGCAGCGTGGGAAATACTCTCTTTGTCCTAATAACACCTACGGCTATAGCCTTCTTCTTTTTTTTATTCATTTCTAAATTTCTTGAAAAGTTGTCGGAATTAATTGCCTACACTTCCTAAGCATTCATTCACAGCCCCCTACCATCTGCCTGCTTCCCCACTTCTCTGGTGGAATTACTCTATCAAAAGTCAATGTTAAGTAGACTTACTGTGATGATCATTTCACAGTACAGCAAATATCAAATCATTATGCTGTACACCTGAAACTAATATAACGTTCTGTGTCAATTATATCTCAAAAAAAAAAAAAAGTCAGCACAAACTCATTGTCAAAATCCAATGGATCTGTCTTATGTTTGAGCTTCTTTCACAAGGCTGCAGTATTTGATAACATTTTTTTCTCTTGAAAATATTTCCTCTTTTAGCTTCTGTGACCCTGCCTGTTCCTGCCTTCCTCTCACCTCTGTATTATTTCTCAATCATCTTGTCTGGTTCTTCCTCTTCCTCTTGTCTGTTGAGCTCAGATGTCCCCGCAAGGTTCTGTACTGTCTTTGAGGCTTTTCGTCCCCTTCCACAGTTTCAGTTATCAGAGGACTTGCTGCTGTTCTCAGTCATGGGCTCTTTCAGCATCTGACCAAAGCTACGAACCACCCCCCCAACCACCCATATTTTAACATAAAAATGTAACAGCTAACATTTATTGAGCACTTACTACGCGATCTAGTAAATCCTCCCAACAATTTCATGAGATTGGAGAAGGAAACTTGCCAAAGATCCACCCCAACTAAATTAACTCGGTTGGGATTCAAATCCCAGCAATTTGACTATAAATACACAGTAGCACTCAACTTCTGCACGCATAGCTAGCAGAATCACTGAATTCCTTTTGAGAGAGTCCTGAACTACCACCATCAAGTTGATGGCTATAACACCACTCTCTAGCTACAACTTGAATTCCCACTTTTCTTTCAAAAACAGATTTTATTGAGGTACAATTGCCATACAATAAACTGCACATATTCAAAGTGTATAATTTAATGTTTTGACTTATGTATAGACCTGTGAAACCATCACCATATTCAAGGTAATAAACAGATACATCACCTCCAAAAGTTTCCTGAGTGCCCTTTGTATCCCTCCATCCTGTCCCTCCCTCATCACTCTGCCCAGATGCAACCACTGATCTGCCTTCTGTTACTCTAAAACAGTTTGCATCTTCTAGTTTTACATTAATAGAATCATACAGTAGGTACTCCTTTTTGTCTGACTTTGTTCACCCAGTTTATTTATTCTGAGATTCATCTTGTTGTATGTAACAGAGTTTTTTCCTATTTATTTCCAAGTAGTATTCTATCATATGGATACACTGATATTTTATTTATTTATTTATTTATTTATTTATTTATTTATTTATTTATTTATTTATTATCTATTTGGTTGCACTAGGTCTTAGTTGTGTTTCTGGGATTCAACTCCACTTGGATTCAATTTGCTAAAATTTTTTTTTTTTTTTTTTTTTTTTTTTTTTGCGGTACGCAGGCCTCTCACTGTTGTGGCCTCTCCAGTTGCAGAGCACAGGCTCTGGACGCGCAGGCTCAGCAGCCATGGCTCATGGGCCCAGCCGCTCCGCGGCATGTGGGATCTTCCCGGACCGGGGCACAAACCCGTGTCCCCTGCATCGGCAGGTGGACTCTCAACCACTGCACCACCAGGGAAGCCCCAATTTGCTAAAATTTTGTTTATTATTTTTGCATCTATGTTCATGAGGAATATTGGTCTGTAGTTCTTTTTGTGTAAAGTCTTTGCCTGGGTTTAGTATTAGGGTTTTGCTAACCTACTATAAAATGTTGAGAAGTAGTCCATCTTCAATTGTCTGGAATGGTTTTTGTAGAATTGGTATAATTTCTTCCTTAAATATTTGGTAGAATTCATCAGAAAAGGCATATGGACCTGGAATTTTGCTTTCTAGGAAATTTTTTTAACTTCAGATTTGATTTCTTTAATAAATATTGGGCTATTCTGATTATTTTTTCTTGAGTAAGTTGGTTACTTGTTTCTTTCTAGGAATTTGTCGATCTCCTCTAAGTTTCCAAATTTATTGGCATAAAACTTTTTGAGCTATCTCCTTACTATACTCCTAATATCTATAAATTCTGTAGTAATGTCAACTCTTTCATTCCTGATACTGAAATTTTGTACTTTATTAATTTTATAGATTGTTTTCAAAGAATGAGTTCCTTGGTTTCACTGATTTTCTCTATTATTTTGTCTGGTTTCTATTTCAGTAATTTATATTCTGATCTTCATTAATTGCTTCTGCCTACTTTGAGTTTATGTTGTTGCTCTTTTTCAGTTTTCTTAAAATTTGGGCATTAAGACTTTAAAAACATATATAACTGTTTAGTGTTACAAATTCCCCGACATATTGCTTTTGAGGAATCCCCAAATTTTCAACTGTTATTCAAATGCATCATAATCCATTTTCATTTCAAAATACTTTCTAATTTTCTCCTGATTTCTTTTTTGAACTATAAATTATTCATAAACGTATTACTTAGTTCCATATATATGGGGATTTTCCAAAGATATTTCTCTTATAGATTCCAATTTAATTTTATTATTGTCAGAAAACATATTTTATAAGTCTTGACTCTTTTAGATTTGTTGAGAATTGTTTTATGGCTTGAAATATGGTTTATTTTGATAAGTGTCTCATGTGCACTTGAAAAATTTGTGTAATCTATTGTATGATTAGGATCGAGTATGAATTAGGTCAATTTAGTTGATCGCTTTGTTGTCTAAGTATTTTATATACTTAACAATTTCTCTACTTGTTCTATCAGTTATTTACAGAGAAGTATTGAAATCTTGAACTATAGTTGTAGATTTGTCTCTTTCTCATTGTAATTCTATCAGTTTTTGCTGTATGAATTTTGAAGCTCTGTAATCAATTGCATATTTAGGACTGTAATGTTCTTTTGAATAATTCACCCCTTCAGCATTGTAAAATGATCATTTTCATCTCCAATATTTCTTATTCTAAAATCAAGTTTGATCTTAACATAGCCACTTCAACTTTATTCAATTTGTATCATCATGACATACCTTTTTCCATTCCCTTATCTTAAAACTGTGTCTACTTAAACATCATTTCTTATAGGTGGTGCATAGTTAGGTCTTGTTTTTATATCCAGTATGACTGTCTGCCTTTTAAGTGGTTTGTTTAGACTATTTACATTTAATGTGGCTGTTAATATAGTTAGATTACAACCTATCATTTTGCTATTTGGTTTTGATTTGTCTCATTTGTTCTTTGTTCTCTTTTCTTCTTTTGTTTTTTTTTCTTTTGGATTGAGTTTTTTCATTTTTGTTTTTGTGATGTTTCTGTAGACTTATTAGCTATCACACTTTTGTTAGTAATTGCTTAGGGTTATCAGTATACCTATTTAAATTATTAGTTTGCTTTCAAATGATATGATATCACCTTATGTGTAGTATAAGAGCCTTTCAATAGTATATTTTCATTTACCCTCGCCTGCCCTTTGTGGTTTTGTTATATACATTTTACCTTTACATATGTCAAAAAATCCCACATCACCTCATTATTTTTTGTTCAAATAGTCAATTATCTTCCAGAAAATTTTAAATAAATAATAGGGAAAATTTTATACATTCACTCACCTAGTTACTATTGTTGGTGATCTTCATTCTTTTGTGTAGATTAATATTTTCATTAGGTATGATTTTCTTTCTGCTCAAGTACCTTTTTAAACTTTTTTTTGGTAATACAGATCTGCTGGTGATGAATTCATCAACTTTTGTATTTCTGAAAAGGTTTTTGCCTTTATTCTTGAAATATATGTTTCCTTTCTATAGAATTCTAGACAGTTTTCTTTTTTAAATTTCAGCATTTTAAAAATTTCAGGTGCTTTTTCTCACCTTGATTGGTTTCAGTAAGAAATCTGTTGTCATTCTTATCTTTGGTCTTCTCTATGTAAACATGCTTTTTTCTCTTGATGGTTTCAATATTTTCCTGTTATTCGTTTTGCGAGATTTGATTATGGTGTTTGCTATAGTTTTCTTCATGTTGTGTGCTTAGGTTTTTTATTTTTATATTTTTTGAAATTCTTATATGCATGTGGGCTTACAGTTTTCATCAAGCTTGAAAAGTTTTCATCCATTGTTTTCTTAAATTCTTTTTCTGTTCACCCCATTCTGTGGACTTCAATTAAATGCATATTAAAGAGTGATGTCACCAAAATGACAGAATAGAAGACCTCAGCCTCTGTTCCCCAACAAAAATCAACAATTAGACAGCTACTCATGAACAGAAATACCTCTGGGAGATCTTAGAAGTCCACTTAAGAAACTTGGCAACACGGTGAAACAAAATGCCTGAGAATACACAAAAAGAGAAAGAAGAGCATCTTCATTTTGCTTGCATTGTCCCATCTCCCAGGCTGAAACTGCTCATTGCTAAGAGAGAACTCCCAGGCTCAAAAGAGTTCCCCTTGCCAGGAGAGAAGGGTGGCTGCTCAGCCTCCCCAGCCTTTTGTGGTCACTGCACAAAAAAGGACCCACTTTGGATTCACCCCACCCAGAGGCCAGAAAAGTTGAGATGAATAGAAGACAACTTAGAACAGGAAAAGGGCAGTGGCAACCAGTACCAGCCACATGGTGGGAGTGACCACAGTTCCCAGGGGCATACTCTGCAGGGGATCCCAACAGCTTTTGCAGCTGAAGGAACCAAAGGTCAGCACAGCCATCATGGAGGCCCTGCAGATTTCACCACTGATGTTTTCTTCCTATAAGTCTCATCTTTGCAGATGCCAACAGCTTGAATACCTCTCTCCTCCCTCCTCCCTACCCTCTAGCCCTCACTGGAGCCCAGGATCCACTGAACAGCCAGCCCTGACCTCTTTAGCTGCAAGGTACAAGACACCATCCTAGACCACTGCAGCTCACCGCCACTGCTCTGTGCACACTGTGAGCTAGAACCTCCAGCTGTGCACCTGCATGCCACTCACCTGACTCCCATCACAGGCCTCCATGCCATACGTTTTCCTGTGATGAGACCCTGTAGCCACAGTAGGGCACTCTGACAGCCAGGTCCCCCTCCCCCCAGGCTGCTTGTGGGCCCAGGTCCAGCCCTCTCTCTTGACACTGGTATGCACTATTGGGCTCACCTGCAGCTAACCCAACCATCTGTGCATTTGCATGCCCCTGATCCTGCTTCTGTTACTGGTCTGCACTGTGTGTGCCAGTGGTAATGCCCAGCAGCCATGGGAGTGCATGTTGACAGCAAGTGCCCCCACAACTGTTGTGCCTGTGCAGTTGACCACAGCCATTGCTGCTGGCCCTGGCCCTCAACACTGTATGTGTGTCTGCAACCAGCCCTTGTCACTACACAGGCACCTGCAGCCAGCCCTGCAGCTGAGTGTGTGTACATCATCATACAGGCCATGCCTGCTGCCTTTCCTGGTCCCTAACTGGTGGACTTGGAGGTGCTCCAAAACACCCCAACAGCCCTTGAAGCCTCTGCAGACCCCTTCTACAGTGCTCTCTAAGAACTATGCAGTGTCGATGTCATGAATCCCAGCAGCCTGAGCAATCAAGACATCACAACCCCCAGACCCAGAGCCACCACATACTCTGGTGCTTAGTGCCCTGCAGTATTAGACCCAAGGTCACAGCACGCTTTTCTGGACCCCACTCCACGGATGAAGGTCTTCCTAACTGAAGTCAGTCTATAGAGACTGGAAGAGGTGACAGCTTCTTTAAACGTGCAGACACCTACGCAAGGCTACAGGGATAACAAAGCATCAAGGGAAACATGACACCAACAAAGAAACACAGTAAACCTTCATAATCTGATCCCCCCTCAAATGGAGATACATTAATTGCCTGACAAAAAATTCAAAATAATTGTTCTAAAGATGCTCTGAGAGCAACAAGCAAACACACATAAACAATTCAAGAGAATCAGGAAAACAATACAAGAACAAAATGAGAAGTTAGCAAAGGGATAGGAACATGCAAATGAACTAAACAGAAATTTTGGTGCTGAAGAATACAGTGGCTGAACCAAAGAATTCAATAGATAGCTTCAGCATCAGACTAGACCAAGCAGAAGAAAGACATGGTGAAACTTGAAGACAAATACTTGGAAATCCAGTCTGAGGAGCAAAAGGAGAAAAGAAAAAAAAAGGAAGAAAACTTATGGGATTTATGGGGTATCATTAAAAGAAATAATCTATGCATGCTTGGAGTTTCAAAAGGAAAAGAGAGGGAGAAAGGAGCAGAGAGCTTATTAAAAGAAACAATGGCGGGACTTCCCTAGTTGTGCAGTGGTTAAGAATCCGCCTGCCAATGCAGGGGACACAGGTTTGACCCCTGGTCCGAGAAGATTCCATATGCTGCAGAGCAACTAAGCCCATGCGCCACAACTACGGAGCCTGTGCTCTAGAGCCTGTGAGCCACAACTACTGAGCCCGTGCACCACAACTACTGAAGCCCTCGCATCTAGAGCCCATGCTCTGCCACAAGAGAAGCCACCTCAATGAGAAGCCCGCGCACCACAACAAAAAGTAGCCCCCACTCACCACAACTAGAGAAAAGCCTGTGCACGGCAATGAAGACCCAACACAGTCAAAAATAAATAAATAAATAAATAAATAAATATATTTTTTAAAAAAAGAAAAAAGAAACAATGGCTAAGAACTTTCAAAAGCAGGGAGAGATTTGGAATTCATATGTCCACAAATTCAACTCGAAGAGATCTTCTCCAAGACACATTATAATAAAACTGTCAGAAATCAAAGACTCTTGAAAGAAACAAGAGAAAAGAAGCTTGTCATTTAGAAGAAAAGTTTGTAAGTCTGTCAGTGAGTTTCTTGGCAGAAACCTTAAAGGACAGGAGAATGGAATGACATATTAAAAGTGCTGAAACAAAAAAAAGAAAACGGTCAACCAAGAGTACCTTATCTGGCAAACTTGACCATCAGAAATGAAGGAGAAATAAAGACTTGTCCAGAAAAATAAAAGCTGAGTCATCACCACTAGACCTGCCTTACAAGAAATACTGAAAGGAATTCTTAAAGCTAAAGTTAACAAATGCTAATTAGTAACATGGAAACATATAAAAATTAAAACACATTGGTAAGGTAGGTATATAGTCAAATTCAGAATACTTCAATACTGTAATATATTAGTGTGCTAATCACTTAACTCTAGTATAAAGGTTAAAGGACAGAAATATTAAAAATAGCTATAGCAACAATAATGTGTTAATGGGTACACAGTATAAAAAGATGTAAACTATGATATAGAAAACATAAAATACATGTAGGGGAGTAAAAGAACAGATTTTTTATATGCAATTGAAGTTAAGATGTAATCAGTTTTAAATAGCCTGTTATGTCTATATAATGATTCATGTACAGGGCAACAGCAAAGCAAAAACCCACAGTAAATATATGGAAGAAAGCAAAGGGAATCAAAGTATAATATTATGGAAAATCATCAATTTATAAAGGAAAACAGCAAGAGAAGTAGAAAGGAACCTCAAAACTTCCAGAAAACAATTAACAAGATGTCCGTAGTAAGTACTTACCTACTAATTACATTACATATAAATAGATTAAATTCAACAACAAAAGAAGACACAGAGTGGCTGAATTGCTAACAAAACAAGACCCAACTATATGTTGCCTACAAAAGACTCACTTCAGCTTTAAGGACACACATAGGCTCAAAGTGAAGCAATAGAAAAAAATAGTCCATGCAAATGGAAAACAAAAGAGAGCAAGGTAAACTGTATTTATGTCAGGCAAAATAGACTTCAGGTAAAAAAAAAACTGTAATAAGAGACAAGAAAAATCATTACACAATGATAAAGGGTCAATTCATCAAGAGGATATAACAATTATAAAGATATATGTACCCAACATCAAAGCACCTAAATATATTATGCAAATACTAACAGCTTTGAAGAGAGAAATAGACAAAATGCAATAATAGTAGAGGACTTCAATACCCTGCTTTCAACAATGGATAGATCATCCAGACAGAAAATCAGTAAGGAAACATGTATACTTTAGACCAAATGGACATATACAGATATATACAGAACACTCCATCAAACAGCAGCAGGATAAACACTCTTCTCAAATGCATTCCTAGTTGTGTTCATCTCCCCAAACTCTTGGTTTCATCTCCTCAACACAGGAAATGTTCTGATCTTTCTTTCTGATCTATGAACTGGAGTCTCATTTAAGTCAGTAGGCTCAGGCAATTGTAGAGCTGACTTTGTTTGTCTTTTTCAGGAATTCTTCTTCTTTGTTGCGTGATATCCAGTGTCTTGAAGACCATTGCTTCATGTATTTTTTTTTTTCCTGGTTTTTGGTGACTATGAAGAAAAATAGAGCAAGGTAGGGGATGGAGATCAACATGGAATAGAGTATAGATTTGGATAGGCTGCTCAGGACCCTCTAGGAGGGATTAATTTGAAGAAACCATGAAGTAACAGAAGGAGTGAGCTACGAGGCTATCTTGGGGAAGAATGTTTGAGGTGGAAAGGTAAGCAAATTTAAGAACAGGGGTGGGTAAATGACTGGCTCAGCAGAGAACACGTGGAGGTCAATGTAGCTTGAGTCAGTTAACGGGGCTGAGAAGATGAGAAAGGAGAGAGCTAGGTGCTCAAATAATAGGAGACACATAGGAAGGAAGGACTTTGGGTTTCACTCTCAGTGCGATGGGAAGCAATTGTAAGATTTTTAGCAAGGGTGTATGTTTAGAAGCAAGAGATTTAACACTTTAAAAGATAACACTAGTTGCTATATAGAAAACTGATTGTAAGTGAATGCTCACTACCCTTGTCTATATTGGATTCCAAAGGGATCAAGAATAGAATCCAATTTACACAAGGGTAGTAGCATTGGAGGTGGTAATAAATGATTCAATTTTAGAATATTTTAAAGGCGATGCTGAAAAGATTTGATAGATTGAATGTGAGGTATGAGACAAAGAAAGGAGTAAAGATGTATTCCCAAGATTCCAGCCTAAATGGTGGTCTCTTTTCCTAACATGGATAGCAACAGAGAGAAGAGTGATGTTGGGGAGAATTAAATTATGTTAAGTTTGAGATGCAAGTGGAAATGTCAAGTTGGTAGTTGGATATTCAAGCCTGGAGCTCACAGAAGATGTTAAAGGGGCATCACTAGGAAGTGTGAGGCTTAAAGAAGCCCAGGGACTGAATTGTGTTGCTTTCTAAACTTTAGAGGCTGGAGAATTGAGGCTGAATCAGCAAGAGACCAAAAAGGAGCAGCCAGTGAGATGGGACAAAACACAGGAAAGCATGGAATCGTGAAAGTCTGGCATAGAAAGCATTTCAAGTGATAGGAAGGGATCAACCTTATCGAGTGTTACTGAGAGATCGAGAAAGATGAAAACTAAGAATTGATATTGGATTATTCAACATGCAGGTCTTCAGGGATAGTTCCTTTCTTATTATCTCACAAGGCTCAAATATTGGAGGCATTGCATTTATTAAATTAAATTCAGATGAGCATTACAATTCAAGGTGTGCCCACATTCTCCACTCCCGAGTTTGGAAGAAAATTTTGCTATTTGTCTGTGTTTAAATTGAGAAATATCCTGTGTTTTCCATTTTTCACTCACTAGGTTGTTGAAGGTCACTGTGGGATCAGTGCCCTACCATCTGAGGGATGATAGAACACCGTCCTAGAAGGGCTGCCTTGTGGAGCTCCTTCAAGCAACATGAGCAGTGACCTTGTGGTGGATGGGCTCGCCTTGTTCCCAGGGGAGAGGGATCGTCTCTTGACCAGAATCTAAAGGAAGAAGTCAGTATTCCATTCAGAGTTTATTTCTTTGTTTAATTTTGAATATTATCATATTCTATATGTACCCCCAAAGATACTAGGAATCCACGAGAACCCAAAGGTACGGCTTGATAAAGAAAACTCTCCTTTTCACTCCATTAAAAATAGTACACTCCACCTGTGATTAAAAACAGTAAGACAGAAAGAGAAAAACAAATACCGTATGCTAACACATATATATGGAATCTAAAAAAAAAAAAAGGTTATGAAGAACCTAGGCGCAGGACAGGAATAAAGATGCAGACGTAGAGAATGGACTTGAGGACACGGAGAGGGGGAAAGGTAAGCTGGGATGAAGTGAGAGAGTGACATGGACATATATACACTACCGAATATAAAATAGATAGCTAGTGGGAAGCAGCTGCATAGCACAGGGAGATCAGCTCAGTGTTTTTGTGACCTGAGGGGTGGGATAGGGAGGGTGGGAGGGAGATGCAAGAGGGAGGAGAGATGGGGATATGTATATGTATAGCTGATTCACTTTGTTGTACAGCAGAAACTAACACACCATTGTAAAGCAATTATACTCCAATAAAGATGTTAAAACAAAACAAAACAGTAAGAAAAATAAATTCAAATAATTAACTATCAAACTTATTGTCCTGTTTGTGTTTTTAACGTTTGATTAATTTTAACTTAAACACTAAAAAGGAATTTCAAAAGAAATGTCTACTGAGAAGCTCACAGATTTACACAATGTTTTATGTACATGGTTCAACACATTGGTTTAATTTTAGCCTTCCAAATGTAGTTGCCTCATTTAAGCTACTATATTCTTTGTATCTGAGTTGACTTTGCACAGCACATCTTTTTCTTGCATCATTATCTAGATGCCATTTAGGATGATTTAAATAATCCATAAGTGATATAGTTTCTAAATGAAGCAAACTTCAGATATGGTAGCTTTGGAGAAAAAGTACTGTGAAAGTTTTGAAGGGTTAGAGCAGAAGCGGGTGCGTGGTATAAATGTGCCTCCAGTGACATGGGCCCTGCCCGTGAAGTTCTTCTACGATGAGAGCAGCTCTTTACCCATCAGAGCTGCAAGGAGCTAGCAGGCCCACTTGAATGTCCTTCCTCCCAAACTTACAAAGGAAATACTCCAATTATCTGACTGGAAAGTAAATAAAAGAATAAAATGGGGAAAAAAATCTGCTGCTTTTCCATCATAGGACTTCCTACGTTTGAAATCAATCGTACTGAAGAGTGTGGTAGGAACCAGTGTTTTCAAGGACAGCTCTTAGCCCTTCTCGGATAAGATAAGGGAGTAAAGTCCAGTAAGAACTTCTCCTCTTCTTTGTTAGCACTCTGATTCTTAGCCTTGCTTTATGTTCGCCTCTGTGGTGGTCAATTTTATGTGTCAACTTGACTGGTCTTGGGGCGCCCAGAGGGAACATGATTTCTGGGTGTGTCTGGGAGGGTGTTTCCAGCTGAGATTAGCATTTGAGCAGGTAGACTCAGTAAAGTAGATGCCTTTCCCCATTGTGGGGGGCAGGGCTCATCCAATCCTGAGGGCTGAATAGAACAATGGACAGAGGAAGGGGGAATGCTCCCCTGTTGAACTGGGGCATCTCACCTCATCTTCTGTCCCCAGACTGGGATATACATCAGGGGCTTCCCTGGTTCCCAGGCCTTCAGACGCAGACTGAATTACACCACCCCTCTCCTGGGCCTCCAGCTTGCAGATGGCATGTCGTGGGACTTCTCAGACTCTATAATTGTGTGAACAAATTCCTTCCTCTCTCTCTCTCTCTCACTCTCTCTTGCTCCCACTCGCTCTGGTTTTTTTTCTCTCTCTCTTTCTCTCTGTTGGTTGTCTTTCTCTGGAGAATCCTAACTAATATACCCTCCCTTTGGTCCTTGAGCATAATAAATCAAATAAAGATGCTAAATCAGACCTCCAATCAGACCTTCAAAAACATCCTTTTTTTAAAAAAAATTAATTTATTTTTTTTTAAAGGGGCTTCAAATGCTTGGCTATTTATTTATTTATGCCTGTGTTGGGTCTTCATTTCTGTGTGAGGGCTTCCTCTAGTTGTGGCAAGCGGGGGCCCCTCTTCATCGCGGTGCGCGGGCCTCTCACTATTGTGGCCTCTCTTGTTACGGAGCACAGGCTCCAGACGCACAGGCTCAGTAGTTGTGGCTCACGGGCCCAGTTGCTCCGCGGCATGTGGGATCTTCCCAGACCAGGGCTCGAACCCGTGTCCCCTGCATCGGCAGGCGGACTCTCAACCACTGTGCCACCAGGGAAGCCCTTTAATTTAATTTAATTTATTTTTTTGTACAGTAGGTTCTTATTAGTTATCTGTTTTATATATATTAGTGTATATCATTTTGAGTCAAGTAGGGGATCGTTAGTGAGCGCTCCCACGATGGACAGTCCTGATCTAGAGATCTGAATTCTTTAACTGAGGGGGGAGAGCCTCCTTTCATGAGGTTTCTGTATGGATAGGGTAGGTTAGGCAGTGGGTACTAACAGCCTCAACCCCTCAGAGACTTAGAACCAAGTTTGTGTCTTGCTCATCCTATGTGGGTTGGCAGGGGGTCTTTCTCTCTCTACCCATTGCAGTCACTCAGAGATCAGCTATGGTCCTGCTTTCAGGATCACGTAGCAGGGAAAAGGAAACTGAGTGAATCCTACCCTAGATCTTCACGCCGCCACCCAAAAGTTGCACGTTACTGGAAATCACATTTTATTGGGCCAAGCAAGCATGAGGGTGGAACGATTCAGGCTTCAGTAGAGAACAACTAAAACCACGTAGTTAAATCAGATGGCGGTTCTCGAGGTTCATGGCTGGGTTACCCCACCGTGGTTAGAAACATAGCTGCTGATATCTGGGGCTATAACAGCTCCAGGTTTAATGATCCAAGGGCAGGAACACAAGTCAGGAAAGCATTCCAAAGAGGGAGAACCCAAGGTGAGACTTAGCTGGGTAAGTGCAAACTTCTGAGCCGTAATGAAACATTAAATAGGCAGACAGTCAAGCCTCTCCAAGTATCTAGAATGGATATCTAGAAGCTTTACTCTTCCATCTGACATTTATTCAAATGTTAATTCCAATGGACACAGAATGTCTAGTTCTTTATGGCCCCCTCATATTTAGATTCAATTCCTGACCTCAAAGAACTTCAAACTAGAGGCTTCCCTGGTGGCGCAGTGGTTGAGAGTCCACCTGCTGATGCATGGGACACGGGTTCGTGCCCCAGTCCGGGAAGATCCCACCGCGGCTGGGCCCGTGAGCCATGGCTGCTGAGCCTGCGCGTCCGGAGCTTGTGCTCCGCAACGGGAGAGGCCACGACAGTGAGAGGCCCGCGTACCGCAAAAAAAAAAAAAAAAAGAACTTCAAACTAAGAGATTCCAACACCTTCAAATTATTTCACCGTATTATAAAAATGGACACATTTACTCTATACTTTATTTCCACCAAACATTTTGTATGAAAATGGTAATACCTAAGCATCTATTAATATTCCCATAATAAATTAGCCATGGTTATTGATCTAGAGGTGAAGTGCTAGATATTCATTGAGAACTTTCTCTCTGCTAGACATTTAACATGCTTTATACAATTTGATGCTCCTATCAAGCCTGTGAATTTGTTGTGAGAAATTTGATGCCCTGAGCCTGTTTACCAACTGCTCACCACATTCCAGACCCTGACATTACATGTTTTACATGGATTATCTCAGTTAGTTCTCACAACAACCTTAGGTAACCACAAAAAGTTTAGGTAAATTTGCCAAGTCACAAAGCTAAAATACAGAGGAGTGGATTTTTGGATTAAGTTTGTCTGTTTGGCAGACTCTATTCCATTACAACAAGCTGTTGTTTATTGAAAAAAAATTCTAAACTAAGAATAACTAAAAAAAAAAAAATCTGCTTTATCCCATCACATGCTATCAATTAAGATTTCAGTTCTGTTGGACTCATACAATTATATCCGTGGCTTACCTGCCCTCCATTTATTTATTTATTGTTTTACCTAAATTGCCACTTGGATGTACTGCCCTCTGTCAGCAAGGATTCATTTATTACAGAAAACGCTTCCACTGTCGTTTCAAGAGTGAAGGTATTTATCGCTTTCTTAACAGGAAGTCTGGAGTTGCTTTATCAAAATCCTGGGTTGGTATTTTGTAATTCTGCGGGACTTCTTAATGCTGCCACCCCAAAAGGATGCCTCACATCCATCACATTTTATCATTCCAAGCAACGATAATGGCAGCTTGAGTAGAGACACCTTAACACATCACTAAACCAGATGGTGCCTGACTCTCACAACAGAGGGCATGGGTAGAAAGCAAAGGGTCATTTAAGGAGGAATGAAGGAAAGAAGAGGGAAGGAGAGAAATCTCATCTGACTCTCTTCTATCAGGTAAGAACCATCTTTTCTAGAAGCCCATGCAGCAGGAGGATTGCTTCCACTCACCTCTCACGGTGACAGCAAGTCCACATTGCAATCCCTATCTAGGAGGGAGGTTGAAAGAAGGAAGTATCTGTTTGTTTCAAAATATGTTGTGGGTGGTAATTTTCCAAAACTTGTTGTGGGTGATGAGCAAGGTAGAGAAGTTAGCTTAACCAACTATGACTACCACAGGCCTCCTAGCCACTGTCCAGCTATTCAGAAGCAGTTTATTTCTGTTCAGCCCTGGAATTCACCCTATTATCCGCTTTTGATATCACAACTATCCTTTAATTCAAAATTCAAAAAATTTTGTCATCCTATTTACCAACAAGTTCTTCCGGTTTTAATGTTTTCTTCTGGTTCCTGTATTAAAGTGCCAAGAAATGGACTTTTAATTTTCTGTACAAAGAGCCCTCCAGGTTTGAACCTTTCTACCTTCACATCTCACCCCCATACCACCCCCATCACCAAATTCAAAGTGGTGACGTCAAGTCCCGTCAACCCCTACCTCAAAACTACATTTGCAGCCTGTCCATTTTCCTCAACCTCACTCTGACTCTCCTTATTTCCAGGCACCATCATTTCTCATGTTGCCCATGGCAACAGCAGCCAACTTGATATCTTCACTTCCATCCTAGATTCCCTATAATACATGGTCTGCAGAGTAGTTCAAGGAGATTAAAAAAATGTAAATCAGATTATGTCGCTGTTTGCTTAAAACTCTTAATGACCTTCCCGTTGTGCGGCTCTCAAATCCCTCCTCATGGACCACACCCCTAAACTGAGAACTTCTTGAGGAAAGTGACGAACTTTGGTTCACATCCTACATTTAACGAACAGGACAGTGCCTGTTATATATGCATGTGTTTGCGTGCAGATGTGTGTAGTAGATGAATGAATGAATGACAGAACTGTAGGTTATTGTTACCAGAATATATAAAAGATTCGTAGTAGAAACTTTTTGAACAAGTTCTTCGCTTTCATGGAAAAGATATTCCAAGGTCCCCTTTGCAATACCATGTGGATAATAGGATCATAGAGCAATGATCATATAGTCAATACAAAATAGTATTGACTGACTTAATTCACATTAATACTGAGATAATATATGTGAACACATAACATATCTAACTAATAGTCTATTTTCAATTCTGTTGTTTTACATGATCTTCTACTTTAAGCATCAAAATTTTGTCTAAAAGTATCAGTTGGATCTACCAGTTTACCATCTTAAAATGATGCCTCCAAGCTATTCATTTAATATTCAGCTACATAAAGCTAATAAAATAGTTGGGCAGAAAGAAACCTCTACTATGAAATAACATGTCTAGTTTACTAAACAGTTTAACCTAACCATAAACATATCTACTATCTACAAGTAATATAAAAGTTTAACAACAATGTTTTTCTGCATTAGTTTCCATTTAGTCTCACCTGATTATTATTGAGAATTGTAGTCAGAAGCAATTAATGCAGTTTTCTTGTTCCTGTCCCTTTTGGCGATTTTCTTCTTTTGACATTTCTCTGTCCACCTTTTGCGTCTTACTCTGATCTATATCCCATGGGAAGCTGAAACAATTCAGGTGGGTGGTAATTTACCTCGGAATTGACACACTAGTTAGAGATGGTCCCTTGTCTCTCCACACTCACTCCAAAGTCAGTCTTTTAAAGTACAGAGTATTAGTTAACCTTGAACTCCACTGTTAGAGTTCTGCTGTTTGTGTTTGGCAAGTCACAGATACAGGCAATAAAATTCCTCCAATTGCTGTTGCCAGTTACATAATGCCTGCAAGCAAGCATGTTTTCCTTTCTAAATCTGCACAGCAACACAGGTTTTGCAGAGACAAACATTCATTTCTGATGCCACCCTGAAGAATCTCTCCAACATTACACAGTATTGAGAAATTCATCTTACTTTATTTCACCTACTGCATGACAACGAAATTCACACTCTCCCCACCCCAGCTCCTGGTAACAATAGCAATAATTAAAAACTATCTGCTTGTGGTCCACTGGGATCTTACCATTTAATTTTTTACACTCTATTGTGTAATAACAAAAGTGTCCTCTAAAATGCAAAACTATTAACGTAAAAATATCATTGTGCTTTTAAGGGTAACTCTTTTGATTCTTTAGTTGTCCATTTTTGTGATTATTCTACTTATTACACATAACCCCTCTCAGAGTTCTCCTTGTGGATTATAGCAAATGGCTCTTATTTAAAGTTTATGAGTCAAGGATAACGCTAAAGTGTGAAGTGCAATGGGCAAGCTCTATTTTAATTCCTCACTTGAATTAAATCAGAAAGTACTCAGTTGCCTTGATATCTATAGTTTTTATAACATTAAAATGCACTTAGTTAAAAACATTTTTTTAAATGTGCCTTGGGTACTAGTGGTATAAAAACCACATGAATTGATTTAATTTTGAAGAGTTCTATGTGGTATCATTTGTCAGTTGTTGACTTGGCAATATGTCCTTACTAAAATCCTAAGTCACTTGGTTCCCTGTTATTCAATGATAACTGAATGATTGACAACGGGTTTACTTTATCTCCCAGCCCAGTCCGAACACGTGGCAACACAGAGGTCGGGACCTGGTTGGGGAAAACTGGGAGGGTGTCATGCAGGGAGCATGTCACTGCCATAGAGAATCCTCACACTACTCTTGACTACGGAAAAATCCACGTATCCCTTAAACCACTCACAAAAAATGAAACACCCCAGCTTCCTACTGAACAGGTTTCTCTCCGTTTCATCTCCATCAAGACATGTGGCAAAATTAGAAAAATTAAGTGTGTAAGAGTTTTCCTTTCCTGAGGAAAATGGAAAGTTGGCAAAATCTATGACACTTGTTCTTGAAATATTGATAATCAATAAAATCTGAATCTATCAAAAAGAGGGAAGGTTTTCTTTTGGGAAAAAGCAAAACCATCTGATTTTGTGACCATTGTTTCTAGTAGTAAATGTATAGCAATCCTAAAATTCCAGTAAAATGGCAAATAGTTACTCTGTGTGACATTAAATCAGTGGTTCTCATCAGGGGTAATACTACACCCAGGGAGCACTTGGCAACCGCAGGAGACGTTTTCTGGTTGTCACGCTGGGCGTGAGGTTGCTACTGGCATCTAGTGGGTAAAGGTCAGGGGTCATGCAGAACAACCCTGCAGGCACGGGAAAACCCCACAGCAAAGAGTTAGCTCACCGAAATGTAAATAATGACGAGATCTGAGTCGGCTCGAGCACAGTCTACCGTGTTAAGTCATCCCCAACGTGAAATGTCCTGGGAAAAGTTTAATTCACAGAGTCAGTCTCTTCGTTTTCAGAGCTATCTAAAATTCCTGTAGTCAAAATCCAGATTAAAAGCTACTCAGAGTGACTCCGTCTGATAAATAGGAAATAATGTGGTAGAGGTGACAGGGTAGGGGGTATCTGGGGAGACTTTGCTAAGTACACAAACACAAAGCAGCCCTCTGAGCTGCCTTTTGAAGAAGGAAAAAACTTGTCTCTCAAGCCCTGTGTTGGCCGCTCATTAGTTTCCCAACTGGACTCTGCTCTTTGCAAGAGAAACTTCCTCTGGGGTTGGGGGATGGGAGAGCAGGGGCTCCAGGGAGGGGAGGGGGCGGGCAGTTTGCAAGTCTGAGGAATACAAATCTTTGAGGTGACTAAATTAAAACCATGCTATGAAGCTATAAACTCACTAGCGGATCTGTGGCCTCGGGTCAGAAGCCCTGCAGGGGAGCTCTTTCCTCAATGCCCGAGCTTGTTAACATCTTCTATAAGGAGCAGCCCAGGGCGAAGTCAGCTCTGAGCAGGGCCCCCAAGCCCACATCAAAAATGACCACAGGCGGGCCAGGGCGACAGGCCTGGCGGCGGGTCACCCTGCGCGAGGTTCTGTCCCGCACACCCCGGGAGAGCAGCAAGGACGGATATAAATGTGCTGTTTCATTGAAAATCACTTTGGATTAGACAAAGCCCATTCTTTTCCACTTGAAAAGCTACCAATTTTTGCATTCATACGCGTAAGAGATGAAGATTTTCCACGGGCGCCAGAACAGCCCGGTAACAATTTCTGCGCGTGTTTTATCCACACAGCGCGGACGGTGTGATATAGCGGCCCTCCAGCCCCTCTGCCCTGGTCACACAGCACCCTCCTCAGGGCTCTTCGGGCCAGGCTTTCTAGCTGCGGAAACAGAAGAGAAAGCCGGCCATCGTTAGCCTAGGTGAATTGAAGGTGGTTGGAAGCCAATGCGAGGTAAAAGAGAGTGCTCTGTTTCTACTGTATTTTATTTACTTTTTAAAATTCCTAATGCCCCATCCAAGGGTTTCAACTGGGGGCAAATTTACCTCTTCGCTTCTTCCACCCAGGACATTTTTGGTTGTTGCAACTGGGAAGTGTTACTGGCATCTAGTGGGAAGAGGCCAGGAATGGAGGCAGACATGGCACCGTGCTCAGGACAGCACTTCACAGCAAGGAATTATCCAAGCACAGGGCCGATACTGACAAGGCTAAGAAATGCTGGCCTGATCCAATGTCAAGAACATAAGTGGAACCGAACGCTGGCCCTTTATTGAACTATTAATATGTCAAGTAAATAGTCCATCTACCTAAGGAAATTCGATGGTAATACTGAGAGTCAAAAAATTTTGCTTCAAACTTTCTGGGCCTTTCAAAGATAATTATGTTGTAGATCTTGAATAGGAAATTAGTCCAACTCACACCTACCCAGACACACCCCTTCAAGAATACCTTTTTGTACAAAATGGAAAATTAGTTTAATTATAATAAAGTTGAATAATAAAACCCTAGAATATCAATCTCAATATATAGAAAGAGTAATCACAGGAGCTTATAAATGAGTGTTATCTTGTGTAAACCAGATATGGCAGTTTTAACTATAATGTCAGCAATGTCACATTTAAATCCCTTTACGTCATAAATATTGTGTTAGACTTAAAAGTCTCAAAGGCTTCAAATAAACCTAGACTATGATAACGTCAGGACACCTAGTTCAAACCTCAAAACCTCACTTATTAATTAATGCTTACTTATAAATATAAGTGAATATCACATGAGTTTGTTTTTGTTGTTTTCTAATTGTTTTTTAATTATCTGCCTGCATTTTCATATTGCAAGATTGAGCATAAAAAAGTGAAAGTCTTGAAATAAAAATTGCCTAGGAAACGACATATTCTAAATCATTTTGTGTTAAGTTTTGTGAAGTGTTTTCTTGGGCTAAATTGAGGGTCTTGATCCTATGAAATATAAAACTCAGGCTCCATGGCTGGATTCATTATGAATTATTATGTAAGTGCCCTATTTTGCTATCATTTAGGTGATCAGCATTAGCTATATGACAGTGTTCAAAATATGTACTTTATGTAATTCATCATGCTTTTGGCATTTTCTTACTTTCAAGTGTTTATATTTTCTATTTGGAAGTGCGAAAATAAACGAGGTGCAATTTTTTGCCTAATTTAACAAGTTCCCAAATCACAGCTTCTTTTTCACTCTGTAAGTAAAGTCTTTGTGCTAATGGGAGATGTATTTAGCAGGTTTCAGATTTCCACAAGTAGAAGTACATTACTTAACGCAATATTTGAAATCCTTTAGTCTGTCAAATCAATGCTGACCATGTCGTGTAAAATAGATGACAACACCTGTGTGAAAATTAAAGTGCTTTTTTTTTTTGCATTGTTTTTACTAATCAACTTTGTTATCAAAGCCTTTTAAGATGCATTGTTTTATCAAATGGATTCAGGAGCAGTCTATGAGCTGTGATAATCTGCTGTCTGCATTTATCTACGGGGTCAACCCTGTAAACACCTCCACACCAAGTGCTCTCATCCATGAAGAGACAAGGGCCCTTCTAATTAAGTCAGATTAAATGAAAAAGAGAATTCTAAAATTTTTGTTTCAGGTAGTGCCTAGAAATGGCACTCCAGAAATGTGATTCAACTTCCAGATCTGACAATAATTAGCCATCAGCCATGAGTTTATTGGGGAGACCATGATTGGGCTCCAGTGGCCTCCTGTATAAAATGCAAAGAGCTAACTGTGAACTCATCTCCTTACACATATTCCTTAGGGAGTTTTATCCTTCAATAAAAACTTGCTCAAAGAAAATGAGTTGAGCGTTTGGAAGAGTTATTTCAAATTTGGTGGAGTTATTGCCATTCTTACTGTCATTATATATCCACGCACAGTTGATGTCTAGCAGATAATCTCAACTTAAGACTCTTATAATTGTTAGCTTAAAAAAATGTTACTATTTGAAGTTTTAGGGCCTCTGTTGTATTTTTAAGAGCTCCAGAAAACATCTTATATACACCGTGTAAACATTGCTTGTGCTCATTTCTAAAAGGGAAAATTGTATCTGTTACTCATAAAATGAAGAACAGACAACGTTAAAGTTCTAGTCACCTTCAAATGTAAATTGGTGCAGCTACTATGGAGAACAGTATGGAAGTACCTCAAAAAACAAAAAATAGAGTTGCCATATGATTCAGCAATCCCACTCCTGGGCATATATCCAGACAAAACCATAATTCAAAAAGATACATGCACCCCTATGTTCATAGCAGCACTATTCACAATAGCCAAGACATAGAAACAACCTACATGTCCATCAACAGATGAATGAGTAAAGCAGATGTGGCACATATAATTCATTTCACACATTTAAATAGTGAATGGAATATTACTCATCCACAAGAAAGAATGAAATAATGCCATTTGCAGCAACATAAATGCAACTAGAGATTATCATACTAAGTGAAGTAAGTCAGAAAGAGGAAGACCAATACCATATGATATCACCTATCTGTGGAATCTAAAATACGACACACATGAACTTATCTTAGAAACAGAAACAGACTCACAGACATGGAGAACAGACTTGTGGTCGCCAAGAGGAAGGGGGGACAGGGGAGTGATGGACTGGGAGTTTGGGGTTAGCAGATGCAAACTGTTATATATTATATATAGAATAGAGAAACGACAAGGTCCTACTGTATAGTACAGGGAATTATATTCAATATCCTTAATAAACCATCTTGGAAAAGAAAAAAAAACAGTTCTAGCCACCTTCAACAACCCCAAGGGTCTCTAACAGTAAGTCTGAAGAGCTTGAGGCCTGCAGAGGGGGAGGGGGGGCCCAGGTCACCACTCCCCCGTTCATGTCTGTGCACTGCCAAATCCATCCCTTTCTAGTCTCTTGAGTCCGAATTCTGCTCATTCTTCCACCTGCAGTAAAACCCCACCCAGCACAAAGGAGGAGACCACACGCTCGGGACCCTTTTTGATTCTAGAGGGTGGAGGATGTTCCTTTTCATGCTGGAGGTTTGTGTTTTACTGGCTGCTCTTTCTGTCTCTCCCCCAGCCCCTGACCCAGCTGGGGCTGTGCTCGATGAATGTTGCTCTTATTTTAATTCAGGGTCTTTTAGACATAAGGCTGTTTGGGGAAGGGTTGTCATGACCTCTGCCACACAGACTAACACATTTATAATAATATGAACAAATTGCCCCAAAATAGTGATTTGTGCATTTTAGCTGAACTATTTTTAGTGTATGAGAGCAAAAATATATATATATATATTCACCTGCACTTTCATAATTTAAAGTTCTAAATTCCTAAAATTTGCCATCTTCAGAAACATTCTGTTTTCAAAAGATTGTACTATTGTAATGATTGCGCTATTTTCCTTTTAGCTGGCACTATTTAAATGTGTGAAATAAATTATAGGTAAGAAAAGCAGATATATTGGGGAACTAGTTTCTGACAGGATTTTCAGTTGGATGTCAAGAATTCAGGTCATTTGGGTAGCTGAATTTCCTATTACTTGGCAGGAATTAAAAAAATATTTTTTCCTAAGAAAATGTAGTCGCTATTTTTGGAAAGTGCCTGCTTTCTTTTGAAAACCCTGTCTTGGGAACATACATAAATTCACTGTTACCCTTCCTCCTTTTCTTGCTCCTGTGCTATTTCTCTTTTTCTTCTCACAGCAGGGGCTTAAAGATTTCATGATTTGGTGGGTCCTCTTTATCAAAAGGAATACAGAAAGATCTTGCTTTTGCAAATTTTATAAACACATACGACCATGTAAACACCTTTGTAGGTCCTTGAAAGGGGACTGTATAAGCCGGGGGCCTCGAAACTTCCACTTAGTAGCTTCAAGGTACTTTTACTTCTGCTTTATTTCTGAACTCTGCATCAGTGGACTTTAATACTTTCCTTTATTTCTTCCATGTGAGAGCGTGATCACATGTAGAACACGTACTCAGCTCCACAAAGTTACTGAGAGATAAAAGGATTCCAATGTAAGGAACTTGCTTCCTGGGGTCCAGGCTGTAGATTTGATTCTCTCCATCTGCTTTTCCCTCCTAGCACAATCCACATCTAGGCAGTGATCCACTTAGTTTCCTGGAAACAAACTGGGTGGGGAGTTTCTTTATCTTTGAATATGATAAAGATATCAATATCTTTGAATATTCCAAGATATCTTTATCTTGGAATATGCTTTCAAATCGCAGGTGGTTCAGTGCTAGCTTCAACCCTAATATGCATTTGGCAATTATAAATGAAAACAAAATCATCTTTGAACCCAGGAGCTCTCGGCACAAAATTAGTAGAGAAAGAAAACACTTTGGGCTTCCCTGGTGGCGTAGTGGTTGAGAGTCCGCCTGCCGATGCAGGGGACGCGGGTTCGTGCCCCCGTCCGGGAAGATCCCACATGCTGCGGAGCGGCTGGGCCCATGAGCCATGGCCACTGAGCCTGTGCGACCGGAGCCTGTGCTCCACAACGGGAGAGGCCACAACAGTGAGAGGCCCGCGTACCGCAAAAAAAAAAAAGAAAACACTTTTATTCTTGAATAAGCAGTAATCCAGAATGTGACGTATATCATAGGCAATCTGCTAAGAGACTGCAAAAACAAAAAAAACTCATCTCCTGCTATAGCCAGGTAGATACAATCCATTACATACATGTTTTTCAAATTCTAAGTAAAGAATACCTAGTCTTTAATGAAGAGAACTTGACAGTCACACATAGTTCATCCTAACTTTACCATGGTAACTGGCGTCACCATTGATGTTAGCTGATTGGCTTTATCCAGAGGAGAAACAAATGCCTAATATCTTTATGACAGGCGGTAATTTTGAACTTGGAGCAAGGTAACCGCTGCTGTTGGGTTTCTAGCTTCCCATGGAAACTGGGAGACAGGGGTGCTAGCTCCCTTGAAGTTACATTTCAAAGAGAAGGCTCCCAGGTGCTTGGGAGAGAGAGTCCTGGTCATAAAGCTGACAAAACGTCTATCTTGTTTTCAAAATGATGTGAACACACATTGGAAAGAGAGGAGAAAGTACTTAAAATTACAAATTTTCTAAGGTAAATGCTTTAAGAAAAAGGAGTGGAGGGAAATCTCTTCCCTTACTTTGAACAGGCAGAATTAAACCTCTTATTTTTAATTTGTGTTTTCCCTTATAATGTCATAGGTGAAAACCCCAGGTCACTGAGGGGACTTTATCACAATTGTCTTATGAATCGTCTTTGTGTGAGGACTTCTCCTATTTTTTTTTGTTTTTAAACTACCTGCCAGGTAAATTTTTAAAAATTTTCTTTCTTTCTTTCTTTCTTTCTTTCTTTCTTTCTTTCTTTCTTCCTTCCTTCCTTCCTTCCTTCCTTCCTTCCTTCCTTCCTTCCACTACACTGGGTCTTCGTTGCTGCCCGTGGGCTTTCTCTAGTTGCAGCGAGCAGGGGCTACTCTTCCTTGTGGTGTGCAGGCTCTAGGTGTGCAGGCTTCGGTAGTTGTGGTGTGTGGGCTCAGTAGTTGTCACACACAGGCTTAGTTGCTCTGTGGCATGTGGGATCTTCCCAGACCAGGGCTCGAGCTCACGTCCCCTGCGTTGGCAGGCAGATTCTTAACCACTGCACCACCAGGGAAAGGAGTTGTCCTATTGAACTTTGTCTTGTCTGGATAAAATGTTGTTTATCTCAGACGTTTTTTTTAATATAAACTCTTTCCAGGTACTCTTTTGATGTTGAAAACCAAATTAATTAATTTACTTTTTTTGTTATTTGTGATGATCTTTCTTGATTGATCCCATCTTGTGTCTGTAGCTCTCTAGCTATGAAAAAGAGGACCCAGGAAACCAAGTGTCACTCTCAGGCTGACAAGGTCTGTAGTTCCTACCCCTGCTGTGACTTTTCCCAGCTCTGCCAGGCTGTGCAAGATGTGTTTCTGCACAGAGAAGCCCATCCACTTCAGAAATGCATAAAACCCATTGAATTTTAAAACTGTTGTCACTTGGCCCCCACCTTCAGTAATACAATGATTACTTGACTAAAAGTGCATTGCCTATTTCTTAAACTCTATATTTTTAACCTCTCTATAATATTTGATAGCACTGATCATCATTTCCTCTTTGAAACTCTGCTGTTAGAATGGAAAGGAACCTTGGGAACGATTAGTCCATGCCTTTGTGTTACAGAAGAGAAATAGTAGCCACGAAAGTGGAAAGACTCGTACTTAGGAGGTAACTAGACACAACTCGTCTTGTTCTCGTCTCACTTCTCTGTCTCCTCCAGAAGCTGCTCTGTACTTAGCAAGAAGTATGCATCAGTCAAGTTTCCTTTGTTTTACTTTTGCTTTTCTACGTTCTCTTTCTTCCACCTGATGGCTTATATAATCAACCCTATGTGAGAAGGAAGACCATGGATTTAAGAGTAAAACAGCCTAGATTTGAATCTTTGCTCTTTTACCCCCTATCAACTTATAAACGTGTCAAACTAATCTTAGACAAGTTAAGGACCCTTTAAAGGATTTGTAAGCACAAATGCTGTTAGAGAGGAAAGACGCAATATAAATGAGTAAAGCTTGTGGTATAAGATAATATTATATGTTTAAAATCAAAGATCTAAGCCTCCATCTCAAGAAACTAGAAATGGAATAGCAAACCAAACCAAAGTATTGATAACATACAAGAAAGGAGCAAATATGTATAAAAGCAAAAAACGGATCAGTTAAATAGAAAATAAATATAGGTGAGAAAATTAACTAAACTTCCAAAACTGGTTCTTGGAAAAGATTAGTATATATCTAGCAAAACTCATCAAGAAAAAAGAGATAAAAAGATAAAATATTTACATCAGTAATTTCAAAAAAGATATCACTACAAATCTTATGAACATTAAATTTTTTTCCAGTTTTATTGACATATAGTTGACATATAACATTGTATTAGTTTAAGGTGTACAACATAAATATTTGAGAGAGATATATATATATATACATATATAGTGAGATATATATATGTGTGTGCATATATATATATAGTGAAATGATTACTACAATGAATTTTGTTAACATACATCACCTCACATAGTTACACATTTTTTTCTTGTGATGAAATTTTTAAGATCTACCCTAGTACGTTTCAAATACACAATACAGTATTGTTAACTACAGTCACCATGCTTTACGCTACATCACAGGACTTATTTACTTTATGACTGGAAGTTTGTACCTTTTGACTACTTTAACCCATTCTCCCACCCTCCACTTCTCCACCTCTGGCATCCTCCAATCTGTTGTCTGTTTCTATGAATTCAGGATTTTTTTTCGATTCTGCATATAAATAAGATCATCTTTATCTTTTTCTCTCTGGCTTATTTCACTTAGCATAATACCTTCAAGTTTCATCCATATTGTTGCAAATGGCAGGATTTCCTTCCTATTTATGGCTATATAGTATTCAATGTGATATGTGTATATAGTATAATATATATCACATTATCTTATCCGTTTATTTACTGATGGTTGCTTAGGTTTCCATGTCTTTGCTATTGTAAATAATGCTGCTTTGAACATGAAGGTACAGATATCTCTTAGGCATGGTGATTTTGTTTCCTTCAGATATAAAACCAGAAGTGGAATTGCTGGATCATATGATGGTTCTATTTTTAATTTTCTGAGGAACCTCCATATTGTTTTTCATAGTGGCTGCACCAGTTAGATCTTATGAACTTTAAAACGATAGCAAAAGAATAGCAAGAGCAACTTTGTATCAAGAAAGTTGTCAATTTAGGCTAAATACACACATTTCTTGAAAACACACTTATCAAAACTTCCTCAACAAGAATTAGAAAAACTAAGTCTAGTTTACCTAAAAAACTGCTTCTATTATTAAAATCATTGCTCTCTTCTCCTCTAAACCTTCCAGGCCCAGATAGTTTTTGTAAGAATTAACACCTGTCTTATATAAACTTTTCAAAAGAACAGAGAAAAGAAAATAGCTTCCATTTTATTCTTAAGATGGTAGCACAATCTTTTTATCAAAAGTTTATACTGGCATTACAAGAAAGAAAAAGTACAAAAGAAAGCAAAAATGCTAAATAAAATATTAGCACATAGGCATTAAAGAAATATATAAAGAATAATATACATCATGGCATTACTCCAAGAATGCAAGGAAGGTTAAGCATTCAGAAAACAATTCATGTATCTTACCATGTAATTGGGAGAGAGAGAGAGAGACAGAGACAGAGGCAGAGAGAAACAGAGCGACAGAGACAGAGAGACACAGAGAGAGACAGACAGAGAGAAATCCCATAATCAGCTGCTCAGATCCAGGAAGAAAAGAAATAAACTATGTCACAAAAAACTCAGTGAACTGGGAAGAGAGAGGTACTTCCTTAATCTAAGTAAAGAGCTTCTATTAAAGAAAAAAAAAATCCTACAGCAGATACCATAGGTAATTGTATAATATTGAAAGCTTTCCCCCTGAGTTTGGGGTTGAGAGATTGTTGCCCAGTATCATCACTGCTTTTCAACAGGGTACTGGAGGTACATCCTAGTACAGTAATGCCAGAAAAGAAATAAGAGGCATAAGGCTAAGAATGAAAGAAATATGGTCAAACATATGGAAAATCCAAATGAATCTACAAATTACTAAAATTCACAAGTGAATTTAACAACACTGAAGCTACAGTTGCTGGATATGAAGTCATTATACAAAAACCAATTACATTTCTATGTATCAAGAGCAAACAAATAGAAAATGAAAGTAAAAACAGTGCAATTTACAGTAGTGTCAAATAACATCAAATTTTTAGAAATACATCTAATAAAATTGTGCAAGACACCTACGGTTAAGATAACAGAACATCCCTGAGGAAAACTAAGATTATCTAAATAAATGGAGATATATACCATATTCATGGTTTAGAAAACAAATAATGTGTATAGCACAGGGAACTCTACTTCACTGTACAGTAGAAACTAACACAACAGTGTAAAACAACTATACCCCAATAAAAAAAAATTTTTTTAAGAAAACAAATAATGTAAAGGTATAGATTATCTCAAAGTTGATCTATCAAATGTAATCTCAACCAAAATCTCAGAAGATATTTTCAGAATACTGCCACACCCTTTTGAAGATTTATGTGGAAATGCAAAGTACCAAGACTAGTCAAGGCAATCTTGTAGAACAAAGCTGAAGGGCTTACATTTTTATATATCACTTTTTGATAAAAGTATGGTAATTAAGACAGTATAGTATTGGTATAAGAATAAACTGCCCAGAGAGCTCAGTAGAGTCCAGAAAAACTCCCAACCATTAATTGTGTAACAATTTATGACAAAGGTGCCACTGTAGTTTACTACAGAAAGGGATTTTTTTTTCAATAAACGTTGTATACCTGTGTAGAAAAAAAATATTATGACCCATACCTCAACACCATGGAGAAAGAACAATTTCAGATGGATTATAGAGCCGAATGTCAAAAGGTAATAATAAATATTCAAGAAGAAAACAGCAGAATATCTTCATGAACTTCAGATGGGCAGCAATTGTGTAAACAGGACACAAAAATTCATAGAAGGAAACATACAAAATAAATGACATGGATGAATGAATGAATGAATAAATGAATGAAATGAAAATTGAAAAAATGACAAATTGGATTACATTAAAAAGGAAAATTTTTGTTCACTAAAAAACACCGTTAAGGGATAAAAAGTTAAACCACTTAGTGGAAGAAAAGGATTTGTAATACATATGTCTCACAAAGTCTCATATCTAGAACATGTAAAGAATTTCTACAAATTAACTAGGAAGGGAAGGACAACTAAAAAAAAATGGGTAAAAGACTGGCATGCACTTTACAAAAGAGAATAGTAAATAGTCCACAGACTTATGAAAAGTACTTAATTTCATTCATCATGAGGGAAATGCAGATTAAAAGCATGACGTGATACTATTATACCCCCATCGGAATAACTAAAATAGGAGGAAAAAGAAGGAAGAGGGAAGGTGAAAACTGGGTATAGTTAGAATACTCTTCCGATGGGGTTGTAAACTGGTACAGTCACTCTGGAAATATTTTTGACATTATCTAACTAAGCTGAATATATATGTACCATATAACCCAGCAATTCTACTCCTCAGCTAATTCTCATAAGAAAATGCATGGATGTTCACCAAAAGATGTACACCAGAATGTTACAGCAGCATTATTTGAAATAGCCAAACACTAGAAAAAAACTGATGTCTCTCAGCAGTTGAATAGGTAAACAAAATTGCCATATTTGTGAGTAGAATTCTGTACCACAACCAGAATGAGCAGGCTACAAATAGATAGTACAATGTGAATGAACCTCAAAAATACAATGAGGGCGATAGAAGCCACACACACAAAATAAATTGTATATTATTTATGTAAAATTCAGAAACAAGCAAAAATAATCTATACGCTCGAGTCAAGATAGCAATGACCTTGCCGGCGGGGGGGGGGGGGGGGGGGGGACATTACTGGGAAAGGGCCCGGGGGCTTTGGAAGTGTTGCCAGTGATCTGTTTCTTCATGTGAATGCATCTTTGTGCAAATTAATTTCTTATTTGTGAAAACTCATCAAGCTGAACTTGAATTGTTTGCCTTTTTCTAAAAATTACGTAAGTGGACAGTTGATGGCCCGTTTAGAGCTGGCATCCATCATGCATCTTTATCATGTTATTGTTTGGTAAAAAGGTAGGCCCTGGTGTAGCACACAATCTCCTAGTTTTTCAAGAGAAATTAAAAATGTGAACTTGTAAGTAAATCCTTCTTATTTTTAAATGGTAGCAAAGAATGCAGATGAAAACAACCACAAAAGCAATAGGGGCCAAAAAAAAAAAAAAAGTCACAATTTTTTAAGCTGGCTTTGAAATCCACGTCCCAGCTGTGTAACAGAGATGACACCTCACTACTCAATATTGGTTTCAACACTTAAATGAAGAAATGTACACAGAAGTTTTCAAAAAAAAATGCCTGGTGTACAGCAAGTGATTAATAAATGGTGGCTATTGATCTGTTGCTATTGTTTTTATTGTTGCTGTTTGGAATCATAACCTGTCTCTTAAAATTTATCTTATTCTTTATGTTGATGGACATTTCTACTGAATCTCACACCATTACTATAATAGCATCACATCTAAACTAATATAGGGTGGATGTTCAATACGATTTTGTGGCTTAAATATATTTAATTTGGTGGGTTAATAATGACCTATATTTATGTATGCTAAAATTTCAGAATAGTTGACATTATTCAGTGGTATGGCCTATATCATGGAATATTGTATTAATGTTAAGATTCTGGAAAGCATGGAAAATGTAGGACTTAATTATAGATGATTTAGGCTAGTTATAGAGGATTTGTAGGCAGCTGGAGTCAAGTAAGTGAATCATTAAAATACATGTAAAATGTGTTTCCTAGGCAGATGCTAAGAATAGGTTCTCAATATTCCTTCTGCCGTTTGTGAACTCTGTCTGGCCTTCTCCACATTCCTTTCCAATAGTCCCGAGCAACATCTATAGGTCAGGAGGGAGTAGTCTCACATGTGCTACCACTGGCTCATCCTCTTGTGCCACCCCTCAGCACCTTTAGTCTTTATTCTTTTCAGCTCTGGTGACATCTCTCCTTCTCTAGTCCTGGCTGAAAGGTACTACTGGTCCCTGCTGCAGCTGAAATCCATAGTCATACCCACAAATACGCTGACGTGCACTAATGAAGATGTTAATGTCTGTGTCAAGGGCATCTTATCACAGCAGAAACAATCACCATTGTATCCTACTGCTGGAGAAGAAGCGATGCCCTGACACCTTGTACCAAGGCACTTTCAGATTTCAGTTGCACATTTACTTGTAACCCTTTTACCATTTACAGGAATCCCAGGGAGTTGCACTGGAGCTAGGTCTAAGCACCAACACATGATACTATGCAGGGAATAGGGAAATGGCTGGAGAGAGATACGGAGGGAAAAACACAGGAGCCCCAGAGACAAAGAAAGTGGGGTGACAAACCTCATTAGTTGCAGGGAGAAAAAGTGCCTTCAAAAGGGAATTGATGTCGTTAATGTGCTGATTTCAACCAGGCTACATACCGCATCTGACACAAACAAGCACAGACAAGAGATCATTGAGTTAGGGGCTCAGAACTCTTGTTTTGACCCTGATATGAGAGATCTGACAGCATCAGAGAAAACTGATGTATCCACCGGGGCCATTGCAGCTCTAGAACCTGGTTGTGCTGACACTGTACTTCTGTTTCATGTTCGTCCCTCCAGGGGAGATTGGTTCTTCCATGGAGACAATGTTTTCCCGATTTTAACTTCAGCACATTAGATCCTTAGAGACCCCCCCAATCCAAATCATTTGTTCTCCCAGTTACAAAACTGACAGATCAGTTAAATAATTTGTAGAAATCACTCAGCTAATTAAGAGCAGAAATAAGTCTAGATTTTAGATCTTTGATGTTTAGTTGAATACTCCATCACTATATCACTATTAAGGATTTTTGCTGATCCTTACTTGAGAATGGGTTTACTCAGAAGGACGAATGAAATAAACCAGAAAGAAAAGCACTAGTAATTGTGTCACTTCACTATTTTTTTTTTTTTCCTGCATGAGCTACCCTGAGTACATTGGCATGAACAGCATTGAGCATGTTCTAATCCACTAAGGGAGAGGGTAAGAAAGTCAGCTCTGTTCTGTCCAAGCAAGAGCTCTTATCTTGTTCTGCTTGTTGCATGTTGCAAGTTTTTAAAATATTTAAATGAACCACTTTGTAAGTGGGGTCCAAGTCTAGCCATGGAGAACATCTAATAAATATGGCAGAAGATGTTAAAAATTAAGGATAAATGTCATCCTTGTAATAAACATGAGGAAAAGTATACACGATACAACAGTGTGACTTTGAGCTTATTCCACTTCATAATTATGTACACCAATATGAAAACGATGCATATGAGATTCATTTATAAGATATACCATGAGGTGAGAAATGTACAGACCTGCTTTGATGATGATTCTTTCAATAAGTAGAAAGAGACTCATTGAAAATGTAACAGTCAGTTTGACTTATTTCTCTCATGGTTTAGCCTGCCTCGGTCTATGAATAATTCTTTCCTTAGGTACAGAGGAAAATACAGTGTTGGAGAACGTTACTTATTTAGCATTTCAAATTCTTTGAAATAAAAACCACATACCCAAATGCTATCCTAAGTGGAAAAGAAGAAGAAATATGAGTCTAAGTACAACATAAAAATAGCTCCATGCCTTTGCATTGTTCTTGAGAAAGTCAACTTCATACCTGTGTACTGTGTACATAGACTATGTTTCTGGTGAACACGTTCATGTATTTCTTAAATAGGACAGGACTAAAGCCAATGTGTTTATCTGCTTTTTGATACTTTTGTGTTTTAAGATGATAGAACATTCATTTTAAAAAACCAAGCAAGACTAACACGTACAAAGAAGAGAATATCACCTGACCATGCAACACTCAGAGATAAGCCCTGTTTGTCTCCTGCTAAATAGTCATCTCTATGTATACATTCGTGTACACACACACACACACACACACACACACACACACACACTTTGATGTCAATAGAATCTTACAGAATGTGCTCTACAGAACCTCCCTTTATATCTGTCAATAAACACACACATTTTATAGGAAGATGGATAAGTTTGTCCATGAATGTGTATTTGGAATCATCTTTTTAAACTGAGCTTCAGCTGTACATGCTTTTAACAGACTAGCAAAGTGAATACTACTTAGTAATATGATACTGAATGAGAATATTTTAGAGCGTGACTACCAAATAGCTATGATTAGATACTGTTAACTGGAAGGTAAATCTGCATGTGTGTTACCTATATTCTTTTTCAAAATTTGTATTATGAAAATTTAAACAAAAATAAAGATAACTGTACAGTGATCACCCACATACCACGCCTAGGCTCATCAATTCTCAGCATTTTGCTGTATTTTTTTTGTCTGTCTGCCTATCTATCAATCTCTCAATTTAATCTCTTTGATGGTTTTTTTCCGGAGCATTATAAAAACAACAGGACACTTTGCTCCTAAAGACTTCAACCAGAGTGTACAAAAATTATGAACATTCTCCTACATTCACATTTGTATCCTCATAATGCCATTACCACATACCTAATAAAATTACCATACAATCCCGAATATCATTTAATATTGAGAATTGACTTTTTCTAAAAGCCAACTTTCAAAAGCTAGAAAAAAATTTCCTTTTAATTACAGTTGGACACACAGCTGTGTACAGTTTTGCACACAATCTCCTTTGCACGTGATTTGTTGTGGACATCTAGTATCTACGGTGTGTTGACATTTGTGAGCTTCAAACCAAAACAGCTGTTTCTACCATTGTCATGGAAACACTGCCTGTTTGTGGGATTCACCCCTTTATCCAGAAACCCAAAGTGCATTTGCATTCTCAGGCAGAGCATCGCTGTTTTCAAACACAGTACAACATGGACCTGGTTCTTATCTTTCAAAGAAACAAAAATTAAAGTAAACAGCGAAAAAAAGAAACAAAAAAGCTGGTTTGCAGGGATCTTATTCCTTTGGATCTGTTGGGACCAGGAGGGTAAATCCTATAGAATGAATTGAGTTCCTTCATTAGTCTTTAATCAGGTGACTAGGGTCAGAATATACATTTTCCTTCACCATATACTTGAGACTGTAAGTCATTTCGTCACTGGCATGGTCCTGTTCGATGTCCCCCCGCCCTTTTCTTTGCAATCATCACTTTTCCATTGAATGGACACTCAGTGCCATGGTAACAGGGGGGGCTCTCTCCCTCACTCATTTATTTCTAGGCGTAGTAGGCATTTCAACCCACTCTAGATGTCCTCAAATCATACCTCTTATTTAAATGAGGAAGGATCCTGTCCAGAGGTAGGATGTATATGTCAGCTGGGGGCAGGGATGGGTGTGAGCCCTGGCTGTGTGTCAGGGAAGCTGCAGTCCCCACCGTGCATGAAACACACACGTGAGGGAGATCTATTGCCACGTGAAGGGCTGAGCATTTCTGCTTCCCGCCTCTGCCACGGCCTCAGGGTCTCTACCTGGCGCCGAACTCCGCTGCCCGGCTGTGATCTTGGTGCCGGGCCTCACCTGGGAAGCAGCCTGTGCTTCCTGCTCCAGCTCCGCCTCCACCGGCCCTGGAAAGCAGCCCACAGGTGGGCAGGGCAGGCCCAGCATGCAACCGGCCCCCGGTCCCACTCACAGAGGCTTCACCAGGCAGCTAGAGAGGCCTGGCTGCGAGCCCGCAGGTATTGTGAACAAGCGAACCGTTGACTTCCTGTGAGTATCTCACCTCTGATCTCAGCAGAGGGGCTGCCCCTTCTTCACAGAGGAAGTGCTCTCAGCGCCCTGGAGGTACTGCTCCAAGGAGCTCTGAGCTGTGGGTGAGGAAGGCATCCTGCAGGAAGACAAAGGGCCATATTCCCACTGGTCAGGTCCCCCGGGGCCTCTGTTCTCTCTGTTCCTAACTTAGAGCCAAAGTCACGGCTCTGTGGCTCCCAAGGTTCACAGCACACACTTTGCAGCTGCACCGCCCGGGGGTGGGGAAGCAGCGGAGCATCGCGGGCTGAGCTCACTTCCGCCCACATCAGAAGCAGCGAGGTTTGTGGGGAACTACACTTGAGCCCTCCATTAGCTGTTTTGCATCTTCTAAACCGAGATGCAGCTTCCTACACCATGTGCTGGTGGGGGCCACGTGTCCACGATGTGGAGGGTCGGCGCCCTGAAAGTGCTGAGGTTTTGAGACGTCTTCCTTCCTCACCCTGGCTTCCCAGGGACCTTCTGCAGCGGAAAGGAATGCTGCTCCCCAATCCCTCCCGGAATCTTACGTCCCTAGATGCGTTCTGAGTGCTTGGAGGAAGAAACAAAAAAAACAAAAACAAAAACGCACACAAAGAAAGACAAAGAAAGGAAGAGAGAAAGAGCACATATAAACCAAAGGTTTATTAGAAGATAAAAGAAGATAATTTTTTTTTTTTAAAAAGGGAAGTTACCAAATTGTACATTCTTGAGGGAAAATGGAAATGAGATGGTAGCAGAGAGGAAGAAAACACGAAGCATTTATAAGATACAGAACAGGAGCAGCTGGAATGAAGAATAGGGAGATCTTTACTTTTGTCACCTTTTAAGTTTGAATAGTCTGAGAGTTTTTCATTTCTCCCACTCCTGGGGACAGTCTCAAATGTATTGATGAGGCGTCTTTAGCAGTTTTGGCTTCTGGTTTCTACCCTCAGCCTCCTGGCCTTTCCTTAGCCCGGGCTCTTTGGTGTCATGAGGAGTGTCCCTTTACCTAAGCTATTGGCAGATCGATTTACCTCTTCTGCCCCTGCTTAGAATGCTTTGATGATCCTTCACTGCCCACAGGCTGAAATCCAAACCACTAGTGTCACATCCAAGGCCTCTCCTGACCTGAGAAGGGCCCATCTCTCCAAATTCCTCCTCTGCACGTGGCGATTCTGTGACTTGGAAACGCTTGCAGCTCTCCAGACAAAGAGCTTTGCTGAGAACCTGGGTGCAGAGCGTTTGTACCTGCCACCCCTCCCCCACCCAGCTTGCTGTCTCCTTTGGGCACCTTCTACTGTCAACTCAGCCATGGTGGATCACTTCCTCCTTCAGGCCACAGTCTTGTTCAACTGTTATCACACTGCATCTGAATTACTTGTTTATATGTCTGTTTTCACTACTAGATGGTGAGCTGCTGGTGGCAGTGGACTTTGTGCCTACTTGTCCTTGTGTTCTTATGTCCTATCACCACGCCTGGAATAGCCCTGATATAATTCCAAAAGTATTAGATAAAGAGTAAAGAAATGAATATTCCACTGCAAGAAAGGCTTTTTCCATGTGGTGACTCAGGACAATTTCTGTTGCAACTTTCACAAAATTGGACTTCATCTAATTGAAGCAAAGACGTAATTTGGGGGCTAAGGTAAGATAAAACATTTAGGAATATTACTAGATGAGCTATAACTCAATGGAGCATACCAAAATGTCATGTGTTTCCACATCTCTTACTTCCCATCCCTACGGTTGCATTTAAGCTGTTTTTCTTTTTTTAAAATTTTTACTGGAGTATGGTTGATGTACAATGTTGTGTTAGTTTCAGGTGTACAGCAAAGTAAATCAGTTATACATATACATATATCCCCTCTTTTTTGGATGCTTTTCCCATATAGGTCATTACAGAGTACTGAGTAGAGTTCCCTGTGCTATATAGTAGGTTCTTATTAGTTATCTATTTTATGTATAGTAGTGTGTATATGTCAATCCCAGTCTCCCAATTTCCCCTCCCCCCTCCCACCCTGGTAACCATAAGTTTGTTTTCTACATCTGTGAGTCTATTTCTGTTTAGTAAATAAGTTCATTTGTACCATTTTTTTAGATTCCACATATAAGTGATATTGTTATGATACTTGTCTTTCTCCGTCTGACTTGCTTCACTTGGTGTGACAATCTCTAGGTCCATCCATGTTGCTGTAAATGACATTATTTCATTCTTTTTTATGGGTGAGTAATATTCCATTGTATATATGTACCACATCTCCTTTATCCACTCCTCTGTGTTTAGACTTGTAGGTTGCTTCCACGTCCTGGCTACTGTAAATAGTGCTGCAATGAACATTGGGGGTGAATGTATCTTTTCGAATGATGGTTTTCACCAGATATATGCCGAGGAACTTTAGGTTTAGAATGGGTATGTTAGCAAAAGAGGGTCCAAACTCCAGCCTCTTTTATTTTTATAATTTTCAGTCTAGAAGAAAAAAAAGAGTGAGAGTTCTTTCTCAGAAATACCAAAGTCGCTTGAACCAAATTGTCTCTGACTGGTATGTGTGGCAGTTGTGGAACCAATTTCTCTGGCCAGGAGGATGCTCTACTCAGATGGCCTCAGGCATGAGTTCTGTGCTATACCTGTCTGTCAGCTTCCCCAGAGCCCCGGGGGGCTGAGAGTGGAGAGATGGATACACTCAAAGCGTTACCAGAAGACGAAAGAATTAAAGCTGGGTGACAAAAACAATAGATCCGTGAAGATAGGGTAATAAAGGAAACACTTTGCTCTCTTAAACCTAGGTTTGGGAAGTTGAGAACTTCATCTGTTGCCTCACTGCTAATGGCAAAATCAGAAAACAAACCTTCTATTGGATTTTCACATAATGCATATCTTTCAATGTGATTTTTAAATGGAAACTCTGCTCATTTTATTAATGGAGTTTTGTCTACGGCCCCAAGAAAATTACTTATTTTGATCAGTACAGTCAAAATTGTTGATTCATGTGACCCAAGGGAAAAGGGCATTTGTAAGGGATAAGACCAGTGAGATGGTCACCAAGTTTTCAAAAAACATTAAATGTAGCTTTTCATTGTCGTCTTTGTTGTAAGGGCTATCCCAGTTAGATTATTTACCACTGCTTAACAAACTACGGCCAAAATTAGGGCTTAAAGCACATTTTTATTATCATATCTCATGCTCTGGGAACCAAGAACTTGGATAGGGCACAGTGCAGATGACTCATCTTGCCCTGATAGCTGAGGTCTCAGCTGGGAAAGCAAATGTCTGAGGGCTGGAGCAATTGAGGGCTCATGAACATCTTTTTCTCTCTCTGTCAAAAGCATTCTGCAGCCTGTTGTACAGCCTGTGAGCTAAGAAAGGTTTTTTTTTTTTTCTTTTCTTTTCAGAATGTCCCACAAAACAGCTGAATATACCTCTGTGAAGACAGAAGGCAACAATGCTAGCTCTGTGAATTGTCTCTTCTTCTCGTGCGAATCCTAAACTGTCACCGATCGACAGAGAGGAGCTCAATGAGAAGACAAGAAAGGTTTTAAAATTTATTAATGTTTTTTTAAAAAAATATGAAGAATAAAGCTCCATGAAGTCTGAAAGTTATATGAGATTCAAATTTGTATCCATACATAAAACTTTATTGGCACACAGTCACACACACTTGTTTAAATGTTGTCTACTTTCTGTCTACTCTCTTTAAATGTTGTCTATATTCTTCAAAACACTTGCTATCTGACCCTTTACAGAAAATTTGCTGCCCTCTACTGTAAATGACCTCCACATGTGGCTGTCATAGTAGGCTCAAGGCTTCAAGGGTGAGTATTCAAGAGACAGGACGTGGAAGCCGCCATTTTCTTAAGGCCTCTCCTATCGTTCAAATCTTGTCAAAGAGAGTGTGACCATCTTTCATCTCTCTCGCTTGACCTACAGCCTTTTTCCAAAAGTGGCAATTTTTGCAGGGCAGAGGGCCTTTGTTGAATTATTTTTCCCTAAGTCAGTGAACATGTTCATGATTACAGTTCAGTTATTAAAGCGATAACATCTCTTTGCCTCGATGTCTAACTTGGGGAGAAAAAAAGCTAGTTCCATCTTACTTTCATCTTTAGTTTGGAAATGAGGATCCAGTGGAGAACTGGAGATTTTAGAATACTAATTGCTCTCCGTGTTCTGACCTCCTTCTAATAAACTTGAAAACTTTGGTAAGTTTTCTATGGTAAGTTTCTGATCTTACCATAGGGCGTATTCATAATTCATCCAGATGTTTCCAAATGAGGGTAACTGATTCCTTTTTAATGAAGTTACTGATTATTAAATAGGTCCCCTTGACTTTCCACTTCATGCCAAATCACGATGAGATGGGGTTTCATCAGCTGGTCACCCTTTCATGTGTTCAGAGTGGAGGATGGCGTCTCAGTGTGATTCTAGAAAGTGGGAGGGTAGCTTCCTTTGACAGTCTTCCCAAAGCACAGTTCCTCTCCCAAAAGAAACAAAGGTCAAACCCCCTAGCAGTCCTTCTGAGCCAACTGATTACATATGACAGCAAACTCCATTGACCCAAACACAGGTGCTGCCCGTAGGCCTGGGGCAGATTCCTTCAGCTTTGTGATTCTCAAACACTTGTACGCAGTTATTAAATAGTTAACTAAGAGGTTGGAAAAGGTGGGCTTGCAGAGTTTTGAAAGCCATGTTTAAAAGTGGTTACAAATTACAGATTGACATATTTTGGAAATTGGACTAGAATATCATTTGGAAAAAGTTAGCATTTTAATTTTTGCTTCTCTTGCCACTATTAAGGTTCATTAAGAAACTACCTTAAACTTTTCCCAGATGAGACAATGATGGATTTAAGCCCCCAAATTAGGGCTTAAAGCAATTTATTATTATCCTATAACACTAGCTATAGAAGCTAATATGTGAGAGAGAATTTTATACGTAGAAAAAGGTGGAGTATTTCCCTTAAGTAAAGAAATAAGAAAAAGACTGGCTAAGGGGTCAGAGAGCAAGTAAGTGGGAAACCCAAGTATAGCAATAAGTCCTTCTGGCTCCTGGATCAATGTCTAGATCACAGGCTGTGTTCTCTAAGAAACTAACATTTCATGTATAAGACATGGTGCTAGATGCTTGACATTCACTTCATTTAGTTCAGGTTCATATTCAGTAAAGTAGTAGCTACCGTTTTATATTGAGAAACTGTGCTAAGAAAAAGTGCCACTACATGTAGATAGCACAGTAATTTTTTTTTTTTTTTTTTTTTCGGTACGCGGGCCTCTCACTGTTGTGGCCTCTCCCGTTGCGGAGCACAGGCTCCGGATGCGCAGGCTCAGCGGCCATGGCTCACGGGCCCAGCCGCTCCGCAGCATGTGGGATCTTCCCGGACCGGGGCACGAACCCGTGTCCCCTGTATCGGCAGGCGGACTCTCAACCACTGCGCCACCAGGGAAGCCCCACGGTAGCTTTTTATAAGATCTCAAAACTTAGTGGCAGCAGTTAAATTTTCAGGAAGGAAAGCTGACTCAAAAGAGTAAGCTGTCGGGCTTCCCTGGTGGCGCAGTGGTTGAGAGTCCGCCTGCCGATACAGGGGACACGGGTTCGTGCCCCGGTCCGGGAAGATCCCACATGCTGCGGAGCGGCTGGGCCCGTGAGCCATGGCCGCTGAGCCTGCGCATCCGGAGCCTGTGCTCCGCAACGGGAGAGGCCACAACAGTGAGAGGCCCGCGTACCGCTAAAAAATAAAAAAAAGAGTAAGCTGTCTATATATTATGCTATATCTCTATCTAGCAAATTTATTTATGTTAAAGTTTCCTCACATGAAAGAGAAATGCACCTCTTTCATTTATTCACTTATTCATCTTCTTGTTCTTGTGTACCGTCATTCCTTCACTAACAGACATGTACTGGGCACCTTCCAGAAGACAGACACGGTTCCTGGCACCAGTGATTCAGTGATGGACAAAGCAAGCAGATCCCCTGCCCTTATGGAGCTTACATCCAAGTGGGGAAGATGGATGAAAGGTTAGTAAATAAATGGACAAATAAAAATATCATAATTATTGGAAGATGTTACAAAGGGAAAGAGTACGGGGGTGAAATAAAGGAACAAATCAGAGTTGGGGATCTTTCTTAGGAAGGATGGTCAGGGAAGGCCTTTCTGATAGTCAAGCCATGATGTGAAAAAGAGAAGGATTTGGTGATGGGAAGTAGGAGAGAAGGAACATAGTAAACAACACACGTCATGGTCAATGTTGGGGGAGGACAAACATGGGAGAAACATGGAGCGAAAAGTCCACAGGGTCAAACGTGAGATCCAGGCTGGAACTTACAGGGCTCTATGGGGTTTGGATTTTATTTGAATTGCAAACAGAACCTTTAAGCAGGTTTAAGGCAAGGACCTATCACGGGCTTATTTACATTTTAAGAAACTCTCTTGCTGCCTTGTGGAGGCTGGCTTTGAGCACAGCAGGAGTGGAAGCCAAGAGTCAGGTCAGGAGGCTGTGCCCGTCCTCCAGGAGAGAAGGGGTGTTGTACAGACATGGCGGTGGTGCGGGTGGGAAGAAGTACATGAAATGGATACGCGTTTTAGACGCAGGACTGAGAAAACTTGCTTCTGGATTGGGCTCGGTGGCTTGCGATGACGCTGGAAAATGAGGATGACTTTTGGGTACCTGGCCTGAGTAGCTGGGTAGGTGGTGGTGCCCTTCACCAAGGCAAGAGCGTACTGGGGCAGGAGGGCGGGTTTAGGGGGGTGAATCGAGAATTCAGGGTCCGCGTGGTTGTCGGTGGAACACAACCTTGTCACTTTAGGCAAAAGGAAACAGGGGCACAGAGGTAAGGTTCAGCCCTCAGGTAGAAAATATGGATGAAGGCTTGAATCAATGGAAATCAACAGCGTTTTAATTCAAGGGAGTCCATGAGATTGTCTTGGGAGAGAGTGTAGAGAGAGAACAGGACCACTGACTGCAATGTTGAGAAGTTGGATAGAAGAGATTGGATATTAAACCCCTGAACAATTACTTTTTATATTATAAGTGTTTGCACTGTTTATTACTTCTGAGAGACAGGAAGATAGGTTTGATTGAAAATGTTTCATGATTCTGTGTCATTTCTGTTTCCCTTTGAGTTGCATAGAGTTGCATGGATTTGCAAGTGAAAACTCCTTAGTGTAGAATTTGGGGGAGTTGGGTTGGGTTCAAGTTCTGAAACTCAAGACTTGGGTTCAAATTTAAGTTCCGTCTCTTACAGTATAAATGAACTAGGGGAAGTTTCTTTACTAATCTGGGCCTGAAAACGTGACGACATAATACTACCCAGCCCCATACTGGTGCTCTGATCCCACGAGAAAATTCAAATTAATGTGAGAACAGTGCTTGATGAATATATTACAACTGCTACTACTACTATTACTACTCTTATCAGTGTTTGAGAAAACATAACTAATTAAAGCCAACTCTTTCCTCTTGGTACTTTAAACATAATCTCATTCTATAGAATTGTTCAGGTACATGATATTTTTCCATTTTCATGCCAGATCATCTTTGTGATCTTGCTTAGTTTACAAAGATTTTTTTTTTTACCATGAAAATTTACTACCTTACATATTAAATATACCCTCAATTCACAGAAAACTAAAGTATCAAGGTTATTTGACAGGTAATAAGCGGTCTCAAATGCCATGCTTCTCCTGTAAAACAACTTACATTTGCAGGGTAATATTCCTTTGGCACCCAGAAAACCCAGTGCTTGACAATCATCTCAAGAAAATGAAGATAATTCTTCAGATCTGAGCATATCCTAAAGGTTTGAAAATTCTTATATTCATCAAAAAATTGAACACATACATACGCCTATGTACATATCTTATGTTATAGTTAACTGTGCATTTGTCCTTTTCCTCCCTGGCCTGAACTCCTAGAGGGTGTGGATAATATCCCACTCGTTTTCCTTTGCACTGTACTCTGCACATAGCAGTTTTTAACACTCTCTTTTTTTCTACGTCCAAGTTCTCCTGGTTTTTTCTTATCCAAACCCAGGGTATTTTGGGCAAAAATGTCTAGCTGTCCTCCCAAACTTATACTTATTCTCCTTTTCCATAGTATAGAGTTGCTGCAGGCAGGTAGATTCCCACCTGGAGACATTGTCCCAGTCTGCAGTTTCCCATTACCCCTCCCCCATTGTATCTGGATCTGATCATTGTCATTAGAATGGGTGGCGAAGCGATATGTGCGCTTCCAGGACAAGGCCTTAAGGATTGTGTGGGCCTTATGCATGCTTTCTTAGCCCTTCTCCCACTAAGTGCGGACAACGCCGAGGCCAGGGGATTGTGAAGCCGCAAGATAGAAAGGACCTGGTGCCTGAATCACTGTGTGGAGAAGATCAGCTTCCAACCCTGGAACGCCACCTTGGACTGTCTTTTGAGGCAGAAATAAGCTTTCACTGCGTTTGAGCCTTTATACATTTGAGAGTCTCTTTGATCCAGCAGGAAGTGTTAACCCTAACTAACGGAGTGCTTATTAGGAGGAAAGGGACTTCCATCAAAACAGAGCTACATCTTTGGAAGATGGTTTTGGTGTTACATGCTCTTTTATTTCTTCCTGCATACGGTGCAGAAAATGAACTTGTCTTTGAAAACAGGAAGAATAAGGGTGTCCTCCTCAGCAAGTACAGATCTTCCTTCACTTACGATGGGGTTATGTCCTGATAAACTCATCGTAAGTTGAAAATATCATAAGTTAAAATGCATTTAATACATCAAACCTCTTGAACATGATAGCTTAGCCTAGCCTACCTTTACTGTGCTCAGAACACTTACATTCTAGCCTACAGTTGGACAAGATCATTTAACACAAAGCCCAGTTTATAACGAAGTGTTGAATATCTCATGTAATTGATTGAATGCTGTACTGAAAGTGAAAAACAGAATGGTTGTCTGGATACAGAATGGTTGTGAGTGTATTGGTCTTTTACCCTCCTGATCTCATGGCTGGAGCTGTGGCTACCCCCGGCCAGCATCAGGAGAGAGTGTCGTATAGCATATCACTAGCCAGGGAAAAGATCAAAATTCAAAATTTGAAGTATGATTTCTAATGAATGTGTATCATTTTTGCGCCATCGTAAAGTCAAAAAAAAAATCATTAAGTCAAACCATCGTAAGTTGGGGACTGTCTGTCTATATAGCAGATATGATTCTGTGACCTTAATTCAAGTGTCCCAAAATTATCACAGTTCTTTATTTTCTGTAACTCAAACTAAATCTAACCTTCTACCCATTTTATACCAGGAAGGGTGGAAAATTTAATCCTCATCTCAGGGCTGCAAAAAAGTCCTGAGAGGCTTAGGCAGCCCAGGAGCATCAGGAAGGATGCAGCGGTTATTCAATCATTTAACAACTAATGAGAGTATACCTCTGCCTGCGGGCTGAGGTAGCAGACCTCATGGGACATATGGTTTGGTGGTAGAGAAAGAAATGAATCAAATAATCACCCAAACAATGTGACGGGCTCCATGAAGTAGATGAAATAAATACTGGGAGAGCAATGGGAGGTTATTTGGTCTAATCAGAGAAGTAAAGGAATACTTCCCAAGACAGGGATGATTGGTCCTACCTGTAGGATTAAAAGAATGTTGCCAGATGGGGGAGAGTGTTTAAAGCAGAGAGGACACTATATATAAAATCTTTTACCTGGATAAAGCTACGGTAAACAGGAAGGTCTGAGCCAATGTCTGTATGACTAGGGTGAAAAATTGGGTTTGTAGAGGAGTAGAAATCTGGACCATGCAAAGCCATTGAGGTTCTCTTAAGCATTTTTCTTTCAATCCTAAATTCTGTGGAAAAATATTGACAGAATCGGGGGCGGATGCCCAAGATACAATTTCATTTAGAAAAGACCTCTTGAATACAGAGTGGAGAATGAATTGGCAAGTGAGAAATAATGTTAGAGCAGATATAGGCAGAGCTGTTAGGAGGTCACTTTTTTAAAATTAATTAATTAACTAATTAATTAATTTTTGGCTGTTTTGGGTCGTCTCTGCTGTGAGCGGGCCCTCTATAGTTGCAGCAAGCAGGGGCCACTCTTCGCTGTGGTGCGCAGGCCTCTCATTGCGGTGGCCTGTCCTGTTGCGGAGCATGGGCTCTAGGTGCAGAGGCTTCAGCAGTTGCAGCACGCAGGCTCAGTAGTTGTGGCACGCGGGCTCCAGAGCGCAGGCCCAGCAGCCGTGGCACGTGGGCCTAGCCACTCCGCAGCATGTGGGATCCTCCAGGACCAGGGATCGAAACCGCTTCCCCAGCACTGGCAGGCGAATTCCCAACCACTGCGCCACCAGGAAAGTCCCTGTATTTTAAATGTTTATTCAAGAGGTGGTAGTCCCTTGGCTGGTGGTGTAAATGGAGAAAAATTGAGAAATTTTAGATCTACTTAGGAAGTCATATGGAGAGAAGTTAGTGATGGATTGGAGGAAGTGAGTTTCGAGAATGACACCGAGGTTTCTATTTTCACAACAGAATGGCTGGTGGTGCCACAAACTGAGGTAGGAAACTCTAGAACAAAATTGTATTTGGGGGAGAAAGATTATGAGTTGAACTTGCATCTTCTGTTTCCCACGGGTTATCATGGATGTGTCCACTGGGTCCATTTTCTAAGCCTGTCAGGTCCCTTGAATTCTAGCTATACTCCCAGAGTTCTAATTTTGCTAGGCTCCCTCAATGACATCTTGTGACACAGCCTATTATAATGTCATGGGAGAGAGAAAAGGATACAAAAGTCAGGGTAAGAGAGAAACCAAAGGCCAGCCTGTAGGGAAAGCTGAGTGTGGGTCTCTCACACACGTGGCTCACAAAGTCACAGACCCCCGTATCTCTCCTTACTCCCCTGAGAAAGCTGGCTTCTCAGAAATCACATGTGCACTAGGAAGTACTTTGCACAACTCAGTGCCCCAAATGGCAGATTTTCTCACCCTTCTTATTCTCGGAAGCAGCATCTCTGACGCTTCAAGGTAGGCAGTCTTGCAGCTAGCATAGCTTTTTGTTCTTCAGTTGGCAAGAAAGATGTGGAACTTGGATATCTACGGTATCGACCTAGTTCCTCCTGGGCAACGTACCCCAGAGGACATTTGGCGTGAAGCACTCCGTGGACACAGGTGTTCCATGACTGTCCTACTGCAACAGGGGCTATAGGGGGAGGGGCTGGAAGACAAGATTCCTTGGAGAAGGTGGCCTCAGGTGTCTCCACCAGTGGGCCTTATTCAAGCAAACAAAATGCTTTATGAAAAGCATTTCTGTTTACCAAATTTTAAAAAATCATACTGGAGTCCACTGCCCTCACAGTAGCAGGTTGGGTCTTCCCTGGCCATCCAGTGGTTAAGACTCCACACATCCACTGCAGAGGGCATGGGTTTGATCCCTGGTCAGGGAACTAAGATCCCCTATGCCGTGCGGCCAAAAAAAGAACAAAAATAGCATGTTATATCTCACATTATCCACCTAAAGACGTCTTCAAGATCATGTCCAAGTGACACCCCCATAATCAGAGCTCACATGTTAAATGTAACCCAGTCAGAGTAGAGAATGAGTCTTTTTTAATGAATCGGTTTTAATTGAACTGTAGTTGATTTACACTGTTGTGTTAGTTTCAGGTGTACAGTAAAGTGATTCAGTTATACACATGTATATCTATTCTTTTTCATATTCTTTTCCATTATAGGTATTACAAGATATTGAATACAGTTTCCTGTGCTCTACAGTAGGACCTTGTTGTCATCTTCTTTATGTGTTTTACTAACTGGCCAAAGTGATGTGCAATGACTTTAAGATGCCAAGAGGCTGACTGTTGAGATTTGCAACAGATTGAATTTCTAGGAGGACATTACATCAAATCTACACATTTTCTCACGTGCTTGGCCCTTGTTTTATTTAATTTAGTTTTGTGGGGTTCAGTCCATATCTCCTCTGACACTATTTCCTTTATGACTTCATGGGACAAACTTGAAATATCTGCATGTCCATATTCTTTGACATTTTGAAATTGGCTGTGAGCTTTTTGAAAGAACTTTTTTTTTCATTGTTTATCATCCATTATTTATTTGGATTAATTTCAAGCTGGATTCAGAAATTTTAACTTCAACTCAGGTGAACAGCAAAGTGATTCAGTTATACCCATACAGGTATCCATTCTTTTTCAAATTCTTTTCCCGTTTAGGTTATTACTGAATATTGAGCTGAGTTCCTTGTGCTATATAGTGGGTCCTTGTTGGTTCTCTATTTTAAATATAGTACAGACTTTTAGAAATTTTTTTATGGAAAAATAAGTAAAACGCAGACTACTATTTAACAATATTTTCAAATAATAAGAGCTAGCAAGAAAGAAACCATTGCTTTTATACTAAGTTGATGTTGAAGAGTTTGAGCCTTGTAGGACATGGGATGGGAAACAGCACACAAAAGTCAACACGTGCATGCAGGTGGGCAGGATACCAGCTGCGTGGACATGATATGAAGGAAGCATCAGTGACAGCTCAGATAGAGCCAAGTGTGCAGCATCTTCTGTTTTTTATTTTCTCTCTTGTTGAAAAAGCCATAGCACTTGGTATTGTGAAAACTAAATGAATCAATTGAGCGAGTGCCCAGTGCATGGCTTGGAGTGAACGTGTTAGGTGATAGTTAAGGCATATACAATGGACCATACGTAGAGTCCCTATTTTACACTATCATAGTTTCCAAAATTATATCTCGTCATAGCATTTGGAGGCTAATTCATCTCCTGTGCTCTACTTGCTACGTGTTATATTATGCATCCAGGTAGGTGATTGGAATAGCCCACAAAGGGAAGTCATCCATTGCTGGGAGTCAGTGCAGTAAGAGAGGGAGAGAGAGAGAGAGAGAGAGAGAGAGAGAGAGAGAGAGAGAGAGAGGAGGATCCTGCAGGCTTCAAAGGAACAAACCAATGTTAAACGTGGCTGGTCATCAGTCATGTTACTGAAGTAAAGCACACACACCTCGGTTCAGACCTTATGGAACAAAAATAAAGTGGAATCCGCAGACGACCCGGACAGAGTGGAATATTCTCTTAGTTTATGAAAAGCTACAAGACTTTCTTATTGAGGCAGATTTGGAAACTGCTGCCCGTCTTGTAGTTTTTTACATACATGACTGGCTTATTAAACAGTCTGAGCTCATTAAAATAATTGTATATTTCCCCTGCCACAGGTCAGCTATTTCAATGTATTTCATTGATTCTGAGACACATATTTTATAAAACATTTCGACATTGCTGAAATCAGCATGAGTCTTGCCATCCACAGTGTCTTTAAGCCAATTAAAGAAAACAGCATATTGAATTTGCCTTTTCCATCTCTTAACAGTATATAGGGAAGGTCCCCCAACTTCCTAATTACACTGGGGTAAAAAAAGAGGTTCATTCAGCTGAGTTGAGCACAGTCAGTGTCACTCTTTCACCTCCTCTCCTGCTGCGTCCACAGGACGTTGCCTGGGTGAGGTGCAGAATGTTCTGGTGAGGTCAGGTCCTCGGGGTCCTCCCCCCTCCCTCCTTTGGGTCTCTCCTTCTCTGTTTGTTGGGGCTGGAAGGAAGAGCGGGATGTATGTTCCACTGTGTACGCTTTTAATTGTAACCTAGTGTATTGACGCCATTAACTGAAAGCTTGTTGAATTAATTTACTTCTCACAGCCACACTAAGGTAGTGTTACTAGCTCCACCTTAGAGAGATTCAGTCATTGCCAGGATTAGGATTTAACCCCGTTTCTTGGCCACTAGGCAGAATCTTTGTTTTCCTTTTGCACATCAGTATTGAATTTTTTACATCAGTTGACAGTGATGTGTGGGGATCCATGGACGAGGGTTACAGAGAATCGCCAGGAGAGTTAAGGTTCCGATGCTCAGGAAGAGTGAAGCGGGGCCAAACCTGAGCTGGTCATGTGTCACAGAACTTAGCAGTCAGGTAGAAGAAGGGCCCACATGGCAGCTGCTGAGGATAAGCCAGTGAGGGTCAGGGAAAATCAGTAGATAATGGTGTTTTGGAAGTTGACCAAAGGCAAGGGTTGGAGGAGGGGCTGACAGTACTTAGTGCTGCTGTGTCACATAAGATGAGCACAGAGAAGTGAGTGAAGGTATCAGATCTGGTGATGCAGGTGTCATTGGCAAGGAGACTTGGGAACAATGCTTCACATGCCTCAATACCTCCTGTGTCTTTCAGGATAAAGGATAAAGAGATCAGTGTCCTAGAACCTACAAGGCCTGGCAGGGTTTGACTATCACCTCCCTCTGAGGCCAGATCTTTTTTTTTTGTTTTTCATGTCTGACTTTTTTTTTTTTTTTTTGGCGGTACACGGGCCTCTCACTGTTGTGGCCTCTCCCGTTGCAGAGCACAGGCTCCGGATGCGCAGGCTCAGCGGCCATGGCTCACAGGCCCAGCCGCTCTGTGGCACGTGGGATCTTCCCGGACCGGGGCATGAACCCATGTCCCCTGCATCGGCAGGCGGACTCTCAACCACTGCGCCACCAGGGAAGCCCCTGACTTTGTTTTTTATTCAGGTAGAATTGATATATAACATTGTATAAGTTTAAGGTGTAGCACGTGATGACTGTATATATTCATGTATTGTGATATAATATATATAATATATGTAAATATAAGGCTCTGCTTCTCTCTGTGGCAGGCTCATATGCCTCTTTCTGTTCCTTGAACACACTCTCCTCCTTTAAATATAAAGTTATTTCTGCCTGGAATACTCTTTCTTTCTCCCCATGTTCATTTAACTTTTTTTTTTCTCGGGTCTAGCTTCATTGCTTTTTATTTCACGCAAACTTCCTTGACCTCACGACCAGACCAAATACCTTATTATGTACTTAAATCATAACATCAAGTATTTCCTGTGTGCTAATTAATTATTGTCTCTTCCACTAAAGTATATTCCATCAGGGCAGGGAGCACGTCTTTTTTTGCTCACCATTTTTTCTTCATCATGGTAAAAATGACTGTCTTATATTGGGAGGTGACTATATATTTGTGGATGAATAAATGGTTACTATCTGCTTCTGCAGTTCATCTCATGTAATCACTTTCTATCTTTTTTTTTTAACATCTTTATTGGAGTATAATTGTTTTACATCAGTTTCTATCTTGAGGTAACTTTTACTTTATATAACAAAAAATCTGGGAAATGATGATGAATTTAAAGAAAATATTTAAAATTTAAAAATACTATATCTTTAAAAAATCTAGTATAAGTCAATCAGCTATGATTATTTTGGCATTTATTGATCAAACTTTGAGATTGTTTTGGAGTGTTTCAACCACTCAGGAAGGACCCAGCTATTTACTCTTTTACATATAAATTCTGACATCACTTCCTGGTCCTTTCCCAGGGTCAGTGGTTCTTAAAAATGCCATTCATCAGCCTTCTGCCCAGTCCCTGTTTCTCAGAATCAGTGGATCATACCAGTGTCACAAATGCTCCTTCTGTTTCTATGAGAGTCTGTGGCTGCTACTGCTTGTCTAGGGCCGTGCTGGGCCTACATGTGATAAAGCAGAGATCTCCTCGGGTGCCCTGTGGAGAGGCCAGCTGCTTACCAGGCTCCCACCTCTATGTCCAGTTGTCCACCACCAAAGGGGAGCTGTGCTCTGTCCCCCAACAAGCTGTGAGGGCCTTCCTTCTTGCTTTAGCTCCTGGTGCCTTTGCCTCCATTCTGAGAGCACTTGAATTGTGTACCTATGCACCCAGTGCCGTCTCTACATCAGGCCCTATTTCTTTGTACATTTAGAGTATCCCGTAAGCATTCTGCTACCTCAAGGTCTAATATTTCTGGTTGACACGAAACTCAATTTTAACACCTTAAAACGCATAATCCAACTCATTTGTTGTTAGTTAATCTCAGTATTCCTTGGGTAGAATCTCTCTACCCGCCTGCCTGAAATGAAGTTGAATCTCCTAATTTCTTATTATTTCTTCAAAGCTGTGATATGCAAGCCCTTTTGAAATGTCTCTTTGAGGTGTCTGACCCCCTCTCCTTAGCTTGTTCAAAAGTTATGTTTTCTTAACTTCACTTACTTTTAAAAGATGGTGTGTCACGCAGTTTTTTCCTGGCCTCCAGTTTTACCAAATACCCTGCCACAGTAGCAAGCTAACAGAACACAAGTATTCACTTAAACATACTCTAAGCTCACCCCCAAATAGATTTCCATTGCAAATGTATTTTAAGAAATAGGCTGGGGAGCCAAGAACTAAAATCTGTGGCCTCTGACGCATACGTTTCCTTAGACCTACCTCCTAAACAGTAGTGCAGACATGCCCAGCTGTTTTATTTGTTCTCTACTGTAAAAAGAGAACAAGATCATTTTTATGACATCAAGTTCTATCTTTCTGAGATTAAGAATCATAAAAGTACAAAGTAAAAAAGATTGGACAAAGAGGTGAGAAAAATGAAAGAAGGTAGGAAGGTAAATAAGATAAATAAGGAAAGCAAGATGAAACCTGGGGATGGTTTCAAAACATAGCTTGTTAACTTCGTAGCTGTGAGATCTTGGACAAATCACCTAACCTCTCGGAACTTCATAGATAACATGAGGAATTATCTGTCTCATTATCTATCCCAAGGGTTGTTGTACAAATTGGATTAGGCAATTAAAGGGTTAAGCATATTCCCGGACGTGGTAAGAGCCCAATAAGTTAGCTACTATAATAATAATCGTATAAAATCAGAATCCTAATAAGAATCTCATTATAGTGTTACTATGCAGAAATTAAGATGTGGGATTACTTTCCTTTGCACCAAGGGTGGTTGCAAATGTGGCTCTGTACTTCCTAGCAGCCTAAGTAAGTATAAAACAAGTAAGGTTGCAAACATCAAAAGATGTATATACTTAAACGCAAAAGTCCTGCAACACCACTTCCTAACCAGCTTGCTGCAAGGGCTCTGTCTCTCTCAAAGTCCCCTCAACATTATCTGTAGTTCAAATAATAATGCCTGGTATGTCTGTGCACGAGGATTTTTAAATGCATTCAGAGATTGTGACCATGATACCAATTCACTTAACTGTATTGCTGAATTCACAGAGGCTTTCTGCCAGCATGAGTTTTCCGAATTAATGGACTTACTAAGAACACCATCAGAATCAAGAAGAACACTGTGTATTTGTTGTCTTTTAATCAGAAAGGGTGAGAGAGTATTACTGAGGGAGAAAAAATGGTTAACTTTTGTAAAAGACAGCTCTCGATTTAATGGCTCATCTTTTCTTCATCAACAGCACCAAGGATATCACAGAAGTATTACTTTTTTGAAGCAGGACTTGCTGCAGTAGAAGTGAGTGTCCAATTCCATGGCTGGCTCCACAAGGATATCTATGAAAGATTTGGGGCAAACCTGTGAAGCTCCCTGAGAGTGCTTTGCCTAGGAAATGGCTAGATGCTAAAACTGTCATATTGCTGGGTTTTGGATGCCCTGATGGTAAATGATACTGGTTGTCGAAAATAACCAGATAGGTAGTAGTTTTTTCATTCATTTGGTCCTTTTAAAACCCATACAGGTATTTTTTACTAATTCAATTAGTGTATCATCTTGCCAACCCCCATTTTGCTGTAGCCATGCTGACTATGTTTCCTCATCTTTTAGGTAAAAATGTTATGGATTTTTCAGGGGGGGTTATATTCGTTTTTGGTTGTAATGGATACTGTTTGGGAGCTTTATTTGAATACTAAAAACACATCTTCCTTGTAGGGAACATCTTTTGAAAGGCCTGCTAACTCAGTCTAATCACTTGGGTTAAGGAAGTAAGACGCCTTTGCAGTGACTTGGAACAACTTTCTTGACTTCCTGCAAAGAGGACGCTTTACAGCATTTTTGGAGAAGTTAGTAAAACCGAATCTGACATCACTACCTAGCAGCAAGTGGTTTGTTCTCAGCAAAGGAGGAAATTGCTCCCTGTCCGATAAGACACCAGTGAAGAGTATGCATTCATTTCTTTTCTTTTTGATTCAGTTTTACAGAGAAACATTTTTGCGGAAATAACCATTATTTTGCCTTTCAGAAGGACGCATGCTATTTCACAGGAATACGACTGATTTCCAGATATGACCATGTACTTGTGGCTTAAACTCTTGGCATTTGGCTTTGCCTTTCTGGACACTGTAGTGTTGGTTACAGGTAAGTACGAGGAAATTCATATTTCCTTAGTTAGTGTGTGTGTGTGTGTGTGTGTGTGTGTGTGTGTGTGTGTGTGTAAGGTCATTGGTTTGAAATAGACATAAAAATAAATTAAGCATTGGTGACTGGAGGTGAGGAAGCCAACTGTAAAACAGTCAAGGTTATTGTACCTCAGAGGGACATGGCTTGCTATGTGACAGAATACATTGTTTCTGTTTAAAAAGGCATACATGTTTGGCCAAAAAAGAAGTCACGATTTAAAAGGCAAACATTGTCTCTCTGTATCTGGGTTGACAAACTGTTCAAACTTGGATATTACAAAAGCTATTACTTAACCCTCAAAATATACGAACACAAGTTTATGAATGTCTAAGGAAATTTTAATGACAAAAGAAGTAAATTTTTATCTTTCCAACAAAAAATGCATTTTAAAAATCATAATATGTCTTTGCTTGCATGCAAGCCACTCCCTTTTTTCGGACCAGTAGTTTGCTTCCTCAAATGTTGATTATGACTGAAATATTTTATTGAATACTTAGTTGTATGGTAGTTTAAAGTAATACAATTGGGTATTTAATTAAATATTAACTTTCTGCAAATTCTTATCACAGAATGTATTTTAAATCAAGGGTTTGGTCCCTTACAGTCGTTTTAATGCTTATTTGCTTTGAAAATTCTTATGGGGCCGCCGCCCTTCCTGGGTGATGGGTAAATAGTAGCGCCTTGACGAGATAAAAATACTTGAACTCTTAAGAATCATGCAAATGCTGTATTCTATAGGAAACTATAACTAATCGGACCCCTGGTACCTATTCACGTTTGAGATCTTTGTACACTTATGGTCCATTTAATGTACATTTCCTGAACGGTTTCAGTTTGGGTCATGAGTACATTTTTGGTTGATATGTAATATTACTCCTTATGGTGTAGAATCTAAAAGCAATGTTTTATTATTGAAAAGGTATTTAAATGGTATTTTTGTAGATTTCCAAATAAGTAAAAAAAAAAAAAAAGAAAAGAAAACAGGAAAAATATTTTTAAAAATCTTGCTGATTGTAATTCACTTTGAAATCTTTTTTTGACTTTCTACTGCTCTCCTTTTCTCTAAAGGGCAGGGCAGTAGCTACCTTCTGAGCACGCTACATTGTTAATTTACATTTTGTGTAACCAAGGACAGTAGAAAGCAGCGTGGATAGTGGTTTTTTTGTCTGTTTTCTTTAACTGCAAAAACGGATTAAACATTTTTTATATAGGTACAGCATTTTGTCTTAGTACAGAAAATGTTTACCAAGTTACCATTCCTATAAAGTTGGTTATAATAATAAAAGCCAAATTATAAAGAATAATAATTTTAATAAGGTAATAATATGTGTATTATCATAAGTCAGAGTAAATTTCCATTAAAAATTCCCACTCAGGAACTGTTGGAAAACATTTCTGAGTGAGCATCAAGAAATTCTCAAATATTTTATAGGCCACAGAGCAAACCACCATAAAAATTTCAACACAGTCTATTAAGGATTTTTACCGTAAGAAACATCTTTGAATTTATCATCAAAATAAGAGTATAAAATGATCTAGCAACCTTTAAACCAATTGGGCTGAATAGTTTATACTATAAATAAATGTATCGATATACATAGATTTATTTTGAAAACCAAGTTTCACTTCAACTGCTCACATAAATATGGAGAGCAAACATACTCATTTTTAGAAAAAATATATAGATATAATTATCTAGGTGTGCAAATCTTGTTTATCATACTTTGAAGTCCCCAGAGAGATTTTGGGATTCACTGTATAATTTTGGAAATTATTAATTCTTTAAATGATATATTTTTCTATATTAGCAACCTATGAGTTGCATTATATGTTTTACTTTAATGTGTTCAGTTGAGTTTCGTGTTTATAGGAAATATTAGACCTCAAATTTATATTGTGAACTCTAAAGGCATAAAGAAATAGAGCCAAATGGAGAGTGACTTCAGTGCATAAATTGTTGCGCAACTCGGATGTGTTATTTAATCTCTAAAATACAAATATGGGCGAAGTTACACTTTGCCAGCACAGAGTAACATCGCTGGCTGAGTTTTACATAAATGTCTGATCTATTTGCTCTGTGCCTCTTTGCCGTGTTAACCGGAAACCAGCACTTTGTTTAAAATTTCTAAATAATTCTGGGGGACAGTGATGGTTTCAAGCATGCAGGTAGGAGTGAGTGATCTCTGGCTCTAACAAAGTAGTGCCAGAAGCTACGGCTTCACACCATAACAGCCATGAATACATGAGTTATGTGAGTTATGAGTCATAACAGTTAAGAGTCATTTCCTGGACATAAGTTTTCATTTTTCCATCTAAGTAAAAAAGAAAGAGCTCTCAGTTCCAAGCCTGTACCTTGCCTTGCCCATTGAAGGTATTCAAAACTAGTTATGAATTGAATTTGATCAGCAATCCTCTTAAGTTCTAAATACAATGTAGAGTTTGGGGGTGGTGAGTATGATTATATATTGATCTTTTGGAAAACATTTTCCTAATACAAATCTGCCTGGGTTTGTTACCATCGCTAGACTCTGAAATGCCTTTGGTTAGAGGGAAGGTGAGGTGAGGTTAGGGGTCTGGTTTCCTTTTCCTCCCTTTCTCTACGTGACTGAGCACAGGGTCAGAGCCCTCAGCTTTGAGCTGGGTCTTTGCTCTGTCACTTCTACCAGTGACAATTAAGTACTGTAAGAACATAGATATTTCTACACTGTTTGTATGCATATACATACACACACACATAAATAGATGAGTTATATATATATATTTATATATATGTGTGTGAGTTATATAATACACAAACATTATATATTTATGTATGTATATTGGTCTGTCTGTCTATCATCTCTCTACTGGTTCTCCACATTTGTCTACTTTTAAATATTGGAGTTCTATGGGCCTCAATCTTCGGCCTGTTTTTTTTTTTTTTTCGGTACACGGGCCTCTCACTGTTGTGGCCTCTCCCGTTGTGGAGCACAGGCTCCGGATGTGCAGGCTCAGCGGCCATGGCTCACGGGCCCAGCCGCTCTGTGGCATGTGGGATCTTCCCGGACCGGGGCACGAACCCGTGTCCCCTGCATCGGCAGGCGGACTCTCAACCACTGTGCCACCAGGGAAGCCCCTTCGGCCTGTTTTATTCTTATTTCCTAAACTCAGAGTTCCTTATCATCACCTACTATGTACTGATGATCCTGATTCTCCATGTCCAGACTCACCCCTCAGAAGGTGGAACCTACCTCCTTTCCTTTGTTTTTGTTAGATTTTTGTGCTTAATATTTATTTAACACAACATTTTCCAACTAAATCATGAAACCCAGATATATTGTTTCATTCCTAACTTTCTCAGTCAAACAGACGGTGATGTAGAGCTATTCTAGAACTCTAACAGTATTGAGGCAAAGTCTCTAAGCAAAATTATTTTAGCCTGTGTGCTGAGGGCCTATGTCTTTTTACTTTTTCTAATTTTACTTTATTTATTTATTTTTATACAGCACGATCTTAGTAGTTCTCTATTTTATATATATTAGTGTATATATGTCGATCCCAATCTCCCAATTCATCCCACCACCACCACCCCACCACCTCCTTTCCTAAATTTAATCTTGTTTTACTGTGTTGTGTTTTTGCAAAAGAGAAAAAAAGAGAGGGAGAGAGGGAGAAAGAAAATCTGAAATATATATTTAAATGCTCCCCAAGTCCTATCATTTTACTTTGTAATGATCTCTAAAATCTTCGCCCCCCCCCACCTCTATTGACATCCCTTTAATTCACAACTTTATCCCTTTTCACCTGCAGTGTTGTAGTAGTATCCTAATCTGTCCATTTCTTTTCACACCCTACAGCTTAAAAATATAAAATCAAAGAGGAAAAAACCCTCCGACATCTTTTCGTTGCCTTGGTTTCTATTCTAAACTTTTGCCAGAACGACTGAGTCCACCGATGAGCTAGGAGCATGGCAGGAGCTGGGCAGGGATCTTTTTTTCTTTTTCTTTTATGATTGACTAAAATAGAATAAGCAGCAGGTAGTTTCAACACCCTGCCGCTCTACACTTCCTCAAGACCTCCAAGGCGCTGCGCCAATCCTAGTTCCCCTCTAAAATTCTCTTTCATCACTCTTGCCACAAAACATCTCCACTGAATTTGGATACTTTTTAACACCTTTCCTTGTCATTTTTCACATACTATTTCAGTTTGCTGTTGCTGGCATTATCGTTTACCAATCAGAGCATTACGACCATTGTAACCTACATGATAGCAGAAACTGTCTTATGCCTTTTCTGTATCATTTGTGCTTGATTTCTTCCCAGACACTGAAAAAGCAATGGGCATTTTTTGATGAAACTGCAAATTATAATAATAGAGGAGAAGGAGGAGGGTAAGACAATTTTCAGAAAGAAAGGACAGAGAGGGGAAAAACATGAAATGAAAAAACTAGTCAGAGGCGAAGTGGAAGGTGGAGGCCATTGGACAATTTTATCAAGATTAAGTAGAATCATTTTAGATCTAGATCTTTACAGGCTTTGCCCTTCCCCCCAACCCCACCCCATTTCCTTCTTTCATCTCCTTATTTTACCTTTTCTCTGGAAAGAGCCTCCTGATTTCTTAAAAATCCGTAGTTCATGCATATGTTGTTTCTAAATTTTCCTCGACCTACTCTTTGGACATTCTCGCTAGTGGCATTTCATTTGATGGGTCTGTTTTGTTCTTCAGATCCAGACGTCCACAGGAAGAAAAGTAAGGAATAGGGAGGGAGGGACTCATGTAGCAGGGGAATGAGACACCGGAGTCAGGTCCAGCCCTGGCACATACTGGTGTGGGTATCACTTGACCTGGGACTGTTGCCAAAGGCAGATGGAAAACGGCTCACCCTGCCAGTTGCATTTTGTGTGCACAGAAAGCCTGTAGGAGTCTGAGCATCATTTCTTACTAGATAATGTGATAAAGAATTTCAATCTGAGCAGGTGAAGGGCAGAGATCTGTAGTCAGGTTGATTGACTTTGTTGATGAAGGTGCATGCAGCATTCATGATACAGGGTTTTGTTTACAGACCATAAGGGTTACTGGTGCAGAGAAAGAAATTCGTCATCACTGCAGCTCTTTGATCTTTTTCAGTCATCTTATAAGTCTATAGGAATTGTTAGGAGAAAAGAATGGAAATTTCACTTAACCTCAGTTTAAACTTAATTTCAATCTTGTGTAAGTAGTTTTGTCAGTACGAGACACCCAACCACATACTAGTTGCTGATCACCAAAGAGTTATTGCTATGACTTTTGCATGCATAAAAATAGTAGTCTTATAAACAAGGTCCTACTATACAGCACAGGGAACTACATTCAATATCTTGTAATAACTTACAATGGAAAAGAATCTAAAAAATATATATATGTATACAACTGAGTCACTTTGCTGTACACCTGAAACTAACACAATAATGAAGTCAACTATACTTCAATTAAAAAAAAAGATAGTCTTATGGAAGGATAAAGAAAAAAATACAATATTGCAGGCTATTCATTTAGCAATACCATGTGATATCTATTTCTACACAATTCTGCAATATACAGAAGTAAAATTTACAGTAATTCATAGATTTTGTGTACATGGCTGTAATCAATATTTAGATAAGAAAATATTTAGTTATTGCCTAAAATCTTTAATGTGCATTCCTTTTATATGTCAATATGTTATTCCAATTTCAGTCTCTCAAGAGTCTAGGGAATGGCTATTGTAAGCAGAGTATTATGTGTTCAGGAAAACAACAGAAACAAGCAAAAATAAAGAAAGAAATGAAAAGCTTCCTTCTCTTTCAGCTGGGGCAAGCATAAATATATATAAAATGAGTGTTAGGGAAATAGTCAAGAATCTTTCATGTTCGTTCACTTTATCTTCAATTGATTCCCTTCTGAAAAGATAATCAGCAAGATTATCAATGCTTTTTCTTAGGTTCTGTACTGAAGACCCAAACTCAAATAAACTTTAACATCTTTTACGGTGCACACTTACACAGTGTTGAAAGATTAAACATTCATTTCCTGTTAAAAATGAGACACAAGTATCTGAAGTGAAAAAAGTGGCTTTACTAAAACTTCAATTTCTCCTGCAAATATATCGCAAGTGTGATAAAGTTGTAACTCCATGTGATGATATTTAAATGAAAATGATTGCCATTCATATATTCAAAAATTTGCTTCCAACCAAAATGTGAGCAACTGGAGGAAATTCATCAACCATCTGCAAAAGTGATCTGCTGGAGAGCAGAACTTGAGTCGAGGACAACTCAGCATCATACTCAGAGGTAGTGTCAGGAAATGAATACACGGTAAAGTGAACTTAACAAAAATCAGTGGTAGATAAGAAGAAACTCTTTGCTTTGTAAATTAAAACAAAATGTCCTGATAGTCATGAAAATAGATTAGAGACACCTATACAAATAACAATGATGTATCGATAAAAGAGGTTATCAAAGGGACAAAATCAAGAAATGAAGTGTGGTCACCATATTTTAAATATTTCCACTTAAAGAAAACGACCATAATTTGTTTACTGATAAAAGAAATACCAAGCATCATAGGAAATGAGTCAGGAGCCATCCAGGTTGGAGAAAACCATGGCAGGTGGAACGAGAAATACTTTGGAAAGCAAATTCTATGAATAGTGTGATCTGGATCCAAATCATTTTCCTTCTCTGATACACCATTTCCTCAAAGTGTTGTAAGCATTAAACGTGATAATATTTGTGACACTGCTTTGAAAACGGTGAGGTGCTCTGCAAAGTTGTAAATTTCATTTACGTAATCCCTCGAAATCACAGCACACAGCTCTTTCCCGTTGAAACGTGATCCCAAATCACATCTCTTCCTTTGAGAGACTCTGAGAAGATAAGGCTTAAGGCTGTGTGGAAGAGGAATAAACTCTTATAGATCTTTGAATGTTTTTAACTTTGTATCGCCTATTTTAGGGATTTTCAGACTCCTCTGGATTCTACCTCTTAAATAGTTTATAGATACATTCCAACAGTGTCTTAACATTAATAGCTTGGAACCTTGTCTCCCTTCAGCTGTTACCAAGATAATCTTTGTAGAAGGCAAAACTCACCTTTGTACATTCCTCCTTCAGTGGCTCCCAGTTGGGATAGAGAATATACTGATCCCATGATTTTGGTCTCAAGGTGTTTTGACTCAACATTTATGAATATAAACATTTAACATTTATAAATTTTTCTTGAAAATATATTTCACAGAAAAATTCCCCCCATTAAGCTAGTTTAATTCCTTGAGTATTTTTTATATAACCTGATTAAATCATTACCAATTTTTCCATTTTTATTTTACTGAACTAACATTCAACAGCATCTATTTTCATTTAATTTTTACAATCGCTATTAAATTCATGAATTGATTTTTATCCACGGCACATTTTACTGATTATAGTTTATGCCTGTGGGAATTTTCCTTTATGGTTATTATTTTTCTTTTCTTTTCTTTTCTTTTTTTGCGGTGCGCGGGCCTCTCACTGTTGTGGCCTCTCCCGTTGTGGAGCACAGGCTCCGGACGCACAGGCTCAGCAGCCGTGGCTCACGGGCCCAGCCGCTTCGCGGCATGTGAGATCTTCCTGGACCGGGGCACGAACCCATGTCCCCTGCATCGGCAGGCGGACTCTCAACCACTGCACCACCAGGGAAGCCTGGTTATTAATTTTCTAAGTGCAATTTTTCTTGTCAAACCACACAGATCTAAATTGCCCAAAAAGGCTTTAATTTTTCTAGTTAGCCAGAAATAACACTTCATGTGTGCAGTTTTAGCCACTGTTGGTTTCTTTCTTTTTTTTTTTTTTGCATTTCAATGTCACATAAAATACATCATGTAATATAATTTTTCACTTTTGTCAAAGTTTAGATTGGGCAGTACTAGCTATACTCAAATCTATTTTGGGTTGATATTTCTATTAGTAACATCCATTTTGTGATTGAGAGCTCCTTCAGCAAGATTCCTTTTTGAGATTTTGAGAGTTTTTGGTTATTTCTCAGGTAGCCAATGGAAACATTAGTATCACTTATTAGACTGCTGTATAGTCTAGCATTGGTGTATTTTAATTCTCATTCATTTGTACCAACTTCTTACTAACTGGTGGAACAAAAAGCAAATAGAAGAATCAACACAAGTTTAAAATGTTCTCAAGGCACAATGGTGGGTGAGGTCAAAATAAGGTGTCAAATCATCCTCCTTTGGTCTCTGTGCACTTAGGAAAAATGAAAGCAAACAGCATGGCACACACGGTTCTAATTTAATCTCTCCAGATTTCTCCAGCTTTATCTGGGGCCACTTTGTGACATGTACTATGTACTCTTGTAACTTTCATTTTCCTAAAAATATAATGTTTTCCTGTCTCCAAACTGTTGCTCACCCCTCCATGTTTTCTTCCTGCCATAATTTTTTTAAACTGGGCAAATTATAATTGCCCTTCAAAATTTAGTTCAGAGGTCACTTCCTCTGGGCAGCCCTCCTGCACATCCTCTGCTCTTTCACCCCTTTCACACCTGCACAGGTCCTCTTCTGACCTTCTGGGGATCTCTTTACCTGGCTGTTTCTCACAGTAGCTGGTGAGCTCGTGTAGGTTTTCACTGGGTCTTTTTTTTTTTTTTTTTTTTGCTGTACGCGGGCCTCTCACTGTTGTGGCCTCTCTCATTGCGGAGCACAGGCTCCGGACGCGCAGGCTCAGTGGCCATGGCTCACGGGCCCAGCCTCTCCGCGGCATGTGGGATCCTCCCGGACCGAGGCACGACCCCGCGTCCCCTGCATTGGCAGGCGGACTCTCAACCACTGCGCCACCAGGGAAGCCTGGGTCACTTCTTATTTACCAGTGAGTTGAATGAATGGATGGTGTGTCAGTGCAGCCCAACCCTGTACGTAGAAAATACTTAACAACTCAGGCAAACAATTTTAATTGTCCTTTTGTTGTTGTTTCTTAAGTGAACTTTTCATGGCAAAATTTCTACATGATAGAGAATTTCAGGAACTAGAAGAAAGAAAAACATTGCTTTAAAATCTTTGCCAACATTTTTTCTTTCTCTTTCCCGATCTTCCTCTCTTTCGATCACATGCTGTGTATAAAATTGCATATCCTATTTTTTTCCTAAGTAAACCATGATTATTCTAGGCAACTTGAGAAATACAGAGATGAATACATAGGAAAATAAAAATCAGATTACCAATACCATCACCTAAACACTTTATGAGTATTTCATTTTACCAGGCTAGCTAAACCTATTTATTTATTCATTTATTCATTTCATGAACAAATATTTTGTAAGTGTTTTCGTTGTTCCATGAATTGGGCCTACCATGTCCCATTCCTCTCCTTGTGAAGTCTGTAATCTCAGTGAAGCAGTGGCTGCTTAGAGATGGGGTTTTAAATCTCCCAAATTCTTCAAAATCTTTCTCCTCGAAGTAATAGTCTACCTCACAACAGATAATTATTTGTGTTCTCAATGTTCTATAAATTATAACTTATTCCTTTAAAATCTGCATATAGTACACTATTTAAGTAAAAACTCTATTCTTGCCAGACTACATTTAGGCCTCTATTCCAACCAGATTCCTTTGGAAGGGCTTTTGGTGATAGAAGTTTGGGAGCTGCAGAACTAGGCAATAGCCTCAATTTGTTTTTGGTTTGTTTTATGATTTAAACTGAAAATCAAAGATTTATTTGGAGAGAAATTTTAAGCATACACATATACACGCCACACAAACAAAACCCAACTGTTTTTGGTGATCTTCCACAGTAATTTTCCAAGGTTACCAGTTCATAAGGAGTAAGACTTAGGGAGGTGAGGGTTGAGATTTCATGCTGAGTCTATCTGATTCTAGGTCTATTTTTTTCAGCCTTCTGAAAGGTCAGCTTAATAACCAGGTAATTGAGGACATGATGATGGTGGGCAAAACACAACAAGACTGAAGGGTAGTTGGTAGTTGCTTAGAGGTCATTTGTGTGAAACATGCATTAATCCCCATGCACCTGATTTAGCTGCATGAGTGAACCATTGTATACTGAGCCACTTCCATATCCCTAGCGAGATCTAAAACTATAAAAAGCAAAGAGGCATCTTTAATTAATTTGTCTGTGCTATGAATGCTGATGCCATGTTAATAATGCAAAAGTGATGTTATCATCATTGTCTTGAAAGCTGGTTAACAAAGTATAGCACCCAGTCTGTCTCAAGGTGAGTGATAGGATGGAAATAATGGATCTTCCCCGTCCCTAAATTGTTTTTGATATTACATAAAATGAAAGCCATTGAATAATGTACCAAAGTATCTAGATTTTTTTGTTGCTGTTTTTGAAGTGCAAGGGAAGTAACTTGACATTTGTTGAATACTTTGATCATGGAAAACACATGAGGTTTTCATATTATTCCAGGAAGTGTAGGCAGTAGACAATCTTTTCATACTCATCCAAGAGGCATATTAAATGAATCAGGTAGAGCTCTCTTATAGTTTGCTACTCCAGGAATAAGTTGGCTCTAACTTAAGGGAAAGTGAAGAAAAAAGTATGTGTATTATTTGGTTACTCTGATGAATGTGGGCTGCCAATCAGATAATTCAGGCTAAATATTGTACTTTGACTTCTTAAACTTGAGTTTCCAAATCGCCTTTTTGGTTTCTAAACTAAGATTTTAACTTATGCCTAATAAACCCTGTCTTTTTACTTTTCGGTCATTTTATTTTCTTAATTTACTTACTGATACTTCAGGTATGATCAAGATATATAATATCTAAGAAAACATAAATGAAGTGGAAGACATCAGTTCAGAGTTTTGACTGTAAGAGGAAGTGATGACATGAAGGGGACAGATGATGGAAAGAAGAGGGTCAGGGAGCTGATGGAAGTAATTTAAAGAGATAATTATAGAAATGTTGGATTGAGGCATGCTCTATTTTTTTTTTAAAGGTGTTGCTTCTTTTTTTAAAATTAATTATTTTATTTATTTATTTATTTTTGGCTGCGTTGGGTCTTTGTTGCTGCGCGCGGGCTTTCTCTAGTTGCGGCGAGCGGGGGCCACTCTTCATCGCGGTGCGCGGGCCTCTCACTATCGCGGCCTCTCCCGTTGTGGAGTACAGGCTCTAGATGCGCAGGCTCAGTAGTTGTGGCTCACGGGCCTAGTCACTCCGCGGCATGTGGGATCTTCCCAGACCAGGGCTCTGAACCCACGTCCCCTGCATCGGCATGTGGACTCTCAACCACTGCGCCACCAGGGAAGCCCCAGACATGCTCTACTTTTAAAGTGCTTAAGAAATTAGTCTTTGACATCTTGTCTGGAGTCCATTCTGAGCTTTCCAATTATGAAATGTGAGGAAAATTACCTTTTAAATTCTCAGCTTCATTATCTGTACAATGGGAATAATGGCAGTAGCTCTTAAATGAGACGATTTACTCCTTGATTCAGTTGTTTTTAGAGCCCCTACTATGTGCCAAAGTGCTGACACAGTGGTACATACAACAGAAATAAAAATCGTAGTAAATAAAAATAGTGGTAAATAAAACGTTCATGAAGCTTATATCTTAGCAAGAGAGATAACAAAAAGCCAAAAAAGTATTAGAGAAATTTCAGATATTGATGAGTGTTGGGAAATGAAACAGTGTGATATGACAGAGACTGGCCAGACTTGGGGGTGAATGGCCCTTTAGACAGAGTGATCAAGGAAGGCTTCTTTGAGGAGGTGTCGTGAAGCTACTTGTTGGCTGATGAGAATGTAAAGATTCAGGTGAGAGGAACTGGCAGGTGCAAGGCCCTTTGGAAAAAGCAAACAATTGGTGGGTCCAAGCCACAGAAAGGAGGCCGGGTGCTTGCAGGATGGCGAGTAAAGGCTGAGTGGTGTGTGGTGAAGAGGGAGAGAGAAACAGAAGGAGAGAATTTATATTCACCCTAAGTGTAAGGAGAAGAAGCCATTTGGAATTTTTAAGCAGGGAATGGTCAAATCTCTTTTCCATATTAAGAAACCACCCTGGTTGCCATGTGGAGAGCAGGCTGGAGGTGAGACAAAGCCTGGGGATTAGTTAGAGCCCGCTGAGTTGGTGGAAGGGAGAAGGGTTGGGGACCTGGACCAAGCGTTGACAGTAAAAGAAAAGGACATATCCACATGGGATCTGGAGAAGTTGCTGTGCAGAAGGGGAGTAGGAAGTTGTTCAGAATGACTCTTTTTTTTTTTTTTTCCATGAGCAACTAAGATGGGAAACATCCCAGTTGGGGGTAGACAATCCAGTGTCTGCTTTGTCCATGTGAATGCTTGAATTCTCCTCAGGCATCCAACTACAGATGCCAAGAAGTCAGCTGGAGTTAAGAGTGAGGGGCTGATCAGGTCTTGATCGGAGCCATAGCTTTGGGAGTCGTAGTGCAGATGGGATTTAGAGCTGAGGGATCACTATGAGAGAGTCAGAAGAATGTTCAGACGGAGAAGTACCGACGCTCCGACTCTGAGCCCTGGGACACTGCATGTCTGAAGGGGTTGAAAGGAGGGGTTAGGAGAGGAGAGTCAGAGGGGGCAGTCAGTGAGGAAAGGAGAAGAATGTTTTGCTTGGGATGTTGAAAGAAAGGAGTGATGATTGTGAAAGGCTTAACACGTTTGCTGGCATATAATAAGAATCCAGTAAATTCCACTGAAAATCCAAATTCATGTCTCCTCTTGAAAGGTTACTGAACAGTGATTGTGAACATACTAACTATTGTCAAATATCCCCTTTTAACTTTAATATTATCACAAAAGTAAGTATGAAGGAAGTTATAACAATATTTGGAAGAATCAAATATCTTCAATGTATGTATTATACATGTCTCTATATATGTTTACCTGTATCCTTTGTTAGCTTAGCTATTAAAAAAAGGTACAGCTTAAAATAATCTGTTTTAATAAAAACTATATAAAATGCATTGAGAGACTAATGAATTAGGAATTTAACTGAGAATGTCTTGAAAAGACAATGCTCTGTTGAGTCCATTTTGGGGACCTTGTTTTGATGCATATTGATAAAAATATCTTTAAATATTATTTAAGCCAATATTAGGACAGGTTGGGGGTTTGTTGAGAGTTAATTTGTTACATAAAAGGCTTATTTCTTTTTTTATTGAAATATAGTTGATTTACAATATTGTGTTAGTTTCAGATGTACAGCAAAGTGATTCAGTTTATCTATCTAGCTATATTAGATTATTTTCCATTATAAGGTATTACAAGATATTGAATATTGTTTCCTGTGTTATATAGTAAACACTTGTTGCTTCTCTATTTTATGTATAGTAATGTGTATCTGTTAATCCTATACTCCTTATTTATCCTTCCCCCCTCCCTTTCACCTTTGGTAACCATAAGTTTCTATGTCTGTGAGTCTGTTTCTGCTTTGTATATAGATTCATTTGTATTATTTTTTAGATTCCACATATAGGTACTATCATATAATATTTGCCTTTTGCTGTAAGAGGATTATTTCTAAATCAAATTTTAAATCTTTCATTTCTTTGAGAAAATTGAAAACAATTGGTATCACATAGGCTTATACTAGGTAGAACCTAATAGCCTTGATAATTGTACAGGATACAAATAAGGATTTGTCTTTATGAGATCATACATAAATAAGATTTTAATATCAGACTTGGCAGGTTTGCTTAGAGAAGATCTTTAGGGCAATGTATTTTTTGTAGTCACTGGTAGCTAGCTAGCAAGAAAAGTAGTGCTTACCAGGTACTGCTCTGAACGTTTTATAAATGTGATCTCGTCTAACTTAAGTACACAAACCATTATCAAGTCTAGCTTATACTTGTCTTTGTTAATTTGTTTCCCAATATATATCATAAAATGTACTGATTTTCGTGTCCTAAGAGGAAGGAGCTAAATTTCATTTTCCTTGTTCTAATTGTAAGTACTAAGATTGACCAAGAAGGAAAGGGAAGCAGCCCAGGGCCCCTCCTGTGTGCCTGGCCCTCTGAACGATGCTTTGCGGGCACCATGCTGGTCTCACCTCTTTCTACATTTTCTGTATTCAGAATTCTTCAGAGTATCAAATAAATGTCCCAACAATTCTTGTTCTCTAGTCTTAATAGCAGAGAGCAGAATTAAGGTTAAACCAAAAAAGTAAGTAATCTAAATATTACTGATATTTATTTTTGTATGATGGTGTTTTGCTTACGTTGAAAAATGGGCACATTGAATGTTTTAGCAGTTTACTGTGATCTCTATTATGAAATCGTATTGAAAAGGTTCAGCACAGGAGAAAGTTGTACAGCTTTCTCTTCCGGCCCTGCTGCATTTTCATACGGATGTAAAGCTTCATTTAGGCACATCTGCTTCATCACACGTGCACACAAGGTGGAAGAAGGCGGAAGAGGGGATGAGAGAAATAGGACCAATTTACTGCAGGCAGTATCTTAGTGCAGGGGAGATAGATAATCATGCATGTGACTGTAGCATCAGTGAATCAGAAAGCCTAGTTGCTGTAATGCAGAAAATCTGCCTGTGTGTAAGTAGTAGGGAGATAAAAGCCTGGTAAACCTAAGTAATCCATTTTCAGATGTGTGAGCTCAATTATGGAGCAAATATGACTTTAGTTGCCCATTGCTTCAAGGATAAAAGTTCGAATGAAGGAAATCACTTTCCATCTAAATAATAGAGGACTCAGCATCCTTTCGATGTGAACAGCTATGATGCTGCCTTGCTACCTGGTAACTTTAGAACAATGGAGCCCATGAGTCCATCTACAGGTTCAAGAAAGAGAGGTTCTTACAGGGAGGAAGAACATTTGCAGGATGACCTACAACAGAAACTCACCAAAGCCTTTGAAACCCAAGATTATCCCTCTTCTAAGAATAGAAGGTGGTGCTGTGTTGAGGGCAGCTAGAAGGCATGGGTGAAAGAACCATTGGGATGACCAGTGAGAGACCAAAGGCAAGTAGAACCTCAAAAATCTGGACGTGGAACAAGTTAGATACAATATAAGGAGAACTTCAAAGACGGGGAAATAAGAATAATAAAAATACCTTTAGTTGTCAGATGTAAAATTTGTCCAGTTTTGTCACTATCTTTCAGGAGCATTGTAAAACTAAAGATATTTTCTATTAACATCAATTTAGCTCTATGTGTTTTTCTCATCTATCTTCATTGGTCAATTTTCAAAACAACAAAAAAAGTATATTATGTTCAAAGAATCCAAAATGACTTTTTTGTTATTCTTAATAAAATGCCTTCTTTTAAACTAAATTTTTAAATTTACATTTCTAAATAGGGGGTGGTTACAGAAAATCGATGAGAAAGCACTTCATAAAGTATAATGAAATGAAATCATAAGGGATTCTTACTTTATCTAAGCATTTGGAAAACTATGGAGTACCAATTTCTGTTATTACTGTTTTTATTTTTATAAATTTATTTACTTATCTGTTTGGTGTTTTTTTTTTTTGGCTGTGTTGGGTCTTCGTCACTGCATGTGGGCTCTCTCTCTATTTGTGGCGAGCGGGAGCCACTCCCCGCTGCGGTGTGCAGGCCTCTCATTGCGGTGGCCTTGCAGAGCACGGGCTCCAGGCACATGGGCCTCAATAGTTGTGGCATGCGGGCTCAGTAGATGTGACTCGCAGGCTCTAGAATGCAGGCTCAGTAGTTGTGGCTCACGGGCCCAGCCGCTCCACGGTATGTGGGATCCTCCTGGACCAGGGCTTGAACCTGCGTCCCCTGCATTGGCAGGTGGACTCCCAACCACTGTGCCACCAGGGAAGTCCCTGTTATTACTATTATCACTAGCTTCTCTTTTGTTTTTTCACTTTAAGAATTGAAATAAAAGTGGAAATCTTTATTTAAAAAACAAGAAATGTTTGCATATTAATCTATAAATCAAAACACAGAAACATGGAATGTTCAGCCACTATCAATGTGGACTCCTATTTTGTAATTAAACTATTTTACAAACATCTGTATTTGCTAAAGAGCAATGGACTAACAAAAGAAAAAATCAATGCAACCCACAAAACCATGGTTCTGTGGAATCTTTGCTCTGGTATCTGTTTTGTCAATTTATGAAAGAAAATGCTTATCATGGTTCTATTTTTTGCTAAAAGAGTAACCTTTATATTTGAAATCAAATGTTAATCAAGTATTTACATAATGTTTCTGAAAAAAAATTCATGTGCCTTTTATTTTAATTCACTCTTCATTCCATTCCATATTGAATGTAGAAAATATTACTACAATTCTTTTAAAACAAAAGTAAAACATAATTCATTTAAAAATCTATTTTGGGGCTTTCCTGGTGGCGCAGTGGTTGAGAGTCCGCCTGCCGATGCAGGGGACACGGGTTCATGCCCTGGTCTGGGAAGATCCCACACGCTGCGGAGTGGCTGGGCCCGTGAGCCATGGCCGCTGAGCCTGCGCATCCGGAGCCTGTGCTCCGCAATGGGAGAGGCCACAACAGTGAAAGGCCCGCGTACCGCAAAAAAAAAAAAAAAAAAAAAAAAAAAAATCTATTTTGGCTTTCCTTGACCATGAATCTTCTCAGAAGTAACACTTCTTAAGGATATCAGATCATAACCTGCCTTTCTTTCTAAGTCTCCATTTTATGGGCTGAACATCTGGATTTGATGGGCAGGAAAATATTTCCTTCCGGTGACTTTTCTAATAATCCTTTCTTATAGATACACATGCTTCATGTTTGTTAATAAAATTGACATGATTTTCATATCTACTGGTTTTAACACACAGTGAATTATGGAAGTTTCAGTGGCTTTTTAAAAATTAAATACATTCTAAATTCCTTATAAAAACAATATTAAGAACCCCTCTAAAAAGTATTAGGGCCACAGATGTTTTCCTTTATAGTGTTAATTGATTTAAGATCCGTCAATATGTTGTTAAAACATCCAGAGGTTAATGTGCTATAATGATGGCACATGGGTCAGATTAAAATTCTTTTCATGGAAAAAAAAAAAGAAAAAGAAAAAAAGAAAAGAAATGATAGCTTATTTTCTTCTGATTAAAAAAAAATTAGCTAGTGGAATGAAACAGCAATCTGACATGTAAAATGTCTTGCTTTTTTTTTATAATGAAAAGGGGTTTAAAATTAGGACTTAGGGGTTATGTGGTACCCCCCAAATTTATACATACAGGTTACAGGTACTAGCTTTGTTTTTAGTGAAGAGATGAGAACTATACATATTTTCATTTTTTTCCCCATGTCCTCTTTTACAATTTCAGCAATTAATCTACTGAACTTTTTAGTCTTCAAAATATAGTACATAACAAGTGACTTTGGTCCCTCTTTTGCACTAAACGTATATGAAAATTAAAAGCACTGATTAATTTTTCTTGTCTACAATATTAAAATTACTGAGAACGAATTACAGATCCGTGAAGACTTTGGGGAACTTTTTTTTTTTTTTCTTGCAGTACGCGGGCCTCTCACTGTTGTGGCCTCTCCCGTTGCGGAGCACAGGCTCCGGACGCGCAAGCTCAGCGGCCATGGCTCACGGGCCCAGCCGCTCCGCGGCATGTGGGATCTTCCCTGACTGGGGCACGAATCCGTGTCCCCTGTATTGGCAGGCGGACTCTCAACCACTGCGCCACCAGGGAAGCCCTGGGGAACTTTTATCTCAGGAAATATATCAATGGATTATATTTGTCAAACAAATTCCATTAATTCAGTAACAACATCTTGCTGCTTACATGGCTGCTTTTCTTTTCTTTTTATAAAAGTTTTTATGTGGCATGTATACAGTCAAAATAAGTTAATATGTACACAGGATATAAAAGGACCAGAAAAACTTGTCTTCCTATTAAAATCATAGACAATGTGGATACGTTTTTTTCCTGAATTTTATTATACACTTCACTATTCACTGAGAGCCGAATATTGGTCAAGGCACTGCTTTGTTCTGTTTAAATCAGCAGCAATATTTCCTGCTTCTTTCTGGGTTAGGATTCCTAGAGAAGTTTAAAAAGAAAGAGAAAGGGAATCTGGAGACTATTATAATGTAAGGTGTTATTATTTATACAATAATAGAATTTTAGAGGAATAAAAAGACTTTAGAAATCATCTATTTTAACTCATCTATTTTTTAAAATAATTTTATTTATTTATTTGTTTTTATTTTTGGCTGTGCTGGGTCTTCGTTGTTGCATGCGGGCTTTCTCTAGTTGCAGCAAGCCGGGGCTACTCTTTGTTGTGGTGCGCGGGCTTCTCATTTCAGTGGCTTCTCTTGTTGTGGAGCGTGGGCTCTAGGTGTGCGGGCTTCAGTAGTTGTGGCTTGTGGGCTCAGTAGTTATGGCTCACGGGCTCTAGGTGTGCGGGCTTCAGTAGTTGTGGCACGTGGGCTCAGTAGTTATGGCTCACGGGCTCTAGGTGTGCGGGCTTCAGTAGTTGTGGCGTATGGGCTTAGCTGCTCCACAACATGTGGGCTCTTCCTGGACCAGGGCTCAAACCCGTGTCCCCTGCATTGGCAGGAGGGTTCTTAACCACTGCACCACCAGGAAAGCCCATTAACTCATCTATTTTATGAGACAAAAAGCTGAAAGTCAAGAGTGTTCAGTGGCTTATCCTGTGTCACACCCAAAATGAGGGACCTTGGTCCAGAATTTGTCCTGTACACCACCAGGTACTTAGCCATTTGCCTGACAGAATGAAATGAGTATCAGATTAGATGTTTAGGGACAAGTTTTGAATCTTGCCTCTGTCACCAATTCCTGTTGCCTAGACTCAGACTCTGATGTGTGGTGTTGGGTCAGTCACTTGATGTCCTCAGACCTCAGTTCCTTTTTTGGTGAAATGCACTTCTCCAGTCCCTCAGCCTGAGTATGATTGACATTCTGGGCTAGATAACTGGGCTGTCTTGTGCATTGTACCATGATTAGCAGTGTCCCTTGTCTTTACAAATCAGATGCAGTAGCACCCCTGACCCCCTTCTTCCCTTCCCCACAGTCATGACAACCAAAATGTCTTTAGGCATTGCCAAATGTCCCTCAAGGGCAAAATGGCCAGCCCTCACCACTTTCCTTGGGAACTAGTGGTTTAGTTGAAATCATTTCTTTAGGACTCCCCCAGCAGTACCACTGTACAATTCTGGACTACAGGGTTGACCCTTAGATGCTTCCAGGAAGGACCCACGAAGCAGCAAGTTTGTTGGATACTGTTTACAGTGACCAAAAGGGACATCGATTTTTTAGAAACTTAGAAGATCAGAAATATTCACAGGTGAGAATTTTATCACACCCATGAGATAGTAAATAGTAGAAAGGTTTAAGAAGGCTTAACAAAACAATATAAAAATGTATTCACTGTAAGTGGCATCTTTTTTTTTTTTCATGTAAGAATGATCTCTGTATTTACCAGTTGTCCCAAAGGTACAGCAACAATTCAGTCTTTTCATAGATTAATAGGGACCCGCTGCAAATCATAGGTGTTCACAATGCATGTTCCTCTCTAAGACCATTTCAACTGTGTCGGACAGTTGTTTCTGATAAGATGTGCTAGAACAAACATTAAGTGTTTCATAGTGAAAAGGGTCACAGACATATTTGCATCCTTTGCACGTGGAAGAAATAGATACCCATTATCCTCAGTTTTTAAACTAAAAGATATTGTTGCTTTCCTTTCTCTCTCTCTCCTCCATCCTCAATTCTTTTTCCCACTGAATCCAGATACCTGCCAGTAGAATAGGAGAGCCTCATTCAGAGCAGAGCTACAGAAGGACCTCGGAAACTTGTTTAGCAATTGATGCAGCTCTGCTGCATGCCACAGAGTTACTGTGTTTGTCATGTGTTGCTACTAGTTCCCTGAGGAAGTTTACTGACTTAAGATTTTACAAGAAATGCACATCATGGAGGTGTGGAGGGCGGAGGTCAAGCTTGCAGGGAAAGTTTAGTTGCTATAGAGTGGGAGCTGAGAGCTCAAATACGTTGGTTATGCTCTACCAGGTGGAGACAAAAACGGAGGCATGTGCGATGAATTGGGAGATTGAGATTGACATGTAGACAGTGATGTGTATAAAATGGATGACTAATAAGAACCTGCTGTATAAAAAAATAAGTAAAATAAAATTCAAAAATTAAAAAAAAAATGGAGGCATGCATCCTGTGAGTAAATTATTAAAGTATGCAGACTTCTACCAGGGAGTAATAGCAGAGTGCACTAAACAAGGGGATTCAATTAGAGAGGGAAAGCAAATTTTGTTTCAATTAGATCCATTTCTTGTGTTTATAGAACATTTAAAATGCAGCATAGAATGGAATTAAGATCATCTTACACCAATAGGTGTAAATAGTATACAATTTTATATACAGTAGTCTATATGTATGTGAATATCTGGAATAAAGATTTTGATTTATCTTTTTCCAGTCAAGTAAAGTTTGGGCTGATATCCAAAACTTTTGGTTATTAGAGCAGAGAAGATTACCTGGGTCTTTTCCCTAATCATAGTGTTGATAACTCTTGGAGAAAAGAAGCTTTTCTGATACTGAATACTCTCACCAGATTACTGGTGCTGTAGTATTTTTTTTTTCATCAAAGAAATTCAACTTTTATAAGTCATTCTGTTTTCTGTTTTTACTGGAGTCAAACAAGGAAGACTATTTCTCCCCAAGCTAAGATAAAGAATGTCAAGAATAAACTACTTTTCATTTTAAATAAAAATAGATTTATTATAGATAGTCACGTAACATCGCAAACATACCTGAATGAGGTAGACTCAGTTTTATGGGTAAAAATCAATTGTCATTTAAAAAAGAATAAACAGTGTTTTCATTTTTAACTCTCTTGCTGTCTCTGTGTTCTGACTGCTGAGTCCAGAAGCAGAAGTTGCAAAACATTGTGAGAAAAATTTTGCTCTATTTTTTTTCAATCTCCACCCAGATGGAAATACCAGAAGTCCGTTTGGTACTTCTGGAGGAAAGTTCATTCTTACTAAATGCTCATTTCTGGGCTGCACCTTCACAGCAGGGCTTGGTCACCCCCTACCTATTCAAAATTGCTGCTCATGTATTAACATCCCACTCTCATCCTGAATGAATTCTTGCAGGTTTCTTGTTGACACTGGCTTCTTCCATGCCCCCTAAAAATACACATTGGTTAGCATCTCTTCCATAATTATATAGAAGTAGTCTAATTATGTTTAGAAATACTCAGTGAATGTGTTAAAGTAAACTGTATCCAAGTAACCAGCTCTGTGGCATAGCCCGTTTTTTTTTCACTTTTGTAGGGAAGAGGTTGGGTACATGTAGATTGCAGCCCTCTCACATCCCCACAGGGACATCCTCTGATCCCTGTGTCATGGGAATGCCCTTCCTTATTTACTTTTAATTTCTCCCTACAATACTATAAATCCCTCTCAGGAGGGACTTTTGCTTGTTTGCTTTGCGTCCTCAGACGCAAATGCTTTTGCATTAGAGAGCAGCCTTTCAACATATCCTTGTTGAATTCACAGGAAACAAATGAATGAAGGAACCCTTAGAACTCTTTGAGCTACCTTGTTATCATGGGAATATTTTAGACTGTTTTGTATAGAGACACTGATACTGATGGCTGATATTCTGAGAGAAAAATGGCAAACCACTGAATCTGAGTCATATCTTATTGTGTTACTTCCTTATATCAGGAGGGGATGAAACAAGCCAGCATGCACTGTGAATAACTGTACTCATGAAAGAAACATGGTACATAAATGCTTTACGTCCTTGAGACAGAATGACAGGGATAGCCTAGAATGTTCACCATGACTTACCAGTCTCTAGTATATGAGAAAAGTATTTATTCCACATGAAATGGTATGTGTTGTAGAGCCTTTTGCTTGGTCTTTTACAGATGAAGGTAATGAGTTTTCTGTGCCTCTCACCCCCCAAAAGGTGGTTAACACTTTGGTATTTATGACCCGGCACTACTAAATGAAACACATCTGTCACACACACACACACACACACACACACACACACACACGACAAGATGATGAAATGGCTCTTCTGTTCTGATGCTAGTTTCTGAAAAAATCATGATAATTCAGGTCCCCCACAAAGACTTCAGAGAAAGTGACACTGCTGTCTGGAAGCTTTTCATGATAATCAGAGAAGAAACCCAGTTCTCCCTTCCCTCTGGAGTAAAAGTCTCCAGAAGAAAAGGCATTTTTTAATGAGACTTGGGAATGTCAAGTTGAATAATTGACATGGTCCTACCTTACAGAACCTTACAGGATGTGGCAAACACCTGCTCCAGCAAGCAACGTTCTGCCTTTGCAGTGGTAAATGAGAAACACCATTTTCCTCTCAGACAAGATTTTACAAAATAACATTTCTTAAAAGTCTTAATGGTGAACTTAAAATTAAAGACCAAGTTATTTCTGGTGAACTTAAAATTAAGGACCAAGTGATTTCAAGTAAAATAAACACTTTTGGAGAATTGAGATTATATTTCCTTAAGGTTGGAAACTGCAGATGGACCCGTGGAAGCACCTGGTCCTAAGGTGGTGTCCACACAAGTCCTGGGTCTCTGAGGAACAGGTACCAGCAACCTCACACTTTGATGTCTGCCTCGTTCTCTTGCCTGTGTTCACTAGACACATACTATGTCACAGAAATCATTTGCTTATTTCCTACAAAGACTCAACAAAGGTACTTATCACTCAGTGCCAGGGGACAGAGGACACAGCAGTGGTGGGAGGTGGCCTCTCCCCACGTGGAACTTCCTGTGTGTCCCCCCTGGAGATGCGGAAGTGACCGATGCTTACTCTGAGGCCACAGCACGTGCGGTCTGTCTCAGGAAAGGGACAGTGTGCGTTTAATGACCAAACCAATTTGGTCCTCAAGGATATTTGACTTACTTTTTCTGTGGAACTAGTTTATTAGTTTGCAGTCAAAGAAGAATGTTTTGGCAGTTTTTCTTTAAAACGCATATCATTATGCAGAAACCCTTGTCCTTAGATGTATGACCATTTCTTTAAGACAGAGTCCTTGACCTGGAATTTCTCTTTCAAAAACCAGGAATGGTTTAAGTCTCTCCATGTATATGAACGCATGGCTTTTCAGAAAGATTTTCTTGTGGAGGCTCTTCCTGGAGACGTATGTGAGTTTCCTGTCTTATATATTTGCCAGGGTTTACTTGCATCATTTTCAAACGTTTAATTGTAAAGGTGCAACTGGTGCTCCTTAAAATTTCTATTTTGCATTTAATTTGATTTTTACTGTGGTTTTTTTTTGCATTTGCTTATCATCATTTGCATTTCCTCTGTGAACTGCATTCTCCTGTTTTGCACACTTATCTTTGGTGCAGCTGTGTTTACATTTTGATATCAAGTTGTACGGAAGAGGAGAGAACTATATATACATTCCCAGTTGATACAAATGTTAGAACCAGGACAGTGAGTTGAGATTGCCAGGTTATCAGCTGTGACATATCCTAGAAGAGGAATCATATGTGCTTCGATCAATTTTCATCTTTGAAGGACTCTTGACGATTAGTTTCTGGAATGTTCAGGGGAGACTTGTGAGGTCATCAGGGAAACCAGCCTTTATCCTCCCAGGAGGAGGTCCCCTAGGAAATGTCGGTGACTTGGGTGGTGAGTCCAGAGCCTCATGACCCTCCTCTCAGAGAACCTATCAGGGGCACAGCAATTCAAAGGGCACTGTTCCTTGCCCGGGGGGACTCTTCACTTTTTGCTTCACCCCAGACTTCCACCCATAACCACATGCCTATCTGCCCACTCTCCCAGCAGCTTCATGAGAACAATATCTGAGTAAACTCCCTTTTGTTTCCTTTTGCAAGGGAATTGCACAATCTGAGTTGAAAGAAATCTTAGAGGCCATTAATGTCAATGCCTGTATCTCTTTTAGCACATACCCTCCATGTTTGAAGAGTTTCTAAAGACTGTTACTGTGAAAGAAAAGCTTAGTTTAGTGGTGAAATTGGTGGTTTCAGAGCCTCTCCATGATGACTGAAGCTCATGGACCTCAAACATTTTAGTCCCAATATGCCTTCTTCAACGTTCTTTAAAACAAACTCCTTTCTTCAGCACCATTATGGATCCTGAAGAGTTTTTCTTTATGTGGGTCATATCTCTATTTACCATAGTGAAAATTAAAACTGAGACTTTAAGATATTTATTTATTATTAATTTAATAATAAGAATAAACCCAATATATGTTAATATAAATAGCATTTTTTTCATGAAAAAATAGCCACATATTACAAAACAAAGATTGAGTAAGAACAGTGCACTGTTTTACATTTTTACAAATTTCTTGAATGTCTGTCTTAGTAGAAATACTTGGATTTTCATATCTTCTTTTACGTTTTAATAGCTGCAGTATCATATGCTATGTAGCCTCTGGAAATATCTATTTTCTACTAATGATAGAGTAAAAAAAGGCAAAAAATAGCTTAGTATCATTGTGACAATAGTTTTGACCTTGAAGACACTTGGAAAGATTCTTGGTGACCCCTTGAGGTTCTAGAATACACTTGGAGAACCACTGACTAAACCAACTGGATACAATTCTTTTTCTTATATCAGCATAAAATAGGATGATACCTTCTTCCAGATAATAGTATTTCAAGTATTTGAATGTATTTCTTGTAGCCTCAACGACACTATTTAACCTTAGGAAAAAATATCCTACATTTTCTTAAGTTTTCTATATTTGGCATGCTATATTTTACCCCCCCCCCCCCATCACCATACCATCGGGTTAATCTCTTCTGAATATTTCAGGATTTCAATTCCATTCTCAATGTGTGGTATCCTGGGCTGGACCCAGCTCTTCAGGGACCTAGTACCTTGACTCAGCAAACGTATGTCTTAAAAAGGATGGCTACTGAGAAGCGGCCACGTCCAGCTGATAGACCAGTTTTTCATATTAAACACCGGTAATCTCAGAGCCCACCTAACTGGGTTCAGGTGATACATTTCTTCCACGCTGTATTGGTTATTTGAATAATACTGTCAATAGGAATAATCCTTAAAATTACTGACAGTATTCAGCACTTGAAATGTGCTGGGTGCTATGTTTAATGCATATATTCATTCACTCACCTAATTCTTAGGACAATCCTATGGTGTGCATACATTTCTTATCCTCATTTTATAGATAAAGAATGTGAAGCATAGAGAAACTGGGTAAGTTGTTTGAGGTTACATGGCTAATAGGAAGCAGAGCTAAGATGTGATCCCAAATCGTTGGATTCCAGGCTCATTTTTTTTTTTTTTTTTTTTTGTGGTATGTGGGCTTCTCACTGCTGTGGCCTCTCCCATTGCGGAGCACAGGCTCCGGACGCGCAGGCTCAGCGGTCATGGCTCACGGGCCCAGCCGCTCCGCGGCATGTGGGATCTTCCTGGACCGGGGCACGAGCCCATGTCCCCTGCATCGGCAGGCGGACTCTCAACCACTGCGCCACCAGGGAAGCCCCCAGGCTCATTTTGACTTGGAATTTTCTGGGAGCTGTGTGTTTCAATAAATATATAAAAATGTAAACATGAGCCTGTACTTGTATAAGCGTACATATCAATATATATTTTAGACTGAAATGTCACAGGTAGGAGTGGCTTATTTGGTAGCAATGAGTGAAATGGAAAAGGACGGAGAGAGAGAGAGAGAGAGAGAGAGAAGAAAGGAAAAAGTAATTATGAAGATTAAAGAATCTAAAGAATCGTCCTCTCCTTGTTCTGGGGACTCCTGCTTTAAATCCACTCAGGGACTTTCCACCACACTGACAAATGTCACTCTTTCCTTTTCTAGGACAGCCTTACAGAGGCTACAGATATTCAGCTCCTTGACAGTTACATTTCTTTTAACATGCCTGCCTGTGTTTTCATAGGAATTATGAAAATTACCGTTTCTCCTTTAGCTCAGAGGACTTCATTTCAAGCCCTTGTTCGGGACTAAGCGTCCCCTTTATGCAGTTGCTGTAACAATGCCATATGCATCCCCTGCCCAGATGTGGGAGGGAGGGGCTGAACTGCCACGGTCCCCAGCCAGGGCGTGAACCACCTGCCACGGGAGGAAGCGAGCAGCTGTGTCCTGCTTCCCAGGTCTCTGCGCGGGGAAGGCCCCAGCCTCCTGAGTCTGTGACCACACTGCTGGGGAACAGAGACACTCTCCCAGCACAACTGCCCCACAGGCAGGATGCCCCGATCATGACTCCTTCCATGTAATTCTGCGTTCCTCAGACCTGAGCCCTGCTGGGTACTCCTACTCCCCTCGACACCTTGCTGAATTTCATTCTTTTCAGTCCATTTACGGAGCCAAACCAAGCTGGTAGTGTTCGCAATTTGAATAATAATCTCTTGAACTTTTTATCTTTCTTTAAAAAAAAAAGCATTCCGAAGAGTGCCTGAAGCTATATGGTTCCTTTATCTAATTAAATAAGCTGAAACCCCTGGTAAAGTGTAAAAGGGCCCAGGTGGGTTTGTAGAAGTAGAAGGAAAAAATCCTGAGTCTTAATAAGTGGAGACACTGGTGAGCTTCCGGAAGCAGTTAAAAGAGGCTTCAGTTAGAAGTTGGTCCAACGGATGATGCCCTGACCAGGCCACTGCAGACCTGCAGCCTCCCTCTGCATCCAGCGCTGACCTGGTGGCCTTGAAAAATACTGTCAGTTACAAGGTAGCTTTGAGGTTGGTTAAGATTGAGGACTTGAATAACATAGACTTCTTGGATTTAAATCTCAGCCCTTTCATGTACTGAATTTTCTTTGGGAAAGTTGCTTAACTTCTCTGTGCCTCGGTTTCCTCATCTGTAAATGGTGAGATTTTGAGCATCTACCTCCCAGATACTAAAGAATAAATGACTGGCACAGAGAAATCATTGAATATATGTTAGTATTCATTATTATCATTGCTATACTATTATTTGTATTATTATTCCTTTATGCCTGACATCATGTTACCTGCCTATGAGCAGAGTAGAACACAAACAAAAAAGCTTTTCTCTATTAATAATAGCAACAAACACTTTCAATGCTTCAGAACTATACATTTTTCTCCCATATGCCTTTAGGTCATCTAAGGAGTAGTACATCAAATAGCAAGAATATACGGGGGTGAATAGGAAGGGAAATAATATTATTTAAGGCGGTGTTACTCTAATTACTATATATCCATATAAGCTTGTGTGTTCTAAGAAAATTGGTCTGTGGATAATTGAGGTGAGAGTGGATTTTCATTGTTTCCTTCAGTGTCTGTGGCTGGCTGTGAGAAATAAGGAACAGACCATCTTCCCACATCTGAAAGGGAACTGTACAAAAATGGGAAAATATTTGCTCAGAATGGTTTTTGCTGTGAATTCTGCTGTAAGTGTGAAGGGCTTTAGTGACAAATTAAACTATTTGGTTGGCAAGAAGAAATCTAAAGATGCTCTGTGCATAGGAAAACCAAGTCCTGACCTATCTTTCTGAGAACAGGTTTCAAAGGACAGGATATTTTCCATACCCTTTGGACTATCTCCTTGGGGCCCAATGTAGAAACTGTTTCCCTGTAGAAAACTAGAAGACAGGGGTTTTTTTTTTGGTCAACTCATAATTTTTAATAGTCATGTTACTTGATGACAAGGTCAAGTAGAGGGACCCTTAATCATATTTAGTGAATGCTTTTTGGAAATTTGGAAAATTCCAATTTAGATATGCTAAGCGCTGCTCTGATGTTTATTTCCACTTGTGTGTATGAAGCTGGCTGGAAAAGAAGACAAAATCTCCCTGAGGCTACTTAGGACCCTGGGAAGCACCAGGTTGCAAGTTGAGGACTTGGTTTTCCACTGCCCTGGGCCGCCTCCTTTTAATCTCTATAGATTCTAACACCGGAAGAAGTGCTTGGACAGCTATTTTCTTTCGACTTTGTGATACTCAGCATCAAAAGTGGTCAAAGGTTAGAAGAGAAAGAAAAATGCTATTTTTATCCTTTGAAGGCTGATGTTCTGGGGGTCTCTGAAGAAAAAGTCAGGTCTTCCAATTTGGAGATTGTCTTGAATCTGAATGGGTTTGGAGCCAGTACAAGGGGAGCAATTTTGGAACCTTCCTGCAGCCTTTTCTAACAGTTTAATGGATCATTTCAATATCAGAGTTTGTAAGGGAGTACATTTTATTATTTTTTACAATTTTGATGGGCGTGTTTTGACATCAAAATGGGCCCAAGAAATCAAGTTAGGCACAAGGGCACTGGAAGCAGCAGATGGGTCAGCCCCCAGGGCATGTGATGCTCTCATCCCGCTCTCTCGACACACTTATGTGTTCCTCTTTCTTGGTTCCTTACCATCTGACTGGTAAACACAACAGAAACATTCAAGTATGTTCCATATGGTGCACGGCAAGAAATACCGCAGGGCAGACCAAGGAGCCTCTTTGGTAGAGTGTTGAAGTGTTGGCAAAAATATTCTGATTGGCGCATTCAGAATAAAGAGAGAATCTGGAGAAATATGAGTGAATCTCTTCCTGGTCCTGGAAAGACAGCCCAGTGCATGCATGATTCATACTGTCATTAGTGTATCTGGACCTACAAAGGCAGCTCACTGTCTTTTAATTCATTCAGATATTCACATTTACAGATGTAGGGAGAGTTGTGGACATCTACTCACAGAGTTTGAACGGTAGAAGTGGGCAAACGTGTGTCTGGAATAGTGTGTTTTTTTCACACTATTTTCACTTCGCTCACGGAAGAGGGAGAGATGGGAACGAGGGCGAGATTCCTTTGGTGATCATAGTGGCCCCTAAACAGATTCTTTGGATTTAATAGATTTTTTTTTTTTCTGGGCCAAAAAGTTTTAGAAACCATTGGTGAGACTGATCTGTCTTAAGAAAAAGGAATAATTAAAGCATTTACTAACCATGACTAGATGCTGAAGTAAATGTAAAACTGAAAGTTCTGATACGTATCGGTCAGCTTTGTATTCAGCTAGGAAACAAAATAAAATAATTCCTGATGGTTCCAATACAGAAGAGCTATACAACTAGAGACCTAGAGTCATTTAATCCATGACCAGCACAGAGGCATCGGGATGGCTTAAGCAACTAACCTCTTGTGTCTAGCCTACCATTCTATTTTGTAGGCTTTTGTCCTCATGCTTTGCCATCTCACGTCTCCTGACGGCTGCGCTGCATCCACACTTTTCATCTGCATTCCAGGCAGTAAGAAAGGGAAGGACAAAGTGGCAGGAGGCTTTGGGTAGTGAGCTTTGGCCTTTTGTTTCAGAGATGGAAACCTTTCCCAGAGACTTGGTCTATGCTTCTTGGCCAGAAAAACATCTCATGGCATCCATTGCAATATGGGTTGGGGAGAGGGCACCCAGAAATAAGATATTTTTGCTTTCCAGCCTCTATTGTAGCCTGACACCAGGAAGAATGGGGGTAGGAAGAGCTTCTGAGGACGTATTGTGTCTGCTCGTTGCCAGAGCTGGTACTCATTTCCTATGACTGAATCTATCAAATAAGGCCATTTTATCTGACAAGCTTCCCCATGTGCAAAGATCAAAGAAAAATAGTGAGCTGGCCTCGGATGGGAATAATAATTCCCAGATGAATCTGGGAAGCCAAGATTTTGTCTTAGTTGCTTTACTGATGGGCACCGAAGGGCGCTCATCCAGGTGTGGGTCACTTGGGTCATTCTAGGTGTGGTATCGAGTCCTTATTATTGACAGAGCAATGGGCTCAACACTGGGCAGAACCCAGAAGAGAAAAAGGCGTGATCTTTGCCTCCAAAACATGTTTCCTCTATTGGTGGGACAGGACGCACACCGGCAGTTCACAAGGTGCCACAGAAATATGCAAACCAGATATCGCTACAAGCTAGGATGTCCGCAGAAATACTCAAGTAGTTGATAGAATTTAAATCCTAAGATATGGACAAGTAGTCGCTGTGTCACAGGCATTCTGGGCAGTACACAGCGTGGGAAAATAAGGTCATAAAAATAAACACAGGCAGAGTGAGGGAGTGTTAGAAAATTACTCAGGGATTTAGCAGGTAGCTAACCCCAAATGCAGAAGTCAAAGTTAAAATGTGCGGTCATAACAGTGGAACAGTGACTGTAGGAGGGGTCAGTGTGGCCTCACAGAAAGAGACATAACACGGAGAGCAGAAATGGTGAGAATTAGCCATAGGTCTAGGTGGGGGAAGCACATTCCACATACTCAAAGGTGAGGATACGGTGTGACACGTTTTATGTAAACAGAGGCACAGAGTGACATGGTAGCGACAAGTAATGTTAGCTAAGGTAGGGTTTTAAAGACCGGATGGGAGTCAGGGGAGGGCACGGCACACAAAGAAATAGGCACATTCAGACATCAGAGGTACGAACCTGCATACAAACGGAGGGCTTTAATTTTGCCAAGCACCTTCCATACAGCTACTAAGAATGGACAGTGTTAGGAGAAGGAAGCAAGACTCTTCCTTGCATTTGGCAAGTAAATGCCAAATGAGCATAATTATTCCAATTGCATGGTTTGGAGGAAAGACCACTGATCAAGGTTAAGGTTAAGGTGAGAACGGGTGATAAGTCATTAGTAGGTTCTGTATCAGGAAAGATGATTTAAAAGAGAAGAGGGGAATATGGCAGTAGCTAAAATGTGTCCCAGGAAAAATCAAAGATCTTTTCAGATTAGGTGAAAAACGCACATGAGAGCAAAGATAAAGGAGCAGAGAAGACTGAGTGTACATTCTAGAGATAAACATGGGGTCACAGAGATTTCAGACTCCGAAACGTGTAGGGAGATGTTTTAGCCTTTCAGAAGTGGGGAATCCACTTCTCCCTATGGAAGAATTAGAGCCCTTTGGTGAACAGATATATATTTAAGGGAGATTAAAAGAGTCTAACAAAGACCTGCCATCCATCCCTATAGCAAGACCACTGAGGGCTATGATACTTTTAGCTAGAAGGTATTTTCATATGCACAGTAGGTGACATGGGACATATAGACTGAAACACGGAATTGAGGCTCTTTGGTCCCTGTTGGCCTACAGAAGAAACCATTTTATGTGATTCAGCCTCATGGCAATCTCTTCAAAGGAGTGACTTCTGTGCAAATAACATGGTTGAAATGGTACCCACAGCTAACACATTGGGTCAGAATTACAAAGAAGTAGCTACGTTGTTGCATAGTAACCACAAAAAATGAACACATTTTCAGAATTCAAATCGTGGTCAATGTGAGAGTGTGTTTGGAAATGACTAATTCTTAGCGTTCTTTTCTCCTGCACACGCTGTTCCGGGACTCGCAGCCCCCTACCCAGTCACCCAACATTCTCCTTGGATGCCCTCTGGCCTCCCTGCTCACGCTGTGCAGGCCTCCCTCCTGCTTCATCCACAAAACAAGATCTATTTATTTTATTTTTATTTTTTTTTGCCAAACCACTCGGCTTGTGGGGTCTTAGTTCCCTGACCAAGGATTGAACCCTGGCCCCTGGCAGGTAAAGCCCCAAGTCCTGCCCGCTGGACCGCCAGGGAATTCCCACAGGATTTTTTTTAAACCTTGAGAATCCTCATTCTTTACCTCCACTGGTCTTTAATATTACATTTAGCCACTGGATAGTGAATGGCTGTGTGTAGCAGATGAGGATTATGTTTGCTTGTGGGTTTGTGTGTGTTTATGGAGAAAAGGACAGCATATTTGTGTCTGACGCTAACTAGAAGCTATTCTATGCTTAGGAAAAATGTTAACTCGTTTGTTTCACTAAGAAAGCATCTGATGGCTTAGAAAGTCTACCAATAAGCTTCCTTTGTGCAGGGAGTTGAAAGATAATTGATTTATTTGATCAAGAGTTTTTCAAATTATAAAGCCTGAGATGTCAGTTGACTTGTTTCTTTGGAAAGAGGTGATAGAATTAGATTTAAAAGCTAAGTATTTCTTTTAAAATATTTTCCCTTATTTTTCAAGTTTTCACATTATTTCCGTGCCATGTTTTAACCTTTGCTAAGCATCCCATTGCTGAATCCTTCAGATACGGATTACTTGGCTTGTGTATTCTGTTAGAAGCGGAGCCAGGGTGTAATCCAGAACCTGTGCCACTCACACTAGCATCCCTCCCCTTCCCCCCAAGAAAATGTAAAACCTGTTTCTCCTACAAAGAAACAACTGGGAAAGTTTTACAAATCAGGTTTTATTTTAACTGAATTAATAGGCTGGTCTTTGAGCTGTTAAGTCTAGTGAATGACAGAGTCATTTTTTCCAAACTACACACTCTTCTTCTCTACTTTTCTTCACACCCTCATCCTCCTGAAAATTGCATTTGTAAAGGAATGGATTTGATGGGCTATTTCTTTGGCATCGCTCAAAGGACCTAAGTGAAGAAAAGCTAATATATGATCCCCTTTTATTTTTTCTATTGTGAGCATCTTAATTCAGAACTGTAAGGACACATGCTATTTTTTTTCATGTTAAATGAAACCTAAAAGTATTATTAGCTTCTGTTTGAATTCATTTTTATACTTATCTCAGGAGTTTTGTTAGTGATCTAGACATTTTGTAAATTAGGTCACAAGTGAAATACATCCCTGGCATAGCTTGGCGAGGGCCCATATGACAGATTTAGCCTTAAATACTGAATATAAATGTTACTATTGTTGATTTGCCTTAGCATTTTTAAGGAAAGACACTGAAAGCCAAAATTCATGATAACTTTGTTATAATAACTGATTAATGTTATACAACCCTATTAAGTATAAAAGTTATATTCAGGGCTTCCCTGATGGCCCAATGGTTGAGAGTCCGCCTGCCGATGCAGGGGACACGGGTTCGTGCCCCGGTCTGGGAAGATCCCACATGCCGCGGAGCAGCTGGGCCCGTGAGCCATGGCCGCTGAACCTGCGCGTCCGGAGCCTGTGCTCCGCAATGGGAGAGGCCACAGCAGTGAGAGGCCCGCGTACCACAAAAAAAAAAAAAAATATATATATATATATATATATATATATATATATATATATATATATATATATATATTCAACTTCCTAAATATGAAAACTGCTCAGTTTGGGGTTTAAAGACTGGTAATAAAAGGAAACACCATTGAAGAAATACACAGAAAGAAGAACACGAGATAGCTTTGGACACATTCACTACTTAAATTTATAAACAAAAGTTTAAAAGCTTAAAAAACTTCCTAATGGATTTAGTGCATAATATAATCCCAGAAATATTTACATTACATTTTAAAAGTCTTTCTTTGATAGGCTGCAAAACAATTTGCAACTGTGATCATCAAAACACAATTTTGGGAGAAGCGCTGTAATTGTGATGTCAGTGCAATTAACAACTAAATACCCTCTCTCCACTCTGCATCGCTAAGTCATTCTTCTTCAGCTCTGTCTTCTCTTTCACAGACTTTGTAAAGATGTTTTCCAGCCTCACAGTTTACACCCTCACTTCCCATTCACCGACCCGCCTACGACTTTCTGGTTGCTTCTCCTCCGATGCCCCTGAAACTACTCGTATTCACACACCAGCATCACCGCCCATGTCCCAGTTTCTAAGAAATTAAATCCCATGGACCAAGCTTGAGGATTTATTTTACTCCACCTCTCCCAGACGTTTGACTTTACTGACAACCTTCTTTTTGAAACTCTTTCCTCTCCTAGTTTCCATGGACCATGAAACCACCTTCTCTAGGCTTTCCTATCTGTCTCAGTCCTCTGGCTTCTCTTTCTCTGCTGGCTCCTTAGATGCTGGTGTTGGTATCTTTCTGGGAGCGATCACTCACTCCCATGGCTTAGTTTGTGCTCTGTAAGGTGGTGGGTTCTACGTCTGTATCTGCAGCTTTGCTGTCGTCTTTGCTTTAAAGACCCGCTTGTCCAACTCTGCACCAGATGCTTCCAACCCGTATCCCAGGCGTCTCAGACACAGCCTTACTGAAACTCAACTCAAAATCTTCCATTAACCTACTCTGCTCTTGTATTCCCTATACCAGTGAATTCTATCAGCTTTCACACAGTTTGTGTCTAGGGCAGAAACTTAGAACCTATTCTGAATTTCTCCATTTCCCTTACTTGGCATTCAGTTATAAAATATTCCTAAGTCTACAGTCTGTATATCTCTTGGAATATTCACTCCTGTCCACTTCCGTTGCCACAGCTTTGATGCAGCCTACAATAAAACCACCTGAGACTGTAATCGCCTATACCTCTGTGTTTTTCTTGCAAATGAGAGCTTCCTTTTTGAAAAGAAATTGATTTTGTATTTATTTAATTATTCAGCTATTTATGCCTTTCCACGAGACTTAAAGTTCAGTTAGACCTTGCTGATTCCACGTGACCTAAACTTAGGGCCTGATTGGTCAGGGTGAATGATGGTGACCATTTTCCCTTTGACAGGGGTACAATTTAGACCAATGAAACATAAAAAGGGTTTGGGGATACTTTGTCCTCAGTCTTAAAAAGAAACAAAGGGAAGACAAGGCCCCTTTCCTGTCTCTGGTTGATATTTTATGAGAAGGTGACACAGTCATTTTGAGAACTTGAGGGCAGTGAGGCCCAGACCCTGTGAATGTCAGAGAAAAAATATGGAAGGAACCTGGGCTTTGATACCATTGCTAAACCACTGAATTAACCCCTTTCTGGAAAAAAATAAATTCCTAAGTGTTTATTCTGTTTGAGGGTTTTGTTGTTGTTAGTTGCAGCTGAAAGTATTTTCACAGCATTTTAAAGCATTTCGCAGGCTCCTAACCCAGGTCCTCATTTTGCATCCCTAAACTCTACTCTGAATGCCACACGGGGATCACTCACCAGCTGAAAGCTTGACAGTGGTTATTGTTGCCTGAAGATAAGAGTATATAATAGGAGGTCCTTCCACCAGCAGAGCAGTTTCCCTTCCAGAAACATTTCTAGCCCTTTCTACCTTACGTTGCCATGTGGTCATAGCCCAATGTTTAAAAGAATTGACTTTGAGCCCTGACGTCTGCATCCAAATCCTGTAGTCCTGGTCAAGTTACTTAATGTACCTTATTGTGGTTTCTTTATCTCTCAAATCAGGATAATAATTATACACACCCCATATGATTACAATGGTCGAGGAAGCTAATGTATATGGTACATTTTACACAGATATTGGAGATAGTCTATTATAGTGCTGGATACATGATAAGGGCTGTGCACATGTTAGTGTTATTAGGACTGTATTATTATGACTGCATCTCTGTTAGGCTGGAAGTTGCTTGAGGTCAAGGACTGTGTATCCTTAGCATCAGACATGGCCTCTTATACACCATAGGGATTTGAAAATATTTATTGAGTGAATAAAGAGTGAAGTGTTTGTTTTTAATAAACAAAAAGACACCATTTGGGCTGTTTCCTTTACAGAGGCAAAGTCCCACTCTGTCACCCTCAGTTTGTTATTTTGAAAAATGAAAGAGTTAACTTTTGTCATTCCTCCAGTGATATTAAGGAATACAGTCTCTTGTGGAAAATTAACAAAGTATGATGAAAGACTGCAGAAGAATATACTCTAAGAGTGAAATAGAATTTCTCCAGGAATAAGCCTTTTGTTTGTTATATATATGTATACACACACACACACACACACACACACACATACATATATATGTATGTATTTATATGTTACTTATGTTACTTTGCTGGTATTTTTTAAAAAGCAAAGCCAAATTTAAGAATTTTACAGTCAGGAGATGTTCATAATGTATTTTTCTCCAAATTTTGCTTTAATTAAATGATTAAAATCATTTAACTAAATTTCATACTATGGATGAATTATATAAACATATGGGGGCTAAAAACCCTAAAAAATAATCTTCTTTCATTGATTAGTAGACTTTTGTCTATTCATTTGGTATACTGTAAAGTAGTAATCAAAAACTTTTATGAAAAAAATTATATTTACACATTTTCAACTAAATTCCGATTTATCTCCTTAAATCAAAGACATTTATTTCCCTGCATTTGCTTATTCCTTACATGCAGTAGAAATGACACTAACTCTTTGGCCTAAAGACCATATCCTCTTTTTATGGACGTCTGAAGCAGTAGCTAAAACTCAGCATCACTTCCAGTAGGTGATGAATGCTGTGTCCACATCTATAAAAAGTTATGTTTTCAGTAAAGACATTTAAGAATAAACTCACAAGTAGTGAGTAGGGGTTTTATATATCACTTTCTTTTGGGCTTCCCTGGTGGCGCAGTGGTTGAGAGTCTGCCTGCCGATGCAGGGGACGCGGGTTCGTGCCCCGGTCCGGGAAGATCCCACATGCCGCGGAGCGGCTGGGCCCGTGAGCCGTGGCCACTGAGCCTGCGCGCCTGGAGCCTGTGCTTCGCCACGGGAGAGACCACAACAGTGAAAGGCCCGCGTACCGGAAAAAAAAAAAAAAAAAAGTTTCATGTATTAAGTAGATGATTAGGTAAGCTTTATTGTACCTTTCAGTCCTGAAATTTTATGATTCTTTAAACAGAGCACAGTGTCCAACGTGGTCTTTTTACTAGTGGCTGTTTACAGCATCTGTATTATAACTGCATGAAGACTGGGGCCATGACGGCAAACATTTACCAGGTGTGCTAGGAAAGCGCCTGCAATTTCAAAATAATTCTATTCCAGAGTGAAAAAAAAGCTGCTTCATCTTTCTCAGAAGTATAAAAATAAAACTTAAAAAAAATAACCTTTAATCGGGGAATAGTTTTAGATTCACAGAAAAGTTGCAAAGAGAGTTCCCATTTACTTTTCACTCAGCTTCCTCTAATTTTAGCATGTTACATAACCACGGTCCATTTGTCAAAACTGAGAAATAGTCATTTGGATTTCACCGATTTTTCCACCAATGTCCTTTTTCTGCTGCAGTGTCTAATCCGGAATACCACACTGATTACGCGTTATGCCTCTTTAGTCTCCTTGGATCTGGGACAGTTCTTAAGTCTTTCCTTGTGTTTCATGATCTGGAAATTTTTGAAGAGTTACCGGTCAGATGTTTTGTAGAACGGCTTTGAATCGGGGTTTGTCTGATGGACCGGTTGAGTTGTGATGCTCTTTCCTGAACATAGATGCTAATCATAAGTAATTTTCAAGAGAATTTTATTATTAAAACTAACTTCATTTAGGACTAATTTACAATAGTATCACTCAGCGTATGCGATTTCATTCTCACAGTGGTGCTGAAGCCTGGGGTTCTGTGACTCCCAATGACATATTTTCCACTCTGCAGCTAGACTGTTAACAGAGGGCTCTGTCCTCATCTATGTGGCATTGGCCTCCCCTCTGCAAAATTCATGCAGTACCTACATCACAGATCCACTTATACAGATATTAATGAATACAGATTTCCTTATAGAAACTTCCAGCCAGTATTTGCTGTAGCCTTTCTGTAGCTGTTGTTTCCTGCCTCAAATTTGCATCCCTGGCAATGAAAACAGCTACCTATTATTTGGAATGTTTACTATGACTCTGAGGCTTTACACATCCCTAATCTTCACCACACCACTGCCAGATAAGTCTTACCCACCCAGTTTTTAGATAAGAAGGCAAAGCTTACTCCCAGGACCTAAATCAAGGGGTGCGAGGCAGAGCCTCTGAGTCCCCTGCCCTGTTACCCTGGACCGCAGGAGCCCGCATTTTGTCTACGTGGCCATCCGGTCCATGATAATTCTATTATGCCTCCTGCCTAGCCCCCCACAGGACATATATTAAAGAAATAGTGATCTTGAAGAGATACTGCTTGGGAGAGAACTAGTGGAGCAGCGAGAGAGGGAAATGACCCATGTCAGTCAGAGACTGAGTAGAGAGTGTCAGGATGCTACATAAAGGGAGGACTAGGTAACTAAGCACCTCAGGGCCAGACTAGCAGGGTGAGGGCTTAATTGACATTAACTACTGTCGTCATCATCACTAGTATTATCCCTGCTGCCATGTCTACCCTTGGAGGGAAGCTGCAAGTGATTTCAAGTATTTTCTCATTTTCCTAATGCTTCATTTTATATTCTTCATTTTTAAAAGATGTGGCTGTGTGTTCTAAGATACTCAATGGGTCCACTGTTCTGATTTATTATAAATATCTCGGCACAGTGTTTAAGCATCCACAAGTTTAGGGTGTTGTATAATGCGATCCTTACCTTCTGAAAACATAGCTGCTGTGTTCCTTTTTATATTTTTTCAATCTTTGTCTCAAAACCAATTAGCAGAAAATATAGAGATTAAATGTAGTTTTAAATAAATTTCTCTCAGACACACACGATTAATATTAATTTTCTAATTACAAATAGAATGGATTCATGATAACAATATAGACACAGAAATGTGTGAGTTAGATGGATAATAATGTAAATAGTTGATAATACTTAATAGTTGACATAATGAGGCATATGCTTCTAGACTCCTTTCCCCATGCATACACCAAAGTGACTGTATTTAATTTACCCCAAATTTTAATTGTACCATGTGCTGCAAAACCACACTATCAGAATTCCCACTCCATTTCTGGAGACTCTGCAGTGCCCCATTAGTTTGCATAATTCTATAAAATAATGTATTAACAGTCATATAGCATGTGAATTTCACCTAACTGTTTCTCTAATCTGAATGCCTGATTTCAGTGATAACAATTTTTTTCCAGTCATCCTTGGAAAACTTTAAATATTTCTCAATTCTACTCACTTTAAGGACAGTAGTTTTTGACATGGAATTAACTTTTGTGAGAAACAGACGTCTAAGTTTTAAAGAAAATGTAATTTTGTTGAGGTAGGCGAGAGGTTGTGAAAGAAGTATTTATTATAGGGGAAAAAAAAGCCCAGCACTTTCTCACTAAATGTGCCTCAAATTTACCTTTATCTCATTCACATTTAACTTTCATTCCTTAAAAAGGTATATGACATTGATAATAACTCATTAACCATAAGAATCTACCTAATTTTGGCTTCACCTTCCTTCTCACTAGGATCAACGGGAATAGATTCTCATAAAGAGACAAAATGATGTAAAAAAAATGACAATAAATCTATGAGATTTCCCATAAGAATGATCTCAGCCCAAGTATGCTTTTGGTTCTATGATATTAACTGATATATTGGGCCAAGATCTGGATTTCCTTTGTCATAGATCAGGCATAAAAATTATTTTTCTATCTCTGTAAATTAGGTATGTCATGAAAATATGTTAATGAATTGATAATTCAAAACTCACGTGGTCTGTTTTCCCTGGACAGTTTTATCACTACAAAAAGAAGGCAGGCATCCCTATCCTATTTTATTTTATTTTATTTTATATATATATATATATATATATATATACACACATATATGTATTTATACATGTATATTTTTTGGCCGTGCAGCTTGCGGGATCTTAGTTCCCTGACCAGGGATCGAACCCGTGCCCCGTGCAGTGGAAGTGTGGAGTGTTAACCACTGGACCACCAGGGAAGTCCCCAGGCATCCCTACCCTTAATGCCCCCCCAGTGGCTACATTCCTGGTTCTAAAATGGGTGGGTTAATTTCTGTTGTTACTGCTGAATTCACTTAAAAGCATCACTAAAGCATATGAGAAGCATGATTCCAGAACTTTGCCACTGACGAGAATATCATTCCTGCTTCAGAATTGAGGACTACACCTCAAACTTGAGGTTATAGATGCTCTGTGAGATTAAAATTGCACCTCAGTGTGAAAAGTAAGTAAGACATGGTTACAACGAGAAACAGACCAGTAACAAGTCATTTTATTTAGGCCACTGCACATCTACCCTCCAATGTTGTAATCGTTGTTGCTGTGTTTTTTAACAACTTGATTCAGTCCAACCAGTTTCAGTTCAATACATGGAGAGTTGACGTGCTGTCTGGGCACCCAGGCTGGCACTGCACATGTCAAAGACTCAGGCCTAAGGAAGCCATGCCCTGAGGTTTTAAAAGGGTGACAATTTTAGCATAGCTTGAACCTAAGCCTACGGTGTTCTTTTGACTTTGGGGAATGCCTCAGCCCGTCGGTAAGGAGAAACAGTGAGCTGAATGTGAGTCTGGAAAGAGGCCATGCCTCTTTTGTACAATTGTCAAACTTAAGATCTGTGTCAGTGAGTGAGGGGTCTGGAGTCGTGTGCTGGGTGATGGCCAGGAAGCTGGGTCCCAGATAGCATGGCACTGGTGTCTGAGCGCCGTTGGGAAGGGGCACCTGGGATTCAGAACCCATGGGACCCAGCCGTTTCCACTGCTTGCCCCGAGATGGAAATCGCAGATGATCGGTCATTGGGAAACCACGTGTTTTTGAGGTCTGGTATCTTCATGGTCACTCATAAGCCTTGCTTTGATAAAATTTTTTCAAAGCCCTCCAAGGGATGGGGGGCATGCAAAAGGAATATAGAAAATGCAGCATTGGATATGAAAAGCACATCCAAGCTAAGGGAACACGGAATGCTAATATTCTGGGTGTGGAACTCAGATTCTTTCCTTTCTTGCCCAGTACAAGTTGCATTAACCATAGAAAAAGTCTGCAAACATTCATAATTCAAGACAGTAGGCACATATAGATTCTTACCCGACCCATGATGAAAACTAAAATGAGATTTTGTGTGCCAATTAAATAAACAGATGGTTCAGCCCTGAGAGCCTCTTAAAATGGTAGTTTTAACTACCACTGGATTCCTGACTCTCATCTGAAAATGATGACCACTGATGGCCACTGAGTGTGAAAGGCAGAGGGGTGGATGGGTGTTGCTGTGCTGAACATTTATTCAACATCACCTGTGTGCTTGCTGTTCATTTTGGGAAGCCCTCTGCAAGTATTACTCCATCTAATCTCCTATGTACCTGTACATACATGAGGTGTGGTGGTTCTGTCTCTACATACAAGGAGAACAAAGCTCACAAATACTGTTTAGCCTGTACAAGGTCCTAACTGGCTGAGCTAGGATTCAAAACCAGGTCAGTGTGAATACAATGCAAAGCCCAGTTCGTTATGGGTATAGTTTTACATTCTGTTCTTCAATGCATGACATAAATAGAGATGTACGTGAAAATTCAAAAGCACATGAAAATGACAAGAGGAACCACAATACCATTTCATCTTACTGAGAAATGACACATACCATATATTACAATGAGTTTCAAAATTATATTGCTCAATGTTGTCTTACCAAGTACAAAATATACTAAGACTAAAACCCAAGGTATTTATTATTTACCTTCCATAAATTAGCCACTGTGTAAAATGCAAGGGATGACGATTCACCAGCACCTTTAAGAAACACAAATAGAGTTAACAAGTCAAATGCCCAAAGGTGATAATCATGGTGATGATGACAAAAACAGTGATTAGTATCATTTTTTGAGTTCCTAAGTGAGGAAGGGCTCAATGACTACTTAAGGGTTCAGTGCACTTAAGGGCTTCACAGACATTGTCTTACCTAATAGCCATACAGCCCTATGAGCAGATATTATAGATTAACGGGAGAAGAACTGAGGTTCAGAGAGGGTATGTCACTTTTCCAAGGTCACACAGCTAGAGAGTGGCAATGGAGAGATTCAAACCCTCCTGTGCTGGTTCCAAACATCTATGATCTTAACTGGAACATTCCATGTAAAGAGATAACTAACTAGATAAGTCGATCTATGATATGCATCCCCAAGAGTGCTACACATTATTATTATCCTAAATGTTAGAAGACTTTGGTGGCCTGAGGGGACCAGGAAAATTGTCATGAAGTTGGATTTTGAATCAAGTCTTGGGGAAGGCTATGAATCAGGGTCATTCAAAGAAGGAAAGATATCCCAGACTAGGGTAAAATTAAACTGAAAGGGAGAGAGGCGGTGTGTGCTGAAATCCTATTGGGTGACAATAAATTGTGTTTGAACTGAATTTGAAATGAAATAAGTGATTTCATTAAAGAATATTGATAATGTTATTGAAAAGGCAACTTGGAGATAGAGTGGGAAGGACTTTCAATAATAATAGTAAAGATTCTGGAATCTTCTACTAAAATATTTTAGCAAGAATGAAGCATATCACTACATGGTAAAAGTGGACTCACGACACTACCTAAAATGCACGGGGGGTGGAGGGGGACTTCCCTGGTGGTCCAGTGGTTAAGACTCCACGCTCCCAGTGCAGGGGCCGCTGTTTTGATCCTTGGTCCGGGAACTAAGATCCCACGTGCCACATGGTGTGGCCAAAAAAATAAAATGCATGGGGAAAGGGGGAGTCACGGTTTAGAGCTGAGTATAAAGGTTGGTGAAATAGGATAGGATAAGTAGTCAGACTAGGGGAAAGCACAGGGAAAAGGAAAGAAGCCCAGACCCCAGATACTAGATATTCACGGCCTATGTACCAAAGTTCGAGAATAAAGTGAAATGGTTACCCTGTATCCTGCAGTCCCAGGAGGTGGCCTTATGTGGTTAGTAAAAACATGCAAGAGCTTTGGTGTCTGGTAGGCCTGGGCTTGAGTTTCTGCACTGTTACTTATCACTCTATGTATTCATTGAATTCAATTTATACAAACTGTCAGCCGCCTTATTTCTAAAACAAGCGTAATAACACCACCCAGAGATATTCTGAGGAGAGTAGGTATTCCAAAAACATTCCTCTTTTTACTCAAGAGAGAGAAGGTTCCTGACATAAAAAGCCACGAGAAACCGACCCAATATGAATCTTTCTGAAAATGTTCAATACAAATGATCTCATGACCTTTTCCAGGGTAGTTAATTTATGGATGTTCATATATTATTTTAATATTTTCTATATCATAAGCTAATTATCTTTAGCTAAGACCTAAGACCGTTGGTAGAAATACTCAGCATGGAAAATGGTTACCGACCAGGGCTGAAGTGTGTCGGTTAACATGGCAAAGGTAGCAAATCTCACCTGTACGTTTCTGTGTTCTCAGGCGTGAACTTTCAGGAGACTTCAAGTGTGATATTAAGGAAGTTACTTAACTTATTTAGCTCAGAACATTTGCTTGCAAAGGGTGGTATGTGGTATGTCATAGTGGGAGAGTAACATCTGTAAGTGATGATAAAGAGCTGTGTGCTTTGTGAAATATCCTCACCTCCACTCTGGTCATTTCATAATCTTGAGGTTAAAGGAGTGTGAATTCTATTTACAAATAAGCACGTTTGTCTTACTTTTCTCTTTGGAACCTGTTTTTTCCAAGTTGCATTATGTAATGAATGAATCCAGTTTCACTGCGAGCCCAAGAGAGGGTGACTTTTTATGTTACTGAAGAGACGATTGGATTTAACTTTTTTTTTCTCACTAAAATATGATTTGCGGGCTTCCCTGGTGGCGCAGTGGTTAAGAGTCCGCCTGCAGAAGCAGGGGACACGGGTTCGTGCCCCGGTCCGGGAAGATCCCACATGCCGCGGAGCGGCTGGGCCCGTGAGCCATGGCCGCTGAGCCTGCGCGTCTGGAGCCTGTGCTCCACAACGGGAGAGGCCACAACAGTGAGAGGTCCGCGTACCGCAAAACAAACAAACAAACAACAACAACAAAAAGAAAAAAACATATGATTTGCAAATGCCTTTCAAAACGAAGTGCTTCCAAGCGAAACAAATCATCGTCCTAATCCTCAATCTTCTCTTTGAAACACCTTTTCATTGAAACAAAAACAAATCACCCTGAACTTCAGTTTTGCTGCAGGAGCTCATTGTCTTATCAGCCGGCTTCACCATAAACTATAAACTAGAGAAGTTGTGGTTTAACTCCGAGATGGGGCTGCTGCGGCCGTTGCCATGGCAACCCGCTGCACCATTTGCAAAGGCTTGTGCGCTTAACCGCACCAGCTACACCTCTTCCTTTCCTATAAAGACTCAGAAAAAGAAAAACAGAAGTACCCCGAGGAGGAGAAACCACAAGAGCAGAAAAGCCACCGGTGTGCTCTTCACTGTGCAAACAGCCGTCTGGCGAGGAGAGCGTGTTGAAAACCTATTCTATCTGAAAGGGGAGCTTTTCCCGTTAGGCGCGGTTCCTTTAATGATTTTGAAAGTCAGTCGAGTGTTTCTCTTCGGAGTTTTCAGCAAGGGGAAATGAGAAGAAGTTAGTAGCGCGTGTATCAGACTTTGCTTTTATTTCCCTTCCCTTCTGGGCAGCCTCGGCCGACCCTGGGATGCTGTTTGCAACTCTACTCCAATAAAAATTCATTTAAAATAAATAAATAAATAAACCAACGGAAGACCAGTTGGTTAGGCGGAGTCCCTACAGTCTAGCGTGGATCTTCTGTTTAGCTCTTGTTATCTTGTACTTAGTTCACCAAAAAAAAGAGTATGATTTAGATTTCACTCCTGATTCGTCTAAAACAATCTGCGGATGGTGTTGCCAGTCGCTGGCCTTGACGCAGAACTGAGTCAACGCGCAGCCCCGCCCCCAGCTTTCAATGACCCGCCAACCGGGAACCTGCCCACCGTGTCTCTCCCTCTCCCCACTTGTTTTAGGAAACGTAGGTTTGATCAGCACAGTCTTTTTTGTTTGTTTGTTTAGTTTTAAAGCATGCCCGTAATAACAGTAAACCATTTTCAGGCGTGTTCTATTTTTCCTTCCTTGAGGATTTGGGTAAAAATACTGAAGGATAAGGTCCCAGCTTGGTTTTAGTTTGTCTGAGGTCTGTTCACATCCCCTCCCCGCCTTCCCAGCTTCTCCACCCTCCAACTTTTCTCTAAATAAGAATCTACCTCTTTTAATTTGCACTTTTTAAAAACACATTTCAATGTGGGACTTAACTCTGAATCCCATTTTGATGGTCCACACGTGATATTTTACTCATTTGGGGTCTGTTTAGAGTAACTGCTGGATTTAGCGTTAAATATCTTTCCCTTATGGCAGTGTGTAGTTGAACAAGTGTGACGCTCTTTAAAGTCAGATCTGCATTTAAAACCAAACTCCTCTTGCAATGAGCTCTTTAGCCTTGCATAGATTTATTTATTGAGCCTTCCTCTGTAAAAAGAGGACAATGCTATCTACTTTGTGGGGTGTCTGATTAAATGAAGTAATACATACATTTATTTATCATAGTGCCATTCACACAGGAGCCGGTTATTAAATAGTAAAAACTATTAATAGTACTAAAGACACTAGTAAAATAATTTCACGACTTGTGCAAACATCCTTCGAAGACTCTTTGAATTTCTTTGACTACGATCTTACCCTATCCTAGAGAAAGCAAAGAGCTACAAAAGCATGCTTACTAAGAGATTAATACAATTAAAAAGTTTTTGCTATCTGGAGTATATTTTATAAATGTGGTGTTTATCCCTGGATTTCAATAAAGGAAAACAGACTTTTTCATAAGAAATAAAAAGACATTTAATACATAAATAAACCTATTCTGAGAAATGTTCTTACAGAGTCAATGTGTGAGGAAGTATTTTCACCAATTATTCTTAACCCTGGTTCCCCACCATCATCAGAGCTTTAAGAAAATACCAGCCCACAGATCCCTGCACACGTGAAAAAAAATGGGTTTTTGTCAAATGCTTTTGAGAGATTCTGGGTTAAACAGCTGCATAAATTTTCTCTTTGCCTTTACTATATTAACACACTTTATATATCTCTCCAGGGGACATGTAGCATGAAGTACTTCTGAAAAAAAAATTGACTCTGGGCCATTTTAAGACATTCAAGTCTGAATCAAAGACTCCAGGTTGGCCATCAATACCCAAGAAGTGATAATCTCGTTTTCTTTTCCCCCATGACTTATAGATACATATTTTAAGATAGAAAGTAAGGCAAAATAACCAATCTTTTATAGATGGTCATCTTGCATTTATTACTATTTTTTTTATTTGTTAGTTAATTACAATGACTAAAATTGATAGCATGTTTTAAGCCAAATATAAAAGACATGTAAATGCACGCCTAGTTTTAGAGGGGGATGTGTGTGTACTCACACGTGCTCACGTGTGAACAAGAATATTTGTGATGTGGCACATGACAGTTGTTTGGGAGACAGCCAGATATGATTGGTTTATTTATTTATTTATTTTAAATTAATTTTTATTGGAGTAGAGTTGATGTACAATGTTGTGTTACTTTCTGCTGTACAGCAAAGTGGATCAGTTATGCATACAAATATATCCACTCTTTTTAAGATTCTTTTCCCATATAGGTCATTACAGAGTATTGAGCAAAGTTCCCTGTGCTATACAGTAGGTCCTTATTAGTTATCTATTTTATATATAGTAGCATGTATGTGTCAATCCCCATCTCCCAATTTATCCCTCCCCCACCCCCTTTCCCCCTTGGTAACCATAAGTTTGTTTTCTACATCTGTGACTCTATTTCTGTTTTGTAAATAAGTTCGTTTGTACCACTTTTTAGGATTCCATGTATAAGTGATATCATATGATATTTGTCTTTCTCTGTCTGACTTACTTCACTAAGTATGACAACCTCTAGATAGCTAGATATGATTGCTGTATTTAAAAAATTAAGAATTTTAAAATTTTATTCCACTCAAAGGCCAAGTGCATTTGCCTTATTTATCCTTAACTGAATTTTACAAATTGATACCTTTCTTTCTTATTTGTGTTTTTTTTCAAGTGTGTGTGTGTGTGTGTGTGTGTGGAGAGTTTACACAGGACTGTAAGTTCTATAGTAAAAGACAATCCTTTGCCCCCATCCCACCCCTCATCCTCCATCTTTCCAGAAGCAAACACAAAGATATTTCACCATTTCTAAATGGTGTTGTCTGTTGTTCTGCAGTTTCTTTTTCTTTTTTCCAAAGATTTTAGCCAGTATCCATTGACTTCCTTTCTTCTTCTTGGAATGTTGCTTTTTAATACTCCTTGTTTTGTTCACGCATGCAACGTTGTCTCATTTCTGAGAAGATGAATTATAGTTGGTTTTAGCGGTTTGTGTTCTCCTTGAACTGTCTTGTTCCTCCCAGGTCTGTCTTCTGTTTATCTTGATCTCAGTCCTTCTTCTTAGAGGCTTCAGTCTAAGTTTCTTGGAAGTCCATTGTATTTCAGAGTGAGGTTCCCCAATAGGTATGTTGAAATTCTGTCATAATTGATGGAGCTTATAAGTCATGGGTCTTACTAAATTGCATGAAATCAGAAAGGCATTTAAACTCAATGAGACTTAGTTTCCTTATCTATCAAAGGAGCTACATGTCAATAGATATTAAAATCCTGTGTTTCTATACCAGTTGAAATGTCTAAAATTATTTTCTGGTGGTCAGCAGCAACTATTTTATCTACAGGACTCCGGGCACTTATAACAATATAAGCAATGTTTTAACACAAATCCTGCATGAAGCATAAGAAAACTAGTATTGGATAGACTCCTTCACACCTACCACTTCCTAGGTGTGTGACTGATGAAGCTCCTTGAAGTATCAGTTTTGTTCCCTATAAAATAGGAAAAATAATTGCTAACTCATTGACTTGCTGGGATGATTAAGGGCAAAAACATGTAAAGAGGTTTGCATAGTGTCTGATACGTAACATTTCAGAAAACTCTTGCTATAATTATTGTATTTACTGGTGGAGGGAAGGAAAGGCTACTTCCTATGATTCTCTGAAATCCAGCTAACGCTTTGTTTGTCATTTGCACAAAGGACTTACTCCACAGGTCCTTAGTAATTTCATGTATTTATTGGATTTGCTGTTTGTGGACCATATATCACATTTACAGAATAAGTAAAGGTAGAATCCTTTTATTTTTCTTTATCTGCTTTATTATTATCCTGCCTTAGTAAGCAAGGAAAACCATACATATCTGTTTTAGTTGACCTGTGTTTTTTGTCTTGATTTGTTTTTTCCATTTTTGTATTGCCTTTATGTTTATGGAGGTCAGGTGTGCATTCTCAACCTTCAAAACATGAGACCATTCATTTTAGGCTGGATGCTGAAAATCAGCATTTATTTCATCTCTTCTGTTTCACCCTTCTGTCCTTGTACTTTTCTCAGATTTGCTGAACTAGACAGATTTAATTCTCTTTGGAAATGGTGTTCCATTCCTTCTGAGGAAGTGGGGGGTCAGGGTGGTGGGCGGTGATGGGAACAGTTGGTATTCAAAGCCCAAGCATGTCTTTTGAAATGTCATTTTCACTCAATTGATTCCTAGTTTTTGCTGAAATCTCTGATGGGGGACTTAGGGGTGCAACTTCAAGGTAGCTTTGATTTGCAATCACTTGAACATTTTGAGTTGTAAAAGAAACATATTGGGAAAGGTAAATTCAATAACAAGACACGTGTTAGAATAACACAGCTCTGAAGATCAAGTGGTCTGTTAACTACATTTTCATTTGTTTAATGTACCTAGTCAATTCCATGGGTGATTCACAACAGCAGGATTATAACGCTGGGAAATGGTTTGCAGATTTTTGGTGCTATGGTGCCACCTACTGGAAGATTTATAAATAGTCCTTTGTCTAAATAATGAAAACGGGCACTTAACGTATGTTAAAAAATGGTGTAGAAAATATTATCCCCAGAGGAGTAAAAGTCAAAGGATAATATATAGAAACACAAGGTATATAACAGTGCTCTCTTTTATTATATTTATTGGATGTGATGTGTGTGTAGAATCTAAGAGACCATTCAATGCAGTTCACACTTTGAGAAATCCTGACACCTTCTCTTTACTGTCACACCCTAAGCCTGTGACCTCCTATTTCCTGCCGCTATTTCACATATTTTTCTTTACCTGTTTTCCACACCCTCACAGCATTGTTCGCATATAATGTCTACACATATTGTAATGCTATTTATATTAATACAATCTCCTAATTTTTAAATAGGTATTTATTGTACGTAGTTATTAAGTGCTTTAGGTAGATGTTTTATTTGCTTTTCCAGGTCTATTTGACTCCACTATCAGTAGATGATTGCTTTCTAGTCATACATAAACTTGGGTATAAAGACAGCAGGGCTGTCCACCTACATCAGGCAACAGACGTAACCACATTAACTCTGCTGGCCGAGCAGATCCCTCTGTGACCAAACCCAGCAGCTAAGTGGGTAGATCGCGACATAGTTAAATACCTCATACAACCCGTCTCATCAGGTCTTCCTGTTTGGTGATGAGAATTCAGCACAGTCCCCTCTGTCTATGATTTTGCTAACGTTCTGATAATGTCTGAAATGCAACGGACACTTGAAGAATTACAAAACGTGATGAGACATTGACAAATTATGCAGACATATGGTAATATTGTCTCCTCTAAATATTTAAGTAACTTCACCCATCCTCTACTTTATCATGTTTTTGTTTGTTTTTGTTTATTTTTCGCCAGACCTCGGGGCTTGTGGGATCTTAGTTCCCTGATCAGGGATTGAACCTGGGTCCTCGGCAGTGAGGGCGGGGAGTCCTAACCATTGGACCACCAGGGAATTCTCATCTGCTACTTTATCTTGTGTGGAGAGACAGTCTCTGCAGAAGGATTTGTCAGTGCACATTAATATAAAAGTCAGCACATTATTTGGGGGCTGGATATGTCCTTTAGATATTACTTAGATTTATAACTAGTCTATTTCATGTAGATTGTCTTTATATGTGTTCCTACTTTCCGAATTGTAGTTAATTTTTTGATGTTTTAAAAACTAATTGAAATATTTTTTAAAAATGTATGTAGTCTAGTGGATATAGCTTATTGAAATGAAAGTGTCATTTCCAGTTACATTGCTGTAGTGCCTGAATATTTTCTTAAAAATGTTGGCTTAAATTTGGGAATGGCTTACATTTGTAAAATTTTATTTTCAAGTGCTTCTATCCTATATTTTGAGTGCTTAAATAATTTTCACATGATTTATCATGTTGACTAAAATTGTTACAGGGACTGCAAATCTGCTTATAGGGATTTTGTGACCATGAGAACAAGCGGTTTTAATCTTACACTGAGTATAAACTGTGTTGCCGAGGGCTTGGAATTTTCTTTCAAAAAGATAGAAGGCTCTGTGTGTGTGTGTGTGTGTGTGTAATACTCTATAAAAAAATGAAATAAAACATAAGCATCTGTGTTTTAATACACTAAAATCACTGAGTGGACAAATTTAGAATCAGCTTCTGAGATAAATGGATAGAAAAGAAAATGCGTATTCAATTTGAGAAGCTTTTATGGGAAGTAAACAGGAACAGAGAAGAAAGGAAGTGTGATCAATGTTTAGATATTATGTTGTGGTCCATGGACGCTGAATTTTGTTGCATTGAAGGTTAAAGGATTTGGGGAAATGTTAGATATGAGACCATGATTAGACCAGAAATATGTAGATATAGGTACAGATAGATAGCTTATAGATATATAGATATACAGATATGTTATTATTCTATTCCCAAACTCCAGAAACCTCTTCACAGCTAAACAAGAGATGTGTGAGTTGTAATTCTTTTGATGTTACTGTTGTTTGGTTGCCTTTCCTGTCAAAATAATATCCTGTAGTAAGTTAAATTGACACACCACTGAATTTTCTGATATTGGTCTGTACCATACAGAGAGCATTCACTTAGCAAACTATAATTTAGTCTGAACGTCTATATTTAGGGTCAAGTTTATTTTAGCCTTCGTAACACTATGAGTCATTTACTCTGAGGTCCGATCCTGATTAAGATGCTTTTTTACTCAGCTTCTGAGCTTTTCATAAACACTGACCTCTATGGAACCTAAAACACTGGCTAAAAGAATTTCCTGGCTGAAAGGTCAAATGGAGAGAAAGGCTAGAGGGCCAAGTTGATGGGGAAAGCAGGATGCCGGAGGGTGGAGAGATGGCCTGCGGAGTCAGACGGGCTCAGGGTCAAGCCCTGGCTAGCCTGGACCAGCCCTGAGAGCTTGGTCAAGGCATCCGTCTTCTCTGAGCTCCTGAGGGTTGCTTTGATGCTTCAGAAAGAAAATACAAGCAAAAGCCTTAGCGTACTGCCTGGTACCCAGTAAACACTCAATACACATTAGTAATTAGTAATAAAATATTATTTCTGAAATGTTCTTTAAAAAAGACAAATCTCTAGTAACTGTCTTCTTCATTTTGGTGACTTAGCTTGCTCTCATTTTCCAAACTTAGACTAAAATACTGAACATCATCTATTTCCTTTAAAGAAATGCATTGCTTTCAAACCAGTTGGAATTAAATGAGTATCTCTGGGGCATTTGACACAAATGTGGCCTGATAAGTGGTCTACTGGTTGGAAACATTTCTAGCAGATTTATTCTAGCCTTCATAGTTCTTAGGTGAAAAAGAAATAGCTTCCTTGTTGTGCCATCATTTCTTTTCTCATGTCCACAATAAATATGTGATAAATTATAATTCCTTGTTATAAAATGCTCTATGTCATTTGTGTTACGTATTTTAGTGGCAAAAAATTAATAGATCAGAACAATAGATTAGAGTGGTCTGTGGAATAGTGATGGAGCTAGTATGGGTACCATTAAGATTTCTCTTTTCTCTGTCATCAAATCTACTATTTGATTTTTCCTCTATATTAATTGATTCCATCACTCAGGACAACATTCAGTCTCCTCACCTAGTCTCTAATGTTCGCTCTTGGCTTTTGTCCCAAAGCTGCTGTTTTCAGGTCTGATTTCTCCCTTGCATTTACTCATGCTCAGAATCATTCAGTAATGCCTTGTGGACCACATACTATGCGCAAGACTCTTTGCTGTGTAGCCAAAGCTTCTTCTCTTCTTCAGCATCCTCATCTTGTGTGATTCTTGCTGACCTCAGGTGGACGGGATTTTATTTATTAGTCATAATAAAGTACATCTATGACTTAAATGTCTGTGCAGACCACTGAAGATTAAATCTCTATCTCTATCTCTATGTCTTATGGGTTATGAGCTTTTCCAGGGAAAAGGACCATACCTTCATCATGTTCAAAAGCAGCCACTAATAGCATGCCAGCAAAACGATACATCTTTCTGGGACCTGACTGAATCAAGTGAACTTGTCTGAAGTTCCAAGGATTTAAGTGTTTATACCGAGAAGCGGCACATCAGAATAGCTTTAGACACTTAAAACCTTATAGATTTCTCAGATGAAGAAGAAGGGTGTCTTCTATGACATGTGTTCATACACTTAAACTAACTTGAATATTTTGAATGTGGCAATATGCTAAATTCTTTATGAACAATTACCACGAGGGCTATTTTTTCTTCACTTAAAACACAAGACGTTAGTTACTGATAGGCTGATATTTTATTTCTCTTATTACTTTTTTTTTTTTTACAAATCAACACAATTCTAAGAACTTTATTTAGAAGGAAATAAGAATAAACGAGAGGAAAGGGAAGACTATTAACAGGAAGATAAAAACTTTAAAAAAAAATTTTTTAAAGTCATTTTATATTATGGGATAGAAAGATAAAAGCTGACTAAAGAGGAGGGACAAAAATGCAAATAATATAAATTTAAAGCAATATTAAGTATGAATGGTTAAGAAAAAGTAGAATCAACTATACTTCAATAAAATAAATTTAAAGAAAAGGAAGAAAACCTAGAGTACTATAATAAGAAAGTATTTTATATATTTTTAAAAATATATTTTAATTACACATATTTATATAATATATATTTTACATATACATATATAAAATATAAAAATACATTTTATTTTGAGGAATAAGCCAGGAAATGTGATTGACGAATACTGGGTCATACACCTCTGATGGTGCTTCTGAGGGGAGAGAGTTTTTTCAGATCAGTTTATTCTCAGAAAATAAAATCTCAAGGCAGGAAGTACCTTAAATACTCACGCACCCATACTTCCATCTGCTGCTTGCCGCCCTTTCACAAGGTGAGTTGACTGTCATTTGGGGGAGAACTTTATGATCTCTTTATTTAATTGTCTCTTACTAAGATGGCGGATGGATCCACGTCTTACTCGATGTGGATGGAATCCAGTTCCCATCACGCCAATAAAGCCGGTTTTCCCAACATTCCCACAGACCCTAGTGATCAATCCAGTGACCCATGTTAGTACTCGTCTTAGTTCAATCATTTCCTTCTTGAAACAACCCTCGCTCTGAAGTCTTGTTGACTTCGATCTCTCCACTGCATGGAATGTTAGGTCACCTTTGCTGGGCTCTCCTTCAACATTAACCTTTAGGGTTCTATCCTGGATGCTCCTCTTTTATATGACTTGGAATCGTCACCTCCACAGCTGTAATATCTGTCCATATGCTGATCTGCAGCCTCAGCCCAGATGTATAGCCTGAGCTGCTCACCTCCACAGATAACGCTGCTAAGCGTTTTCACGCAGAAGTCTCAGGCGTATCAGATGCTCCCCTCCCACCTGCTTTCCTTTCTTCTTTCACTCAATGAAAGCATCCACAGTCTCCCTACTGCAGTTCACTAAGATGTTCAGTTACCAACTTGAGTGTCTTTCCAATTATTCCTCCTCCTCCTTGCATTCAAAGCTTTACAAAACCTTGATGACTACTTCCTGTTTCATGAATCCCATTTTTTTTTGAGTTGTGGGTACCATTTTCCTCACGTAGGACATCATCCTTCTCATATGCTTTTCTTTAAGTCTCCTCATTTTCCTGTTCCCAGCTTTGGCTTCTGATAATCTATCTTCCATTTCATAACAAGACTGATCGAAAATTGAAATGCTTCTCCATTAGACCTCCCCTTAACACCTCTTGCCAATGGCTAAAGCCTGCAAGATAAATCCCAACTTCTTCTTATTCTAGGACTAAGGTAGCTGTCCATAATCCTTTAGGTCACAGACTAAATGTACCCACGAAACCCTCTCTAACACCTCCTCCACCAGCCAGCCACCAACCCTGGGAGTCTGAATTAGGTGATCCTCATACTTGTTTCTGTATCACATTTCTTCTCATCTGTCATCACACTGTATGGCTTTCTTTCTTTTCTTTTCTTTGTTTCTTTCTTTCCTTCCTTCTTTCTCTTTTTGTCTCCCTTCCTTCCTCCTTCCTTCCTTCTTTCTTTCTTTCTTTTTTTTTCTTTCTTTCTTCTTTCTCTTCCTTCCTTCCTTCCTCCTTCCTTCCTTCTTTCTCTCTTTTCTTTTTTTTTGTTCTATATCTCACATTGAACTAAGCTCACTGGGGGCAGAGAATTTCTATAACTCGATCATATTTTATCCTAGAATGTGGTATAATGTCTAGAATATAGTAAGTACTCAATCAATAATCATCATCTCAGTAAAGGAATGCATTTGGGAAAATTTTTCCAGAAGTCTTTTCAAAGTCTTTTGCAGACTTGAAATTAATTCCAAAGCTCTCCTTTTTTTCTATTATTTTTATTTTATTTTATTTTTTTTTTTTAATTATTTTTATTTTACCTGAGAATTCAAAAACTAATAGCATAGTTTTGACATACTTGGGCTTTGTAAGCATGATATTAAGAGAAGGACTATGGTTTCACCGGGGTAAAATGTACTGAAAATTGTCACTTTGTGAATGTGAATTAACATAGGGATGCTGTTTGTATATACATATATATATATATATATATATATATATATACACACATAAATCTAACTTATATTTACATATGTATGTATGAAGTTTGAAACTTTCTAAGAGATGTTTGTTTTCCTTTTTGCAGAACAACAAGCCTTTTCTTCCACTCAAGGTATTTACATTTTACTTATTCTTGCCAAGTTTATATATTTAACATTGATAGAATTTTCTATTATTTTCTTGGGAAATCATTTTGTAAGGACAACTTTATAATCATGAATAGTCCTTGACATTCTCTTGTTCTTAACATTCCTGCTTGTAAGATATAAAGTTTGATAACTACCTGAACATATTTTTATCTGTAGACATATTATTGTGTATAAATTATAGCTTTTCTTACACCTGACAGTAAATCACATAGCAGGTTTCCAATCTCTTTTTAAATTTTGCCACTATAAATAAATCAATTTATTTTAGTTAGATTGCAAAACTTCATAGTTAAGGAACTATATGAGAAATTAGAATTCTAAATGTAACTTTATATATCTATATAAATTCCTGCAAGAGAAAAGTTTTGACAATATTGAGATATTTTGTAATAATCATTTCTAAATTCGATTGTACAACTGAATTGTCTTCACAAGTGTCCTAATCCTGAGATAAATTTAAGCAATGAAGATGCTGACAATAAATTCATATATATGAAGTGTCAAAGAAGAAAGAAAAATTAGATCTGGTTAAAAATAAATTACACCACTTAAATGATATTGTTATTGAAATTATATTATTGATGTCCTGATTAATCATATGGTTGACATTATGCATTAAGAAGATAAGTAAAGCCCTTAAGATAACCCTGATTTAACAATTATAATGCACAGTTCTAATGAGGCACATTCAAAATATTCTGAGAAGTGGATTATTAAAGAAACTCTACCATGGCAGAGAGGTTTTATAAATATGTTAAAGTCATTGGTGCATAGCAGATTGTGATTGGTTTATGCCACCTAAAGACATGCAACTCAGCATCTCCACCTTTTACAGAAGAGTAAATTCATCTCCACCATAGAAACAGGTTACTTTTGCAGAAGGGGAATGGGAGGGAGTAGAAAGGGGACTGAAGGTTTAAAACAGTAGGTGACCCTCACCTTACTGAGAGTGTCCTGATCTCTGCCCAGACTCGATCACAACAAGCCCCCAAATGGTGAAACCAGGTAAGTTAAAATAGTGGCCCCCAGTGCAAATCAGAACGTTCTCTCCCAAATACTGCCTAGGAGAATGTGGTCAGTGGAAACCAGTATCTCTCCAAAGCGGGAGCACAGGGGCAATGTGGAATTGGCAACTGAAGCATGCTTTCTCATCCTAAATTCAGTTCTTATTTATGAAGTGAGGGAATGTGCGTGGAGCTTTAGAATGTCTGCAAGGATGTTAAGGCTTCTAGGTGGAGGGTGGTTCTCCAAACACCCTTTCTTCATACACCATGAATTGAATTTGCTCTTGACTAGAAGTAATCCTTAGGAATGCTACTCTTCAAAACAGTAAAGCACTGTTATATGAGATATTTGCAGTGATTTTCCCTCTTTGGTATTCAAATCTAGCAAAGGCATGGAGGGGGTGATAAAGGGAAAAAGTTGCAACAGTTTCCTCAAAGCAAATGGGATCATTGGAACTTTGCTGACACTAAAATTAGTTTAACCTGAAGACAACAAACGAGTAATTGGTCGTCTATAATGTTGAATGTGAATGAATGTTATTGGACAGAATTTTAAGCTCCTCCCACCCTTCCATCTTCTCTCTCTCCCCATCCCTGTCTCCCTCCAGTCTCTCCCCCACCAACCCACCTCCCCTCCTTTTATTCAGTATATACTGTAACGATGAGAGAAAACACTAAAGTTAGATTTAGGATTTGACACTGAAGACAGGAAGGCACCATTTGCTTGTTACTTAGTTGAACATGTTGACATGTAATTATGGGTAGAAGTTTGTTAATAAAAACATTTACTTGTGAGTTATTAGGCTATGAAATTTTAGGGATTGGAATTTTTCTTTGGAAAAGAACACATATAACAGCTGTCCTATCTCTTTGGATTTCTGTAATCATAGAATAGTTCTGTGATCTTTCGTGTACACTGACGTCGAGGCAATTCCATGCAGCTCAGATGGGTTTTACGGGTACTTAGTAAAAATGGATTTCACATCACCTTCAACATTAATGAATAAAGCTGGGACTTCCTTGTGTCGTTTCTGTTTCCATTTCTTAATTCTCTACTCAGTGATCTTCCATTTCCATTCTTAGTTCTGCCCTTCTTAGCACTTCTGCTCCTTTTCTGATTCGCCCCCCATTCTCTCCCTTTTCCCATATTTGTGCTATTCTCGCTTGTCCAATCTTATTGAACTGAGTTAATTAAAATGCTTGTGTGATATAACTCAATTTTTTATTAATTAGATATTGCAAAACAAAATTTGCTATTCATAGAAGTAAACACATGTTAAACAGAAAATTCAGAAAAAAATGCACCTCTATAATCCTAATATTCAGAGAGCACAACATGTTTCTTTTTTTAAACTGGTGTACTTCAGCATTCTTCGAGATAAAGAAATCCACTTTCTGAATAAGAGAGCACACAAATGTAAAGGCCTTTAGTACACGGTGCTCATTTGCTCTGCAGGCACGGTTTTCCATTTGTGTGCTCATCTCAGCTGTGCACAGACCTACTTCACCACGCCCTCGCTACAGTTTTCTTTTCTCTTGCCACAGTTTTCTTTTTCCTGAAGTGAACTGAAACTGGGGGAAAAGTTATATCAGTATCTCAAATTGTGTTTCTTTGGTTATCATGAAAAAAACATTTTTGTAGACCTGGGTCATCTGTATACTTGTTTGTGAATTTTGTTTTCCAGTCTTTTGCTTGGTCTTTGCTTTGTTTGAATTTGATTGATTAAGGAAAAAAAAAACAGTGTGTGCGTCTAGAACTCTTGTCTTTCATTTTCTTCTCCTGGAATGCCTAGCCCTCCTAATAATCCCCTTCCAAATTTATCTTTCTTTATTCTTTTCTTCGTTGATCAGGTTTCCACAATTTCTTTTAATCCTCTTTACGCCTGGTGTTTCATCCTTCTGAACCCAATTGCTTTGGACAGTTGAGAATCCACCAGTGAAGTGAGAAGAGTGCAGGGAATAGCTGCTTTCACCTCATTTCCCCATTTTCACCTTTAGCCCCTGTTCTGCAGCTTGCTTTCTGTCTAAGTCTATATATTCCATCTGTCCCTCTGGATGCATCTATATTTGTACATATGCTTGTGCATACATGTGTACGCATTGTCAAATATACACACACCCCATATACACACACACACCATAACTCATATCTGTATGGTGTGTGTGTGTGTATATACACACGTATAGGTAAGTATATTTATGTACATGCGATAATGGGCTGGGGAGTTAGCCGGCTCAGATGATATGATTCAGGGTGTGACTCACATGTTTATTTTCTCCCCCCTCTATCTCCCATGAATGTGACAGGAATGAACACAACAGAAGAGCCCTCTACTCTGCCTGCAGGTGATCCCTTACCTGCTCACACCACTGCATTCTCACTCGCAAGCATCTCTGAACGAGGAAATGACTCCTCAGAGACCACGTCTCCTCCTAGCCCAGAAAGTACCACCACGGAAGCATCCCTGAACTCTTGGGATAATGATAGTTCTCTTGCTGTGACAGGTTGGCAGCGATCTTAACTGAGACGGGATTAGGGAAAAACTTGTCTCTCTTTGTTTTTACTTTTTAAATTTTAAAGTTATCAGAACAGTTTAAATTATGTTCAGTTTCTACGTGTGAGATTTTACTAAAGTGTGTAAAACGTAGAACATCTAGGTGTTCATGAAATATTGGCCGGCATAAGTAATGAAGCCTGTTGTTAGGGAAACGGGGAGGGAGGGAAGTCCCCCTAAGTAAAATCAGGGTGTGTTGACGGGGGACAGAGGCGGTTCTTGGTGTCCTCTGATCCCCACGTGCTGCATCCTTTTCCTGGTTCCTGCTCACCTAAGTTTTCTGTAGCCCCGGGGAGGTCAGAATGTCCTCTTTCAGGTCTTTGTTTGTCTCACACTCCCCAGCTCTTACCCCAAAGTAGAAATTTTCTTGGTTCAATCCCAGATCCTCAATAGCAGAAAATGATTGGAGACAGACAATTTATTATTTTTTTTAAAAAAACACACTGAGGATTAATAATTCAGCTTTGCTATTTGGATTTCTTCCAGGGATATTTGCACTGTTTTTTTTTTTTTTAAAAGTATTTAATTAGGGTTGTGAGTCCCAATGGTAGAATTTAAGATGACGTGGTCCTGTTCGTAGCAAAATATCAGAGTGACATGGGAGGTATTTCTGCTGGGGAAAACCTCTGATGCTCCTAGAATCCAGGGACACCATTGATCCACTCGTTCTCTGTTTAATGTTAGGTCCACAAGTGTATCTGGTACATAAACTGACCATCCTGAGATTGGTTCCTGCCTTTTCCTAAATAATGTGCTGTGTGCCACTTTCTGAGGCAAACTGGTTAATAGACATGTTCTGTTTAAAAAGACTAAGATATTTGTTCAATAAGGTCATCAATCTTAGCTTGAAACACAAGCACGGGTAACACCATCACATTCCTGGGTGATGGGTACACGCAGTGTTTTGAGTACCATCCGGATGAAGTTTATTGGCTGTGGTAAGTGGTTGAATAAATGTTCAGTGCCTTTTATATCAATTACAGTAATGTATATTTAATCTTTATCCCATTTTCCCTCCTACCATAGGGCAGCGGAGGTGGCTGGGACCTATCTAAACATTGCAAGTGTTGGAATTCCTTTTAACAAAAGGAATGTGAGGATGAGGGAACTGATGGCTACGTAGAACTTTTCATGCTAAACTTTTTTATTGACTGAATAACATCACACAGAGTTTTCTATTTCAAAGCTTCCACATTTCACCTCACGTGCACAAATACACACATACAACGTTCCTACCTTTTTATTTCCCCAATTTTTTCCCCTGAAAACGTTAAAGCCAGAGATTTACATATGAAGCAAAGTGCGAGAAAAAAAGGTTTAAAATGAAATAGATTGGACATATGGATGAATTATTTAAAAATACTAACTTGCTCTGGCTCAGTAATACTAGTGATAAAATTAGCTTGGAAAATTTCTTATGCTTTCAAACAATACAACACGTTTTCTTTTCTGGAAAATAATCTTGGTGATATTTCAATTCTCTACTGGGCTAAAACCTATAGGTGTTATTTATTTTATGTTTATGATTGATTTGTACTGTGGAATGGAATGTAATCAAATTTTTCTTGCTTACTAATATATGAAGGGGAAAACTATGCCTCAATCTATTTTTGTAACAGTATAATATACACCATTTCAAAAATTAAAAAATTATTATAATAAGCATTCACATGCATAACACTAAATTTAATTTTGTAATATTATCTCTGTAAAATTAATGTATGCATGTTGCAAAACAGCATTATAGAAGCATTACACACACACACACACACACACACACACACACACAATGAAAATGCACTCTCCCCAAACACTGTTCCTTAAAAAGTTGTCTATCTTCCAGACTCTCAGCATATAATTCTGTGAGTGTGTTTCCTCATATCACTTCTGATACTAGCTATTATCAATCTTTTAAAACTCTGTCAGTATGATAAACATTTTTCATTTTGATTTATGCTTTGATTTACATTAAACTTTTTTTCATAATAATGAGCATCCTTGCATATACTATTTGGCCATTGTCTCTCACATCTCTCACACATTTTTCTGGTCTTTTCCTCGTGTAAGAGATTCTTGTATATTGGGGGATTCTTTGCTTATTCTGCCTACAAAGAAATGTCCTCACTTTCAGTTGTGGAGTTGATGGAGAATTCCAAAAGCTCATAGTGACCCGAAAGTCACAAAAGCCACCTGGAAACATGAGCCACCTATGGCTGCATCAACCCAGACAGGCTCCGAGATGTGTAAACGAGCACGCAGGTGCTTCTGGCAGGTGAACTTAAAGACGAGCAGACTTGCACTTGAACAGGCTGGGCCATTTCACAGTTTGGTAAACTATAATAACAGTGTGCTCCTTATAACTTCCTGGTATTTAAAATTTTCCCCTGCCATGGGGAGATATTGATACAATGATCTCGCTTTCCTACCTTAGAGTTTAACCAGCCCAGACGCCTCACCTGCCGTCTCCCGCAGACCCGCGGGTGCCTCTCTGCACTCACCCCAGCTCTGGGCAGGAATGTCAAGTCCAGTTTGTGGCTCCTTCAGACTTGTGCCAATACAAAGAGCACATGAACACCGTCTAAGTACGGAGTGAGGGACTCCAACCACTGTTCCACGTGTAGCATTTGCTGGTGGATGGATTTGGAATTTCAAACTTTCAGAGTCACCCCTATTCCAACAGGGCACCTAACAAAAGTCCTTGTAATAGTGATGAATTGATAAAGAATGAGAATTATGAGAATACAGGAAAGACCTGTTCAGGGGGTTAGTCAGGGCTTTATATGTTTGTTTATAGTTTAGGCAAGTATAATTCTGCAGTGAAAACTTCTTGCTAGTAATAAAGAATATATGCACAGATTCTTTCCTTAAAGACCTCCTACCTAAACAAAACAGGGAAGAGTAGATGGTGTACATTATCAAGAAAGGGCACTGAGAAGTTATAACCACAAATACATCGGTTTTAAAAGAATGAAAAAAAAAAAGGATGCTCATATTTTCCATTCAAACATCAAGATTCTTTCAGTTCAGCATCTCTATTTATAAAAACTGCAAAATATCCTCTCCCTGATCTTTCCAAAACTCGTGTCTAATCAGTTCACGGTGCCCCTTTTTATCCTAAAAAACAAGCATGTTTCTCAGGTTGCAAATGCACACAACCACATGTATACACTTAGTGACCTGAGTGCCTGAAAATTAAAGATATGAATGGGGAGCCTGGCAGGGAAGTGGCCTTGCTTTAAGTATGGCTCCAACGAGGAAGCCAAGTGTATCAGATAGAATAATTATTATTTTGAAGTATTAAAACTGCTCCTTCGGCATCAAAATCATGACAGGCAATCCAGGAAGCGTAAACAGCTGGGGAAAGAGCTGCCCTTGTCTCCCTGCCCCATTTCACTCACTCTGGCTGCCATGGGAACAGCAGTAAAAAGATCTGGAGCTTTTAGCAAATCCACAGAAGTTGTGGATGGGAAGGATGTGGGAAAAAGCTAAGGAGGGTTGACCTGGGAGGCTGGTCGTCACACAATTTAGTTTGCTTTGCCCCATCAAGGACTTCTTCCTCTCCCAGTGGTTAATTCCACTAATTAAACATCTATTAGGATTAATTAACCTCATTCAAATTGTAATTGCCATTCCTAAGCCATCGCTGAGATTACTAAACCAGGGAACGTAGTTTTCCTATGAAGAGGGAAGGTCAGGGATGTGCAGAGGGTGAGGGTGGGAGACCTCAGAATGGCATGAGGACCAGGGACCTTGGGGAGGGGCAGAGAGAATGAGCTAGTGAAGCGAGGAGTAGAAAAAAGTGTGGAGGAAGGCTAAAGTCAAGCCTAGCTGATTTCAAAATTTGCAGAGGGCCAGCTGTGCCTACCATTTTTTTTCAAAGGATTAAAAAAATGCATCTTCTCCTCTTCTCCTGGTTCTGTGGGAGGCTTCCACTGAGGAGCCCGACCTGAAGAACTGATGTTTAAGCTATTCGTCCTGTTCCGCGGTTTAGCTAAATTTGGGGTTCAGTGGTATTTGAAGACTGAGCTGAGAACCCAAACTGAAAATTTAGCAGATGCATGCTCGGTCCTAGTGGCATGGATGTGTGTGACTGGAGGGTGCCTGAGGGCTCGCGTCAGAGCCATCTGGGGGATGCGCATGCGTGTGTCACTCGGCTGAAACACTGAGCATCTGACTGCAGATGCAGGACCCACCTCATACCCTTGAACCGGTGACCCCAGGGATCGTGACAGTGAAATAACCACACAAAGCTCAACTAGGAGCTAGCCCTATTTCTTTTGCTTCTGCCAGGACCACTAGCATAGTGCTAAGCGTCTAGTTGGCACCCAGTGAATACACGTTGCTCCCTTGTGCTGTGATTCTGGGTGTGGTGTCTGTGCGTGGGAGGAAAGATGTGACATGCGGTGGGTGCTTTGAACCTTGACCATGAAAAGTCCTAACCGAATAAGTGTGGGCTTTTACCGGCGACAACCCTTGATTCTATACCCACTAGCTCATCTGTAATTGGAAACGAAGGGGATGCTGTCAATATAATGGGAAGTCCCTGGGCTCTGAACCAGTTTGCTTTTTCCTGGCAAGGGGAGCCTCCATAGTGAAGGTAGTATGGTGACCTTCAGCTGGAAGGAAAACAATCCCCCAGTTCAGCAACTGCACAGGCGGGATCCCCTTCAGCTCTATTTTCAGAAAATCGGAAGGAAGCACCTGCACCCAGGGATCCCTCCCCAGAGAGGTGCACCTCACCCACGGCACTTGGCAGGGGCTGGCGGCAGTTCCTCTTGTGGCAACCTCACTGCAGCAGCCTTTTGCCCTCAGATCTCACGTCCATCTCTGTGGTCCCTGCGCCAGCCAGCGGCACCCACTCTGTGCATTTTCAGTATTGCTTAAGGCAGCCCCCCGCCAGGAGGCTTGGCCTCCCTGGGCAGTCCAGGCTTTCTCCCGAGGTCCCAGATACTTTTAAAATGTGTGCTGTGATGCCAAAGCTGCATAGGTTCTGAGGTGTCTGCCTTTAAACTCCTCTCTCCCATAAGCCGTGTTATTTTTCATCCCATTTTGTAGACGCATAGGTTGTGAGGTAGCAGGAGTGCTTGAGTGTTTACTGCCCGGCCTTAGCTTCTAAAGTGATTTTTTTTTTAATTTATTTTTGGCTACCTTGGGTCTTTGTTGCTGAGCGCGGGCTTTCTCTAGTTGCTAGCGAACGGGGGGCTACACTTCGTTGCGGTGCGTGGGCTTCTCATTGCAGTGGCTTCTCCTGTTGCGGAGCTCAGGCTCTAGGTGCGTGGGCTTCAGTAGTTGTGGCATGTGGGCTCAGTAGTTGTGGCACGTGGGCTCAGTTGTTGTGGCATGTGGCCTCAGTAGTGGCTCACGGGCTCTAGAGCACAGGCTCAGTAGTTGTGGTGCATGGGCTTCAGTAGTTGTGGTGCATGGGCTTCAGTAGTTGTGGCATGTGGGCTCAGTAGTTGTAGCTCGTGGGCTCTAGAGTGCAGGCTCAGTAGTTGTGGTGCATGGGCTTCGTTGCTCCGTGGCATGTGGGATCTTCCTGGACCAGGGTTCAAACCCGTGCCCCCTGCCTTGGCAGGCAGGTTCTTAACCCCTGCACCACTAGGGAAGCCCTGGCCTTAGCCTCTATTAATAAACATGCCTCTGTGGGCTGTGTGGCCTCTGCCCTTGCAGGGCAGGAAGGCTGATGGCCTTTGTGATTACAGGGGCTCCAGGAGAGAGGACTGCACCGAGCAGCTTGCCTGCAGACACAACTTTCCCACCAGTAACCACTCTCAGCCCTGCACACAGCAGTCCTGCTGCCTCACCTGCACACATCTCCAACTCGACCACCCAAGACAATGCCTCAGGTTTGACCGTGATGCTCTAGGTGTTTTAGGTTCTGGATGATGAAATGGAAACTTGAAAACTTGACAGTTTTCAACTTGTGGCTCTTTTATTTCACACCAAATATGACTGTGGGTTTGCTGTTTTACAAATTTTCACACAGTGATACTAAATTAGGAAAAAAAAAAAAAGCCTTACCAGTAAGCTTTCTATGGGCATATTTAATTTTATTATTTATATTATAAAAGTTCATGGTGAAGAAGAAAGATAACAAACTTTAATGTCCTATAGCCCTGAGATCAAATACAGCCTCTTCAACTTTCTAGCTGACTTTAGGACAAGTTACTTAGAGTTTCTGTGTGTCAATTTTTCTTTCTGTAAAAATGGGTATAATAATACTCATTTCATAGGATTGATAGGAAGACGGAATATGTAAAAAGTCTGGTATGAACTGAATAGTACAAAAGGGTAACAGGTATCCTTGTTAGTAATTAAAATAAGGATAGCTGTAACAGGATGAGAGGTAGTTTGAGGGAGACTGCACACGTCAGAATTATACTAAGGAATGAATAGTTTCTTCTCAACGTATACAATGTCTAGTTCCAATTGTTTGCACTCTTAGTCATCTTAAACGGCCACGTGTAGACAAATCTTTGACTCACTTTCTTATTTTAAAAACAAGCAAGTGTCAATTCAAACGAGGAGGAAGCCTCTAGCAAAGATTCAGTTAAGAAATCATCTTTGCTAAAGAGTTTTCCCCTCGACCCTCGATATGACAAACTCATTAACCGTGACCCTCTGTTCATTTCCTTGCAGATAAGTTCAATGCGTCCACTACACCATCCTCTCCGACCTCTGCAAAAGGTATTATCTCTACAACTGATCTCACAACAACAGGTGACAACCTGACCCCCAGTCATGCAGTCACACCACCACCATGTGCTTTGGACATGCTCATTGAAGGGTCTTCCGTTGACTCCACCCTGGGCTCTTTCTTCGAGAAGTTCAATTGAGTGTTCTAATCCTGAGGGCTGTGGAAGGGCAGTTGGTCCAAAACACAGATCAGTTTCTGCAGTGCAACAGCCGATGAGATCAGGGCCGGTGTTACTGTGATAACCTCTTACATCATTGTCGTAGCATCCCCCAAGAGTTGTGTACTCTATGAAAACTCGTAGAAATGACCAGCTATACTAGGACTTCTAAGAGTGGGTTTCGGTGTTGGTATGAAAAAGAACAATTCTCTCAGTGGAGCTCTCTGTTCCAAGAGGTCAGTGGCAGAGGAGTGATCGCAGAGCCCCAGACACACACGTGGGATGTGGAGATGGAGGTGGGGGGCTCCATGCAGGGAACGAACGTCCAGGAGGTGGTAGAGTCTGCAATGGGTCAGCCATTCAGAGCCCGCCAGGACACTATTCTCCCTGCAAGTTCTCCATCTCAAAGACCAGATTAGCAGAGATCTATTAGCTTCCACAAACCCCATTTCCATCCAATTCTTCAGTTAAATACATATGCTCACACAAGATAGTTCTCAGTTGGTGGACGGAATGATGTGTTACCCTGGATTTAGTATATGGGCAAAGAGCTTACAAAAGTTAAACCAGACAATGAAGCAGCCCTTGCCTGTTTTCTGATTTTTTTTTAATAAACAAAGGAGTAAACTGAACTTTCTAGGGATTATAATTATATAAACCTATTTTGAGATTAATCAAGGGGAGGAAGACTTTTAAAATATTTCTGGCTGCGTAAATAGTCAACCACATCACCATTACATAATCAGATGTGTGCCCCAAAGTCTTAATATTGTATTATCACAGTTGTGTTTATTGGGTGAATTTATGAAAACGTTTTATAGAACTAGCTTGTTGGCTTACAACCTTTGAAGTTTTGAGATCCAAACATGGGAACAGGCACTGCAAACTCTGCATTATCTGTTAAACCTAACTCGGTAGATTCTATAATTTATGAAGATGAAACATTGTAAACCACCCTTCCTCAGAATGACTAGAGCAGAGATATTCTAATAATTTTTATAATTTGCAAATTTTAATAATTTGCATTTTCTTTTTTTTCTATTACAGATCCTAATACTACACATAAGCCATCATGTGGTAAGTTTGTCTACCTAGAGGCAACATATATCACTTTAATGATTTCCTTCTTTATTACAAGCTTTCAAGACCCCCCAGCAGGCTAAACTCACTGGCTCTAATTTCTCACCAACAATTAGCGCCAACTATTAAGAGCTAGGGTCCTTCAGGGCAAGAAGCTTTGATGTCACAGTCAGACCTAGTTTTGAGGATTACGATTGATAATTACTAGCAAAACAACCTTGGTGGTGCCACTTAACTTCAGTTTGCGTATTTGTAAAGTGGGATGATAGCAAGGTTGTTTAGCGGTTGGGAGAGGATTCTGTGTAATGATAAATATGAAATGTGAATAATACCTTCAAGGCTCACCAAGAAGAAAAAGTCTCTCTGTCTCGCCAGGGTTAGGCTCAAAGCAGATGCTTGAGAACAGTTTGTATCCATCCTTTTCCCATTTTCTTCCTCTGTTCTCAGTGGAAGCAGAGTCCTTCTTCGTGGCCAGGGCTCATCCCTCCATGTGTTTCTAAATCTCACCACTGGAATTCCGACCTTCAGTGGCTCTCCGTATATTTAGTGCAGACATCAGCCTTTGTATGTTTGATTAATGAATATGATCTGGATGACCAGGTTCTTCTTGCACTGTTGCCTCCTTACACTTTTCACTTAAGTAACGTGGAAGTGCTCAGTTTCTTAAAACATGTTTCTTCCTGCCCCTGTGTTCACCCCTGTTCTTCTTCCTCTACACTTGGAATGCATCCTCATCCGCCACCTCCCTCCCCCATCAATTTTTCTATGTCCTGCTCATATTTTAAATGCAAACTGACTCACCTCTCTGGAGGACCCCTCCTGGTCCTGCAATCTGAACAGACTTCTCTGCCTCTTTACCCCTGTATTATTTTGTGCATCATCTTATTTTGGTGTTTTCTGTAGTTCATGCCTGTGCCTGTCTGCACGTTAGATTCTATAGTTCCAAAAGCGGATCATTTGTATTCCTAGTGCTTGGGGCAGTGTCTTAAGCAAAATAAAGCCTTCATAATTTTTTGGTACTAAAAATGAGTGAATAAGTGAATGTGTGTTGAAAAGATATTTTTACAAGTCAATGGAGTCTGTTTAAATAAAGGGAAGAGTGTGAGATGACACTCAGAGAAAGTGCTTAGGAGGAGTTGTTATCAATAATTTTACACAAGTAGAGGAATAACGAGGCCTCTGCTCCCTAAGTAATTAATGTTCCCCATATCGAGAGAAAGAGATAATCAAATACTACACTTTAGAAAGCAAGGGAAATGGTAGAGCAAGAAGAAGAAATTTGTCAGATGCGTTGTTCATTTCTGTGTAATTCAACCATTTTTGAGCCCTTTCTGATAACAGGTTTTACACAAGGATCTGGATTTATGGCGATGGTCAAAATTGATGGGATTTTTCTCTCATGGAATTTACAGTCCGGTTAGGAAGACAGACATTAATCCAATTATCATCCAAATACAAACTCACAAGCTGAGGTCTTTGATGCGACAGTGATGAAAAGGGAATCACGAAAGAATAACATGGAGGCACTGATCTGTCCCTTCTCTTTTTTATGTTCCTGGGGTTATTTTGTTGGAGATTGGATATTTTTAAAAATATACATTAAGGAGTTTGTATTTAATAGAGGTTTATTCATCTGAAAAATAAAAGATAAGCTTCACTATTTTATTTTCTTTCAGAAGACAAATATGCAGTTATCTCTGTGCACTACGTTTATAACAATGAGAGTGAAACATATAATGCAACACTTAGTGACGAGAACGGTAACCCTCTTAAGTCTGAAGAGCCTCTCCATGGCCTAAAGGAATGTGAAAAGAAGAATATCAATATAACACATCCTTCATGTTACCCTCCATTTAAATATTTATTAGAGGTACCACCAGGTAAATATCCGTTGATTTCTGTTCGTGCATTTACAGCAACACTGCAGTTTTGTGTGTGATGTGTCCTACTGGTCACAGGAGTTAGTAGGCAGGGGAACAGGGCTGAGGGAAAGATGGCGGCAGGAGGCCAGTGTGTGGACTTCTGCTCTCCAGACCCAGTGAAAATGGTAACCTCAGAGAAGCCTTACCTGCCTCCTTACACCTCTTTTACAGAGTGCTTCATGTCGATTGGATCTAATTTATCCCACTGAGTGGTTATTCACAAGTTTTCTTTTTTCTCTGCTACTGAATTCAAGTCATTATATATGTGTGTGTGTGTGTGTGTGTGTGTGTGTATATAAATCCTTTTAAATACAAGTGTGTCTAGAATATCTTGGGGGAATAACACAAAGTCAAAGGTTTGATGTTTGTGGAAAGAACAAAAGTACTTTCACCAAAAAAAAAAAAAAAAAAGGGGAGCGTTATAGTCATGTTAAGGTGATCAAGATGGTTTTAGTACCTAAGCTACTGCTGGGAAAGAGGAGACTAAGGTACCAAGCTGACTTCAGAGAAGCTACCTTCACAAAATGCATTTTCTAAAAGGGATTCAGGGACTATGTAAGTTTGTTGAATCTCTCACATCTTTTAATAATTCAAGATCATTGATTGACTTATTAACATTTAAATAGGTTAAATATCTGATGTTTTTGAAAAATGCCATTTAACTTATTCATTTTTCTCTAAATGTTACTGGAATAAATGATCAATTAAAAACAGAAAATGACAATTTAAAACAATACATTGCCCAGAGTGAAGCCCCCATGCTCTGTGTAATGATCATGCAATGAAAAAAATCAAAGAGTAAATGAAAAATTGAAGATACAAATAAGAAAACAAAATGGAGTATCTTTTAAAATGTGCAAAAAATGCAATTTTATCTAGATGTTTCCTTGGGTTCCATTTTTTTAAAGTAGCATAAATTCTAACTGAAATGCTACCAATATGTGTGATGTTAAAAAAAGAATAAACTAAAGAATCAAGAAATTCAACACCCTGAGAGTTATTAGACTTTTTTCAAAAGTAATCTAAATTCTTGCCAGATTCTGTATCATGAATATAATTTCAATGACTGTAATTGAGCATAAGGCACACATTATGAAATATTAATCATCTATTTTTGTATCTTTTTCTTAACAGATCGTAAACATTTTCAGCTGAATGAGTGTGTAGAACCTGAAAAGGCAAATACTTCTCTTTGTTTACGTTGGGAAATCAGTAAAAATTTTACTTGTGATAAAAAGAATATAACATATAAATTTAAATGTGGTAAGAATTTAACATTGATCAGAGGAGTTTTTTTCCTATAGTGGGATGTTTTTCTAGATATTCTCTAATCCTTCCTTCCTTTCTTCTTCCTTCCTTCCTTCTTCCATTCTCTCTTTTTCTCTCTCTCTCTCTCTCTCTCTCTCTCTCTCTCACACACACGCATAGTCCATGATATGTTTGGAATCAAATCATTGTATTCTCTATACAACTCAAATTCACAAAATAGACAAACACTCCACCTGAAAAATAATGTTTGAAATAGCAATATCAGTTAATTCATAAGAATTTTCGTGGCAACTGCTATACACGAGGTATTGTTGAAAATATTATCAGAGAAGAGAGTTATGAAAAATTATGGTACACATACTCTTAGAATGAAAGGGAAAACAACCATAATTTCACGTGATTCCAAGAGTTTTCTTTGTCAGCCCTCCATCAACAACATTTATAAACAACTACAAGAAGACTTAGATAAAATGAAAGTAGAGAAAGAATAGTAAGTGCTTCTAGGAATATGAATTTGAGTTCAGGGAAGGGGGAATAATTGAGATAGCATTTCTTTTTAATGATTTAATAACTTTTAATTTATTTTCATTTGCATTTATTGGGATGAAATCTCCCCCCTTGGCATAAAGCTATCTGCTAGGCCATATTTGGCAAGACAGACAAACAAAGACACACAGACTCTCACACGAAGGATGGAGTATGATACTGCTTATAATCATCATGTTACGGGGAAGGTGCTCAGCTCGGACACGAGCAGGGTGAGGAAAGCAAGGACAAACATATGACAGACTGATGATTAAACAAGATATCTTTGAGGTAAAGGCTATGTCAAGTGCAATCTCAATTTCTGAACAGAGAACAATGAACTAAGGCCACATTTTATCAGCTAAATTAGAGACACTCTCAAATTCAGTTCTACGTCTTAATGTTTTCTTTAAAATTGAGTGTAGCAAAATCATGCAGCATTATAGCTGATAGCAGGTCCTTTTACTTATTGTTTTGACCATTTGCATAGGTTTTCAATCTAATAGATATTAATTATAGATATAAAACCGAAATGAAATTTAAGTGTGATATATTGTATTCATATACTCATATGCAATACTTATTTCTTTTAGATGGCCTTTCTCCATATAATGAAAGTGGCAGATTTGAAAAGTTCAACCTTCAGCCCGAAAGTAATTATACTTGTAGTTCAGAAGTATCTTATAATAACAAGATTCTTACTAGCCAAAATACAACTATTAAAACAGATTTTGGAGGTGAGTATATCACTTACATTTATATGTTAAATTTCTTTCCTTTTTATATTCTTATGATTCGTCGAGAATCACAGAAAAAGATGTTATGGATTTGGAGAAAGGGTTTCAGAAAATGGCTTTGTGTCCGTTTTAAAGTAAGAATTTAGAAATAAATGACAGCGAATCCAAACCTTCATCAAGTTTTTTGCAAACTGTAGGCTGTTGTGAGGTCGGGGTGGAAACAAAACTGTGAGGTAAGTGAAATGCTTGTTCACGTGTTTTCCATTTTATTTCCCCTTTCTTCCTGTAGCAGCATTCTCTTCTTGGTGTGTCCTGCATCTTTTGCCCCCTCTATCAAATCCTGCCGCTGATAGGAGTAAAATGAGCACAGAAGCTCACTTTAAGAAGCTAATAAAACGCAATGGTAAAGCTAAGTGTTGATGGCAAAATAACAATTGTTATTACTAAAATGTCAGCAATATAAATAATAACCAGACTATCATAACTAATAACAACTGGAAAGTAAAATTCTGGAAAGTAATAGCATTTGGAAGATGGAGGGGAGAAGGAAGTGAAAAGTGCTAACATTTCAGTTGTATTTAGTGGAACAGGGGTCCCCAACCCCCGGGTACTGGTCCTCGGCCTGTTAGGAACCAGGCTGCACAGCAGGAGGTGAGCATCCGGTGAGCAAGTGAAGCTGCATCTGCCTCTCCCCATCGCTCCCATCACCGCCTGAACCAACCCCCCAACCCCAGTCCGTGGAAAAATTGTCTCCCACGAAACTTGTCTCTGGTTCCAAAAGGCTGGGGACCGCTGTAGTAGAAGTAAAGACATTCCAGTTAAATTTAGAATCTGCTAGGAAACTATGTTAATTGTGCATAAGACAACTTCTGAGTAACCACTAAAAACGTGAAAGACAGATAAATAGATGGCTTTTCCTATCAGCAGTAGAAGGAAGTTATGGAATAAAAAAAAAATTCTTCATGTTAAAGGAGGAAAAGGAGAAAGAAGGGAAAAGAAGGAGGAAGAAGAGGGAGAGAGATTGTGAGAGAGAGAGAGGGAGAGAGGGAGAAGGAGAAGAAGAAGAAAGGGGGGAGGGGGAAGGGAAGGAAGAAGAAAAACGTGGCAGGAAGGGAGGGAGAGAGAGACTACTAAGTAGGAAACAATAGGTAAAATAGCAGAAACATGTCAAAGTATCAAAAGTCACTAAATATAGATGGCTTAAATTTACCTTTGGGAACAAAGATATTCAGACTTGAGTAAAGTAAAGACATATTTGCGGGGAGGAATTTGTAGCCTTAAGTAAGATCAAGTGACATTTTACGGAAACTTTTTTTTTTTTTTTTTTGGTGGTACGCGGGCCTCTCACTGCTGTGGCCTCTCGCATTGCGGAGCAACAGGCTCCGGACGCGCAGGCTCAGTGGCCATGGCTCACGGTCCCAGCCGCTCCGTGACATGTGGTATCTTCCCGGGCCAGGGCACGAACCCGTGTCACCTGCATCGGCAGGCGGACTCTCAACCACTGCGCCACCAGGGAAGCCCTATGGGAACTTTTATCACTTTGCTCTCTATTGAATGAAAATCATTGGAGAGTGCTTGGAAAAGAACCAGAAAACAAAAGCAGAGAAAGCAGAAAATAACAAAGTTTAGAGTACAGATTATTGAAAGAAGGAACAAACAAAAATTGCAGGAATTTACTAACCAATTTAAAGGCTTGGTTTTGAAAAGAATAATACAATAGTTAGACCTCTAGCAAAACAACCTTCCCCCATGCATTATAAAAAGGAAATTAAAAATACAGTAGAAATTTTACAGATTATAAAGAAATTTGCATCCAATATGAAAAGTTAGATAAAATGGATAATTTTCTAGAACATAGGAATTATGGACATTTGCCTAGGAAGAATTAGAAAATTGGAGTTGTATATAAAATAATAGTCTAATACCTCTCTAATCTCTTCACACTCGTTGTCTGCTTACCTCACCTGCCCTTTAAAAAAGAAAAACCAGAAAGGTAAGTTTACAGTTAGTTCCTATCCTATTCAAAGTGTTCCACAGTGTAGAAATCATGGAAATCTATCTACTAATTTTGATTGTTGTTAGGGTGGGGGATAAACTAGGGTTACTGTTATGTGGATACCAAACTTGGGCAGAGCTGAGGCAACTATAGGCCAGTCTCTCCTATGAACATAGATAGTAAATAGTAAATGAACTGTTAGCAGAGTGGATCCTTTAGTACATTATAAAATATGTAATTACAGAAGAAGTTCTATGGATGGCAAATAAGCCTATGAGAAGATGCTCCACGTCCCATGTAATTGGGGAAATTAAAATAACAATGAGATATCACTGCACACCTTTAGAATGGGCAGAATCTAGAACACTGACAATACCAAATGTCGGCAAGGATGGGGGGCAACAGGAATTCTCATTCATTGATGGTAGGAATGCAAAATGGTACAGTCACTTTGGAAGAGATTTTGAGGGTTTCTATAAAACTAAACATCATCTTACAATGCAATCCAACCATCACACTCCTTGGTATTTACTCAAAGGAGATGAAAACTCATGACCACATAAAAACCTGCACATGGATGTTTATAGCAGCTTTATTCATCATTGCCCAAACTTGGAAGCAACCAAGATGTACTTCAGGAGGTGAATGGTAAATAAACTGTGGTCCATCCAGACAATGGAATATTATTTAGCACTAAAAAGAAATGAGCTATAAAGACATAGAGGAACCTTAAATGCACATCACTAAGTGAACAAAGCCAGTCTGAAAAGGCTACATACCATATGGTTTCACTATATGATATTCTGGAAAAGGCAAAACTGTGGAGACAACAAAGAGATCAGTGGTTGCCAGGAGTTGTAAGGGAGGGAGGGAAGGATGAATAGGCAGAACACAGAGGATTTTAGGTCAGTGAAAGTACTCTGTATGATACCATAATAATGGATACATGTCATGTAATATATTAGTCCAAATCCATCGAATGTACAACATCGAGTGAACCCTAATGTAAACTATGGACTCAGGTGATAATGACGTGTCAGTGTAGTTTCATAAATTGTAACATAAGTACCACTCGAGTGGAGGATGTTGGTAAGAGGGGATGCTGTGCATATCTCTGTGCCTTCTCCTCAATTTTGCTGTGAATTCAAAAATGCTGTAAAAAAGTAAGGTCTTAAAAAAACCCACCATTATTGAGTTTGTTCCAGTAATGCAGGAATCCTGCAGCCTTTGAAAATAGCAATTTAACCATTTTACATGTCATTTTATTCAGGCAACAGGGGAAATTTTTCAAGACCATTGCCAAAGAAGCCACATTCTTAAAAAAAACAAACCCACAAACTTTTGTTCGTTCACCTACTGTATGATTCACCCATGTAAAGTATAGAAGTCAGTGGTTTTTAATATATTTAGAGTTGTAAATCATCACCTGAATCAACTTTAAAACATTTTCTTCACACCAAAAAAAATAAAATAAAATAAAACCTACAAAAAAACAAGCAACAGCAAAAAGCTGGTATATTTTAACAGTCACTCCCCATTTCCCTCCGGCTCCCATATCTAGGCAATTATCAATTTACTTTCTGATTTGATGGATTTGCCTAATCTGGACATTTCATATAATATGTTGTCTTTTGTGTCTGGCTTCTTTCACTTGGTGTACTGTTTTCAGGGTGCATCCATGTTGTAACGTATCAATACTTCTGTTTTTTTATTGTCTAATAATATTCCATTTTATGAATGTACCTTGTTTTGTTTGTCCCTTTATCAGTTGAGTGACATTGAAGCTGTTTCCACTTTTTGACTATTATGGATAATGCTGCTATGAACATTTGTGTACAAGTTTTGTGTAGATATATGTCTTCGTTTCTCTTGTGTTTATACCTAGGATTGGAATTTGGGGGTTATATGGCAACTTTATGTTTTGCATTTTGAAGAACTGCCAATCAGTTTTCCAAAGTAGCTGCATCATTTTACATTCCCACCAACAACGTATGTGTTCTTATTTCTTCACATCTTCACCAACAGTTATTGTCTTTTTTATTTTAGCCATTCCAGTGGGTGTGAAGTGGTATCTCATTGTGATTTGAATTAATGACTAATGATCTTGAGCATAGCTTCAGCTGTTTATTTGCCATTTGTATAACTTTTATCACTATTTGCCCATTCTTAAAAGTTGGGTGATTTTTCACTGAGTTGTAACAGTTCTTTATATATTCTAGACACAATTCAGATATATGACTTGCAAATATCTTCTCCGGTTCTCTGGGTTGTCATTTTAATTTGTTGATAGCTTTTGAAGCTTATAAGTTTTTAATTTTGATGAGGTCCAATTTATTAAATTTTACCTTTGTTACTCATGTTTTTGATGTCACAACTAAAATTTCATTGCCAAATCCAAGGTTATGCAGAGTTATCCCTATGTTTTCTTCTAAGAATATTTTAGTTTTAAGTCTAAAAATTAGCTCTATTAATCCACTTGAGTTAATATTCATTTATGATTTGAGGTAAGGGTCCAATTTCATTATTTTGATGTCCTAGCACAATTTAGTGAAAAAACTATTCTTTTCCCATTGAATGTTCTTTACATCCTTGTCAAAATTAATTAACAATTATGATGGGCTTATTTCTGGACTCTTCCATTCCATTAATCTATACATCTAATGCCAGTACCACACTGTTGGTTAGTGTTGCTTTGTGTAAGTTTTGAAATCAGAAAGTGTGAGTCCTTCAACTTTGTTCTTCTTCAAGATTGTTTGGGATATTTGAGGTCCCTTGAAATTCCATATGAATTTTGAGATCAACTTGTCAATTTCTACAAAGAAGCCAGCCAGGATTCTGACAGAGGTTGAGTTAAATCTGTAGATCTATTTGAAGTGTTGCCATCCTAACAATGTTAGTTTTCTGGTCCATGAATATGGAGTGTCTTTCCATTAATTTAGGTATTCTTTAATTTTCTTGGAGAATGTTTTGTATTTCTCAGTGTGCAAGTCTTATAGTTCTTTTGTTAAATTCACTCCTAGGTTTAAATTTATTCCTGCTTATAATGGTGGTGTTTTCTTAATTCCATTTTCAGATTGTTCATTGTCAGTGTGTGGACATACAATGGGCTTTTCTGTATTGATCCTGAAATCTGTCTCATTGCTGAAGTTGTTTATTAATTATAATATTACAGGACTTTTGACAGAACATACTAAAGTGATTCTGAATTTCATGTGGAAGGGATAGCTAGCTGAGAGTAAGGCAGCTTCCTAAATCCATGTCTCCAGTAGCCCACCAAACAACTCAAAGCCATTAGAAAATAAATGAACCTACAGAAATACTATGTCTTCATGTAACTAGCAAAAATTTAATGCTTTTTGGATACAAATACTAAAATTAGTACAGTCTTTATAAATCACTGTGACAAAATAGAAATCCCAGGAAAAAAAATATTTTATTGTTTATAAAAGTGCAAAGGCAATTCAGTGGAGGGAAGGATTTTTTTTTGGTTATTTATTTGGATATTTATTTCATTATTAGATTTTTTTTTAGTTATCCCTATAGAAAAAATAAATACATCAGCCTTTATCTCTCAACAAACACAAAGATTAACTCAAAATGGATTGCAGAGCTAAACACTAAATCTAAAACTATAAAATGTCTAGACAAAGACATTAGAAAAATCTTTGCTAGTTTAGCTTAAGCAATGGTTCCTTAGATGGACACAAAAAGCAAGAATCATAAAAGAAAAACATTTAGAAATCAAACTTCATAAAAATTAAACATTTTTGCTCTTTGAATAAAGTCACTAAGGAAATAAAATTTTTTCACAATTCATACATTGTGAAAAAATATCCACAATTAATTTTTTCAACAGAGAGTTTTGGGAGAATATATAGAGAATTCTTCCAAATACAAAATAAGACATCAAGTAACCCAATTAAAAATGGACAAGAATTTTGATCATATGCTTCACAGGAAAAGATACACAAATGGTCAATAAGCACATAAAAATTTTCCCAATATCATTAGTCAACTGGGAAATGCAACTTAAAACAACAAACAGATGTTGATGCCATCACACACCAACTAAAATGAAAAAGACTGACAATACTATTGGTGAGAAGGCAAAGTAATAACTCAGCACTTTCACTCCAGGTATTTACCAAAGAAGAAAGGACATGTCCTTTCCACAGAAAGGCTTCTGCACAAATATCCATAGTAGATTCACTCATAGTAGCCAAAAGCCTGGAAACAACCCAGATGTCCATCAACAGTTGAATGAATAGATGAAATGTGCTCTATCCTTAGAATGGAAGACTACTCACAAATAAAAAGGACTAACTACTGACACATACAGTGTGAATGAATGAATATGAATGAATCTCCAGAACATTCTGTTAAGTGCAATATGCTGGACGTAAAAATGTACCCACCGTTTGATTTTATCTATATGAAATGAAAGAAAAGATTAATTTAATCTATAGTAATAGAAGGCAGTACAGAGGGTGTTTGGGGGTGGGCAAGGGAACTGGGTGGACTGGGAGGGGGCACGGAAGAACTTCCAAGGTTGGATAGAAATGTTTTATATCTGATTGCGATGGTGGTTATATCGATGCATATATTTGTCAAAACCCATCCAACTATACCCCAAACGGGCAGGTTTTCATATAAATTATACCTTGTAGTTTTGATTTAAGCATTTATTACATTCTTCACCTCAAGTTCTGATGACTAGTTACTGGAAGTGATGACAAGTGTTACTCCAGTACTGACTGTTAATTTTATCAGCCCTACCAGTGACAGATTTCCAGCATAGGGAAATCTAGACATCCCAAGATAGCTGGACAATAATATAAATGAGAGGAAGAGGGGTTTTCAGATCTCGTCAAGTCAGTGGAACATTTAGGCTCCACAATGTCACCCTGGAGTGACACTCTGTTACATGACCATATCAAATTTAACAAGACCAGATATCTTTCTTTTACTTTCATCATCAATTCATAATTAATCAAAATATGGCTATTAATAATGCATGCTGATAATATGAAGAACGTTTTCTCCATGTCTTGTTTCTTACATTTTATATTCTTATTCTTTCAACAGTTCCAGGAATCCCTCAGAATATGAATTGTTCTAACTTCAGTGCACATAAAGGATGGGTTACCTGGGAACCACCGGAAAATTTTTTTCATACGTTCACTCTTCGTTATCGGAATCATTCAGGTAACTTTTATAGAATTTAATTCCATATCAGGAAAGATAAATCAAAAATTGGAAAGCGCACTCCACATATGGATGGAGCTAGTGAGCCACGGAGCTCTCTACATTACAACCGTGATGAGCATCCTGTACGCCTTGGTTTTAGAACTACTTCCACTCACTACAGGCTCCCTAGCCTCTGAAATGACTAAATCTCAGAGTATCCCCCAATACTCATTTCTCGTTCTTGATCTTCTTAGTTCTAATTGTTACACTCCAAAGCTTAGAGAAAGAAAATCTCTGGAAGATAATACTCATATCTGTCTTCCAAAAACTCATCATTCTGGACTACAAACAACAACTTCCAAAATGTGCCCCAGCTGATACACACAAAAAATTGGGTGAACAAAGATGAACATATGCCCACTTAGCTACAGAGTTTGATGGCAGGTGGAATCTTGGAACATAGTTCTAGTTAGCATTAACTAACTTCTGCAGAACTTGTGCAGAAATAAAGACAGCCCAAAAAATGTGCTATGACTAGTTCAACCATTGGCCTAGTCCCTCCAAATGAGACACTATTTAAGAGACCAGACATCTCCTGGACAATGTGAAGTATCTAAAATACTTGTAGAAAACAGTGGGGACTGTGGACCACCTCAGAACAGATTCAGCACATGGAATAGCCCACTTGTCAATCCTTTACCTGCAGCTTAAAGTAGTATTGAGTTGGACATCTCACAGAATTCCATCTCTTTGTTTGGTGCGTAGGAACCAGACATAAATTTTCAAATTTTGAAAAGTAGAAAGCCACTTATCTCCAGTGTGTTATTTTATATTTTGATAGCGTATTGTTTTTGCTTGTTGTTTGAATCTTAATAATCAAACTACTACAGCAAAGTTCAATACACATGTAGTTTTCAAATTAGCATAAGAGGACTCAAATTCTATGGAGAAGAAATACAGGCAATGTATTTGAGGTTATGGTAATTCGAAAAGTTATGTCTATGAGAAAGGATAAATGGAACTTACAGGAAGATGAAAAATGGAAATTACAGGAAGACAATCTGTAATCTGACATATTACAGGAGTACAGTCTGCCTCGCTGGACACCTCTCCTACAAACTTTCTTTGCTTGGTTTCTGTGTGAGCACATTGTTTTGTTTTCTCTTTTTTCTGAAATTTCTTCTCACTCTCTCTTTCTGTATTCCTTACTTTCTATATTCTCTCTCTACTATGGAGTATTTTGTATGCCAGAATATATGGTGGAAATTTATGGAGAAATATTTATTGCTTCTTTGTATTCTATACTATTTAAAAAACCTGTATTTGAATAATTAGGCTTAGAAGGACGTAATGTGTTAGTTATTGTGGTCAGATGAGTTTTTGTTTGATTTTTGCAATGAGTACAGCTCCTTCTTATTCAGTGCTACCCAAATTTATGACTCTCCAAATATAACACTTGAACAGAATGGGTGGGGAGGGAAGGGGCAGGTAGGCAACATCTGGCTCTGTGTGTCCTCTCCAAAAGTTGGTTGGTAACTAACTGAACCCAGTCTCCACTGTGGCTCATGCACTGACTCTGCTCAAAGGGCCCTTTGGAAACAGCTCATCCCCAGTTCTCTGTCTCTTGTTGCTATCATACTCCACTGCTGGGAAGAGGAGCGTGCTCTGTCTTGTCTTCTGGTTCATCAGGAGCATGGGACATGAGATCCTCTTCTGTATTATCTAAGTCAAAGAGAGATGATTGGAGTATAGCATTGTTAGAACAATTCTTTTAACTACTCTCATTATTTCAAATAAAACCACTATTAAAAATCCACGGGAAGAAAGTCAGTGAACTCCTATGGCAATTTATATTACTTTTAATTAGGTATTAAATTCCTTTTGTTATTTCCTCATTTAATCATCGCAGCGACTCTGAAAGCTGTAGACTAAAAGAGGTAGAAAAATGTAACTGACATTTATTTAGTTTTATCTGCTTGTGGGGTGTTTTTATAGCTTTTTAAGATTTTGTTAAATGTTTCAACAATGACTCTGAGAGGAGAGATACATGGATATGTTCAGAGTTCATACGATTCCCTGAGGATCACAGAACTTAAAATCAATGCTCAAATTCAACAGCTTGGACTGTGCTTTTTTCACTACTGTAAGTTCATGTTTGAGCATCAGACACCTTGTGCATCTGTAGTATTATGTATTAACTTAAAGTGCCAAGTGACAATGAAGTTTCCTCGGTAATAGGGAAGAGACCCTGAGTCATTGTTGCATTCAAAGGACTATTTCTCAAAAGTTATTGAAACCAGTGTGCACCCTTCCACATCGCAGCGCTGTTATTGGAAATGATTTTGTTTATTGCCTTTTTGCTTAAACAACATAAGAGAAAAATTACCTCTTATTTTGGGAGGTAGCAGTGCAAAACCCTTTGGGGATCAATGAGTTTATACTACTTTGCATGGTGTTCAAGAAGATACTTTAGAGCAGTTTAAACTGGGAAGTTGTTAATGGATTTCCTGAGGTATTTGCTAAAAAGCAAAGAGGTGACAAGTGACGAAGCCAGTATCTATCTAGCCATTTCCAGTGCAACAGGCATGACTTGAAACTAGATGTATCCCTGTCGCCCTAAGGAAAACTAAATTTCATCACTAAGTCTAATAAAGTCTTTACCTGTGCCATTCGACTAGTGCTTCTGACCTCAGGGTCCTGAGGAAAGGTATCCCACATGGAGGCAGAGAGGCTCGTGTAAAATATGTTGACCTTTCAACCAAAGCTTGAAACCCTTGGCAACTGGAAATGAACATTCCAAACCATCTTTCTAAGCACTGAACACTTTGATTCCCCAAACAGCAATGTCTTTTGGAAAAAAATGTGTTGTTCAAAATTAAATCAACAATTTGATTTTATCAAGCTGGCTAAGATGAAAGCATCACAGAACAACATAAATGAACTCATTTTGATGCAGAATGGTTGTGAGATTACATCTACAATCATACAAAATTAGGTCACTGAATGGAAGCCAGATGGACCTTGAGAACGACATCCTGACATTTGGATTGTAGCTGAGTTAGAAGCTGATACTTGTCCCGACAGCCAGACAGCATATAAGGGGGTGCCACCTGCCCCTCTCTAGAACTCACACCTTTCCTGTCCTCAAAGACAATTCTCACTGGGGACAGGGTAGCTGAGCTGGCGGGTATTAAATCAACTAACTCAGATTTAGGGATTTCTGAGAAAATAGACATTTAACCAGGCTAGAACAGACACTTTATCTCACTTACTGTTTAGCATCCCATGGTGAGGTAGAGATATTACTGTAATCTCCATGTCATGGATAAGTAACTGAGACAAGAAATTAGCACATGCTAAATCTTCCCTTACACTGTTTCTGCAAGTCCATTGGCATGTCCACCTAGACCAGAGAATTAAAGTGTCCAAGAGGAGGAAAAAGCTTGGCCCCATTGCAGACCCTTGTCCCCCTCTTCTACCCCAGACAATATGCACGGCAGTGAAGGGTAAAGCATGGCCTCTGGGATCTCAGTGTCCGGGTTTCATCCTGACTCTGTTGTTCCTTTCCTGTGAGATCATGGACAGATTGCTAATATCTCTGTGGCTTAGTTTTCTCATCTGTAAAATCAGATGACATCAACAGTGCCAACCTATAGGGTTGTGGTGATGGTGAATTAATTCACATAGACCACTTCAAGACATGCTTGGAACACAGCATCGTCTGTTCATTGTTTTTATAACTACTGGTATTATTATTATTATCACTGTAACATGCTTCCCCTCTAACCTTCTTTTAACCTGTCTTTCTTGGTGGCATTTGGCTACTCAAAAATAGTTAGTGGTTAGTGATTTTTCAACTTAACAAGTGCTAACTCATCTGTGTAAGCAAGGTCCCACCTCCCACGTTCCCACCCAGCCAGAGTCTGCTATCCTAGTCGGGCTCGTGCCTAAACTAAAAATGCTCCTTCTTTCCTTTGTAAAATTTTATTTCCTCCCTTACACCTACCCAGCCTCACTCATCTTTCAATGATCAGCTCAGGTTCTACTGCCAGTGTGAAGCTGTCCTTCACTGTTTCAGCTCCCATGAATTACTGTAGTGCTCAGATGAATAGGGCAGAGGATACTTAGTTACTGGTGATCAAATGGATTTTGTATCTGAAGTCTATAACAGTGGCTCATACCAAAGTTCAAAGTTTGGAGGTTAAGTATCAGAAAAGGGGTTGCCAAAGTATTGGAAAAAAGACTTTCATAATATCCACCATGAGCTGTGTTTTCTCAGAAAGAAAAGAGATCATAGGTAAACAATATGCTTGAACTTATTAAATATGTTATGTACCAAATTAATTATATGAAACCATCATTTTTGAATATTTGAGTTTATAGTAATCACAGTTGTTCAATGCATTTGCTGATAATTGTATGTATTTCTGAGCACCAAGGATTTTTCATTTCTCAATCACTCAGTTTGGAGTCGGCTTGGAATGATTTACTGTAGACACTAAATTAAATATGTGCTAATCTTAAATTTTGATGACTTACTAAAAGTTTCCATTTTTTCCCCTGAGAAGAGAGATGCCACACTCTGAATAAAACCACAAATACAATTAATTTGGAATATTTGAAACCTTTTACAAGGTATGAGATAACATTACATGCCTCTGTCAATGGAAGAGTGAAACGTAATGGAACTGATGTGAAATGTGTAGCTGAAACAAAAGCAACATGTAAGTTATAAGCTTTAACGCTTTTTTCTATGAACAGCAAAGTCTAAACCGTTAAAACAACATGTCCACCTTAATGCTTCATTCGAGAAACACACTGACCTGGCACATTTGTTAACATCTAGGGTTTATAATAATTTAAAACACAACAATTTATAAACTCTCATCCTGGGTTTTCTCTGTATCCTTCAGGTATAATCATAGAATTGTAAGAATGAAGCCTGAGGGCATATGAACAGGTACAATTTATAAGATTTCAGGCAATTAAGTATCTAACCAACTTAGATAAAAATGCGTTATCCATTGTTTTCTTTATTCTCTAGAAATATCGACTGCCATCAGACACCCAAGAACGCCTCACTCACAAGCATCCACTGCTTGCATGACCTCATGAAACAATATTTTGTCAGCATTTTCTTCTCCATTACAATGAACTACATACTATTTTATTTTATGTCACATTTTACATTCATTTGGCTCTTGCCCCCCCGTGGGATGGCTCCATAGATTCCAGGTCCAAAGCTAGATCTGTCTCTGGGGTGAATGTGAACTCCATGAGGTCAGGGCAGAAGAAATACCCCTGTGTAAGGCAACAGCTATGGCTCCAGAAACCCTACCTGGCACCAGGCTCACACAGAAAAATTGTCCTCTTCAGGGCCGGATGTAAAATGCTCTTAATGTCATTTAAGTTTTGGTTTCAAAAGTCCAGGTCCTCAAGCGTTATGCTTTTGTTATTTTCCTGAAAGTCTGTGCTATCACAGAAACAAAGATGATTCATTGCTGCTGAAGAATCCAGCCAGGTATCACCAGGGTCATGTAAGCATTTCCAAAAGGAGGACCTGGACTGTTCGTAGGCCTTCGGGGTTTCCCCTCCCTTCCCCTCCACTCCTTTCTTCTCTATTTTCTATTTCTACACACTCTCTTTGGGGGAATTGCAAAAAATCTCATAGTTTCAAGTACAACTTACATGCTAATATTCATCAAATGAATGTGTAATTTATTTTCAGATGTTTTGTTATAGCTTTTTATGTATGTTCTATCCTAACTTCCCCATCTGTAACACCCAAATAAGCACTTAAAACAGTTTATACTGTACACATATATTGTCCAGTAATTTAAATACGCGTTTACCAAATGATTAAAAATAAAATATTTCTTCATTTTGATAGATCCAAGCAAGGTCAAGGACTTACGTGTTTCAAGGAAGACAGATAATAGTATGAATGTGAACTGTAAACCTCCTGACGACTTTAATGGCCCCAAGACAGGGACGTACCATTTGATAGTCAGTATTGGAAATCACTCAACTGTAAAAGAATCACAACAACAAAAGTGCACATTCTTGGTAGAAGGTCTTCAATATTCAACAGAATATACGTTTCAGGTAAGATTACAATTTCCATAATCATACATTACTGATATACATTATAGTGATTATTCTGCAGTATTTAAATAATACTAACACCAGTGCTCACGAAGCTCTGAGGTCTAACGGAATCACACTTTAAAAGTGTAAAAGTTCCAAACTTTTCATCTCTAGTACATAATACAGTTGTTTACAACACATATTTTGTTGGATTATTTCTGACCTTTAACGTGATTTACTTATAGCTAAATTATTGCTCCCGTGTCAAGAAGCACAACATTTCATGCACAGTAGATTATTCCTTTGCCACAACTTTTATTCATCTAGGCTATTTATCTTTACTACTGTGACTTTTAAAAAATTTTTAATACTTTATTTTGATTTTTTATTTATTTTATTTTTGGATGCATTGGGTCTTCGTTGCTGTGCACGGGCTTTCTCTAGTTGCGGCAAGCAGCGGCTACTCTTCGCTGTGGTGCACGGGCTTCTCATTGCGGTGGCTTCTCTTGTTGTGGAGCACTGGTTCTGGGCACGTGGGCTTCAGTAGTTGTGGCACACGGGCTCAGTTGTTGTGGCGCATGGGCCTAGCTGCTCCGTGGCATGTGGGATCTTCCCGGACCAGGGCTCAAACCCGTGTCCCTGGAAGGTGGACTCTTTCTCACTGCGCCACCAGGGAAGCCCACTAATGTGACCTTTTAAATTACAAACATTTTTTCAGGTACATTGAGATTAAAAAATAGCAGAAATAAATGTAAGGAAATAGCAGTGTACACAGAGAGTTAAAAAGCTCACCCATAACTCGCTGTCTACTGATCATATTCTGTGTGTATACTTCTAAAATGGGAAAACTCAGTCTTTTCCTCCTGCTGTAGGGAAAAACCTCAGTTCATTCTATCTCCTGTGTGTTCTTCACTATAAGAAACACAGGGAAGCATTTCCAAAGAAAACTGGACACCTGAAACACTTCACTTCTGACACTTCTGGTCACCAAATGTGTGAATGTTTTTCCCCACATCAAGCAAGTATCTGTGACACCAGCTGGGTATCCATTCAATTTCGACACCATGTACCCAGAGGTAGCATCAGATTCCACAGGTGAGGGGCTCAGTCCCACGAGATTGGTCCCACCCTATGTCAGAAGACAATGACAAGTAGGAAGTCCCCACCACTTTGTAGCTCGATTTGTCTGCAAATCAGGGGTTCCCGTGACCCACGTGCTTTGGTTTGATTAATTCACTAAAGCAGCTCACAGGACTCAGGCAAACACTTACATCATTTACCAGTTTATTAAAGGTTTTGAGAAAGGATACAGGTGAACAGCCAGATGAAGAGATACGTAGGGTGGGGTCTGGGAGGGTCCCAAGTGCAGGAGCCTCTGTCCCCGTGGAGTTGGGAGTGTATCACCCTCTAGGTGTGAGTGTGTTCCCCAGCCTGGAAGTTCTCTGACCCCAGTACTTCTGGGATTTTATGGAGGCTTCATCACATAGGCATGATAAATCATTAACTCCATTTTCAGCCCTTCTCCTTCTCAAGAGACTGGGGGAGGGGAGGGGCTGAAACTTCCGAGACTAATCATGGCTTGGTCTTTCCAGTGACCAGCCCTCGTGTGGGAGCCATCCAGGAACCCACCCAGAATCAGCTCAATAGAGTAAAAGACTGTCGCCCTGGAAGTTACAAGGTTTTCTGCAGCTCTGTGTCAGGAATCAGGGTCAAAGGCCAAAGACAAAAATGTTCCTAGCGCTCTTATCAGTTAGGAGACACAAGGGTTTTGGGAGCTCTGTGCCAGGAACTAGAGGGAGAGACAGATGTAGATTTTCCATGATCTCACAAATTCCTTAATATGAGCACACCGTTTGATAAACCGCATGTTTCATAAGTCACTGTATCGCGAACGTTTTTCCATGTTAAATATTCTGCTACTAGTTTTTCATGTTTGTGTAAGATTCTATCTTACGGCTTTATCACCTTCTACTAACTATGCCTGTTTTGACAACAGTCAGCAAACACTCTTACTGGGAAATAACAACATCTTTGAATATGTCTTTTATCATTTCTGTCTGAATAAATTCCCGGAAATGAATGTATTGGGTCAAAAGGAATTGACATGTATTTTGAGATTTTTTATGATACTTTTTCTTTTCCCTGTGGAAGTTACCAAATTGCCGTTCCCATGGCAGTGTGTGAAATAACTGCTCTGGAGAATCTCACCAACACTGCGTATCCCCTTTTCCTTTGATATTTAGTGGGTGGAATACTGTACTGGCATCTCTTTTTGTTTTTATGGATTTTCTTTACTTAACTGTTGAGGAGAAATATCATTTTGTTATTTGTCTTGTAGTAACATCCTTCCTGCTCCTTTGTCTAGTTTTCTTTGGGAATGCTTCTTGGCTATTAATAGTATTAAACTCTTCGTCCTATGACTTGCAAATTTGTTTTCAGTGTATAGTTTGCCTTTTAATTTTCTTTATAGCACTTTAACTCATACACAATTTCCCCTTTTATTTTTATTCAGTCAAATCTCTCACTTTTATTTTTGGTTTAATGGGAATTTGCACAGTTGACTGCTTAATGTCATGTTGACAATCTGCTTCACATTCTTATCACTTAAAGAAGTGTTTAGGTATATATAAGCTTTCTTGTTTTGTTTTTAACCAGAAACGTAGGTTTGGCTTTATCAAATGTGTTTTATGGTACTATGTTGGGTCTGCCATGGTTGTGATGCTATGGTGTGATTGGTGTATATGCTGAATTATAGTGATAGGTTTTCTAATGTTGAACCAGTGTCACATTCCAAGATAAAAACCCTGCTCTGTCATTGTGTATTATTCCTTTAAAGTATTATTGAGCTCAACAGCTTAATATTTGATTAAGCTTTTATGAATAGGCATTCATAAATGAGGTCATTTAATAAGTGGGTAAAGGCGACGCTGGCATAGGTGGGGACACGCATCATTCTTTTCACATTTTTGTATGAAGGTTATGCTAACCTGATAAAACAGGTTGGAGACATTTTCCTGTTCTGTGTTTTATAACTTTAAATAATACAGGAATTATTTGTTCACCGAAAAATGTGTTTTAGTCCCTTTAACACAGAGGGATTCTTTGAGAATCATTTACGTTATCTTTCGATATTACTGTTCTTTTCAAGTAGTTATCCTTTTTGAGTGGGTGTGCCACTTATATTTTCCCAAAGAAGAGTCGGAATAAAAGAAATACTTTGTTATTACCTATTATCGTACATTTCACTTCACCTCCCTCAGTACCCAGGAAGCTCCAGGCACACTGGCTTCCTTCTCTTTTCTCCAAACGCTCAGGTTTTACTCTCTTTTAGGCACTTTACTGAACATTCCTCTCTTGCTAGAATTTTCTTCTCCCATTTGTCAATGATGATAAGCTATTCTGGAAAAATATAGGTAAATGTCGTATTAAAATGCAATCTCAAAATTCAAATTAGGAGACAATTATTCAGTTATCCTTTCTCTTCCTCACTCTTCAAACGGCTGCCTCTTGTTTTCTTCACTGAAGTTCCCATAACTTGTTTTTATGTTTATTTCAGAATCCACTGCTACATTTATACCTTCATGAGGGAGCAATCATTTTAAATTTATTCATCATTGTAATCTCTGGTTAATAAATTAATACAGTTGTTTTTATAATCGTTAATGTATTACTTTCTTTTGTAGGTTTATTTTGATATTCTGGTAGTTTGGGCATTGAAAGTGATTTTTGACCATTTATTTCTTTCTCCTTTTCCTTTTTATTAACTAAAAATAAATAAATAAATAAAGCTACGGATTGTTCTTTGGTAAAATTTTGACTCTATCCCATGTCTATATTACTTATTACTAATTTCTCAATGACTGACATAAGATTTAATGAGTGGATTTTTAAAGTAGATTGTTCTTATTATTGATAATTTCTAAAGAGTATATAATTGTAATTTGGAAGAATTTTTAATTTACCTTTTTTTTTAAAGAGACTTTTCTACATTTCTGGTTCCTGAATTTTTTATTGCAATTAATTATTAGTTTAAAAGGATAATTGTCCTTTACAATTTCTGCCCTTTGGAATCTACAGTAATTTTTACAGCTCAGTGTGTGATAAATATTTATGAATACTCTGTGAGTACTGAGGATATTATATACCCTCCATGGGGTAAAAGCTTAGATATATATTTTTCAGATTTATTATTAATCTCTTCTATTAATACTCTTTAGATCTATTTTTGCTTCAGCTGTTTTTTTGCTGAAGATTCTTAATGCTTTCCTGCTCCATGCTGTTTCCTTGTATATCTAAATTGTTTTGCTTTATTGTGTTCAATATTTTGAACTACTTATGTCTACACTGTAGAGTTTACCCTGTATCATCAATCTTGATCATTTTAACCCTTCTGAACTAAATATCACTTGAATATAAATACTGTGATTCTTACATTATATTGTTTGCACTTAGCCTTAAAAACTTTTTTGTACGTTTTATGTATAACTCTTCTAAAGAGTATACAGCAGAATTTCCTTTCGAGAGAAATGTGAAGATGTTAGCCTATTAATAGGGAATCAACTTTAAGTGATGAACATTTTGATGTGTTGGATTTTATTCCTTCATTTTCACTTATTCTTGCTGATTATAACTATTAGTATTATTATTATTGCTAAATGGGCTAAGATTTCTTTATATCTTTTTCACTGGTAAATATGTTCTTTAAAACATTTTGATAATAAAGTATTGACATAATCTTGAAGTTTCAACTTTAAATTAAAGTTAACCAGTATATTTTTTATGAAAATAAACAACAATGTATGACAAATATGTATGTGTTATATTGTGATTCATAAATTTACACTAGAAAACTATTTTCTCTTTTATTACTGAAATTCAGGTTTTTTATTACAATGGGAAATATGCTGGTCATCCAATAATTGTTTCACAATCAACATCTTGTAAGTCATCTCTTAGCTATTTATTATATTTATATTAAATATATAGTAGCACTTAGCTTTATTATTTTACATTCCTACTCATGTTTAATTATTAAATGTTTATATTATATATTTTCCAAAAAACATTATATTTTAAGTTGTGTGTGCAAACAGATGTACAGGTGTATATTAAAATATAATATCTTAAATTCAAATTAAGATATTAAATTATTAAAAGAGTTCATAAAATAATTCATAAAGTATTTACCTGCACAGACTAATATTATGATTATGCTTATGGCATTTCTTCATGTTAGTAACAAGCATGTTTGTTTTGTGTATGTGTTAGAAATTGTCACCTTATTTTATTCTGTCCCTCAAGCATTTGCTTAGCAGAAGCAGGCGTTACATACATATCTGTGCTGATTTACCCAACTGAGCTAGGATACACATTCCCTAATAACAGTATGGCTTTTTAATGTTTTGTCACTAATATTTTAAAATATTTTAATCAAAATAAAGGTCACTCTAGAAAAAAATCACTGAAATGAAGAAAGCCATGTGTCACCTTCCCTCACCGGTTGTTCTGCTCTCCAAAATGACCACTTTTCACCATTTCTGTCTTCAATTCTATAGTTTCCTCCATATATAAAAGGGATATTGTCTGCTGCTCTTTCTAGAGTTTTAATGTTGCTTATTGATCTGAGCCTGCGGAGGAAGAAGACTTAGCATACTGCTTTAAGTTTTCTCTACTTGTTAGCTTTCTAAATTCAATTCAATTCAATTCAATTCAAAGCTCCCGGTGCAGTGTTACGAAACACAGGCTGTTTCTGATGTCACCTTGTCACTTCTCCGTCTTTGTCAACTACCCGCACGTGCACAATCATTAATGCTTCATTTTCCCAAGTCTTTCCAAAGAGGGAAGATATAAAAACAGCTTATTTTCCAAACTGCTTTACTAAGTCCCATACAAAATTTTAGTTCTTTCTGCTCAGATTTATAAAATAAAAGCTCCTGATATGAAATACCCAACAAATTCAGCCAAGTATCTTTGACTTTATTTCCATATACTTTTCTTTTATAAGCCCTTACTATAACAACAGCTTCATTGAGTTTTTCTGATTATGTAAATAATTTATAGTGGCAGCATTTATTCTTGGGGTCGTAGACTCCACTGGACATTTCATACTGCTATCTTAATAAGCCAGGCCTGGCACCATTTCCCTCAGAGAAACACAGAGTGGGAAACACAGCCAGCAAGGGGGTCTGGCCAAGAAAATCCTGCTAGCATTGCCCACTGCAGTCCGGGGACTATGAACTCTTTGACCCTCTAGAGGCAACTGAGCTATAAGACTGAGGCCATATGTGTGGGAGCGACCCTGGCTTAGAAGCCCCATGTATCTCTTATAATAGTGCCACAGTTATAGCTACCAGATGTGCCAACAGGGATGCGCCCAGTAACAAGATGTGCCAGGGGTTAGTGCATTCAGGGAAATCAAGGCCAGGGCTTCCCACCAGGACACCATCATTCATACATAACCCTCCTGTCCAGATGCTGTTTGGAAATCAGGGATTGCGTTTACATTAGCAATGTTGCCTGGTGACACAGCTACTATTCCATCTTCATCAGATTTCTCCTTCAGTGGAGCTAGAGGGTTATCCTATGCTCCTTTTTGCCCATAAAGCAGAAAAAGTATTAACTCTTTGCTAACAACAGCATTTTCATAAGAGATAAATAATGTCTTCACATTTTAATACTGACATCTACTCCAGGGGAGGGCTTGGGTTTCGAATTGCAAAAGCACAGCTGCTAGAAATGTATTACTGAGTTTTTCTGGTATCACATTCCATCATCTGCATTTTGACAACATTCCCAATTGAATTCCTGGGGTCCTTTTCTTGTGGAACTCTCTGAGGGTACCATCATAAAATTTTCCTTTATCAGTTTCCCATTTTAAAATTGCTGTATTTGAATCTCATGGTTTTTTTTTTGTTGTTGTTGTTGTTTTTACTGGTTTATATCTTCTAGTGTAAGAAGAAAATATTCTAATTTCTGCAGGCATGAAAATATCTGTATTCTATTCTAACACAATCAATATTTTGCTCTGGCATAGATTTTAAGTTTAAAACTATAGAATTTAAAGTATTTCAGTTTTGTTCCCCTACATCCAGTATTACTTTCTAATGCCATCCTGCTTCTCATTCTTTTCGTATGTTCCCTCATTTTATTTTCTCTCTAGAAGGTTTAGGCTTTCCTCTTTATTCTTGGTCTGACATGGGTCTTTTTCACTTATTTTCCTGGATGCTATTGGCTTTCGTGACCTGGAGACTTGTATCTCTGGGAAGTTTTCTTTGTTCCACTTTCTTTTTGCAGTCTTTTTGGAGCTCATCTTAGTCACATTTTGGAATCATTAGTCGATGTATTATTTTGGCATCTGCCTTTTGTGTTGAGGGTTTCTTTGAGAGTTCCGTTCTCATGGGCAGTCTGACCAGAGTTACAGTGACACAGGGGAGAAGGTGATTAGAAGTTCTGTGGTCCTTAAGGGGCCGTATTGACTGAGGAGATTCTCTGTGTTGTTACTGATTTATTTTCTCCGGCATCATTCATAATCTCCAGAAATGAGTCCACAACTAGTCCTTGTGGTAGAGTGGAGGGTGCGAGATAGTTCTCTCAGGGGAGGGCACAGGGCCAGTGTCCAACCATTCCACATGCAGACACTTGCTTCTCCTGCTTCACTTCCGTGCTGGGCCTCCTCCCTTCTCTACTTGGAGCCTGGTTTTACCTCTAGACTCTTACCTCTTCCATTCAATTTTTCCAAAGAGTAGGCTTGTGTCTCCTCCTCCCTGGTGTGTCTTTCAAGAGATGCCTGGGTTTTCTGTAAATAGACCCTCAATTGTGCCATTTTGGTCTTTTGATTGGTTTCCACTGTCCATGGCGCCTGGGAGCTTGAGGCCCAGGTGTTCTTGGGAAGGTGTGTGTCCCTCGTCACCACATGCTTCTCTGGTTGTGGCTTCCTCTCCTTTGCTTCCTACCTTCCAAAACTTGTCGAAATCTCTCAACCTCTGGCTCCCTGTCTCCCATCCTGTCTGCCATAATGGATCTTCACCTCGGTCAGTGTTACAGGGGCTCCTAGAGAGAAGAGCAAGTCTTAGGCCACGGGACGTATCTGAAGCCTTTGTTGTTCTATTATTAATACGTTTATGGAGGCACATCTGATGCTATGTCATGTTTCTATAGAACCAACAGCCCTAATTAATTGCCATGGATTGCAATGCTCACTCAACACCATTTGGTGTGTTTTTTGCAAAATGTCTTGTATGTGCTGCTGGCCTTCTCTTTCCCACTTTATAGATATACATACATATAGACATAAATATAGATATAGACACACACATGACACGTATATAGGCATCCTCACAACACCTTTCTAAAGAAGATCAAATCATTCCCATTTTATAGATGAGAAAATTTAAACTCGGACAATTTAATCATTTTGCCCCATGTTAAGAGTCAAAGAAATGCCAGAGCCAGGATGCAGACTCAGCTCTGACATCTGACAATCTCCATCTGAAATTAATTTTCTATGTTCCTGTTTTTATGAATCTCCAGTTAGAGACATCTGGAGCATGAGACACGCTGTTTGGGCAGCCGTTGGCCTGGCTGAGTCACTCCATCTTTCTGGTTGTAGGAGAAATGTCTCATGCTCAGGAAGTCTTCCACGGACCATACAGAAAATAGGTTCCCCTTACTTTCTTACCACTCTATTTTTTTCCTTTAAATATAAGGAAAATATATAAATATTTTATTTACCTGTCTAGCCTTTCTTTTCCCCCAAAGGTAAGGAAAATTCCCTCAGAACTGGTACCTTTTTATGCCTATTTTCTGTCATATCCCCAGAGACCGTCACAGTTTTAGGACACGTAGCATTTGCTCAGTCAGTATGGAATGAAGAGGGGTACCAATCAGTTAAGGCAACGATGGATGCTATAACAGTTAAGCCCCCAAATCCCAGTGAAATAACAAAACAGACATTTATTTCTTACTCCACACCAATTGGGGATGTTTGTGGGCATGTAGAGGGTGGGGTTCTGCTCCACACACCATTCAAAACTCCAGGCTGACACAGGGGCTGACCTCTCCCACATGTGGCTTCTGAATTTGTGAGGACAACCAGCATCCAGCCAGCAGTTTGGAGAAGAGACGAGGTGAAGTGTCTCTCCAGAGGGTGGGTAAACACCAGACCCAGAAGAGGCTTATATGCCTTCTACCCTTATCTCAGTTACCTGGACACACTTAACAGCAAGGAAAGCTGGTCTGGAAGGAAGAGAAAAGAGGTGTGCTTAAGAGTCAGTCAGTGTCAGCCACAGGCAGGAAGGAAGGAAGCAAGGGAGGGGAGGAGGCTGTGGCTTCAGCCACGCTGAACTATACGGACTGTCTCCAGGCAAAAATCACAGGGAGGTAATGCTTTGTATTAGTTTTCTCTTGCTGTCCAACAAATTACTGCATGCTCAGTGGCTTTACACCACACCTGTTCATTAGCTCATAATTCCGTAGGTCACAATTCCGGCTCCATGTGACCAGGTCTTCCGCTCAAAGCTGAAATCTAGATGTTGGCCAGAATGAGTTTTTATCTGGAGAATATGCAGAAAAAGTGCTTCTGAGGTCATTCCAGGTTGACGGAGTCCTGTTTCTTGCTGTTGTGGGACTGATGACCCAATTTCCTTGGGGGCTGCAGGCCAGGGCTTGCACTCAGCTCCCAGAGGCCCCTCACGTTCTTTCCACCTGGCCTCCTCCATCTTCAGGCCAGAGCAGTGTGTGGGATCCTGGTGCTTCAGATCTCTGACTTCTGCTTTTAAAGAACTCATGATTAGTTTGGACTCACCCAGAACAATTTCCATATCTTCCAGTCCCAACTGACTTGACGCTTGAATTCTCTCTGCACAATCGCTTTGCAGCAGTACCTAGATTAGTATTTTCTGAAGTAACCAGGACCTGGAAATCTTGGGCAGCGTATCTTGGAATTCTGCTCACCATATATTTCCTTCAAAACACCCAGTCTTCTCAGCCTACCCCTGCCTAAAACATACACTTTCTGTATTGCCTTAGAAACATGACTGAAGAGGGTTGAATTTGTTTCCTCATTGAAAATAGTAAGAGCACTGAGTCTCTCCCTATCTCCGTGAACCATAGCCATGGTAGTGAACCCTGATGGACAGCCCCTCATCCCCTTGGGTCCTCCACTCCCTCTGTGCACAATGTTAATTCATAATCCATCGTTATGGATTAACCATTAATCCATAATCCATAGCCACTCTCTTGCAATTACTCTTGAATCCCTTGATCCTGTCAACCAAAACCCCTGATGTAACAGTTTTCTTCTTTCTCTCCTGCATCGTGATTTCCCCTCTGTGCTGGATGGGTCTCATCAAGATGCAGTTGTTAAAAACCAACAAAAAAAAAGCAACGACCACAATATTTCTTTTGACCCTATTTCCTCTTTGGCTGCCACCCTATTTCTTTACCCCCTGCAACTCCCAACAGTAAAGCTCATTTCTTCCTATTTCACTTGTGAGTCCCTTTGCAGGTTCCATCTTTCTCCTCCAACCTTTGAATACTGGAGTGTCTCAGGACTCAGTCTTGGGGTTTCTTTCCTTTCTATCCAATTTTAATTTCCTGGTGAATTAGTCAATCTCATAGCTTTAAGTAACAGATCTGTGTTGAAGACTCTCAAATTAATGTCCAGTCCCAGCCCCTTTCTCGTGAGATTTATGGTAGGAGAGCCTCAGATCTGCATATCCAGTTTCCTACTTGGTGCCTCCACTTGGGCATCTAATTGTTCTTTCAGACTGTCAAATCCAAAACTGAGCTTCTGTTCCCCTCAGAAGGCTGTTCTGCCCACAGCCTTCCTGATCTCCGTTCACTGTAGCACTGGATGACTACTTCACCTAACTCCAGAGCCATCAACCTCATCTGAACCACTGTCATATTTTGCCTGGGTTATGGCATTTTCAATAAGGGGTCCTAAGGATCTGTATAATGCACACATTAGAGTTAATTACTCCTCTACTCAAAATCCTGCAAGTGCTACACATTTAACTCCAAAACCTGTGTAACTGGGAATTCCCTGGTGGTCCAGTGGTGAAGACTCTGCGCTATCACTGCAGTGGGCCTGGGTTCGAACCCTGGTTGGGGAACTAAGATCCTACAAGATAAGCAGTGAAGCAAAACAAAACAAAGCAAAACAAAAAACAACAATAACAAAACAATGTAACCTTAAAATGATTTACAAGGCCCTCCAACCTGACCCTTGCGCTCTGCCAACTCCTGGCCATATTCTCAAATGGCATCTCCTGCTGCCCATCTCTCTCTCCCTCCACTTCAGCCTCTCCGGATTCTGGATTCTTGCTGCTCCTTGGACACGGGGCATGTTCCTGCCTCCAGGCTCTCACCTAACTACACCTGTGCCTAGAACCAGCATCCGCCAGTACCTCCTTAGCTAACTCCTTACCTTCCCAGTCTTTATCATCTTCCAACCTACTTTACCATTCACTTACTTAGTGTGTATATTCTTAACTGTCTGTCTTACGTCCCAGAACATCAGTCCCATGAGGACAGGGGTCTTTGTCTGTTTTGTTCTCTGAGACATCTTAAGTACCTAAATCAGTGTTTGACACACACTAAAGACTCAAAATACTTTGTGTGAATTGTGAATAATTAGTACTGACTATGCTCCAGGCATGGCGCTAAACGTTTACAGTGAATCAAATTTGTTTAGCCTCATTTTAGGAATTAGGGATGGAGACACAAAGATAATAAGGATTTGGGCCAAGGTCCCAACTAGGAAGTGGCGGAGCTAAGTCTGGCTCCCTAATGCCTCTGTGGTACTTTACTGCACTTTCACTGCAGACAAATAGTATGACCTACTTATTCAAGGCAAAGCATATTTCCAATACACTCTCTTTTCTCTGCCCTTCCTCCAAGAAAGGGTGTGATTTCACATTAAACCTTAGTGAAAATACAGGTCAGAGTAAGACTAATCCCAACTGTAGAATGAAATAATTTTGTCCCTTGGATAACTGATTGTATACCTCAATGAGCAGGTTTATCTCTGTGGGGCAGAGACCTTTCTGATCCCCTTAAGAGACTACCTACTTCTGCATATAAAGTTAAACTATAGGAGGTTCTCTCTGAGAATTGTAACTAGATTACCTCTTCGATCCCTTCAAAATGGAGTGATTGAAAGAAAGAGAACTAAATATAAATGATACGATCTCATAAAAGGACATTATTTGATAGGAAGGAAGAGAATTGCTCTTCTATGCTCTATTGCTCTTAAAATATGAAATGTTTTATTGGTTCTGAACAATATAGGCAAGATTTACAAAATCAGGAATGTATTGTCTTTGATCTCATTCTAAAAATTGTACTTTTTGAAAACTTAAAAAGAAATGAAAACGTTAAACTGTAAGATGATCTTTTCAAAGAATCCAGCAAAATATTTGGCATAATAAGCTCTCTTTATGTGTTCTTTTTCATTTCTAGATAATTCTAATGCAGTGATCATATTTCTGGTATTTCTGATTATTGTGACATCAATAGCCCTGCTTGTTGTTCTCTATAAAATCTATGATCTGCAAAAGAAAAGATCCAGGTAAGAGTTGATTTTAAGATGAAAAAATAATAATAGTAGTAATAATGATGAAAACCCATTTATGAGGCCAGTTTGGAACCAATTAAGTGAAAAATGTGAATTCAGAGATGACAGGACTAAGTCCAGGACATCACTGACCTTTTGATCAAAGACTTTCACATGGTCTTATTGGTTTATATTAAATATTAATATTTTCTACGTTCACTAATAACTGGATGGATTCCCTTTAATAATAACCAATGAAAAGAATGTGTCTTTTCTTTTAGTAAAAAGTGGTCAGAGAGATCTAGAAATGACAAAGGAGAGAAGTATCTAGGGAAGGATATGCATTCCTCTGTCCAGGAACAACTACATTTTACGAAAACCAAGAGGTTCCAAATAAAATAATGTGGTCAGTTATCCGAGTTTGGTTGCCAACCCGTGATTGGTTTCTTCCTCCCCACTTTTTCTCCCCCCCATCATCCCCTCCCATCCTCTGCCCTTTTCCTTTTTGTCTTCCCCATCTCCACTCCCTCCTTCCTTCAAGACATTCATTAAACATAAATTGATTGCCAACTAATTTCTATGTTTCTTAAGAGTATGCAAACTTACATTTCTTATTTTCACAGCAATTTAGATGAACAGCAGGAACTTGTTGAAAGGGGTAAGTATGCACATTTTTTTACTGGTGATTATCCCCCTCCCATTTGAATCTACTCATTTGAAATAAGAATTCAATATTTAAAAAAATCTAACCTGGACTTCCTCTGTGGATACAATGATGAAATTTAAGTTATGTATTTATTCAACCAGCAAGGATCTATGCATTTCCCAGAGTAGGCCAAATATTGTGCCAGCACTGAAAATACATCAGTGACAGGCCACAGACTCTGCTTTTAAAGGTTTAGAATCTAACAGAGGAAGAGAGACATGTGGACAAATATGACAGATTTGATAGATACCATCGTCGTGGACTGTGTGTGGTGCTATAGAAAGATGGAAGATGGAAAGCTGATTGTGGAGAAGGAAGGAATCTGGGTCTTCTAAGATTGTGGGGAAACATTGAGGAAGGAGCAGATGGAAAGCCACACAAATGAGGAGTGCAAGTGTATTCACGTCCCTGCCAGGGTGGGACACTGGCTGTTCCCACTAAAGGCACATTGATGGACATGACAAAAGATGGCAATTTGACTTAGGAAATGAAAACATATTCCATTTTTTCTCTCTTCTTAAAAACGTTTACAGTACTTCTTTCATTTCTCTTTAAAAATGTGATTTTTGATCCATTTAAAGGGCAGGAGATAAAGAAGTTGTTTATAATATAGGAAATGTTTATAATGGAATAGGAAATGGTTTGTTTTTTTCATCCTCAAGACAGGATGAACTCCTCTATCTGGTTTTAACTTGTCTCGGAAGGGTTTCCCTCTGCCAGGGCAGGTCCCAAATCCATAAGCAGAAGCTTTTGGGCAGGTTCCTTGGAGCTCCCCAATAGGCTTTATTTTCCATTGCAGAGTCTTGCTGACACTGTATTTTATATTCCGCTTGTTTGTTAATCTTCCTCCCTTGTCTAGAATGTGGGCTCTGGGACGGCAAGGAGGCTTTCCTTTCCCATTTTATCCCCAGTACCTGGGTGGGCATGTGGATTCAATACGTGTCAATGAATAAATTAAAGTGGGAGATAAAGTGTCCCGAGGGTTAGTTTTTATAGGTGGGCTGAGGGATGGATGAAGATCACAAGAGTGACAGGCACCTAAGACAGGAGGGGCACCATTGCCAGGGGTCAAGGAGCATTTATCTCAAAGTTGACACTGATCGCTCCTTGGAGTGATTAGAACTTACCCAAACTCCATAAAACCCCGAAGGTGGCCCTAGGTCAGAATTAATGAATGCCAGAAATCTCCAAACACCCAAAGAAGCAACCATACATGGACAGTTTGATAGTTATGATTGGATAGAAAATTTCCACGGACAAAAAAATAAATGTACAACCCTAATGGGCATCTTCTTTCTTCATCTAAAAAATAGGGGAAATTAACATGAATACTGAAAAAATACTGTCAGATATACCTGGGATAGTAGGAGTTGTTTCAGTATTCATATACACTTACAGCTATTTACATTAATATGTATTTTGTTCTTAAGTAAGTTATTTCACAAGCCTAGCATATAATGAGTTTCACTCTGGTGGCATAAAATATTAACACAATCTGTTCACAGTCAACTATAGAGATTATCACATTAAGATGAGTCCTGGGTGTAGAGTATTCATCGTATTCTCTTATTTATATGTTTACAGTATTTCACAAGTTAAAATAGATACAATAAAAAGAAAAAATTACAATATAGATGAGTATTGTTATTGCCATAAAATGCTTTTAATCCAACAAAAAATGTATATATCCTCACAGTGGTGATATTTGGTCTGGAATCTGTTTGTAGATAGAAAATGAGGAAGGACATTCTATGTAGAGAGAACAGTGTGTGCAGAAACATGAGGACAAGAAAGTGTGTGATGCACTTGGAGAACACTCACGCCTAAGATGTAAAGCAAGTGTAGGAAACAGTGTGGTTGAGATGGGTCAGGTGAGATGATAAAAAGGGATCATATATCACATTAGACATTGAAACTTTAGCCTATAGGCTATGGAGCACAAACAATAGTGTGAGTTTTTTTCAACAAGCAGAGCTGCAGGCTCATATTTGTATTACAGAAGCTTAATTTGTGACAGTTTAAAAGATAAATCAGGGTGGGGACAGGCTGGAGTCAGGGAGAGGAGTCTGGAAGATGTCCTTACGTGGATGAAGAAGAGTCCTGAGCGTGACCACAGGCAGAAAGGATGGAAAGTACACGGTGACCTGTTGGATACAGGGACAGAGGGAGAAATCATGGATCACCTGGAAATTTCCGTCTTGAATGACTTTGTGAATGGTGGTCCTGTTTGCCAAGATTTGAGATGCTAGAATAAAGGGAAAATTACTTTGAACATCTTGACTTTGAGGTCCCTATGGAATAACTGGGTGGAAAATCTGAGAATAAGAGGGAAAGATTAATACAAAGGCCAGAAGGGGGCTGGAGCCCAAGATTTAGACGTCATAGGTTTACAGGTGAATCTTTATGTGTGAGTGAGATTTTCCAGGTGGAATGTGTATGAAAAGGAAAAACACTAAGGACTGAATCCAAGGTATATATTTAATGAAATTTGCATGAACGAGGGAAAGAGAGACATTAACACTAGTCATGAATCTTTACTACTTTTAAAGATGATGAGAAGCAACTGATGAATGTGGAGCCCATCCATGCAGATGTTTTGTTGGAAACTTACAAGAGAAAGATTGCTGATGAAGGGAGGCTCTTCCTGGCTGAATTCCAGGTGTGTGCTCTTCTCGATACGTGATGAGAAAGTTTACTCTGTTATCAACGTAATTCACCTTAAATGTATTGTATAACCATTTGCCTTGATAGTTTATCCCACATAATGGTGCAATGGAAAGCAGCTATTTATTAGCAGATATTTGCAGACCACAAGATCATTGTCATAAAACTAGTCAACATTTCAAGATAATGCTGCTTCATTGTATGAATACTAGTTATGAAGCTGTATCTCGAAACGCATTTGGCTGATTTTGTCCTTTTGCTCTAGGTAATCATCCAAGTGTGTTTTTCAGTGAATTTTAAAGTGGCAGAGCAATAACTGCTAAATTTGCTCTCCTTCATGGGATTTATTTTCCAAGTAGCCTATCATTCATTTTTCTTAAAGAGTGTTTTTTGCATAATTCCTAATAATGTTCATTTATTACCATATGCAACTTGTTCATCGGTGTAAAGGAAATACGTTCCAGGAGGTGTCATTTGTTCAAAAGGATAAGTGGCAAGGGGAAATGGTTTTTCTTGAATGTGACCCAAAGGATCTTTGTGTCTTTCAGAGCATTCCGAGGGTATTTGGCAAGTTTTCTATCAAGGATGCTCGAAAACCCTTTAACCAGAATAAAAACCGCTACGTTGACATCCTTCCTTGTAAGTGCTCATCGAGAACTGGATTTCCATACATTTGGGCTACTTGATTATTCATGATTTCACTTATTTAATATTTCTTTTCTTGGAACAGATGATTATAACCGTGTTGAACTCTCTGACATAAACGGAGACGCAGGGTCCAACTATATCAATGCCAGCTATATTGATGTGAGTAAAAAATGCATAACAGCCAGATGGTTTTAGATCTTCATCATTTTGTCTCTGACTATTTTCATTCTTCTGGTATCTATGCATTCCGTTCAGCTCCTTCTTTGCTATGGCAAATTTTTATTTGTTTAAATTTTTTATTTTTAAAAAATTTTATTGGAGTATAGTTGATTTACACTGTTGTGTTAGTTTCAGGTGTACAGCAAAGTGAATCAGTTATACATATACATATATCCTCTCATGGAAAATTTTTAGAAATATTATTTGAAATGATTTGAAGGAAGCTCATAAATGCCATTGATATAAACAACAAAATCACTAATATTTGCAAGAATAGTTATTTATTATTTGTTATTGGTGCTAGGTAATATAGGATTTTTCTTTCCAAACAGAATGATAACTAAGAATTAAAATACTCTTGTACCTGTTATACGCTGGATATTATCTAAATTATCTATGTGTGTATTTCTCATAAGAGCCCCGCCTTTGCCCCTCACCATAGAGGATAGGACTGGGAGGCTCTGATTAATTTGGTACTTTTGCCCTTTTCTTATTTATTTATTTTTGTTTTTAGTAAATTTATTTATTTATTATTTTTGGCTGTGTTGGGTCTTCGTTGCTGCACGCGGGCTTTCTTTAGTTGCGGCGAGCGGGGGCTACTCTTCGTTGCGCTGTGCAGGATTCTCACTGCAGTGGCTTCTCTTGTTGTGGAGCACAGGCTCTAGGCACGTGGGCTTCAGTAGTTGTGGCTCACGGGCTCAGTAGTTGTGGCTCACAGGTTCTAGAGCACAGGCTCAGTAGTTGTGGCTCACGGGCTTATTTGCTCCGTGGCATGTGGGATCTTCCCGGACCAGGGCTCGAACCCGTGTCCCATGCACTGGCAGGCGGATTCTTAACCACTGTGCCACCAGGGAAGTCCCTGCCCTTTTTCAATTAGTAACAGTATGAGGATATAGTGCATGGTTAATTTACCTAAAATGTTTAAAAATGTAATTTATTAAACAACTGTTCAGTAAGTAATGCATCACATGAATTTAAAAAAAAAAAAGCAGTATAAAAACACAGAGAGACTTAAAAACAATTCCTCCCACCCAATCCACCATTTACCCAGTGCCTCCACCTACCTTAAAAGGTAACCTCTATGTTGTTTCCTATTTATCCAGCGGGAGTTTTTTAATACACAAACAAGAAAACACCAACATTTGTTACCCCCTCCTTTATCCAAAAATGTTAATGTAATATTCACGCTGTTCTGTACAATGCTTCATTTACTTAAAACATATATCTTGGATACATAAAATATCACTGTAAAAAGCAGGGACTGGCAAGCTTTCTCTGTAAGGGACCAGATAACAAATATTTGGGGTTTTGCCGGACATACCATCTCTGCCACAGCTACTCAGCTCTGAAGCCCAGTGACTACACTTCTATAAACAATACATAATGTGGCTGTTCCGAAAAACAAACTGCATTTACAAAATCAGGCCATGCTGATTTGACCCACAGGCTGTAGGTTGCTGGCTCTGAACACCGAACATTTCTACATCTTTCTTTAATATTTTTAGAGTAATTCTTGGCATAGCTGCATTATGAGGTATTTAATCAGTTCCTATAGTAACAAGCGTTAAATATGGTTTCTAATCTACTATTACAAACAATGGTTTAATGAATAATCTTGACTCATATTACTTCTCAATGAGTTTTAGCGTATCTGTAGGATAAATTCCTCAAAGAAGAACTGCCGGCTCAAAGGGAATATGCATTTGTAATTTGAAAAGACATTTCCAAATAGTCCTCCACTGGGGTTGTACCCAGATATGTTCCACCAGCAAAGTAGGAGTGTTTATTTCCACACAGACTGCCAAAACAGTGACTATCAAAAATTGTTTCTGACAATCAAACAGTTGACAAACTGTCTCATACTATCATCCACGCTGGTTTATAAGGTAATTTCAAATTTTTCTCAAAGAAAAAACAATTGAAATTGAGGTTTGGTTTGTTTGTTCTGATCCACATGATTATATACGCTTTCACCAACTTTCAGTGAAGAAAGTAAAATGTTCAAATTCTATCTATCTATTCATTTATTTATTTAGACAGTGTATTAATTCCCCAGAGTGGACATAACAAAACATCACAAACTGAGTGACTTAAAACAACAAAGATGTGTTATCTCACAGTTCTGGAGGCTGGAGGTCTGAAATTAAGGTGTGAGCAGAGACATGCTTCCTCTGAAGGGTCTGGGGAAAAACCCTTCCTTGCCGCTTCCAGCTTATAGTGGTTCCTGGCCCTCCTTGGTGTTTCTTGGCTGGTAGCTGTATCACCCTGTTCTGTGCCTCTGTCAACACATGGCCTTCTCCCCTGTGTGTCTGTGTCACTGTGTGTCCTTTCTCTTATAAAAGACACCAGTCGCTGGATTTAGAGCCCATCTTCACCCAGTATGACCCCATCTTCCACAAAGACCCTATTTCCAAAGAAGGTGACATTCTGAGATTCTGAGTGGACATGAGTTTTTTGGGGAACATTATTCAGTCCACTACACACAATTTATGTAAAATTATAGGCTAATGAAAAAAAACTTTTTGCTTGAATCGTTCATGAAACAAGCATCTGCAACTTCTGTGTCCTTTTGTGAGATAGCTGATGATTTTCCAGAGCAAGATTCTTGACATTAATGATTATGATGACTGTATAATGATAATAATACAATTTATCATACATTTGCTATTTATCAGTCATGAATTTAAGTGCTTTACATATATTGATTCAATGAACTCTCACAACAACTCTGAGGTGTTCCCAATTTTGCTAGTAGAAGCAAAGCTAGGATGTTTTTTCTCAAGCATTCTGTCTGGAGACAGCCCTCTAACCTGTACAATGTCCTACTTCCCATCAACTTTGTTTGATGCATAAGAGTTTTTGTAGGGAGATTGGGATTGACATATATACACTAGTATGTATAAAATAGATAACTAATAAGAACCTGCTGTATTAAAAAAAAAAAGAACACACCCTCTCACCATACACAAAAATAAACTCAAATTGGCTTAAAGACTTAAACATAAGACATGACATCAAAAACTCCTTTAAGGGAGCATAGGCAAAATATTCTCTGACATAAATCATACCAATGTTTTCTTAGGTTAGTCTCCCAAGGCAGTAGAAATAAAAATAAATAAACAAAAAAACAACAAAAAAAGAGTTTTTATATTTTTGTTTCATGTTGTCCCTGTAAATTCTATCCCAAGCAACACATACCTCTTGCCCTGACATGTGCTCTTGGTATCCACAATGCAATTTCTTGTTCTTATGATATTCAAAAGGCTTGTTTACAGTGGCAACTAACACTTTCAAATGTGAGGTCATAGTCCAAAAATAATTACTAAGACTGTGTCATAATTTTGGCCTCTATTTTAACTTATTCTGTAGGTGACCACTGCAGGCCTTCACAATGAACGTTGAACAACTTTATTTGTGTATAGTGTCTTTTCCAAACAATAACTTGTTCTTCAAAGTAAAGTCATTGAGAGCAGATTTTATAAGGATTTAGACAGTCTCTAGGAAAAAAACCCTTATATTTTCTGTTCAAATAAATATGGTAATTATAATATCGAGTTACACTTACTTTTCTCCAGCAGACCTGGGAGCTCATGGAAAAGATATGTCTCCAGATTTTAGATAGGTACTTGACAGACTGTAGCCACTCAATGAATACTTGTTGAATAAATGAATGTATGAATAATACTATATCATGAGATAGAAGTTTCAAGAAGTTACTAAAATTAATCATGGATTATTGTGGCCCACGTGACTGAATTTCATCTAAGGGCAAAGGTTATCTCTCTGAAGGGCTTTTCTGATCACTGAGGTAAGTCTGAGGAGTAGGAGATAATTTGAAAGAAACTAGCACAGTGTCTCACCTGTCTCTATTCCTTCTTTGCCTTGGTAACCAGAGTGGAGAAAGCAGACATTGTAGGTAATAAAATGAAAGTTATTGTATCTCTTATCTAGAGTGGCAGAAAAGGATTCTAGGGAATCAGCGGTATATCCCAGTACTCGTTAAGAGGTAGAAGTATGGGGCTAACCTCAGGCTGATTTATTGAAAGAAATTGAGTAAAAATCCCCAAAGTATCTCTATGGCTGGTAAGGAGGTTTGAATTCTGGCAGATGGTGTTATAAAGGTTGGCAGGATCTAAAATATAGGAGTGCCTGTATTATGCTTATAAATTGCTGCACCTTCCCACATGAAGATAAAGTCTATCTAGCTTTAAAAATTGTTTAGGGTATATAGCAAAGACCCATGAAGGTCATGAACATTGTTTGTAAATGTTGACTAACATATTTGACACAGTTAACTGCCATTGAGTTAATAAAACCCCCCTTTTAATTTGAAACTGCCCAGGGAAATACACAACCAAGAAATGGCAGATCTAAGGCAACTTCCCTATCTCACACTTTTGCATGTAAATATATAACTGAGCGCTCAGTAAATGATATACCTCTGTGTGTGTTTTGAACAGGGTTTCAAAGAACCCAGGAAATACATTGCTGCACAAGGTAATTTCTCTGAGAGTCCAACATTCTTTTTGAAAAATTGTTTTATTGCACTTTTAAGGAGATATTTCTTACCAGTTTTTATTTGTTTACCCCCTAGGTCCCAGGGATGAAACTGTTGATGATTTCTGGAGGATGATCTGGGAACAGAAAGCCACGGTTATTGTCATGGTCACTCGATGTGAAGAAGGGAACAAGGTAAGGACCCAGAAGGTTCATAGGGTGAAGGTCCAGGACTCACAGGGTGGAGGCTGGATGTTAGGAAAAGACAGTGTTGAACTGCATTTTGAAAAGTCACGTATGTATGTGCTTGATGACAAAACAGATCATTCTCTGTCTGAATCAGTATAACACTTGATTTAAAATTTCATACTTGTAGAAAAATTAAATATGCACATATATAAATATTTGTATATAAGTATAACATTTAAATGTTTCTGCTTCATTGCTGGACTCCTATGTGATTCCTAGTTTGTTGCAGTATTATTTTAAGTTCAGTACACTTCTGTGGGCTGATTTCACAAGTACTTGTTAATACTTGAAACACACAGACCTTGGGCAGATAGATGAAAATTCATGTAACGGGACTTTAGGAAGCGTGAAAGCCTCCCCATCCCCCAGCCTGAAATTAACCACACACAACCACATCATTTCTGCTGACCACCAAGCACGTCCCCATTTAATATGCAGCTAAGCCTGGGAAGATCATCCTTCTTCTGCTGGGTCGTATGAAGGAAATACTTCAGGGCACTTTCCAAGCATCACAGTTTACAGGAGACTATAAAAATGTCTTGAGACTTTCAAAGAATACATTTTTGTTTCTTTTGTTTTACAAAGAATGCTTAATAAACAAATCCATTTACATGAAAAACTGGAATCATTAATGATTTTTTAAAATATAGAACAAGTGTGCGTTATACTGGCCATTGATGGAAGAGGGCAGCCGGGTTTTTGGAGATGTGATTGTAGAGATCAATGAGCACAAAAGATGCCCGGATTACATCATTCAGAAGTTGACCATTGCAAATGTGAGTTTGCTTTATGACATAATTTTAATTTTCATACTGTTTGTCTAAAAGTAATTATGGAATATTAAATGTGAGACATTGAAATATATCTGGAAAATTATTTTTTAATGAACTGCAGGAGGAAGAGTTGGGTTAGAACAATAATACAAGCCAACAGGGTCAAGTTAAGTCACTAGTGAAAATAATGTTTGTTCACATCACATCAAAAGTGTTTATAATGCTGTGACCCTTGAAGTATAAAGAGCTCATCAATTGTGTTAAATGAACGACTGCATTATTGAATTAATGATAAAATGGTCCCTCATCTCAATGGGTTTATTACCGTTATGGAAAATATATACAAATGGCACAGAGACTACTGTAAGAAGTCTAAAGTTCTAACTCTGTAGGTGAGATAAAATGTTTAGTTCCGAAAAGAAAATTGTCAGTGTGGCCTTAAATAATAGTTAAAATGGTGGTCTTCTCACATATTATATGATTCTGCTCATATGAAAAGTCTACAATAGTCAAATTTATAGAGACAGAAAGTTGGTTAGTGATTGCTTGGGACTGAGGTGGATGGAGCAGGAATAGAAGTGACTGCTAATCTGTATGGGTTTCTTTTGGGGAGGTCATGAAAATGCCCTATAATTAGACAGTGGTGATCATTTACAACTCTGTGAATATAATGAAAACATTTACACTTTAAAGAAATGTGAAAATATCTTAATAAAGATGTCAAAAAATGGAAGTCTTTATAGATAAGGTTGAAATTTTCTCTGAATTCCATTTATGGGAGGTTTTCTCAGTAATCTAAATTGTATTTCCATATGATCCAGATACATTTTGTGAAAGAAAAAAATATCAGTTGCCTATTTCTCCCAAGGCCTCCTAAGGCCCTGTGGCATCACTAACAACCATGCCCTTGGAAGGCTGTGGAACAATCCCACTAGTGGTTCATGGCCAAAGACATGATGCACTAAAGCCAAGAATGTAGAAGCCAATACCATTCTGGTTATGTTGATTAGTCTGCCATTACTATTCTTCATTAAGTCAGTTATTTCCTATCTGAAAATTAAAACCAACCAAGTTTGTTTGTTTGTTTCTTCTATTATCTAAATGTAGGTAGTTCTTCTTCATACTTGGTCAGAGAATTATGAATTATGTATCTTCTAGTGCTTACCTTGAAACTGGGAGAAACATGAGCTGTAATCTGGAGCTGACTCTCCTGAGTTCTCTCTCTACAGTCGAGTTGACACTTCTAATATGAGAAATGTAGCATTAATCAAATAATTAATCAGCTTTCTTCATATGACAATAATCCTGTTTGTCTTCCTACCAAGCAGAAGTATTTCAAACAGCTGTGAGAATGGCTTTTACTTTGTATCTTTTCACACCCACCCACGAATCCCCTTGTTTTGTGTTTTATTGTTTTTATTTTGTTTGTTTGTTTGTTTTTGGCTTGGCAGCATGAAAGTTCCTAGTGGTTTCAGCTACACTTAACCATATGTTACTTACCTTCCTGGTAAGTAATTGCTTACTGGTTGGTGCATGCCAGTCCTGTGTGATGTCTCAATTCCTAGTTATTCATTGGAAAGGAAAATGTAATCATGAATGAAAAATAACTTGCACGAGGAGTTTTTTGTACTTTTTCTCCCTTCCACTTACTTATGTCCCATAGTTTACTCTGAGAAAAAAATCATCTAAAAAAAAATATTATCCCCTGGCTAGAGAAAAGAAAAAGCAACTGGGAGAGCAGTGACCCACATTCAGTTCACCAGCTGGCCAGACCATGGGGTCCCCGAAGACCCTCACCTGCTCCTCAAGCTGCGCAGGAGAGTGAACGCTTTCAGCAACTTCTTCAGTGGCCCTGTCGTGGTGCACTGCAGGTAAATAAAGACCTCCACCAAAAGCACAAGGGCTGTTCAAATTTTCACTCCTTGGGGTGTTAGGGCCACCCTCCCCTTTGGCAATTGCTACTTTGGGAAACAATCTATGAGGAGAAACTGACATTGTTTTCCCTGCTTCACCCTTGCTGACTCTTCCATTCATTTTCCTGCCATGATCGATCATACCTTCAACCTTTTCATTTGTTTTGTCAGTGCTGGTGTTGGACGCACAGGCACCTATATTGGAATTGATGCCATGTTAGAAGGCCTGGAGGCAGAAAGCAAGGTGGATGTCTATGGCTATGTCGTCAAGCTAAGACGACAGAGGTGCCTGATGGTTCAGGTGGAGGTATGTTCCAGGCCACAGTCACTATCCTCACTTATGCCTTTTGGCTTAAATCTTTTTGTGGTGGGAGTAGAGATCTTAAAGGAAATCCAAATTCTTCTCAACCTCGAACAGTGGGTGAAAATTGTTTTCTTTTAATTTCCTGAAAAATAAAGCACCAATTGCAGTTAGAAGCATTTTGCATTAGTGGCTGAGAGTACTGTGGAAGGAGGATGACTATAAAATGTATTTAAAAAAAATAATGAGGGGCTTCCTTGGTGGCGCAGTGGTTGAGAGTCCGCCTGCCGATGTAGGGGACATGGGTTCATGCCCTGGTCCAGGTGGATCCCACATGCCGCGGAGCGGCTGGGCCCGTGAGCCATGGCCACTGAGCCTGCGCATCAGGAGCCTGTGCTCCGCAATGGGAGAGGCCACAACAGTGAGAGGCCTGCGTATCGCAAAAAAATAAAAAATTAAAAAAAAAAATAATGAAATAGCACTTACACATATCAGATTGGGAAAAAATTTTAAATGCCAAAACCCAGTTTGGCAGCATCTCATAAAATTAAAACTGGGAAGACAAGAATAGAAGGGTACAGTGGTTAAGTGGGAACTAGATGTAGTAATTTCAAATCGTGCTTGTTGTTCTTAATACTGTGCACCATTTTACCAGTGTTTAATGTCCCTGTGCCTCAGTTAAGTCATATGTAAAATGGAGATAATGATACTATTTACCTTACAGAGTTAAGACACAAAGGGTAACCCAAGTAAGCACTTAGACAAGCCCCTGGAAGATGCATGTAGTCAGTAATTGTAAGCAATGGTTATTATCAAAATTGTCTGCATTTGACCCAGCAATTCTACATGTATGTATATAACCGAGAGAAGCATTTGCAAATGTGTGCAACTACAAACATGTTCAAGAATGTTCATTGTGTTCAGCATTGTTAGAATAACAAAAACATAGAAAACCTTAAATATATATCAATATGGGAATGAGCAAACAGAATGTGGACATATGGACCCTTTGTAAACACATGCTCTGCTGCGATTGACAGGAATAATCTAGGTCTGTAGCTCTCTGTGTAGGTAGATGCTCAGATGAAAACAATGAGTGAATATAGTCACCAGGTGAAACGTATACAATTCAATTTATGTCATTGTTAAGAAAGGACACAAAAATGTACAATGTTATAAATACATAGATATTAGTGTAGAAGTATAAAAACAGATTGTACACGAGAAAAAAAAAAGAAATTATTTCCTGTGGAAAAACACAATAGAGTGAAAGGATGCTACAGCCAAACTCAGGGGACTAGAGGTGGTGTTAAAGAGTCTTGAATTTTATCAGAAATTTGTCATTTATTTAAAAATGGTGGATTCAAATATGATAAAAGTTTAGGAGTTGTTAAATATGGGTTTGGCTTATTGTGCTTTATAGAATAATTTTCTCTATTAAAAGCTTCTAGGAAACTCTTTTAAAAAATATGTTCTATGGAATATCAACCTGCTTTTTTCTTTCTCAGATATAGTGTGAAACTTATTATAGTTTTATATATTAGTAATTTAACTTACTGACTCAATACTAGTCACAGAAGGAAGTAACAGATAATGTTTTTTAACTGTTAGGAATGAGATATAAGTTATGCCCTACCTTGTAGATGCCTCATCTATTTACCAAGCTATTTTGTTTTTTCTGGAAAAAAAAAATCTGGGATGGAATTTGCTTATATCCCATAGAACCATGAGAGCTAACTTCCAGATTATTTAAATGTTACAGATATCAGTTTTCTTCTCCATACATTGTCTCCATATGAGCAAAATTATGGGAATGTAGAATTTATTTAAATGTGATTGATAGGACTTTAAGTTATCAATTAATTATCTATATTCTTCCCTGAAATTGTAGGCACAGTACATCTTGATCCATCAGGCCTTGGTGGAATACAATCAGTTTGGGGAAACAGAAGTGAGCTTGTCTGAGTTACATCCATATCTGTCTAACATGAAGAAAAGAGATCCACCCAGTGAGCCTTCCCCACTGGAGGCTGAATTCCAGGTAACGATAGTGAGAACAAGAGCACCATTACAGATAACTTGAACCTCTGTCTCTTTTCCAGTGCTGTCCTATGTACTTGACATAGTTCTTGTATTTGGGCTTTGCCATGAAATGGAGCACAGATGAGAGAACAAAGACACGCAGAGTTTAAGAGAAATGCCTGAAAGCACACAGCTATTCCGTAGGAAACTTGTTTAAACCAAGAAATCTGATTCTACAACCAACATTTTAACCATTTTTCATTAAGCTGGTATAAAATAAAGTGTCAGAATAATAGCATATGGCCACAAAATTGGCCCGCCAAAGGCAATGTAGCATCTCACCTTTAAAAACTACATCTGGTTTTGGTTTGTAAAGGAAATAGTTAGAGGAGTTTATGACTACTTAGGAACATGAACTGGCTGGAGCTGGTAGACAGAAACTAAAAGATAAATATGTGTGTCCTAACCTATTTATCAGGCAGTTACTCTGAAAACTAACCTAGGATGTAGCTCACTGTGATTTCAGAGAGTTGGCAGAGCTATCTCCAAATTGCTCAGTTGTCAAAAAAATGTTTTGTAACTTCTCTCTTTCACCTATGATTTTCAGTTTATTGAATCTTTCCGTAAACTACCAAACTGGTCAATTCAGAGAGTTTCACAGCAAGACCAGGAATGTGCTTTTAATCAGATGCAGAATCGTTGAATGTTTTGGATCAGAGTGGGGCTGGGGTGGGAGTGGGGCTTGAGATAATCACCGTGGTGGAACAGCTAGTAGGCTACCGGCATGGTCTTCGATAGAGGGGTGTTTTCTTATTCTTGCCCTTTTAGCTGATAAATTGACCACCTTTGATACATTAACCCCACTATACTGCATATAGATAGACACTGTTTAAAACACTTATACATTTAATGTAAACATTCATATGTAAAGTCACTTAAAAAAAAGGGTAAATTCTTTGGCTGAACAAATATGATTGAGTCTGTGCTCTGTACTGAGTACAATTCTAGGCACAAGAATCAAAGTGATTTGTATGTGGACATGGGGAGTGGGTGTGATCCAGACAGGTGGTGACCACAGCTCTCATAGAAACAGTGAAATTATTCCATCTAAGCAGAAAGGGAGACAGAAAATGAGGGTAGAGATGGAGGTTGGTTGGTAGATTAGTGACGGGAAGTTGAGGCAGTTCTTGTCTAATTGCCTTATTTTTCTCAAGAGAATACGAAGTAAGATCATTGGTTGGGCGTTTAGGGGGACAGAAGTGAGTAGGGCAAAGAAGGGCTTATGCTTGAGAAAGAGAAAAGCATATGAAATAGTTCTATCAAAGTAGGAAAGCAATCTCCCAGGCAAAGGTGGTAGGGGTGCCAGAATTATCGGATCATTTGAAATTTATGGTCATGAAATTAAAGAGAGCCAGTCGGTTTTTTGTTTTGTTTTGTTTTTGTTTCCTACAGTAACATTGGGGTTAGAGCTGTGTATAGTTGGGTTAAACCCATCTAGAATTTTTTAAAGTGAATAATTGAAAGTTGGGAGGCAAAGGCACTAAGGGTGTTTGCAAATGAATGATACAGTGTGGATAATAAAGAGCATATTGGCCACAGAAAGACATGAGGGAAAAAAAGAAAGGAGTAAAAACAATATGATAAAGGTTTTGATAGGATTGCAGATTGCTGGATTGGAGGTACTAAAATAAATGACTGGGAAGAATAGAGGTAATTTTCCGTAGGAAGGATGGTTGAAGTCATAACTTTTAAAGTGATGCAATCTTTGGAATGAAACCTACCTACAAAAGTGGAGTGGGGAATGTGGATGGCTGAAGAAAGGAGAAATATTATAGGAGGTGAAGAGGTTAAGAAATGAAGAGGCTGGAGTGTGATTTGAAACAAGGTTCCATATTTAGTTTGAAAAAAGGCACCATAGTTTTCGAAACATTTATATATAATACATATTCACACATACCTATATATACACAAACATATATGTGTATAATATGTGTGTATAATCTTCCTGAACTTTGTATGATGAGTTCTCTCAGTTTAGGTTATTCATCCACTTGACAAATATTTATTTAAGTTATTTATTGGGAAGAAAAGCCTGCAGGCAGGGAGATCTTCCGGTAGAGATTGACCTGTAAACAGATATCTAAAGGGCGAGTAGAGGTTAGCAGAGTGAGAAAAAGGGACAAGGATAGTCCAGGTAGAAAACACACCTGAGAATCTGCTAAGAGTTAAAGGACAGCTTAGCCCCTTCCAAGACTGGGGGAAGTAGGTTTGGCTGCAGTGCAGGGAGTCCCAGCAAGAGGTGAGGCTGCAGAGACAGTCAAGGGCATCTCCTGACAGGCTTTCTGTGCTGTACAGATGCTGAATCCTTCCTAACAAAGATGGGAAGCTGCCAAAAACCTGAGGGGGGACCTGCTCTGTTTTGTGTTTTAGAAGGATTAGAGCAAGTGAGATTGAAGATAAAGAGGCCAGTGAAAAAACTGCTGATGTTTTCAAGTAAGAAGTGAAAGCAGATTGGACTAAGTAGGAAGAGAGAAAAGCGGAAGGATTTGAGAGCTCCACCCGGAGAAATGATAGGTCTTGCCGACTGATTGATTGATTAGCTATCGCGAGGGAGAGGGGAAAGAGTCTGGAGGGTTTAAAGAAATGAGGTATTGATTATTTGCGTGAGCCTAGTCTTCGGCAAATGCTTCATCTGGAGAATTTACTTTGGATCATTTAAAATAATTTACCATTGCTTTTGCAATATGGAGAATAATCAACATCTATGCGATGCTTTCAACTTATACAAGAATAAACCATACTATTTTGCTATCCAGCACCTCTTAACCAGGAAACATATTCTGTTATATAACTGTATATGTTCAAATTCGCCATGTCAAAGTACTTAATACCTGAGCCATTATAAAGAAAAATTCAGAGGCAAACTTAAAAATTGTGCCCTTAGGGAACGTATGCAAATTTCACAAAACCTGGTGAAATTCTTTTCTTAGGGAGCATCTTACGCTACAATAATAAACTAAGCCAATACATAAATTTTTAAAGGAGTTTCCGTTCTGTTTTTTTTTTTTTTTTTCCCTCAGAGACTTCCTTCATATAGGAGCTGGAGGACGCAGCACATTGGGAATCAAGAAGAAAATAAGAGTAAAAACAGGAATTCTAACGTCATTCCATGTATGCAGCTTATTTTATTTTTTGTATCAGATAAAGTGAAGCTCTCTTTTGAATTTGTTTAATGTGAGACACACACACAAACCTTTTGGAAGCATGTTTTCAACATTTGCTTGACAGTAGAGAATAGTTATAGGCTATTTGAATTTTAGTTGTAGCAAATACATTGAACCCCAAACATTTACAATGGACTTTGGAGGACAGACAATATTTCATGTTTTCTTTGTACCAATTAGTTCAGAAATGGGTTTTCAGAAAGATGTAACCTCTGAAGCTGGGGGAAAAAAGCCAAGTCCTCTTTACCAGTTTTCTCTCATCTTCAGTTTATTGCAGTTATTTACTCCAGGGTAATAGCCAAATAGCAAAATTACATCCTTTTGTTCCCTTTATGTTTTCTGTTTATCCCTTCCTTACACCAAGGAGGTTAAAAGTAGATGGGAAATATACTATAAATCATCAAATTTAACAGACCAAAATAAGCGTCATTGTCAAGACTTGAATTTTGCTACTTAAGTATATTGATAGGACCACACCTGGCACAACTATAATTTTATTCAGTTGCCTACACTAAAACTAGCACGGAGAAAATATAACCCAAGGTACTAAGCTGGACAACCAAATAAATCGGATCAATGCATGGCTGACCTAGTTAATTACTGAAGAGGTCCTTATGAATATAGTTTAAAATATGGAATTGATGGTGCTGTAACTAATCAGATCATTTGATCAGGTTATTATAAATGAAATTGAGAAACAGTGAGAAATTATGGACTAAATACTTTTCTTGTTGAAAAAATTATCTGAGATACCCATTGAATTAAGATTGTTAATTGAATGTTAATATGATATAATTGAGAAATCAGGTTTTTACTTAAGCTATGTATTTTATTAACATATATGTATTTTTAAAACTTTTATCCATCAGCATGATGATATTCCATGGAAAACTAAAGTATATATATCAACGATTGCATAATCGTATGGAACATTATGACATAGAGTTATGGTCTATATTTTTTCCTGGAACTTTCTTGGGATCTTCTTTCTATTAGACTTTTAAAAAATAATGTGTTAATTAATAAAAATGGAGCAGGATCTCATTCCTTGTAGATCAATACATGTACATCATGTAATCTGTCACTTCTAAGTGACTTTCTTATTTCCACATGATGATCAAGCAGAGATTAGGGGCCTTTAAAGGAAGACTGACTGCTACTTTGTTTTGCGTAGATGACTTTAACAGAGTGACACTTAAACATGAACTGGAGATGAGCAAGGAGAGTGAGCATGACTCAGATGAGTCCTCTGACGATGACAGTGACTCGGAAGAGATGAGCAAATACATCAATGCCTCCTTTGTAATGGTAGGTCCTTATGCTTCCAAAACCCAAGGTCCAACTCTAAAAAATATATGTATGTTATTATGGCCATGCATTAAGTGATTCTATAAAAGAATGATGAGCTTGACCATAACTATGTATTGATTGACATGAGAGTTTCCACTTTTAATGCTATATCTTAACTTATTGCAACACTCAGATGTTAAAACCTAATGAGTTGATACAGAACAAAACAATGCTATTAGTTACAGTTTATGACAAACATGACTATTATATAATTTGAAAAATAATGACATTTCAGCAAAAGCAAGTATTTGAAAATGTTTATACTTACTCATATACCCAAATTGTAAGCAAACCTAAATTTGCATATTTTTATGGCTTTTCATTCCGATTTTCTGAATATTTAAATGAGTCTGTGTCACATACCTTTTTTTTGGATACACTGAGAATTCAAACAAGGAACTTTTAGTAATTCAGTAAATATTTTTTGCATGTACACTAAGTTGAATTTATTTCTTTTCCCAGTTTTCTTAAAATATTGATATGTATTCATAGAATATTAATTATAAGATACAGAATATATAAACATAAATTAGAGACATGATGGAGATAACTTGAAATGCTTATGCTTTTTTTTCTTTTTACCATCACATTAAGCTTTCCAGTAGAAAAAATGGTATTTTGGGAAGGAAAAATTGTTAGTTTCCTAAAATAATATCTTCTAAACTTGATTTCACACTATTAGTCAGGTATTATCATTAACTAAGTAAATATCTTATATATATATATCACATTGTTTTTTGGACCTAAGAATCTTTTTTTTTCACTTTTTAAAAATTAAAGTATAGTTGCTTTACCATGTCATGTTAATTTCTGCTGTACAGCAAAGTGATTCAGATATATATATAATCTTTTTTATATGCTTTTCCACTATGGTTTATCACAGGATTGGACCTAAGCATCTTAATATTAGGTAACAGCATTGATATCAAATTAAGTGACTGTACTTTCAAATGGTTATTTTAAACATGCACTGTTCACTCTCCACCACTAGTAACTAAGTCTCACCTTTAATTTTTTTAAAGAGTTATTGGAAACCTGAAGTGATGATTGCAGCTCAGGGACCACTGAAAGAGACCATTGGTGACTTTTGGCAAATGATATTCCAAAGAAAAGTCAAGGTGATTGTTATGCTGACAGAGCTAAAGAATGGAGACCAGGTTTGTACTTTTAAGAAGCTTTTAAGTCTTTCTGTCCTAAAATCTGATTCTTCATTCTTGGATTACTTACTTGATTGCTATACCTGAGTCCTTTTGATCCCTCTGTCACACAATTCCATTTGTTCATTCTCCCCGTTTTCCATCCGAGCGCTGGCCTCCAAAGTTTTGCATTCGGGTTCTGACCCTCTCTCCTGTTTGCCCCTCACCAGCCCTGCCTACTGCTCACAGATCATATAAGGCACAGCAATCCCAGTGCCACCCTCTGCTAAAAACAACAAACAGTCCCATTTTCCTTTTTTTTAATCAGGATAGAAACCAAACTCCTCAGTCTGATATTTATGACCCTCAATAATCGAGCCCTATGTATCTTTCCACTTTCCTCATATGTTTATGTTTTCCATACTTTCCACCTTGGGCAAGTAGATTTACTGACTGAATCTTAACACATCATTTGTGTTCTCATCATTGACTTGATTTTCTGACATTCCATGTACCTAAATGTGCCTTCTCTTCCCATTTTGATCCCATTCTTCTAGAACGATAAAACTCTGGAAAATGTTTCTAAATCCTGTCTTCTTTATATCCATGTAATATTTATTGTCATACAATTCTATAGTTGGAGGTGAACCTGAGATCTAATTTGATCTTCTGCCTAATGTCTGTTACATGTATTTGAGCCTTTCCGAATACCTCAAGTTATCAAAATTTACCTGGCAGTACATCTTAGTTTTAGCACCTAACACATTATCTGACATATGTTAAAGCTTATTTAATAAATATTCTCATAAGTACGCATTATACTATATGCCTTCTTTTGTCTCTCTCTTTTCCGTATGTACCCTTGTACATAGAAAATCGTTTTTTTTTAATCTTTCTGTTTTTTCTTTTTTAAAAAAGAAATCTATGTTCAGATTTTCAATGTGGAATTCTAGCAATCTTTTCCTTCATCTAAATTGGGAAAATCAGGAAATGGAACAGGAGCGTGGGCAGGAATACCTATCATGGTCAGCAACTGTGGGACTGTAGTTGGTGGGAAACCATTTGAGGAAGGAGGAAATACCTTTGTGATCTACCTGTTCTTCAATCTGACCATTTCCTTGGATATTCAATCAACTGATATAGACAAGATAGAGACAAAGCTCCTAGAGGTGTAACCTCCTTCTCCAAGGACCCCTGGAGGAACAGAGAGACTTAAGTTATTTCAGGGGTCATGAACAACATCAGGTCAATCCATCCATTTTGAAAAGGTGATGGTGAGGGCATGGAAGGAAGGGAAAAACAAATCTGAGATCTACACCAGGGACGGCAGAGCCGTTCCTGTGGTGTCCTGGCCACCTCGGCTATCCCTAGGTTCCCTTGATTTGCACAAGGCAACACCATGTATTTGTTGAATGGATGTCCAACATACTTCAAATAGATTTTAGATCTTTATGATTAAGATTCAATTTTAGAGCACAAGTTGTAATTTCAAATTTAATAGAACAGAGGGAAGAAAAGAGAAAGAGGACAGGGATAGAGCAAAGACAGAGAGAGGTACTCTGAGTGCATTTAAAAACAAACAGAACCCTTGGGCAGATGATGTTGAATCATGTTCTTTCTTCTCTAGGAAGCCTGTTCTCAGTACTGGGAGGAAGGAAAGCAAACATATGGAGACATAGAAGTTCATATGAAGGACACCAATAAATCTTCAGCCTATACCATCCGTGCATTTGAACTGAGACATTCCAAGGTATACAAACAATTTCAGGAGTATGTATCTTTGGGGTAATTGATCTGGTTGAAAAACTAATATAAACCATTCTATGAACACAAAGCAACTCTCTCTATAATGTTCTCAGAATAAAAATTTTAAATGATTTAAATGAAAGTAACTGTGAGGAAAACATGACTATCAACTTAACAGATGGGCTGAGCTTCACTCGAGTTTATGTTCCCTTCCCTTCTGGTTTTAGAGGAAAGATCCACGAACCGTGTTCCAGTACCAATTCAATAACTGGAATGGGGAAGAGCTGCCCGTGGAGCCCAAAGACTTAATCTTAATGATTCAGAATCTCAAACAGAAACTTCCCAAGAATTCCACTGAAGGGAATAAGTTTCACAGGAACGTGCCTCTCCTCATTCACTGCAGGTGGGTGGGATTTGATGGGATGTGCTCTAAAAATCAGCATCCTTCTTGACCTCTTGGTTTGCACCTTCTGTTAAATTCTATTTCTCCTAACAGATAAAAATGCATGACTGCAGTGGAAGCCTCTTAGGGAGTGGGGCACTCTCTCCCATGTGCTCCCACAGCATAACTATTATAGAAATACAGCAGAAATAATTATATTTTAGTGCAATGTTGTTAGGCTGTGAACCTGAAATGTCACATGTCCTGAATGAATGGAAGGATGCAAGGACAGACGGATGGATGGATGTTGCATTTTATTTCTGCCTAAGTGCATTGAGCCACGCTATTAGGCGTCAGTAAAATCCAGAAGACTGAATGCTTTGCCTCCAATAAACATATCTTAAGCTATTTATTAAACTGAAATCTCAATGTTTAGCAGCTTCGATTTGAAACCCATCACCTGACTCTCTAAATGGACCCCAAAGGCAAAGATTTTAATAATATCCATAATAATACTTGATTTGATTAACTTCTGTTATGCAGACCCTTACTTTCATCTGTGATAGATATCCACCTTAAATAAGAGATATTGAAAGAAGGGTGTGTGATATAAAATATTTGCATAAAAAATGGTAAAGTAAATTAGAAATGAAAAATAGTAAAGTAAAATGAGAAATGTAAATCTAGCAAAGGGCTTTTAGAATTTTTGAGAACCTTCATTATTATTATTAGAATTGTATATGCTATAATCAGGACCTTAGACAGATATTACTTTTTGGCATTTATTTGAGTTTTCAAAGGTAAAACTTACATGGAAAGAAAAATAAGACGGGAAGTTTAGGCTTTAAAACTGTATGTGTTTCTTAGGGAATGGCTGAATACCTACTATATGTTCCTTGTTATGTACAATAAATAAAGTTCTGCTATTAACATATTCTTTAACTTGAATTTTTATTATAATCTAACATACCTCTCACAGTTTGGTAAGTAATCTGGTTGCCCTCTTTTTAATAGATAACTTCACTAGGTATCATTTTTCTATTGGTGCAGAAGTGTTAACATTTGTAAAAAGCACTGGAGAGGCAGAAGAGAGGAGAAAAAGCATGTGGTTTAGTAATTTACAAAATATCAGGTCCAGTATTTCTGGTTTCATCAGTTTCTAGCCATGACTTTATTTTCCCTAAATCTCAGTATCCTCATCTGTCTGGCGGATATTATGATATTTGTCTTAACAACTTCAGATGTAAATTAAAGTGCATTATAATTGGTAAAGTACTAATAGAAGAAAGTATATTTTTAAAGCTTATGACAAATATTTTTTTAAACTAAATGACTATTATATTCCCAAATTGAAAAAGTTTGCATAAAACATGTACTTAGCAGAAAAGCTTTGCTCTTAAGATATTGGAATAAAATAATTACAGTAAACATGAAGTGGAAGCATGTATTCTTGTCTCTCTCTTTCAATTTTTATTCCAATGTCACTTTCTCCATACAATGTAGAATTTTTTTAAAATCTATTTCTTTCTATTTTAGAGATGGAGCTCAGCAAACAGGAATATTTTGTGCTTTGTTAAATCTCTTGGAAAGTGCAGAAACAGAAGAAGTGATAGATGTTTTTCAAGCAGTAAAATCTCTACGCAAAGCTAGGCCGGGAATGGTTCCCACATTTGTAAGTATACCTCATCATTGCTTTTTTTTTTTTTTTTTTGCTGTACGCGGGCCTCTCACTGTTGTGGCCTCTCCCGTTGTGGAGCACAGGCTCCGGACGCACAGTCTCAGCGGCCATGGCTCACGGGCCCAGCCGCTCCGCGGCATGTGGGATCTTCCCGGACCGGGGCGCGAACCCGTGTCGCCTGCATCGGCAGGCGGACTCTCAACCACTGCGCCACCAGGGAAGCCCTGTCATCATTGCTTTTAACATGTTTTGCATTTTTATTTTGACGATTTCTTCTCTCTCCTTCCCTTCCCTCCCCTCCCCCTATTCTGATCCTCTCCTTTCCATTACTTCTTTTCTATTTACTTTTCTAGTCTTCTCTTTTAAATTCCATTTTACATGATCATTCACATTGAATTATTATTAGTATAAATAAGAGACCTAATTGGAGTTTGCCAACACTTTGTGGTGGTGGTTCTTGAAGAACATGTTTTTAAAAGCTCATGGATTCCCTCAGTTTCCCCACCTTTAATCCTGTATCCATTTGTGTTGCCGTGTAGCAAACCACCCCAAAATTTAGAAACTGAAAAAAAAATAACGTTTATTATAATTCAATAATATGTTTGATCAGCTGAAGATTTCTGCTGATCACATTAGGCTTAGCCAACCTGGACCAGGCTCACGGATATGTGTGCTGTCGCTGATGTGTCCACTGCGACTTGACTTTGTCCAAAAGGACCTTGACTGCCACTAGGCTGGGAGTTGGCTGGCATTTAGCTGTGGCGATAAGGATGAGTGGATCCCCTGTCTCTCCTCATCCAGAAGCCTAGCCTGACACATTCCCATAAAGGCAGCAGGGTTCATAGGGGCAGAGTGAGACCCCTTGGATCCCAGGCTTGGGACTGGAACATGCCTTCCTCTGCATTTTATTATCTGAACAAGTCACAAGGCCAGCTCAGGTGTAGGGCATGGGGTCATAGACCCAACCTTTGTCCAAAGGGCCTGCAAAGTCACCTTGCAAAGAGGTGTGGATACAGAGAGGATAATGAGTGAGCATTGTCATAATCAATCTAAGCTGTGTCCTCTGTAAGTGGTAGTGACCACAGATGATGGTCTGGGAATTAGTAACAAAGTAAACTTAACTACTCACTCAAATATAGGCAGCTTTTACTTATGTATGACCTTGAGCTTACATGTATTGATGTTAAAAGTATATTGAGTGCCTGCTACGTGTTTTGCCATTAAGAGACTCATTGTTTAGTGTGAGGAAAAGGCAGACATTTATTAAACAATGTAGTAAGTGAAATGACAGAGAAATTATTAGAGAATATGAATGAGGGCACTGAATTTAACCCAAGGGCATCAGATTGGCTTCCTGAAGCAGGTGACCCCTGATCTGATGCTAAATGATATGTAGGCATGAACCAAGAGGGTGGCCACCAAAAATGGCTTCCTTTGCAAAAGCTTAGGAATGAGACACCCCACACGGCCTGCAAGGGGGCCGAACACCAGTCTGGTGTGGCTACAAGGCAAATTCTGAAGATTGCCCTGCAGTCAGTCCTTTAGAACTGTAAGGAGGGTGAACCATTTAAAATGTTCTTTTTTATGAAAACACATGAGAATTGTTTTCTGATACCCAGGTCTTCCCCAAGTAAATGATTAAGTCTTGCTAATTTTCATCTGATGTAAAAATAATGACATAAACCTCTTTTATGTAATTCCTTCCTTCTTCCCTTTATTAGGAGCAATATCAATTCCTGTATGACGTCATTGCTAGCATCTACCCTGCCCAGAATGGGCAGGTGAAGAAAAACAACCAACAAGAAGATAAAATTGAATTTGATAATGAAGTGGACAAAGCGAAGCAGGATGCTAACTGTGTGAGTCCACCTGGTGCCCTGGATAAGACTCCTGAAGGAAATAAAGAGGATGAAAGTTCTAAACCCACAAGTGGCCCTGAGGGGCCAGAACATTCTGCCAATGGTCCAGCGAGTCCAGTTTTAACTCAAAGTGCATAGGAAAAGGCAAACATGGGGCAACCCAAAACCTCACATTAAATGTTATTTCTATTTTTCTAGAACTAGAAAGGCAAAATAGATATACAATGGATTAATGAAGGGCATGGACAAATATTTGTGGGAAGTTTCTATTTTACAACTGTAGAAAAATATTTAAGACAGTTTAGTTGAAGCATTTTGTACAGTCTTATACTTATTTTAAATTTTATCCATCATTCAGCAAAAAACAACTTCTTTGTAGTCTGTGTGTGTGTGTGTGTGCGTGTGCGTGTGTGTGAGAGGCAGACAGACAGAAACAAAGAGGCAGAGAAAGAGAAAGAGAGAGAGAGAGGATGATTTCAAGTAAATCTAAATGCTCTTGAGAAACTTTTCTTTTTTGGTTTTTTATTTTTTTTTTAAGAAACAACATTTTATACGGAAAATATTAACTTTGCTCAAAGGTTGTATTTTTTTAAATCATAAATTGTGTGTGAGCTCTGTGTAAGAATAACATGTACATTTCTAGAATGACCTCAAGATGGCCTCCTTGTTCTACTGAAATATATCTTATAATTTACTATGTTACTTCTAGAAATAGACATAAAATAGTAGGTGTGTATAGTTACTATAAGAAAGTTAACTAAATTAACATTTGGAAATCTTATATTCCATATGCTAGCATTTAGTACAATATCTCAAGCTTATTTAATCTAATTTAAAATTTCAGGAAAACCTATCTTGTTATCTTCATATGGTGTTTATGATTTTGCAACATGGATTGTTCTCTGTATAATATGTGAAATTCATTGCTTGATACTTTTGACCCAAAATTATATGTTTGTTACAATTGAACTTAAATAAACATCTTTAAACAAATGCAATCTGCATTCAATCCTTAGGACAAAAATGGAGTCATGCAAATGTAGTTGTTCTAAATATTTACATACAAAGCCTAACATAGCTATTTTTATGGAATAAGACATTGATATGAGATATATAATATTGCATATGAATATTTTTCATGGTAAAATTTGTCCTTGCCTTTCACCGAAGTGCATTTACTTTGAATTTCTCAAATGTTTATACTGCTTTTATCAGGAATTGATAACAACAACAATGAAGTTCAATCATTATCTTTTCTTGTACATAAGTGTTCACATGTTCATATATGAATTATGTAAGCAGATATTGAAATATAGACTTATGCAATTAACATTTGTAGAATAACTCTATAGGTTTTATTTTTAAAAGATATATATTCTAATAATTGCTGGGATCCAGAAAAAATTCAAGAAAAGGTAATAAACAAAACTTTTATTGAATTTGCATCAGTTTATTACATTAGTCACACACTGCCTCTAAGTTGGCTTGGTTCTCTATATCTTCACTCTCCTGATTGAGTTTAAATATCTCAACAATACATCATCAATTGTTTTCCATTCAACTCACATTCGTCTTGTGTTCATCCTTCTAATTCTTATATTATACACACAAAATTAGCAATAAGTCTTTACATTATTATATAGTACCTTGCCATTAACATATTAAAAGAAGTGAATTTTAGAATGAAGCAATAGTTTCTAACTTACATTGTTTACTTATATCTCTTTACTTACTAATGAAAAAAAGGGGGATTAGGAATCATGAGCTACGAGCTCCAGAAAGAAAGAAAACTTGCTTTCATTTCTCTCATTACTCATTCAAACAATGTGCATCAGTTTCTCCAACGGAAACTTGATCAATCGCCATTTACTAGACAATGTAGTTAAAATTTAGAGTTCTCAAATTCAGTAGACTAGCATCATATATGTCTATTTTTTCTGTGAACTGCTTCAAAATGCAAACAGCAAAAGTTCTAAAGTTTAAAAAATTTTTATTTAAATATAATGGATTTACAATGTTGTGTTAGTTTCAGGTGTGTACAGCAAATATATATATATATATATATATATATATATATATATATATATCTTTTTCAGATTCTTTTCCCTTATAGGTTATTACAAGATATTGAGTATAGTTCCCTGTGCTATACAGTAGGTCCTTGTTTATCTATTTTATATAGAGTAGTGTGTATATGTTAATCCCAAACTCCTAATTTATCCCTCTCCCCACCTTTAAAAGTTCTAAATTTTAAATAATCTACAAGTAAAGTTTTTATTTAGAGGTTTCAGCTGCAAATGACATCTTCAAATGTGGATGTTGTGTGTTTTAAATGTTTGTTTGCCACTGGAGTTTATCCTTTTGAGAAGACACAAAATAAATACTTAGATAATAGAGCAATGGTAATTTCTATCAGTTTAACAGGAGCAAGCTAGAAACATTTTCTTCTTCTATACGTGAGAAGTTGTAATAAAGGAAGTGCTGGAGGCCAGTCAGAAGGTCCATTACTCTGTGAGAATATGTATCACTCAGAAGTTGGGGTCCATTGCGTTAGAAAGTGGAATCATATGTCTATGATTTTTATCTTAAAAAATAAAATAATATGTGAATTATAGACCCATGTCTATGACTACAGTTTGCATTCCTAGGGAATCTGTCATGTTATATAAAAAATTCAATTTATAAAGCTTGGCACTGCCATTAGTAATGCCAAGACCTAGTCAGAAAAATTAAGCAAAAAGTTCCAACTTAATAAAGGCTGGTCCATTTTAGGGATAAAGCTTGGATTCCATTATATACTTATTAGACAGAAAGAGACTATGTTATGTTTCTTTTAGAGTTTGTTTATGTTATTTCTGGTACCAGAATTTATTGGGAGTAAAAGATATAAATACTCAGTATTCTCAAAATTCAGCTCCCAAGACATTAATATTTTACATATGACAAATGAATATTTGCAGAAAAAAATATACATTTTAATATCTCTCTGCAATGGTAAAACTGTATGAAGTGATTAGCAAAATGTCTTTGCAATGATAACTTTTAAAATGTAAGCTTTTAGCTTTTACTCAGAACTCTAATACTTATACAGTTATATTTCCATATCTATTTTTGCTCTTTTCCTGCTAAAACACTGAATATGAAGTTTATTAGTTCTTATAACTAACTAGGACTGATCTTAATTTTTAATTTACACTGGAGATTTGTTATAAAATGTTCTCATAGCACTATATTAAGTTTAAGTAAGTGAGTGGTAATTGCCCTGGCTAATTGCAACATGTTTCTTGTTATGAAGACCTTCGAAATGCACAACTTAAAAGAATATCTGTCCAAATGAATAGAAAAGGCTGTGCTTTCGTCCTCTTATACAGATTTTACAGTTGGAAGGATCTGAAGTTTCTTCAAAGAGACAAGTTCAAAATTGGGACTTTTTCATTTCCTATTTCGGGTGAAAAGATTTATTCTGCTAAAGGTCCATTTTCTGTAATCGTTCTTTTGTAAACCTCTTTACATTTCTCTTTACATTTTCTCGGATCAATACTAACCCAATCAAAGGGTATACAACCTGTATCATTTCTTTCTTTTCTTTTTTTTTCTTTAATGAATGTATTTATTTATGTTTGGCTGCCTTGGGTCTTCGTTGTTGCGCGGGGGCTTTCTCTAGTTGCGGCGAGCGGGGGCTACTCTTTGTTGCAGTGCGCGGGCTTCTAACTGCGGTGGCTTCTTTTGTTGTAGTGCACGGGCTCTAGGCATGTGGGCTTCGGGAGTTGTGGCTTGCGGGCTCTAGAGCGCAGGCTCAGTAGTTGTGGCGCACGGGCTTAGTTGCTCCGCGGCATGTGGGATCTTCCTGCACCGGGGCTCAAACCCGTGTCAGCAGATTCTTAACCACTTGAGCCACTAGGGAAGTCCCTGTATCATTTCTTAATAAATAAAAATACTATTACTATAATAACTAACAACTACTGAGGCATAATTCATGCCAGGCATTTTATTTATTTTATCTGCATTTGTTTCTCAAGACAAATTTTGTACTCTTATATCTCTATTTTATAGATGAGGAAGTGATTCTTGGAAAAGTTTGGTGCCTGGCATCTTCCAACACATCTGGTAAGTGACAGATTCAGGATTTGCACCAGCTCTTCCTGGCACCATAGGCTGTGTTTATAACCTTCTGCTCTTCTGCCTTCCTGAGTATCAACTTTGTTCATGTGTTTTGAAAAATTAGTGGAAAAAATAGTCTAAACTTATTTTCTGTCTTTTCTTTATCCCGTGATTAAAAACAAAAACAAAACCACGTGTAATATAGGCTCTCAGCAATGCTGTATGATGTAGTAAGCTTAGCTGAACTCACAACATTGAAGTTATTTTACAAAAATAAACACACTCTTAAACATCCCTGGGGAAGGATTTTTCCCATAATGTATATAAACGAAGATCACCTCATCACCAGAGTGTCAGGAAATAAAACCCAACAATAAATCACAAATGTCATTGTTCCATTGTCTCTCAGTTTGGTAATCAGAACATGTTCTTACTGTTTAGATCACGTTTCAGTATGTTTGTCAGAGCACCCATCTATCAGATTTTGAAACACGTTAACAGGGCACCATAAAATGCAAACCACATTTGTGGAGCGTATGAGTCCTTCTCTCTCTCTAGTGAGTGAGTCCAAGGGAGCTCAGTTCTTCTGATATAGCTGTCCCCAAACTTAGGATGCCAGGGACCTGGAAGTGGACTATCTATGTAAAAGAACACAGGCATTTCTCTCTAGAAAAAGCAGGGCTTTCTTGACTCATATGCACCTTTTTACCTTAGTAAAAGTGGGACCTCTGGGATATTATATTTAATTTTCCAGGAAAGGAGAACTTGTTGGACTCAATGGTAACTCTTAGGTATAACAGGCAAATCCCACCAGTAGTGGCTGATGACCTGTCAAAGAATAAAAATATGCTCTTGAATTTTTATGCATTGTGCAATCTTACCATGGACACTCTGTGAGCTGGGGATGAAAGTTGTCAATATTTGGGATGAAAGATGGGATGGAGTTGAGTTACCCACAGAACTTGTCCACCATTGGTTAACACAGGCTCGATGAAGGGGTTTCCTCAAGATGTTAGATAACTGCACACTGAGAATTTTTCCTGGTAATCCATAATTGAGATTTTTCCTTAGTTCAGACTAAATTATCCCTCATGAATTACATTGCATGACTTTTGTCATATGTTATGTTATAGAATACAAAGGGGAGAATTGAATTATTACATTTATAAGAAATTGACATGTAGTAAATCCCTTTATAAAGGGGTTTCCATTTATATTTAATAATTATTTGCTTTCATTGCATTGACAACTTAACCTAAAGACGGGGATGGAAAACAAAGAATTTGCAGAAGATTTAAAACTAAACGTTTGCATAATTTCATTATAATTAACAGAAATAAAAGCTAAACTTGTTCATTGGCCATCTAGTATCTGCTTTGAGTTACTCTGAATTGACTTGGGGGATAAATCTCCCATCGTTTCTCATACATTGCGGTGGGTCTTCATAGATAATAGCACAGAACAGTTAGCTAGCTATTTAAGGTAACGCTCTGTGGAACATTTTAGCAATGGTTATTTTTACATCATCTTTTAAAAACATGTGTTTTTATCTCCCTTACACTATTCTTTTCCAGCGGACACACTCTGATTAGGTTACAAGTCTTAATAATCCATCAGATCTTTGTCCTAGGACCTAGAATCTTCATCTTGACTTTTCTCCCACACTATCTTGCAATGTCTAATAATCCTAAAGAACTCTGCATCCATCTTGGAGGACACAAGTACACCATAAGGGATCACAGTTAGTTCAACATCCAAGGAGCACTTTTTTCCAATAGCTAGAGTCATGTGAATTGTGAGAGAAAATACATATCAGTGATATAAATGCAGTATACTTTAGTCTGGATTTTTCAGTGTGTGTGCAAGTATGTGGGTTTCCCCTCAGACAGTCTAATGTTTCTCATCTGAGCTCACAGTCAGTTTTACTTTTATAGAATGACTTCTTAAACAAAACAAGTTATTTTTGTAAATAAAACAGGCTTTGGCAGTTTTTGTTTGAAGTCGCATTAAATCGTGGAAGTCAAATTTCTCTTTGACGAGAGTCAGTGGTAAATAAACTCTATTTGTTCTTGCAAGAGGTAGCAAAATATTTATTCACAATTTAAATGCAGGAAGTTAAAAAAAGGCAAAATCAGTCAAATCAATGACAAGTTTAGTCAAATTACTAAAATTCACTGTTTCTCCCTACAGATTTTATAGTATGTTTTAATTCAATGTCCTGAAGTCTTTCAGAGAATATGTGAATTTGAGAAATAAAATCAATCCTACATGTATACAATGTTAAAGGAAGAGATTAATTTTATTTATCATTGCAAGATGATGCACTTTGTAGGCAATTCATTATTTAAAGTAATTCTAAATTTACATATTCACATGTGGAGATTTACATATAAGATATCTTTCTGGGAATATTATCTGAGATTTGTGTTTTATGTAGCAGCTGAAATTATTACAAGTGAAAGACATGCTTTGATATGAATTTTTACAAAAGGAAACAAAAAGAAAAGATAACTGGGTATGGTCTGGAATTTCTGGTTACCCCATGGAGAACTCTAGTCCTCCTTCCTGTCTTGATCCTTTTCTCCTTTTTGTGCACTCACTTCACATACTTGTCAGTAGCATCCCCAGTTCCTGCCACCACCTTGGTCACCAGCCCTCCTGCCCTACTGACAATTAAGCCTGCATTGGTCAGATTTCTCCTATCTCTGTTCCCACTTCCACATCTGTAACTTCTCTGCTTGGAACTAATATTATTTTTAAAAACCTACCACCCACAGCCTAGGAGGGTTCCTTTTTCTCCACATCCTCTCCAGTATTTATTATTTGTAGACTTTGTGATCATGGCTATTCTGACCTGTGTGAGGTGGTATCTCATTGTAGTTCTGATTTGCATTTCTCTAATGATTAGTGATGCAAATTGGTACAGCCACTATGGAGAGCAGTATGGATGTTTCTTAAAAAGTTAAAAATAGAGTTACCATATGATCCTGCAATCTCACTTCTGGGCATGTCCAGAGAAAACCGTAATCCGAAAAGATACATACACCCCAATGTTCATTGCAGCACTATTTACAATAGCCAAGACATGGAAGCAACAACCTAAATGTCCATTGACATAGGAATGGATAAAGAAGATGTGGTACATATATACAATGGAATATTACTCAGCCATAAAAAGAGTGAAATAATGACATTTGCAGTAACATGGATGGATCTAAAGATTATCATACTAAGTGAAGTAAGCCAGACAGAGAAAGACAAATACATATATCACTTAAATGTGGAACCTAAAAAATGATACAAATGAACTTACATACAAAACAGAAATAGACCCATAGACATAGAAAACAAACACGGTTACCAAAGGGGAAAGGGGCAAGGGTGATAAATTAGGAGTTTGGGATTAACATATACACATTAATATATATCAAATAGATAACCAACAAGGACCTACTGTATAGCACATGGAACTATACTCAATATTTTGTAATAACCTATAATGGAAAAGAATCTGAAAAGGAATATATATATATATATATCTCACTGAATCACTTTGCTGTGCACCTGAAACTAACAAAACATTGTAAATCAACTATGCTTCAATTAAAAAAAAAGAAACAAAAACTTACCTATTGGCATCATTAAATATGTGTGATTCCAAACTTGATTCAGGACCACAATATGATGAGTGGATTATTTTCCTTTACCAGCCTCCTTGGTGCTCTTCCCGACTTGGACATCTCCATAGCTGCTACTTCCATCAAATTCCATTGATTCATTTACTAAAAAAAGAAACAAAAATAAAAGCCACTCACCTAAATTTCTTCTTATGCATTTAAAAATATATTTCTATCCTTACCTTACTCATTCTCCTGCTCCTATCCTATCTCAGAAAGAGTTTTTCTACACTTTACCAAGCCAAACTCTTCCTCTGTGGTCTTTTGCTTTTTTACAGTAAGTTTTGTTTTATAAAATGGACACATTCTTATTATATAAAAGCAAGCAATACAGAAAAGCACCAATAAAAATAAACATCACCCCAAATCCAATTGAAAATTGGTCAAAGGAGAATGAGAGTTCACAGAACAAGAACTACGAAAGGCCTAAACACAGGAGATGCACAGCCTCACTCGTATGAGAAAGATGCACATCAAGACAACATTGACATAACTGTTCTTAATGGGAAATACACAGGAGGTCTGGGGACTGAGGACCCTCACGATTTCACCAGCCCTACTGTGGGCAACGTGGCAACATCTACCAAATTTACAGATGCATTTCCATTTCTGCCTAGAAACCCCACATCTCCAGATTTCCTTCCAGAAATAGCTATACAGTTACAAGGTGTCACGTGTACAAATTATTGCATTTTCCTATGAAACTGGAAATTATTAGAAGCAACCCAAGTGTCCATCTATAGGCTTCTGGAATAACCTAAGGTGCTCCCTTTCAATGGAATATTATGTACCTACCTGTTGGGGCTGGTGGGGGAATGGTAACACGGGTAGGATCTTGTATGTCTTAGCATAACTGTTTGAATTTTAAACTGTGAATCTGTTACCTAGTTGAAAAACAGTTAAATTTTTAAAAGTCCCTAAAAGTACTTTCAAAGTGAACATCATATTTTGGTGAATATTATGCTAGCCATTTCTCCATATATATAGAAGTTACCAAGAGAGGGAAGGAGAAAGCGAAGGAGGGAAGGAGGCCAAAATAAATAAGGATTTTCTTTACATTAGAAAAAATGTAGAACAATTTAGAAAAACATAAAGATTTGAAAATACAAATCAAAATATAGATTTTTTATTTTTTAAACAAAGGATTATGTTTAATCCAGTTAAATTTACTGAAAAAATGGAATTTTAATGAGTTGAAAAAATTTTTAACCTATACCTAAATTATCTTTTTTTTTTGCTGTATATATTAATTTAAATGACTTCATGTTAACTTAAGGCAAAGAAGGATCATAAAACCTTCAAAATGTTTTAACACCACTTACTGTTCTTTGTCTTCCTGCTTTTCAAGATAATGAGTTCTCATATCCACACTTCCTTCAACTTTGTCTCTCTCCACCTCTCAGTGTTTTTCCTATTTGTATTGCTAATTTCACAATATCAAGCCTGCAAGAACTGCATTAGACCTGCATCTAAATTGAGTAAGGGTCTAGAGTCCTTTTGAAGGCTTTCCTACTCCTGAATTTCTTACTTTGATTAATCTTTAACTGGCTTGATTTCATTGTCAAGCGGGTCTTATCAGATATTCTTTATGATGTTGTTTCCCTCTGACCTGATCCTTGAGACTGTCCAAAGTTAGCTGTATACTAGAAAGACAGCAAGCAGGAGGCAGAAAATTTAGGAGTCACATTTTTGATCCCAAATAATTTTATAGACTCTGCTTCACTGAATTCTGCCATTGATTGTTGCTGTGGAATGTTGGAGCCAACCGGAACCTATTTTTTCTTTTTAGCATCCAATTGTATTTTCTTCCTGGATGATTTCACGATTCTATCTTGAACTTTGCAATTCAAAAACTCATCCCACCTAATCACGGTGTTAATCTTTCTGTATGAAGTCTTCCTGGGACACAGTGTGTACCGTTTTCTTTTTTTTTTTTAATTAAGAAATAAGTGTCATATAGCAATATGCTAGTCTCAGGTGTACAATATAATCTTTTTTCTTGTGATGAGAACTTTTAAGTTCTACTCTCTAAGCAACTTTCAAATACAATATAGTATTGTTAATTATAGTCACCATGCTGTACATTACATCCCAGGACTTATTTGCCTTATAGCTGGAAGTTTGTGCTTTTTGATCCCCTTCACCCACTTCACCCTTCTCACCCTCAACCACCTCTAGAAACTACCAATCTGTTCTCTGTGTCTATGACTTAGGGTTTTGTTTTGTGTTGTTGTTGCTTGTTTGTTTCAGATTCCACATATGAGATCATATGGTATTTATCTTTCTCCATTTGGCTTATTTCACTTAGCATAATATCCTATAGAACAATCCATGTTGTCACAGTGGCAGAATTCCTTTTTTATGGCTGAATAATATCCCCTTGTATCCATATACCACATTTTCTTTATCCATTCATCCACTGGAGGACACTTAGGTTGTTTCCATATCTTGGCTGTTGTAATTAATGCTGCAATAAACATGGGGGTGCATATATCTTTTTGAGTTAGTTTTCATTTCCTTTGTATAAATATCTAGAAGTGGAATTACTAGGTCATATTTTAGCTCTATTTTTAATTTTATGAGGAACCTGTATACTGTTTCCCATAGTGGCTACACCAGTTTGCTTTACTACCAGCAATGCATGAGGGTTCCCTCTTCTTCACATCCTCGCCAACAGTCAGTATTTCTGGGGTTTTTTTGATAATAGCCATTATAATAGGTATGAGGTCATATCTCATTGTGGGTTTGATTTGCATTTCCCTGATGGTTAGTGATGTTGAGCATCTCTTCATGTACCTGTCGGCCATCTGTATGTCTTCTTTGGAAAATGTTTATTCAGGTTCTCTGCCCATTCTTCAGTCTGACTGATATTTTGCTATTGAGTTGCATGAGTTTTTTATATATTTTGGATATTACCATCTTATCATATATATGATTTGCAAATATTTTCCCTTTTTAAGTAGGTTGCCTTTTCATTTTGTTGATGGTTTCCTTTGCTGTGCAGAAGCTCTTAGTTTGGTGCAGTCTCGCTTGTTTATTTTTGCTTTTGTTGCCTTTGCTTTTTGTGTCAAATTAAAAAAAAAAAATCATCACTAAGACAGATCAGACATCAAGGAACTTACCCCTGTAGTTTTCTGTTGGAGTCTTACGGTTTCGGGTCTTTTGTTCAAGTTTCTAACCCATTTTGAGTTAATTTTTGTGTATGGCATACAACAGCAGTTTCACTCTTTTGCATGTGGCTGTCCGGTTCTCCCAACACCATTTATTGAAGGGATGGTTCTTTCCCTATTGCATATTCTTTGTTCCTTTGTCATATATTAATTGACCATATATGTGTGGGCTTATTTCTGGGCTGTCTGCACTTTCAACTTTTATATTTAGATTTTACTTTTTCATGATGTTTTTCATTTACTGTGTCTTTGAATTTCTCTTCCATATATTTGGTTTCTTTTAGGGATGCTCGTTCGAACTTCTACATCCATTAGATTCCTTCAGATTCTTAAAGGCATCGCCCTTTTGTTTCCCAGCATTGGCTGTTGCTTCGGAGAAGTCTGATGCCACTTGGTTCCTGATAACCTGGTTTCAGAGGTTTCTTGTTTTCCTTCCTGAGATATTTTAGGATCTATTATTCACAATAAGGTGCCATGATGTGGGCAGGTTTTATTTTGTTTGTTTGCTTTTTAATGTCACTGTTTTAGTCACTTGAGAGGCCCATTCATATGGAAACTAATAGTTTTCTGTCTGGGGACATTTCCCTAAATTATGTCTTTGTTGATTTCCTCCCTTCCTCCTTTTCATTCTCTCTTTAATTCTCAGTTTCTCTCTGTCTCTCTCTTCCCCATCCTCCCTCATCTTATTCTTCTTTGTTTGTGGAGGGCAGGGGGAAGGCAGGGGTGACAATTACCTTCTTTTTGTGTTGAATTTACAAATTCTCTAATTTTCTTTTATTTACTTTGCTATTAAAAAAAATCTCATTGTCTTTTTTTTTTTTTTAGATTAGTTAACAGTTCTTTTTTGTTTGTTTGTTTGTTTTTGCCGTACACGGGCCTCTCACTGCTGTGGCCTCTCCCGTTGTGGAGCACAGGCTCCGGATGCACAGGCTCAGCGGCCATGGCTCACGGGCTCAGCCGCTCTGTGGCACGTGGGATCTTCCCGGACCGGGGCACCAGCCCGTGTCCTCTGTATCGGCAGGCGGACTCTCAACCACTGCGCCACCAGGGAAGCCCAAGTTAACAGTTTTATATCAGTGTTAGTTTCCTGGTTACAATCAATTTACTATATTATACTATGTAAGACGTTAACATTAGGGGAAAGTGAGTGAAAGTTACACGGGGATTCTACTATTTTGCAATCTTTGTATTACTAAAATTATTTTTTAAATAAAAAGTTCAAAAAAACTAGTTCATGCAGTTTTCACTGCGTTGTTCTTTCATAGGTGAGCAATCCAGAGCCCTGCTGAATTGAAGAATTCAGAATAATTTTCTAACACCTAATAGCTAATGTTTAAAATCAGTAGTTTTGTTTTCCTCAGTTGGTGTAATCTAACTCTGGGTTTTTTCCTTGATCATCTGAAAGAAGCAGATCTGTTGTTCATTTGACAAAAGAAACTGCCCTTAGCCCTTATTATTATTATTATTTTTTTAAATCTCATTGTCTTTTTGGTCTCTTCTCTAAGAGTCTTCATTTTCTATCTTACATTGATTATTCCCTCTAAAATATCATTTTATTAACAAGAATTTTATTAATTAATTTATTCTCAGGATCTTCATTTTTAATCACCTCATGTTGATACTTTATGATGGGAAAAGTTATCCGAGCATATTAATTACCATTTTGTCCTATTCCTAATATCGTCTGTTTTTATCTATGTTTCCTTTGCCCAACTCTAGACTTTTGTCCTTTCTTGGTGACCTAATAAGTTCTTTTCACTGATTGGTGAACTTCTATGCCTTTAAGACACATCCTAAATATCACTAAATCTGTAAGTATCTTCTTATTACTTCAGCTAGAGTTTATCACCCCCTCATCTTACTCTCACTGCACAGTTTTTATGTGTCATATCCCATCATAACTTTTATACAAGTGTCTCTTTCAGGAAACCTATCTCCTCGAAAAGAAGAACTGTGTCTGAATCTATTTATGTAACTTTTCTGTAGAAACTTGCAGTAGCGAGAACATTGGAGTGGTCGCTAAGTATTTTAAAGGCTGTCAGTCATCTTTTACTTTTCTTATGTACAGATGTACTTTGTTTTATTGTGCTTTGCTTTATTACACTTTGCAAATACCGCATTGCTTACAAATGGAAAGTTTGTGGCAACACTGGGTTGTCGGATGATAGCATTTTTTATCAATAACGTATTTTTAAATTAAGAAATGTACATGTTTTCAGACATAACGCTGTTGCACCCTTAATAGACTACAGTATAGTGTAAACAAATTTTATATGCACTGGGAAACCAAAAACATGCATGTGACTCCCTTTATTGGCATATTTGCTTTATGGCAGTGGTTTGGAACTGAAGCCACAATATCTCAGAGGTCTGCCTGTATAAATTTATATCAACCTCAAGTAAAATATTGACTTGATGGTGAAATAGATAATCCTCAACTTCATTACCATGTTTTCTCATCCAAGTCACCCATCTCGAAGAACAAAAGTTGTGCTATTCTCCCCCATGGATGATGTCCAGCCACCCCCTCCATGGTGTCCTTTCACCCCTGTGTGTTGCTTTCACCAGGGCTCACCTTGACAGAGCTCATGCCCCAGTGAGCTTGTCTCTTGTATTTCAAGCGCCTGACACATGGTAGTCTCTGGGGACGTTTTAATGCAAGTGTTATTAACTGGAAGGAAGCAAATTTGTGGCGGGGGGGTCTCTGTGGTCTGCCACAAACCGAGGCAGAGAGCAGAGCTAGCTGCTCATGCGGCACTCAGCCTGCAGCCTGGGGAGGCCTTCCCGCCATTGGACAGGAAGGGGAGGGGTCAGTGAGGGGAATTCAGAGACGAACTCGGAGGAAGGACTGCAGGAATCTAAATATACTCAGCATGGCCCTTTCGGGGGCTTCTCGGTTGGACATTGTTGTATTGGAGGGAAACATCCGGTTCTAGGCCCTCTCTCCCTGGTTTTCTTACTTCGCCTAAAATTAATTTCACACTGTACCTACCAAGTTTTAAGATAAGAGATGGGGATTCCTTTGAAACAGCTAATGAAAAAAATGCCCCAGAAGTCATAACTGGAGGTTTTTGGATTTTTTTTTTCCATCAGACATGTGCAAAAATAAACATGTGATTAACTTTCACTTTCACTGGGGTGCATGTTTAGCAATTCCACTTTAACAAAACTGCTATTATCCTTGCAGTGCAATATATAGTACAGATAATGCAATGTGTCATACATTTTACAGGGTCTCGGTGAAGTGATTTTACTACTGAGTAGGCATTTAAAACATTGGTGAATTTTTTTCATGAGAATCTGCATTTTTAATAACTGAAGCATTTATACACATGAATGTGTATAAATTATACAGATGCAAATAACCTCCCAAATAACTAAGTTTTACCAATGGAAAGTATATATTTTTTGTAGCATTAAACAAGCTTTTACATTTTTTTTCCATTGTGTGTAGCTCTTCATCACTGGGCCTATTACAGAGAGCTAAGTGAATATTCCATTCCAGTTTCAGTAAAATAGTCATATTTCAATTATCAAAATAGTCTATTTCAATAGTAATTCTTAACAGATCACTGACTCAAAAAGTAATACTAATTCATTAATTTAGAAATAAAAGTGGTATTTAATCCTTTAAAAATCATACCATCATTAAAGAAAATGTAAAGATCACCAAAGACATACGGCTATGGGTTCATAATAAATGGAATATGGAAATTCTTTGCTTTGTTTATATATTCTCTTGATAAAAACTTTCTTCAAAAACTATAAAAAAAATCTTAATGAAGATTTAAAATTCTTAGACTTAAACAGTTCTGACCCCAATAACTTATAATCTAAAGTCTCAGAGGAAATAAGTCCCTAAATGCTCCCTGGAAAATAAATCTTCTTTAAGCTGGTAGCCCAATCTGTATCTCAGTCAAATCAGCCCTTCTAGCCCTTGCTTTATGAGAACTAGAAAATGTTTTGATAATGCTTATTTAAAATAGATAACCAACAAGGGAATTCTGCTCAATACTCTGTAACAACCTAACTGGGAAACAGTTTGAAAAACAAGAGATACATGAATATGTATAACTGAATCACTTTGCTGTACACCTGAAACTAACACAACATTGTTAACTATGCTCCAATATAAAATGAAAATCAAAAAAAAATCAATATACAAAATTTTGCCAGATCAACATGTAAAAATAAAGACATCATGTAACGTGCCAAAAAAAAAAAACAACAACTTATAAACATATACAATATAAATGAATTCAGTGGGCTTTCTGTGCTAGGGTGAGAAAACCAGGCCAATAAGTTATACAATTACTTTATACTTTTTTTAATCGCTCTAAGAGGAATGTTTATTTATTAGTGAAACAAAATATCAATATTCAGTGTTTAAATTTGGACTTCCTAAGACATTCTCTCTATTAAAAAATTCATTAACTTATTTTTAAACTGCAAATTCTTATTTTTTTGATGAAGACCAAATTATTAACTTTAAAATTATTTTTTAAAATTAATTCTATGGAAATAACTCTCTGAGTAAAAGGAAAAAGAAAAAAGTCTGTGAAGAATCCATTTTCAATTCAGGACACTTTTTCATCCAAAATGTATATTCCCTTTCAGAATGAGTGCTGAATAAAAACAAATTTGAGAAATTGTATGTTTTATTTTACTGATGCAGACTCATATTTTATTATTAGGTAATGCCAAACAGTAAATTTCATGGGAATGATTTGTATTTTCTCTGGGATAATTCTTGTCACACTGAAGTGTTTTTACATGGATGTACTTGAATTATTTTCCTCATCTCATCTTACACCATAGAATGACCACCAGGTTGTGCTAAAACCTTTGCAATGGTTTATTCTGCTCGAGGCTGGGGTGGAGAGGGGTGGATGGCTTCTAAATGCTAAAATTTATATGCCTGTTATGTCAGTAAACTCGATGGTGCATTCAGACACGCCTGCTTTACAGGTTTCTGTGTGTGCTGATACCTTACATCATTGAGTTCACCCACATTTACTTAAGAATGGCACTACTAGGTAAATCAATCATATTCTTTCTGTGGAGAATGATTTTTTTTCTAGACTGTCTTCCATACAATCTCCCCAAAGTGGTCCAGCCTGACATCTCCACTCACCCATTACAGAAATCCCCTCCTATCTCACTGCTCTGACAGCAGGAACCCCTGGGAATGGAGTTCTCTTTGGGGGTCAGAGCTTCCAGTGGTAGATCCCAAGCCTTTAATCTTTACAAGAATATCCTTTCATCTATCCCACATTAACACCAGCTCCTTCTAGGCAAAAAGCAGAAAAGGAGCTCCAGGTTGGTCATATTTTTCTTTGCCCCAAATTAGAACAGTGTTGCAAAAGGCTTAGCATCTCACAGATACAGAAACATGTGCACGGAAGCCCTTCTGTGCAATGCATTTTGGCTACTTGGAAGACTCAGTCAAGGGTCTTTTCTGCCTACTTTGGCTATGACTTTGTTAGACCTTTATCAGGTGGTAGGTTAAGTTCATGTAAGTTAGGTACTTCAACTTGAACATCCTCTTTGGACACCTTTTGAAACAAAAGAATTTGTCATTGAGGAGAACAAAATAACATGGTAAACGAGCAACATGTCCAATAAAGATAATTTAGAAAGTATAGTTTTTAGAAAATACGTATGCATAAATCTGTGTGTGTTTTAATCCTAAAAAATTTGAAACTGTATGGTAGCTCTTAGTAACACTATTTCTTTCCCAGGAATTGTTTCTGTCTCCATGCTAGCTAGTTGTGGTCTTGATTTTGTACATTCCTTCCCTTGGGCCCAAGCTTATCTCCGCTGGGCTGATCATCTTAGGAGGTTATGCCTCTAAAAATGCTCAAGAGCTGGAGTTTGCAAACTCTAATACCTTCAGAGGTCAGGAAAATAACAAGAAGGAATGAAAACGGTTGATAAAATATTAAGGGTGGCAGTTTCAAAAACATGGAAAATGCATACCCCTAAAAGCACTCAAATTTAATTATTTTTAAAACATGGCTCTGGCCTGAGAAAACACCCCAGCAGCCTGAGCTTTACACCATCTCTGTGCTACGGTTACCGGTCCTGCTTCTGTCCCAGGAAACTGTTGCTGCTGGTCTGCTGGGTTGCTCTTTGCTTCATCTGCCTCTGTTTCTTTACATTTATACACTGTAACTTCCACCACTGAATAGGATGAGGGGGAGGGGGAGGGGGAGGGGGAGAGGAAGGTCTTTGTACTCTACTCAGGGGAGAGGAAGGTCTTTGTACTACTCAGGGAAACAATGACTTCTTTCCCTCTGTTATACTTTTCACTTGAAACATCACTTTACTCTGTGCTGGTCTCAGTCTCTATACAGTAGTTTCCAGGGCTTTTTACTTAATTTTGACATTTGTTTAGATCCATTGCTTTCACTGTGTGGTCATCTGCCTCTGAGGGTAATTATCTCAGGAGATCTCAAACCATCCCCTAAGGCAGAGCTTCCCAACCAGATGAGGTGGACACCTTGGCATGCCTTGACATTGACCCCCACTGTCCTCACAGGGTCCTGAGGCCACAGAACTTCGAGACTGGTCACCCGCAGGGATAGGAAGCCTGTGCAGACTACAGCTTCTTCGGTTTACTATTCATCACAGTTGCCTTTTAATACTTCAATTCACTCTGAGCTCATGAGATGAACACGCTGGGAAGCTCGACCTGACCAGAGACGGGGCTCCTTGGCCACGTGGTCACTTGTCACGTGGATCAAGTGTCGGTGGTCTGCAGAGCAGGATCCATCCATCTGTCCTAATGACCTGTATTGACTTCAGACTCACTATTGCCTATCTGTGGCCTCTGATTTATAGATCCCAACGATGCAGATCCTCTGTTTTGGAGCCTCTGGCTTCTCCACTCTGTGCGCTGAGGACTGTTTATTTCGCCCAGGACTGGTGGAGAGGAGGTCGCCACCAGGAAAAACGTGCCCGAGAGAGGGAGACGGTTGTCTTGAATGGTCTCTTTTCTTCTTTCTTTTTTTCTTTCACAAGCATTCTCCCTTTTTCCGCAGCTTTGTGCCAAGAGGCAAAATGACCTTGCTTTTTATACAGATGCATTTTCTCTTCTTTAAACTGCTGCTGTCCCAGGAGAAGGGGATTAGTTTTATCAGCTGTAAGTACTGTAAGTTTCCTTGATACATTATTCCTGACTGGCACTTGGGACCTACTGGTTTCACAGCTTGGATTTTGGACCTTTCATTGCTTCTGTATTTGTAACTTTTCTGCCGCTTAATTTAGGGTTTTATTTGCCCTCCTGAATCTTTCCTGCTTTCCGCTCAGATAACCGTCCACTGCTTTTGTCTTGACTACATACACTAACATCTCACTCTTTAGATATCCAACTGTCTACTTCTTTTGTGTTTGCTTCTTTCTTTAAATTTTAACTGTTGCCTTGTCTTCTTGGGGTGTCTCCTTTTGGTCTATCTGACCCTTCCTTACAGGATGATCTCTTACTACTTTCTGGTTTTCCAGAAAATCTCAACATCTGCCTTGAACTCGATCCAGGTTCTTCCAAAAATTATTCCAGGAGCATTTCAATAAACGTGTAGAAAGGAGGTCTGCTCTCTCTCTCTGGTGTGCATTGTATTCTGCGAAAAGAAATTTTGCATAAAGATAAGGTGTCAAACCCTGCTCTCCTCTACTTCCTGGCCAACTCTCCCCTATCTCAGCTGTGAGGAACCAGGGCTGGCCTGACTCCTGCCCATCCTCTTATCTTTAAGGGGGCACTTTGCAGGGCGAGAAGTGTCAGCCTGCTTAGTGCGAGTCATTCATATTAATGCACCTTGTCGTGGGGCATCCGTCAACTGGCATGAAATTCATTGTCATGTAAAACATAAGAGGATTCTACCTTATTATATGTATATATTTTAAAAGAGGGTAAAACGATTCAGTTTCCTTCTGAAAGTATTGTAGAGACACAATAGACTTTTTTTTTTTTTTAAGATGGAGGCAAAGCATCTCACATGTTTCATTATAGTTTTTAACTGTATTGACTTTTTCCTCTTACATGCTCAAGTCTTCCTTTCTATCCATACTACTGCTGGGCATAGCCACTGATCATAGAGAAATTGTTGACTTTACTTCTCACCTTTGGGTAAAAATATAAATAAAGAGTTGCTTAACTCTTCAGAGAGATTTTTTTTTTATCCTCAGTAATGTATTGCCTCGCTTCTTTGCCCAAAAGAAACCCACAAAGAGAATCAGAAGTGGGAAGAAAAAAAGCCCACCGTTTTCCTCTGCTTTTAGATCCCAAACTAATTAATTAGATGAAATCAAGTTCTACCTATGAATCTAACAAACGAAATATACTGCGTACAGAATGGGTTTAGACATCTTCCCTCCACCAAGTTTATTTAAGGTTCTTGGCAGGAGCTTCCACTGGAATAGGCAGCTTCTTGGATGCTTTCTACTTGCAACTAGACACCTAATGGTTTTTCTCTTGGCTGAGAAACTCCATAAACAGAAGTGAGCGAGAGACCATGTGGCTCCAGCAGTCCCTGGAAAGGAGGGGCAGGCAGGGCGGTGGGATGGAGGCTGCTCTTGGCTGCTGTTTTAAGATGCATCCAACAACGAAAACATCCTCTCTGAGAAGCATGAGGCCATGTCCTTAAGAGCCGGGGTATCCTCTTGACCTCTGAGAGCTGGGTGAACCTTCCAGTCCATCCTGGGTGAGCAGGTTGCTTTCAAACAGCCCTTTTGGTGCCAAGGCAGATGCAGGGGTAGAAAATCCTTTAGAGCTGAAAGTCTGAGCCTAGTTGTACCAGCACGGTGTACGATTTGGGGAGAGTTACTATGCCATTCTTAGCTTCAATTTTTTCATCTCTAAAATTGGGATAATATTAAAAAATTACCATTTATTCAAGGCAATAACCCAGGCACTACGCTAGCATGTTAGGTTTTCTCATTTAATCCTAAATGGAAAAGCAACCCAGAAGTAGAGTTTGAAGGTGGGTCCATTTTCTGACCTCTTCAAGCCCCAGTTTTCTCATCTGTAACCCGGAAATCACGAGAGTTCTTACCTCCCAAGGGTTGTTGGGAAGATTACCCAAATAATATACAAAAAATAGTTACAAGAGTGACTGACACGTAATCGGAACTCAGTCGATGATGGCTATTAACAGTCCTCAACAGGTAGCTATTATCCCCTTTAAGGATGTGGAAATTGGTACCAATAAACTAGCAGACCTGGTATTCACGCTTAGGTCCACTGGCCTTTAAAACTTAGCTCAAACCACCAGGCTAATAAAAATTGCTGTTGCCAGAATCCTCTCCTTGCCTTTGCCTCACTGCCACCCACCCTGCAGTCGCTGGGCCCACTGATGTCTATGAATCATCCCAACACTCAGCATTATTATTGTAGTTCCCAGACCAATCCTGACTTAAGGGAGGAAGTTCCAAACCAGACTCAGCCTCTCCATCCTTTGAGGCTGGAGACTGAGTCACTCTTCCTGTTACTGGGAATTCAGGACAAAGATTTCCAGCACTAACCACAGGGTCCTGTCTGTTCACTAAGGAAACCCCCGCAGTGGTCTCACAAAGGAGAGGAAAGCCTTGCGATGATGCTGACCACGGTCTCTGAATCCCACCCCCTCCCTCACTAGCTTCTCCACCTTCCGCATCCAGTCCTTCCCCCTCTGCAGCTCCCCAAACCAGGCTCAGCTTGCTGTGGGCGATAACAATGACACCGTGATGGGCACTTTATACACCGCCCCTCTAGTCGGCATCATATTCCTCAAGGCAGCTGTCTGTCTCTCAAATTTAAATTGAGGAAACACACTTCAAACGATTACATGATGTACCCAAGGTCACACAATCATTAACATTTATAAAAATCACAATCTTTTGCATTTATTCTTTACTGATTTATCGGAATCACCTAGAACAAGGTTTCTTCACCTCAATACTAGTCTAGGTATATTCTCGTGGGAAGTGGAAAGGGAGAAAGGGTTTGCCATGGCCCTTATTTTTAATTAATTTTTGTTGGAGTGTAGTTGCTTTACTGCCATTGCCTTTCAATGGCATAACATAAAAGTAGCACACATTGTCTGCCTACATTTTATTACCTCCCCTCTCATCCCATTGGCCGGAACTTAGCTATCTATGGTGGCAAGGAAGCCTGGGATGTTTGGCCTTTCTTTTGTATCCGTATAAAAATCAGGGATTGTGTTGGTTCATTTTATGTGTCAACTTGACTAGGCTAAGGGATACCAGATAGCCAATAAAACATTATTTCTGGGGATGCCTGTGAGGGTGTTTCTGGAAGAGATTAGCATTTGATTCAGTAGACTGAGTAAAGAGATCTTCCCTCACCAGTGTGGTTGGCTCTGCCCAGTATACGGAGGGCCCAGATGGAACAAAAAGGAAGGGAAGGGTGAATTCTTTCCCTCTCTCTTCTTGAGCTGGGAGGTCCATCTTTTCCTGCCCAACTCCTGGTTCTCAGGCCTTCGGACTTGGACTGAATTACACCAGCAGCTCTCCTGGGTCTCCAGCCCGCAGACAGCAGACCATGGGGCGTCTTGGTCTCCATAACCTTGTGAAGCAATTCCTATAATAAATCTCTTCTTGTATGTTTTTTTTTCTGTATCCAATGGGTTCCATTTCTCTGGAGGACCCTGACTAATTAATACAGGAATTCTACTGTTGTAGAAAAAAGAAAATAGACTTTGGGAACCACTAGCAATTTCCACCACATCACTTTACAGTATTGTCATGAGTCTCCAGGGCTTTGTAAATGTGAGAGTGCTTTGTGAGCCCTAAGGAGAAAACCCCCCCAAACCAACAACAACACTGAACTAACCCTAGCTGCAGACTTCTTCTAAAGAAACTCTTACACCACAAATCCTGAGATTTTTTACCAACTCATAAAAGTAAGAAAGATGGAGCAACAACCACATAAAGTTTCCCCAAGATTAGGGTTAAGGTTAGGGATAGAGTTAAGGTTAGGATAGCTTCGTTTCAGCTGGGAGTTGCAGCTGAGGCCTGGGTGAAGGGCTCAACGATGACACGGATTCTGAATGTACAGGGGTTTACCATTAGCTGGGCTACAAGTCATTTGATTTTCACGTATGTCATTTTTTCTAGAGCCGGGCTCGAAGAACCCCCCCGTCCTCACGTGGCCGACCACACAAAGAAGGCTGCTGATGGGCACAGTTTACGGCAAAGAGCCTTGGACTTGGGAATTGAGTCTGTCTCGAGTTGCACGGGTCTGCTTTGCTGAGGACAAGCTACAGGTCTCCTTTTGATTTTTCTTATCTGCAAAATGAAGGGAAAGGACTCCAGGATCTCCAAATTCTATCGTGCAACATCATCCTCCAAATCTGGGTTTCCGCGGCCACTACGTAAGACGGATGGGGGACAGGGGCCGTGCCAGGGGCTCCCTTTGGTGGTCTGAATAATCCAGTGTGGCCCCCACCACAATCATTGCCTGGCTGGCTCTCTCGGTTCAGTCGAGGTCCAGGCATAACAGGCCCGCCCTGCTGCCTCTGACCGAGGTATATTTAGGGAGACGCATGTGGCTGTTTACACAGGCCTGGGAGCTGGGCCCTGGCTCACCCTGGCCCGAGCCTCTCACTTTCTCTGAGAACTGGAATTCCCCAAATTTTCCCCCAAATTAAAAGAACTAACAAACTGTATTACAAAAACAAACAGAGTTTGTTTTTCTTTTAACAAATAAAAACTAATTTATGCTCAAGCTTTGTTGCCTCGAATCAACCCGACCGCACGATTTCACTGCCAACACTTTTCTGTATTAACTTCTCAAGTTCGTCAAGCTTAGCCCTTGCTGGAAAAAGTATAGGGTTTGCAAGCCACTAATTGGCCTAAAATGCTCCTCTATTTTATATAAACACACAGCATAGTATCAAAAATAGAGTTGCATTCATTAGCTTAAAAATCCAGCTTCCCATGTGAAAGCTTTTTTTATACCCCTTAAGATTTAGGTCTGCGTCTGGAGTTAAAGGAAAACTTGTTTTTTAAACATGTACTCTGTAATTTCACATAAAACAAAAAAGATGGCTTTGATTTCTATCTTTGCCTATTAATGTATTTTATAAGCAGTGAGGCCGAAAACGAAAATCTTTCCCTCAGCTATTCAGTGCTAATATTATTAGGAAAGTAAATCTGAAACTACGCAAAACCAAAGCAATAACAGGACAACAACAACGACAGGAAGAAAAGAGAAATAAGCAGGTTCTTGTGGGTTCTGCCACAGGTGGGTGATTAAATCTCCGTCACATTTTGCAAACTATTGTTTGCCATCCTCCGTGATTCTCAGTGGTCCAGCCCACTCCACCCCTCACTATTTCTGCAGATGACTCTTCCTCTGTTTCGCTGAGAGAAAGATAATTCCATGTGTCTCCTTGGCCAGCTTCTCCCGAACTCGGGGTCCATCTGTGGCTTCCTCCTTCAGGCCTCCTTCCTCCGCTGGGTCTCCTTCTCCCCCCTCCTTTGTTACACGAGGCCCCACCTGTGTTCTTGGTTCCACAGCCTCACACCCCCTCCTCAACTTTACCAGCCTCTGCTTCAAATTCGTTTCGTCTACTGATCATCTGACCTACAAACATGTTTCCCCCCGTTCTCAAAACAATGATCTATATTGCCATTCCCCCAGCTTGTCCCATCCTAGCCGCCTCTGTATCAACTTCTGATTATCAAGAGTCATGTACATCAGATGCTACATTGCCTCATTCCATACTCACTTTTCAAATCTTTTGAAATCTTCACCTTTGAAATCTAATGTTTATGCCCAAAGAGACGCCTGACACTAGTCTTTCCATATTTAATGATAAACTCTGGATTATCAAATTTACTGATTCTTTTTAGTCCTCCTGTGAATTGACTTCTGTAATAAGTGACACTAGACACACTGATCCTCCCAGTTGCCCGTTAACCCAGGACTAGAGACATGGGCAGCCCACTGCCTTTTCCTCGATGCCCTGCCCTGGCATCGAGCCTTGGATCTAGAAGGACACTAGTTTCCCCAAGGACAAAAGGCCCTGCAGGCCTGTTCCTAATTGTAGGATGATGACTCCAATTTTGACTACATTCAATGAGGCAGTAAATTTCTCCTTAGCTTCCTCTACAATATAGTTTTACTCTTAGCATCATACATATATTTCAATGAACAGAAGTTCTTACATGTGGAAACTTAGCTCCCCGACAACCAGGGATCAAACCCATGCCCCCTGCAGTGGAAGTGTGGCGTCTTAACCACTGGACCAGCAGGGAAGTCCCAGAAGTTCTTACTTTTAATATAAACAAATGTATGCATTTTTTTCTTTTGTGGATGGTGCTATTTGTATCTTGTTTATATAGGTAGATTCCAGACCAAAAAGTATGGCATCAGCTCCTCCTTTGAGGGACCAGACACACATTTTCATTCACTTATTGGAAACTCCCATCTAGTCCTGGTAAACGGAATTGATAACTGCCCAGTGTCCTGGGATCAAGGCTTCAGTGTGGTCTTTCATCCCTTCCAGGGCCCATGATCATAAAAACTGATTGATTCCATTTTTTCAAAGGGTCTGGAAGGTGTCCATTATTTTGATACCTGCAGCCAAGGCCCTAGTATAAGCCCTTCCTACCTTTTGATTAGACTATTTTAATACAAGCTCAGGGTCTCCCGGACTGGACTCCGAATGCTCTCATCTTTGGTTTATCCAACACATTGCTGTCAAATAACTTTCTTATAGTGCATATCTGATCATAACATTATCTCTCTGTGATTTTCCCATGGCTCACAAGGAAAGGTCACTCTCCCTTGCTGACCTGAGACCCACCCCCTCCACGATCTGCACCTTACCCTATGCACGAGTTCACCTGCTCTACTCACTGCATGCTCATTACCATCTACTCTTTATGTTCCTGGAACTGATTTTAGTGTGTTCCGCCTACTTGGAAGGACTTGACCCCAGAGACAGCACTGTAAAAGGTCACTGTCACATTAAGTCTCAACTCAAATGCTATCTACTCTAAGAATCATTTCTGGATCCCTGTTTACATCCTCCTTTTGGAGTTATTGCTCTTGGAAGTAATTTCTCCCTCAACTTAAATCCCACGCATGTTTTTTATCTCCCATCCTCAGTTCTTTGAGAGGCAAGTTTCTTTGGGAGGCAAATGAGTTCTTCTTTATTTCAAGAATAAATTAATGGAAAGAGAAGATGGGAATAAAGAGGAAAGAGGCAGGGGGAAGAGGGAGAGGGAGAAATAAGGAGAAAGAACTTTGGGGAGGAAAGAGAAGGGAAAAGAAGATGTGGTGGGAGGGGGAGAAAAGGGAGACAGATGAGAGGCCTGAGTTGAGGAGAAAGGGGAGAAGGACCACAGCAAGGGAGGTGAGTGCTCAGCAGAGACACCAAGACAACCTCTACCACCAGATATAAAAATACTCAGTTTAACAGAGTGTGGCCACACCAGGAATAGACTAATAGAACAGACCTGTGAGCATATAGGGAATGTAATTCAAGGTGGACCCGGCAATCAGAACAGGGGACAAACTACAGAGGCATCTGATTAGTGATACGAAAAAGAATGAAACTGCATTCCCATCCCATATCCCCCCCCACACTAACTCCATTTAGTTTAGAGATTTAAAACCAAAAGGAAAAAAAAAATTAAATGTTTAAATAAACAAATATGAGAATAATTTGCATACGTAGGAAAGAGAAGGATTTTTTTTAGCAAGATACAAACAGCACCATCCTTATAAGATGGTGTAGGAAATGTAGGAAAAAATTCATACATTTCATTACTTTCAAAGTAAGATCTTCTGTTCATTGAAATGTACCATGTTAAGAGTGAAAAGACAAGTCACAAGCTTGAAGTGTATACATGTAACATATATGAACAACATAGAATTAACATGCAAATACACACTCATACAAACATGTGTATTTATACATTCTATAAAAAATAAAAAATAATTAAAAAGTTGGGCAGGTTTTATTCAGTAGTGAACAGAAAATAGATGGCTTCTAAACATAGGAGAAGATATTTAGACTTTTTGTTAATAAGGAAAACAAAAAGGGTATGAATGAAATGCTCATGGTAGACGGGGAGACCTCCGATTGGGGTGCACCTTGCTACACCCACTTTGACAAACACTTGGCTTTAAATATGTTACATGGACATAAAGCCTTGAATTAGAGAACATTCTACTAAGAGCAGAGTCAATTTCCTGATGCCCTGACTCCTCTCTCACAACTTTCTTCCAAAAATTGATGGTTCAGGATTGGCTCTGTAGTTATATAAATATAAAGCAAGTCCCCACCCATCGTCCTTGGCCATTACAGTGAAGTCACCATAAATCTGAATGCTGATGCTGCAGATTAAGCTGCCAACTATTCTGTCCAGTGATGTAAGTGGGTGTCTTCAGCCAGAACCATGCCCTTGAAGAGGGTGAGAAATGTTTTGCCTAAATGTGTATCTAGAGCTGGTAACTTTCCAAAAACAAAAGGAATCGGTTCCAGAAATTCTGAGAGCTTTCTCAGCCTCTCCAAACTAAAAACTGCCAGCAACCTCCTAATGGCAGTTCCAGCAAAGAAAAAAGAGATTCTGTCTTTCCTGGGTACCAGCATCATACCTGCTTCACAGATAGTCTGTATTCTGAATACATACCCTAAACCAGATGTTTTCCTTTATATCAAATAAATTGAAAAGAATGGTTGAAGCTTTAAAAAAAAAATTGATGGTTCATTCAAATATTCAAAGAGAAAACTACACGGAATGTACACATAAACATTACCCCCAAAAGAGAAAAAGGGAATGGCAAAAGAAAGTGGTTGTTGATGAACACAGATGTGAAAAGTATCTCCACTAAGAAATGGGTGGATTCTGTGTTCCAAGATATTCCCCAATAACCCAAAAGGATATATGAAAAGTTTATTAGAACTACTGTTTAAAGTAAGTTAAAGTAGGGCTTAAAGAAGAAAATGCCGTTTCAGGTGTTTAATTGGCAGATGTCAGAAAGTAAGTAAAGGAGGGAAATAAAGCCATGAGAAAGCAAGATAGAAAAGAAGACAATCTAATTAGGAACAGAGAGGAAAATTGTAAGAAAGAAAAACAAAAGTTAAAAAATCTATACTTTAAAATAATTTAAGTAATAGGAAAAAATAATAGTTATAGAAAGTAGACAATGGGATCCAATCGACACAAGAACATGGTTAATAAAGAGGGTAATGGAGGAGAATGAATAGTCAAGCATATTTTTCTGAAATACCAGGAGATAAATTTCTGGATTTCTAGGGTCTGCGGTAAACAGTTGGTGATGATGGGGCACTACCCACCCTCTGCACCGTGCACATGCCACTGCTCACACCGAGAGGTGGAGGGTGTGTGCCCTTCACTGACCTTGTGACTGGCTTCTACCAATACCTTGTGGTGGAGGTGAGGTTCAGGCACTTCTAAGCCCAGCTCTTAAGAGTCCTAATGGCTTTCACTTCAGGTAAAATAATTCCACTTCAGGGAAGATTTCCTTTCCTGACCTCTCCAGGAAGAGTAAGGATTTTCCTAATGCTTGACATCTACAGGGAACTGTGAATATTTTTACCCTAATTTTCGTCACATTGCAGCAATCCCCCGCCCAGATCTGAATGATCATGTTAAGATTTCTGTCCAATGAATAAATGGGTTGAATGATACATGAATGAACATCACAGAGATAGTAGTGACCACCATTGGAGAGAATAACGCCACTAAAGATAAAGAAAAAAAAAAAAGATGAGAATGAATAATCTATATTTAGAGGGTCAAAAGTAACCTGAAGAGTAAGATACTGTGGAGGTCCTTCCCACTCAGTTAACCAGATCTTGGATAAGCCTGCATGTGCATGAAAAGATTATTGGGCTCAGAAGGAGTAAGAGAGGACAATTGAAAAATGAACTAAATCTAAATAAAAATGGAAGGAAGCTGAATGAAGGAAATTGGAATTGTTTTGATGGCATGTGATAATGCCCAAATGTGGCCTTTGTTTAGGAAGTCTAAGACAAGGTCCAAGGTCCCGCTGACAAGCTGAGAAGGTAAATACAGAAATCAGGGTGAAGCCAAGAGCCTCAGATAGGGCAAAGGAAACCCAAACTATCTACAGGAGAGAGGAAACTCATTGTTTACTCTCAAGATCTGCAGATGGAGCTTACTCAAATACAAGTTTACATATTAAAAAGAAAAAGATAACAAAACATTAAAACTTCAGTAACTTGCTAAACCCTGTGTTTTGCTTCCACTTTGGACCTATACATTTCAATTATTCCCACTTACCTCTCAACATTTAAATAATCAACTGTTATCCTCTAGGGAAAATTATACATATAGGTACATATAAGTTATATCTATATATCTGTATCTATCTATACATCTGTATCTCTACGTATGTATTTAATTTCCAGGTTATATGTCTGTCTTTTCAGGAAATAACCAAACTTAATCATTATTTCTTGGTTCAGACATCACCATGCTATTGGCCACTCCCCAGCCTGAATCATCATACCACTTCTTTTGGTAATACCAAATTACTCATTCATTTATTCAATAAATAATTATTAAGTGCCTACTATACGCCAGACCCAGTGAAACAGGTGGGGATACAAAATAAACTCTACAAGTATGAACTCTGTTGTACTACTAGGGTACAGGCTAAGCTTCTATAACAAAGAGACCCTGAAGTATAGAAAAACAAATAACAAAATGTTTATTTCTTTCCTGTACCAGTCTATCGACCGGTCAGGCTATCCTTAACACTTACAGACCCAACATGTCTGTTCCAGTGTTTGCTGTATTCCAGCCAATGTAAAGGAGAACTCATGGGGAAAGAGCAGGAAAGTTCATGGACAATCGTATATGAGGAAAAGGGCTGAAAAGATCATACATCTATCTGCTCAAATGCTTTAGATGAGAGGGGAGACACATACCTCAACTGGCTGTAAGAGGAATGGGAAATATAGTCTTTAACCTGGCAGCTCTGGGTCAGCTAAAAGTCTGCCATGCATAAGTGGAGAGGAATGGATACTGGGCGACCAGAAGTCATCTGCTACATCTCTTGTCGGCCATCCTAGAATCTCCGTGATGTTTCAGTGATAAGTGATGAATAGTGACTATGCCTTTAACAGAGACTTTGGGGGCCATGGAAGTTGACCTGGATGAAACTCATTTAAGCTGGACTCTTAGGATGTTTAGGGATTAGTAAGATAAAAGGTAGAGTGAAGGAGTGCTCAGGCAGAAGGTGGAGTGTGCAAAGATAAATGAGGGCAATTACGGCAACTCATGGAAAGTATCACTAAATCCTAGATTGGTGTCTGGTACCTAATTGTCCCTGGTACATAACAGACACTCAATACATATGTACTGGTGAATAAATGAATAATCCATTGAGTTCAAATACCAGCACCTCTATTCCCAACAAGCAGTTTTCCAGTCTCCAAATTCTTCTCGTGATAGAGAATTTCTATCAAAAATACTGGATATTTATTTATTCAGCCACCCAGCCAGCCAGTCAACTAGCATTTACTGAGTATCTGCTATTGTAAATCTTGGGACATAAAGCAATGAACCAAAAGAGAGCCTCTATTCAAATGGCAGTCTATGAGGGAGGGCAGAAAATGAAAATTAGTCAACCACAAAATAAAAAAACAACACTGCGACAAAAAATAGTAAAGGTTGCCATGAGAGCTTGACCCAGGATTTGATCTAGATAAGGATGCCCAAGAAGGCTTTTCTGAAGATATGATTAAAGGACACTGAAGGATACAGAGGGATTAGCTACTTAAAAAGGGGAAGGAAAACTGTGTGTGGTAAGTTCCTTTGTAGAGTGGAATCCTGGGGTCATAAACGAGAGTCAGAGAAGCCCAGTTTGGCTGAATTGAGGCTGGAGGAAATGGTTGAAAATAAATCAAATGCTGGATGACCACCCACTAGTGAGTTTGTTAAAGACTGTTGGGTCTTGCCAAATTTTGATGTGTTCTTTTCCCCCTCACATATGAATGAAGGTCATGTGAACAATTCTTACCAATAGCCTGTGAGCAGAGCATCCCTGCCAACTTAATTAACAGCGGTTGTGTCTTCTCCATACTCTTCCTCTCTTTCACCCATGCACCTGGAGGCAAAGGGCTCTGGCTTTGTGGGTAGCACGCCTGACGTAGGGGCTCTAAACCCCTCCTTGTAGGAAGCACTGATTTCACTGCCACCATAGGGATTAGAAGATCCTCTGGTCCCTTGTTGACTCATCCTCCTCTTGCGCCATCCACTCCTCTCCCTTTGGGGACGTTGCCCCAGCAGGGATTCCATTGCTTTGCAGTATCTTTGGCTTGGTCCTTGCTCCTAGCACCTCCTCCACCCAGGTACCAATGATGGTAAATGGTATTATAGACGATCCTATGAAAGTCCTCAGGACAGACTGTGATGGTGCTGCCCAGGTTTCAAGCTTAGCCCTCATCACCAACCTCACTCGGTCACGTTCAGCCAGTAACTTACCTATCCAGGTCTCAGTCACATCATCTGTAAAATATCGATCATAAACATACTTAGTTTTATGCGTGGTGTGAGGATTAAATGAGTTAATATATATATAAAGCCCCGAGCACAGTATCTGGCACATCGTAAGCTTTCAGTAAACATCAGCTATTAATCTTATTTTCCTTATTAGACATTGAAGAAGAACTAAAACAATAGTAACGAAACTAAAACAAACAAGAAAACACTTGCACTCATGGCTAAAGAGACTGTTCGTTTTCTGGTCCAATCAAGAGTTTTCTTTTTCTTTGACATGCAAGAGCCTAACCTTTTCTGGACCCATGTGAATCTGGATTGAAATGCCAGTTCCTTATTTTAGGAGCCTTGTGGTCATCTGCAGAGACTTGCCCATTCAGTTTATTTACTCATTGTATGTAACTGAGTTACCTTCTTCCATTTAATCTTCTAAAGGCCTGCCACTGGTTAATTATCAACCCTGGAATGTCCTTTCTATTTGCATGGCCCTGCCTCTCTGCTTTGTATCTTTTGCCCCCTCACATTCGTATGGTCCACGCTTTCATTGGAATGGGTTATATACTGCCCTGACTTTTTTGGGAAGAACAGATGCCCATTTGAGTTAGAGACACAAAGATGTGGTGACGCTAAATTTACAACGCTATGAAGCCATGCTTTCTCCCACTGTAACTCAAGGTGGTTATTTTCATGTTTGCAAATTGGAGTAAAACCCAATAGGAAGAGTGAGTAGGAAGCCCTTTTTCTGCCATGGAGGGCATGGGGGAAGGAGCAGGGCTAACTTCAGGAAAGAAACAACATTGGAGACATGCTTAGAATTTTCTCTGCAAGGGAGGGAAGTGCATTCTAGACCAAAGGTCGCTGGGATGCCCTGTGCCTCTCAGTAGCTGTGGCCTCCCTCTGGTTGCCTGGGTAATGTATTGAAGACACACACAAGTCTGGCCCTGCACCATCTAAGGAAACCTGATTGACCTCATGATATCCACTGGCGACAGGAAAGTAAGCCGTGTAATATTTCAAGCTGTCACAAAGGAAACCACTTTCACAAAAGTTTATAGGGGTTAAAGGCCCCTCCACATTGCAACAGCTGTCACTGTTCCCTCTCAGTTCAGCAGCACCCGCCTCCTCTGAAGATAACCATAGCAGCCCTACCCCCAGCTGGCTGTGTGGCCTGTCTCCATGGTAGAGGGCAGGCCAAACCTCCAATCAACCTCCCTCTCCTGGGGATTTCACCTAATGATGTCCTGAGAGACAAAAAATACTACAATAGTAGTAATATTTGGTCTCTGTTGAGTTCTTGTATCTCAGGCAGTTGTTATGTCTTTTATCTCTTACAACACACATCTGAATGTAATATTATTATCCCCTGTAGGGGAGAGGGCTTCCAGTGAAGTGATCTTCAAATACAACAAATATAATATATTCAAATAGACACATTCAATATGTACATGGAATAAATCACTCTGGACACCTGGCTTATGAGGAAAAGTTATTGAGAAACATTTCAAACATATTTCCCAAGTCCAGCCTGCGTGTCTCATCTCTGCCTGTTTTCCTGTCTGGATCCGTCCTTTTCAAATGTGCTCTCTGCAGAGTCCTCTGAGTTCCTTGAAGCCTCCTGCTACGACTGAAATCCTGACGGGGCCGAGGGAGACGGGTGGGAGAATGCCAGGGAAAAACCAGTGGTCCAGCAATTACAAAAGTGAGTAAGTCTGCAAAGACAGATGAAAACTGAAAGGCAAAATGCTCTGCCTACCATGTAAAGGAATTATTTTAGATCCTTTAGCGACCTGCTCACCACAAAGTAGAATGTCTTCTGAAGGCAACATAGTGCTCTATGGATCATGGTTTCCAGCTACCAAATTTGAACAGTACTGGGACTCTCAATCGCCTTCCACATGAATTCAGCTGATTTGCACTTATCTTGTACCTTTGGATAAAAACCGTTTTCAGCTAAGCCCTTATTCTATCACCTTTCAAACCATCTACCATCCTAGCTACCAGGTAGGATAAGCACTTGTAGGAGAGCCAAAACATAAATAATACTATGCAAATGCATATCTCAAAGAAATATATCTATTCAAAGTAGTATGTACTTATTTTACAATATTCTCTTCTTAGGATAAGAATGGAATATATTGAAGACTAGATGTACTTCCTTCAATTTCAAGAAACTATGACCAATCTCTAGCTAAACAAGCTGTCTTCCTTAATACAAAACAAAGCTCTCAACCTGAATATCACTACTTAGTTTATTTTCCAAGCTTCCTCCATTTGTTTCTTTTTTTTTCTCAGAAAGGTGAAATTTTATTCATTTTCTAAAAGTTTCCAATTTAGTTTTAAAAATTTTTATTTTATATTGGAGTACAGTTGATTTTACAGTGTTGTGTTAGTTTCAGATATACACAAAGTGATTCTGTTATACATATACATATATGTATTCTTTTTCAGATTCTTTTCCCATTTAGGTTATTACAGAATACTGAGTAGAGCTCCCTGTGCTATACACTAGGTCCTGTTGATTATCTATGTTATATATAATAGTGTGTATCTGTTAATCTCAAACTCCTGATTAATTCCTCTCCCCCTCTTTCCCCTTTGGGAACCATAAGTTTGTTTTCTAAGTCTGTGAGCCTGTTTCTGTTTTGTAAATAAGTTCATTTGTATCATTTTTTTTTAGATTCCACATGTAAGTGATATCATGTGATATTTGTCTTTGTCTGACTTTCTTCACTTAGTATGATCATCTCTAGGTCCATCCATGTTGCTGCAAATGGCATTATTTCCTTCTTTTTTATGGCTGAGGAATATTTCACTGTATATATATGTCTACATTTGTTTCTGAAAGTGTTGTGAACTTATTTTTCATAATTAGGCAGTATGTCTCATCAGCCGACCAGCATATCAATATGTCTTACTGTGTTATGTATGACCCTTATCAGCAAAATACATGTTACATGAGCAATCCTGTCCCCTTTCGTGTCTAAGAGAGCACTTCATGTACCTCTGATCTCCAAATTGCTATCTTTAGGAGTGGCAAAGACAGGCCCATTTCTCATCTAACCTGCTTCCTGGCATCCCAGCTAGACTCCCTTATATGTACTTATGTATCTTTTTGCCTCCCTTGTAAGTAAGACGTGACCAAAATATTGCATTCTCCCATCTGAACAGGAGTGCAGGCGACAGCACATCTTCCCGGCCGGCCATGCATGGTCCTCCATGCCCTTCCTCTTCTGTAGCCTGAGGCTGATGAAGCCGCCTGTCAGAGAGAGAAGGCTTCAACAACCTATTGATCAAGAACCTATTTTATAATAACTTTACATGGAGTATAATCTGTAAAAATATCAAATCACTCTGTTGTGCACCTGAAACTAATACAATACTGTCAATAAACTATACTTCAATAAAAATAAAAATACCTCTTTGGGACTTTACATGAGCCAAAAATGAATGCCTGCAGGTTAAGACATTGAAATGAAGGAGGTGATGGTGTTAGAATAGTATGTACTACATAAACAAATAACCCAGCCAACACCTGCCTTGGGCTCCAGACCTGGATTTCTAAATATCTCTTGTCTACTCATATCAAGCACAGCATATCGAGAAATGAAACAATTATTTTGGACTCCAAACTTATCTTTCTCATTTTTAATCACCACCCACTCTACTTACCAACCTAGGGATTTTGGCTCATCCTCTCTACCAGGGCTTCCACAGCTTTGGCACGAATACAATCATCCAGCAGACTTCTTATAACCCTGAAGTTCGCCCCCCCGCCGTACTTCCTCCATCCCACTGATTCTTATTGAGGAAGTCTGGGGTGGGGAGTGACCCCAGGTGATGCTGATGCTGCCACTGACCACACTTTGAGTAGCCCTGCAGTACACCATCTCCTCCAAACCATCTCCCCTTCCCCTTCCCCTTCCAATTTGCTCTGAGTGCTAAATAGCCTGCCCCCAATTTACCTCTTAAACCTGTCCTCTTTTCTTCCTTTTTCTCTTGGCCTATTTTTATCTTCTGTTATGTTTATTGACTTGGTAAGTGGTCTGCTTCCTTCAAACCCATTCTTCAGACAACTGTCAGAGTGGCTTTAAAACCCACCCAACCCACCAGCCAACCAACCAACCAAGACATTGTGTATTTTGGTTTTCCCATTTCAAAATACTTAATATATTGATTTGTAAACTTCTTCCTTCTTTAATTAGTGTAGTTTTCCTTACACAGGAGAACCCTTTCCTTAATAACATTTTGTGGATGAATGAGGCTCATCTCTGGCTGAACTCTGAGTGGGGACTGGGATCCTGGTACTCAGTCCCCTTCTTTCACCCACGTGGCAGTGTCTGATGGATGTGCTGGTAAAACCTATGGCTTCTCAGAGTTTGAAGATGACTTAATCAGATGGAGTCTCAATGTTCATAAAAAAGAGATACAAATCTGACAGCATGGCACTGATGAGTCATCATCTTCCAGCTCCAATTTAGGTGTTCAGTTTCATGTCTTGACTCTTTCTTTCCTTCTGTGGATGTGAGCTCATCCTGGAGCCACCTGGCTGCTCACAGTGAACTCTTATGCTACCAAGTGTGCACTTTCCTCTCCTTAGGATGCCCTGGGCACACACCACTGAGCCCAGCACTTGTACCCCATCACCAAGAAAGATCTCTCAGCTTCTCATCCCAGGACCCCCATCACCCCAAGATGGAGGTCTTCATTTTATCTTAATCTCTGTTTGCATCCCAGTCAAAATTACCATATGTTTATTCGAGGACTGAACTCTATGAAAGCAAGCCCATGTCCTTGTATACGTTTGTATATCATCATTTTTTAATATGGAATATGGACACATGTGTCAGTAATAAATGTTTGCTGTGCCCTAGAGCAAGATAGGATGGTTAGCCATCAAGATTATCCTCATAAATCTTGTAGGATATAATTTAGAATCATTACAAGAAATAATTTCCTACTATGACAAAGAAATTAAGTACTGTGCAATAGTGCCACCTGTAATTATTCTATGCTTTTTATTTATAATACAGTAAGTCCCCTACATATGAATGAGTTCTGTTCCAACAGCGTGTTCATAATTCCAACAAAATTAGCCTAGGTACCCAACTAACACAATCAGCTTTGTAATTACTGTACTGTAATAGGTTTATAATACTTTTCACACAAATAATATATAAAAACAAACACAAAAAATAAAGAAAACATTCTTAATCTTACAGTACAGTACCTTGAAAAGTACAGTAGTGCAGTACAACAGCTGGCATACTGGGGCTGGTAGCAGTACCAGCTACATCACTACTCCTTTTACACTTGCCTCTGGACATCCTGGGCTTGGAATAAAGATACTATACTACTGTACTCTATACATTACGGTGCAGTAAAGTACACAAAAGCACAACCACTTGTAGAGGATGCATGCACATGACAGTGTATGCCAGACCCGTGAACTAACTTACGTGATTGGCCATGCAAATGCACGTTTGCATCTTTGAAAGTTTGCAACTTGAAGGTTTGTATGTAGGGGACTTACTGTAAATGAGAGGAAAGATAACTTCATTGTATTAGTCATTTAAGGTCATTTGGCCATCCAACCCTTCTGATTGGAAATCTATGTCTTCAAAAGGACTCAGTTGCAATTTATTTTAGCCATCACAAGTGAGACATTATCCCCATCACAGTCGCAATGAATATGACTCCCATTCTACATATTCCTGGGGTGTAACAGAGTTATTATGCCAGAGTCACATGTAAATTTAATTCTCTTTCAATCTCATTGGACACCCCTGATTCCTCTGTGACCACCTCTAGCAGCAAATGGCTGATGAACTAAGAAATATTCTGTGCTGGAAGTAAGTATATTTCCCCCCTTAATTTGGGAAAACATGCCTTACTTCAATGCAAGAATTTTTAGTGTGTTGCCATTATATCTTAGCATGAATGGTAAATGACACAGACCTGATAAGTCGTTTCCAAGAAAGCTGGAAGTGAATTCAAAACAGGAGTAACCTCTTCCCCAATATATGTAAAATTGCTGCCATCCTGAAGTTCTGACTCCCACATGGATTATTAATTTCCAATAGCATGAGTGAGAGTTGCACATACCTATGAAGGAATAGGCTCCCCGAATACAGTTCAGTATTTATTGAGATTAAAATGTATCACGCTTTTATGTTTTTCTGCCTTGTTATGAATGTAAAAGCTGTTGTTAAATTATTTTCATACACTTCATATCACATTAAATGTATCATTTTAAACACATGGTATGACCTGCATTGTTTTCTTCAGGCTTCCAGATTTGTGGGAGCATTTATGCTGGTCATAACAAAGCACTTGGTACTCGAATAGTGTTTACGGTGCTTGGTAGTTTTGTCTCTTTAAATTTCGAATTGGTTGCCAGTCCCAAGCTGGTGCATTCTAAGCTATAACTTTCCATCAACTGATCCAAAGGCATTCTTTCTCCCTTTTGAAAATCATGGCTGATTAAAAGTCTAATGCAACAGCTGTTACTGATCATGTGATTGATATGTTTTTAAAGACAGATGTTGAGTATTAAAAGCAGAGCCCTGCAGATTTCTCCGCAGTCAATGAATATTTCTGAGTGGCTGCTGCTCTTTTCCCCACTTTTCCACGTGGCCTTTTCTTATTTTTTTCTTCTCTTGTCTTTTCCTTTTTTTCTTTTTATTTGTTGAACTGAAATAGTTCTAATCAAACAAGTTATTTAGAAGTATATCCAATACCCTCCATTCTCCAAAGCAAGTACTGGAATAAAATCCATCTTTGATGGTGAAGGGTTCTCTAAACTCTCAAGAAATCATGAAAATATCTTTAGATTCTGAGTAAGAACACAGATACAGTGAAATTCAGTCACCATGTACTCCTCCAGTTGGGGAGTTTCTAAATGGTCTAAATTGCCCTAGAACAGAGCATATGTTCATTAGAAAGCATATTTCTAAATAACTTCAGTTTTCATGGTTTCTTAACGTGTTTTTTCACAAATCAACTCTCACGTTAGGAAAATTTTAAAAAGACATCACAAAAAAATAGGTATCTATGTAATTATAATTGAATCACTTTGCTGTACACCTGAAACTACACAACATTGTAAATCAACTATACTTCAGTAAAAAATAAACTAAAATAGACTAAGACATCACACATGCATTATCTTAACTCTTTTTGAACATTTAAAATCATGTGCTCTCCTGGTTTTACACATCCCTTTGATAACTCCTATCCTGAAGTTTTTGTGCCTGAATTTATGACATGCAGGTGAATTTATATCATGATACGGATGGTATGCTAGAAAGTGATTTATCGGGCAGCATCTCCTAGAAGAAAGAAACTGTGCTATGAAAAAGAGAGACAATATTATTTATAGAGAATCACAGCACTTTAGAACTGCAAAGAGCTTTGGAAATCGCTTCAGAAAGAGAGTATTTAAAACACTTGATCTTGAATGTAAAAGCTTAGGAGTGAAACACAAGCCAGAGGGCCCACAGAAGGCTTCTAAGCCAGCACATTTACCGTGGTGTTTGGAACCTTCTAGGTTATTCCAGTTTGGGTGGTCTTATAGGATCCTGCCCACCTCTACTGGTTACCCAGCAAGAATGGAAAAGCCATTAGCAAAGCCCAAATGAAATCACCACGAAAGTTATAGGACTCAGTTTTGTGATAAATAGTATGCATTTAGGTAATAACTTTCACCCCTGAATTATCTGGGGAAAGTCTCAGTATTATTCCCATTCCACGTATAAAGAGCAATACATTTTTTATTCACAGAAAGCTCAATTTATCAAAGTGACTGAGTAACTTGAGCTTTCTGTGAATAAAAAATGTATTATTAAAAAGCAAGTTATCAATTTATCTCGGTCCTTAAAAAGCAACTTCTCAAAGGAAAAGCAAGGGTGGATCCATTCAGCTCAGGGGAGAGAAATCAGTACATCTTGCTTTTCCCTCATCAGCATTCCTGAGCTGTGTGTCATTTACATGGATTTCACATCTCTACTCATGTCATTACTATTATCCTCAGCATCAGAATCAGTTTTCGTTCAGTCTGCATGAATTTAGAGCAGTTTTCAAAAACTCTCACAACCTTTTTAAGTTCCCTGGTTTTGTCTTGACATGCGCCATATTTGGTCTGGGACTAATAACTTAGTGTGGCTTTCAAGTTATAAGCAGCCGTAACCGTCAACACCATTTTCACCCACGAATGTGGATTGAGTAGGATATTGCACCAGGCACGTTATCAAAGATGCTCAGAGTGGCATCTACCCAGGGCCCAAACTTTGCAAGAAACCATTTCCAACCTGATCAATGAGTATACTTTATTTTGAGCGTTGGTTAATACACATCAATTTCCTGGCACTTTCTAACGAGGCTGTGGCCCCTGAAATCATATTAGCTGGGAAATCAAGGGCATAAAAAGGCAATTTATATTTAAAAATCATACTAAAGTGCACAAACATTTGATTTTTCTGAAATTTTAAGTGAATTTAGTTAAATACAATCCTAAGCTGTGTAATACACTATGTTATTGTTCCTATTCAAAGGCTTCTTTGATTTTGTAAAAAAAAAAAAAAAAAAAAGAATAAACAGAAGCCCCAGGAGACCAGAAAAGGGAGGGCTCAGTCCCTGTGACCATAGCAGAGCCCAATAGGAAGGAGAAATACTGTTCTTTCCTGCAAGGACTCAGCCAATGAAAAGCCACGGCCTCTTTGTTTACACAGCCCTCTTGACTTCCTTTCTCCTCCGTAAAACGTTTTCCTTCCCTTGCCACGTGGGACTTGTATGTGGCTCACCATGCTTGCAGACCCTGAGTGCAATTCTCTGCTGAGATCCCAAACACACCCATCTTTGCTGAAGAAATATATGGCAGTCTATTGATTTTATGTCAACAATTTCAGTCGAGGAAGATTCCAAAATACCTCACGTCTGTACTGTATCTGATAATATTTTCCATCACCAGCAGAGAAGCCATAGAAATCTCCTCTTTCTAAGAAACGACTTTATTTACATGTGAATAGGTTTACCTCAATGCTTTAAAGAAAACTTTATGATTACTATTAAAACTAGTTTAATTCAGAATTTCTCAACCTCTGCTATATTGACATTTTGGGCTGGATACTTCTTTGCTATAGGGAGTTTACCTGCACGTAGTAGGACATTGAGCAGCATCCCTGACCTCTATCCACTAGATGCCAGGTACACTCTGTCAAGAGATAAACTGAGTCGTATTAAAAAGAATTTCAGGGGCTTCCCTGGTGGCACGGTGGTTGAGAGTCCGCCTGCCGATGCAGGGGATGCGGGTTCGTGCCCCGGTCCGGGAGGATCCCACATGCCGCGGAGCGACTGGGGCCGAGAGCCATGGCCACTGAGCCTGCGCGTCCGGAGAGAATTTCAGTTTATTTGAGCAAAAATTGATTTGCATCAAGTAGCATCCAATCTGGTAGAGAGGAAGGAGCTCCAAGTTGCTGTGTAAAATGAAATACTTTTATAAGCCAAAGGGACTGAGAACAAGGAAGTTCTACTAGGAAAAACATGAGGCTGGTTATTGCGAGGTTCCTTTCCTTTAGGGGATGCCAGAGGTTTATCAGGTGGATGAGCTCCCTAGTGCTGATCAGGTGATTCCTGATGGACAGGTTTAAGGTTCTATTGCCAAGAGAACCAAAACTGTAATGAAGTCTCGGTTTGCTGACATGGGGCTTGACATAAATGACACCACTTTGGGCCTGTTGTATAGTTTTTTTAATAATTTCCAAGTTGTGACATCAAAAAGTCTCCAGACATTGCTAAATGTCCCCTGTTACAGGTTCACCTCCTGGCTGAGAACTTCTAGCCTAACATGTAAATTTCTGTTTTCAGGGCTCATTGGTGGAATTGTCCCTTAAGATACTGCATTTTCATTGTCAGGGTCCTTCAAGATTGCTGGTCCAACAGCTGCATGGATTTCCATGGTGAAAGATATGACTTTAATTTCAGTCCCTATATCACTAATTCCAGGAAGCAATTGTTCCTGAGTTTCTCCACAGGCAGATTGTTTCTGAAAGAGTCACTGGCTGATTTTAGGTTATTATCAGACTTCAGCCTCAGAAATTTTTTTTGTTGGTTAAATTTTAGGGCTGAATCCTAAAGTAATATACAATAGCTTCCGGAAGTTAAGTTTTTTGTGATTTTTTTGTTTTGTTTTTTGAGCAGAGAAAGTTTTATTGCAGGGCCAAGCAAGGAGAACAGGCAGTTCACGCTCAAAAGACCTGAACTCTGATCTTTTGTGATTTAATGTATGCATATACTAAAAACCTTATAATCTGCAAATCTCAGTAAAGAACACCAAATTACAAAAGCTTGATAAACTTAAGGAAGTGTCATAAGAAGTAGACAGACTCATTTTTTCTAATAATAAATATTTATAATGTATTTGATTTTTATGTGGTTTTAGTTTTATTATTTTTTTCTTGAAATATATCACACCCAAAATCTCATCATTGCATTAAATAAAAAATTAATAAGGTCCAACTTTTTTCACGTTTCATCTCACTTTATGGCAAAATCCATAGTTTGCCAGAATGAAGCTTGTACACAAAGAGCTTTTTGCCTTATTGAAATTCTCCAACAGCAGATGCATGTAAGCCTCCAATAAAAAATAGCTCTTTTGAAAATTTAAATTCAAGCAGCTACTTCGCTGGAAGCCAGTGAATTCTGGACAAGATCTGAGAAATCTGGATGTTATTACTTAATGTAAAATTAATCTTATTTTTTCCATCTGTAAAATGGTAAAAATATCTGCTTTGAAAATGTTTATAGAAATAATGTGATTGCTGTGATATGTGAGGTATGCTTCCAGCTCTGCCAAAGAAAAGCACTAGTCATTGTGTTCCTTTTCTGTTTGTACACATCAAGAGAATATACCAAATAACTCTATAGACTGTTGAACTTACCTGCTTAATAAATGCCCTTTGATGGCTGTTAAGAATTTTAATCAGTTCAAAATGTCAACACGCCTGTGTTACCCTAAAGGTGGCATACTGTTAAAACATAGCCTTATATTTCTCATTTAATAACTTTAGACTGGGTGAAAAAGGCTTTCTTTCTTACTGTCTAGAACAACTATACTGAAACCAGGTATGGTTATATTCACAAAACAAACAATGCTTGATCTACTCACTTATGATTGTTGGCTGTTGCCCTGCTGCCTTTCTGATAGCTACATTCATTCCCAGTTTTGGAACAGTGCTCTCAGATTAATCATATTCAATTTGGAATATAGAAATGTAGCTCCAGAAAAGAAAAAATAAAAGGTGTCTTGGAGAGACTTTGGGTTTTGTGAGCAGATAGTGAAAAAATGGATGAGAAAAAGGCAAATACCAGGAAGATATGTTAAAATTTTATAATATATATAATATATAAATAAATATATATTTTACAAATTTATAAATTATATAAATTGATTGATTGATCTCATTCTTTTTTTATTGAAATGTAGATGATTTACAATATTGTGTGAGTTTCAGGTGTACAGCATAGTGATTTGGGGTTTTTTTGTAGATTATATTCCATTGTAGATTATTACAAGATAGTGGGTATAATTCCCTGTACTATACAGTAAATTCTTGTTGCTTTTCTATTTTATGTATAGTAGTTTGTATCTGTTAATCCCATACTCCTAATTTGTCCCTCCCCCTCTCTTTCTCCCCTTTGGCAACCATAAATTTCTTCTCTATATCTGTGAGCCTGTTTTTTACATACACTCATTTGTTTCATTTTTCAGATTTCACTAAGCATTATATTCTCTACGTCCATTCATGTTGCTGCAAATTGCAATATTTCATTCTTTTTTAATGACTTAAGTAATATTCCATTGTATCTATATCCATATCTATATCTATATCCATATATATACATGCCACATCTTCTTGATGGGCACTTGGTTTCCTTCCATGTCTTGGCTATTGTAAATAGTGCTGCATGTATATTAATGTTTTATTAATTAAATATATATATTTATACATTTTATATATTGTATTTAAAACCACACTCATGCTTACCGTGGTGCCCTGATGCATACAGTAGGAGCTTAGTGGATACTTGCACAACATCTGATATCTCTGTGTAGCTCTCTGCCTCTCTCACCACCCTACACTGTGGAGTCCTGCCTTGTGTGTGTACAAACCAGCTCTCAGCCAAGTTCCCTGCTTTCTGATATCTAGGCCCATGAATTCCACCTGCCTCATCAGCCCTGCTTTGAGCTCAGCCTCTGTCAGCAGAATGGACCACTGTTCTCCACTTGGTTTCTACCTCTTCACGCTGGAGTATGGAAAGTCCTGGGGTTTATTTTTTGTGTTTCCTGCTCTCAAGGATCATACCATCTGCCTTCTGTTGTCTGGTACCTTAAAGTGTTGTCTAGCATATATTATTCAGTTTTAAGATTATTTTCTGTGGCAAAAGTGAATGGGTGCTTGTGTCCAATTGTGGTACTCCATTGTGAATGGAAGAGGAAGTTGAAACACACATGCTGTTGGATGTTATGTCTGATATCATGGGTCACTACAATTCCTGTTTACTAGAAAATGTCAATGAGGATTTATCTAAAGAATCTACTTCCCTTTTTTTTTGGTAAGGACCTTACTCTCATCTCTTTTAAAAATCAGAGCCAAGTTGATGCTACAATATCTTGGCAAGTGACTAAGTGCTGTGTGTGTGCATATCTTTTCTTTGTTCTAATTCATTCAAGTTGATCTTTTCTTGTTTATTTAAAATGATAACTGAGCATGTCCTTTGAGCATAAAAATAACAAGGACAAAGCACACAAATAAATTCAAGAAAAGAAAGCTCTCATGAGAGGCCTGACTCTTCAAAAACAAAATACATAAACTCTACACAATGAATGGAAGCAGAATACACAGTTTCAATAAAACACTTCAAAGAGAATTCTGGTTTCTTCTTAAATTAACCTTCAGTCTGACATGTTCATAATGCCTGCAAAAGGCAACAGATTGGTATTAGAATGGTAAATTATATCAAAAGTTGTGTTTCAACATGGATATTATATTAATTAATTAATTAATTTAGTCACAAGTTCAGTTTAAAAATAAACTCACTTATCAGAGCAGGTGTAGCTTAAGGATAAATTCGGAAAGTTGCAGATCTATTTCAGATTTTAGGAAAGTAGATCCCACATTCAGACTGATGCAACTGAAAGGACTTCCCATGAAATGTAGCTCTTTTGGCAGTGAGTTGTTCTACCCAAGGATTAATAGTAGCCTTTGGAAAAAGATATAGGAAGGCTAGCAAGTTGCCTTTAGTAGTGCATATATCTTCATCTGTTTCCCAGAATTTGAGGTGGATTGAGTGAATTCATCCAGACTTGTATATCAGGGAATCTTGATGAGTTTAAGGACTTAATCCAGGGTCTTAGAACACAAAACTCACTGGTTCACAGTGTAATAAACATATTATTTTGGACTCAATAATTTAGTGTAGTTAGAAGCACAAAATAACTAAGTTAACTAAGTTCACCAGCTACAGAGAGACACTATAACCACTGGTTACATGAAAGAGAAATCTTCCAGAAAGTCAGAGCCATGGATGGCCAGATCTTAGGTGATCATGTAGTCAAGAATCTCAGGTTCAGAAGAGACTATTGCAGATCTCCTTTTTCAACAAAATGCTACTTCCTTGCTTGATGGTCTTCAGCCCACATATGAACCTCCCCATTGAGAGAGAACTTGTTATCACCTAACAATCCATTGAAGTTTTCAGAAATTTAGAAAAAGTGCCTTATGGTAGGCTACGTGGTTTAGGAGAAAAAGCATGGCCTTCAGAAATTACTGAATTTACTTTAAACTTTGTTACTTCCTACTTTTCTCACCTGTCAAATGGATTTAACAAGGTGTGCCTCTTAATGTTATTTGTCCTATTTTTGAGAAGATGAAATGAGAAAGTCTTATGACTTCTTCAAATGTAGGAGATAAATATTGTGATAAATAAATACTATTGTTATCTTTAATAAAATGTGAAGAAACTGAAGCCCAGAGAGGTTAAAAGAATTGCTCAGTGTCCCACAGGTAGAGAGAGGCAGGGCTTGTATTGCATTCAACCCCTGGCCCCCACCCCTTACTCTTGGTTGATGTTTAGAAGGTGCTTGGAGCATTCACAGGGGAAGTTCCCCACGTGGAGCAAGTCCTCTTGTTAATTTTTCTTTGAAAGAAGTTGGTCTCTGTCCTACTCAGACCCCTTCACACGTGGCTTACTGTGTGTGCAAAGTGGGACAAGCAGGACATTTCAGCATGTCCTCTCTGAGACCAAGGTCCTCATTAGCCAGAAGTTCATGCCCCCAATTGCTATACGGCATAGTGGTTAGTCTCAATGCTCTGGTGTTAAATGCCTGAGTTCAAGTCCAGGATGTCCTACTCACTGAGGATGGCCCCTTTGGAAAGTTACTTAACCTCCTTTTTTTCTGGTTTTAAATGGGGATGATGTGAATTCTCAACTCACAGCGTGGCTATATATTTCATGCGATTGGGAGCGGCTGGAACAGAGTAAGTACTTGATAAATGCTGGACATCCTTTCTATCTCCCTGCACCAAGAATAAAACAGGGAAGGGTTTTGTGAGGTGCTGTCCAAATGGTAAAACAGGAAGAAGACCTGCTGATAAGGTGTTCTTTATAATGAACGGTTCTTCCCACTTTTGTGCGACATTATATGACAACAGTGCCCATCTGCCTAGTGCCAAGAAGGTGCAAGCCACTAAGGATGCAGCTCATGAAAAGATCCAATTTTGTCCCCAAACACCTCTGGGATCAAGCCCCCCTGGTTAGTATCAATATATATTGTTTCCTGACTTCTGAGACTTAAATTAGCAGAGCTAAGAAACTTTCAGATACAAGCATAATTAATATATTAAACACACTTACATACACTGACAGATTCATGACTCTCGTGATTAACCATTTTCCCTAGAAAATGTGTTTTCTGACCGATACTGAAGACCCCGATGATGACATCCTATAGATGACCGTGGTGATTACAGCACATAGTGATTCATTAGCCACATTCGTTTTTAATATGTTATATTCATATTTTCATGTTCCTCCAGAAAGACGAAGGAATGATTTCTGATTCCAACCTGGACCACATGTCTCTAATAACAGCTCTTGCTGTGCCAATTTTCTTTCCTTTTTTGTTTTTTGGGTTTTTTTACGTAAAGATACATGGGTTGTTGAGTAGCTTCGATGTTCTAAGATTAAACTGATGAGATCAGGCAAGCCTGACTGCTTTGTTTTCTAGGAGTCAAACAGACTGCAAATTTACAGGGTATAAGTAGTTCAGTTAGACACGGAGGCACCACCAGGGAGACAGATGCTTATTAAGTTCATGGATTAATGCAGAGGCAGCATGTAGAACATGCCTTCAAGGTCTGAAGCTTCCAGCTGTATGATTTGGACACCGCAGTTGTGGTTGTTAGGACAGGCTGCTGGCCGACACAAATAGAGCCAGTTCTAGGGCAGTTAATAAAAACCCTGCTAATTACCTTTGGTTTTGTTTGCTTCTTGATGGTTTTCTGTATATAAATTAAAAAAAAATGTTCATCAGTGCTTTCAGACTAAGATCTGCATAATGAAAAAAATGATTTAAATGTGATTCAAAAGTAACAAGTGAGGTCTTGAAAGAATCACGGAGAAAGATGGTGAAAAGGTTACGGCCAGAGTTAGCTTTTCCCCTCATTCTTAGGTTGCTGATTGTAATAACCTTCTCTTTTATGTTGCATGGAGTTAACCTTAAAAAAAACACTCGAGACACAGGGTAAATTACTTTTCTAGGCAGTCTTTTCTTCCTTTCTCCTTTCTTCTCTTACTTCGTTTATAATTTTTCTATTATTTTTTCCTCCTCTATTTCTTTATTTTGACTTAGATTTTTTTCATCTTTATCCCCATGCCTTGTTTTGCTGAATATTTGCCCACCCAGGCCCCCTGCTACAAGGATAAAGCACATTCTGATGGAAGAGAAATGAAGAGAAACTAAAGAGATCTGGTTCTATGTGTGACCCTAACATGGGAGACTGGTATTATGGGCTGAATAGTGATCCCCAAATTCATATGCTGAAGTCCTCATCCCCCAATACCTCAAAATGTGACTGTGTTTGGATATAGAGCCTTTTAAGAGGTGAGTATATTTAAAATGAGGTTTTTGTAGGGTGGACCCTACTCCAATATAACTGGTGTCCTTTCTTTTATTTTTTTAATTCTTTATTGCATTTGTTACACTATTGCTTCTGCCTTGTTTTGGATTTTTGACCGTGAGGCATGTGGGATCTTAGCTCCCCAACCTGGGATCGAACCCACAACCCCTGCATTGGAAGGCAAAATCTTAACCACTGGACTGCCAGGGAAGTCCCTACTGTCCTTATAAGAAGAGAAGATGAGGACACAGGCACACACAGAAGAAAGACCATGTGAAGACAGAGGGAGAAGGCGGCCGTGCACAAGCTAGTGAGAGAGGATCAGAAGAAACCAACCCTGCCAACACCTTGATCTTGGATGTTTAGCCTTCAGAATTGAGAGAAAATAAATTTCTCTTGTTTAAGCCACCAGTCTGTGTACTTTGTTAAACAGCCCTACCAAACTAATACAACTGGTTGAATATATTCCCATTCCTTCACAAGACTCAGAATATATCCCCATTCTTGCCAGGATAAATTAACATCATTCTATTCTTCGGTCAGTCAATAATTAGTTACCAAGATACATCTCATCACAATGACCAAGACAGGAAGAGATTTCTACCCTCGTGGAACTTACCAAAATGTCACAAGCAAAAGTGCTTGGTAAATAAACTTGTTAAATACATTTACTGGATTATTGGAAATATTTTTATTTTCAAGAGCAATGATGGAAAGGCCTGCATTAACAGAGGGGTCAAATTCCAAAGCTCAAGACTTTTTACATGTATTCATCCCCATGGTAATAGTTAACGTTTATCAAGCACGTACTGTGTCGAGTGCTTTATTAGCAATAGTTTGTTTTATTTCCATTATGACACAAATAGCTAGACGCTTGTATTTTCCTCATTATACAAATAGGAGAGCTGGGACTCAGGCATTTAAATAACTGGCCCAAGATCGTGCAGCTGAAAATAGCAGCAAGTGACAAATCAGTATGTGGAAGTTGAAAGTAAAATCACAACACAATAAAGTCGGCATGTAATAGAGTTGTTAGAAATAACAGCTGGAAAGGTTTGACTGGAAGAAGTCTTCCAATGAGTCAGGCTCTGACCTTGGCCTCATGCACAGCCTCCTTCAAACACCAAAAACATGGTAAATGGAAAGAAGATGAGCAAATTAGGAAAAGGGGGAGATATATTTTGTCTGCTGATAATTTTTTTTTAATATATCTGCAGGAGGGGCTGATGTGTAAAGAGGATGAAAAATGAAGCAGGAAAGAAATGATAGTGATATAATCATATAATCAGCAGAAAGTTTGGTGAAATGGGGCATGTACACCCCAAGAAGTCTTCTTAATTGGGCTTTTTAAATACCAGGTGACAGAAAGGAAGGAGCAAAACTATCTAATGGTGGTCTCCAATCCTGACTTGTCTAGAGAATTGCTCTGTAGAAATGGTTAATTTCTGATTGGTCCCAATTTTTATTTGCCTAATTAAAGGGTATTATAGTTTAATATGGATTAAATAGATTTAGACTTTGTATATATAAATAAAACAATATTAAAGAGCCCTACTAAGAATGTTTTCTGGCATGCATGTGAGTGTGTTTATGTAAAAGTTTCTTCCTGCATAAAACAAAACAAAACAACAAACTGAAAAGCCATTATTGGTTGGATTTTAATATGTAGAAAAACTAAGTTTATTTTCCTTTAGGCCAATTTTTTTCTTGTTATTCAACTAAATAACGTAAGTTGTAGAAAGCCCTGAATTATTTTAATCTTTTAAGTATTATAGGTGTGATATCCATGCCCAAGAAACTTAAACGTTGAAAAACAATAAAATAATGACATGCAAAAAAAGTTACACATTCTCCCATCTGCAGAAGTATTAGCCTTCCTATGGCAGCTGATTTATTATTGTTTTGTAGGAAAGCAAGTTCCTGCACGTTTATTGAACAAATATAGAGCTTTATAAACATTTTAAAAGCTATGAATGGACATCATCAGAAAATCTACAAACAACAAATGCTGGAGAGGGTGTGGAGAAAAGGGAACCCTCTTGCACTGTTGGTGGGAATGTAAATTGATACAGCCACTATGGAGAACAGTATAGAGGTTCCTTAAAAAACTAAAAATAGAACTACCGTATGACCCAGCAATCCCACTATTGGGCATCTACCCAGAGAAAACCATAATTCAAAAAGACACATGCACCCCATTTTTCATTGCAGGGCTATTTACAATAGCCAGGTCATGGAAGCAACCTAAATGCCCATCGACAGATGAATGGGTAAAGAAGATGTGGTACATCTATACAATGGAATATTATTCAGACATAAAAAGGAACGAAACTGAGTCATTTGTAGAGACATGGATGGATATAGAGACTGTCATACAGAGTGAAATAAGGCAGAAAGAGAAAAACAAATATCGTATATTAAGGCATATATGTGGAACCTAGAAAAATGGTATAGATGAACCAGTTTTCAGGGCAGAAATAGAGACACAGATGTAGAGAACAAACATATGGACACCAAGGAGGGAAAGTGGGGGGGTGGTGGTGGTGTGATGAATTGGGAGATTGGGATTGACATATATACACTAATATGTATAAAATGGATGACTAATAAGAACCTGCTGTATAAAATAAAATAAAATTTTGAAAAAAGCTATGAAACTCTGACTTTTAAAAATTGTAGACATAATCCAAATAGGAAACATAAATAAGACTGAATGAAATGAGGATCAGGCTTGGCAGGGTGTTGAACACTTAAGGACAATCCAGTGAACAGAATGTGGTTGTTTTGCTGCTTTGATTAGTGTATAAATAAGCCAGAGTTTGTAAGATAGCTGTACTAGAAAGACATTTAATACTACTTTCTTTATTCTGTATAAAGAAACCCAATCTGTAATGATGGTTACATAGGCCATGATTCAACTTTTATCTAGTATGTCAGCAGTCATAGGTTCTTACTTTCCTGTAGGACCACCACATTTTGTTCAGTTTTCATACAAACGTGCCTGTAGTTGATTGCATTTTTGTCCCTAATTGTTTGTTTCTCTCCTTGTAAGATGATCATACTTCTTTCTCCATTGAATTCAGACTTGGCTGTGTACTTTGCTTTGGCCAATAAAATGGGAGTGGCAGCGAAGTGTGATTCTTCTCAGTGCTAGTTTTAAGGGCCCTTGTGTGGTTTTACCATTGCTCTTTGCTTTTGACTTAAGAATGGCCCATCATTGGGAGACGCTGTTCCTTAAGCCTGGGCCCAGGAATGAAGAAAATTGGAAACGGAGCCAAAAGCAATCCATGCTGGAGATGTCATTTAAATTTAAAACAAGTTTTGTTGTTGTTGTTGTTGTATGCCACTGATACTTTGGGGGATGCTTATTACTGCAGCATAATCTAGCTTAAGCTGATTGATACAGCATCCTAAATAAAGTTTCTTATTTGGCCAAAATACAGTTGAGATACTAAAATGAGTCACGTGGTCTAAAGTCCAGTGTCTTCCCTGTTTCTCCTTTTTCCCTTCTCTCTGTTCCTCTCAATTTCTTTCTGTGAACAGCTCTGGAGTGATAACCACTGTATTGCTACATTTATAATCCCCGAGCATATCTAAATTAAAAAGGTGTCCCCACACATACAAAATAAATCATGAAAACATGATTAGAGGTAATCTAATCCAATGTTCTCATTGCATATAGGCCTGTAATTTGAAGTCCAGAGACACACATTGTGTTGTCCAAATTCATGCAGTGAGAGAGTGACAAAGTGAACTAGAAAGCTAATATCAAGGCTCCTGGTCCAGGGCCATTTCCATGAGAGGCTTAAGAATCCCCAAGGAATTTCAAGATGCTACAAGGAGATCTGACACAATATTCTTTTCTTTTCAACATTTGGAAAATGACTCATATACATAACAGACAGCAGGAAGACAAGAATGAGGCATTTGGGGAACAAAAAGATAACTTCTCAGTCTGTTTCTAAGAACTGAGAGGAAACACGGAAAAGGCAGGAATGCATGCACTATTGGCCACTTACCCTTGTTGGATCAAACAGTAGGGTTTCATCAGAACAAGCCAAGTGGAGCCCATGAACATAGGAATCTCCCCATACAGTTATTTTTCCATCACAAAAGAAAAAGAGGCAGCACAAATGCACAGCAAAGGGCCATATCCTAGTTTCACTGCAGTTGGGAAAACTAAACCTCTCCCTTTGATTGTTACAATAAATGTGTTGGTACCATTATTTTTCAACCTTTCTCAGCCATAATTTTTCCTCTAGACTCAGGAAATAACCTCCTCACCACACCACCTCTTTTTGTTTTGTTTTGTTTTTGTTGGGATAACATTGCTTTACAATGTTGTGTTAGTTTCTGCTGTACAACGAAGTGAATGAGCTATATGTATACATATATCCCCTCCCTCTTGGGTCTCCCTCCCAGTCTTTCTCCATCCCACCCATCTCGGTCATCACAGAGCACTGAGCTGAGCTCCCTGTGCTATACAGCAGGTTCCCACTAGCTATCTATTTTACACATGGTAGTGCACATACCACATTTTGACCCCTTCCAATACATTCCCAATCCACAGACTCATCTTTTGCAAACACAGGTCCCATTATGTCGACCTTCTATTAAACCATCAATCTTTCCCTAGCCATTGGGGCCAAGTCCTACAAGCAGTCTCCAAGCACCTCTTTCTCTACACACATCTCTATCTTCCTGTCTCTCCTAAGCTCCAGCTGTACTGGATTCCTCTAGGATCTTAAAACAGGCTCTCCCACTCCCGGGCTTCCGAACATTATTTTCTTTGGCTGGGACATTTCTTCCTTTGACCTCGCCTTATTTGTCCTTCAGATCTCAATTTCCTCTAGGTATCTCTGGCCAAATGCTTCACCCAACAGAACCGTATGCTCTTCCGTAGCATTTATTACACACCCATAAGCATTTGTTTAATCGTGTGGAAAGGGAGGTATCCATCCTTTCCATGGATGGGTCTCCAGCAGCTCACAGAATGCCTGGAAGGTAATAAGTCACTTAAAATTGTATTTGGTGCGTTACGATTGTCTGAAATTGTCACCAACTTCCTCAGGTTTCATTATAAATATCTTTTCAGGAAGGCTTTGTAAAAAGATGATTAGATGAGGGTATGGCAAGGGTGGGAAGGAAAAATAGAGGGCCAGGGGATTTGTGGTAATAAGGGTCTAGAGAAAGAACATGACAAAGTCCAGTGAAAGATGTACTCGGGATAAGTAAACCTCGAAGAAAGAGGAGAAAATTCAGGAAAGGGATATTGACCCAGCAAGAGGGGGTGACAGGAGGAATCTAAAGAACAAGAAAAACCCTTGACAGACAGAGTTAATTGATTTGAGTGGCTCTTGCTTTCCTCTAAGAAATCTGACCAATATTCAGAAATGAGTCTACAATGAAATTCAGTGTTTCAGGCCACTCAGTAGAGTTTCCAGGGGTTTATGTGTCTCTTATTTCCCCACATCCCAGGCTGGAAAAACACAGTCAGAGAAGTACAGGCTGCTCTATAGTTCACCGGGCACAAAATGCCTGACAGCTCTTTCGGGAGCTCCATATCAACAAGGAAAGAAAGCCAGCTTGTCAGATATGATCATCTCTCGCTCATTCAGCACTGTGGCTATCTGGCCCTGGGATATCCCGTGGGGTACCACACATCTAGACCGAGGATTTAAGGCTCCACCATGTTGTGACAAGATTCCCACGTTTTAACTTTGTGATCTCAATTCTTTCATTAGAGGAGATGTCTCTAGACCACATTGGAAGATAGAAAATCGTGCTATCATGTTTTAACTTTGTGATCTCAAATCTTTCATTAGAGGGGATGTCTCTAGACCGCATTGGAAGATAGAAAATCCTGCTATCTGGAATCTGTACACAGAAAATGTCTAAGAGCTGCCAAAATCTATCTTAGGCAATAGAATATTATCTTGTGTGTGAAAAGAAAGTATACTTAAATGGGAATGCACATTTATTATACACATGTTATATAACTGGTCCTGTGCTGAGCACTTTCCTATTTACAGGGAAAGTACCAAACACTACTTTTGTCCAATGCTAAGGACATACCTTTGACTAGATTCTGATTCCATTTTTAACTCAATACTGGATATTTAAAACAATCTTGAAAAAGAACAAAATGGGTAGACTCATACTCCCGATTTCAAAACTTACTACAAAGCAACAGCAATCAAGATGGTGTAGCACTGACATAAAGTTAGACATGTAGATCGATGGAAATTACAAGGCCATCCCAGATTTACGTGGTTTTTGGTGGGAGTTACTGCAAAATTGCATTGTAGAGGGCCTGAATAGAGGGCAGGGTGAAGAAATGTGGGCATTTTATCACCAGTATGCAATAGTCTATATCTTCTGCCATAGCCATTCATATTCCTTCCACTTGCAAAATTTCTTCACCTCCTTACATAGCCTCAAAGTGTTATCCAATTACAGCCTGAGGATCAAAATTCAGTATCTTGGGTTCTACATCAGGTCCTGATGTGTCTCCTCTCGATTCAGAGATTTAAGGACCAAAAAGACAAGATATCTGTTTCACATCCCCCAAACATACAAGGGTGGAAAAGGAGTATGGTTCACTTAATAATCATTCTCATTTGAAAAGGTAAGAAATGAGACATAGCAGTCATTGTTCCATAGCCTTTCAAAATCCTGTTGAACAAATATTCCCAGATTCCCTGCTCTGGCAGTGGGGAGTATTTCCACTGGAAAATATGACCTTCGAGGAACTTTCCCAGTTCTTTATTGCCTTTTTGATTTTCAAATAATTTCATTTTTAGTCTTGCAGCACTTTTGCTTACATAACTCCTTTAAGAACTTTTTAAGTTTTCTGTGAATCTGATTCCATTCAGTTCTAACAGTGAAGACTATACCTACAATTCAAGAGACAAGCCTTTCTCTAGATTTAATTACAGCTATTTAAGGCATATCAAGTTCTTGTGGGATTTCTAGAATCCTTTAAGATTTCGAGAAGTTCTTTTTTTTTCTAGCGGTTAGAAGGTCCTCTGTGAATGGGAATGCATCATAGCACAGAGCATAGAAGCATCATAAAAGATTGTATAAGCACCCACTTTACTTGATCTCCTCCTCAAGCTGTATTTTACAAACTGTTTTGCTGGCTAGAGAGGCTAGGGATAAAAAAAATAGTTTTATTCTCTAACCCGACAAGGCTTTTCTCTTTGATATTTCCTCTAAATTCTTCTTACAAATTGCTCAGTTCTTTCTTTAGCCCATCTATTTCTATATCTTATCATGCAAAGCTAGAAGCAACTTGCTGACACATTCAATATTCTAACTGAAGGTCTTCTTAACCTAATCCAAAAGTTCACTAGGTCCTTCATTTTCAATTTCCAAGTGAACACAGTATTTTTCTGCTACTACGTAGCCTGAGTCTCCTCTTCTCCAGCCTTAATACATTTTTTTAAATCATTTTTTACAGCCTTTGCTAACAATTTTCTTGCCATTCTGTCAGCTTCTTCCTGCCACCTGGTTCTAAAGCCAATTCCATATATTTTAAGGTTTTTTTATGATATTATTCCTTCTAGGTATCAATTTCTGTATAAATTATTTATTGACACAATAAGCTACAATAATATCCCAAGTTTAATGCCCTAAGTAGCAAGCACGTATTTAATTCAGAAGTCATTTCTCTGGGCTGGTCTTGTCTGATAACCGACTCATAGGTCTACAACCAACGGGCTGGTCACCACCTCCCCAGAGGTGGTGTTTATGCCAGATGCATGGATATCATTCTGCTCCTGTCCCTTCCACATCCAACCTCTAAATCCTCTAACTTGTCAACCTCTCTTGCTCTCTAGAGCCTTAATCCCACCTTTCACCTTTTCTTTTATATTCTCTATATTCTGTGTTATGGTTCCATAAAAGATTATGTATCATAGATGTGATATAATTTTGTAACTTTCTCCTCATTATAAAATATTTTAAAAAGCAAAGCACACATTATGCTTTTAATTCATCCTTGCAAAGATGTACACAGGCTCCTGTACATGACCTCTAGCACGGATTATAGTAATACTTACCCGTTCACAATTCTCATACTGAGTTTTGATTTCTACAAATTCATTCTCCCTTAGATAGTCATTTTTGGTTGTTTGTTTAAATGGAAATCTAATTTCACCACTTCTCTATATAATAGCCTCTGATTGCTTCTGGGATAAAACCTAAAATGCTCTCACTCCCCAACTCTGCTCCCCATGTTTTCAGGGATCACCTCTCAAACACTGCTCACATTGAAATCCTTGCTTTAGGGACTTTCTCTGGGCAAACTTAACTGTGACATGTTCTGAATAAGCTTTGAAAGCAAATGATGAATGGATAAGTGTGAAAATGAATCATTAACCACAGCTGAGTAAAGTAAATATCAGCTTATGATGGAGTCAAAAACAAATATAGATTTGTATCCAAAAAATAATATTTTATTAAGAAATGTAAGGATTCAGTTTTTGAAGTTTGACATTATTGGGGAAGATAATTTCTCAACAGTGTGCTAATAGATTGTTCCTCTTGTTCGTGAAACTAAAAAGATGCTCATTTCAACTGAACTTGGTAAGTTCAGTTAGGAACTGAACTAGGAACTGAACAGTTAGGAACTAAATTAGGAAGTACCTAATTTATCTTTAATGTTTTTACCATTACTTTATATTCTCTATATCCTGTATTACATTTCAGTAAAGATTATTTATCATAGAATGTTATGTCATTTTGGAAATGTTTTTTCTCCTTATGAAGTTTTGTAATCACAAAACATGCATTCTGCTTTCACTTCATCCTCATGAGATATATACAGTTCCCAAATAGTATTTTCTTTCTTTAAAAGAGTCAGGGCCTGAATTGATTTTTTAAAAAATTAGACAGGGTTCTTGAAAGCTTTTTGCTTTATTTTGCTTTATATTGTGAATGCTATTACACCTAGCAATTCTACCATATTTAGAATCGACTATAATCTGCTTTCTATAATTCTGCTTTGCATCATTATTTTAAAATTTTTCCATTTTTGGCTTAAAGGATATAATTCTTTTTTTAAAAGTTACTATCAAGTGTCCTAAGATTTGTATTAACTGTCTCTATTTATTAAATAGACCAAAAGTTCTTAAATGCTTTTGCACAAAAAATTAATAAGTTTAACCATCATTATTAATGTTTATATCATTTTACTAATCAGAATAAGTACATATTTACAGTTCTATTGATCAATAGAATTTCAATATATAAAATGCATAAAAATATTTTTTCATTCAAAATTCTCTATAGGTCTCTATTTGAAGGAGAGTATCTGGATATTAATAACACATCTTAAGGCGCGCCTCGCAGTGTGACTAAGGTGGAGATGCCTGTCAGGTGTCGGGCAGCATTTGTGTTCTCACAGAGGTCTGTGTGACCCCTGACCACTGGCAAGCACAGCCCTGACTCAAATAACAGTCCTCTGATTAAGTCCTTCAAAAGCCCAGGCTGAAGCTGAATGGGAGATTTGAGCCCAAATCTCTCTTTTTAACATGTTCTCTAATTTTGCCTCACAGCGACCCTTGAGAAGGGTATTATTCCTGTTTCACAGGTGAGAAAACTAAAATTTAAAGATACTGGATCATCTAATGAAAGCTGCTGACCTGACAAGAGGTGAGGCCAGGCCTCAGATGTAGATATGTTAGATTTTAAAACTGAACTTCTTATATATTAAGAGATCATCGTCTTGTGAGAAGGAAAAATAGAAGATGACAAAGAGTTATAATACAGACTGGAGAGTAAGGAGAGCCATAATAGTTTCAAGGTTGTATCTCTCTTCACAGTGAAGTGGGTGGCCTCAACCTTCCCTCATTCTTTCTTCCAAAATTCCTTCTGGGTTCTCCTGTCCTTATTAACTCAGAGCACAGACTCTGCCTTGGCAGATTCTTTATCTATTTATTTATCTATCTATCTATCTATTATCTATCATCTGTCTATCTCTATCATCTATCATTTATTATCTATCATCTGTCATTTATCATCCATTTATCTATCTCTGTCATTTTTCATCTATTTATCTATTATCTATCTATTACCTATCATTTGTCTATCTCTATCATTTATTACCTATCTATCAGCTGTCATTTATCAACCATCTATTTATCTATCTCTGTCATTTTTCATCTATCTATTTACCTATTATCTATCATTTATCTATCATTTATCACCTATCATTTATCTATCTCTATCATCTATCTGTTATCTATCTCTATCACCTATCATTCATCATCTATCGGTCGATCTATCAATCTATCATCTATGTATCCACAACATACACAGACTTAATTCAGTGCCTACTCCAGCTGTTCCCGTACATGAAAACCACACAGAAAGCTCTTCTATGTCAAATCCAAGCACATCTCTGCTCTTTTCAGGTCTAGGTATCCTCTAAGTGGAGGACTGAACCAAGCCTGGTCCTGCTGCCTGGGGGAATGTGTTTGTTTATCTTAACACATCTAATAGGAGTCTAATAGAAGTATAGAAAGTAGGGCAACCAGCTGATTAATACTCCTAGAACATTTGAAATTAATCCAGAGACCAGAAAGATGGTCTCCACATGTTTTCAATTTCAATTTTCTGTTCTGCCTAATCATTTTATCATGAGGTTAAAATCATCATAATAAGTCTTAATTCATTTTATTACAGTTCTGGCATTATGCCTATGCAAAATGGTGACTTCTTTCAGTAAATAACATATGCTGAGAGGATTAACTTTATTAATGGTTCACAGAGATCTGTAGTAGAAAAATATGTATTTTTTCAGATATATTAAACACTATTTCCACTGATACCTTCTTTATAAGTCTGATAGGCATGTCAGAACTAATAAATTGCTTCTCTTCACTTCCATTAAGAGTGAAAAGAAAGGTTAATGAGTTAAATAGACAAGAGAGAAAGTAGGAATATTTAGCTAATATGTTACATTTGATAAGTAATTTTCAAAATGCTGGTAAAGGATTCACCCAGATTGTCACAAGTGCGTTGACACATGGGCTGAGTCCTGAGAGGAGACTTGAACATGTGTTTACTCTAATGCCAGAACATTTTGGGAAATCAGCAAAAGGCTGAAAATAAGGATTTGGGCTACAGGTGAAGAAAAACAAAAGGTGGATAAGATATTTGGAAATTGCTTTTTTTTTTTTTAACAAAGTATGACTAAAAGGCATGTGTTAGTGTTTCGTGTTCTTGTGAATTTCTTCAACAAAAGGGAATTTGTTGAAGATTCAAACTCTCGTATATGGTGAGAATAAATGACTTCCGGTTATTATGCATAGGGACATACCTAGAACAGAAAGCTTTCCTTGGGAGGTTTGGGGTGGTAGTGGGTGTTGTCTAATCATCACTTAAAAACTTGTCAAAATGATGTCTTGCTGATTTATTTTTTCTTTATAATTGACCTCATGTTATTTGAGAAGGCCCCATATTTTAGTTGTTTATTTATTTTGCCTTTTTAAAAATTGAAGTATAGTTGATTTACAATGCTGTGTTAGTTTCAGGTGTACAGCAAAGTGATATATATATATTTTTTTTTCAGATTCTTTTCCCTTATAGGTTATCACAAAATATTGAGTAGAGTTCCCTGTGCTATACAGTAGGCCCTTGTTGGTTACCTATTTTATATATAGTAGTGTGTTTGTGTTCATCCCAAGCTCCTAATTTATCTCTCCCCCCTTATTTATACATATTAGTGTAAAAATGGAGAGAATTAACCTCCTATGCAAGTCAAAAAGTTAAAAGTTTAAGATAAATAGAAAATTAAAATTTTGCCTGCAGACGTTCATGAATTCTAATCACGAATAGTACAGTTTTCCAGAACCATAGTAGTTAATGGTACTTTTAGGACCGGTTTTGCAAAGTGAAGTCTCCAGTTTATGGAATATTTTACTGTGGGTCCTCTTTCAAAGAGGGGAGTGAGGTGGGACCCCCTTGGACCATAGTTGTTCCTCTGATCCTGCTGGGTCTTCTCAGTTGCTATAGATGCAAATCAGAACTAGAAGTTATCCTTTGGTGCTTAACCATCACCCTTTTCCATCAAGGTGCTCCTGAACAGATTGCCCACATCATATACTCTTCCCATTAGGTATTACATTCCTTGGTTTTGAACTGGTATCATTGTTTTCAATCCTACTCTGCTTCTTGTGAGGGCAATTTTTTAAATCTTCCCAAATGCAAATCCAATTAAGTCATTCCCCATGATTCCTTATTGTTCAAATTCCTTAAAAAGGCAGATAAATTTATTTGGGGATATGGGCACCTGTATCACCTAAGCTCCCCTCCTGCACACAGGCATCTCTTTCTCACATGTATCTTCATTTCATCCAGGTCGCCTCATGATTCTCCTTCCAGCCTTCATGCTTTAGTGTTTATTCACTTCATATTTAGTGTTCCCTTAAATGGGAATACGTAACCTCCCTGATCTTTCCACTGAACTCAAAATTCAAACCAAACATAAACCCTATATTACTGAAAAGTTTCCTATTGTTGTAACAAATTTCTCCCAAAACAATATCATAAAACAACACAAGTGTATTACTTTACGATTCTGGAGGTCAGAAGGCCACAGTACATCTTACTGGGCGAAAATCAAGGTGTCAACAGGCTCCACTTCTCCTGAAGGCCCCGGGGGACAATCTGTTTCCTTGATTTTCCCAGCTTCTAGAGGTTACCTGCATTCTTTGGCTCATTGAATGGATGAATTCCTTTCTCCATGTTCAAAGTCAGTAGCAAGGCATCTTCAGTGCTGCTGACCTCCTCCTTTTTCTTATAGGGACCCATGGGATTCCATTGGGTCCACCTGGATAATCATCTCATGTCAACGTCCTTAATATAATCACATCTGCAGAGACCCTTTTGCCATGTAAAGTAAGGTATTCATGGGCTGCAGGAATTAAGATGTAGACATCTTTGAGAAGGGACATTATTCTGTTTACCTTAACCCCTCAAGCAAGTCTTCCTCTACCTCTCACACTTCTGACTCCATTTATTTTAATTAGAAAGTTAGCGTATTGCACTAGGTATAGAGGCAAAACAAAAATACCTGCTGCAATTCCATGAAGGTGACAATCAATAATGATGACCAGTGTTTTCCACTTCATTGTGTTTGTGTTCTCAGTCTTCATCATCAAATACCCCCCAGAAGAAACTTCTAGTTTTATAATTTGATGCACCTTGAGCTATGTCTCACATCTATTGTATATGAAAAATAGGTCTTTTGTAAGATCATTTTAATTGAAATGATGACAAGAGACTCAATCTGTTGATTATAAAGTTTAGTATTATTTCAAAACTTTGAGGGTAAGAGCTATTTGTTACTAAGGTGAGATTTCAAAAGAGATGGGAAAATATTAACGGCTTACCATACCATGATAAAATTAAGGCATCCTCTGAAGTTTTTCTGTCTCTTAAGGAAGTGAGGTGTACCTCCGATTAAAGGATGGGTTCTGGATTAGCACATTGAACAAGGGCTGAACTGAGAGATGGCAGAGTTCAGAGGGATGGCTGGGACCCCCAACAAAGTCTCCACTGCCAAAGGTCCAGCCAGCCTTTGTTCTTATCAAACATCGGATGTGAATCCAGGCTCCTGGACTGACTTTCTCAAATAAACTCTCTTCATTTCACTTCAATGTAATAAAAAGGACTTTTTCTTTTCCTTTTTTTTTTTTTTTACCATTTCTCTACCTTATCCTATTTAAAATCAATAAAAACAAATATAAATTGCTCTGCTTTAATCCAAATAGCCATTATAGTGATAGTTTTGTGTATGTGTGTTTTTAAGAATAGAAGGCATTTTTAAAAGGTATTTCTTTTGTAATGGGAAACCACATTTGTGAATGTCTTTGGGAATTGCTCACAGATGACAGGGCTTACTTTGTGTTGTGTTTTTGTACAGATGGTGGGTCTGTGCATGGGGGAAAGACTCATTTACTGTTAGGGTCCACTTTTGTCTACAGACAAAATTGGGTATGGCCTTATATAACAGAAATCCAAATATTGAGTTTAATAAAAATTGAAATTCATTCATTTCCTTATTTGTATATTAATTATTTCACTTATTTATTCATTCATTTTGTGATAAGAAGAAATTGAAAGATAGGTGATTCAAGGCTGGCGCAGGGGCTCAACTGTATCCTGGCTGAAGACCCCTGGATTTTCTGAACCGTTCCCTCATGTCTGTTACACCTCCAGTCATCCTGTCAGCATTTCAGACAGATAGAAGGAGAAAGCACAGGTGCTAGTTGGTTCTCTTTTAAAAGGTTTCTTGATAAATTCCACCCCAATTCTTCTGCTCACATCTTATTGGGGAGAATACAATGGTTTCCAAGCTCAAAGGGAAGTGAGGACAGTTGAACAGTTGTGGATTTTTTGTTTTTGTTATTGTTTGTGTTTGGTCGTGTGTTTGTATATATATATATATGAATAGTTTTTTTAAAGCTAAGTATATTGACCTACAACTTCTAGGCTCTACAGGAGAATGTAGCAGTCTCTCAAACTAGCCATCTGCCAAAATTGTTCTCCTCTCAAGTATTTTAACTTTAAATTTTGACACTGAATCTTAATGTAAAGGTAAAATATACAGTTGAAGATAACTCTGGAATGATATTGCTTGTAAAGATTTGTTCTAGGCTTCCTTGGTAGGCTTGGTTTCTCCTATGATCTTTAGTCAGTGAGAGAAGGAATTATGAATGATGATTTTGAGGAGAAAGGAACTCTTCTGTAGTTAGTAAATTGGGGTCTTGCTTTTATAATCTACTCTGTGTTTGCTTGAGAGGCTTCTAGAAGCCTTTAACAACAAAGAGAAAAGGTCCCACACTTTGTTTTTTCCTGGTACTGTTTTAAAGGTGACTCAGTCCTTTCTTCCCGTGTGCTCTTGTCCTCATCAGGGACAATGTTTCACTGGGATGGGTGAAGAGGGGAAAATCCAGTTTTCTGGCAAACAGAACGCTGTTACCTTTCGTCTCTTCTCAGGCTGGTCCAGAAAAAGACACAAGAGACTAAGAATTAGAAGATAGAGCCTCTATACTTCCTTCTGCCCAAACTTCACTTTTAAACTCACTTTCTGCTTTTGTAAATAACGGTGGTAATATTTCCCTTCCAACATTACTGGGTTGTTGTAAATATAAGGTCAGCTATGTAAAAACACATCAAGAAATTTAAAAGTGCTGTATGAATTATAGGAAATGATAGACTTCTCAGAAGAGTTTACAAAATACTCCTTAGAGATAAGCAGAGTGCTCTACATTAACCTACCCATAAATGTTTTATTGAGAGAAACACAAAATGAGGAGTAATTCTATCTCCTAGGTGATGTAAATTGCAGGGGAAAAGTAGTGAATTGCTCAGTTCCAATCACGTGTCTTGAAATATAACAATAACTATTAGAAAAGCTTTTTCATCTAATTTATAGTTTCAAGGTTTTAAGGAAATGCTAATAACAATCAACATAATAACTCTCAAGGAGGATTCAGTTAATCATTATACTGTTCTATGGTGTAAACCTGTTATTAGCACCATAGTACACAAGAGGAAATTGAGGCACAGAGTTGTTAAGAAACTTGAATAAAGTCATAAAGCTAAAAAGTATTAAAGGCAGGATGACCTGCTAAACTTCTGGCTCTAGAGTTTGAGCTATTGATCAGCGAGAGCTACACAGTTAAAAGTTTTCAGGAATAAAGACACAGACCTACTAGAGAATGGACTTGAGGACACGGGGAGGGGGAAGGGTGAGCTGGGACGAAGTGAGAGAGTGGCATTGACATACATACACTACCAAATGTAAAATAGCTAGCTAGTGGGAAGCAGCCGCATAGCACAGGGGGATCAGCTCGGTGCTTTGTGTCCACCTAGAGGGGTGGGATAGGGAGGGTGGGAGGGTGACGCAAGAGGGAGTGGATATGGGGATATATGTATATGTATAGCTGATTCACTTTGTTATAAAGCAGAAACTAACACACCATTGCAAAGCAATTATACTCCAGTAAAGATGTTAAAAAAAAAAAAGATCTGAAATTTAAAAAACAAGTTTTCTTTCACGGCATCAGAAAATAAGGTTTAATGTTCATCATAGATTGAGGAAGCATATTAAACATGTTCTGTGCTTCTTCGAAGTTTTCTGAATCAGTACTCACAACATTACGTTCACTCAAATCTCAGGTCTATTTAGCTGGCTAGGGAGCTGGCTTAATTGAATTCCCAAAGTGTCCTGGATATCATGGTCTTTATACTTCAGAGACCACAAGGAACTGCTAACATAGACATGTAAGGACATATAGGCTTTGAGACTTGGGGAAACAATTTGTACAATTCTATTCAGTTCTCAAGAGCCCAGGGTAGAATCCGTTTGTTACTAAATGCCTGACCTTCTGGGTCTCAGCTTCCTTATCCATCAAATAGAGATAATGGTACCCAACTCACAGGATTATTGACAGTCAGATAAGTTAGAAACATATAGCACAGGTCATGATATATGGAAAACTCTTAACAGGTGTTGGATGAATTATAGCAAACTTTTCTGTGAAAATGGGGTAATACTTATAACTTGCGTTGCCAAAATGATTGGGTTGGAATTGTTTCTTGTTAGCCAATGAAGTAGAAAAAGAACCACTAATGCACAACAGGAGGCTGTCTATAAAATGAAACTCTATTTTCCAAATAAATCCCAACAGAGCAAATGTAAGTCAGCCATTAACACTTTTCCAAAACCTGTGATACAAAGTAACATAATCAAATCCTCTTCAGGCATATGTCATTCATGAGTGTTTATGAGTTGATTCTGAAAGGAATTCCCAGTCTGAGTAAGAATCTTAACTTGTCACTCAACATTTACACGTCTGACTAGATACAAGGAAGCTATTTTAAATAATCTGGAATATAATCTTGTAATCAATGTTAGGTACCAGTTTAATAGATTATGTTAAGTGTAGAAAGGATATACAGCATTCTCAAATGCAATAAACAAATTGCACTAGGTTATAGCTATCTTCATATAGTACTGAGTTTTCTCTGTCAGGGGACTTTTCAATTAAATCAGTTGAAGGTGTCCAAACGTTGGGTCTCTAAACATTAAAACACACACACACACACACACACACACACACACACTTATGCATATCCAAATTAAAAACAGCAGCTCTACAATCAGAAAGTAATTTTATATGCAGGTATGTAAGTATGTAGTAGGAGTCTACCCCTGTACTCTTTTATTGTTCATTCAAATGTAATTCTCATAATGAAAAATGAGCTCTGAACCTGAATGAATCTAGTGGACAGACTGGGGAACTGGGCAAGAGGTTAAGGCAGGCAAAGCTTCTCAACAAAACTTCCCTAATTTGGGGCTTCCCTGGTGGTGCAGTGGTTAAGAATCTGCCTGACAGTTCAGGGGACACGGGTTTGAGCCCTGGTCTGGAAAGATCTCACATGCTGCAGATCAACTAAGCCCCGTGCGCCACAGCTACTGAGCCTGTGCTCTAGAGCTCACGAGCCACAACTACTGAGCCCACGAGCCACAACTACTGAGCCCGCGTGCCACAACTACTGAAGCCTTCATGCCTAGAGCCCATGTTCCACAACAAGAGAAGCCACCGCCATCAGAAGCCTGTGCACTGCAACAAAGAGTAGCCCCTGCTCGCCACAACTAGAGAAAGCCTGCGTGCAGCAATGAAGACCCAACACAACCAAAAATAAATAAAAATAAATAAATTTTAAAAAAAAACCTTCCCTAATTTTTGTTTGCAGCCCTTCTTCACTTTATAGCACTTGTCTCTAGGTATATAAAGGTTCTGGAGTCAGATGGATCTAAGCACTTACATAATCTCTTTGAGTCTTTATTCAGTAACCTGGAAGTTATGACTAGTAACAGCTGCCTCTAAATGTTGTGAGACTGATCTAACAAAATGTGTGTCAATTACCTGGCTCAATGCAGGCATTCAAAGAATAGTACTTATTATCATTCATGCTGTCACCTGGCTTGCAGGGACTTACAACTTGGTTCTATTCTCATGATGCTTGATTTTATTGAATGATACACATGTACATGCACATACACGCATATCCACAGAAATACACAGAAACACAAACATATATGTTACTGAAAATGGGGTCTGCCTTCTTGCCACTTGAAAGCCAATACTTGGGAGGTAAGGTTGGTGGAAAGGAAAGTTTGCTTTGTTTTGGATGCCAGCAACTGTGGGGAGGGCGGACTCCTGTCCAAAGGCCGACTCTCTCCCTCCCACCCCCATGACAACAAGTGGGCAAGAGCTTTTATAGGCGGAGGGAAGGGGCTACATGCAGAAACAGTATAGTCAGCTCTGACACTCATCTTGAAATTGGTCATGCAGTGGTCCGACCAGCATCATCTTGATTGTTTTTTAAGAACAATTAATCTTCAGTTCCAGCGTCTGTTTGTTCCCATTTCTTTGAGGCCAGTTCCTTGGAACTGTGGCAGCTTATGTCATGGCTACATAAGCTGGTCGACATGTAGTTAATGTCTTCCATCTGGCGGGGGTTTCAGTATCTATAAATCAGTTCACAGGACATGACTCTGAATATTATCTATAGCCCTTGAGGAGGAGCTAAAGGCCTTTGTTTAATGACTAAACTATTATTACTTGGTCTTATTTGACTGTTTTCCTTTGCTTCTGCATTTTCTCACTTCTCTGATGAAATGTATTCTTTTACTAAAGTTTTTCTACAGACAAAAGGCAGGCTGAGAACATGGGGGGGGTGGGGCTATCCTGGGAAGGCCCCAGAGGGTCCTGCTTCATTTCTTACATACAGATGCTGGGCAGTGGGTTTCATCAGAAATTGCAGAACCATGACTAAAACATGGTTTCTACCGCTGAACCAATTCACAACTAATAGAGGAGATGGCAGATGAACAAATTAATTAACCTGGACGCAAGCAACTCCATGAGTAGATTAATGCATTTCTACATGAGCAATGATTAGTCCTGAACCAAGGCGTATGGTCAGAGAGGGGCTGGGAAAGGAGGGGTGAGATGTCAGAACCAGTGACCAAATGCCCATGAGGAGCAAAATGAGGGAGGGGGAGTCAGATAGCACTGAGGGGTTTCTGTCCTAGGTTCCTGGTGGTGGGGTGCAGCCAGCAGGGTCTAAGTAAGGCAATCGGATTTGGTCGGGGTGTGTTGAGTATAAGATGCTCTTGAACCTGAGGATGTACCAAGGAGGTTGCTTAAAGTTTCAGTATTGCTCCCAAATATTTCTGTCTATCACACAGTCTGTAAACAATGAAACATCTCTAAGTCCCATTAAAACAAACGTCCTAACCAGCATGATTGTGACAGATAAAGCTTATGATGTCCCCTCTTCTATATAATGATTTTATTTCAGCAAGAGCCTCAACACCAAAATATAATGTTTAATGATCCCCACCATAAAAACATAAATACACACACACACATGCACATACTAACACTGTAAAATATGCAAAATGGATAACATAAGAAATTTTCATGTTACACTGGGTCCAAAAGGGACACTTATTTTGCAACAAGGTGTGACTTAGGTTGCCCTTCAAATGACAAGACTGCCTTCTGTACATTAGTGGCACTGGGTTATTCTAAACATTCTCTTCAAGGCTGCCAACTGCTATTCAGTAGTTCTTCTCTGTTAGATAGTTATTGCCATCTTGGAAGGTATTTGGATGAAACATTAGCTAGATGTTTCCCAGCCCTGTTGTGTTGAGCCTCTGATGTGACATGATGTAGAGTATTCGCTGCCTCAAGAGATAAGCTGCACGCCCACAAGCGTCAGACATGAAATAAATGATTGGTTAGTCAGTGCTGTGTGACTCACAGTCCATTGGCTCCTTGGCAGTGCCACATGACTTTGCGCATGTTTTGGAAGCCCAGCGAGACCTAGTGGAGAAGAAAAACGTGGATAAGTCAGTGCATGTGTAACTCACCCCCTACCAAGTTGGCAAGTCAGCAACGGCAATAGCTGTATGATAGTTGGACTCACCTAAAATAAACTGTGGGAGGGAGATCTCTCACTATTCCTTTAGAAATGAAGTCTTTTTTTTGGGGGGGGGGCTTAAAAAAACATTTATTATCTCACTCAATTTCTGAAGGTCAGGAAGCAGCTTAGCTTGATGGTGATGACTTGGGATCTAATGAAGTTGGCCATCGAGATGTCAGCTGGAGCTACTTTCATTTGAGGCTGGAGGGTCCTCTTCCACACCCATCCACATGACTGTTGACTGGACATCTCACCCCCTCACTACGTGGGTCTTTCCACAAGGCTGACCAAGTGCCCAGTCTTAACTTCAGATTGGCCCCAAATCTATTTTTAATTCTGTATATGAATCAAGTAAAAGATCACCTAGAACCATGTTTATGCTACAAAGCTTATCCTAGTCTCAGAACTGCATGATGTCTCCATCATTGATTGAAAGTTCCAGTTGCCACTGATTGGTAGTTGTTTGCTAGCACTTTATTTTAAGAAAGATCCTTAATGCTCTTTTGAGATCACCCAAGATCAAGTGTTGGGTTCAATTACCAGGCTTCCCACAGTTGTTAGAGGGAGAAACACAGCTCAGAGATTCTCTGTAAAGAGAGTCTCTCCTTTGGGCTTAGATTTATGCCTATAGAGACTCAGCTCAGATCAGAAGCAGCCTTGGGTGGGCTCCATCTAATCAGCCCCCATAACCCCCTCCTGTGCATCATTTCCACACAAAATCTGTGAGCTCAAACATCTCCTCCCCATTTCTACTGATCTTTTTGAGGACTTGCTATTATATTACAATAGGCAGATCCTTTTATGAGTATCAGAGCAGGGCATCCATCCACACAGACTACGGCAGCAGAGACTTCCTGGAAAATTACAAATCTTCACAATCACCCTGAAAATTGTGTCCAATTGTGACAAAAGATCTGTCAATATCATGAACCACAGGTGAGTAGTTCCTGGAATTGTTCAAACAATAAATAAAAACATTTTAAAATACCTGAAACTAACACAGCATTGTTAGTCAACCGTACTTCAATATAAAATAAAAATTTGAAAAATTAAAATCTCAAAACCTTCCAAAATACCTGAAAGGAAGGGACAGAAACCTTTTTATTAACTCTATTACAAGACTGTAAAATGCAAACACATTCAGCTCAAAGTCAATGTCTTTTCATGCTGAGGAAAGAAGTGAAAAGAAAAAGGGCTTAAACTTGACAGTTTCCTCTACAAGAGAAACTACAACACCTGCTCATTGCTACTGAATACAGTGGCTTTTATGCACACACAACAATGAACCTCATAAAACAATTTTTTCTGTTTTACAATTAAACAATTCTATCCCGTGTCTAAGACTATGGAGGGATACACTTCAGTTGAATTATCGCTCTTGGCTCACGGTAAAAATTGTTAAAATGTGTAGAACCTGCTTTACATTAGGGAACCCCCTTTAGCCTTCTGGTGGCTCTGAGTCATATAAATGTGCTCAACTCTCAAATGTCCAGTGTTGATAATCAGTCTGTGAATTATACAGACTCTGGGGGTTTTTCCCCTTCATCTCATCCTTGTCTTTTAGTCTTTTTGTTGTGGTTTTGTTTCTGCTTCTGTTTGCTGGCTTGACTGTGCTTTGGTGTCTCTATGAGAGAATGGAAAATGGAGTGAAAGCAAACAAAACAGTCATTTCTTTTAAAGCTTGGGTTAAAACAGTGTCTAGAGGATCTTGACATTTCAAAGGAGGTCAGGTACTCAGGTTTTCCTGACCGCCCCCAACTTCCTGGCCTCCAAAACTGACTCTGCTGCCAAGAATTAAGGGTTTCCTGAAGAACTGGCTGAATGCATCAGAAAAACTAGCATTCCCTAAAACACGTGGACTAGAGACCCTTCATCCCATGTATACGGTACCCCACACTTTTTCATGTGTATCCCCTCTCTCATGTTTCAAAGCGAGGTGCAACTGTACTGAGCTCCAGAGGATAAGATGAGGGTAAGAGGCAGGGCCGAGGTTTGGACCCAGGTACAAAGGCAACGCTCTTTCCTCACCTCCAAGTCAACTCTTTTTAGTGGTAAATATGAAACCAGGTTTAACAATTTGTTTGAAAGTCTCTGTTTATATAACATGTGGTTTGTTGATCTCGCAAACCCTGAAGGCTTAGCTTAGCCTCAGGATCAAAGTTTACTTTTCCCCATAGTTATGATGGTGTTTTCATATGTTATTTAAAATATATGATGGTGAAGGCACACTAGAAAATAATCTTGATAGTGAACTTTTGTTCTCCAGATACTGTACTTCCCCTCAGTGGGCTCAGTGAGGTAATGTGCAAAAGAGATTTTGCAAAATGAGGTGTCTTCCAGCTTGAGTGTAAGGGGTGCATCTGGGTCTCTCACAAAAGTGTGTTTTGAGTAGGTCTTTGACTGATTTATAATTCACTAGTTTTGCCAAATGAAGCATACAAAAATCCCCTATTTTGCCTACTGTGAATAAAGCTGCTATGAACATTCTTCTACAAATGTTTACATAAACATACATTTTCATTTCTCCTGGGTAAAAATACCTAGGAGTGGAATCTCTGGGTCATAGGTAAGTTTACTTCTAAGTAAATAAAAACACTTGAAATCATAATTTAAAAACATCTTCTCAACATCAGTGTTGTTTTCACTTCTCTCTCCTCAGGAAGAGATCATTATAACAAAGTTCTGTGGGAATTCCTTCCCACATGGCAACTTTTCTCTGTCTCCTGCCCTTTCCTTACTTCCAAGGTGAGAAAATCACAACATATTTTATGTACTGAGAGTTTGGGATGGACATGTACACACTGCTCTATGTAAAATAGATAACCAATAAGGACCTCCTGTATGACACAGGGAACTCTGCTCAATATTCTGTAGTAACCTATATGTGAAAAGAATTTGATGAATAGATACTTGTATATGTATAACTGAATCACTTTGCTGTACAGCTGAAATTAACACAACATTGTTAATCAACTCTACTCCAATTTAAAATAAAAATTTAAAAAATGACTTGGTAGATTTAATAAAGATTTAAATTGAAAAATAAAATAAGATAGTCAAACTCAAAAGCAGAGAGTAGAATGGTGGTTATCAGGGGCTTGTGGAAGGGGGACTTGTTATTTGACGGTTATAAAGTTTCGGTTATACAGATGAGTACGTTCTAGAGTTCTTCTGTACAATCTATGATTAACAATACTGTGTTGTACACTAGAACATTTTCCGAAGTGTAGATCTCATGTTAAGTGTCTTACCACAATAAAAAAAAGTAAAATAAAAGATAAAAAGAAATTAAAACAATAAAAACACACTTTACACACCTCCTTCTACTAGCTGGCTGCTTCTCTCTTCTTCCTGGCTCATGCTGCCAAGTAGGAGACTCTGAGCAGTTCAGCTGATCACTGTCACCCTACACTTGGCCAGCTCTCTCACGCGCACACAAAATTGGTTGCTGGACCCTACGATTGGCTGAGCACCCTAAGGCAAGGAGGTATCTTCCCGACATCCCACTACTTGTAAGCTTCACATGAGCCTCTCACCACCCACACAGCTGCTGGCCAGACGGACAAGGCTGAGGTTTCTCTCAGTGTCCTGTCTTCTGATGCCACCTCCCAAGATATCCACGATGAGGCTGCTGGTGCCCTGGAGACTTCATGCTACACACAACTCTTGGGAAAAAGAGTTCAAGCCTTCTCTGTGCTCCTCTGCCTACTGTCTTCCTCCCCAAGGAGGAGTGACCTTGATAGATTGGTCAATTTCCAGGCCACGAATTCCCATTTTCTAGGGGTGGATGTTCCCAAGAAAATAAAAATGAAAGCCCTCCTCTTCATAACTTCTTTCCTCCTTCTGAAACTGAGAAGGTCCCTGTGGGACTCCTGGGCACAAAAGGAGCCCGTTTGTCCCCCGTTTCTTGTAGGCAAGACTCCAGCCTCCGTGACCTTCCCTGAGTTCCAAAGGGCAGATTCGAATAGCTGCTTATCAAGGGAGGAGAAGCCAAGAAACCACCTGAGGCGAGATTAAAGGGACCAGAGAAGCTCGTCAAGATTAGGAGACCCTGCACACACCCTAATCGTATCAGCAACCCCACCCTTGAACTATTGCTATAAAACTCCTCACCAAATCCTCCCGTGTTGGGACACACAGTTTTGAGAGACATGAGCCTGCTATGTCCCCCTTTGCCTGGCAAAGCAATAAAACTATTCTTTTCTACTTCACCCAAAACTCTGAGATTTGCTTTGGCACTTGTGCACAGAGACAGATTTCAGCATCATTTCTATCCAACCAGACTAGTGACTGAGGAAGTCCAGGCAAATGGTCAGTCAGACACTCTCTCTCCCCTGAGATGTTGTCTTTTTTATCTATTTCGTGTCTAGACCGGAATTACAACCAGCTGGACTCTAGGCAGGTGGGTCAGCACTCAGTCTCACTCTTTCTCTCTGCCCCCTCTTCTGGCACTGGTGGGGACGCTTGATTCAACCTGTCCTCCCATTGTACTGGTAGGCTCTGCTGCTTATTAAAGAAATCAGCACTTTCTCAGCTCAGTCTTCCCAGGTGTGTGGTTTCTACTGTTGTGTAACAAATACCACAACCATAGCCCCTTAAATCAACACCCATTCTTTAGTGCATAGTTTTGTAGGTCAAGTTTGCACTGAAAGGCTCCTCTGGTCTTTGGACATTCAGGACAACATTGGCCCAAGTTAGATCCAGTAAAGGAGCACTTGATGAGCTAATTGATGAGTTTACAACAGCCCTGCCTTAGAACTCAGGACCCAAGCTCTAGTTAGCGACGTAGTATTACTTTGTGTAGCTAGCATCGATCTTATGCTCATGTTACAACCAGGGGTTTCACAGGAAGATAGATAATTCTGTTGTGTTAGTACAGGTCCTCCAAATGATAAATGCTAAGACAGGGTTAAGCTTTCAAGAATTGTCTTAGGGGAAAAGCCTGTGTGAAGGAAAATGGGGTTGGTTGGGAGGTGGGAAAGGCTGGGAGAGCAGTCAGACCCAGAGAAGAGAGAGGGAAGGAAAGTTAGATAGAAGTGCCTAGACTTCTGTACTATCTAAGGAAGGTTCAGCAAGGCTGTCAAGGGCTCTTTTAAATTTTTTATTTTTATTTTTAAATTTTTTATTGAAGTATAGTTGACTCACAACGTTTCAGGTATACAGCAAAATGATTCTGTTATGTATGTCAGGTTGGCCCAGAAGTTCATTCGAGTTTTTCCATTTTCTTATGAAAAATCTGAGTGAAATTTTTGGCTAATCCAATAGGTATATCTATTCTTTTTCAGATTCTCTTCCATTATAGGTTATTACAAGATATTGAATATAGTTCCCTGCGTTGTACAGTAGATCCTTCTTGGTTATCTATTTTATATATAGTAATGTGTATATGTTAATCCCAAACTCCTAATTTATCCCTCCCTTCCCCTTTCCCCTTCGGTAACCATAAATTTGTCTTCTATGTCTTTGAGTCAGTTTCTGTTTTGTAAATAAGTTCATTTGTGTCATTTGTTTTTCTTTTAGATTCCACATAGAAGTGATATCATGTAATATTTGTCTTTCTCTGACTTTGTATGATAGTCTACATGGATAGACCTAGAGACTATCATACAGAGTGAAGTAAGTCAGAAAGAGAAAAACAAATATTGTATAATATGACTTATATGTAGAATCTAGAAAAATGATACAGATGAACTTATTTTCAAAGCAGAAATAGAGACACAGACTTAGAGAACTGACATACGGATATCAGTGGGGGGATGAATTGGGAGAGTGGGACTGACATATATACACTACTATGTATAAAACAGATAACTAATGAGAACCTACTGTACAGCACAGGGAACTCTACTCAGTGCTCTGTGGTGACCTAAATGGGAAGGAAATCCAAAAAAGAGGGGATATATGTATACTTATAGCTGATTCACTTTGCTGTACAGCAGAAACTAACACAACATTGTAAAACAACTATACTCCAATAAAAATTAATTTTTTAAAAAAAGGACTCTTTAAGCTAAAGTTTGGAGTCCCCTGTCACTCAGGAACTGGTTAATGTGTCTAAGGCAGGGCTTGGTCAACCTTAGGCCCCAGCCTGTACTCAAAGGTTGGCAAGGAGCAGTTCTGCAAAAGATGTAGCCTCAGGGAAAATGCAGCTGGGCCTTTGGTCAACTAAGCTCCCTCTAGTTGAAGGTGGAGAGGCACACACCCATGACTACCAGACAAGCTGACATGGATTTTGGTATTCCTTGGTCACCTAATCAAAATACCTAATAAATGCTGACCTGAAAACACTCCAGTTTATTGCCTGACACATGGATAGCCCTGCATCCTCTGGGCCTTAGGCTGCAGTCATGTGTCCATGCCCTTTATTAAAGGAAGCCAGCACTTTCTCACCCCAGTTGTGGCAAGTGTGTTAGTTTTCTACTGCTGTGTAACAAACACCACAACATTAGCACTTTAAAGCAACACCCATTGATCACCTCACCGTTATGTAGGTCAGAAGCCTAGGAGGCCTCAACTGGGCTCTCTGTTTGAGTCTCATAAGGCTGAAGTCAAAGTGTTGGCCAGATCAGACTCTTATTTGGAAGCTCTGGGGGTGAATTTACTTCTAAGCTCTTTCAAGTTGTTGGTAGAATTTAGTTCCTTGTGGTTGTAGGACTGAGACTCTGGTCTTCTTTCCAACTGTCAGCCAAGGCCACTTTCAGCTCCTGGAAGTCTGCCTTCAGGTCCTTCCACCTGTCCCCTCCAACTCTGCAAGGATCCTCATGTCAAATTCCTGCCCAAACACTTTCTGATTTTAAAAGGCTCATGTCACTAGATTGGGAACCTGGAGCATCATCTATCTCTACGTCAAATATTAATAACCTTATGTACATCTGCAAAACTACTTTGTCATGTAGTATAACATAGTCACACTAGTGAGATCTCATTACATCCATAGGGAGTGATCTTAAAATGCTGGCGACCATGCAAGATACTCCAAGGAGGCTTCTTCCAGCTCACGTTGCTTGCTTGTTTCTCCGGAGTCCCTCTCCTCCACCATCCTTTTCCTCACACGACTTTATCCCGTACTGAATGCAACACCTTTTCCATAATCCATCAATAGTATAGCAAATAAAAAACTAATATAGGGCTTCCCTGGTGGCGCAGTGGTTGAGAGTCCACCTGCCGATGCAGGGGACGCGGGTTCGTGCCCCGGTCCGGGAAGATCCCACATGCCGCGGAGCGGCTGGGCCCGTGAGCCATGGCCGCTGAGCCTGCGCGTCTGGAGCCTGTGCTCCGCAACGGGGGAGGCCACAACAGGGAGAGGCCCGCGTACCGCAAAAAAAAAAAAAAAAAAAAAAAACTAATATAATGTGCTTTTACTATCTGTTGGAGTACTAGTAAGAGATTATATCAGAGCATAATAAATACAAAATATTGAAATAAACATGAAAAAATTCGAAACTTTCTTCCTGGACAAATCCTAATACTTGTTCATGACTGTCTTGTCAGGGTCAATTTTTCTTTTTAAAGACCTCTCCCTCCTTCTCCTGTGTGCTAATCACCAATGACTTCTTTAGGAGACAATGTCACAGTTCACCACTTACCCCCACACTATCCAAAGCTACTCAAGCACACATTCTGGAGTTTTCTTAAGCAAAAGAATCATCAACCAGGTCTTCATTCTCAGCCATAGTCTCCATCCATGCCTTCACCTCCATTGGGATATAGAAAGGGGTTTTAAAAAAGATTTATTCTATCCCTGTATACAGCAAATCACTAGGGGTATAGATTTTTTGTTTTGTTTTGTTTTGCTTTCTTCCAGGTAAAGAAACTCACCATCAGCCCCACCAGCTCCCAAGGAGAGCAGCACAGCCTGAAGTCCTTGTGTGTTTGTTGGAGGCTAAAAGATTATTTTCTATATCCTAGTGCTCTAGTCATGCATTCCAAAGTAGCGTGGCTTTGTGCCCCACTTAGTATAAAATAGTCCTCTCATCTCTACTCTAAGGACTCTCTCTTCCTAGAACATGTGTGGGTCTTTCAGGCTTTACATGGAAGGAAACCGACAGACATGAGATGCCACCTTCTCCTTACAACAGAGGGCCCCCTTCCTTACCATGTCTTTCTACTCAAGACGTTTCCCCCAGCCCTTCGTGCAAACCAGGTCTTGATGAAGAGTCTGCCCATCATTCACCAACGTGTCCGAAACGCTGCAAAGAATATGGACTCTACCAGTTCTGGAATCACCTACACAGAAGAATTTGCAAATTCTTCTTTTCCCTATGTACCTGGACAGAGAGTCTTCTAATCCCAGCATGGAAGTGCTTTACCAGTCTTATTGGTCAGATTTGAAATTGCCCCTTTCACTTCTGGTTTATATGGTTGAGGTCAGAGTGTTAAGGTTTATGGGTTACACAGAAAAGACTCACTGTTCCTTCTTGTTTTTCTTGTCATAAAGAGTACAGTACCAGAGTGGCAGAACTTAATGAATCAAGTCTTTAGACTGACACTCCAAGCAGCACCTGCTGGCAGCTGGAAGTGACCTTGCTATAAACCTCCTCCCCCAAGGTCAGGCCACATTCACACTAGGGCCTTGTGAACTCACTACCCTTTAAACTGATGATAAGTGTTCTTGTTTAAAAATGAGGTGTTTTAGGTCAAAATTTTGTTTTCCATGTGTTGAATCCTTCCCTGCTATCAGTGCTAAATATCTGTAAAAATAGAAAAGCGATGGTGAGCTGCATTTGTGTGTGTGTGTCTTTTTACTGTAGCTCCAAGATTGTACATCGTTTATATCCTCTGCCTACATTATGTTAATACCTAAAATAAACATGGGAATTCGATTCAGCTTAAAAGTCTTGCATAGGCCAGGGATAGTAGCCATGTTTCCAGCTGGGAAACCAAAGTTCTGTAGTTATAATGGGCATGATAATTTCTGTGATTTTTTAAAAAAATTATTTATTTTATTTTTGTCTGTGTTGGGTCTTCATTGCTGCATGCAGGCTTTCTCAAGTTGTGGTAACCGGGTGCTACTCTTCGTTGTGGTACACGGGCTTCTCATTGTGGTGCCTTCTCTTTGTTGTGGAACACGGACTCTAGGCCTGAGAACTTCAGTAGTTGTGGCTTGTGGGCTCTAGAGCACAGGCTCAGTAGTTGTGGCACGTGGGCTCAGTTGTTGTGGCTCACGGGCTCAAGAACACAGGCTCAGTAGTTGTGGCGCATGGCCTTAGTTTCTCTGCGGCACGTGGGATCTTCCCAGACCAGGGCTCGAACCCACGTCCCCTGCATTGGCAGGTGGATTCTTAATCACTGTGTCACCAGGGAAATCCCAATTTCTGTGATTTGACAAACAAATCAAGGAAGGGGTAATTATGATAATTCCTATGATTTGACAAGCATTGCCCATCACAAGCACTGAGGAACTGAATAGTCGGCTTGACTTTGAAAAGTCTTTTAGCTGCAAAATGTGAAATTATTTTCTTTGTTAGTTCCCTAACGAAATAGTGGTAAGAAATGTGTGACAGTTACTTTTTTAAGTTTTTCAAAATAAATGTGATTTTTCTAGAGACACTTTTAAATAAGTTCGGATAAAGACAACCTGCAAGACAGCTAAGAAAATGCTCTACTTATCTCCGGGCAGAAAAATTACAGTACAACCAATCTTGCTTTGAGAAAATGCTCATGAAAAACATTTTACAACAAAAATTTTATTGTCATGCAAACAAGCATAGGATTTGATAAACAAAAAAGTGCCTCAAATTAAGTTTTCTTGTTGCTATCCAATCATTTTCAGGATTTGCATAGAACTTTACACAGGAAACTCCATCTACATGTTAAAGAGAGTAGATTCAGTGATCCAATAACCTCAGAATTTACTCTAAACAAATTGCCTAAGAACAGCAATATTTGGTTAGTGTTTTCTCTGTGTCAGGCTCTGTGGGATAGATTATTCTATTGAAGCCTTACAAAACCATTTCAAAATATGTATTTATTTATTCATTCATTTGTTCAGTTAGTCAATCAAAATTTTATTCATCTCCTGATCTGTACTAAGCATTATTCTGGGTAGTTAGTAGGTATCAGTGAAGAAGCAAACCCCTCTGCAGTCAAGGAGCTTACATTCCAGTGGCGGAAGAGAGAAAATAGGCAATAAATATATGTAAATTATGTCACCTATTAGAAGGTACTAATTTCATTTTACATTTCAAAAGGATGTCTCTCTTTGCCTAATGAAGGCTATAGGTAGGTAGCCAAAGGAAGCAGGGAGACAGGGAAATGAAGTAAGAGGCTTTCACAACAATTCACACAGAAATGAGGGTGTCCCTGACCCTCATTTCTGGTAGGCTTTTTAAAAAATTTATTTTATTAAAGTATAGTTGAATTAACATGAACAACATTAACAATGTTGTGTTAATTTCTGCTGTACAGCACAGTGGTATATATATATATATATATATATATATATATACACATATATTCTTTTTCAGATTCTTTTCCATTATGGCTTATCACAGGATATTGAATATAGTTCCCTGTGCTCTACAGTAGGACCTTGTTGTTTATCCATTGTACATATGTAGTTTGCATCTGCTAATCCCAAACTCCTGATTCTTCCCCCCATCCCCCCACCCTTCTCCTTTGGCAACCACAAGTCTGTTCTCTTTTTCTGTGAGTCTGTTTCTGTACAAAGAGTTTATTTCTGTTCATTTGTGTCATATTTTAGATTCCACATGTAAGTGATTTCATATGGTATTTGTCTTTCTCTGACTTACTTCACTTAGTATGATAATCTCTAGGTCCATCCAAGTTGCTGCAAATGGTATTATTCCATTCTTTTCATGGCTGAGTAGTATTCCATTGCATATATGTACCACATCATCTTTATCCATTCATCTCCTGATGGACATTTAGGTTGTTTCCATGTCTTGGCTGTTGTAAGTAGTGCTGCTATGAACATTGGGGTGCATGTATCTTTTTGAATTATAGTTTTGTCCAGATATATGCCCAGGAGTGCGATTACTGGATCATATGGTAGTTCTATTTTTAGTTTTTTTTTGAGGAATCTCCATACTCTTTTCTACAGTGGCTGCACCAATTTACATTCCCACCAGCAGGGTAGGAGGGTTCCCTTTTCTCCACACCCTCTTCAGCATTTGTTATGTGTAGACTTATTAATGATGGCTATTCTCACCAGTATGAGGTAATACCTCACTGCAGTTTTGATTTGCGTTTCTGCAATAATTAGCAATGTTGAGCATCTTTCCATGTGCCTGTTTTCCCAAAGTGATAGCCTTTATAAGGAACAGCCAATAGAGTGACCTGACTGAGTTGATTTCAGGGCTGACTCTAATATTTTGGCCTAAACCACTATTAGGATGTAGCTGTATTAATTGAGATGGGAAAGTTTACATGTGAAGCACGTTTGGGGTGAAGATCAAGGACTTTGGTTTGGGACCTGTGGAAAGTATGATATCTCTTGGACATTCCACTGGCAATGTCATACATGCAGTTGGATATAGAAGTCTGCATTGAGGAATGAGGGCTGGGCTAGAGATTAACTTTCAGAATCACTAGGATACAGATATTATTCAAATACATTTGGCTGGTTGAGATCAACAAGACAATCCTACAAATAGATAAGATGACCGAGATCTGGGCCTGGTAGGGGAAGGTGTAAGGATAAGAGGTGAGGAGGAAGAAGAAACACCATCAAAAAGGGCTGGAAGGAAGGACAAAGGAGGTAGAGGATAAACCAGAAGGATGATCAAGAAAGTACAATGGTTGGAAAGTCAACTGAGTACCATGAAGAATGTTATTTACCTATGCATGTGGCTCAAAAGGTTTAACAATTTGATTAAATTTCATAGAACTAGCAGGTGGTAGAAATTGGACTTAAAACCAGTTCTTTTGACCTCAAATCCGGGTTGTTTTCTCCAAACACTGGAAGCTTAGCATAAGAGATATAGTTGTCATAACTGTAATAAGGACTACAAATGTGAATACAAGAGAGTAGTGCTTTCTTGTCTCCAACAAGAAATGTAGACCAAGTTTAACCCAGAAAAGTGAGTGCAATCCACTGATTTTTGAATGACCTGTAGATGGTTGCTTGATATGAATATATTTGCGCTCTTATTTTACCCTAAAATGGTTTCTTGATAGTGGTTTACTGGAGATTCTATTCCCATTTAATTAAGATATTTTCAAGAGTATATTTTAAGAAGACTTAATGTAAAGAAGGCAAAATATACAGAAGAGAACAGAAGAGGCAAAAATGTGTAGTAAACACTTTCTATGGTACATTGATTGTGCTCAGCTTTGGGGAAGTAGGTACTCAGCTGAAATATGTGTCTAAAAACAGAAAGGGCTTAAGGAGTACTTTTGTCCAAAAGTTATGTAACTGCCCTGGGGAACCACTCAGCTACCAAAGAGAGGAGATCTGAATTTTCGGGATTCCACAATCTTTTCTCCATTTTAATCAAAGAAGCATCCCTCATATCTGTTTTATACACAAGGCTTCCTAGTAAGATTTTCTTTGACTAAATGGTCTCACAAACAATTGATGCTAATCCAATTTTTATTTTATCTGTAAGAAAACTGAGGACCCAAGAGGTCTGTGACTGGTACAGGATCATAGCTATCAAGGCTTAAGCTAAACTCAGATCTTAAACTTACGATCCCAAATCTAATGTGTGTGCATGTGTGTTATTTCTCTACACAATAGTCCCATCCTATGATGGAGGAGTGAGGGAATCCCACACTGTTTTTTTCTTTTAAAAGATGAATACGAAATTCTCACAGATTGGCTAAGTAACAGCTATGTTTAGATTTTAGTTCAAAGTAGTTATTGAGTAAACTCAGGGGAGAAAGTACCCAAATTATGCAGGGCTGACTTCTGCTCTGTGCAGTCTAATAAGGCATCACACCTGTAGCAGGACAAAACCCTCAAAATTCTATCTCAAAAACTATATGTGAAGCTTTGGACATTGTAGGACCTAAACAAATTTTGCTGTCACCAGGGTCGCCACAGTGATGGAATACCATGCTTAAACGTGCCAATTGGTGCCTCTCGGACTCTTGAACGTCCTCCCCTCCCTTTACGTTTCTCCATCGCGTCTAGAAACTCACTGCTTCTGAGTGCCTAAGATTCCTGCTAATTGTAATCGCTAATACTTTTCAAGTCTTATATGCTCGGCACCGCCCTGTGTTTTATATAATGCTTTATTTAAATTCACCACAACTACATGAGGTTTCTAAAACCACTTGACGCTTAGAAGTGAAGAAAATTGAAGCAGTGAAGTAACTTGCCCAAACTCACTGGAATTCAAATCTGATACTCTGACTTGAAAGCTTGACATTGAACCACCAGGTGTGTGTGGGGACATAAGCAGGTTTGTTCCTCCAGGGTTTTACCATATGCCTCATGTTTCCTGAGTCATTCTTTCTAAGGATAATGGTTTTATTTTTCCATAGGACTGTACATGTTATTTTGTATTTTCCCTAAGCATTGCATCATGAAAATAGGCATCCAAAATCTCTTGCTGTATAACTCATTCCATCCAAGTCTTTCCTACACAGCAAATCTAAGAAACTAATATGAGGGATGTTATTAATAGTTCATGGTGGGATAACTTGAGTCCCCTACTTTGCGCTCATCCTATATTACATTTGAAAAGAGACTTCTCTGAACCAAACACTAAATAGCTGAGGAAAGTTTAGGCTCCATAATAGGATTGAGAATGAATGCAGTTCTGACTTTGCTGATCTCAAATTACTCCATCTGAACAAACATCGCTGCCATCTATGAAGTTGAGCACATCCTAAAAGCACTCAATTTGTAAACCACTCAGCTTATATCCACCAAGAGTCTATTCCATGACCTTTCAACTGGGATGTTTTCTGTGCTTAGATGTTCTTCTGTGCTGAGTACTAATACCACACCTTCCCCCAACATTCTGGAAAATGATCCTTCCTACACTCCTTTTCTTTTGTTTTTCAAAAAATTTACTGAAGTATAGTTGATCCACAATGTTGTGTTTAATTTCTGCTGTACAGCAAAGTGACTCAGTGATATACTCTTTTTCATCCTTCCTACACTCCTAATTACAGGATTTCAGTTGGAGCAGTCGTGGGTTTACAGCACTCAGCCTCCTTAGCCAATCAGGTTGTGATTGTTGATTGGTCGACGTTGCCTGAATCAACCAGAATCCTGTCCTAAGGTTTTGGAATGTGAGTATATTATGAATCCCTCTTGGTCCCCTTCTGTTTGCTGAGCTGGGGTGGGGGGGATGTGTTTTGGTAGCTGTGAGGTCATAATACCTACTGTACAGGAACTCGTGTCTCAAAATATAAAGCAAATCTGAAAAGAGAATCCAAGACAAGGGAACTGGTAGATTCTGGCAGCTTTCAAATGCCTGAGTCCAGCTGTGCCCTTGTCACCCTGCAAATTGGAAGCAAGATGTAGGGCTGCCAGAGCAATGCCTGCTCAGAAGAGTTCCCTGCTAGACCCCTTAACTTTCTCCGTGAGCTTTGTAAGAGAAAAGGCAGCAGGCAGAAGCTGAAGGAATTTTCTTTTTACAAGAAAACCTCTGAAAGCTTGAGTTATGACTGTGACAGTGTGGGAAAGAGGAGCAGCCACCCCTCTAAGTCCTGAGAACCATGTGGCTTCCGTTCATCACCAATTCATCAAGTCAGAGTCAAGTCATGTGTATTTGGCAATAGATCTATTGGAAAGGACACCAGAACTTCCATAGTGGTTATTGACACCAAGGGGCAGAGAAAATGTCATTGTCATTGGAATTGTGTAAAATACCTCAGAGACTCCCAGAAATCCTTTTGTGAACTTTTGGAATAAAGGGTAATTGGGGCTGGAAAAGCTGTTCTAGTTAATGTGAAAAAGTCATAAAAACATGAGTTATTAAAACTGTTACACATTAGTTTCCATTGAGAATCAGTAAAATATAGAATATACTAGTGACATTTTACTTTATATTTTTAAAATATTTCTTCTTAAAATTACATGAATCGTAGCTTTAAAAGATTGAATTGTATAGTGGTGTTCATAAGTAAAAGAGTAATCTCCTCCTCCAGTTTTACTTAGAAATAATTACTTAATTTTTTTGTCTTATCTGTATTCTTAAAAGTACATTTATGCAGCTACTTATTGATTTATCCACTTTGCATAATTTATTGATTTTTTGCTATGATTCTCCCTACCTCCTCTACACCCTTTTAGTATATGGCTCTTCTGTTGGTAATATAAATAATATATTGTAAATATATATAATATAAATATATATTATATTTATATATAATATAAATATATATAGCGTTAAATAATATATTGACTCTACTATTTTTCTTCCATCAATATTGGCAGTTTATTATCACTCTCCACTTCTTCAAATGAGGGTACAAAAACCTCTAACCTTCTACTCTCTAACTTCTCTTCCACTTCCCATATTCTGGCAGATTTATTGCTGCTTTCAAATCAAGAATGGTAACATATACCTTTTGTCTGGAAACCCAAGTGAATCTTACATGCATTGCCCAAAGAGTGAAAATAATTTTGCATTACTATGATTCTATTACTGTTATTTGTGTCACAACCCAACAGTGTAATATAATAGGTTGCAATGCTCCTGTGTCCTTCCTTCTTGCTCCAATGTGTTCTCTAAGGAAAACAATCATATAGATTCTCCTTTTTTACATTCTACCAGTTGCTCAAAATCATGACAAGTGTGTAACTTTTTAATATATGTCTCTTTTGTGGGTCTTGTAATATTTACAAAATCTGATGACTATCCTTCTTCGTCCTTGTTCTTCTTTGTTCTTAGGCTGGAAGCCGTGTGTGTGTGTGTGTGTGCTCATGTTTGTGTAAACATATGCATTTAACCACATCCATATTATTTTCTAGTATCATTAATTCTGTCTACTTAATGGAGTGATTTCCATTTTTATTCTGAAGACTTCAGAATGCTTGTTTTATTCTAAACTGGTTAGATCACTTTTTTTTTCATGGAAATTTAGATTTTACTGTTTTTTATTAATTAAATTTTATTGGAGTATAATTGCTTTACAATGTTGGGTTAGCTTCTACTGCACAGCAAAATGAATCAGCCATACATCAACATATATTCCCTCCCTTGTGGATTTCCCTCCCTTTTAGGACACCACAGTGCATTAAGTAGAGTTCCCTGTGCAGAGCATTAAAAAAAAAGAACTCACTAGAGTTTTTCCTTTATATTTTCTTTCTTTGTTATATTCTGTGCCTCTATAAATTCAGAATTTCAATCAAAGATTATATATATATATACAATCAAAAGTTATATATATAAACACATATATGTATATTCAGAATTCTCTCCCACGACATTTTTTGTTGTTGTTATTCAGACCTTCCTTCTCTCAGAGTCTCTGTCTTCTCTACATAGAGTAACTGTTTCTGTGTTGAATTCAGTGATTACTATAACAAACTGAAATAGCATCATTTTAAAAAAGTATGTGCGATGAGCCCCCCTTCCTGGGCAGCTGCTACAGCTCCATCAAACCTGGTGGCACACAGAGTCCATGAGAGGGACACTCACAGAGTGACAGGCTCTGGTGGCCAGGGGAGATGGCACTTCTGGGCCACACAGAACAGCTCCTACACAAGACCACTCCTGCAGGACTGAGGGAAGTCTCCGTTTCCCCTAATACATATAGACAAACACAGAGAAACAGAAAAAATGCAGACCCAGAGGAATATGTTCCCAGGCAAAGAACAAGGAAAATCCCCACTAAAAGACCTTAGTGAAACAGAAGTAAGCAACATACTTGATAAAGAGTTCAAGGTAATGGTCATAAAGATACTCACTGGTGTTAGGAGACACATGGATGAACACAGCACAACCTCAACAGAGAGATAGAAAAGTACCAAACAGAAGTTATAATTGAACTTGAAAATACACTGGAGGGGTCCAACAGCAGATTGGATGAGGTAGAAGCATGAATTAGCGAGCTGGAAGACAAAGCAAAGGAAAACACCCAGACAGAGCAGCAAAATAATAAAAGAATTAAAGGAAATGATGATACCTTAAGGGACCTTGGGGACAACAACAAACAAAATAACATTCACATTATAGGCGTCCCAGAAGGAGAAGAGAAATAAAGGGCCAGAAAAATTATTTAAAGAAATAATGACTGAAAACTTTCCTAACCTAGGCAGGGAAACAGATATCCAGGTGCAGGCATCCCAGAGAGTTCCAAATAAGATGAACACAAGAGAAACACACTGAGACACGTTATAATTAAAGTGGTAAAAGTTAAGGATAAAAAGAGAATCTTAAAAGCAAGAGAAGAGTGACTCATTACATACAAGGGAAACCCCATAAAGCTATCAGCAAATTTTCTAGCAAAAACTTTATAGGCCAGAAAGGAGTGGCATGACGTATTCAAAATGCTGAAAGGAAAAAACTGCCAACCAAGAATTCTCTACCTAGCAAGGTTATCATTCAGAATTGAAGGAAAGGTTAAGAATTTTACAGAAAAGCAAAAGCTAAAGGAGTTTATTACCACTAAAACAGCCTTACAAGAAATGGTAAAGGAATTTCTCTAAGCTATAAAGAAAAGGCACTGACTAATAATAAGAAAACTTATGAAAGTAATAACCTTACTGGAAAAGTAAATAATTAAGAAAGATAGGGGATCAATCATTTATAAAGCAAGCACAAAAGGGGAAAAAAGAAAAGAAGTAAAACTAATTAAAAATGTAATGATTAGTCAAAAGATACACAAAATAAAAAGATGTAAAATGTGTCATCAAAAATATGAAATGTGGGGGGGTGGTTAAAAATATAAAACTTTGGGCTCTTTATTCTGTGTTCTGATGACTCTTTAGATGACTTATTTTGTTTTTTTATTTTCTGGAATTATTTAAGATCTCTTTATCCTTGGTGCACAGAAATTTCCTTTTTCTCTTATGTGCTTTTCTGGCACCTTAAATATTAGACCTTCAGAGATGATCCACTTCCTTCAACCTTTCTTTCAAAGTCTTACTTACTTGGGATTTTACCTACCAGGAGATGACTTAATTTTACATTTTAAAATTCCTGTTAATTTTTTTGGCAATCACATATTTAATTGCCAAGATAACCATTGTGTTCTCTGTTAATTCCTTTTCATTATTGTCTGTTGCTATTTTATAAATATATTTGTTCCCAATTGTCTCTTAGTTACAAATTAAAATTTAAGCAAAGTCCTCTTCTTTTTTCTGAATTACCTCTATTTTCTCTGGAGTCAGCTTTTCTTTTTATGTTGGTCGTGATCAGTCATGATAACTTACCTGAGTAGTTAGTGATTCCTGCTATCTCCTAATATTCGTGAGTGAGGAAATTTCCTTTTTCTTCTTAACTCACTTGTAGAGATTTAAAGTTGCAAAAGACTTTAGGAGATCAACTATTCCAGAAACTTTATTTAGAGATGAGGAAATCATTTCATCTGGAAAACTCTGGGAGAATATTCAGTCTGACTTGCATCAAAGAAGCAGTGTGTGTTAGAGCTAGCCTGAAACACAGATCTCCCAATTTTTAAATTCAGTGCTTTCACCATGAAATCTTGAGATATTTATTCATTTTTTGTTTTTGCCATTGTTGCTGTTGTTGTTAACAGAAGGACATGAAAGGGGTAGAGGATGACTTTCCTTTGATGGTGGGTGGAATTAGTTTGAGGTCAAGTAGTTTCCTTTGCTGTGATTCAGATGATTCTGGCCATGCCTTCCCTAGAATCTATTGTATGAAAAATTGAGATGCTTTCTTACAGAGAGCTTCATTCTAAGAAGAGGAAGAAAGAAGGATTTTAATTTGAGCCCAATCTTAAAACCTTAGCCTTAACACGCGGGGCAGTTCGGAATTTAGCAAGGTGCTTGACATGGAGATGAGTCTGTTGGCTCCACCTATGGATTTATGCTTGGTTCTCTGAATAAACAGGAAGAACTACTCCATTAAGGCTGTATATGATATTGGAAAAATGCAGTTCTTCAGTACCATTTTACCAGAGAATTACAGCGAAAGATGAAAGAAGGTTACTTCGAGTTCCCCATACTGGCAGTTCTGGAAGTTTGAGTCAGCACTCCAGGGGGGTCGTGGTTCCCAAAAGCAGCAGAGCTTGGCGGCCAGATTGCTGTTATCCAACGAGATTGTCAGCAAGGAGAAGCAGTCCCTGCTGAGGGTGACTGCAAGCAGCCAAGAGAACAGTGATGCTAATGGAAGTGGTTATAATTCAATCGAAAGCAGAAGTAGAGAAAAAGAGGCTGGTGCGGTGTCAAGTTTGGTTTGGTTTGTAAAATCTCCTGGAACCTCTCAGAAATACTTCGAGATTGGAGGAAAGATAGGAAAGGAATTACTGAAGGCTAAAGCCCTGTAGTATCCAGTGGAAAAGATTTTCATGGAAATAAGTTAATTTCATAATCTATATATGCCCAAAGTTCATTTTATTTTGTAGTAGCCAAAAATCATCAATGAGATACCAAGAGGTCTTTCTTTAATTATTACTTAATTACATCAAAAATCTGAAGACTGTTATTTTTACTTAATAAGTACAACCATAGTTTTTACCAAAATTATTAAAATTAACAAAGCAGAGAAGATAAAAGTACTTTAGTACTTTGAGCTCATCTATTCTTTGAAAGTGTGAAATTTACCAAAGCAAAATGCCTCCTAACTTTGTAATAGAGTTGGACTTATAAAAAGTCATACCACTATTCATTTTGCTTTTATCAACCTCTGAACTATTAAAACTTAAAAAGCCATTTAAACTTTCTATTATGTCTATCTGTCACTGACTGCTGTAAAACATAACATTTTAAGAAAAGATTTAGTAAGAAAAGTGACAAGGCATAAAATAGTGAAAAAGTATAAAGAAGTACATCAGGAGATTTAAAAAAAAATCAGTGACAGAGGAAGGGCAAACTGCTTGCTTAACCAGCAAGCTTTCTACGTTAGCTATCCATTGCTGTGTAACAAATCACCTCAACACTTAGCAGCTTAAAAGAATGAAGACTTGTTATCTCACAGCTTCTGGGGTCAGGAATCTGATGCGGTTTGGTTGGGTTCCTCTTGGCTCAGCATCTCCATAGGCTGCAATCAAGGTGTTGGTCCAGCTTCAGTCACACCTAGATTGGACTACAATGGGATCCACCTGCCAGCTCACTCAAGCAGCTGTGACCTCAGTCTCTCATCACGAGTCACTTTCCACCAAGACTGTCTCAGGATACAGCAGGTGGTTCTCCCCATAGAGAGTGAACTGGGAGAAAGCAAAAGAGAACCACCAAACGAGAAAACACATTTGTTGGTACCCTAATCTTGGAACTGATTCCCTCACCTCCACCACATTCAACTGGTTAGAATTAAGTTTCTGGGTCCAGCCCACACTCAAGAGATTGTGGCTATACAAGAGTATAAATATCTGTCAAAGAGGATCATTGGGGCCCATTTTAGAGACTGCCAACCACACTGTCTAAGATGGAAAATGTTGGATCAAGGGTTAAGTGCTATATTCATGAATTATTGGGCAGTTTGCATTTCGGGTGCCCTAATTCAGGCGTCCCCAACTCCCAGGCCACAGACTGGGACTGGTCCCCGCAAGCCCCCTGCTGTCTATGGAAAAATTGCCTTCCATGAAACTGGTCCCTGGTGCCAGAAATATGGGGGACAGCTGCCCTAATTATTTCTTCTCACACTATCACTGTTTTTCATCATGAAAATCATCCAGATTTATTGGAAACTTCTCTGTTTAGAATTCCTTCATCTTTCTTCTGGATAATGATCATTTCCTCCTAAATGGTGTATCAGCAGCTCCACTAGCAAACCCATCAGATCATCCTTCACACGATAACCAGAATGATTTTTTTTTTGAAACTCAATTGGATCATCCACTACCCTCCAACCCCCACCCTTACCCTTTGTTTTAAAATTCTTCGGTGGATTCTTATTGCACTTTGGACAGTAGACCAACATGTTTAATATGGCTTATATATTCTTATATGGCCTGGCCATAGGCCACCTTCTCAACCTCAAATGACAACAGTTCCGCAGGCTTTGTTTCATCCATACCATGCTGGCCTCTATCCTATCCTTAAACTGCCTTTCCAATCCCGCTGCTGGTGTCCACATTTGTTATTCTCTCTGCCTGGGTTGCTTTGTCTCCTTCCCTTGACCCCTTATCCTCAACTCCTTTACCACTTACCTCTACATCTGCAAATGGAAAATTTTTCCACTTCAGCAGAACTTGCCTGGAAGATATCAAAACTAAATTTCATGACAACTCTAACTGGATGTTAATTTCATCTCTAACTGGATGAAACTTGTAGAAGACCATGAACTTTGAGTGACCTTGGTATACCAAACCATTACTGGATCTAACTGAAGACCCTTCACTGGTCAATAAGCTATGAGGGTTTTTTTACCCAACCATAGATAGACCTTGAATTCCTTCATCATCTTATCCAGAGAGCTAGTTTTTAATCCTGACTTATCATATGGTCAAGAATACCCTTTAGCACTCAAAAACCATAACTTTGCCCTGTCCCTGAATGACCTAGTGAAGTTCTTCATTGGTTTGCATTCCCTTGTTTTGCAAGTTAGGAAGACACAGTCTTGACCTTTTTTCTCCTTTTTATGAGTTCTGGTGGTCTACCTTTTCCTCTCTAGGCCTTGACTTTAGAGCTCTCTATTAGCAAATTTTGTGATGAGTATTTTTCTGTGCCACTCTACTTCAAGTACCCAGGAGGTGGGACCACTTACCGTGATACCACTCAGCACTCAACAAAATGCCAGGAAATAAATAGGTTCCCAACACATATCTGTTGAATGGAAGAGTACACAACTTTGCATTTTATGACCTTGCATTCTAAACCAAGAAACCACATACCATGAACTTATTCATTTCCTTTTCCACTGGTTTAGGTCTTCATTTTCAGGCAACAGCTGTTATTTTTTAAATTTAATCAAGATTCATCTATCTTAACTGTTGTGTTAGTTTGTGTTTACCAGTTGCAAAAGGCATTTAATGGTTTGGAGAAGGTGGTCTCTCCTCCCCTTCCTTCTGACATGCCCAGTAATGTGCTTGGCCAGCTATGCAGTGCTGTCCGTGTACACAGAAATTCTTTTCTGAAAAGCACAGGTGATCAGGTTACACCCTGAAGCCTGAGATCTGATTACTCTTATTATAGTAGCTTGAAAAGTAACACATGTTATTAGGAGTCCTTAAATTACTCTCTTTGGCTCTCTAAAAGGAGCTCTGGTATTCGACTCAGCGATCTCACATGGCTGTAAATTCCACATTTTAAACATGCATTTTCATGGGACTTCATATTCTTTGACAGATTCTATGTGTTATTGTTCTGAAAGTGACTCTCAGTAATGAAAGGAGAAACTGAGCCCAAGTATTCTAATGGAAATTTATGGAAACCCAAGTCTTGGAATTAAGTGTGTGTGAGTGCTGGCCTGACCAAATTGTCTTCTCCACCCCTTCAACTACCCTCTTCTTTTTTGCTGTGTTCAAGCAATTTAATTCTGCATCTAATTTTAATCTGTAAACCATATCCTCTCCTGGAGTTGTAAAGCATGTTTTAGCACTTAACCAGCAGGAGGGGTTTGTCTAAGGTAGGAGGACTGATAGCACAGAACAGGCATCTAGAAATGGCTTTGTGTGATTTGGCCCCACTAGCAAAGGCTTATGTGCCTGGGTCCAAGCTGTCTGTCCAGGGCTTAGAGAGATTCAGGCAGGGAATATAGTGGAATCTTTTATTCTTATTATTTGGTGTTGATTTTCCAGAAAACTTTGCATGGGGAGGGGTGGTTTAAAGGACTCTGAAGGTATTCACAGAGGGAGCAGGAAGAATGAGTGAATTTGTCTGAAGAGGAAGTGGGACTGACTTGGAAAATGTGATTAAGACCTGTTAAAATTATATTGAATTGTGATGGTGTCGTGGAAGGTAAAAGAAAGGATTTGTAAAAATAAAAATTTAGCTGCTAGATAAATGCTAGCTCTTCTTACTACCTATAATTTATAGTCTTAGAAATTAGGAAAAATTTGTTTATACCTAGGAGTTATTCTTAGCTTAAGGTCAAGGGGAAAGTTAGATTTTTAAGTCAGCATCTAGGATAAACATCATGTAGAGATCAAACAACCCTTGGAAATTCTTAAAAACACTTGTAATCTTCAAACTGTGCATTTAATTTGTGGTCAATCATGGGGAAAAATTAAACCAATTCCCAAAATCTTTCCATCATTTTTTTCTTACTTGCATTACCTTTTCAGGTTTGTGTCTATTTTTTAATAGAAGGAATGCAACCCAGTGGACTTCTGGGAATAAATATTCTATTTCATTGATTCTAGATGCATGTTTTATATTTTAACATCTCTTAAATTGAGATGTGTCTTATAATTGATGACATTTTAAAATAATGGTTAGAGTTCTTTTTCTTTCTTTCTTTCTACTTTCTCTTACTACTTTATACAATGATGGTCTGTGTTGCCATTATTGGTCTATTAGCTGGAAGAAATATTGTAGTTAAATTCATATATGGTAAATATATAAGAGAATGTTAGGAATCCACTCTGGAGGCTAGAAATTAATGCCACTGTTGTACATGTAGTTTTCTGAAAAAAATTACAGTCTCTTAGCCAAGACTCAATTTTGACCCGTAGTATCTGGCATAAAGCATCGTATCATATGAGTCAGTCATTGAGGGCTTGGCTTGCTATGTAGCCATGCTTATGACTCATTCATTCACATAATATTTGTTGAGCTCTTATCATGTCTTTGACATTGCTCTTTGTGCCAGTTTGAAGCAGCAACCAGAACAAGTAAGTTTCACTGATGAACAAGAAAAACCAGGTCTCAAATCACTTAAATTATAGTGCCATCCTTCCAAATATGGAGTCTGAGAGGACACACCTTGTTCTCAGACTGTATCTTTATATTTCACTTAAATCCCAGGGATACTTAACTTGGGCTGAATTATTGTCTTGAAAGGAATATACTATTCTTTCTTTTCTTAGAAGTTGTTATGCATTAACGGCTAGATTCTCAAAAATTGGATATAAATGAAACGGTAGAGTTTAGTGCTATCACTCCACCAGTTATGACAACAGATATATGACTTATTGTCTTGTCCCCACCTTCAAAATTGTATGTTCTTCCTCAAACGGTTCCTATGAGGATTAAAGAAGACAGTATACCTAGATCATTGTGTGAACTTAGTAAAGTAAATGATAATTCTATTTAATTTTATTTCTTTTTGCAGTTGACTAAAAGTTAAGCATAATTTGTGGTGTGACTTTTTTTGAAACAAGACCTAGAGTCTTTTAGGATAGTAAAGAGGTGAATGTTGTCAGCTTGAACAAATCAAAGAAAAACAAAGCAAAAAAAAAAAAGAAAAATTTAAAAAAAGATGTCATGCATATGAGAAGTAAAAGGACCACAATTTCAGCAATAAGAGTTAAATAAAAAGAATAAATTTTACATAATGGGATCCTATGATACATAGGATAGAGTTTACTACCCTTACTACTACTGAATGTTTATTGTGTCAGGTATTGAGCTAAAGTCATTGCATAAATTATTTCATTTATCCTCAGAAAACATTATCAGATAGAAAATATTATACTAATTATATAGTTAAGAAAATTGAGTCTTAAGAAGCTTAATTAATTTTGCCAAAGCTGCTTCTTTAGTAAGTTGGGATTTAATCCTCAGTTTGAGTTTTACTTAATTATAAGCAGGCTCTTCAGTCATGAAAACATTCTTGGGTTATTATTATTTTCTATCATATTCCTGTTATAATTAATTGCCGCATTCCCCATTGTTGGACATGTAGCTTGCTGCCATCATTAAATTTTTGAAAATAATGTTGCTTTGAACGTCTTCATACATACATACATTAAAGAGAATCCTAGAATAAGAATGAAAGATTCAAAGTTTACAAACATTTAAATTTTTTTAATAAATAGTGCCAAATTGTTTCCATAAAGTTTACATGAGTTCATATTCTCATGAGCACTGTATGGTTTTGAAGGCAAAGAATAAATACCAGTGTTAGCTAACAAATAAGCTAGGGTAAATTTCAAGGCTTCAATCAACTTGTAGATATGTAAAAGCCATCCAAAAGCATAGCAAAGACAGCTGGGAAAATGAATGCTGGACTTGGAATTTTGTGGATGAAAGCTGCCCTGTCCATCTTTCAGGGAACTGCTGTTCTTCACTAATTACCCTCTGCTTCTGACTTACTGACACATAAGTAAAGTAAAATGAAATCTACCCCACATCTTCATGACATTATAGATCTCTTACACACCTACTACCTCCTGACTGATTTAATGGATTTTAGCTCAAGTTCCCAAGGGAAAAATTATGAAAGTCACTGCCAAGCTTATGGATTAGCTCCCCTTGGGACAGGTGTGTGCCATTGGTCCAATCAGCCATCAGTGGGGAGGTCACAGTTTCAAAAAAGGCAGATCAAGCATAAAGTGAGTATTAGCAAAAACCAAAGATAATCATACATTATACAGTACGAGTACATTTCTTTTAGCATTAGTGGCTTCTATGTTCTTTTGTTCATCAATTAACTTTACTAAAGATAAATTACATCTCATTGTTTTAAACTTGAATTTTCATGAGTGAAGCAGAATTTTACATCGTATATGTAAAATTTACCTCTCTCATTTGCATTTCTTTTGTGACTTCTCTGTTCAGATCCAATGTTCTTTTCTCTCTTGAGGTGTTAATTTCTCCTTATTGAATTTTCTATATTAAGAACATATATTTTTAAATTTTACATATTAAGCATATTAATAATTTGTCTTATTTATTTCTCATATTCTTTTTCATTTGGCAACTGCCTTTTCATTGTATGTTTTTTTGACATGCTAAAGATCGAAGTTCAAGTAGTCAAATCTTCTCATTATTTTGTTTTCCTTTTTCCCCCTTCTTTGTCATTAATATTTTAAAAGTTCTTCACCATTTTAAGAATAGTAACTCTTCAACCTCACTTACTTTAGAAAAATTTTTTAAATTGCAATTAGCCCCTTAATGTACTGAAATATAACTTGAGAGCTTCTGTGAAGTTTCAGGTAAAATTTCACTTTTTCCCACTAGGCTAATTTTCACATTTCCCACTAGAACAATCCATCTATTAAACATATTAGGACTTTTTATTCAGAGTGCATTAAAGGATTCTGTAACACAATTAATTTTTTTAAGGATTTTTTTTTCAAATGCTATGGGGAAAGTATATTGACCAGATGGCTGATTGTAGACAGAAAGTTAGTTAGGTGACTATGGAATAGTCCAAGTAAGAAGTGTGAGTTTCTCAATGACACAGGAGAAGTACATAGAAAAATTGGACTCTTAGCAGGATAGTGAGAAGTGGACATCTTTAGGACTTCATGATTATATGTGCATGGAAGAACAGAAAGGAAGAGTCAGGAGCATGTGATGGTGTCCAGATTTCTGGCTTTGGTTGCTCAGGAGATGAAGGTTGTTATCCCTTGGGGAAAAGACAATGAGTTTGCTGTGGTCATGGATGGACAAGGGTCTATGGGAAGAGCAGAAGACAGAGCTGCAGATTTGGGATATCTTGACTGGAAATAAACACTAGAGTATCAGCAACATCTAAGCAGATATAAACATCGTACAGGTGACTGAGATCCCTTGAGAGATTGTAAAGCATGGGAAGAGAAGCAACTTTGAAAACCAATGATGTGTCTCACAAAGAAACTAGTTATGCTAGGTTAGGCAGATTAAGATGGGCCTCTAAACAGTAAGACTTCACTGTAATAAAGACAGAAAGAAATTCCAATGAGAATAGGCTCACATCAATGGAGACTAGAGTTTAAAAAAGGAACGAATGTCAGTAGTGACAGACAAGAAGGGGTGTTCAAGTGGGATCACTGACAGAAAAGTGTGGTTTGTAGTATTCAGCTCTATGGAGCTTGCTGGTGATTTAGTCAAGAGCAGCTTCAATAGAATAATGTTATGCATGAGTGAGAGTAATGTTAGATGCAGACAAATTACAGACAATTAAGGTGAAATAGAAAGTCATCAAGTACAGAAAGTGCTGTAGCTGCCACATCCTATGTCCAAAGACCTAGCTTGAAACAGCAGGAAAGAAATGGGATGATTATTTGGAGGATGCAGCGGTACAGAGATTTTTCTTAACTTTCTTGTTTCTATTTGAAAAAGGAGAAAACTGAACTGTGTTACACGTTAAATGAAAAGAACAAATATGGCAACAAAGGAGAGAGATATTAGGGAGGAAGACCTGTCCTGAGCAAGGAGAAGGCAGTAAGAAAACCACAGGGCAGAAGCCTGGGCATTCAGAGACCATGAATGAGGAAGTGGGGGAACAGTCAGATGAACTAAAGCTTCTCGGTGAAAACCAGAGGTCACTATCTCTGCTGCAAACAAGATGGTGGAGAAGAGCAGTTGAGGAAAAAGGAGAAGGTTTAGGCTAATTCCTGGGGAGCAGGCTGGGAGAATGCAAGGTCGGAGTTGAGGGACCAAGGGATTTGGAAACCCATGAATACATCCAAACACAAAATCATAGGATTGTGTGATTGTTTTCAGCAATGCTGCAGCTGAAAGGACAGTTGTTTTGGGGATAAGAGAATGAGAAACTAGAATAGTAGGAGATGATAGGCTGAGAGTGGACTACCACAGTTTAGGTACTGGATGTGGTGAAATATTTGATGGTCATGACGAGATCTAGAGCAGAGGCTCAGGAATGGGCTTCTGCAGTGAGAGTTGAAGGTAAATGGAACTGAAAAGAGCAAGAAATGGGAAGAATAATGTATGTGACAGATTTTTAAAAATAAACATTGAAGCCTTCCAGATATTCCTAATATGGACACTCTATAAGTATTTATATTGTGAGTATTGTAACAAGAATATAATGGTTATTATCATTACAAATGATAAGCTTAAAACTGCTGTGATCAAATTCAAAGACAGTTGTACTAAATAAAAACAGAGCCAAACTAGTTAGGAGAACAAAACCAGGCTGTATTATAAGCCCCACAGACTTATGAGGCTGTGGTCCTAAGTCTAATGATATAGATAAGGTTCTTAGAAGGGAAAAACACAAAGAAGGTGGATAAAATTTCATCTTCAAGCTGGGTTTAATTATGGAAATTAATCTGCTCTCTGACTCTTAGAAGTGTTCTGACAGATATATAGTTATATATATTTTCTTCCCTCCTTAGCAAATTCCATGACAAGAGCAAGTATTCTTTGAGTCAGTCCCCACCCAGAGCAGCAGAAATAAAATTACCTGGTGATTATGTCCCAATTTATCAGGAAATCTAACAAAAGATGCAGAGAATGGATACTGTTAAGTGTTGCTGTTTTAAGGGCATCGGTACCAATGACAAAGATGCTGATGGACTTCTCATGCTTTCTTTTACATCCCTGTAGGAAGATGTGCAAACTTAGATGGTTATGTTACAGATTCCATGAGCCAAACAGTTTACCTTTTTAAAAAAGTGCTCTATTTATAACTTACAGAAGTGTAGAAGTGTTATTCTTGTTTAAACTAGTGCCTTTTTCATCGAAATCTGATCGTATGGTATACATTGAATAAATAAACCTGAAGACTCTGCAGATTGGAAAAGTTAAAGTAAACCATATTACTACTTTCAATGCATCTTTCAAGGATGAACTAGCTCTTGACTGCAAAATGCGGGGCCACAGTTGCATTCATCGTTCAGTGAGCTTGTCCACACAGCTCAGCCCACCGACAGCAATGAATGTTGATTGTGACCTTTTAAGAAATAACCTCTGCCAGGGGAAGAGAAGGTCCTGGTGTGTCCTGTTTTGGTTTCCTGTCTTCAGCAAATTCTGAAGCCACGGTGGAGATGGTGGTTGGCCATAGGGTACAATCAACGGTCGATGGTTTTGATTTTAATTCCAAACTCACCGACAGCGTTGAATGTTCACTGAAGCAACCTCTAAACTCAGAATTCTGTTGACTTTACAGGATCTGTGAGTATCTGGAGGGGGTGGGAGGGGAGACAGAAACAACAGAGTAGCTGTAGTCATACATTTGATGCATTTTAAGCCATTTCTAAAGAATCAGAAAGAAGCAGCGTGATTTCTCCAACGGAGACTTTGGCAGGTCTCCACGTCACATTGTGAGAGAAGGATCTGTTTTATTGAGCTAAAAAAATGCCTATCCTGGGTTAGTTCCAGGGATGAAATTATCTCACTATTGATGACATGGAGAATTTGTTATTCAAAGTAGCTTGAGGTATCAAATCAAAACAATATCTTCTAATTTAAATATGGTTATTCTTATAGTAGGTAAACATGATGTATTTAGATTATACAAATTAAACAGAATTTCTTACATTTCCTAAAATCATATTAATGTTAGTCAGTGTTATCCTTTTATATTTAATGTATTTTTTCCTAAAATAAGGTTGTAAAATTAGTATCATTTAGAAACTACTGAACAAATAATAAATGAAGAAACCAACTCAACACATTTTTCGTAGCTTATGACACAAAGACTTCATTAATACTATGAAAGGTACAATCTTGGTATGCTTCAAAACCATTCATTTCCAAGGTTTTGGATATGAATATCCTGTTTTTTGTTTGTTTCTGTTCTTTTCAAAACCATTCATTTCCAAGATTTTGGATATGAAAATCCTGTTTTTGTTTGTTTTTGTTCTTTTCATATCTCCTTTCTCCAAGAGTTCTTTGTGATTTATACTTATTTTTAAATTATTGTGAACTCCAGTGAATGTATTTTTAGGACTGCTTTCAATAATTTTCTATCATCAATTCAAAAAGTCACTTTGCATGTATCAAAACCAGGGTAAAAAGTCACTATTTCATGCATTAAACTGGCATCCAATGTGGTTCTAATTATCTGTGGGTGAGACAACACACAACAATTTGGGCTACTACTTTGAAGGTGACCATAGTCTATTCAATTAAGACAATTGTTCTTGAAATATAAGTGAAACAGGTCCTCTAACCTTTTATACATTCTAATATTCACTCGGTTAAAATATTTTAAAGCCACTAATTGTTTAATACCTTCTAGACAATCTTTTTTAGGGGCAGAGGGCTTAATGATCTATTGGGAGTTCATACTGAGGTGACAAAATCTTAGAATATAAAAACGGTGACTAATCTGGGTTCTGTGGTGTTTATTTCTTTTGAAATAAGCAAATTTTTCCTATGGGATAACACTCATTAGGAAGGTGTGCTTTATCAGTAGGTATTTCTGTGTTGCTGCTGGAAAGAATGTTATCATGGGACTGGGGACTCACTTGTTTGCATTATCAATTACAAATGAAAGCCTATGACTCCTGCTCTGTTGCCTGTCTGTTGCAATATTAGTGTCAGGTCAACATACAACCATTTTCAATCATGCCTATTCATCTCTTGGTACATCTGCTAACATTTGTATAATAGGGGTGCTATGAAAAAAAGCTCTAAATTGTGTATTTTGCATTAACACAAAATATGCATTGGCCTACTAATAAGCAAATCTCTAGGGCAGTTGGAATGAATTGCAACACATAAACTTGTTTTTCTTTGTATTCCAACATATTTTCCTAGAAGTCCTTAGCAGAATATAATTAACTTAAAATTCTTAAATATAAAAATGATTCACTTATAGCAATAAGAAATTCCATTAAATGTCATATACACATAAAATAACAGTAGTAAATTCAGTAATGAATTCTTTCTTCTTTCCTTGGACTAAACCAGATGTTTCACACAGTTATAGTTGGTTGAAGATAATACCTCATCTCTGAGTAGTTTAACTTTTCCACAACTGGAAAATAGGATCTTATTCTTGCTTGCAGGTACCTAGTGCCAAAAAAGAGAGTAAACTTTAGGGCCATATATTCTCCGATATTTTTGTTCTGTCCTTGGCTTTACTTGCTGGTTCAACTTAGTCTTTCACTGATTCAAACGTGGCTTTCAATCAGTACTTTACATCTTCCTATGTCTTCCACATCTTTATTTTCATGACATAATCCTTGGTTGTCAAATATTTATATTTAAAACATTGAGATTCAATGGTACCGAGGTTTTACATTTTCTGTAAGGAAGTGTGTAGTGTCATTCTGGGGAGAACACACTGTCCTAATTCCAGAACTCTAAGTGGATGGCAGCAATCTGAATTCTTGCATAGTTTTCCTTGAATGAAAAGAGCCACAAGCAATAGGTCATTTATGGACAAATATCTTCCTTTCCACTTTCCCATAACTTTGGAGGGTCGTGTGGGCAGAATAAGACCAACTTGTATCAAGGCCAGATTTATTTTAGCCTTTATTTCTCCATTCCTAAGCTTGTGAGAATATTAAGTATTTCAGTTTTCCTTAAGCTTAGTAGGTCATAAATAAACAAAAGCAATTTCTTTGCTTTGAGCAAGAGGGTCACAGAATACATGAAATACCACTTTTAAACACAGCCAGTCCTAATGTGAATTGACAGAGGAACACCAGGAGGTAGTGTGATGTGCCCCTGTAAAAGGCCATAGGGATTTGGGATGCTCGAGTTGTCTGTTTTAGGAATAGATTATATATCTTGCCTGATGACCTGTGTTTAATTTAAGTGACTGTTTCTGCCAGTCCTTCCAGAGGGCAAGTGTGTGAAATAGAGCATCTCAATGTCAGTCTGCAGTTCTTCCCTCTGCCTGATGCCTTGACCTACATTGAGCACCCGGGCTCTGATCTGGACAAGCGAAAGGGAAGGAGACTTTCCTACCGCATGAGTCTTACCCTTCATTCTACTTTGTTTGAATGCTTTAGGGGAAGCTCATATTCATGAATATTTATAGTTTAATCAGCTTTACTTTCTGTTCATGGAAATGAATATTTTCAAAATAGAAAGAGTGAGAAATGTTGCTTCAGAAAAACAGCCATTGCTGTTCCCCCTCCCCTCCCCTTCCCCTCAAAGGACATAACGCTCTCTCTGAAACCTATAAGACATTGAGAGGCCGCTTAACTGTTATTTGGGAGCCCCCACCCCTTTCTTAAGTCGATTTCCACTTTCTTAGAGGATTTCTTCCTCTTTCTCAGATATGAAATCTTATGAAATGTTTCAGCACTGGTGCTTTCACCTTACCAATTATACAGTTAAAGTGAAATATAGATCAATGGAACAGTATAGAAAGCCCAGAGATAAACCCATGCACATATGGTCACCTTATCTTTGATAAAGGAGGCAAGAGTATACAACAGAGAAAAGACAGCCTCTTCAAGAAGTGGTGCTGGGAAAACTGGACAGTTACATATAAAAGAATGAAATTAGAACACTCCCTAAACCACACACAAAAATAAACTCAAAATGGATTAAAGATCTAAATGTAAGGCCAGACACTATAAAATTCTTAGAGGAAAACATAGGCAGAACACTCTATGACATAAAACACGCAAGATCCTTTTTGGCTCACCTCCTAGAGAAATGGAAATCAAAACAAAAATAAACAAATGGGACCTAATGAAACTTAAAAGCTTTTGCACTGCAAAGGAAACCATAAACAAGAGGAAAAGACAACCCTCAGAATGGGAGAAAATATTTGCAAACGAAGCAACTGACAAAGGATTAATCTCCAAAATTTACAAGCAGCTCATGCAGCTCAATATCAAAAAAAACAAACAACCCAATCCAAAAATGGGCAGAAGACCTAAATAGACATTTCTCCAAAGAAGATATACAGATTGCCAACAAACACATGACAGGATGCTCAACATCACTAATCATTAGAGAAATGCAAATCAAAACTACAAGGAGGTATCACCTCACACCAGTCAGAATGGCCATCATCAAAAAACTTACAAACAATAAATACTGGAGAGGGTGTGGAGAAAAGGGAATCCTCTTGCACTGTTGGTGGGAATGTAAATTGATACAGCCACTATAGAGAACAGTATGGAGGTTCCTTAAAAAGCTAAAAATAGAACTACCATATGATCCAGCAATCCCACTGCTGGGCATATACCCTGAGAAAACCATAATTCTAAGAGTCATGTACCACAATGTTCATTGCAGCACTATTTACAATAGCCAGGACATGGAAGCAACCTAAGTGTCCATCGACAGATGAATGGATAAAGAAGATGTGGCACATATACACAATAGAATATTACTCAGCCATAAAAAGAAATGAAACTGAGTTATTTGTATTGAGGTGAATGGACCTAGAGACTGTCATACAGAGTGAAGTAAGTCAGAAAGAGAAAAACAAATACAGTATGCTAACACATATATATGGACTCTAAAAAAAAAAAAAGGTTCTGAAGAACCTAAGGCCAGGACAGGAATAAAGATGCAGATGTAGAGAATGGACTTGAGGACACGAGGAGGGGGAAGGGTAAGCTGGGACAAAGTGAGAGAGTGGCGTGGACATATATACACTAGCAAATGTAAAACAGATGGCTAGTGGGAAGCAGCCGCATAGCACAGGGAGATCAACTCGGTGCTTTGCGACCACCTAGAGGGGTGGGATAGGGAGGGTGGGAAGGAGATGCAAGAGGGAGGGGATATGGGGGTATATGTTTATGTATAGCTGATTCACTGTGTTATAGAGCAGAAACTAACACAACATTGTAAAGCAATTATACTCCAATAAAGATGTTAAAAAAATAAAGTGCCTATTACAGATGCTCATTCTGGGTAATTATCATGGTAATTATTGGGACTTCTGGCTACTTCAATAGAAAAAGTGGAAGCATTAAAGCGTCAGAGTCTGAGTCAATGCAGAGAGAGCCAAGTTGAATACTTGGACATGGTTCTTCACCGAGAAAGCAGAAAAAGCAGGGCAAGTCATGCCAAAGCTTGGCTTGGGTTAGACAGCTTTTACTACTGAAACACTGACACCCCAGAGGGGCTATAATTTTGTTTTCCAACAGACTCATAATTACTGATAGCCCTTACTCCTGTTGACGGCAAAGGGCCAGAAACGTTTCTCGTTTTCCTTCTCCTATAAACTGTGGAAATAATTCCACACTACTCACTTTGTAAAATGTCTTTATGAATTTTTTTTGGAGAAGAGATGCATTTCTAGCACAACCTTTGTACTATTTGGCAAAGTTATTAGGAAGGAGGAAAAAAGTGTTTGATGTTTAATATATATATTAACTGGATATATACATATGAAACCCATACTGTATATATGTTCCAAAATACACTGTAAGTCATTGAAAACTATTTTTTTCACAGGTAAATTGGTCTAACTGACATTTATGGAGCCCTTATAATTTTTTTTAAAAATTGTATTTTCTGGAAAGATTTGTAAATCTACTGATGTGATGTTTGTTTTTGGAAGTATTCACAAACATATTTATGTCTTTTGTATAAAAAACATATACTACCTCAAATATTTACAGTTTCATTTAGTAGAGAAGGTTAACAAAGAAAGAACCAAATCGAATGTTTTAATAAAAGCCTAGAATTATTGATATTTTGTGCTTATCTTACTTTCCTTATATTAACCATTTATTATTACAAGTTGGATTAAAACTGTTTTTTTATACAAACTATGTGTATATGTCTAAAGGTTTTCTCTGCATGGGAATTGCGGCAATTTAAAAGATGTACCTTACTGGGAAACACAATACAATAGTTAAAAAAAGAGCAAAAGAATTGGGTCATTGTTCTGGGGTCTGCCACTCACCAGCGTGGTTACCGAACCTCCCCGAACTTTCATTTCCTAGATCAAACCTGGATAATAAAATCATCCTCATGTACACTAGTTCACTTTATTTCTAAACAATCCTGTATAATAGATATTCTTCAGGGGATAGTGTGATACTTATTATATAAGGGGTAAAAGATTTAAATCTAGGTCTTGTAAGATTTTAATGCTTCTTCCCTTCAGAAACTGCTGCTTTCCCACTTCTAAGATTAAAAAAAAGAGAAATATTAGATTTATTTTCTAAATAGCTTCCTAATATGTCATTCTTTAAAGACCAACACAATAACATTCCCAGTAAGATCAGCCCTTTGCTCTGTCACCCTCTTACCTGGTAGGTGGTACTGCCTGACAGGTAGGGAGAGCCCTTCCAGGACACGTGGTTCTCAAGAGAATCGATGTTGACCTAAAAGTTAAAATTCATCTCAAACTCTCCTAAAGAACCATTGATTAACCTAATGTGTCTTTGTCTTCATCACCAACGTTAACACAGAGAGTGGGGACCAGAGCACAGTCAAGATGGCTTTTCCTGATCACCTTTTAAATTGTTTCTTGTCCTTGACCTCCTATCATAAATCATTTTCAATCGAATAAGTATGTCATGGGATCTACATAGAATTAGACCAGTGTTTCCATATTATTGTATATTTAAACAGTCATCAAATCTTCATATTTTTTAATGTTTCAAAGTTTGTCTACTGGAAAAATATGTCAGCATTTCTTTGCTCTGAAATTTAGACTTTTTCCGAAGCAGAAAAAGGAAAGAAATATATACATTACTACATTTTTCCAAAAACCGTGAGCTTATTTTTTAGTTATACTGAGTTATCAAAACTATTCCTTTATGAACAATTAATCATTTAAAGAACCAATTAACAAGAACATTTTAAAAAATAGAATAAACCTTCTTTACAGAAAAAGGAACAAGGATGGTGTTCAGTTTGGAGTGAACTGAATATAGTGAAAAATTCAAATCACAGTTGAAGCTAGATTGTTGTTTGTTGTTTTTTTTCAGAGTGAAGAACCATTATGTCAATAGTACAGCCATCATGACTTCAACAAATGTGCCAATGTCATGTTCAGAATGTTTATTTTTAGCAAAGAAATATAATGTCTGTGATCTCAGACTTTGCAGGAATGTTTGATGCATCCTTCAGTTTGGAAAGGAGATATGTGTTGACTGGTATTCAAAATAATTTAAAAATTAACTCCCAGGGAACACTATCATGGTAGTAACTCAACTTGTCTTATCCTGGTTTATTATTAATCATGTGAATTAATCTTGGAAAATTAAGAGCAATATGTGTGTTACAGAAAATAAGTCTTTTTCTAGGAAACATGCTAATTTTTGAAAAGAGGTAGACCTCTTGCTTACACAGATTGTTTAAAGTTTGTCAGCAGAAGAGATCAGATATGCATAATAAAAAAAATGCTAGATTTTTAGTTTTCATGTAAAGCAATCAAATACTACTTTATAATTATATCATTACATTATAAACTGAGATTACAACCATATTTTTAGATTATTGATAGCATCTTTTGAATTGTCTATGCTCCATTCAAAATAAGGTCTATGACTTCGAGTCTCCCAAGCTTTTTGACTTCATTCCCCACTAACTGTGTTATTAGAATATCTTACTATTTTTGGAAGATATTGTGAATGTATTTCTGGCTTCATAAATTACACAAGCATCTGTTCTGTTCTTTCAATCAGGATACCAAATGTTTTTTACATCAACCTGTGTGAAACAATGTATATAATACAATTTTATTTCCCATGAGTTTTTAGTAAGCACTGACTTTGTAGCAAAAAAGAAAAAAATCTTTGAATGATTAGGAAGGTGAAAGGGAGATGAAAAACAGTAAACAAAATATGTATTATAAAGTAGGATCCATGGGAATTATAAAAAAGAATTTATGATATAAAAGTGGTTTATAATAGTTTTCTAGGGGTCCATTCTACCTAGAAATTTTAAAATAAATGAGATCAGCAGAACTCGATAATTTTTAAGTACAAGCTGTATCTCTATCAAAAGATTACTTCTTGTGGCTTTAGTATTATATAAAACTCTATATTTGGAAAATATGAGAGTTTATAAAGATTTTTTTATATCAAGTTCTGATATGCAGAACTTGATATAAAAAGTTTTGTTGTGCCATCAAAATCACTTTATTTTTTCTTTTTGGCCACACCTCGTGGCTTGTGGGATCTTAATTCCCCTACCAGGGGGATCTAACCCAGGCCCCGGCAGTGAAAGCACCAAATACTAACCACTGAACCTCCAGGGAATTCTCCAAAATCACTTTTATTAGAATTTACCCTTAAGAATGAATAATCTAAAGGAGACTTGAACATGCAAGAACATTACCTAACTTGTGGCTGAGAAAAGATTCCAACCAAAAGTCAAGAGTCCATTAAAGTTAACTAACACATTGCTCAATAAATCTTATGAAAATGAAATACCTTAGCACAGTTATTCATCAGATAGATGCCATATGATATGTTTGGATTAATTGTCTAAGGAATTTATGCACTGATTTTGAATGCTGATTAATGACCTCTTCTAGACATGAAATTCTATGTTTTAAAATTCTACATTTTAAAAGAACAAACAGGCAAACCCCCAGTATTTAGTTAACAACTCACAGTACTTTTTTTAAAGAAATATTAATAGATCAGCTTGTTCCTTGAACAATAGGACCATGTGGCAACTCAATTTGTTGAAATCATAATTGAAGAGAGAAAAGACAAAAGACTTCATTCAGAGATTACTTTATGTTTGTACCATTGTAAGAATGTTCCTTATTAAATGTGTAGCAATAATCCAGATATTTTAACAATTTTTAAACTACTCATTGTATTCTTTATAACTGTTTCTCCTCCAAAAAAAGTTACACAGACATTATTATCTATTAAAGTACCTCTCCAGAAAGAGAGGCAGAGACAGAAAGAGAAAGAGAGAGAGAGATAAGAAAGTAAGAAAGAAAGTTTCCTTCTATCCAAATTTTCAAATCTTCACTGTTGGGTTGCTTTCCTTTCATATTGACATATTTACAGAAAATCAAATGGCTTAAATTTTCAAAAAGGACCATATGATAAATGAAAGCTTATGAGAGATGGAGTTAAACCATCTTTGATGTTACTAGGTAATAGTGGAAAATTATGATTTGATTTAAGCAATCTTTATGAAATTACTATTTACAACCCTGTAAGGACACCTCACCACCACTAATCCAGGGAGAAACACCTAGTTTCTCGCAAAGATATGTGATAACTGTACCATATTTTTCGGAATTATTCCTTTTGAACTTAATTCACAAGCAGCCTCTCTCCTGTATTAATCGTAAATGGTTATTGGAGACTAATGCAGAGGGAAACTGACACAACGACACATTTGTAGAACTGTTTTTAACAACCTTTATTTACCATGTATAATAGAGTGGCTCTAGAGCTTACAATTTTTTAATCAGTGAGGGTATTAAACACATAATCTCGGCGCAAAGTCAATGTAGGTGCTTTTTTTAATGTCCTCTCTGAAACTCCAATTAAATACACTACTCTTCCCAGTTTCCTGTCTTAAAACTAGTTTTTAGTGTTGCCTGGAGGCTGGTGAACAGCTGCAACATTCCAGCCATGAAGCTAATGCTTTTTAGTGATGAGAAAATTACACAAATACAAATACTGTTACGTATCTTCTGGAAAAGGATTTACAAATACATAGATTTGGGGGAAAAAAAACCCTTAGATATCAAAGGATTTCAGGCATAAGGGTATACATATGCCCATATGTACCTTAACTGCTTTATGGAAAAGATGGTGATCATTGTACAAATAAACACATCATATAGCCATAGGATGGAGACAAAGTTATTCTTTAAAAACATGAAATGTTATGCTCAATTGACATAGAGACTCAGATACACTGAATAATTGGGGACAAGCTATCGGACAGTGACAGAATTCTACTCCCTACCCCAGCCCCTTTTCATCATCCTATGTATACAACGTATTAGCTTCTATTTTTAACACCTTTTCGTTGCCCAATTATTAGCTACGGATTTTTTAAATCAAAATTGCACAAAAAGACAATATAAATGATTCTGTATATATACTTTGAGACTTAAAGGCCATTTGCTATTTCCCACTGAACTTGAAAATGAGAGGAGAATAAGGAAGGATAGTAAGTTAAGGACAAGTACACCAAGAGATGTAGAATTCTAGTTTCAATACTGAATCTTTTTCTATGTGACATGACTTTCAAGAATAAAAAATAGATACACCCATCATTGCATGAAGGTACGTTGATAATGCTTCTCTTCCTTTGTCTGTTCTCTCACTAGACGGTGGGACCCTTGAGGTCAGAAACTGTTTCTCAATCATCCATGGACTCTGGGGACCTAACGCATCTCCTTGAATACAGTAGGCGTTCAATGTTTACTTGTGTCTTCTTTAATTTTCGAGCACAGGTCTATATCCAGCTGCTCCACCAGACACAGTCTACACCCCATCCATCCCTCATTTACCTGACGATGAAACACGGGTGCGAGCAGCTAACTTCTACGTTGGGGCCCCATGCGTCTGGATGATGTAGAACCTAAAGTCGGTCACAGACGCTAGTCATCCTCCAAACTTTTAACACGGAAACATTCAAACAAGTTAGTGCTCATCGGAGATCTTGGCCACCACCAGAATCACTGATATCAAGCAACACCAAGGGCCAAATTTCAGACAAATAATTCTTTTTGGTTCTTAAATAAGGTGTTTCATTAAGTTAGGAATTCTACTCTTCTATGCAACAGACCATATACTTTCTTCTAACAATATAAAAAGGATGACACTTTTCAAAAACTTGCTGTTATTAAATTCAGCTTCTATCAGTGTCTAAAAAGTTGATAATCACTCCATTGTCATGTTATTACTCTTATTTTATTTTTCAGTACAACTTTCTCAGGGAGATGCCTGTTTACATTGTGATCATCATATTATACCTGAAGTTGCATTTCTTAATGTAACTTTGGATTTCTGCTTATTGCTCAAAAGAAGAAACTCTGAACAGAAATCAACAACTTATATTGCATAGTTACCTAAAAGGCTAAGGATTCCCCAAACAGTTTCAAACATATTGACTAATTTGAGCATTCCAATTAGTTTCTCCCCATACCACATACTTTTCCACAGGGAAGGCATATTTTACGTAATGATATTTACAGAGAAAAATCTGTCATTTGGAAAGAAAGCTATAAAATATAGTATGTTTCAGTCTACTTTCAGCTTTTATTTTATGGTAAAAAAGAAAAATAATTTTGGCAATTACTTGTCAAAAAATCCCTTCGATTATTTTCACTGTTTTAGGGTAACAAAAATATTTTACTAAATGGGGTTTTTGACCTAAACGTTAATTTAAAAATAGTTTCTTTCACATTTTCAATTCTACACTCTCCCCAGTTATGTTAAGATCACCTGAATGATACAAAATGTTGCTAACTTATGCTGACTTAAAAGAAACCATAAAAGCACAGTTCTATGGACCTAAACTACACGACTATAATTCTAATTAACAAGATTAAGTCCATGGGATATTTTTCAATGAGCACTTTTAAGTTAGCACAGTTTTCCCACACTTTACTGAAAACCTCTGAGGGCACTGTAGAGAAATATTACCATTTCTTTACTTGTGTCTTCTTTAAAAAATTAGTATCAAAAATTAGTATCAAAAAAATTAGTATCAAAAGCTGTCCTTTGGAGGCAAAAGATATGAACAAGATTTCCTTTCTATTATGGGAAATAGCTTGATGTATATGGCAGAAGGAATGGCAAAGGGCTCCGTTTTCCTAATGCCTTTAAATATAACTTTTTCTTTAGCTAAAGCCAATCTTACATTGAAAGTACAATTTTTGTAAACCTCTGTGGTTACTAAACATACATTACTGAAATGGACAGTAAAATTTCAAAATTAGCTGTATACCCATTATCACAAATCTGGAATACTTTGGGAGAAATAGTGGAATAAAAAATATACACAGTACACTGAGAAATCCAAAACAGATGTCTCCTAAAATTCAGTATATTTACATACTTGTAAATAGTATATCTTTCCAAACCATGACATTTCTTCTTTAGGATAGTTTGTGTGTGTCCATGGGATAGTGGGGGTGGGAGAGGGAGAATACATTTAATTCAAACTTAAATGCTTGATGAAACTAAGATCGAGTCCTTAAAGTTATTCCAAGAGCAACAGAACATTTCTATTTGAAGCAACATTTGAGTGAGTAAAGATTGTTGATTTGATTTAAGTTGATTTATTTTCACACTTTTGCATGCATCCTGTGGAATATTTGCTCAATACTCACTCCATGGTTTTTATATTTTTAAAGATTTCAGAGATTGATACATAAAAATACAAGCCAGGGCTGTTTTCAAACATCTTTCTGCAGGAAGATGGCTGAAATTAGAGGCTTCATCCCTTCTCTTATTTTATGGCTTCCTAGCTTGCTTTGGAATTCTCAGCAGAGTATCGTCAGGTAGTAGTTACAAAACCTTGGAAACATAGGGAAAGTCTTCAAGAATCTGAAGTTAATATTTCCAAACAGGATCAACCCATTTTTTTCCTTAGATTTAGAAGCTGACATGAAAACCAAATGATAACTTCTATTGCTATTTTAGCAGCTGCACATCAAAGCCCCAAATACAAATTGATAAAATATTTTTCCATCTAAAGCTACCCTTGCATAAATTGTTTTCTTAGTAAAATAACATAATAAAGAAAGGAAAGAAGAGATGGAGGGAGGGAGGAAGGGAGGGAAAGGGGAAGATTTCTAAATGGGCATGTTACCATCCTAACAGCAATTTCATCTTAAAAGAAAGGGAAAACAAACCAACAAACAAACTAAAAAAACTTTTTAACATTGCTTCATCTTTGTTTTTCTTTGTGAAATTTAAAGTTATGAAAGCCTATGGTTTAGTTACAGGGAATATCAATGTGAGAGGTTGATACCAAATAGAGCACATATTATACTTTAAGTAAATGGCTCTGCAATACTTCTTTGATTACAGATTATTAACTGAAAGTGATCATAAATTTGGATTATTTCCATTTTAGCTAAAACACAAGCATACGCTCTCTCATAAGAAGAAATCTTAAAAAGTAACTCTAAAATTAATGATGATTTCATGAAGTAGCATTGACAAATGATTCGAGCTCATTCTATTGATATTTCTTTTATTATAAAGAATATTCTAGGATTATGTTTCCTATCAAAATAAATTAGTACTTAAACTCCAATTCTTTTGATTTTTTTCTTCACCTAGTCTAATCAAAACACTTTATCTCATAAAAGAGGAAATGGATGCTTAGAAAATTTAAGTGACTTTGCCTGAAACCCACTAAAAATATAGAGTTAGAGCCCGGAGTCAATTCACAGTCACAATCGTGGACCAGTTTCAATCATCATTTCCTCTTCTTTCAGGTGCTCCAAGAAGCTCATGAGGCTACAATTCTTTTTCCAACTTTCAGGACTGTCATTATTGCTCCAGCCCTTTTTCTATTTTTTGGTTCATCATATGAATTTATTTTTATTTTGTTTTAGCCAAAAGATAACACTTAGAGTTTTATAATCTTTCATTATAACATCATGTATCTCCTAATTGTTTTTAATCCCCTTTACCTTTTGGTTTTAAAAAATGCATTTAAGGGACTTCCCTGGTGGTCCAGCGGTTAAGACTCCATACTTCCACTGCCGGGGGGCATGGGTTCAATCCCCACCCCCCAAGATGCATTTAAGCACCTAGAACTTCCCAGTTCCTTCGGATCAATGTCATCACACTGGTGCCACAGGGACAGTGAATCTCCTGTCCAGCCCTCCCTGCCCAACCACCCCAAAGCCACTGGCAAGTACATTTGATCTCAAAATGTCATAAAACATCAACCTCCATTCATTTGCATTTTGAAGGGCAAGGATGTTTAATGAATTTTTTTCTTTGCTATTTTTTTCTGGGACTAGGAGTGGAATGCTTTCTGTTTTGTAATAAATAAAAACTTTTAATCCTTTAATCCTTAAACCCCTGGATACTTTTTCTTCCTTCCTTCTCCCCCTCCCCTGACCCTCTCCCTCCTCCTGTTTCTTCTTCTCCAAAAATAGCTACCTTATTTTTCATTATTTGGAAGGAAGAAGGGGAAATATAACTTGGAAACAGAATAAAGCATTACCTGCAGAACTATACATTGGACCTTAAAATTGTATTTTCTCAATATATCTTCCCATTATTGAACTGATATTCAAAAAAATCAAAAGCTCAAGTTCCATTTGATCCACGTGAGAGATACGTAACAATATATTGTGCGAAATGTTTACCAACATGTGTTATTAATATAGACATTTAGGTTATGGAGTAACTATGACAAAAGTTCGGATTTTGCTATTTACGGCTTTCCCTCTTGCCTTTCACCTCCAACCAAATCTGTATACACCAACGTGTAGATCATTAAAATATAAAACTATTCTAAATATCTAGAAGAGTGGAATATGAGAAGTGGGAAGTCCATAAAAATGAAAAAATAAATTTTCTCTAGTCTTTTCAGACCAGCAACGAAGCTCATCACAGAGGTCTGCGACTCTTCAATAGAGCCTGTGCTTTGTCAGACATCAGAAGCTGTCCTTGGCCCCTGTCCTCTCCTGTGACAGAGTTGTGGCCCCATTTTTGCCTCTACAACTATGAGAAGAATCCATAAACAAAAAGGTGTGTTAGTTTTTTTTTATCTGTGATCCTTGATAAGAAGATTGAGGGAGTAGGTTTCCCAGAAATAAAAGAAGTACTAGGTGACAGTTAAGTTGGGTTGTTTGAACACATAATTCATTGAAAGTGATTTTCCTGCATCATTTTATCAAGTGAAAGGAAGATACTTAGAAAAGGTCAGGTAGAATACTTTTTTTATTCTAAATGAGAAATAACCAAATTAAAAATCATTTTCCTTCCATTTGAAACAGAGCAGTCCCCAAGTAAGATGACTCTGAGAGCCAATTGCAAGGTGACAGCCGCTGACCCTTTGTGCTGTCAAGGCCGGAGATGGCCGTGCTCACCTAACGATGTTCCTTCACTTCAGGCTCCTGTGAGGAAGCAGCATCAGGACCCCGACGCTTGGGTTTGAAAGGGCAGATGTAACCTAAAGGGGCTGATTTGGGGGTGGGTTCATTTCTGTTTCTTTTTTTTTTTTTTCACTTCTGTTTCTTTTTTCCCTTATGTATTTATGTTTTTTTTAATTGAAGTATAGTTGATTCACAATGTTGTGTTAGTTTCAGGTGTACAGCACAGTGTTTCAGATATATATGTATATATAAATTTTTTCAGATTATTTTCCATTGTAGATATTACAAGATACTGGATATAGTTCATTTCTTCTAAGGAATATTCCAAGGGACCTCTTAGCTCTCTTCCAGGGCTCAAGTGACAGCTTTCAGGTGTAGGGCCAAGGGCCAGAGCAAGTCCTCTGACCTAGGGAGGTGCCTGGTCCCCGGCCAGGTATTCGTCTCAAGGAGGACTCAGCACATCCATTAGAAACAGAAAGTCTGTCTCCAAGGAAGCCGAGGGGCAGCAGAGCGCGCGAAGGAGCCCTTGTCTGCAGCTCCTGGCTGTCTGCTGAGGGTATAATTACAGGCTGAAAAAATGCAGCCCCACAGAGGTACACGGGCCTGAGTTACAACATAGCAATTAATTAGAGCAGCCCATATTTAAAGTCCTGAAATATGAACACGTTTTCAGGACAAATGGAATTAATTTATAATGTATAGTAGGCAGTGTGCCCATTGCCGTGCCTTTTGGACAAGCAAAGTAATTAAAAGCCTACATGTTCTACCAACTCTACGTGAACTTTTGGACCAATTTCTAGAACTCTTTTGGGGATTAAATATAGCACATGCTTTTTAAACTTGACAAGTAAAATCTGTATAGCACAGGGAAATATGCTAGATATCTTGTAATAACTTATAATGGAAAATAATATGAAAAAGAATGTATCTATCTATCTATATGTAAACATATATATGTATGTATGTATAACTGAATAACTTTGCTGTACACTTGAAACTCACACAACATTGTAAATTAACTATACTTCAGTTTTTAAAAATCTACTAAATAGATTAGATTCTCGCTATCATACATAGAATTAGACTAAATAATGAAGTATAAGAAAGGCCCAAGACTCCTATTTGGAGTCTTTTGAAAAAGCAGCTTCCTTTCTCTGGTGAGGCTGAAAGGGCATGCTCTGGTGTTACATTGAATCTGTGGCTACCTTGACAATGAATTATTAGGTGATTTGAAAATGTTCTTTTCAGAAATGCCATCATATTTATTGAAAATTCCAGAGAATATGCTGAATGTAGAAAATTATTAATAGAAAATATTGATCAATAAGGTATTTAATAAAGCACAGTCTTTAATGCTACCATGTACCCTCTTGCTGGGGATGATTATAAACATACCCAGAATTGGGGTTGAGATTATCAATAGTGATAAATCATTTCCTCCAAAGGTGGATAGTTTATAGAGGTTACATGATCTGCCTGGTAATGTTTCGGTGTGCTTGTGAGACCAAACAGTAGTTTGGAGTAAACAACTTCTGTGACAGGAAACTATTTTCATTTCACTGATTGATTATTTGATAAAATACTGCTATATATTATGAACATAAGTGCAGAAAAATCCGTAACACAGACTAGGACTAAAATGTTTCTGGTTCTGTTATCTACAAAACAGAAACAGACTCACAGACAAAGAGAAGAGACTGTGGTTGCCAAGGGGGATGGGTGGTTGGGAGGGATGGAGTGGGAGTTTGGGGTTAGCAGATGCAAACTATTACACATAGAATGGATAAACAACTAGGTCCTACTGTAGAGCACAGGGAACTATAGTCAATATCCTGTGATAAACCATAATGGAAAAGAATATGAAAAAGAATGTGTATGTGTGTGTGTGTGTGTGTGTGTGTGTGTGTGTGTGTATAACTGAATCACTGTGCTGTACAGCAGAAATTAACACAATGTTTTAAATCAACTATACTTCAATAAAATAAATTTCAAAAGATGTTTCAGGTTCCATGAGTGGGATGGCTATGCATGATATGCCTTTTAAAAAATAAGCCTAGGACTTCTCTTTTTATTATTCTTTATGTATTTTCTTAGGTAAAACTTTCCTCGTGCCCCTTTCTATCCTCAGTTGCCTTCTGGGTGTTGAGTTGTTGTTGTCATAAGGGCTGTAGATTGGGAAGAAACTTGAGCATTCATTTTGTTGTTTTTCTTTTCTTCGACCTATAACCATGAATCTATCCATGGCATACAGTAAGTAACTTGTACTGAATACTGTGTATACATCAGATATTCAGCTATGTGTGTTAATTCTCTCAACATCTCTCAACACCTGAATTTGGCAGGCTCTCTTATTATCAAATCTACATCCTCATCAGGGTTTACATCAACAGCCTGGATAATTCCTCTCCCTTTGTCGCCTAGCTCTCTTCTCCTTGTTCACTCTGCTCCAGTCACACGCATCTTCCTGCTGTTAATAGAATGTGCCAGATACGAACGACCTCACGGCCTTTGCATGTGTGGTTTCTTCTGTCTAGAATATTTAGCCATCAGTTACCCCATGGCTCATTTTTCTCACTTCATTCATGTCTTTTGTCAAAGGCCTTCTGAGAGAGGCCTTCCCTCACCACTCTATCAAAATTAGTACCCAAGTTGGCAGGACTAGTCAGGAGCTAAGCTGGGATTCAGTCTTGGCCAGTGTGATGCCACAATCTGTGCTAAACAGGGGTCAGGAAACTACAACCCACTGGCCAAGTCCAGCCCAATGTTTGCTCTTGTAAATAAAGTTTTATTGGAACACACACATACAAAAAATAAAATAAAATAGTACCCTGGTTTCTCTCTCTATCCACTTACTCTATTTTGCTTAATTGCAGATATCACCATAGGACATATGTTAGATTTGAATGCAGTCATTTAATAAATAGATCACAAACCCCTGACAGATACCAGCTGCATTCTAGGGCCTTGGGACAGAGTAGAGGATAAAACAGACAAATGTCCCTCCCCTCCTGAAGTTTATCCTTTAGTGAGGAAGATGTAACATAAACAAGACAAATAAGTAAAGATAGGGTATGTTAGCACTAAGGACCAAAGATTTTTAAAAAATCAGGCAGAAAAGGGAATAAAGATGTGACAATGGTGGAATTGAAATTTAAAGTTGGTATCCAGTAAAGGTGACTTTTAAATACGAATCTTAAATTCTGGGAAGGGGCTAGCCCTTGGTCCATCTATAGGAAGAAAATTCCAGGCAGAAGGAAGACCTCACTATAGGTGGAGGAAGCAGAGGGCCCATGTCACTTATCAGCTGATTGTCCCCTAGCACGAGAATTCACCACCAAGAGAGCAGGATTTATCATTGTCTGGTTCACTGATAAATCCCCAGAGCCTAGAACTGAGAGCTCCCACTAAGCATGTTTGAATGAATTAAATACGGTAATTACGCACAGTTTACAAGTGAAGAAGTCGAGGCACAGCAGTTGAGTAACCTGCCCAAAGTACCCAGCTGGACATAAGCATCCAGTTGGACATAAGTGGTGATACACACTTTGAACAACACCAAAAATCTAAGCCACAGCCTGAGTTCTCACTACTGTCTTCAGATGTTCTGGGAGTCCCCAGTTCTCTCTGAAGGTAAGAACACAAGGTATGGAGACTAAATGCTGAACTGGGAATCAGAAAAAATGACAAAAAGAAGAAAAGAAAGGAACTATCCTGGATTATCCATTTCATTCCCAATTTTAAATTTAGACTCAGATAGGCTAACACATGTCCAAAGTTTAATTCGAGAATTATCTGAATTGAAGACTGATGTGATCACCACTGGAGAGACTGGCAAGAGATGGGCAATTGGTTTTGGGCCCACCATATCACTTTATGACTTTGGGCAATATTTTCTCTCCGTGCCTCAGTTTCTTTGGCTGCAAAATGCAAAGACTGGACTAGATAATCCCAACATCTTTTTCCATTTTAATAGTCTCTTTTCTCTAAATATTAAGTCCTGAAAATACTCTGGAAAGTTTTGAACAATTCTTGTCCATTAAAGAGATAAACAACCCGATTAAAAAATGGGCAGTAGAATTGAATAGACATTTTTCCAAAGAGGAAATGCAGATGGTCAACAGGCACATGAAAAGATGCTCAACGTCGCAACTCATCAGGGAAATGTGAATCAAAACCACAATGAGATATCATATCACACCTGCCAGAATGGCTATCATCAAAAAGAACACAAACAACAAATGTTAGCAAAGATGTGGATAAAAGGGAACACTTGTACACTGCTGGTGGGAATGTAAATTGGTGCAGCCACTATGGAAAACAGTGTGGAAGTTTCTTAAAAAACTAAAAATAAAACTACCACATGACCCAGCTACTACACTGCTGGGTAAATATCCAAACAAAACAAAACAAAACAAAACAAAACTCCAAAATACTAATTTGTAAAGACACATGCACCTCAGTGTTCATTACACCACTGTTTACAATAGCCAAGACATGGAAACAACCTAAGTGTCCATCAACAGAGGAATGGATAAAGAAGAGGTGGTACATATATACAATGGAATACTACTCAGCCATAAAAAAAACGAATGAAATTCTACCATTTGCAGCAACGTAGATGGACTTGAAGGACATTATGCTAAGTGAAATAAGTCAGACAGAGAAAGACAGATACAGTATATTACTCATATGTGGAATCTAAAAATTACAACAAGCTAGTGAATATAACAAAAGACAAGCACACTCACAGATAAAGAGAACAAACTAGTGGTTATCAGTGGGGAGAAGGAAAGGAGGAGGGACAATACAGGGGTATGGGATTATACATGCAAACTATTAGGTATAAAATAAGCTACAGGGATATATTGTAGAAGACAAGGAATACAGCAAATATTTTATAATAACAATAAATGAAATATAACCTTTAAAAATTTGGAATCACTATATTGTACACCTGTAAGTTATATAATATTGTACATCAACTATACTTCACTTAAAAATAAAGAAAGAAAATAAAAATGAATAAATAAATAAAGAGATGAGTAGAAATTATCCATAAACAGAAATGGATAGAGGTGTTCCAAGGAGAAAGGGTTTTTTTTTTAATACATTTTATTTTTATTTTTTAATTTTATATTGGAGTATAGTTGATTAACAATGTTGTGTTAGTTTCAGATGTACAGCAAGGTGATTCAGTTATACATAGACATGTATCTATTGTTTTTCAAATTCTTTTCCCATTTAGGTTATTATAGAATTTTGAGCAGAGTTCCCTGTGCTATACAGTAGGTCCTTGCTGGTTATCTATTTTAAATACAGTAGTGTGTACATGTCCAATCCAAACTCCCAATCTATCCCTACCCCCCGAGAAAGGAATTTTAAGAGAAGGCAACAGGGCATAACAATTCACGTGTTAGGGAAATGGTACCCAAGTATTAGATGGGTAGGGCTGGAATATAAGGTGGGGAGAGAGGCAAAGAGGATGTTTGAAGAAGCTAAGTTCCTGAGCTCAGAAAATAAAGAGTTTTCCACACCGTGGTAGGAAGTTTGGACCCTATTTGCTGGGTAGCAGAAGTATGGACACTTTCCACAAAGAGTTCACGGAGGGTTGTTGTATATATTTCATGTGGTCACTGTGCACTACAGCAACAGTTGATCGGTTTCTTGTCCTAAAATGCTTTCTTTGACATGAATTGTTTCAATGAGAAAGAAGAAAGAAGAGACAGAGCTTTAAAGACTGATTGGAAGAATTATACAGATGTAAAAAATAACATCAGAAGACCACTCTATCTCCCTTCCACTCTGTCCCACGCGAGGTCCTTATAGACTGTGAGTCATGTGGTCCATACTCTCACACAGCTCATCGCCAAGTGGAAGACAGTGTTAAACAAACACAGAAACTTGTTCTCCAAGTCACCTAACAGTATATCATGTCTAAGACTTAAGAGAGCAATTCTAAGTTGGCTATGAAATTCTAGAATGTTCAAAAGGCCACCAGTACATGAGAAAGGTAATTGTTAAAAAGAGTTGCATTTATACGTGGAATCTAAAATAAGACACAAAAGAACCTATCTACGAAGCAGAAACAGACTCAAAGAACAGACTTGCGGTTGCCAAGGGGGAGGTGGGGGGAGGGATGGAGTAGGAGTTTGGGGTTAGTAGATGCAAACTATTACATTAAGGATGGATAAACAACAAGGTCCTACTGTATAACACAGGGAACTATATTCAACGTCCTGGGATAAACCATAATGGAAGAATATGGAGAAGAATGTATATATATGTGTAACTGGGTCACTTTGCTGTACAGCAGAAATTAAAACAATATTGTAAATCAACTATACTTCAATTTTAAAAAATGGTGTTAAAAAAAAGAGTTGCAGGTCTCCTTTAAATGGTTGGTTCAATGGTCAAGAAATTAAGGAACAAGAAAAGCTGCTTATAGACAGTCCCCCTGCCTACCTCCACCCCCAAACATCATTTATTTTTCCCATCCCTGTCTCTTCCCTCCTCCCCTTCATTCCTTGTCAGGCTTTGCTGCAGCCAGCTGCATGAAAAGCTCAAAAAGCTTTCTTTACAGACTGAGATTCACCAGTCTTTACACAGTATTGTATTTCTTGAAGACTTACATGTCAAATAACCCATGTGTGCCCTTCATTTTTAACCAGAAATTGTGCTCTTCCCCCAGAATTATATATAATTCATTTGGTTGGTAACACATTAGCACCTCTACAATATAGGCCAATAAAACATATTAAAATACAGTTTCTGGTAATAGCTTGTAAAATGCACTAAGAGAATTTTGTAGAAATCCATTTCTGAACAGATAAATCAAAAAGACAAGAAAATACTCTGGGCTTGGACCATATTCGAAAATTCCAGCTACTTTCAAATCTAAATATTTAACTCATAGTGGATCAATACATTTGACTTAGGCCAAACCAAGTTACCACTGTAAAGAAGAGTGACCAAATTCTGGAAATTACTACAATGTCTACCAGAACATTGAATTCAAAAAATGAAAATCGTTGTGTGTAATAGTGATTGTTTCAAAGAAGAAAGGGGATTATTGCATTGATGGTTTTGATGTGTCTGTGTATCACATACATCAATATTTTGGTAACATACTTGTATATATATTTTAAAAATAATATCATTGCCTTGCTGTAAGTAGTCAATTCTTTTCAGAAGTAAATTAATGTCATGTATAAGCTTCATCTTCCCCTTCCCATTAGATCCTCATATTTCCTAAGTGATGACAGTCATAGAACCCGCTTATTTTCCAATATTGTTCTTTCCCCTTCTCGGCCTTCGTGACTACCATTCATAATTTTTAAATTAAAGCCTTCTTTTACTCACCTACCCTCATATATTTTTTTAGAATATATCTCTTACCTTCAAATTGTTCAAAGTTTTTAAGAACATTCTGGGTCTCACTTTTTGTGTACCTTTGTACAGTGACTATTTGGAAGTGACGAGAAGAGCGTCACTATAAAAGAAGAGCCACTTCACAACCTTGAAAACAGGCTCTGGAGAAATGTCTTCTAAGAATCAGAATGTAACCCTTCCACACATGAATGACTATATCAGCGGTAAATGGCAGATTTTTTCTTTTTAATGGCAGATACTTTTTGCAAAGTGGATGACTGAGAGATAACTAGCTCAACCTTGTATGGAAAAAGACTATGCAATTAGTTAATCCATCATAACAAAATCAAATTTTATTATTTTAAATGGAGAAAGTGAGGACAAATAACCATTCTCCCTTGGAAATGAAATTATCCTAATATTTCGGAATGTTTGAATTTTTAAAATGTGTACAATACTAAAACTATAAACATAGGTATGTTTCTATTTTTCTCTGGTGAGCTCTATTTTGCTTGCATCTGAAAATATTTCCAAATTATTATCAACTATCTTTTACCAACAAAATAATTTTTTAATTCCTTTATTTTAGGTTTAAGTAATGATTAAGCTCTGCTCTGTTTTATGCTAATAAAACTGAAATGTGGAGTAAGTGAAATCAATTGGATAAAAGTAAAGCTTACTTAATAATTCATACTCCAGGAAAGAAGGACCATAGGGGCGTGGATGAGAGCTTGTTCGGGCATAGGCATTAGTGGTGGATTAGTATATGGGAGTCTCTAGGCTGAAATGAAGCCCCATGGTGGGAGAGGTGTAACAAATACACTTGTAATAAGAGGATATGATATCCATTTTCTTAGCAGAAACCTAGGAAGGTATGGGTCTGGATTTTTTAAAAGCACCTCATTTATACAATTATGTATTTTAACATTTACAGTGCATTTCTCCCCTTTCTTTTTGGAAGGACATTGCACTAAAAGGGGCAAAGATATTTTGATGAAGTGACTACAGGGTGAAATTTTTAGGCCAGACAAAATGAAAGTTCAATTAATCACATTTGTACCTGTTCATTTGCATACGAGTGTATGGAAACTGCTGTCCAGTTCTTTGACACAAACTGGATTAATCCAAAAGATAGTGAGTAGTTAACTTTAGGGGATTTCCCCCTGTGTTGCACAAATGACATTTTTATTCACTATAATTCAAACCTGGCTAAATTAAAAATATATCTAGTGATAAGCACTGAATTTTTCTGTGGATAGATGATTACCATGTTGGAAACTACTAAAAAGTGATATTACTGGGAGTTGCTAATAAAAGTAAGCTGAGGTGGCAACTCCTTAAGGGATCCAGATTAAAAGCACCCATGAAATTCCTACTATATCAGATCAGTACTAGCAGGATTGTATCTAAGCTTAAAAATATGTTTAATACTACATAATACACATGTGCTGTAAGCTTATACTTAAGGAAACATCTTGCAGTAGATTGTCTTAAGTGTAATGAGATTAAGGTCCAGATGATGGAGATCCGCTCTCAAACTCAACAAATCTAAAATGTGATACTTGTTCTCTAGGTAAAAGAAGTATGGCACAGGGCAGGTTTTATCCTTTATGTAGTTTCAAAAATATCCATTCCATGTAGAGGGTTCAGACTTTATCTCTGGGGGGAAAATGCTGTATATTAACTTCAACAAAAACTGATGGCACCCATGGGATGCATAGGTTAAAAAATGAACCAGAGGACCTGAGTTTTTGCTATACCAACTATCAGCTATGAAATCCTTATCAAATGATGGAACCTCTCCCCTCCTACACTGTCTGTGGGAATGTAAGTTGGTGCAGCCACTACGGAGAACAGTATGGAGGTTCCTTATAAAACTAAAAATAGAGCTACCATATGATCCAGCAATCCCACTCCTGGGCATATATCCAGAGAAAAACATGATCCAAAAGGATACATGCACCCAATGTTCGTTGCAGCACTGTTTACAATAGCCAAGACATGGAAGAAATCTAAATGTCCATCGACAGAGGAATGGATAAAGAAGATGTGGTACATGCATATAATGGAATATTACTCAGCCATAAAAAAGAATGAAATCATGCCATTTGCAGCAACATAGATGGACCTAGAGATTGTCATACTGAGTGAAGTAAATCAGACAGAGAAAGAGAAATATCATATGACATTGCTTATATGTGGAATCTAAAAAGAAATGATACAAATGAACTTATTTACAAAACAGAAATAGACTCACAGACTTAGAGAATGAACTTATGGTTACCAGGGGGGAAGGGTGGTGGGAAGGGATAGGGAGTTTGGGACTGACATGTGCACACTGCTATAGTTAAAATGGATAATCCACAAGGACCTACTGTGTAGCACAGGGAACTCTGTTCAATATTATGTAACAACCTAAATGGGACAAGAATTTGAAAAAGAATAGATACATGTATATGTATAACTGAATCACTTTGCTGTACACCTGAAACTAACACACATTGTTAATCAACTATATTCCAATACAATATAAAAAGTTAAAATTTTAAAAAATTTAAAAAAAGAAAAAAAAAAGATGGAACCTCCATAATTTCATTCCTCAAGAGAAAATGAAAGGCTGCCAACACCCCAGGAGACCTCATGGTGTTTGGGTAGGGATTAGGTTAGCTAAGGGAGGACAGACTCTATCACAGTTAAATGGACTTTGGTACCAGGAAGACCTGAGTTTGATCTTTGACTTTGCTGATTTGTAATCAAAGGACCTTGAACACTTAACCTCTCAAAACCTCAGTTTCCTCTTCTATAAAATGGGTATGAAAGGGTTGAGCCAGTATTACTGACTGGTTATCTGTCTATCTATCTATCTAACTATCTAGCTGTCTTCCTACCTACCTATCATTTTATGTATCAAGTAATCATCACATTGTGAGTTCTGCTAAATATTAATACGGTAAAGTATTGTGAAGATTAGTATTCCACACAAGTGTAACCTGTTATTAATAGAAGTAGCTTGAGAAAAATTGCATATCTAAAATGCATCCTTCAAAGTATCAACATTATACCTATAGTTAAAACTCAAGCAATTTCATATTATTGGAGTATAGCAACCTGCATATTATATCAATATCTAATTTTTATTCCTAGATGAAACGAATGCATTTAAGTAACAGAAAAATAATGTAAAATAAAAAAAGTATGAAAAGTGTATTTTCTCTATCCTTCCTTCTTTCTATCTAAAGAATGTATTCTTAGGATTTTCTTTTAACACCTAGAGGAGTAGCTGCCCAGGCTGCTGATTCATGAGGGTTCTTGAAAAATCTTCACACCTAAAGAGAATTGAAAGCAGGGGCTCAAGTAGATACTGGTACACCCATGTTCAAAGCAGCATTATTCACAATAACCAAAAGGTGGAAGCAGCCTACTGTCCATCAATAGAAAATAGGTTAACAAAATGTAGTCTATACACACAATTAAATACTAGTCAGCCTAAAAGAAGGAGAAAGTTCTGCTATATCATGGATGAAGCTTGAAGACATTATTCTAAGTGAAATACGCCAGTCACAAAAGGACTAATACTGTGTGATTCAGCTTTCTTGACGTGCCTAGAGTAGTCAGATTTACAGAGACAAAAAGTAGAAGGGTGGTTGCCAGCGGACGGTGGGGAGGGGAGGGGCAATGGGAGTTTTGTTTTTGAATGGGTGTGGAGTTTCGGTTTAGGAACATGAGAAAGGTTCTGGAGATGGATGGTGGTGATGATTGCATAACAATGTGAATATGTTTGAAGCCACTGAACTGTACGCTTAAAAATGTTTAAAGTTTATGTTATGTGTATTTTACACCATAAAACATCTTGCGATCTAATAATTTTCTCTATGTTTTTCTGCCTCCTTATATTTAAAATTGTAATCGCAATCTTCAGTTTTTGGTGCGTATATTCAGTATCTCCAAAAATAACTTGAATGGATTGAACAGGGCATGGAAAGGGGAGTAAAATAGGTCATTTTTGCTTTGGCTGAATCCTCTAATTTTAATCCTTCTTTCCTAAATTTAAAATAAATACATTTAATCCATGTTAAGATAACCAAAAGGGTTTCTGGCTTTGCTTCCTCTTCTAGCTGATGGATCTGGATAGAATGATTAATTGATTGTTTCAGCAAGCCAGGCATTTTATAGAACCACCCAAATAGCTACTTATCAGTGGAATTGATGCAGAGCCACAAATAGTACTTGTACACATATTGCAAGTATTAGAAACTTTTTGTGTCTTTTAAAGAAAGTCCTATCTAGCCCAAAATAATAATATTATTTACATAGGAGTTTAAAGTTTTATTTTTCACATATATGACCTTAATCCACACATAAATCTTGCGACTCAGAAACCCCTATTCTAGTATATACCTTAGAGCATTTCTTGCCCATGCATACCAAAAGACATATACAAGGATATTTACAGCAACAGCTTGTGTAATTGTCAAGCAGATAACAACCCAAAGTCAAAGAAGAGAATAGAAAAATAAATTGAGGATATGGACATAATGGAAAACCACACCGAAGTGAAGTACAAAAACATTCAACTATATGCAACAATGTATATAACTCTTAGAAACATAATTTTGAGTAAAAAAAACAAAACAAACTAGTTCTAGTAAGACCATATAGAAAGTGTTACTTTTATAAAGCTCAAAAAAACAAAACTATCAGGTATATGAAAAGAATCTCAAAGCAGCCCATGAAAGTGGCAGAGCCATTGTGCAAATCTGTGTAGGTTACACACTGCACACTTCAAGGGGCATAATTCACATGAGGCTCAGCTGGATATGAGGGTCAGCATCTCTTAAATTTGTAAAGTGCACACTTTGCACAACTTTCTGTGGCAGCCTTGATAATAGCAACTTCTGGGGAAGTAGGGGAGATAGAGGAGAGGCATCATTTTGGTACTTTTCTAGTTCTCAAATTGGATAGTAGTTTTACAAGTGTTCATTATATTGCATGTAATCTTTTGTATTTATCAAATAATAGACTCCCCAAGGTATTTCTAGGCTATATCTTGGGGTTTGAGGCAGAAGAGAATGGGGATATATAATTAACTACTTTACACATAAGGAGAATTTTTCATTCTATTCTGTTCTCTTGCCCCTAAAAATCATTATATTTTTGGCCCCAATACAAGAAAAATATATATTTCAAATTAAAATGACCCCATTTAGCTACATCAAAATCTGATGGGAAAATATTTGCCACGATTTTTTGTCAATTGTCAACAAACTGTGGAGACATCCAATTCTGATTCCATGAAAAAGTGATATATTAAGTTGTGCCCCTTCTCAATGAATCAACTGCAGTTCCTCAGGTAAATTAAAATATGTTGAAGAATCCCCGGCATTTCCAGGTGGTGAAAAAGACCTTATTCTTCAAAGCTACCATATGTCCAGTGATTCCCTTCCTTCCTACTCTATGTGTAGCATACAGAATGTGTGATTTTCTACACAAAAATATTAGGAATAAAAGTTGGTCAAAACTGTTTGGAAGATTAGGAATCAATTTATTTGCAGTAGATGGCTTTTCCCCAAACAGATACATATTAAAATATATCTATCTGTTTGGGGAAAGTTGAAGCTTAACTGAAGTACTGTCACTTAAATTTTAAAAAAAAAAACAAAAAATAACCACATAAATGTCTCCCATGGGCACATTAAAGTCACTTATTCTCAAACAAGCATCTTGCAACTCAATCTTAATATGATTTAAAAGTTCATTATCTTTTCAAATTATTTAAATCTGCTTGAAAATGCTTGAAGCTTCATGTTGTATTTTTGAAGCATGAAAGCGAAGTTATCCATCAGTTACCAATCAAACATATGCTCCTAGACAAAATAAGTTTCACTTTTTTGAATACCTGTAATAACTATTTAACAATATATATAACATTGGGTAGCAAAAAAGGTATAAGATCACTGATTGCATGTTCCTGCTTATATCTATATGTAAGAAAAAGCTCACCACTTCTGTAGAAATGTAACATCTCATTTTTATATCTGCAGGAATATTCTAAGTAAACTGCTAATTTTATTGTTAAGTCATTATAATAAACATTCTATTAAAGTACACATTCAAATTAAAACTTGTCTCTCTGGTGACATTTGAAACATACCATCTGCATTGTGTGCTACAAAAGAATTCAGATTACAGCCCCTTTCACTTATATGTAATAGTCACTCTTATATATCAGTTTAAACTGATATAAAACACTTTGCTTTGAGGAAAAAATATTTTAGCTATAATTCCCTAATGGACACGCATTCTTGATTTTCATTTAATATGTGTCTATAGTATACCATGCATCATGTCATATATAAGAAAGATGATAATACTAAAAACAAACAAAAATGTGGAGGAGGGGCTTCCCTGGCGGCACAGTGGTTAAGAATCCGCCTGCCAAGGCAGGGAACAGGGGTTCGAGCCCTGGTCCGGGAAGATCCCTCATGCCATGGAACAACTAAGTCCGTGCGCCACAACTACTGAGTCTGCGCTCTAGAGCCCGAGAGCCACAACTACAGAAGCCCGCGCACCTAGAGCTTGTGCTCCGCAACAAGAGAAGCCACCGCAATAAGAAGCCCGCGCACCACAGCGAAGAGTAGCCCCCGCTCACCGCAACCAGAGGAAGCCCGCGCGCAGCAAGGAAGACCCAACACAGCCGAAAATAAAATAAATAAAATAAAAATAAATAAATTTATTTTTTAAAATGTGGAGGAGGTATTGCAGAAAAAAAGGAAAACAATCTATAAATTGGTTTAAATTAAATTAAAATAACATAAAGCAAAGTAATCTTTTTGTCTCGCTTGACTAGGTCAACTCATAAACCCAGTTTAAAAGACAATTTGTTCAATTTTTTTCTAGCAAAAGAGAAAAATGAGGACAAGTACAGTATGGAAGGGTTTTAAAATGACATACTGACAGATTATAATATGGTGTCTCATCAGATGACGTGGTGTTTTGACTGCATGGCTACAGAAGGGCTATAATTTAAATGCCATTAAAGACACATAAACTCTAGCATGGAGACAGGAATACTGAAAAATTTTTTGGTCTATAGTCACAATGCAGATAAAATTGTTTCTTTGATCTTGCAGTGCCAAAATCTGTTGTCCAGAAGGGAAATGTCTTTGTGTTTCTCTCTTAAGCTAAGACAGATTTCATTTTCCATCTAAGTCGTTTTGTTAACACCACATAAAAAGTAAAGTGTATTTTATCAGCAGAACTTAGTTTTCTTCCATTGTTATTTTAGGTTACTTTATGATCACGTAGTGCTCAGAAAATGTACCCAAAATACACGCATCTGGGTTTAAAGTGACAAAACTCTAACCTCAAATGTTTTCATAGGGGCAGTTTAGTAGCATTTCTATCTGAGGAATTAAGAACAACGCAATCTTCTTCTTTAATACATTTTTCTTTTTAAAGAATAAGGACACATTTTGTTTATAAGACTCAGCAGAACATAAACACTCATATTTGACCTTTGTGAGCAATGTTAGCAGCTAATAATCTGTAATAAAATATATACTACAACCATTTGCAAAGCAGAGTGAATTCTCTCCTGAGCAAGTTTCTAAATTATTGAAAATCTTGTGAAATTTTAAGATTTTTTTGGCTTTGAATTGTAATTGTAAATTATATATTACATTTTAAGGGAAATATTTCGTGTGGAAAATTTTCATTTGATTTATTATGTCTTATTCTTTGGAAAACCAGACAAAAGAAAGCAGTCACCATGATTTTCACTTAGCCTCGATGGCTCATTGTACAGGAGCTGATTACATTTATGTCAAAATCATATATTGTTTGGAGACCACAGTATGCCAGTGATAGTTTCTAGAATTTAGTGAACTTTAAGACTTAAGCATTTATATTTTGATTCTTTTATATTAAAATATGAGGAATAATCTTTTAAAATATAGATACTGAGTTGGAAATAGTTTTGCCAAGATTGAATCTAATATTATAAATCTAATTTGTATCTATCTCTCTCTATTCTCATTATACTTAAGAAGTAGATCCAATTTCTCTTCCAGGTGAAATTTTGGGGATGATTGAAAGCAGTATGTTTAATGGCCAAAAATAACATTTTTATCCTGTCAAATTTATGCCATCAAGTTGGAAAAATCTTGATAATAAACTATCAAAGTCAGGTTTGAAAAGCTTAAAGGCAAAATGTCTACTGCACAAACAGTGTTTCTTGAAATTTTTTCTGCCTTGATACATATTATTGTAACATGGCATAACTAAATTCTAAAGTCAATTTTTTTGATTAAGAATTCTTTGGAAAATTAAAAGTTATTTAAAAAGTGAAAGAAAAATGTTGAAAAGCTTAATCAGCACTATTTCCGGCATCTATCCTGCTCAGGGTAAAACAGCTCAAACGCATTGGGCATTTCTGCAAAACACCCATCAACAAGCAAGCGAACAAAATCAAAACCCAAGCCTGTGACTGAAGTCTTCCTTAATGCTGTTCTTCTATATATTTGAGAGAGTGGTTTGTATTCAGTAGAAATGGGGGCTTCTTTCTTTTGCTGCCCATCCCAACGTGCAGACTAGGGGAGAAGTTTCTGTGTAAAACTCTTTCCTAGCGTTTACTGTCACCCACCTGCAGCACCTCATGAGGAAAGACTCTAGACTGTGATCCCCTCACCCGGGCCCCACGCAGTGTTCCAGGCATCCTTCCTTGCAAAGCCCCTAGAGCTCATCAGACCTGGACCAAAGGATGAAGTCGCCACCTGCTGAACGGTGGCCCAACCCTCTTTTGTGCAGATCGATTCCTTGACAATAAAAAGCACATCACTGGCATTCTACTCAAACCTCTGCATAACATATAGGCTGTGTTAAAACTCCATCATATAAAAATAACTATGCTTTTGAAACTATTTCATCTGCCTATGAATGTCCAGGAACAGCCCAAGATTGACACAAAATGTCCTATTACTCAGTGCCTGCTGATGAAAAGTGAATTCTAGTTAACATCAGAAGAAAGGCAAGTGGCGTGGATGGCAACAAAAGAACAATCCTAGGGAATATATTGAATATTATGTATCTGATTTTGAAATGTTATTTTAAAAAAATTTCGTAGCAGCATCTTTCTGGAATCCATAATTGTTAACGGTTACAAGTATTGGCCCCAGGCAGATTGCCTAGCAAGGTTTTCTAGAGTAGTAAAGGTAAACAAGCCAATTACTATGCAAACAAATATTGTTTTTTATGGTTATTTAAACACTCAGTGTACATTTGAGTATTAAAATACTAAGAGGAAGCACACTATCTTCTGGTCATCATAGGAATGATTGGATAAAACAGAAAAATGCTTAAGCATACATAGGATCAGTAGCATAGGGAAAATACATTAAACACAGATCAAAGACATTTCTAACCAGAGGGGTATCAGAGATTACAGTCACTAGAATAGAAGGCATAAGTAATTATTTAGAATCAACTCTTAAATTATGAGAGAGAGGACTGATTTCATCACTATGAGTTTAAAATTCCACAAGAAATAGCTAAGCAAAGAGAAATATTTTATTAAGTTGGAGTTGAAAGCCAACACAAATATACAGTGGTAAATATTGCTATGTTTTGGAGGAAATGTAAGAAAGAGAAAACACATTATAAAATGTGTAAACTAAATACAAATCATCTGTCATTGTATTTTTGCAGAGTTCTGCTCTGAATCAGTGCAGTCTTGAATGAGTTCTGCAGCAAACCAGTTTGGTTTCAAGGAGATCACTGGTAATAATTTTGATTAATAAGGTAATTGTAGGGTGTTACTAAAATCCATTTCATTCTCAATTTGATGAGTAAAAAGCACTAATGTTCTTACAATGAAGGTAATAATTATTTGTAGCCATTTCAATGATAAATTCACAGTAAATCCATCTAGTAGTTATTCCCTATGATTCTTTTAAAAAATTAAATCACCGTGAATAAAGAATACATAGATTTTATCAGCTCAAAACCAAAATCATTTCAGACATTTAGTGAAGCCAAAATACAGTTGGGTTTGCCCAACATTGAGTGATTTTGCACTTCTTTGGAGCTCTCTTGATTTCTAGAAAATTGATAAGTACCTGAAAATCTCTGTTAATGGAGCATTATGAGAGCAAACCCAGAGCATCATGATTCTCACAGTACTGCAAGAATCGATTTCTAGATTATACTAATCCATTTTCTTCCAAAAATTTAGATTATTACTTGAGAAAATGATAGCAGAGTGAGGTCATCAAATAAACCATGGAGAGTACTGTATGAACAGAATCTCTATTAATTCTCTCACAAAGCACTCTATATTTAACATGGTTACATTTGGAATTTGATCACCATATGCAGTTATAGGTCATTAAGAGAAAGACAATATCCAATACCTATAAGTAGTTCAGGTTGTGACAAGTTACGCTTTTGTGTATGGTTCCAAATGTGGTTGGTACAGAAGAGTGTGTTCTCCAGGATCCAAGCTTCTTGAGCTGCCAGAAAATATCAAAACAATCGGGGCTCTTTGGAATGCGTAGTTAACTTCCTGCTGTAGGACAGGAATGCCAGCTGCTCCTGTAGCAGTGGGTTTCCAGATGTCAAGGCTGTATGGATAGTGAGGTAATTGCAGGAAGGAAGGGATACAATTTTGTTATCACAGATTACCATCCCCATTGAAAACCATGGCTACAGCATTAATGTCAGTGCTTTGGAGACACACAGTATGAATGGGAGGTCTCTGTGTTGAAGTGTAGAGGTTTGTACATTTGCTTCTGTGGAAGAGGATAGGCCAAAATTATTAAAATGCTTGGCAAACAAAGAGAGGGAGCCTTCTCAAAGCTGTAGTGTCGGAGTGATAAAGCATCTGTAAGGCTACAGGCCTTATCAGCTAAAGTAGGTCCAAGAACAAAATAACAAGGTTTAACTATAAGTGTTCTGGAACTATGGCTTGCGCATTGCGTTAAGAAAAATAAAATGTTTGGATGCAAATGAATTCATCAACAACTCTATTTAGGGCTGTCTTTTGGTATTAGTGCCTGAGTAGGGGAAAGTGGATGATGATTTTCCGGTATTCAACCAAGAATAACTTATTTCTCAATTTCCCCTGCTGTGTTACCAATAGACCATAAGTTATCAAAAGCCCTATAAACATTTAAAAAAACATTTTTATTGGCACGCAGTTGATTTACAATGTTGTGTTAGTTTCAGCTGTACAGCAAAGTGATATATATACATATAGTTCAGATTCTTTTCCCTTATATGTTATTACAAAATATTGAGTAGAGTTCCCTGTGCTATACAGGAGGTCCTTGTTGGTTATCTATTTTATATATAGTAGTGTGTATACATCATTCCCAATATAAACTTTTATTTCAAAGCCAGAATCAAGATGCCACATTTCTATCTGGGAATTTTAAAGGCTACCTTATTTTGGCATATTCCACTGGCAAAACCAGTCCATATTTGTTCCCAAATTATGGATATTAATTGAGAAAATTTAATGTAACAATTTCTTGGCTTTCTGTCTGAAGCTCCCGATTACCTACATGCTGAATGTAGCACATGTGTGTAATGTTGTTTGTAAATGAACAGAAGAGTTGGTGCCTTGGTTCTCCTACTAACATAGCAGGGTTGAAGATGATGTCTGAAAAGTCCTTGATTCTGGAGTCATTATACCATCCACGAAGATAAGGGACTTCTCATTTTCCCTCACATCAGAAACTCTGTCCTACTCAGACACCAAGATGTGCATGGTTCTTCTGGGCAGTTGCGTATTATGATTGGCTTAACACTGAGCTAAGAGCAGTCAACTAACTAGATATAAATCGCATGTGCAATTCTTAAGCCAGGTCTCCCCCACCCTGCAGAGTTTTGTGGTTATGCCTGTCCTGTTGAACCTGCCCTATTATATCTGACTAAGGCACACCTGATGGCACAATTCCAGGAGTTCCATTTACATCATCACCTCTGTCAACGGCACCTCCTGGAGTTGTACTGTGCACAGTTTCTATGGCCATAGGTGACAGCCCTGCATACCCTTGAAAATATTTTTTTGAATCCTGAATAATTTATTCAATATATTACACATCCCGGAGCTTAATGACATCCTAAATATCATAGGATCTTGCCAAGTGCAGTGCATTGAAGCTACGAGATATATAAGGACAAGAGCTGTTGCATACATTGGGAGGGGGGACGTTGAGGGTGGAGAACGATAAAATCTGTTTCTGGCAGGTGGGAAAAGAATGAATAGGGAAAATATAAACAAAATATGGATAGCTAAGTGTTTGCTGGTGTAGGAAAATAAACTTTTACTTTGTAGTACGCATTTTAAAAAAGTTTTTAGCTCCTTTAAATCCCTGTTTGGGAGTAGTTCATCAGTTTTGTTTTTCTTTTAAAGTTTCCTGTCTTTCAGTGGTATGTGAAGACTCTTGTATTAAAAACATGTGCTCTCATAAGTCATTCTTTCCAGTGACAAAGCCGATTTGGTCTATTGCAAATGAGTAAACCCAAATTTATCTTTTATGTCTTTGTATTTATAGCCTCTGCCATTTTCAATAAAGAAAAAAGTTATCAAGTCAGACTAAGAAGCTACATCTGAAGTTGAACTTGTCTCTAGGGCAGTGGACATCTCTGGTTCTGGATCACCTGAGAACCTGTTAGAAATGTTGGTTCTCTGGCCTTGCCTACTAATCAGAAACTGGGCAGGAAGCCCAGTAATTTATATTTCAACAAGCCTTTCAAGTAATCTGATACAATGAAAATTTGTGAAACTTTGACCTAGAAAATCTGTGGTAATAAAAATGTTTCTTCAGTAATTAAATAGCAAGCAATAGTCGCAGAGTATGTAGGTAAAAGAAATGGTAATTTCTTTTTAATTTCAACATAGTTGCTCTAAAAGTGTTTTATATTTTTCAAAATTCACTGGCAATGATAATTTCTCATATCCACTTCTCCCCTTGTTTTCATCTTATATTATTTATTACCAGGGAAAGCTTCCTCTGTTGTTAAAAACATGCACATGGAGAAATAAAGCATTATCACACTGAGCTCCTACAGTCTTATTTTTTGTATCTGCAGAAAATATTTGCATTACAGAACTGTTCTTCTCTTGGTACACATGAGTTCTTTATGCAGAGTTTCTACTGACGGTAAAGTGAAGAACCAACGTAACTCATTTTGCAGTGAGATAAGGGAAGAAATGAAAAATGTTTAGACAAGTGGTTCTCCACCAGGGGCAATGTCTGGAGATATCCATGTGGTGGGGGAGGGATGCTGCCCACATCTGGTGAATAAAGGCCAAGGAGGCTGATAAAAATCCTGCGATGCCTAGGAAATCTCCCACACCCATAATTATCTCGTCCAAAATATCAATAGTGCTTCTGTTGAGAAACCTTGTCCTAGAGAAAAATAAAGTCCTATTTCATCAAGTTAAGTTAGTCATAGTTACTATAATTTCCATGTTACCCACTTGGGAAGCCAAAGCCTTCCATCATAGCTGTAAAACCCTAGAACATGAATTAAATTCCCTTTCTTATAATCAAAAGCCCCACTTCCAAACCAATCCTCAAGCCCTGAAGAGAGCTTTCCTTCTTAGTGCAGAAGATACGGCTAATTATTACAGACCAGTATTGAACCCTCTTTTAGGAGCTCACATTTTCGCACTGGCATTTTGAGTTCCATGGCACATTGCCTTGTGGGAATGTTCAGCTCTTAGTCAACTTCTTTTTCTGAAAAACGTTGCTTACTTGAAATAAGACTTCATCATGAGAAAACAAGCATTTATTTCACTATCTGCACGTTTATTGCTCCGCACAAGATTCCTTTTTACATTGCATCTTTTTCTCAATTTCTATTATGATTGAACCCTATCGATCAGGTTGATAAGATACTAAAGCACAGCCCAGTTTCTAAACAAAACATATTTTCCATTAGTAAACATCTTTCAATGGTCCTTTCAGCAACTTCTACAACAGCTCTGAAAATGTTTTCTGAAGGGCATGTGATGACTTTTTCCTTTCTTAGCCAAAGGATGTTTTGGGGCTTCTCTGGCTAAAGAAGCCATTCAAAACTTAGTAGAACTGTGCAACATAAAATTTAACAAAGGACAAATGTTGTGTGTGTATGTGATTTATCTGGAAATATAAAGAGCAGACTAGGAATACTGTATTTCTATGCAATCTGATTTGAATTTTCATGAAGTTACATCCTTTGGGCACTGTCTGTAGAAAGCAGGCAGGTGACACACAGCTACATCCCCCCTGCTCCTGAAGATTCTAAGAGAGGCAATTTGACACGAAGCCTAATTAACTCGGCAACGTTTGATCACAGATATTTTTATTAAGAGCATACGTACCACCCACCTGCAAACTCTAATGTTAGCCATGGATCTCTTCACATAGCATTAAGACAAGAAATACCAAACTCCATTGTAACAGAATTGTCTACAGAAGTACCGGGAAAATAACCATGCAAATCCTCACGTGTGCTGATTCCTCTCACTTTTTGTCTTAGGGAATAACATTCTACCCTAAATCCGCATTCGTGATACTACACTGCTCTGTGTTTTCCATACTATTATGTAAATGATGACAATAATAGGGGCAATTCAGATCTTGATGCTGTTTAGCTGTATTTGGAGTCCCTGAAACATATGTCAAAATTTAACATGAAGATGATCACAAAATAGCTGTTTAATTCTTTTTTAAAAAAATTAATTTCTCCTAGATGTGTCCTCGATATTTGGGGACTGAAATATGCCCTGAATAAGGAGCCAGTGTTTAATAATCTCCTGATTTTTCCTATTTCATTAAAATGTCCACCTTTAACTGAGGACGTGGCCATCTTTTAAATATTTTCATCAAAATGTACTTCAAACTAAAAAGTTAAACAACTTCTAAGATCTATGTAAGATTTGCATTTTTAACCTTAAGGCAGTGGGTCAGGCTTTTTGCAGCCAAGACCTTCTACATGTTTAATTTATAAAAATACTCATTTCTAGTAAACATCACTATACACATTTCCATATGACGTTTCAAACATTAATCTGAGTAAATATTTCTTTTTGAGTTGTTTGATATCCTAGAAAAACTAGAAAGCCAGTTTAGGGGTATAATTAAAAATTTAAAAGCTTTGTTTCATAAACATACTTTAGGGTGTGTATAATATCTTGCTTGTTTGTTTATTTTAACATTAAGTCTACTATGTCTTCAAGAGCAAATTTTATTTTCTCTAGAATACTACTGACTGCCTTTAATAATAGGATCTAGCTGTTTATCTGCAGTAGATTTCTTCCACTCTCTCACTTCTGCCAGTTCTTTTGAGAATACTCAGAAGTGGAAGATAGGGATTTTTCTTCTTCATTTTTTTAAGAGTGCAACGTTAGTGATGGAAAACAACTTCTGAATTTCCAATATGCTTAGGACAACTTACCTTCTTTTCTTCTCGGTGATCCTTTTTGTTCTAATTATAACTATAGAACTATGAGTAATATATAATTGTAATACAAAAAAGGTCAAAAAGGGGGTTGTACTTGTATACAAAAATAATATTCATTCATGTGCATCATTTGTATATGGTTTACATACTTTATACAATGATTAAAGGATGTTTTGCTATATGAAAATATCCCCAGGTAATTTCAATATATATTATAGCCTATTGAATAATAGTGATATTTTACTGCATATATATTTTCATGATGCTATCTCTTCTCAAACATTTCTAACCAGTTTTGGGGAAAATATATTCTTTATCTAAAAATACGCAAAACTACAATTGAACCAATGGCACTTATAGACAAGCAGAACGACTTAGATTATTTTCTGGGCTTCATTTTCTTTGTTTCAATTTGAGAGCTGTGTTACAAAATTTCTATGATTTCAAAATTTCTATGATTTCTTCCAGACCTATGACTCAGTTAATTCCAATAACAGATATTGGGTTATAAAGAGAAGGCCAAATTATGAATTGAAACACCCAGGATCACAGCGACTATTATGGCACCTATATCTCATCATTTTATGAGCGATTTGTTACTATTATAATTTATTCTTCAAATCACTCTACATATGGATGTTTGATTGCCTGATATCCATATGTGCATACGTGTTCTTTAAAACCATTCCAGAGGAGGGACTTTTTCTGAAAATCTACAGCCACAGCATGTCCAAAAATGAACAAGGTCAAGTAAGGATGCTCCTGAGATGCAGTGTCTCTTTTGAAAACACGTTCTTTGTTGCCTGGGAAGCCCCAGCATGGAGCAGTGGTCAGAGGCCAAGCCACTAGTGTTTCAAATAAAAAGTAAAAAAGGTGAAAAAATGGGAGGAAGGAAAGTAATATGTGGAATTGCCAAATACAGGGATGGAGTCAACTGGTATGGGGAAAGGAAACATAGACAAGCAGGAAAAGGACCCAGCAAGTAATCCTGACCGTGTAGTGAGTCTATACTGCTGAGTCATGGGTATACTGTAAAGTCCCCTCTTCCCAGACTCTATGCTTAAGTGACTGTATCTTTAAACTGCCTGATCCAACAGCTGATTCAGTTGCCACCACAGAAATAGAAATTATAGCTTTCAACCCTTCATTTTATCCCTCTTACCTATAATCCTCTAGTTCCAGTCTGTCTGACCACTTGACAACATTGTTGTTTTTTTTTTCTTTATTTTTTCTTTTTTTTTTAATTAGCATAGCTTTGGGGGACCACTTAAATATGCTTTACACATAGATAACAGTAGACACCCCTGGAAACTCTTGATGAGAAAAAAAAATCCTGCTGGGAATATAAAATGGCACAGAGAACACACAGAAGTGATTCTCCTAATTGAGATTGTCATGTGTCTTATTAAAAGCCATCATTTACCTGGAGGTCTTTCTTTAAAGCCTAAGATTCTTCACAGATTTTACATAGGGATATCTTTTCAAAGGCTCACTGATCTACTTTCACATGTGTGTTGTTTGCTTGGGTCCTTCAAAGGGCTTCAAAGTTTACTTTCATATTTAAAACGAGTAATGATGAAGGCTATTATTTGAATGCAATGCCTTCAGTGAGACCAAGACGCTTATTATAATTGCCCTGATGAGACGGTCAAAGCCTCTCGTGGCTCGCAGGCTCCTCTAATGTGTACTTAGGTGTGCTGCCGGATGGCTCGCCTCAGTGATGTGGCATAGATTTGATGAAAGGACGGTAAACAACATCAATTATAAAAGACATATGTTAATGAGAAGAAGGAGAGGAAGAGAGAGAGGGACTAGGGGAATAAAAAGAAGAATTATCTGCAGTACAAAGAACAAAGCATTTCAACTGAACTCAAAGAAATGACATACCTGAATCACGTCCTAATTTTAGGGTATAACTATGCTCTTTGGAGTATATGTCTTTGGAGACATAACATATTTCTTCAAGTTTTGTGGGACTGTTATTGAAGGTGTAGATCAAACTGCCTTCAGTTTCCGTTATGGACTTATTGGTAATTTTGCCACGATCCCTGTACAAAACAAAGATGTTATGTAAAACTCAGGTCATGTTAAGCAAATTAGCTAAAATTGATTTTTATCCTCTTATGGAAATGTTTTCCAATCCAGCAATCCATGGAGATCTGTCAACTTTTCGTATCCTAAATTTTCCTTTTTCTAAGACTACTAATTTAGCCCAGAAAACATTGTTTGCCCACCTCTCCATAAAATAACAACCAGAGACCCCTGAAAAGGTAAAACAAGTAGTTTTGCCTACCTCCGCTATGCTAATTAATTATAAGGATTACTTTTCCTTTGGAGGTATTTCCCATGTGTAAAAAGATTTTAAAATATTAAATACTATTAGTACAACTCATAAATAAGTCTAGATTTTATTCCCAAACCCGTTAAATATATTGCTTTATTTTTTATCTAATTTCTCTAAAGAGACTAACTTATCTATCTAAATAATACTGTGCTATATTTATATCATTCTTCTAGTCTATGATAATGGTTGAATCTTCAAAAATAGAAATATTGAATGTGATTAAGCCATGTGGTTTTCTGCCTTTCAATGAAACTAAAGGAAGACAAGCTAATGTGGGGTTTTTTCCCCCTTTTTACTGTAGAATCAGAGAATCCTGGTATTATGTTTAAAAAAAATACTGTAAGAGACAGTGTTTAGAATTTATGAGTTTGTTAGACAATGTTAGACAACTCATTTCTTCAGTTAGACAATGTATTCTCCCCTTAGGAATGTATTTCTGCTTTTATTGTAAAAGACTATCAATATTTTCTGTCCACATAACAATATGTTTCATTCCCGTACTTTTCCTCTGTGCTCCTTGGCACCTGGGGTGAGGCTCTCGAGAGTGCTCGGGGCACAACTGAAGGTGTGTGAATACCCCTCAGCTGAAACTACAAGGGAGAAGAATGTTGAACAGCCTCCCACGTGCCCCCTGCTATTCCCAAACCTTCCCAGGCAGAGGCCGTGGGTGTGGCAGTGAGGGGGGGCGGTGCTTAGCACAGCTCCTGTTTTCTGGCTGGGGTTTTGGGCATCACTCTGTGCACACCCACTTAGCAGGAAAACGACTGACAAGGGGAGAAAGAGTTCATATAAAGAAATACGTCAGATATGCTTTAAGAAACTTAAAATCACTCTGTCAGTTTTAACATTACAGAAGGTTGAAACATTCTGAAAAGGCCATGCATACACCCATCAACTGGTCTGCGGTGTGGCGATTGCCTAGCTTTTGACTAATTTATTTTCCTGAATTCACCAGGGACTTCCTATTTCTATTTATGACACTGAATTGTTCTCCATGTGAAATTTAAACTTTTCAAACACAATGGAAGTTGAACACACCCCCTCCCCCTATGCACTCACATATGTCAGCATTTTGGAGTCCATGCTGCCTTTGCAGATTCATCCCCAAACAACTTTCTATGACTGGCAAAATTCCTCCTATGATAGATAGGGAAACTGAAGCTCAGAGATTCACTAAAGTTACAGAGTGATTGAAATGCATAAAAGGTTATGCTCCCAAGGGTGTGGAGAAAAGGGAACCCTCCTACATTGATGGTGGGAATGTAAGTTGGTGCAGCCACTATGGAAAACACTATGGAGATTCCTTTAAAAAACTAAAAACAGAGCTACCGTATGATCCAGCAATCCCACTCCTGGGCATATATCTGAAGAAAACTCTAATTCAAAAAGATACATGTACCCCAATGTTCATTGCAGTACTATTTACAATAGCCAGGACATGGAAGCAACCTAAATGTCCATCAACAGAAGAATGGATAAAAAACATGTGGTACTTATATACAATGGAATATTACTCAGCCATAAAAAGAATGAAATAATGCCATTTGCAGCAACATGCATTGACCTAGAGATTATCATACAAACTGAAGTGAGAAAGAGAAAGACAAATACAATATGATATCATTTATATGTGGAATCTACAATATGGCACAAATGAACCTATCTGTGAAACAGAAAGAGACTCACAGACATAGAGAACAGACTTGTGGTTGCCAAGGGGGAGGGGGGTTGAGGGAGGGATGGAGTGGGAGTTTGGGATTAGCAGATGTAAACTTTTATGTATAGAATGGATAAACAACAAGGTCTTACTGTATAGCAAAAGGAACTATATTCAATACCTTGTGATAAACCATAATGGAAAAGAATATAGAAAAAAGAATGTATGCGTATATACAATTGAATCACTTTGCTGTACAGCAGAAATTAACACAACATTGTAAAGCAACTATACTTCAATTAAAAAAAATTTTTTTTAAGTTATACTCCCAAACAAGCACTCCATCCACCATACTCCCTTCTCATGGCAAATAAATGGGTGCCGGGGACACTTAGATTATTGTTAATGCCACAAATAAAATCTCAATGTTATGAACTCATGTTATAAATTTACCGTATTTTGATTAGATTGGAAAGGATAGCTAGAAAGTATTTTGACCCGAATACTGTGATAGGAATGAAGAGTGTATGTGAAACATTTTAATGGTCATAGAATTTATCTACTATTCTCATTTTCCACTCAGCCATCCTTTATTAGATTGCGAAGTCAATTTTTGGTCGTTTTTCTCTCTGCTATTCCTATTAACTAAAGAAATGTAAGAATAGCAGGAGATTGGAAGAGAATGGTAGAGGACAAAGGATGTCCTGAATTTTTTAAAAAATAATTTTTGTAAAGTTTTTAAATTAAGTCTTCCCCAGGGCAATGTCTTGGTCTATAGCCCCTGACAGCTACTATTAATTACATTTTAACCTGTTAATGGTCTGACACTTTCCAGTGTATTTTAAGCCCATCCCAAGTATTCCACAAGGATTGAACCCATTTACGAAGAACAGAGAACTGTTGAATGGATTGGGCTGGGGATGCAAGCAGACTCATTTTGGGAGAGAAATATTTACTAAAGGTTTCAGTGGAGCCATCAAAGCCCAGGATATTTGAGTAAGACAAAATTCTATCAAATGGTCCATTTAAATCTTCTTATAGGGTTCTCCTGTTTAAAAGTGGTCCCATGGTCGCTTTTCATATACAACTGAATGTGCCTCTGCATGGTGCATGAAACAAAAGAAGTACAAAGACACACAAAAGTTGACAAGCTAAGAAGGCAGGTGGGAGAAATCTTCCTCCCTTGCTTTAAAAGATTATGATAAATTAAAACTGCAAACTTTGGGGACTTCCCTGGTGGTCCAGTGGTTAGGAATCAGCCTTCCAATGCAAGGGATTCTGGTTCAATCCCTGGTTGGGGAACTAAGATTCCACATGCCACGGGGCAACTAAACCGTTGTGCCTCAACGACTGAGCCCACGTGCTGCAAACTACAGAGCCCACATGCTCAGGAGCCCTCGTGCCACAACAAGAAACCCCACATGCGGCAACGAAAGACCCTGTGTGCTGCAACTAAGACCCGAAGCCGCCAAAAATAAATAAAATGTAAAAATTAAAAAAAAACCAACCACTATCTATAAAAAATAAATAAATGAAAAACAAATAATAAAGCTGCAAACTTTCCCTCTCCCTCTCCCTCTCTCTTGCTCTCTCTCTACGTATCTACAATACATTTAGAGCATCACTTGAATATATGTTATAAATTAATTCCCTAATTCATTTTGGGAGTTTTTTTTCACACATTTCTCTTTTCACCTGCAAATGTCACCCTGAATTTAGAGAGGAAGAAAAGCATGACCTTCCATAGTCAATGATGATCTTTCTTTGTTTCCCAGTCCCAGCCTTTGCACCTACATACTGCCCCAGCGCGGTATGGAGGCCAACCAGACAGCTCTCACTGCTAGATGCCAGAGAGACTGTGGAAGCCAGAGACCCTGGGCTCACAGGCTGAAACTTGCTTGCTTGGCAAGGCTCAGATGCCATGGTTTGAATCTCTAATAAACAGCTCGCTGCCTCGCCAGTAATGTACCCTGGGGCTGCTGGGAGGGGATTCTTTTTATAGAAAACATAAGGATTTAATATCTCTACGAACTCTTTGATTTAATAGAGTTTTGGGTTTTTTTTTTTTTTAAACTTTCCCCTTTATTTTGTAGACCCTGTGATGTGAACCAGTGTTAATCCTTGATGCGGCAGGAGGATGTAATCAACATCTCTCTACTGGGCTCAAGATCCTTTTTCCTTTTTAACCATGTGCTTAAAAGAAGCATAAGATAGCTTGCCACCGAATGTCTTTTTACAGACTGAAAAGACTTTTAGGTTAAACAACATTTGTGAGGTTTTTGATGCAATCAAATGCAATTTCAATCTTCTTGAAAGATCCAGCCCTGCCTCTCGAAAACTCCTCATATGTGTCAGCTTTCCATCTTTCTCACTGGTGTTTTACACATGAAGTCTATTTTCACTGAGAAAATGGAATCTTTGTGTCTTTGTCTCTGAGAGTGCTGCTCTCAGGCATGTTCTGGCAGGGGCTTTGACTGTCGAGGCTCTGGGGGAGGGGCCTGGCAGTCATTTGTCAGCTGTTCTTGCATCTGTAATTTCTGGCCACTCAGCAGTATTAGGGGGTCTCAGAAAGGGGGTGAAGAGGGTTGAGAGGAGAGCTTGTCACTGATGAAAGCCAAACTCCGCATAACTGCCTGAATTAATGACCAAAGAGAGAGAGAGAGGGGGGATTCTGAAGAACTTTTATTGTGCCTTAATGAAAAAGATTTTTTGGAAATGGCTAATTTACAAAATTGCACATGGTAACATTTTCAGATCTCAGTTGAGAAAGCCCCTGTCCATATTCTGTTACCAATTTCATTGCTTTTAGCTTGGCATTGGCTCATGAAACTATTTTAATTTTCCACCAGTGGCTTCTGGTTATTTCTGTCCTTATTTCCTCGTAACGTAACTGACAGGCCAATTAAACATCTGCAGTTTTTTAATCTGGATTTTCCCCCATAACTATTTTGCTTTTCTTCTAAAACTTCCAGATGTTTTGGCTCCTTTAGGATTTGACGGCATGCAACTATACTTGCTCCTATTTCAAAGACAGAGAATCAGATGGACCGGCCAGATGTTTCTATAGGAAAAGCTTGGTAACACACCAGTAATCGGGTCAGTATTTTTGTCTCTTTATAGATACTTTTACCCTAGTACATATCTTCTTGTCTTTTAGCATTTTACTATTTGAGTTGATCTTGGAAACATTTTTGTAGGTGATTAGAGTTCAGAATTCATGCTGTTATCTGTTAAGTAATTTGTTATGGCCAATGAAGAAAGTATCCAATTCTGTTATCTCAGTGTCTAGCGATGGGAATAGAAGCTGCTGTGATTTGTTTTTTATTATTTCTTTTTTTTCCCCCTTTGTGGGAGATAAGAAGTTGTAAAACTATGTGAGGCAACAATGTATTTTAACTCAGTTTCCGGCTTTGTACAAACATTAAAGGAATCACCGATATCTTGCCTTGTCTGGAGAAGAGTTAAAAGAGTCTCTAACGTACTTCAAGAAAACCTGTTTCCCATAATTAATAACAGGAAAACGGGTAAACAGACATTTGCTGACACGTGAAACTGAAACAGTAACATATACACAGAAACCTGGGAAATGAAACAACGCAGCAGCCCTGTATGGTTATACCAGAGGGCAGCTCGGTTGCGATAGATTTATTCATAGTCACATAAAGTCCAGGGTAAATGATCATTCACTTTACATTGCAAGGTGACTTCTGACCATTCAAACACATGCTCATAGAGTGCAATCATTTCTCCCACGGTTAGTATTTGGAAATGATCTCAAGCTATTCATGCTCTTAAGATTTAAGCAGAAAATCATTCTTTCCTGGAAGATAGATTTTCCGGACAATCAAGTAAACATGAAGGAAGACAAACTTTTCTTTTTTAAATATTATTATGAGATTTTAAAACCCATTCTTGCTACACTTCTGGAAATAACACTTAACGGGATAATCTCGGTGTATGTAAGGTCGCTTTATCGGGGTTGGGGGGTAGTGTATATTTGTGAGGTCTCAGGAAAACTAAAGGCAGCAGTTATTAATTAGACACATAAAGGATCACTGGGCACCCTGGCCCAGTTGTGATTACAGCTCCAGACCAGCTTCCCAGGGAAGTAATGTGTCTTTATCTTCCAGTTGTATCAGAGAGTGGGGACTGTCTGTGCTCAGTACTGACCTTGAAAGCAGCAAACTGATGCAAACTGATGTGTGGTTTCCCTGCTTCTTAGAAGACACTGAGCTTGATTTGAATTTGGGGATTTTTGTACAGCGTTAGCCACTTAATGTGCAGTTAATTTTGAGGTATGAGTGGCTTGATCCTTTAAGTGAAACATTTTTTATTACATTTTAAAGTTGACTTTCTGAGAGCTGTTAAATGTAAAATGAAGCTTCATCGAATGTTTATTTCTGGTTTGTGGGATGAATAGGAGAATAAGGAAGGATGGCAGAAGTGAGGAAATGTGTGTGTTTTATGATGTACATATTGCAAACTAAAGGATGTATTTTGACTATTCTAGTGTAATAAAAAGAAACCTACACTGTTTCACACAGAGTTTTGTGTCTTCCTGGTAAGCTCCCAGTAAGTCACATCTTAACGCTAGAAGAATGCAGTGTCCTGGGTACCAGAATCAGAGGATTTTGCATCCACGTAACTTATCTCAAAACTGAAAGCCAAATTTATTGTTTTCTTAACTATATCTGCAGTAGATATAAATTTAAGGCAGAGGTGTTATACTCAGGTCCAATTAAAAGTAAACATAAATTGTTTCATGTTTTATATACACATGGATGAAGAAAAGTAAATAAGAAACACTTTATCTTCAGAATCTTCTATTCGTTGTGGAATTTGGAACACACCCAATGAATATCTTGAATTTCAAGAAACAATTGAGTTGCAGTGAAGCTTTTTTAATTGCAAGCAAAAAAAGAAGACATTTTCTGAGCTGCAAGATGTTAGTGAGTTTATAAAGGCGCAAGAAAGTATGTAGACATTTAAAGTGATTAAAGTGTACTTACTTATTTGGACATTTGTTAAATATAGGATGGACTATATATTGAATATTAGGAGTATACCAGCTATCCAGAATATTTTTTGTAAGAGAAACAGAAGTTAATGAATTACAAACAACAACAACAGCAACATTGCTGTTCTCCTTGTTAAGCCTTATGGAAAGAAAAGGAAAGCCCAGCAGGTTTGGTACTAGAATTATGCCATTTGCAAATTGATGCTGTGGAAAATAGAAAATATTTTTTCCAAAATTTTTTAGGTGAGGATCGTCTTGGAATACTTTCAAGTATAAATTATAAACTTTCAACTATTAACCATAAATTTTAACCATATGGAAACAATGACAATGCATTAAAAAATGATTTTCACAGGCAGACTCATTACTGTACACTCATGTCATGATATTTAAAGTTGTTCTTGGAAATGGTTCGTCCTAAAGATCCTGTAGATGATCTGAGTTACATTGTTCAGTGAAGATCCCAGAGCCACCTGAGATGTGGTTACTCTTATTCCTCAGGTAGGTTTGGTTGAACAGAATTAGCAAAGTCTGGTAAGAGTAGCGTTTCCCTTCCTTTCCTTGACTCCATCAGAGCACAGTGTCGTTACATGAACCTGATGGAGAAAACCTGGTGAATTTATTAAGAGAACAATGAACTCACAATTGTGACAGAGTCAGTAAATCCTCTTGCTTTTGTGGAAACTACTAACTAAAATTTCTTAAAAATGAGATCTGGAAGCAAAAAAAAAAATTTTTTTAAGACATGAACCTCAGTGTTATATTGAGCTCAGACCAATATTTCGAATAAAGAGCTAAAACATATAAAGCAAACTTACAAGTTAGACCTGTGTACATTTTCTAATAGTATCTTTTGGTTCAAGTTGTTTGTGTGTGTATGTGAATTTCGCTCATCTGTTTGCTCATCATATAAATGTCCACTTGATGGTTGTTCTGTCACACTGTTTTCTAGTTTCTATTTGCTTTATAGGAACATGCCCAGAAAAAGCTGAACATCTATTTCCTGACTTTTGCCTTTCCCTCCTTTATTTTTATTTATGTATGTGTTTATGTATATATTCAGTCCTTTGTGAATTTTCTCTAAAATGTATTTCATAGAGATAAAATGTATGGATATGAATGGAAGCTGGCAAAATTATTTATTGATGACTTGGTGACTCCTGCTTCCTACAGCTTTAGTAATCGCTGTAGTCTATCTGGTACTTAGTGAGTTTCCAGTACAAGCTTGGAAATTTCTGTTGTGACTGCCAGGTGTGACCTGGGCAGTGCTTGTTACCAGTGTTGACTAGGAAAGAGTTGGGGATATTGGAAAATTTTTTGTCAGAGAATTTAGCAGTTTCAACATGGCCTTTCCTGTACCCCCTTAAGCTTCATTGCTATGATCAAACAAAACTCTAAGACTATTCCACACTTCTCAAAACAAGGAAGTGCTTCAAACTTCAACCAGGTTTCTGGAGATCTTTCTGTCTTGCGTTTTTGTGTGCTTTAGTTAGCACTTCTCAATATATTTCCTGTCATTGTCATCTTTCTAAACACTGCAACTTGTGACACACACTGAACCCATTGCTGGAAAACCTATTATTTTGCTAATAGTGAGCTAGCAGCAGAAATGATTAAGATTGAAGGGCAGTTTTTAAACATGTACTCGAGCATGAATAAACGATGGTTGTGATGGGACCTCTATTGAAGTGACAATTAAAAATGTCTTTGTAGTATAAATATAGGTCAGACCTGGACAGGTATATGGTCTATGAATATTAGGAATGCTGATTCCTCTATTAAAAAAAAAACACAGAAATTGCCTAAGATGTAAAGATCAACCTCTTTTTATTTTTTGCCTTACACTAAAAGAGTGAAATATCACTGCCAACCAATTAGTATTCTTCTTTCTTTCCTGTCCTACCACTTATATGTCTTCCTCCTTCAAAGGGAACCAGATTTGCTTTGCTGGAGGGGAAATTATGTTTATAAATTTTAATTTTAGAAAGTAAAAGCATAAAGTTTGCCTTGGTGGTTTAACAGGTCGAGTATGTCTCACGCATAATATATTTGCAAGATGATTTAGTTCTGCTTTACAACGTCCGCCGATATGTAAGAATAAAAGTAATTTTAAAGTGTAAGTTACACTTTAAAGTGAACGTCACTCTTTAAACGAAAACTCTGAATGATGTTGCTTAAGAGAATTCCTAACTTTAAAAAAAACTGTGGATTTACTTATCAGTTGCTTAGAAAATCTAAGTGTGTATCATGAATTTTGTTGAATTTTACTGGCTTCCAGATAAAAACTTTATTGAAACTTTAAAACCATGGTACACAAATTCTCCATGAAAGAAACCTAGAACAATGCACAGGCAACTTTTAGGAACTGATGCTGTTCAATTCTACTTCTATTCTGTATGGGATAAAATCTCCCTAAAGTTTTCAGCTCACTTGTATTGAAGTGGTATAAACAGGCAAGTCAAATTGTACAGAGAGAATAGGACACGAATCAACTCTGCCTGTTTCTGCCGTTTCTTCAGCAGAATAGTTACTAAATAAGTTGTATCTTATTTAGTATCTGGATACTAAATAAGATACAATAGACACTAAATAAGTATCTATTGCATCTTGTAAACAGGCTGTGTGCCCTTTCATTTAGCAGATCCTGTAGCTTCACTGACCACATTTCACAGGATGGGAATATAATCAACAGTCTTTTATATATCTGGGAAAAATTGATTTATTGAGGAGGAAAACCACAGATTTTTTTTTCTCTTTGGTATGTTTTCCACTTTCTCTTGTAAATTCAGTGGCAGCCAGCATCATTAGGTCAAATTTGGTTCACGAGTTTAAATTATAATTTCACATAATAAAAATTCTTGCTTTAACAATGTTTATTAAGCAGAATCATTCAACACTGATTTTTCTTTCAGCATAACATACACTTTTAATGTTAATCAATTTAATTAACATAATGCAGCAATATCTTTTTTAAATAAATAACTCTTACCAAGTTAACACGATCAAATTGTGAAATTTATTGTCACTATATTATACAAAAAGAACTTCTTTAATTTTTATATTATATGAGTAAATTTCTATGTGTAATTGCAAGAGGGATTGTTTGGTCATGGCCTTAAAGCTCTATGAGAAAATATTTCTAATGTGAATTATTGGTTTCATAAACTAAAATATTCGAGACATTTGTGGTTTTAAGTGGCAAGGTACTTTTTTGTTAATGGGATTAGAAAATGTTGGACCCTGGAACCTAACAAAATGACCAAAAAACCATTGCATTGTACTCTCCCATCATGTTTAGTATAAGCATTGAAAACAGAACAGAACAACAAGAAACAGAAGACACAGAGGATAATACACTGTGATTTCTCCTCTCACATCATCTTTTGAAAACAATTAAAATATGCAAGCAGGGTTGAAGCGTGCCTGACTTTCAGACAATCCAGTTTACAAGGGAGTGGGTTTGAGCCTCAGTGCCTCTGACAGGATAAATTATTCTATCCTGCTTACAGGGAATCTATCTACACACATCCATTCTAGCATCTTCTAAGACAGGAAGAGTCACCTGTTCCCCTTAACATATGTGTAGGAACATGAAATATTTTCACGGGACAGAGCCCTAGACACCATCTAACCAATGAGACTATTCCCAACAAGTATGTGCGGCCATCTTGAGTGCCCTGGGAGACTCTACTCACTTAGACAGAGGCTGCTCATTTCTGTATTTTAATAGAGCCTTACTCTAGTAAATATGCATGAATGAATACACCCCCAGCACCCCACACACACACTCACATCTGCAAATTCTCCTACCACCAAGGTTTAGCACAAATGCCGAGGAACGAAATGAAAAGAAGACTCCAAAAGGAAAATACCTGAGAAGAGATGACAGAACTCATCTTTGATAGAACAGAAAAAAAGGTTAAAAAATTCCATTTGGACCGTTGAAAAAATGCTCATTTTTTTTTCTTAAAAAAGAAGAAATCGGTAGACTTTATCAAGTATCATTGTTTAGACCTTCAGCCTAACGGCAGGCTTTTCCTCAGATCATGTAACCTGAAGGCTTATTCAGGAGTCAGGTCTTCCGAGAGCAGGGGCTGTGTCCAGTTCTAGATTATTCTTCCTACCTCTTGGCCAGAAGTGCAACCACAGGGACCATCCGCAGATGCACAATGCATTCAATTCAATTTCAGTTTCCAGAGGACAGGGTTGGGGAAGAGAAAGAAAGAAATTCTTGACTCAAGAGGCTGAGAGTTTATTTGAGTCAGGTGTGGGTCTAGGAGAAATATGCAAAAAAAAAAAGTCTTGTGGAGGAAAAATGAGTCACAACTATGTGAGGAGGAAGCATCTTTAATGTCAATGTCCATATTTCTTGATTAAAATATGGGTATTTGCATCATGCTGTAGCATTCTAAATATAATAGCAGCCAAGACTCTCTAAGAATAAATTCTTATTCAAGAACAGGAAGGAAAGAACTGGTTAGAACCCTAATGGTACAATAAGAAGCACTGTCTAGCACAATACTATTATTTCAATAAACCCTGTTAGCTGATTGATTAATGTCTCAGAGTAAATGCACAGGTGACTGAGAAATTTTTCAGGATTAAAAAAATAGGTCATTGGCTAATATTTCAGAATATATAAATATGTGAATAGTCACGACTAGCAACACACTTACATTTTTACTCTTAGAGTTTCTTAAATGGTATTTTCAGGTAGGCTTCTGATAACATTTAAATTTTTAAACACACATATTTAGAAACAGGGCAGCACAGAAAATATCACTAACCAAGGATAAGCACTCCCACACGCAGGGTGCTTACTGAAACTGCTCAAATATAAATTGTTGCATTATTGTGGTGGCTACAAAATAAAAGCATTGCTAAAAGTAAGTACACTAATCCTTTGAGAATAAAATGTTAGTAAGTTTTTTATGGAGCTAACCATTTAGTCAATATTCAGAATTTTTCCTAATGCTAAAATTACCTTACATATGGCCTTTTGGATCAAAGCTCCTCTTGGGTTTGCAGAAGAACACTGGCAAAATGTGAAATGTAGTAGAAGGAATAGTAGCTTTGGAGCTCTGGGATCTGGCTTGACTTCTGACACAAGGCCTGTCACCCAGCCATCTCTGAGAACCACTGTTAATCCTAATAGATACGGCCCCTAGAGAATAAGGTGGGGCGTGATTGCCAGGATAAATTAGATACCACAAAGCCTCCTTAGAAAAGAGACTTTTCTTTCATCTACCTCTGGTAGAATCCTACTTAGTAAAAGTCTTAAAGAATAATTTGACCTTGGTTCTAACAAAATATATCCAGAATCCAGCCACTTCTCACCACTCTGCTGCTACCATCCTAACACAAAGCACCCGCATCTCTTGCCTGGGTTCTGACTAGACTGTCCTAACCAGCCACCATGATTCATCACTACTCATCACCACCAGCCTAGCCAGCCCTGCTCTGCACACGGAAGCAAGAGTGACCTTTTTAAACCTGGAGCCAAATAGCATCAAGTCCACTGCCCAGACTCACCCCAATACATCCCCATCTCACTCAGAATAAACTCCCAAATCTTAACCGTGTCCTGCAGGGGTCTGCCCACCCAAATAATCTTCATACCTTCAGAGCCTTTGCACTTGCTGTGTCCTGGTCTGGAAAGTTCCTCTTTGGATATTTCGACTGCTTCCACGAATGGTTCATCCAAGGCTCAGCTCGAAGACTACCTAACCTAGAGGTCTCTCCTGATAGCCTCTATAAAAATCTCATACCCTGCTTACTGGCACCTTATTGATTTTATATGTTTACTGTGAGCAGGGAATTCGTTTGTTTACCATCTTTTCCTCAGCAACTAGAAGAGTGTTGGACTTAAAATATAGGTGTTTTATAGTATAGTTTGAAGTCAGGAGCCTGATTCCACCAGCTCCATTTTTCTTTCTCAAGATTGCCCTGGCTCTTCAGGGTCTCTTGTGTTTCCATACAAATTGTAATTTTTTTTGTTCTACTTCTGTGAAAAACGCTATTGGTAATTTGATCGGGATTGCATTAAATAGGTGGTTTGCTTTGGGCAGTAGAGTCATTTTCACAATATTGATTCTTCCATTCCAAAAACTTGGTATATCTCTCCATCTGTTGTGTCGTCTTTGATTCCTTTCATCAGTATCTTATAGTTTTCTGGGGACAGGTCTTTTGCCTCCATAGGTAGGTTTATTCCCAGGTATTTTATTCTTTTTGTTGCAATGGTAAATGGTAGTGTCTCTTTAATTTCTCTTTCTGATCTTTCATTGTTAGTGTATAGGAATGCAAGAGATTTCCGTGTATTAATTTTGTATCCTGCAATTTTACCAAATTCGTTGATTAGCTCTAGTAGTTTCCTGGTGGCATCTTTAGGATTTTCAATGTATAGTGTAAAATAGATAACTAATGAGAACCTACTACATAGCACAGGGAACTCTACTCAATGCTCTGTGGTGACCTAAATGGGAAGGAAATACAAAAAAGAGGGGATATATGTATGTGTATTGCTGATTCACTTTGCTGTACAGCAGAAACTAACACAGCATTGTAAAGCAGCTATACTCCAATAAAAATTAATAAAATATAAAAAACAGGGCTTCCCTGGTAGCGCAGTGGTTGAGAGTCCGCCTGCCGATGCAGGGAACGCGGGTTCGTGCCCTGGTCCGGGAGGATCCCACATGCCGTGGAGCGGCTGGGCCCATGAGCCATGGCCGCTGAGCCTGCGCGTCCGGAGCCTGTGCTCCGCAACGGGAGAGGCCACGACAGTGAGAGGCCCGCGTACCGCAAAAAAAAAAAAAAAAAAACATAAAAAATAAAATAAAATAAAAAACATATAGGTGTTCACTAAATAAATGTTGAACAAAAGAATGAGTGGATAGCAATCAGTCTCAGAGTTATATAAGCCATAAAACGTCTTAGGATTACATCTAATTACATCTATTTCTTGCAGCCTAAGGTCTCCTCTCCTCCTGATCTTAAAATGGAACTTCTGTTTTACGTATTTCACTTATTTCTCAAGGTTTTCTTTGATGAGCTCTTCATCTGTAGTTTTTAATGATTAACATATAGGGCATACTCCCATTTAAAGATTTTTATATTCAGCTTATAAAGAAAATTGAGACTGCTTGATTATTACAATTTAGAATGAGAAAATTTAGTGCTCTTAAAATTATTAGAGTTATTTCAGTCCTAGGACCAACTCATGGATTTCTGAAGGGGTTTTTCTCAGTTCTTACCCATTCATTCAATATTTCAGCAATATTCCCTTTGCACGTATTAAATGAAGAGCACGCTTCTGAGTGACTGAGATCTTACCTTCAAGGATTGGTCCTCTAAGGATGAAAACAATAACACAAGAAACAATGTGCTCAGTGCCCTGAAGGGGTAGAGCTAGGTTATTAGAGTTTAAAGAAAGGATTAAGTCCAGCAGAGGTAGGGGATGTGGGTTGGAGAAGGCGGCGTTTGAGTTAGGCTACATTTGGACATTCAGAGAAGAGCAGGGGAAAGTCATTTCAATAGGAGGAAACAGCATCAACAAACCAGGGAGGTATATGGAAAACAAAACAATAGGCTCACATAATAATGGGAAACCTTGTGCCATGGATGTTTATACACTTAAATTCTCTGTATAGGAGCACACTAGCTCTAATATACAGTATGGCCTAAATTTAAATACACTTCTGGGTGCACTTGAAAATATGCATTTAAAAAAATAAAACCTTGGGCTTCCCTGGTGGCGCAGTGGTTGAGAGTCCGCCTGCCGATGCAGGGGACACGGGTTCGTGCCCCGTTCCGGGAAGACCCCACATGCCGCGGAGTGGCTGGGCTCGTGAGCCATGGCCACTGAGCCTGCGCGTCCGGAGCCTGTGCTCCGCAATGGGGGAGGCCACAACAGTGAGAGGCCCGCGTACCGCAAAAAAATAAATAAATAAATAAAAAATAAAACCTTTCCATTTTTCCCTGTTGTATAAAGTAAAACAAAAAGAAATCCTCAATGATCAAAGTAGATCAGAAAATTCCGTAAGTAATAATTACATACTATTCCAGGCAATGTATTCAAATCTAGCTTTGAGTCCTTGCAGGAAAAAAAAAAAGAAAAAAAAATACATAAATTTCTAAACCATTCCTTATCACCAGTGTCATTAGGAAATGTGCCACATACATTAGATAATGTTTTAAATGTGTTATCGTTGTCAGATCTTTGCTTGCGTGGCAAGATACCTGCCTACATGCGCACATTGAGATGTGTTTCATGCTTTGTACCCAGTGAATATAAACATGGAGAACTCTCTAAGAAACCTTAAGGTAAAACTATTCTTCCATGTCTATATTTTTAGTGAGAATCAACATTTTATCTCCCATGTGCAATTCATGACTTGACTACAACTTTCTTGATCCATTGCATTACTGGCAAATATACGACAAAGGAAGGGAATTCTACTTTGAGTTAGAATGGCAGCTTTGTGTTTTCTCCACATCAAAAGCCTCTTTCAATTCATATAGTTTCATTTTCAGATGATGAACATCAAGATTCCTGTGCAGAGTGGATTTTGAGATGGGCAGAGCAGTGACACTGGTGCTGGGAGCCAGGCTGAGCTGTCCCTTACGTGGTGTGTGTTTGCTTTTGACATTTCCAACCTTAAAGTTCTACCTGGCCTGAAATCGCACTGACTTAAGTGTGTGCTCCTAAGGTGTCAATAAGCACTAAGACAAGGAGGAAAATAAACAGCTGCTTGTTTTTAGTATTTTGTTAGAAGAATAAACAGTTTGGGGAAAACACAAGTTCTATTTCATGCTTGGATCATTATTTAATTTTTGGCAATTACAATGTTACCTCATCTGAACTGAGGCCTCAGTTATCCTTCTAAAATGCAAATCTGATCTTATCATCTGTCCTCCCCTTTGTCATCCTCAGATGGCTGTCGATGCTCCTCAGTGTGTAAACGGACCATGTATTTAGGGACCATGTGTTTAGGAATGAACTTGATGGGATTCCCAGAATCAAGTGCTCCATGTGTACAGATTGGGTTTCACTCCAAGAATGGAATGTTGTGTATATTCCCCTGTCAACCCAGGATGTTTTGTGGGAATTCTGTAGCTGATAGCTTTGCACTCCCACTGCAACTCTGCCCTGGGTCTCCAGCCTGCTGTCCACCCTCAGGACAGGGGCTTGCAGGTTCCTTGCCTGCAGCAGTGAGACCTTGAACACACCTTTCTCTCTCTCCCCTCTCTTTCTTTTCTTTCTCTTCTCTTCCCATTCCATTCCCTTCCTTCCTTTTCTTTCTTCTTTCTTTCTTTCTTTCTTTTCTTTCTTTCCTTCTTTCTTTGTTTCCTTCCTTCCTTCCTTCTCTTTCTCTTTCTTCTTTCTTTCTTTCTTCTCTTTCTTCTTTCTCTCTTTCATTTCTCCCTTTCTTTCTTTTTTCTTTCTTTCTTTCTCTCTTTCTTTCTTCCTTTCTTCCTCTCTCCCTTCTCATTCTTCTTCCTCTCCCTCCACCCCCCCCCATATATATCATCCACACCAACCCCCTATTGGTGTCTGGGGAAACCTAACTGGTCCAGGAATGGTGGGTGTCTTAAAGATGGCTACCTGAGTACTGAGCAGCCTCTTCACGTGTGTTTTGCTGTGTGACTCCTTGGCAAATCCTATCTTTCTTAGAATTATGTTAGAACTAGGTCAGTAGAAATCTGTTTGCTGTGTCAGCTTCACCTGTGCACCAGAATTATCCCACAGCGTGGGAGTGGCTGTCCCAGGCATCACTACAGCATCTCTAGAACGTCTGTGCAGAAAGGCTACAGCTTTGAAAGTTATTTCTGCTCCACATGCAGCTGCCCTGTTGGAAGCTGCCCCCAAAGGCAGAGGGTTGGTACTAGCAGAAGGGCCAAGAGCAGAAGAATATGCAGGAGAGACAGGAGGGAGTCCCAGGCCCTGTCAACATTTCCAGCAAAATTGTCTCTATGCCCTGCAGAAATTCATGAATGCTACATGGAGAAATGACTTGGCTAAAGGTGTTTTCTTCTTGTGACTATGATGAAAGACTTAAATATTTGGAGAAGACTTTGATCAACTATGACTCTCAGGCCACAAAATGTTCATATGACACATTATTGAGGGAGTTTTAGAAGAAGCCTTGGTAGTAGATATTTTGAACAGAATCCTTTATTAAAATGATGTGATACTGATGGTGGGAACATAAATTGATACAGCCACTATGGAGAACAGAATGAAGGTTCCTTAGAAAACTAAAAATAGGACTACCATACGACCCAGTAATCCCATTACTAGGCATATACCCAGAGAAAATCATAATTCAAAAAGACACATGCACCCCAATGTTCATTGCAGCACTATTTACAATAGCCAGAACATGGAAGCAACCTAAATATCATCAACAGAGGAACGGATAAAGAAGATGTGGTACAAATATACAAAGGAATATTACTCAGCCATAGAAAGGAATGAAATTGGGTCACTTGTGGAGACATGGATGGACCCAGAAACTGTCATATAGAGTGAAGTAAGTCAGAAAGAGAAAAACAAATATTGTATATTAACACATATATGTGGAACCTAGAAAAATGGTATAGTTGATCTTATTTGCAGTGCAGAAGTAGAGACACAGACGCAGAGAACAAAAGTATGGATGCCAAGGGGGAAGAGGGGAGTGGGAGGAATTGGGAGGTTGGGATTGACATATATACACTATTGATACTATGTATAAAATAGATAACTAATGAGAACTTACTGTATAGCACAGGGAACTCTACTCATGCTCTGTGGTGACCTAAATGGGAAGGAAATCCAAAAAGAGGGGATATATGGGTACGTATGGCTGATTCACTTTGCTGTACACCTGAAACTAACACAGCATTGTAAAGCAACTATACTCCAATAAAAATTACTTAAAAAGATAAAGTAAAATGTGTCCCCTAAAAAAAAAAAAAAAGAAGACGTGATTAATGTGATGGTGAGAGCAGAGGTGAATTGTTGGCAGAGGGGCGGGAAGGGGAGGGGTGATTTTCTTGGGTCTGGCTTGGGTGGGAGATCAACCTTTTCTGCCCTCTACAGTTTGGAGCCCCATCCATAAACCCTGGATGGGACAGAGGGAATTTTTCTCTGGTGAAAACCCCCAAGGGTTCTCCATGAAGACTGGTGACAGTCACTTCAGCCTTGGTCCCTGCTTCGCTGTGGTGAAGTCTTGCCTTATGACCACGTGTGTATAGGTATTTGTCAGCTGCTTTGTAAATATCAATTTAGATAAAGACTCAAAGATAGGATGTTTTCTTTCACCTTAAATCTACCTTTTCCTATTTTATCTACTTTATATTCTACTTGTATTTCTTTCATGCATACCTTTATGAGAAAGAGTTTCTCCTCCTGACTTTCGTGTGTGGAGTGATTCTACCATCACAATACTCTTAGCTCTCTCCTTTCTTCTGTTCCAGACAGGCATCTAATTGGAAAGTTTGGAAGGAAAAACTGGGCACGTGAGCCAGCAAATTTCCATATTCCCTTCTTCTGTGTGTGTGTGTGTTTCTGTCTCTCAATCACTCTGCTCCTCCCCCTGAAGAACTGCTCTGCCTGCAGAATTCACATTCCCTTGTATGACCTCCCTGCTGTGATTTTCAGCTCACATGCTTGTAGGTATAAGGCATAGTCTTCAAAATGATCAGCGGCAGCAGTAATAGAGGTGATATTGTCTCCATCTGTTTTATTTTTTACCTTATTTCAGAACTTGAAGGGGAAAGAAGGGTGTAATGTCTTGAGAACCCCAACTATCTAATGCATCGCTTGAAATAAAGCCTTGTCTTGTGCATGAAAACCAAGCATCGCTAACGTATATTTACCCGTATTTCATGCTATTATTATGATACCCCATTTCCTTTTTTAATGGTGACTCAGGGCTGTGTGTGTAGTAGGGCCCAATCTGACACACTCTCATTTTTCCCCTTAAACAACATAAATCAAAGTATTCAATTACAAGTGCCCATACTTCATTTTCTTGGGGGTAAAAATGATAATCTGTACCTAAATTAGGTTAATAAGTCAAATGCATACAGATTAAGACTTTTGATGGCAAACACCTGTATCATGCCTTCCTTTCCTCTTTTAGGAAATATAAATTTGACCCAAAACAAAGCAAACAGTTTTACCGATTTTCTTTTTCTGTGTTTTAGCCCTGATTGTGCTATTTTGCAGAACTGACATATGTGGCCATTACAAATCTTTTAAATTCCTCATTACCTTCAGACCCACAAGGAGCTGAGGTAAAGGTTGATGATTCTGCACTGAGTTATGATTTCTTTACCCTTCCTGTAGTGTTCCCATTAATTCAGAGAAGGTATTTCCCTCCAATGAGAAAAACCATTAAAGCCAAGAGCAAAATAAAAATCTCCCTTCTCATTTACTTTCTCAGCAACTGGAACCACTACGTGACTCCAGTATCCTAAATTTCAACTATATAAGAGTGATAGCAATTTAGTCAAAACTCTCAAAACTGGCTGCATTTGGGTCAAGGAGGTACAGTAAGGAACTAAAAGCCAGTATTCATACAGAGAGGCTCATGAGGGACGAGGCACAGGGTGACAGGGAGGGAGGTGATTCCTGGGGAGCATCCTGCTAGCTGTTCTCAGAGCTGCTGGGGATCCCACAAAAACTAGCGAAGAGCACAGAAGCCCAGGAGCTGCCTTTCATGACCCTTGAAATCTCTTTAGAGGTAGCAGAGCAAACCTGAGTCTCTGACCATCTAGAAATGCAGCTTCTGTTTCCGAAAGCCTCAACAGCTTCCTCCTGATTCCTGGTCAGATGGCCCCCTGGCCTCCCTCAGTCCTCACAGTGTGCCCCTTTGCCACCTCCCTGCAATTCTGTTTTCATTATAAAACAATTCTATCTATGTTATCTTGGAAACTATCTTGGCTTAACATCTTCTTAGCAGTTTTCTTTGGCACCTAACCTCCCAGGACCACACCCAAAATGAATCAAAACTCCTGACGTTGATGTGGCAATTTCTAGGAAGTATCTTCTGGCTCAAATATCCCCTAAGGTTAACAGTGGATGAATCGAAGTCAAAACAAGCCCCTTCCCATCTGCCTGGTACCTAGGAGGGAGTAGAAAAATAATGAGGGTGGTACTGATGGATGGGATGGAATTAAGATGAGGCATCAATGGTAAGATAAATGTTTTAAGAAAGTAGACCTATGTTTCAAGGAGACAAGGGGCAAGAATTCACTTGGCCATTGGACCAATGGCTTTCAAATCAATGTTTCCATGAGCTACTACTGCTACGAGCCTCCAAGTCATTCCAGAAATGACAGTTTGATGGGAGTATCCTATCTCCACTTGTCTAGCCCCACAGGCATCATGGCATCCATCAAGTCCACTGCTTGGAAATAATTCTGAGACCATTACTTTTGTGGTTCTCAGGTCTGCTGAAAAGATTGTACGGTATGATGCATTCAAGCCACAAGAAGAGCCCAGCCTGATTGTGAAAATTCTTGAGACCATCCCAGGTGGGACTGAGTTGACCCAGAGCATGTGGTCAATGCTTATGCTAGCTATCTTCAGACCATGCTACCCACACTCTCAATAATATTGATTTGATGGAGATGCACCCTGGGACACTGAGAATGACATGAAAGAATTCCAAGACCCCAGGTGTTATTTGAAATGTATCTGAGTTCTTCCAAATGCCTGCAGATTTATTGGAACAAATTTCTGCAGCAGAAGCTACTTGTTTGGTCACATAGAAAATATTCCTACTTGGTGTCTCTTTCCTTTCATGACAAGGGCTTACTCTAGGAATCGAGGAGAATATGATTGCGGTCCGCGAATAATGACTTGACAGCACTTTTTATACACTATTAAAGCAAGCAGTTAATTACCTGATTTAAAAAATTCCTTCAAATGACATGAAATGGGAAACGTTAATACAGATATATCTATTTTTTTCTGCAAATGAACTGACACATTTGATTAATCCTTGGATTATCATTTTCAAATATTTTAAGAATCAAAGAATAGACTTTATCCAAAAATTATACTGAATACAATCCAGTGTTTACTTTTATAATTCTGAGAGTTTAGAATATTTACTCCTTTGGTCTTCATGATGGAGATCAATTATCTTTGAAAAGCGCTGAATAATGACAATTTTGAAACTGTAATTTCGCCGTGTCTGCTTCCTAATAAAATAATAATGTGACCAAAAAAAAATGTAATTCCCTGAAATGTCTCCTCCTTTTGGATTGTGCATATTTGAAATGTTGCTCTCCTCAAATTTAAGATTTTTATGATAAAATTTCTTGCTATTAAAAAGAAAGATAGTTTTCTTTTTTAACCTCACTCTATATTTTAAATAAAATAAATGTTAATTACTTTGAGTATTTTTATTTGATTTTGAATCAAATTATGAACCCCTTGGATTATGAACCCCTTGAGGGTGGAGAATATTTTTCTTGTGTTTTTAATATACTCCTTTCTGTGTAGCCCTGTATTTAGAGTAAGTAAGAGCTCAATAAATAGGACCTGAATTAAAGTAACACAGTGATCCAGTTTCTGTCTTTTCACCTTGACCATAATCTATAAAATTCAGTCAGCATCTCTTTTGCATTCTACTCCTCAGGGACACAGTGTTAGTTTAAATTTACTCTTTCTCTATGTGGTAACGTTGAATGATTGATTCAGAAATCACTTATGAATATGAAGGTCAAAGAGAAAAATGGATGCAAATTATGGACAAGCATTCAAATATAAAACTTTTTGACAAGAGTTTAATGACTCTTGCAATAACTAATCAACAACATTTGAAAGACTGATTGGAGCACTTATTTTTCAGGGATAAATAATGGAACTTCTTCAGGAGAACCCACATAACTTTAGAAAACAATTTCAAATTATTGCAGTATTTCTCAGAATTGAGAGCAATGCTGCAGATAGGAAATTACCACAGTAACCTCCAGCCCCTCGCTATTATGTTACCCTTGACCTTCAATAAAGTTTTACTATAGTAGGCTCCAGTTTCACACAGACACACTAGATTAGTGTTTTAAAGTGAATACCTTATGAGGTAATTTCAAGTGAATGAAAAATATTTAGTAGGAATCCCTTCAGATGTAGCATATAATAAAAAATACTCTACTGCTGTTTGTGGAATGAATGCATTTCTGTAGCAAGTTTCACTACCTGACATGAAATCAAGAACTTTTTTTTTTAGAAAGCTGAGAACTAAAAACAAAATTTTCTGGCAATGACTTACATTTCTTCTCCAAGAGAGAAGTTGATTTGAGTCAGAGTTTCACATCTAGAAATACCCAGTTGATTAATGCTTAAAGAATCACGAGAGAGAGTCTTATGAGTCCAACCAAGTCTCCCCATGAAACCAAATTTTAGTTGTTCACACAAATTTTTAAAAATGCCAGACAAAATCTGAGAGGTGCGAGAATTTAGGATTTCTAAGTACACATTTTTAATCCTTGACAGATCCCATTAACTTTGATCCAAAATTGAGATTGTCTACATTTTTTTCTTTTTTTAACCATGAAATCATGAACTATGTTGATGGCCAATGTCTCCCCCAGAGCTAACATTCAATAAACTTTTTAGATTGATTATGAAATGGCTACATTGTAGCAATTTGACAAGCACTGTCTTGTCAAAGACACTGAATAGAATTTTGCCCTTTTGTAAGGATTATCGGTGGCTATGTTCATTTGGATGGAGGCCATGATAAGCTGCACTCCTGTGCTACTATAAATTGTCTTATCGCCAAGTTCAGTGCATTCGTTAAAATGCTATGAGGTTAATTTATAAATTTGCAACTATTACTAATATACTTTAAAAAAAACAAAACTTTTATTTAGAAAGGCTGAAATGATTGTATGCTAATTTGAACAGGTAGGTTGTAGAAGAAAATTCCATTTTTGATATCCTTCAAGAGTTGGATTCCATTATGTGTGCTTTGTTCTTTCTTCAGACCTCTTAACTTCAGACTGGAGCTGAACAGAAATATGGCTTACTCCTCTCCCTTCAAATCATTCTCAGGCTCCAGACAAGCAGCTGGACCTTTGAGCAAACAAGCAGGTAACTGGCAATGGTACCTTTTAAGTCTGGAGGCTTTCTAAGAGTATACAGGAACAAGGAACAAGCTGCTCCTGAATGAGAACATCATGTAATTAGCAAAGTATCTAAAATAGCCAGAATTATTCAAGCTAGGGTTAATGGATAAGCCAAGAAAAGCTAAGCAAATGATATCTTCAGGCATTTGCTGTACCTCAGACAGCTCCTTATAGAACAAGCTTTCATTCTCTCTCCCAGTTAGCCCCAGTGGATTCACCATTACTGGCTCTGGGGCTAGAACAGAGGTAAGACAGGACGCTTGCTTTCCTCGTTGGCTAATATACTTTTTTTGAGGCATTACTCCTATTAAGATGTAATAGAAGAATACAATATGTTGATTATCTAACAGAGATAAAAGCAGGAAACTGATGAACCACAGGGAAATATGACTGAGAGCAAACTGATTTCATAAAACAAATATAATTGGTGTGGACATGAAGTTTGTCTTATCCACACAAGTCAAATTCTAATACAGTGAAGTTCAAGAGAGCTCAGTGCAGGAATTTTAGATAAATAAGTAGAATAAATGGGCTTTTCCATGGTGCTATGTATGTTCTATCTCAATCTTTCTTGTAATAGAGCTCATTAGAGAGATCAGACCTGCACATTTATGAATTGATTACCCAAGATGATGTGAGATAGACCCAACATCCTTTCTAGTATTAATACCATCTTGCATTTGTAAAATGTTTTAATACATTGATGTTCCCACACACACATCTATTACTTCATATTTTAGGACAATAAGGGAAGAAGAGCCAGGAAAAAAGCAGTTAGATGCACAAGTGAACAGTCTGGCCTTTGGGTTCAAATGTAGCCCTGCCCCATAGGCTTCACGGCATCTTAGACTTATTACTTAGTCAACCTGTTTCTAAGTGTTTTCACTTCCAAAATAGGGATAATAATGGGGCTGGCATCATATAAATGTTGATGAGAATTATGTGCAGAGTACATGGGCTGATGACTTACTGGGTGTAAGCACGTAATAAACATTCCTAGTATTGTCAGATGTATAGGGTATGTGTTGGACTGTTTACAAATGAGGAAATTGACTAAGAGGTTAAGTGCTTCTGTAGGAACTTTGATGTTTCTTATTGTAACAAATTGACTCAGCTTTATCTTTAGTAAGACTTTTATCAAAACAAATGTTATGAACCAAATGGAATTGTGGTGCTTTCCTCTCTATGCATTTTCCTTTATCCAGTCCTTTTTAAAGAGACACCCGAGAAATGGAAAGAAGTCTATACTATCACTCTAGATAATTTATTCCATGAATTTGGATTCCTTTCTTCTCTTTCCAGGCCTCAGTTTCTTTGTCTCCTGGTAATCTCTGAGGCCCTTTTCTGAGTGAAAACAATATTATTTCACAAACTAGAAAATCAAACTCTTGACCTCTGATGTTTGACTCTAATAAATAAATATCTTAAATGAAAAGTAAAAAGGATCCACATTTTGATCATAAAAAGATGTTGTTACATTTTATTCTATGCATATTATTTAGGCACTGACATTTCCTAGGTCAGTTCTTCCTTTGGTTTAACATCCCATTTCAAAAAATGTTATAATGGAAATTCAGATGCATAAATTCAAGTTAGTATTGACAGCAGTCATGGAATTAAAGTTTTCCCTACCAAGTCCAAATAAGACTATTAATAATGTATTGTGTATTAATGTGTGCATATGGTATAATGTATCACAGCTTCACATAATGACAGACAGTATCCAAATCTAAGTAAATACTTCTGAAATTCTACATGATTTTCATTAAATACCTAATTTCACATTTTCAGCTAAAGAACTACTTTCTAGATTTAATATGATCTGCTGTTGTATCTTTTATTTTTCTCCTTTATTTCTTCCTTTCTAAAGCTTAGGCTTATATGGGTATTTGAATACAGTGATCTTTTTTATTAAAGAAGGATTAAGAAAATCACAGACATTTCTTCAATTTCATACTATGGCTAGTTTGATGACTGTTGATACCTGATTTCTGTATACTATGAATAGCTACAAAAGTGATTTAATTTGGATCTATTCTGTGTTTATACACTATTCTAGAGGCAGACATAATTTTGGTGGACAAATAGGTTAAGGAAATTTGTTTCTAATTGCTTTATGAGATGATCTGAGTAGTTGTTGATTACATTGGTATTTGCAATTTCCTAAAAGAATAAATTAAATCTTTTGTATAGGCTTTAGTAGAAAAGAACCCTCAATATTTTTACAACTCTGTATATTTCAAGTGGTTTTTTTTTTGTGATTCATTTTATATTTATTATTTAACTCACTTGATGTGGTAGTTTCCTCCACAGTCTCTCAAAACTCATGCTGCACTCTTGATTTTTGGATTGTTATTAATATCCCTCCTTCTGATATTTGAAACTATAAGTTCAATTCCTTTATTTTCATTCCCCATGGAAGTTCAGTGTATGTACACTACAGTTAAAAACTCATGTAAACATAAAGCATAGCGTGAATTAGCGAGAGATTTTATAACTTACCTAAGTTGTTCATAAACAGAAACCTGAGTTAATTTGCTAAAATTCAGGGTAAAAATGTTGGCAAAGTTCAACAGTCTCTCAATGATCAACTTCCCTATCATAAAAATAGTGGTAGTGCTAACTCGAAATATAATAACTTTTGGTAATACCTTGAGGATGTCTATTATGTAACTCTTAGTGTTAATGACTTAATCAGCATTTGGAAAATCCCCACAGTCATATCAGATGATTGCAATAATAGCAGTTAAGATCCATCCCGCAGCAAATCCCTTTTTTTGTTGTGCAACTCAATGGTTCAAGATTTTTGTGGAGTTTGCAAAAAAGTCCCACTCAGAAAGGATCTGTACAAAGAAGTGACCATGTTGTTCCCTGACCTTACTGGGCTCATCAGTAAAATGTATTGCCAGAATTGTCCAAGATTTCTTTAAACTATACAATTTTACATATGATAGCTTCACACCAAAAATCAGCTGTTTTCGTTGAAGAATACCCTTCAGATGGCACATTTAGGAATCAGAGTTTATACACAGAGGAATTTAAAAAGTGAAAATTAAATACTTAAAAGGAATAGGTATAAGTGTGACTACATTTTTAAAAGGATGGACCACTTGACCCATGTGTAACATATTGAGATAATTTTGAGAGCTCAGAATTCATCAGAGTCTCAATTTCAGTTAATCATGCAGACATATGTCCCAGGACCCTGGAGATCTACTAGCTTTAATTCCCCAAACTACTGAAAGGGAAATTGAGGACCAAAAATAGTCAATAAGATATTTAGTAAAATGTCTTCTTACTTCTTACCCAGTGCCCTTATTTGCTGTATGACTATGATGAGAAACAGATATAAGAATACTAAAAGGTAGTTAATGAATTGACCAGAATTTTGGAGAAATGTGAATTAAAAAAACCCCAATGAGTGGCACCGACTGTCAAGTTATCTGGGGAGAAAGAATATTGGTAGCTTAAAGGCTAAAGAACATGATAGGTGGCTGAGAAGAAGAAAAGAAAGAAAAAGTTGAAAAAATACTGTCAGTATATTTGAAGCTCTTTCTGACTTATAATAAGAGAAGACTCTTTAAAGATAGATTTCCATACTCCTGAATTCGTTTTATACTAAAAATGTGATGTCTTTGAAAAAAGACTTTGTACACAAAACTTATAAAGAAATGCATTTTAAATATGTTATGTAGCAATATCTTCTTTTAAGAAATGATGCCAAAAAAATCACTGTGCCATCTTTTTAAACACCTAGCATAAAAGAGATCTGGAGTGATATTTATTGAGGGCTACGATATACTCTGATTTGAACCTGAAAAAAAGGTGTAGTCTTGCATACTTTCCTGTCTTTATCTTTAGACTGTGTTAGCCTAAATATTGCCTGAGGTAAATATTACTAGTGGCAATTGTCCAATCTTGAAATAGCATATAGTCCATAAATGCAAGTTGAAAATAGTTTAGCAGTCTCAAGTATCAAACCCAGGTATGTTAATTGCATCTTTTCCATTTGGGCATTAAGATTGTGACTTAAGTTTTAAATTGACTGTATGTATCTCTTGATATATTGCTGCCTAAATAATTAGTAGGGAAATGATAGGGAAAAATACATTTAAACTCACCTTTGTGTTACTCTGAACCTTTCTCTCTGAAGATTATGCTTAAGATAACACAGGACCTTAAAGGTGCTGATGTAGAGTTCTACTCTGATGCCCTCAGAGAGATGTGTGAGGGTTAAGAGGTCTCTGGCGATGCATTGCCGCATAGTTCATGCAAATCCACAGTAATTCTGTGTTCAGATAAGGATCTCGGTTTCAATATACTTTTTCAGAAACGCATTTGCTTCTTTTTTAAGGGAAATCTGGCTCCAGAAGAAGAGGCCAAAAAAAAAAAGAAAAACACCCTAATGTCAATGCTCACTTATTTAACTCTGACATTGCTGATATTCTCTTAGCAAATCAAAAGAGGTAACTTTGCTGACTCCTTAGCATAATTTAAAATAAGCATCCTAACAAGATGCTATGAGTGTATTTTATGAAAATTAATATCCATGCATGAAGCTGCCTACAGCACATGCTTTTTTATGAAAACAAAAAAATGAGAGCAATGGAGGTAATAAAGTATAAAGCTTTAACCATATCACCAATCCCTTATGCAGCATGAAAATGGTTAAAATTTAAATGACCCAGTTATAAAGAATTTGAACAAAAAAGAGGTAGGAGGCATATTTGTCAATTTCTGCAACCAAGGAAATTTGTTGAGGCAGGAGAATGAAATCTTTTCATTTAAATTTTTATATTTAATCAGCATTATGGTTTTTTTAACCAAAAATAAATAAATAAATACTGTTTCCAACAAATATGTTTGTTTGAAAATTTTCCAATAATTTTAAGGTAAATTTAGAAACAGCAAATTTAGGAACTTCATAATTGATACCTTGTTCACTTTTTGTTTCTGTTTTTTGATACATAATTAGGTGATTACAGTGTAAAAATAGAGATATGAAAAATGACCTATCAAATGAAATATAGTGATTATTTCTATAGCCAGAGGGACATCAGGAAATGGAAAGGGGATTGGAATCCTCAACTGTATATTTATTTTTTAATGGCTTGGAATAAATAGAGAAAAATGTTAAAAATTATAAATCTTGGTGGTAAAAAGATGAGGATGTTTATTACATTGCTTTTACTTTTCTGTGTAGTCTGAAACACTTCTAAATTGAAAATTAAGTTCTTTTCTACTTTTTAAATTCTAGCTAAAAAAACATGTTCATATATGACTTCTTTAGTGAAACTTAAAAACTTTTGTTTTCCTCATTAGTTAGAGATTTCATTTTCTTCAGAGTTCAAATTTTATAATTAAAATGAGTAGATTTATGTAATTTAGAGAGTTGTTTGCTAAACAAAACACTCAGCAGTAAGAAAAAATAAAATCCTAAATCTTTTTAATATATTCTGATACCAGAAGACCTTTATTTCCCCCTTTTATATTTGTATAGTTAATTTGGGGTCATTTTATGTGCTTTAATGCAAGTTAACTAACATTTCAGAGGCATAAATATGACAATTTTATCCAAAATAGCAATTAATAAGTATGTATAAATTGGTTTTCTCTTATATTTATCAAACACTATGTAAATGCAGAAATATGCTTTATGGAATTGTTAGAGCAGGAAAAGTTTTACTATACTTCAGGATAAAATTCTAGGGAATTTTATGTGTTTCTTATGTGTTTCTTTCTCTTAGTTAATGTAATTTTAAAAGTCAAGTCAAATCGTTTTAAAAAAGACAAAAACAAAACCTGGAATATAACAGCCTCTTGTATTACTAAGAGTGGACATGTGAAAATTTTAAAGAAATCACTATATATGTTTTTCTGTGTTTACTTCAAAGAGAATTTTTTTAGACAGGAATCATTATTTTAAATATTCTTGCAAAACTTCCTTATAACAGCAAAGGGACCATGCTGGTTTAAATGTAAGTTGCACCTGAATAGCCTTAGTTATATCTTGAAGAAGAGCTATAGTCACTGTTTATTAATTATAAAAGGAAGTGGATTTAAGTTTACAGGTCTTCACTTTTTTTTTTTAATGTGGGCATCTTAACTCCTGGATTGTCTACACGCTCAGCATATATGTTTATTCACAATTTGAAGTTTGCACATAGTTTCCAGTAACGGTAAAGCCCTTGCAATAATGTTGCACCTGGACCAGGCAGGCGGAAGGGGAGCAGAGGTCAAGACCAGCCCTTAATGAGCATTGACTCCACAGACTTAAGACTCCGTGAAAGGTCCAGACGACCCCTGCAGCGTCATCTTACAGCTCTGATTTTCTTCTTCTCAAGATGTAGTATAATCCATAAATACAAGCAAATCACGAGCAGCTTAGTCTTTGGTTTTTATCTTCCAGGTTTGGTCTTTTTTTTTTTCCCTCTTCACAGAGGTTTGAAAAATTAACCCTCTTCTGTCCTCAGACTAAGCAGAGAATGCATTTCTTCACCCTCACTGTTGTCAGCTTAAATCTTTAAGTCCTTTCAAGGTAAGAGGCACTTTGTAGAGTGACTTATAACAACCAGAGAAGCGGCCAGTGGTTCATTTTCTCCCAATATAGGTGAATAATGTCTTGATAGGTGACTAAGAGTCACAAGGCAAATCAGTGAAATATGTCTCTTTTATGAAAGTTTCTAAAGCAATAAGCTTAGATACTTAAAACCTTAAATGGAATTTTTGTTTAGCTCTGATTTCCCATCACACAGAGGCTATATTTACACACAGACTTCTAGATAATCCACATGTATGATAAAAATGTCTCTAATCACCTTTTCTGACATATTCTCTTCATATTGGATTATCTGGTGCAGCTCACACTCTCCTATTCTGATGGACATAATCTCTTTTCACAGTTACGTTTTGTTTCTCTAGCCCAAACTTTCCTGAAAAAGAAGTTAGGCCCTTATGATTAAAACAGTCATTTCCCTGCAGGAAATACACCCAATCACATGTGCACTGCAAGGATGAACAGAATCCAGCTCAGGTGCATCCGTGGAGAGGAGCCTTCCACCCTGAAATGGGCATGGTCTACGTGTTGGAAGCAAGGGCTAGCCAATCAAATTCAGTTTTATTCCGTCCACAGCCTTGCAGAATTTCAGGATGCCAGAGACATCTGCCTCTGCCTTGACATATAGTCTTTTGATGCCCTGTACACACTGAAGGCACCACTCTCTCCACAGTTTAAAAATATAAAGTTTAGGGTCCTACTGTATAGCACAGGGAACTATACTCAATATTTTATAATAACCTATCAAGGAAAATAATCTGAAAGATTATATATATATATATATATGTACATATATAACTGAATCACTGTGCTGTACACCTGAAACTAACACAACATTGTAAATCAACTATACTTCAATTTAAAAAAATTATGTATATATATATATATATAACTTTAAAAACTATAGCTCTGAGTGTGAACCTTAGCTGTATAATTCATGGTGAGGCCAAGTGTTACCCAAGCAGAAATGGCTGAGAACCTAGCACAGTGGGTGGGAAGTCTGGAGGGTTCAGACGTTTGCTAAGGGCTGGGGAAAGAGCCTTTAGAAGGAGCATAAAAATGGATCCAAAGGGGGTCCTGGGAGAGCCAAAGGAGGTCTGGTTCCTCAAGGATCTCTATCTCCGACAGACACAGTATCACAGAACAGGAAGGGGACAGAGTGAGGGGCAGACATTTTACACAGCTCACAGCTTCAGCTCTGATCATACTTTCTCCCAGCCTGTTCCCCTAAAGCATCAGGACACACAGGAAGACCTCCACCATGACCTCATGGAAATAAAAATGCCAACATTCACTTAGTATTTGTGACTCTCTATGATCCTGCAGAACCAGACCTGTCTCTTCTTCAGAATAACATGGAAGAGAGAGAATGGGAGGAGTTCAGAGTACTATTTCTTATTCACACCTGTCTGTTTTGAACATCTTAGCTTCAACCATCCGAAATTACAACACCAATATAATTTTAATAATTTTTTCCCAAGATTCCGTTATCTATCACCTCCTCTCACATACAGGGCTAAATTCATTGCTCATTCAAATCTGTTATTTTAAAAGTAAACCTAAGCTAAACAAGTGTCTCATTTAATACCTTAGACTCTGTATTATACTGTTTATATTTTGACTTCCGTTTCTGACTATATTTTATTCATTTAGGGTAGTGGAACTAAATCACTAACATATATATATTTTTCTAATGGATTTTTATAATTCATAGCTCAGTGGGAAGTATCACCAAATATGAATGGTACATAGAAATCAACATATACTTAATGACATAGTGAGAGTTCTAATATTTCGGTAACACAAATTGACTCACAGTTGTATACATATATGTATATATGACAATCATCTCAGAAATTTAAATTACAAGGTTCAAAGCAAACTGACTTCGCATGTTGGTGGCTTAGAACACACCTTCATAGCTGTGAATTCCATGGCCAGTTCCACTTTAGTTTTTGTGTAATTTGGAGGCAAAGAAATTCTAATTGATCTTATCAGTCACAAGACGCATTTTGCAAACAATTCCACTAGTGTGGCTTCTGATGAGGTATCCCATTTTTGACAACTAGTAGACTGGCTTGAGATAAAAGGTTACCTGAAGAAGAATGAGCAAAGAATTCCAGAGACAGTGCTGCTGTGTGGCCAATACATTTTCAATACCACTGGTAGTTAATTTGGGGTTTTTCTTATCTCTATCATACAGTTTTTAAAATATGCCCCTTTGGTATGTGTTTCTTTCTATCGTTATTAGTCAAATTAATTAGTTTCAGAAAGAAAACTTGTTTTCATCTAACACTGTTAAAATTTAATGTAACACATTCTAAAATTAAATTTTTCAAAAGAGAACATCTTTGACTCTTTGCAGTAATAAATAAACTCTGAAGAAAATTGATTCAAGAACTTATCAAATAGAAAAAAAAACCCTGAGAACTTACATGCCTACTTTTACAGCAAATGTGATTTGCTAAGCTACATTGACTCTGCAGATTATCTTCATTTCTTGATATATCTTTTACTAATCCAAGTCCAAATGAAATGTCCAGAAAAATATAGTTTTCTTTATATAATAACTATACATATAATGAACAAAGAATTTTAGATAATGGATACTTTCATGGTAAATTAAAAAAAATATATATATATACATATTCCAATAATGATGATTTATTCAAGTGACAAGAAAAATAAATTTAGCATCATCACTTTTTCATCTTAATTCAACCATTATGCCAAATCTCAATGCATTTTTTAACCAATACATGGCTTTTCAGCTAGTTGAGAGACTGTGGAAGTGCATGATAACTTTAAAAAAAAATGACTTGTGATGAAATGGCAGAAACAGCCAACTCAAATAATTTACATTGAGGATTAACCTTGCAGCTATATTAATATGAGTAAAAATTAAATATTTTAAATTTGTTTAGATGCGCTAGCAAGGGGAAAACACAAAGACAAAACTGAGGCAAGGAGGCTCACAATGACTCCACTGATTTCTCCATTGGTCCTTCCTCTGCACATGGTCAATTAGAATTGAAAATCCTGTGCTGATTTCATTCGCTGGAATTTTTAAGCAGGTCAGGAAGAAAGATGTTATTGAAAGGAAAAATCTCATCTAAATAAGAAAGGAGCACAGGGCCATCTGGTCTGAGCTATACATATAAAAAGTTATTTCAGCTGAACTGCAGGCTTGATGTTTCAAAAGAAGTGCCAAAAATGAACCCCAAACCTGTTTACGGTAAAATATCCCCAACGTTCCTCTTTAAGCCTCAAATATGCGATACACAGTTCATTTCCTATCTGTGATTCATGAGCCCATCTGACCCCAGCACCTCCCTGGGCTTCACTGAGTCTCAGGCAGCGATAGGGGTGTTCAATCACTCTTCAGATACATCTCCCTCGTGGGGCATCAACGGGACCGTGAACCTTTTGAAAATTGTGAAAATGACTTTGATAGTCTTCCCTCAAATGGATTTTGAGTGCAGCCTGCATGTGGGCTTGGAAGGATAAAATCTGAGGCATGAAGCAACCAAACCAGTTTCCCTTCTTTCCTCCTTGAGACTGGCGGTAGGTTCCTGTGCATTCTCTGTGCAGTGCCCAGGCATCTACTCAGAATAATTCCAATCCCAATGCCTAAAGGCTAAGTTAAAAAAAAAAATCCCAAATCTCTCTTTTCATTAAAGAGAAATTATGAGTGTGAGTCTACGCTCAGAAATCATCTTCCTAATGGTAACAGAGATTTAAATATATATATATATAGTGTGCTATTTGTCAAATGAGAGTCCTATGTTTTGATAGAATTAAAATATTTTTGATATGAGGCATTTGCAATAATTATATCATCAATACCTTAATTTAGCCAATATCTGACCACAGACATAAGTGGCTGACATTGCCATCAAAATTTCATTGTATTAAAGTGTTAATATTCTAACTCAAGAGCATTTTAAAAACTCTGGTTATAATACAATACTAACAATTATTTTTGGCCATAAGACTATGTTCAAATATATCATTTACATGTACTGTATGTACTACATACATGTCCAAAAATACAGCATTATAATATCAGCCCATGTTAAGCAAGAGTACAGGTTTTAACTAAAGTCTTCCAATAAATAATTGAATTAAGTATATTCTAATATATGAAACACCAGAATCTTGATATATCCCTGACATCAGATGTCATTGGTTGTTTTTGTATATTTACTATGTTTGTTCTGCCATTTCAAATAAATCATTACTATTGTGTGAGAAGAATAAACTGTCCTATAGTAAATTGTTCTTTCTCCGTTATGCTCTGAAAAACCATTTGTTCTTGGCGTTACGTAGTTCAACTATTTCAATCAAGTCCATTATCTTCTTTTCTTTGAAAGATGCCTTTTTAGTAACCTGTATCCCCAGTGGGCCATGTTATGTTTTGTTTTTAGAAAGTAGGTGAAATTTAAATCTAACTATTGGTGTACTTTTTAATCTTTGATAAAACAATTTTATAATTCATCCTCAGGCAAGAACTCCACTATATTTTGGAAGAACTGTTTATGTAAAAATTATGGAGTCAGGTCCAAGGATTTCTCAGAAAAGTTATTTATTAGTTCACACTGCAGTCTTACCCCAGAGAATGTCACCTAACTTGTGTAGCTTGCATTTTCTAACTACAAAATGTGTTTGTTCTTTAGGCTATATACTTTTGTCAATAATAGTAACACGAAAGCAAAACAGAACAAAACATTTTTTCACTTGTTTTAAAAGAATCACACACTACATCAGCAAAATTAATCTCATTAATTTGTGTGTTGACAAATAAATACTGCTGCTCATGTACATATGACTTGCAAATCCTTTCAAAATTAATCCTTTAAGTATGCAAGAAAGAAATATTAAGAGCAAACTCCAAAATTAAGAAAATAATGTGTCAAATACTTAGTATGTAAGAACTGGTAAGTATACCCAGTCATTCTATATTAATGAAGATTAATTTAAACTACAGACCAAAACTTGGTAATTGAGACATTACATATATACAGTTGTTCTATGTTTATATCTCAGATATGGCAATGTATTTTGTTAAGATTATTAAACTTTGTTCTATTTGAGTTAAGTAAAATAAAATCATGTACTTAAACATACACGTCATTAAAACTCTGAACACTTGCTTGGTGAATAACTGTTTAGCCTAAGACCCATAAAATAGACTTGAAAATAAATACAAACGCTGTACCAGCCCACAAAATTTTAATCCAACTATCAGCTAACCCAAAGCACATGAAAAGAGCATTACTTCTAAAGAATCATTTATATAGGAATTCTCTATGCAATAAGTAAATAGTAAAAATGATTTAATAGGTTACAAAAATTTGAGTGTCAAATAAAAATCACCAAGTCATAAGAGATATCAGTGTCATAGCATTTTCTATCCAAATGATTTCAAAATGCTCCCCATTTCCACATCCTATTCGCATCATTGAAATTCAGCCACCTCTGAAATGTTCACCCAGCATGTTAATAAGGCTTCCCAGAACCAGGAAACTCCGCCTGACTACATATGTCTTGATAAATATGGCCATACCACCCCATAACACATCTTCAAAAGAAAGATAGCTGCAAATAAAATAGTCCTTTCCTGTGGGTGTCGGTTAACCCCACAGACATGAGAACTTCCTACGGGCACACACCCAGCATATACATTGGCAATTGATTAGGTGATTGAAAATGTTGCCCACAAAGGCGAAATTTTATATGTGATGACATCATCAGCAAACCTGGGTTTCTCTGCGATAGAATGATATACGTGCCTGGCTGAGTGTGTCTCTGGAGTGTGTGTGTGTGTGTGTGTGTGTGTGTGTGTGTGTGTGTGTGTGGAGAGAGCGAGACAGAGAGAGAGAGAGAGATGCTTAAAGAAGAGCATCATCAGAAATGCTATAACCTTCCGCAAGGTTTGCAAGAATCTTTCCACAGACCTTTGACTTTCTTCAGATTTCACACAGCTCAAGTTCATTCAAAACTGCATTTCCCACACCAGCAAATCGTGTTTTGTTTAGAGAGCACTGCTGTTAATCCTAAAATACCCCGGTGGGTCTGTGGAGATGCGATTTCTATAACCAAATGAGGCGTGGGCATCTGTGTAATAGTGTGCGTGTGTTACAGAGTCCCCGGGGACTTGCATTGGAACGGAGAAGACGTCTTGGTTTTCCAGGCAAGGAAAGGGTTAAAAATTGAGGCTGTCTGGGGTAGGAGAAAGGGGATATTGTTGTCTTTAATCTTTCCGCAGTCTGTGTAAGACTTCCATCCCGGATCTGCACAGAGCAGTGGGACAGGCCGGGCATGCATTGCGTGCAGGCTCCTTGATTGTAGAGGGGGGACCTGGCTGGGGTCCAGACAGGCTGGGGCTCTGTTGATCATTATGTCTGGCCTTCAGGTGTCTCGGCGCACAGTGGGCGGCGGTGGGGGAGGTGTGGATAACAGGAGAGCAGACAAAGAAAAAAAAATGGTGTATTTAAAAAAGATGATGCGAAAACGTGTGTCCAAGTCCTCTTTAAAAAATGACTCCTAACGTCTTAGACTTTTATAATGAGAACACGAGCTCTGCTCTGGCAGATCTCTTTAAGCCATAATTAGTTATGTCTGGAGCCTTTGAATAATTCCTTTCCATAATTGATGGAGTTAATATTCTCTTTCAAAAATGAGGAGGACAGGGTATTCTCCCAAACTCCCTTTGGGTCGAAGGTTTTGCCGGTCCAGATCTTCATCAGTGAAAAATCGCATCGGTTTGATTTACCTTTTAATTTCTTAGGAGACTTAGCTTATAACTTTTTAAGGATTTGGATGATTCTAGAAGTGAAGACATAATGCATTGCTGGATTCCCCTCGCTGAATGTAAAAAGAAAGCAATAGTACAGGATCATTCTCCCCCATTTGTTTCCAATTATTTTATAAATAATAATTTAAGAAAACTGCTTTGTCTGTTGCTTCTGTTTGAAACTCCATCAAAAAAACAAAAATCTTACCATGAATGTGACTTCGATGCTAACCCTACCCTTGCGTGCCAGTAGAAAGAAATCCCAAATTCCTTTATTCTTTAAGCATTTCTTCTATAAAAGCAGCTTCCGCATGCTTCCTCCCCACCCCCACGTCCTCACTCCACCCTATTAGGAATTTAAAAAAAAAAAAAAAAATCTTTATACATGGAAGGCTGAATCCCGAGACAGAAAGCTGTCTTTTTCTTCTGTCTTTGCACTGGCCGCTTTCAGTAGTCTTTCCCTTCTGCCGGAACTTGATTTCACATTTTGTGGATGAAAACCCTAAAACCAGTTCAGCCTCTTATCATGATGAGAACATGACAAGTGGTGGTTAAAAAATAAATAAAAAGAAAGCCTTGGCTTGAAGCCATTGTTCAGAATTTAAGAGCTATTTGCCCCCAAGTGTCTTAGCCGTCTTTCATAGCTAATTATAATAACTGTCAGATGTCTGGAGAGTGGATGGTGCCCTCATCAATAAAGTCAGCAAAGTTTGTCTTTTATTTTTCTTGGGGACAGATCAAATCTGATTAGGCATTAAGAGCGAAAAGAAGTGAAGTAAGTACATATGTGTGTGCCTTCATTTTTTCTTATGAACAAAGCAGCGCGCTGGAGCGATGTTTGAGGTGCAGCCTCCTGCAGCTACTCTTGGAATGCCTGACTTTTATTTTTCATTCTTTCTCTTTCACCGAATCAAGCATGCAACAATTGTTTCTGAAACCTTCTCCTGCCAGCTGAACACCCTTCAAGACACACATATAACAGTAGCTCAGAAAAAAAAAAAAAATCTTCACATATCGGAAGCTTATGACAGAAAACTATTCTCATCAACACACTGGACGGAAAGCAATGGATACTTACAATTTCCAAACGGTTATTTGTGCTAGTTCCTTGCCCCCGGGGGCACGGCCGAGGCTTTGGCCAGACTGTCCATCAGGCAGGTGCAGAATCCTGGTTTCCAGGCAGGAGAGAGTTAGCAAAGTGTTTCCCAAAGTCCCTCGGAACTCAGGCACTTGTGCCCAGGCATCCCTGGCTGCTGTGAAGGCTGTACTATCTGCAGTTCTGAATTGAACTAAATTACAGCCCATGTGAAAGACAGGGGCAGTGAGTCATGTGGGAGATACACAGCTATCCTATTGGCCACTGAAACATAGCTTAGGCATTCTGCCTTCTCCTCCATTGGTGAATAGTTAAAAATGAAAGCATCTGGGTCCTCCTCTCCAGCTTATTTGTCCTTTATGTGTGGAAGAATGACTGTAGGATTTTACAGTGACAGAATTAGTTAAGAAAGGGACTGAAGTCATCTTTCACAGAGGCTGGTGGGAGGGGATTGGAAGCCCAGCTTTTTCAAGATTTTTTTTTTTTCCTTTTTATCCCCCTGCCCTGCAGTTTTGTCTGTGATTTGCCTGTTTGCCTGTCAGGAAAGTGTGTGTGTGTGTGTGTGTGTGTGTGTGTGTGTGCGTGCGTGTGTGTGTGTCTGTGTGTTTCCCCAGTTAACTTTGGAAGTGACAGAAAGTAAATTATCTCATTTCTTTGCAGAACTCAGTCGTGTTTGGAAGCACAAAATCAATTTTTCTTCGATGATGAATTTTCAGAGTTTATTTTGATGTTGAAAGAAGCTTAATTGCAGTTCTCAACAGCCTAAGTTGTTCATTATTGACACCCAGAAACAGAATTAACTTTTTTTGAGTGGCTGTTACAGTTTGGAGAATGTAGGGGGGAAAATGACACTGGAAAATATTAAAAGACAACAATAGCAAAGAAGCTTCAGCTAAGCAGGGATGAAGAAGAAGTATACTTTTCCAAAACCATTCTTTAATTTACCTTTTTTGATAATGCAACACGACCATAAAATGGACAGGCAGAAGGTGCTTTTCAGTTATCCCAGCATTATTTAATTCACCTGATTCGTAAAAATCTCTGGTTTTTAGATTTAGATTTAGAGGTGTGAGTTCCCTTAGAGACCGTCACATCCTTAGAGACCATCACATCCCATCTTCCCAGTGTAAAGGTTGTCAAAGGTGAGGAAGGTGGACTCTGGCAGGTAACACCTCGCTATTCATTTACCTGGATCCAGGATTCACAGAGTTATGTAAAGTAAATGAAGGGGACACCAAAGTGAGTAGTACTGCTTTGCTTTTTCTTGCAAACCTACTATGAGCCAGTCACTCTTGTTTAATTGCTACAATGACTCATAGGGTCAGTTTTATCACTTTCATTTCTTGGTGGCAAAAACAGACTCAGATGCTTTACTACCGTGGTAGTTCTTGATGTGAACCCATATTGGACTGATTTCATGTCAACTTTTTCAACCAGGGATATTGCCTTCCAAAATAATAGTGGTCATCCCTTGTAAATACCTTCCTGTTGTGTGTGCCAGGTAATGAGTCAAGCGCTTCACATCACCTTGTTCAATCCTTACAACTATCAACGAGGTAGCTATTCTATTATCTCCATTTCAGAGAAGAGGAAATGAGGCAGACACTCAGTTTCATAAAGTTGGTAATTGGTGGTACTTGATTCGAACCAACTTTCCTCTAGTTGACACACTATATGGATTTTCATCACGGTGTTGAATAAGTTTGTTTTTTTCCCTTTCTGGTGTAACAGATTTGAATATTTCATGTATATGGAGACTATCCACTGTAGTCGTATAAGTGTGCTTGGTTCAGACCCACATCTTACTGTTAAGTGGCTATAAATCGGCCTTAGAGGGGCAGCTGTGGAGCCGTATTTGCCTTTGCGGCCCCTCGAGAGGCCTTGCACAGAATCCTGCAGCAATAGAAGCTTCCACATTTACTGAAGGAACAAATTCACCCAGCACATCATTCTGAGCCTTAGGTGCCCTACGGCCGGTCCAGAGCTTGAAAACACATCAAAAAGCAGGATAAGGCAAATCCTGGGTCCTTTCCAAAATAGCATCAAAATTCCATGTCAGCCAAGGCAATATCAAGAGTCCACGTGGAGTTTCCTGAATGTGTCTCCACTGCAGCCCCAATCACACCAATTAAAGGACATTTCCATTCACACCACCTACCCTTGTGGGGTCTGTTTGGAGACTGGAGATAATTACTCAAGGAATATGACAGCATCCTCACCTGTGGTGCTGAACGTACACACTGCTGTCGCTCAGAGCACAGGGCGGCTGGGCTCAGTTAAACATAGGTAGATAGGTAGAATTAGAAGATCATTTTTGTCTTCTTCTTTTTTGACCTTTTTTTTTTTCTTTCCTTGAGTGGTACTTAGTTTCCCCCAAATTGTCATCACCTCCTGCCACCCAGAGCTCTTCTGAGTCTGCCTTCTCATATAGCACCCATGTGATCATGTTATGTTATCCTATTTTCACTAAGTTTCTCTATTGAAAATATTTCAAGGACTGGGCTGTATCTCACTCTTTTTTTCATCCCTCATAATGCTTACCATAGTAGAGATGAGATAAATATGTGTTGATTTTTTTCCCTTTGTCTTGCAGTGATCAAGTCACAAGTAAGCTATCAGATCTAAAATAAATCGGGTAAGATAATGCTAAGGTGTTAAAAATAACATTTAAAAATAAACTCTACGGGGACTTCCCTGGGGGTCCAGTGGTTACGACTTTGCCTTCCAATGCAGGGGTTGCAGGTTCAATTCCTGGTCGGGGAGCTAAGATTTCCACATGCCTCGTGGCCAAGAAACCAGAACATAAAACAGAAGCAATATTGTAACAAATTCAATAAAGACTTTAAAAATTGTCCACATAAAAAAAATATTTTTAAATAAAATAAAATAATGTCAAAGTAAATGAGTCCGACACTGGAGGACAGGAGGGAAATGATTTTGAGAGCACAGACTCTCCCCACTTTTGGTCTAGATTAACCATGGGGCGCGCTCACATTGGCCAAGCTGAGGTTCCCAGTGTTGGCACACGCTTACTTAGCTCCTCCTGGCCATCACCTATCAACTTCTCTGTCCTTCTCACCCACTGGGGACCAGACATCCGGTTCTCTTTATCGCTGGTCCTATTGCTGTCTCTTATCGCTGGTCCTACTGTCCCCCCAGTTTAGTTCAGTGTTCACAGAACAATATATCCAACTATCTACTATTTTGGTTCACTGACCTCTTCAGTGCTGATGATTCCCACCTCCACTCCCACCGCAGTCACCCCTGCCTGCACCGTAGAGGTTGGGACAGTTTGCTTTTGAAATTGTCAAATGAACCCACATGCTCTGTAACCACCACCTTCAACCTTTCCAACTTGATCACTACGCCTCCCTCTCACCCTTTTTGGTCTCTCCAAACTCTCTGGCTCCTCCATTTTCCCCGTATCTATCATCCATTTCCATTTTTCTTTCCCTTTCCTTTCATACTTCCTTCCCTGTGAGAGTCCACATTTTATGAATTCCTACAGCATCTGGTCAATAGCCCCAACTTCCTTGCCTGTTTTCCTTCTGATGCCTCATCCAGTCCACCAGGTAAAACCCATTTTTGGATTAATCCAATTGATTATCTCCTCTAGACTAATCTGGGCTTCTAAGAACTGCCAAATCAAATTCTAATGTCTGTAAAGGGTATGAATATTATAAACACATCATGTCCAAAGTTGCCTAGTTCCTGAATAACACCTGTTTGCCCACTCAGCTCCTTTTCTCACTGTCTACAATGCTCTACACTCTCTCTCTCTCTCTCTCTCTCTCTCTCTGTCTGTCTCTGTCCCATCCATCTTCCTAGGTTTCATTGCCTTCTCATTCCCAGGGGCACCAGTAAACTTACCGAAATGAAGATTCGTCCTTTCCTCATTTCTTCCCATTACAATGGAAAAGCTGTTTTCAAATCTGTCCAAGGCAAATCACTCCCCGTGTACAAGGATGTTACCTCCCCTGCCTGCTCAGAAACTTTTTCTTATATGTTTCTACCCTCCTCACATTGTCAACAGCTCCCTGCCTACTCAGTCTTTCTTGCTAGCATTTAAAAGTATTCAGTTCTCTTCAATACTTAAAAATCCCTGCCTTGGGTACCAGGTCCCCCTTCTGTATTCTGTCCTTCCTGGACAAACTTCTTGAAAGATTTAGTGACACACAATTTCAACTTTCTTTTCTATCATTTCTCTGCCTGCTGAAATCTGGCTTGTGTCTTCACTCTGCTGTGCTGATAAGACCACCAGGACTGTGTGTCGCTAAATCCCATGGCTTTTTGTTCCTTGGCTTCTCTAAAACTTCTGTGCAGTCGGTCACTCCCTCTTTCTTGAAGCGGTCTCTCCTTCTGGCCTTATGTGCCCCTGGTTTTCTTTCTATCATTTTATGTCTTCTTGTTCTCTTTGGTAAACTGTGTTTCCTCTTCTTGTTTGTAGTGTGTGTGTATTTTTCAGCCTTTCAGAGGCTCTATTATCTTCTTACTAATTCACCTCCATGGCTCTGATGATGACTCTGTACAGATGATTTCCATCCTTCTAACTGCAGCCCAGACCTCTCTCCTGAGGAACTGTAGATCCCCCACACCTTTCCCCTTGAAGCTCTCATAGAACCTTGCACGCAATATTTTCATCATCTCTTCTGATCTGTGTAACCTTCATTACTTTCATCTCCATGAATAAAACCACCAGGGACCAAAGACAGAAAACTGGGGCCGAATATTTAAGTCTTCCTTTTCTTTTCCTAGGCTCATATCCAACTCATCAGCATACCCAGAGACCTCTTGACTCTGTCCACTTCACTCCATCTATTTCCTGGTGAGTATGCTTCAATATTAGTAATACTTCAGATCAGATTCCCCTCTGCTTCAGCCTGGGTCATCCCCGCTCCATGTCCCCTCCTGTAATAAGTTTTTCTCAAATCTTCCATCTTTTAAAGGGAACACTTCAGTGGCCCTTATTTTCCTTAAGGCAAAACCTGAAGTCCTCAGAGGAGCCTGTTTTTTAATCTCCTATTTTATCTAGAAAAAATTCATGGACATATTTAATTCTACCTCATAGTTTACAAATGCTACTATATATGACATACATTAAAATTAAAGCACGTAAAATTTAAAATAAATTTTAAAATGAAATATATAAATTGTACATACTGAATACATACATTTAAAAATTAAAATGTATAAATTAAACTTGGCTTCCCAAGCCTTTAAAATCTTTGAGTAAAATTGATGGATCAGCAAAGCACTATATTTGTCTAGTGGTTTAGAGAACACTCAAGGGAACTAATATCCTAGTTCTAGAATATAAAGACAGAGTGGATTCAGTACCTTTCTTCTGAGGGAGCCTTGAAAAAGCCCATTCGCACATTCGGAGGGACTGGGTTTCCTTTCCCCTGGCTTAAAATCTGTTTCTCTTGAAACTAGAGGACTTCTGAGAAATCTGAGTATTCTTACATACTTCCTCCTCTTCCAGGGATCTGTAAAAGTAAGGGCTTCCTACATTTAAAAGAACTAATTGAAATTATGAGGTTGGTCAAGTCACATGGCTTTCTCATTTTTTTGAGTCTCCTTCCCCCTGAGTTTCCACGGATAAGTGAATATTGTGAGGCTTACCTTCCAGATAGTCCTTAAATGCAATAGCCTCTCTCCACATCTTTCACTGCTATGCATGTCCCAGCCACTATTACCTCTCACTTCCATTACTGTAACCACCTTTATCTGGTCTCTCTGATTCTGCACACGTACTCACTCCCACCATGATCTGTGTTCCACGCAGCAGCTAACTTTTAAAATACAAAATATACCTGGTCACTTTCTTACCTAGAGTTCTCCAGTTGCTTCCCATAACATTTCTATTAACCTCCTGATTCCTCGCTGTGACCTGTAAGACACAGCTTCACCCTATTACTGTTCCTACCTGACACTCTGATCTCACCTGGTATCCACCCCACTTTCACGACTTGCAATCACACCAGCCTTCCTAGTGTTTCAGGATTTCCTCAAGCTGTTGGATTAGCTGTTCCATCTGCCAAGAACGCCCTTCCCCTCAATCTTCCTGGGCTGACTCCTTTATGTCCGTCACCTGTGTTTCTCTTCAAATGCCACTGCTCAGAGAAAACTTCCTTCTAGAATGGCGCTCATCTATTGACTTATATAACTTAAGGTCTGGTTTTGTTTTCTGTTCATAGAAATTAATACTATCAGAAAATATCTCATTTTAACCCACTTTTCTATTATATGTCTCCTTTCACCTGAACATGACTCATATGTTTCCCCCAGTGCTTAGAACATTGTGTTGCATAAAATAGGCACTCGTATATTTGCTGAATGAATGAATGCATAAATAATTATAAGGGAATTCAATTAATGTATTTGAGGGGAAAGAATCACCTAAGTGTAACAATAAAAAATTATTAACGTAGTTCCATAGTGAAAACAATAGAGAAAGTCTTGCTTAGCTAAAAGCTAAAGTCAACGTACAGATTAACTAGAATATATTGCTATTGAATGTTCAGTGAACTATCTAACTAGAATATGTGTCTGGAATTTGTTGTGTCTATGGTTCAAAGTTTGAGTCCCCATATTCTAAATATAGTGTACCACCATTACATATATTCACTTACAAAGGAATTAGTTGAGAAAACAAAATTGAATAAAATGCCCAAATGTGATAGTGATGAAAATAAAATAAAGACTAATAAATGAGTTTTGTGATTATATGTTCACTCGCTCTTTCAAAGTTGTAGGTATGTGCTTTTATAATTGTTCAAGGCCAGTCATGTAAAGTAAAAAAAGAAAGTAAATCTATGTTTTTGTCACGTAAAGATATTTCTTTGTACATTAAAAAGGTCAATTTCTGTTTTCAACTTACTAAAGGAAAATCTATTGAAGAATGAATGTTATCGATGGCAGAATTGGGCCTGTTAAACTGCATATTATTAAATAAGCCCAGAATATATACCATATTATAAATCCTAAAATGTCTTTAAGAAAACACACTCACCAATGACAACTTCTTCTATTTATACAGCACTCAACACACCTCAAAGCTATTTCATTGCCACTGTTATATTTGATATTTACAATAACACAATGAGAAAGGTGGTACAAGTATTGATATTCCCTTTACTATGTATAGAGAAACTGAGGTCTAGGAAATTATGTGATTTGTGGAAACTCCTAATGCAACATAGAAAGAGCACCATGTCTCTGCTCGTCAACACTTACAACCATACGACTGTGAAAATGTAAGAAGTTCTGTTAAGACTTCTAACTTGGCCTTAAACTTGTATCCTAAAGGAGAGGGTCCACAGACAGTCCTGCGTTTCACACATTTATATACAAATTGTTTTCATTATAAAATTAGCTCTTGGTAGCAATTTTGTTTGTTTGTTTGTCATGGGTGGTCTGAATCTTGGGTGGGAAAATTGGGATCAGATGAAAATGAAAGCTATCTGAGCAGGAAGTTTCTCCAGCATTCTGAATTTACAATGAGCCCACACTGGGCTATGTGGTCAGTTCTTAGATAGTTACGCCAAGCATAGTAAAAAGGGTGCCTCTTTTTTCTTTTTTGAACTCTGTAATAGACAAACCTTTTCACGAACTTAGATTTTTGGCTTTAAGTGACTGAAATGCTTTTGACTTTTCTTGGTTTCTTATCCTCTCTTGGGTGTGATGACCACATTTCCTACAAGTATGTAAAAGTCAAACATTCAGACATAGAGGATTTCCCAAATATGCATATGATTCATGTAGAACAAAGTCAAAACTCACTACTTTGGTGTTCCAGTTTTCCTGTGGCTGTTTTGTCATCAGGTAGAAAAAGGAAGAGAAGTAGATTGATCTACCTTTGTCTTAAATTTCTCAATTTCCAATGCCTTAGCTAATGAAAGGCAAAGTATATTTTCTGTTTTCTTCCAATCACAGGTAAATAGCTACATAGACAGCACACAACCTGTGAACAGAAACTCTAAGTTTTAGAATTAGATTAACCAAAAAAAAAAAAAATATATATATATATATAATTATTATTACCTGGTCTCAGATTACAAGAACAATATTTTATTTATTTAAAAGAATCATTACTTTATTAGAGTTTTAAATTTATGTATCCGTACATCCTTTGAGATACTGATTCTGTAGGTTAGAGGCATGGTCTTAGCGTCTGCACATCCCTCTTACAATCTCCCAGGTGATGCTGATATGCTGGCCTGCTGAGCACACTGGAGGATCAAAGCTTCAGAAACCATTTAAATGTATCAAATTAGTACATAAGATAGACACCAGCTACTCAGCAGGGCTTACTGACCATCTCCAATGAGAGAGAGTTTCTCCCATCCCTGGTTTTCCTTTTTCTCCTCTCTTGTCAATTCTCACCCTCACCCTCCAAGTTTTGTCCTATCTTGCTGGCATTTGATACCTCAGGAAGTTGCCAAAGTCCAGGTAATACCGTTAGGAAGGGTCTCCGCAATCCTTCTCTGCAAACCCACAAAACAGAATCTATAAAGATTGACTTGAACCCCTCCACAGTACCTCGTCAAAGTCCTGCTCCCTCATTTACCTATTCAAGGTATCACATTTATCTTTCATCCACAACTTTAACTCTGGAATGCTTTCATTCAGCGCTTGGACTGTGGGGCTGAAAAAATTAATTTTTGCTCTGTTTGTGTTTGTTGTGATGCCAAGATGAATTTGCAAATAACCTACTGTTTTTTTCTGAAATCTTTGCTCAGTGTTCTGCTGGCTTGATTTTGTTAAAGATCATTCCCCAGTAGCATTGTTCTACTAGAGGGTACCTGTGTGAATAAGTATAATGAGGTAAGACATTTACCTATTGGGAATCCAGGGGTGAACATCTTTGGCAATGACTACTTGGAGAGGAAACATTTTGATAAAAGGTGAGATTGTTTTATGATCTTCAAATAACACCATTAAGTGACTATCTACTGCATTCTGCTTTGGGCATTCATGTTTCTTCTAATATCACACATATGATTAATTTAAGCTGTTCTACCTTCCTTGGCATAAATTGAGTATCCATGTAATTGTAACAGGGTAGAATGTCAGATTGAAATATTTTAATCCTATTTGGGGGGTTGTAAGTATTTATAGAAACTTGTGCTGAATGCTGTTTTAGTCTTCCTGGGTCTTCCTTTTACAAAGATTTATTTTCTCTTATTTCTTATTTATCTTCAAAAATATCACTCAGACCATGACACTTTATTGAATGAAAACAAGTGTTTTACGGGCAGTTAACTTTAAGAAATTACCTACTGAGCTTGGAAAATAAAATAGAAAAGGCACAAGGAATCCGAGTTCACTCTACAACTCCAGCCTCTTGACCTAGGTAAGTACGTGGCTTTTACAGACACACCAAATTACCCAGTAAGGTCTTCAATTATGAAAATTGTTAGGCCTTCCAGACATCACATTACGTTTGAGCTGTATCTATATATTCACTTCCAACTCAACTCCCAACTCTTGGGTGGCCTAAAATTAAGATAATTAATTAAACCCTTTGAAAAGCATCTGCCATCCACATTTTGTCTTGGATGAAAGAAATTATTTCATGCTTTACTTAAGGAAAGTTAATACACAAAGCCTGCACATTACCACTGTCTTGAGTTAGAACTTACCAAAGCTGAAAACTGGCTATTCACATGCAATCTCCTAACTTATGAAAATTTAAATTAAATTGGATTAATAATTTACGTAGAAAGTTCCACCAGTGAAGCTCCACATTTCTAAGCTTGAGACTAAGCAGTGAAAATATCAGTTAGAAAAATGGGTGGTTGGATGTGCTCTTTCCAAGATTGTTTTAAAAGACTTTAGAAACAAGGGGAAAAAAATCCTTCTTGGGGACTTGTCTTAGAGTAATATACAATATAATGGGAACAATACATTCTTTGAAAGAAACGTTTAAAAGAAAATGGAACCATTCTTTCCCCTCCCCTGAAGAGATAATTTTTTTCCATGGGTATGGGGGTGGGGTATGAGGGGAATAGTAACATTAGTTGGCTGCTTTAATGGGCGAATGTTATGTTGGAAATTTCCAGTTTGAGCTTTTGCATTAGAGATGGGCTCAGGGAATGAAAAGCAAATGACAAAACTATGCTTCTTAGTCAATGGGGACGGAAATGACTATGTAATGAGCACAACCATCAGTGAAGTGTATGAGAACCTGAGCTGTCGGTCTAGATAGGAAAAAAAGAGAGAAAATGGATGGGGTGCAAACTTGAGTACTAAGGTGATTGTAGACCTGGTCCTGATCCAGTATGTATACATAGAGCTGATTCACTTCGTTGTACAGCAGAAACGAACACAACATTGTAAAACAACTATACTCAGAAAAAAAAAAAAAATCCACACGCTCAATCTATCCAAGGGAATCCAGAAAGTAATGGAGACATGGAAATCATACAGGATGTATGTCTTCTCATTTAGGGCAGACCTCCTGCCAGCAGCTGGCTGCAGGAATATTGTAGATGCCTGTTGGATTGTTTCCCCAGACTTCTAGGAAGTTCCATTCACATATTTATTTGCATCTGGAGCAGTCATGTTCTTATTACCCAGCACAATGTGAGGGTCCAGGAGTGGGACTTGATCTAAACACAGTGTGTCACAGTCCTTTTCTTAGGAATTTGAAGCTGTGACTAAGAGATTTCCACTCCAGTCTATAGACTAAGAAGGAAAGTCTATTTTCAGCAAGAATATAGACTAGGAAATCAAGAGAGTCAATCTTCAGCAAGAACGGAGAGTGATGCAGTCTGCAGTGTGGATGGTAGACTTCTTGAATTTTCTACAAAGCCATAGTTTGCTTCTGTCTTAATTCTCAGCTACATTCTGACCACTGGGTTTCCTGACATCTTTCCTTCAATCCCCAACACATCCGTTCCCTGGACTGAGATCTGACATGGCCTGGCCATAGAAACAAACTTCCATTCTAGACAGATTTGGTGCAACTTCTGATCATAACCACCAGATCAATGTATACAGGCCTCACTTTCCCTATGACTTATATAACAAGTTGCATCTTAATAGAAAAAGACACATCTCTTTTATTGGAGGGACTTCTTACTTCCTGGAGCAACTGAGAAGTTGTCCTAATGTCTGCCTGAGACACCACGTGGGGCCTCACTGTTTTCTTCATTTATAATATGCACAGTAAGATTGAATCAGTCAGCTAACAAATATTTATTGAGAATGTACTATTTTCCAGCACTATCATCAGTTGGGAAAATAAAAGTGAGACTAATGCCTTTTCTTACTCCACAGGAAGAGATAACAAGGTATAAGATCATCGAAATGCATCTAAATATAATAAATTCTTAGGCTTCTTTTAATATACTGAATAATATGTAATCTACTATATGTAATCTAAAAACAAGAAGCAGATAAGACAACTTTGACACTAAACAAGTAAAAGTCTGGCCAACACAAATATTAATGTTCTCGAACTCTGGAGAACATTGCTCTGCAAATCTCTCTTATGACTCTTTCCCTTTGGTTTTTCATGTTTTCTGGTGCCTATAAATGGCATGATTTTCATTAAGTTCTATGGGGGAGCTTCTTGTCATTGCTCTTAGTTCATCTACATCATTTCACATTCACTGATCCTCTCCTTGATGTAGAGTCAAATCAACTCCTACGGGAGGGAGGGAAACTCAAATGACACTGATATATTTCATCTGATTCTGACTTTTGACCCTAAATTAGGGGTTTGCCTAAATATTCGGGGTTTTACAAATAATAAGATATCAGTTTTCTCATTCGCTTATATTCATGAAAACAAAAGTGAGATCAAACTTTTCATCCCCCAAAGAATTTCAATTACAAGAGCTTTTCTTTCTCCTTCTACCCTCTTTCCCCAAAGCCACATCCTCTGCAGCCCTGACTCATTCCAGATAGCTGTGAACCTTGATCTCTTCAGATCCTTGCTATGAAATTCAAGATCTCTGCCTCTCAACTTTGACATCCATTCACTACTGGACTTCCTGTGCTCTGCAGTTTTAGGGGAGAAGAAATTTCCTAAGACCCCTCTGTAGTCATGAGCAGAAATGAGGCTATCATAAAGCATTCTGTAAGGACACACCTTTTCCGGCTAAAACACCTCTAAAATTCAGAACGGCTAAATATATTTGAGCTGCCCTTTTATGCCATTTTCCAGAATATTAGGGCATCTAATTAAATTATGCATGCTGCCTTGACCAAATAAGGCATTTGCTTCATTTTAATGGGGAGTGACATTTATTTTCCTACCCTAAAAGAATTCCACAGAGCTTTCATTGGAATAAAGGTTAATTTTATCTTTAATATGGTAACTATATAGACATAACCATACCATATTTTTTCAGATCAGTCTTCTTAATTTAAAGAGGTAAATTTTCCTTACCTGCATCTTAAAATTAACAATAGATCTGATAACTAACTTCAACTTTTCATCCTGGTTTTATGGCATATGTTCTTGTCATATCCCCAATCTGTGAACTGAACATATCATTTGAAGGCACAATTGAGAATCAACATAATTATTTTAAATGGGTTCTTTCGATGTTTTAGATGACTATTGAAATTTGTACAATGGGGTCAAATTGCAATTTACAAACTTTTGTGCATTTTGAAAGTGATTTCTTTGGCAGTGATGTTTTCAACAGATGATGATGATGGCAGTTATCCTCTGCTGGTCTGAATTTAATTTTAGTCATTTTTATTCATGATATTCTAACCCATGGCATATTAAAGAATACATAACTTCCAAAAGTGCTGAATTATCTCCGAGCCGCAGTTTATCTCTGTTATATACTATACATCACAAGCAAACAGTTCATGTAGTTCTTTGGAGGGAAGTAAATAGATAAGCTGTCCAAGGTACAAGGAAATAGAGCATAGATAATGCAGGTCTGAGATACTCTCTTGCTTAAGTGATGCATTAAATCAATATTCTGCAAAGTCTTTTTCTTGTTATGTTATTTACTTGGATACTGTCACAATTTTCCATTAAATTGTCTATTTCAGAAGAAATATTTTTTTCTCAGTTCCCAATTTCATTTGATTAGTATTCTTTAAACTCATTCACTATATATGCAAATGATCAACTATTTCCATTATGTCACTCTTCTGCTCAAAGACCTTCAGTGGTTCCCCATCTCTTGTCACATCACATGTGACCATTTTTGCCTGATTTTCAAAATCCGCAGTACCTGCGTCTTCCTCTAACTAAGCAACATTATTTTCTAACGTTATCCTACATTTTCCCTAATCCAGCCGGGGTTGCTTCTGACTATCATAAACACATATCATGTTAGTCTCATGGGCCGTCACTTCATCCCCTTCCTCCTGATGTCTTCCTCCTCCTGTGTGTGTGTGTGTGTGTGCGCCTTTTCTCCTCTTCCCTTTCTTTAGTCTTTAAAGGCTGAAGAACCTTCTCTTTAAAGCCTTGTTTTACTCCCTGAAAGATAACTGATGGCCATCTTTAAAAATTCCTGCACACGTAGGCACATGTCGTTTCTAACCATGTAATGTAATATAGGTCTTATTACATATTTTTATTCCAAGAGCCGTTATCATATACCAGGAGGTCTGTGATGTCTAGTTACTTGGGATAAACGAATACAGCATGGTAAATGTTTGTCCACTCCTACATAAGTGCCAGAATCAAGAAACACACCCATATCAGAATCCCAAAACTCACTCCCCTTTACCCTACTGAACTGGCTATATCACGTGAGTGATTTCTCTGTGGTTAAATTCCATGGATTAAATGAGGGAGTCAACATGAAGCACTGGTAGGAGTACGATAATAAGAATCAATAAGTTCATGCCTCGTCTTAAACTCACTGTGCTGGCTGAGGGTCTATATAGCTCTGAACTAGATCACTTCTCTCTGTTTCCTTAAAGTTCTGTCATTCCTGACAATAGTTTATGGTTCTTTACTTTTCGAGAAGATGCTAAAACACTGAGGACATGCTTGGCGTTCAGTAAAAATATTTTCAGTAAGAATGTGCTGATGCAAGTTGTGATTCTAAAGAATCTGGCAAATCAACTTGATTTATGTATATTGGAACTTATGAAGAAATACATAATTGGTGACATCTGTCATAAAATCTTCAGGTAAGAACTAAAAAATTTTCCAACACAAGATGGGTATTGAAAAATATTTCTTCATGTATAAATAACCCAACTTTAAAAATGAACAGGGTATTGTACTATACTTAAGAAAGAAAAGCCAAGGCATTTGTGACAAATGCATAAGCTGAAGTTCAAAAGTAATCACAATAATCCATAAATATTAATAAGATAGATATTTTGTATCTTTATTTTGGCCACGCCTGAATGTTCAGTGAAAGTTTCACGATACTGGGTAACTTTGTTCCTGCCCCTGAAAAATGGTTGAAACACATAGGCTCCCTTGGAAAATATTTTCTTTAATATTTAGTTTAGTTTTTTTTTTTTTTTTAAGGTGATAGGCCAAATAGGGGGCTGATTTTGAGTTCTAATCTCTGGAATCTGTTAATACTACGTTAAATGGTAAAAGACATGATTAAGTATCTTGAGATGGGGAGTATCTGGAGATTATCCAAGTGAAGCCAATGTAATTACACGTGCTCTTATGAAAGAAAGGTACAGGGAAATTTGAAACAGAGAAGACACACACACATATACACACACATGCACACGTGCACACACACACACACACACACACACACACACAGACAGAAGAGAAGGCAATGTGAAGATGGAGAAAAGATTGAAGTGATGTGGCCACAAGCCAAGGAAGGCCAGCAGCCAGCAGCGGCTTGAAAAGGCAAGAAACAGAATGTCCACTTGAGCCTCTGGAGGGAGTGGGACCCTGGCTGACACCTCGATGTTGGCCCAGGACGCTGATTTTTGATTTCTGGCCTCTAGAACTGTGACAGAATACCTTGTTTTAAGGGACTAAGTTGTGGCAACTTGTTATAACAGCCACAGGAAGCTAGTGTAAATGACCAACTCTTAAGATTAAGCTCTGTCACATTAGGAAAAATTAAAACAAGTTAAATGTGATAGAAGAGCTACACTATGCTTCATAATTTATTTAACTCATCCATACATTCTTATACATAATTTTTAATTTTGGTGTACAATATCATTTGTGTTTTTTATGTAATATTCTCACCTATTAAAGATATAAACTGTTGATTTTAAAATTGAGAATTATTTTATCAATCATATTGAATCAATTGTAGAGCTTAACTAGCAAGTGTTTGTAGAAATAACCCTCAGAGAAAAAATCAATACCACCATAAAGTGTATTGCTCTGCAAATACAAAATATATAAAATCTGATGATAAGACTAAGAATTTTTTAATAAGGATAATAGGGAAGGTTTGATTACAAACCATATATGCAGGATGTTTTTTTAAAAAGGAAGGTTTTCAGTGAAGTGCTGGTAAATGTTTGACTCTGGGAGCGGGGTTAGGGGGAGGAAGGAAAGAGTCCTGATTTACAAAATTGGTTGATTTCCATGATGCAAAAACACTTAATGTGGCTGATATGACGTCACTGGACAGGTTGGTAGGAGATATGCAAATTAGCTCCTGCAAACCTGTCCAGCTGGGTTTTGACTCCAACCGCTAGATATTTTTCACTTTTACACTAGATTTCAAAACAGGTATCTTGGAAATGTGCTTTACTGTGGTTGCTTCTATTCAGAGTTTATTTTCATATGTTGTTACCTGTTTCTATGAGTAATTATCTACACGCTATAAAACATGTCCAGCAATGCACATGACTAAATAAAGACTTGCCGAGACAGTGAAATATCAAAACAACCCAGCAACTAGACCGTATATTCTTTTTTTTTTTTTCTTTTTTTTTCCTGAAAAGACATCATAGGAAGAGGAGTGACTAGTTTCAGGCAAGTTCAGAGAAGGCTTCATGTAAGTGGTGTCTTTGAGTTAGGTCTTTGGAACAAAAAAATTCCAATGGTCAAAGAGAAAATGTTATAACACTTCATACAGGGCATGAAGGGCAGGGAACTTTGAGGGAAAAATGAGACATTCAAATCAAATGTATTGATTATTTTAGGGAAATAGTTCTGGCGGCAGCGTGGAGATTAAACTGAGGTGGAGAGCAGTTTTGTATTAGGATAAGCAGTTTTAAGGGCTTTGCTGGCATGGCTCTCTGAAACACCTTAGTCCCTTTACTAATTGGAAAATCCATTTCTCATTAGAAGACCTGAGTTGGAGAGTTCCTAGGTATGGAGGCATGATTCCACAATTCACAGTTTAAATGTTGACTAAATGGCTCCCGGAATTGGTTTCAAATAAACAGTTAAGATCAAGGAGACTTGCTACTCCTCTGAGCTGGGGAGACACCCCTACTGGCTGCATAAACCCACGCAGAAGTTTGCTTTTGGGTGATGTACACGTTGCCCCAAAGGTTGAATTCCTCTTTTTTGTGTGATAAGTAAATACAACCCTGACGACTGTATGCCATCACAGCAATACCGATCAACTGCTCCTTGGGGTACAGAGGTGTAAGAGTTGTGGGAATAAATGAGATATAACAGGTTTATCAAGTGGACCAAAGGTGGAATAGAAAGAAGGAGAACAGGAGGGGGCGGAGGAAGCCCACTGTGTCCCCTGGCTTTACTCCAGTAAAGGAGAGGTAGCAGAGGACATGCTTTGCTAGAGGAAAACTGTGCATGCGAGTGTTTAACCAAAGAGCGGACAGACATTGGAGAAGCTCTCAGATGACCTAAAGATGGTAGGAGGAACACCCATGTCCCTGCACAGAGCTGTGTGAGCCTTTCTGGAGAAAATGAGGGGCTTAGAAAAGTAGAAGGTCAAGAAGAGAGATGAGGTGACTTGGGAAGAGCCTCCCTCTTTCTCAAGGTAACGTCCTGTGTGCGTGTTTCTAAGAGGTGTGTCCCTCTTCCCTCTTCGAGGGTGCCCGACCTTCCTTGTAATGCAGGGTTGAGGTCCACCCTGCAGTTACACAGAATCCACCCACACAGACTTCCCAGTCATCCTGCAGCAGAGAGAGGAATTGCAGACTTACTGAGGGAAGGAGTTGGGCCAGCTTTAAGAATAGTACTTCCAACAAGCAGAAGAGACCTCCACCACTGGGCTCTGGAGGATGTCGGCATTGCTGTCCCATTGGAGTTCTGTGTTCCTCATTCTCTAACTCATGCTTCCCACAAATCACATCCAACATAATCTTTGCATTTCTGATGGCTAAGGAATACATGTCCAAATGGTGGCTTCTCTCACTCTTTTTCTGACTTTTGTGGTTTTAATTGAGCATTTTTTATGATTCCATTTTCTCTCATTTCTTAGCATAGCAGTTATACTTCTTCTTTAAACATGTTTTTGGGGCTGCCCTAGAGTTTGCAATACACAACTACAACTAATCCAAGTCTACTTTCAAACAACACTATGGCACTTCACGGGCAGTTTGAGTACCTTGTAACATGAAGATAATCCTAAGTCCTTCCTCCTGTTCTTTGTATCATTTCTGTCATTCATTTCACATACATAATCTTACATAAGCATAAAGATATACATAGGACAATGTATAGATATATGGTATGTACATAAGCATACATAATCAAGTACATTGCTGCTGTTATGATCTTGAACAAACTGTTATCTGTTAGATTGCTGAAAAATAAGTTTTATTTTACCTTCACTTACTCCTTCTTATATGCTCTCCCTTTATTTCTGTAGAGCCAACTTTCTGACCTGTATTATTTTCCTTCTCTCTAGAAAACTTTTAACATTTCTTGCAAGCCATTTCTACTGGCAACAAATGCTCTGTCTTTTTTTTTTTTTTTTTTTTTGTCTGAGAAAGTCTCTTTTTCTCCTTCACTTTATTTATTTATTTATTTATTTATTTATTTTTTATTTTTGGCTGTGTTGGGTCTTTGTTTCTGTTCGAGGGCTTTCTCTAGTTGGCAGGTGGATTCTGAACCACTGTGCCACCAGGGAAGCCCTCTCCTTCACTTTTGAAGGAGAATTTCATAGGGTACAGAATTCTAGGTTGATGGTTTTGTTCTCTCGAAGCTTTAAATATTTCATCCATTCTTTTCTTGCTTTCGTGGTTTCTGAGGAGAAGTTGGATGTAATTCTTATTTTTGTTCCTCTATAGGTAAGGTGTTTTTCCCCCTCTGGCTTCTTTCAGGATTTTTTTTCTATCTTTGATTTTCTGTTATTTGAAAATAATATGCTGATGTGTAGTTTGTTTGTCTTTTGCATTGATCTTGCTTGGTGTTCTCTGAGCTCCGTGGATCTGTGGCTTGGTGTCTGACATTAATTTTGGAAAATGGTCAGTCACTATTGTTTCAAATATTTCTTTATTTCCTCCTTTTCTTCTCCTTTTGGTGTCCCCATTTCACACATGACACCTTTTGTAGTTGTCCACAGTCCTTGAATATTGTCTTTTATTTTTATTTCATTCTTGTTCTCTTTTCAGTTTGGGGGAGTGTATTCTAGCTCAGAGAGTCTTTCCTCAGCTGTGTCCAGTCTGCTAGTGAGCCCATCATGGGATTCTTCATTTCTTGCAGTGTTTTAGATCTCTAGTCTTTCTTTGTGTTTCTTTCTTAGGATTTCCATCTCTCCGTTGACATTGACCATCTGTTCTTGTGTGCTGGCTACTTTGTCCATTAGTGCCTTTGGTGTATTAATCATAGCTGTTTTAATTTCCCAGTCTGATAATTCCAACATCCCCACCTCATCTGATTCTGTTGCTTGCTCTGTTTCTTCAAATAGTGTTGTTTTTTTTTTTAACATTATGGCATACCTTTTAACTCTTTTCTTGATAGCCAGACATGACATACAGAGTAAAAGGAACTGATGTAACTAGGCTTTAGGTGAGGTGTGACATGAAGGGAAGTGTTCCACAGTCCTATGATGAGGGCTCAGGCTTTCAGTGAATCTGTGTCTCTGGGCTGTGAGCTTCACAAGTGTTTATCAGGTTTTTCTCCCCTCTTAGGTGGGACAGGAAGGCTAGAGAGGCTGTGGTTGTTGACTGCCTTTCCCCAGGTCTATTAGGCTCTGATAACACCCAGCAGGGCTTAGCTCTGGTTAGTTTCTCCTGAGGGCACGCCTTGTTGAGAAGGACAGAGCTCTCTGACACTGTCCAAAGTGGTTCCTTTTCCCTTCTCCCTGCTAGAAGCCAAGTGGATTGATTCCCCCTGTGATATGGAAACCTGGCCGAGCTCCTGGAGGTAACCCTCACCATATTGTGCTCCACGCCCCATGACTGGGTTTTTAACTCTCAGTATCGTCTTCACTGAGCACCAGCAATTCAATTACAGATTAGGGTTTCCTACCCTGGCTCAGTGTTCCTAAGGCCGTTTCTGCTGGCGAGTCACTGCTCCCATAAACCATGATTCCCTGTATTCACCTATCTCTCCAAACGTTGGGACATCATGTTGCCATGTGTCCTTCCTGTTCTTCTGGATCTGAGAAGAGTTGTTGATTTTTCAGTTTGTTCACTTTTTTTGTTGTTCCTGGGTCAGAGTGTTGACATCCAAGCTCCTCATGTGCAGAACCAGAAATCAGGAGTCCACACATAGCAGGGGAGGGGCACAGTGACACAGACTCATGCAGGAGGTCACTGTGATGGTTTGACACCAGCCTCTTTGCTCTACTTTAGTTGTGACAGGCACTAGTGTACAGGAGACACTGGTGGGCTCCTGTGTGGTGTGGCCCCTTGGAAGGATGTTTTCTGAGTAACATCTAGGAAGCATTTGTAGACCAAATCCATCACAAGAACCATCTGAAGGAGGAACACAGGGGAGACCCCGGGGACTCAATCAAGCTCATTCATAAATGGATGGGGGGGAGGGGTGGTTATCCTAACAAAGGAAAAGGAAGTGTTCGGAAGTACCCAGCTTTTAAAACATGAGTTCAAAAAGTTGAAATTAACCTTCACCCCTAGACATCCCAGCTAGGAAATCCTAAGAGAAAATGAAGGGAGGAAAAATCAGGATCTACTGCCCTCTCCACTCCATCTTCAGATCTTAAATACAAATTTTAAAAGGTGATGACATAACTGCCCCTCTGGAGGAGGCCAATGGTCCAGGTTAGAATTCTGCCCAACTGGGACCACTTTTGTCTAAAAATCATAATATTGCTCTAATTAGAAACATATTGTCATGTTCTGCAGTTATCATGTTTAATTTTAGCCAGATCAACAGATGCGGGGGGCAATCTGGCTGTAGACTGTCAGGGGTGATTTCACTGAAACCTAATAGCTGAGCAGGTGTCCTCCCCCACCCCACGCAAGTTCCACCGAAGAATACACCAAACTTGTCATACCCGGAAATCCCTCTTCAAGCAAAGTGATTCCCGTTAACCAGCAGAATCTGAACCAGGTTTCCTAGTCTGTGAGGACAGAGATCCTATCACCAAGTCCACGTGAATTTCCCAGAGTACCTAGCAGGAGGTGGGGTACAGACTAATGATTGATCCAACTTGATTTCCACCTGTAATTGATTATCTTTGCCTTCTTGGACTGGAATTAGATGAATGTGTCGTCTAGTTGTTACCAAGTCTGCTAGACCCATGTTTAGTTTCCTATTTCCCTAGAATTCTCAGTTGCCTGAGAATTCTACTTGTTATTGGTTATTTTTCAGCTGAATCTATTCTAAGAAGATGCTTTATTCAAGCGTTTTTGTGCATCTGGCTGTGGGTATTCACTCATCACATCAGATATTTCTAACAGTTTGAGTTGCAATCTAATACTTTATTTCCTTATAAAAAGGTTTAAAATGAAATAATTTGGAGTTAAGTTTTATGATACTTCTTGGTATTATTTATAGTGCTCTGATATATAACAAAATCAGTACTGAAAATAAAGTTGTTATTCTTTAACAGTAAATATCTACTTGTAATTGTTTTATTCATTTGAATATAAAACTCAGGAAAATATTCTAAAACATCAAAGATAATAAAAGGATTCTAATAGTGTTTTTTAATGCTCAACTTACCTCTTGTTGAGATATTTTTTCAAAAAATATTTTACTTTAGAAAAGTTATACTTGAAATACTATATTCCACATATATTATCTTCCAAACTGAAATATTGATAATGCTTGGTTTTTGCTACCAAAAGTAGATACATGTTTACATCAAATACTTGTGGGCATATTATTTGCTACTCAGATATTAGTAATTTCTGGGACAATATTTGGTTTTTATATTCAAAGTCTATGAATGCAGGTTGTCTAACAATTTGCATGAGACCATGGCTCTCCTGTAATACTAGTAATAGTAACTTCGATTGTTATGTATATTTAAATACAGGTGGGTGGGATGCCAAAAAGCATCCTTCAATTATTTTTAAATAATTATATATTTCTCAAATGTGCATTTCTATAGCAAGTATTGGATATGAAAAGGGTTTTTTAATGTCAAGAATTTCTTTTTCTAGGAATTCTTATCACTCGGTATCGCGGAGTGGATTCTTTAGTCATAATTTTACTGACGTGCATCTGTTAAATTATCTTGAAGAAAAAGTGAACATTTTCATGCTTCTTAAAGTGTAGTCATGTGATCACTTTAGTACAGCTTTCAGTTTGCCCAAGAGTCCTGCTCTGGTTTTTTCCCATAATTGGCTCTCATCCAGTTAATGTATGACCCCTTTTAGCCCTTGTAATATCTGTTCCATAATGAGAAGGAGGAAGGAAAAAAAACTGTTGAAACTCTATCACGTAGTAACTGTAGCAAGAAGATGAGGTGGTTAAAGGTAATATGTAGCATTACTAACCAGTGATGTGAAACATTCACCATAAGTCTGCACTCCCAGGTCGGGGGGATGGGTGGAAATATTCCTTACCTTTTTCATCCATGTAAGAAAATAAATCTCAGGTTTTCATTATATGGAGGAAGGGAAAGGGTCATAAATTACAGATTAATATGTATTTCATAGTCTTTCCCCCTTTTCTCTGTTAATGGTATATAGTTGAGGCCATGCAATATGGATTAATTAAACTACTTGAAAATCTGGTTATGTATTTTATGAAATCAGACATTTGTTTCTGGAGAGAAAACAATGTATATTAATGGGATCAGCTTTATGGGCAGGACTCCAGCATGCTCATGTAATTTTCATGCAGGACAAATTCAAATTAGCAAAACATAAAATAATAGAGAAAGAGATTGTCTGGATATTTTAAATTTCAGCTGGGCAAAAGGCACTTTGACAGTGATTCTGATGAGAGGTTTGGTTTGTGTTCTTTTGTTTGTTTTGGCGTGCTTTCAGATTCTCATCCATCTAGGCTTATCTTCAATCTGGAAAAGGCTGACAAATATCATTAAAGGAGAATTGGAACTCACATTGCATTATGACAAAAATAAGGAATTTCTTTTTGTTTTAAAATGAGTTCAGATTTTCATGATCAAAAGAAATACACGAAGGCACTAAGATAACTTTCAAACATGACTCCAGGACCTTTGGGAAAATTTAGAGAAAGTGGAAATGTTTCCATACAAATTAAGAAACATAATTTTATAGATTTTCATGAAGGGTAAATAATGAAAAGATTCTGGAAACTACAGAGTTGCAAATTTGATGTGAATTCCCGATAATGACCAAGAATAAATGCTCAGAAAAAAAACTGGACTGATTAAGAATTACATGAAGAATGAATGATCGAAAAGAAGCTTGAAAACAGATTGACGTAGAAAAGTTGGCCAATAGGACACAATAGTAAGAAAGAGCTTTCCTCAGAAGAGGTCACATGGAAGAAGAATTAGATTTCAACTTGGTTCCAGAGGACAGAGCATGAACCAAACTCTTGGGGGAAAAAAAAAAAAGAGTGATAGGTTTTCCAGACATTTGGGCTATTTGTACATGTAATGTGCTATAAAAGTAAGGATTACCCAGTCCCTTGGAGTTTAAGCAGAAGTTGGATAAATACAGCTATGTTTTAAAATAATAACAACAACAACTTCTCCCCTCCCTCCTGCAAAACTTCCTGCATTGTGTCAGATGAGGGAGATGACTTCTAATGTTATTGTTATTTGAATGCATGTCAGTTTCTTTTATCTCAGTAAAATATTTACTTCCTGTTATCCCATTTTTAAACCATATATAATGTGTTCTTTAAATTTTTCTTTATAGTAATTTAGCTTTGATGGTGAGATTTTAAATTTATTAAGTCTAGATCATGACTTAGCAGGTAAGGGATAAATCATTGGATTTTTATATCTTCACAAATGATGCCCCCAGAAAAAAGGATTTTTTCTGTTTTTGTATTTTGTTTTGTTTTGTTTGTCATTGGCTAGTCATATAGAGAATCATATTGTTTCACACAAACTAGGAACATAGGAATTGCTGATACTCGACTTTATTATTTTCTTCTCTGAAAACGCACAAAAATGTAAAGAATGTGAGAATTGAAATGTAATTATTTTAAGAATATTTTTATGCTTGGGCTTGAAGCTGTTTTAGGCAGTGTTGGATAGTCTCCAGAAAAAAAAAAAAGTAAAAATCTTTATATGTTCACAGGATCATGGGATGCTGGCCACATGGTTGAAATTTCAAAGTTGGTTGCTGTGGCTCTTTCCCCTCTGAATTAACTGTAGCATTGAATACATTTTGAATCGTCTAAAGAAAAGTGCTACCTGCAAGTAGAAATCCTGCTGTGTATGATTTGTTTTGCCTCTGGAGAGCAGACACCACAGTACCCTGCCTTCTTTGGCAGGTAGTGTAATCAGGTAAATGAATTAGTAAGTTCCTGTCCTCCCAAAGAGGAGGCCATGGAAGACAGTGTGAGAAGGAAAAAAAACTCTAGGCCAATTCTGATGATACTATCAAAAGAATTTTCTGATTTTTCTTGGGTGGGTCTCCAGGTAAAGGAAGAATTGGAATTGACTGCTGAACAGCTAGGCTTGTGTTGGTGTCTTCTTCTGAAACCAAAAATTCAGGGAGGAAGACGTGGGTGCTGTTTTAGTGGGGGGCTGGGGGAAGAAGATCAAATATAAACATGTGAATTTTTGGATGGTGATGAGGCATTTATGAGGACCTGTCAAATGAGATGCATGAGTCTGGCTCGTAGCAGAATTGTCTTGGCTGTAGAAGACAAATTGAGAAATCTCTATCTTTATGTGGTATTTAAAACTTTAGAAAAGTATTAGTTCATCTGGGAGAGTTTAGAGAGAGAGAAATGGAGGCTGACCTGTAAAAAGGTAGATAGACAAGGTTCACCTATTTTTCTCCTAAAGAGATTTAATCAGAGAAAGGGACACAAAATTTGCCCAAGAAATCAATGACAAGAAGTCATATAATCTTGGGTTTGCAAGATTATATGTGATGACAATCTATGTGTATATGCATATACATATATATAATATAGCTGATGCTAGATTTTTCATAAATACTCCATCTACTGTAAATTTTGGTGCCTGAGTTGTTTTAGAAAATTTGGCACAATGTATTAAAATCACATGTTAGGAAATTTCATGGTCTCACCTACACAACTTTTATTTTGGAATTGAACTATGATTAAATTGCATCTAACTCTGGACTACAGTTTAATTATACTCAGTGCTTCTTAAGGCTTCATTTTTCCAAACTTTAGGGAAAAAAAGTGCTTAAACTCTTCCCCAGACACTCCTGAATGGACCCAGGAGAACAAGTGAATTCCAATTCCAAGCTTGACGAGACTGGACAGATTACAGAGTTGAGAAGACTAGGTTGGAATGAAATACTAGCCATAGCATGAGCTTGGCAACCAAGGCACTGAGTCAGCTGCAGGAGGTGGGGATTGTGTTTGGGAGGCACACATACACACACACACAAAGAGGCCAGCACATCAGGGTCGAGCTGTACAGCAGAAGTCAGGAATGGATTGTGACGAGTGGAGCTTGGTAAGAAACCGTTGCCTTTGATGACGCCAGGACACCCACAGATGACAAGAAGCAGTCAAGCCTCGAGTGACTCTCCCTTCCATTTGGGAAATCCGCGGTGCCCAGAGGATCAGCACAGGGTCACAGTCACCAGTTCTGAATTCGATGACTAGATATAACAATACTGATCTCTCTACAGAAGCCACACTGGCATGTGGATCTCAACATCTGCCAAAGTGGACATCTCATCCCTGCATCCCAGTGAACCCTCTCCCCCTCTGTGGATCTGCTTGTTACTCTTCTCATTCACCCCGGAAAGCACTCAAGTTCATAACTTAAATGTCAATCAGTTCACATCCTTCTCCCCAAGAAACTCCTCGAAAGGCTTCCTTTTGCATTTATAGTAAAATCCATGACTTCAAAGGATGTTCACATTCAGATCCCTGATCTACCTTCCCCCCTCATATTATCCATGAGACCTCTTACTACCTTATGGACAACCAAGCCGTCACACAGTTAGATGCACTAACATCTCACCTTGGTTCTTTGACTTAGTTCCCTTTGCACAGAATGCACTAGACCCTACTCTTAAGGCAAGTCATGTTCTTCCCTCAGATTTTAGCATAAATGTCTCCTTGTCAGAGGGATCTTACTGAAGGTCTTACTTAAAACACTCCCCCTCTTTTATCCCCTCAGCTCACTTTGTTCTTTGTAGTAGAATATTTACTACTATATGTTGACTTGCTGAATGTCTCCCTGTTCATTAGATTATGAACTCCATTAAGGGTAAAAATTATGGCATTTTGATTCACCATTATATTCCCAATATTTGGCATGTGGGATATTAACATTAGCAATATTTACCAGAGGAATGCATAAGTACATGTAGAAGTGAATAAATGAATAAGTGAATGAATTAATAGACAAAGGAAGAAATTTTCTCATTAACATCTGGCTTTTTAGTGCATGAACACCAGCCATCAGCAACAATAGTAAGGTTCAGGCAATCAACTTCTTTCTACAGTGTGTGAAACTACAAAATGTTGTTAACAGTCCTACTTCAGTAAGTAAAATGTCATGACAACATCTGTCCCTGGATTTTGATGTTTTTGAGACTTGATTTAGGTTTTTTTTCATATTGTTCTAAATTTTAAATTACAGTTGTGAGTATAGTTAATGCATGTATATCTTAATTGATGTAGAAACTTACTTCTATTTTCAACACATTGTGTCCAACCAATAAAGAATAATTCATTTGTTTACTCCAGACTGAATGTGATTCAAATTTCACAACTTACTAAATTTCACTACTCTTTTCAGAATTAAGAAAACGTAATTGTCCTCTTTATCCTAGGAAATTACTTGAGAATTTCAACTTTAGTCTGAATTTATTATTAAGAAGCAAGAAAAGATATGTTTGGACAGTAGATTCCACACTGGATCTTGTTTTTAAAACTAGTCTGTTTTCATATTAAATTTATATGAAAGTCCAAAATAAATGAGTGTGGAAATGAGGCCAGTGTTTTGCTCTGGTACCAATAATATTTGTTGGGATAGTTGTTGTAAAGCATGCTAAAATCTGTAGTCTGAGGAAGAAAACAATATATCAACTATTTTTCATTCCAATATAAATTTTCTTTAAAGTCACAAGTTATCTTGACTTTTGCATATGCTAAGTTATGTCCAGTATATAATAGGGACTTAATCGATGTTAAATAATGGAAAAGAGTCTTAAATCAAAATTCAAACACTGATGTAGCCAGTCCTTACTCTTCATGGTCCCAGTACACATGGATCTCAGTTTCCCATGGTTTAGTTATGTAACACCCGTCCCCAAATGATGTGGCTCAAATTTCAGTTACCAGGTCATATTAACTGTGAATAATTGCACAGAGTAACACACTGCTGCTAGCTCTTCACTTCACAAATCACTATGTAAATAACAGATGCAAATCATGTTCACGAGTGGCCAATCATAGGTCAGTGTTTGGTCACATGCATCTACTATTCTGTCCACACACAGACAGGAAAATGTGTAGCAGTGTTACCTCCTGGCCTCCCAGAACATGTGACATTTGACAAAACAAATAATCAAAAGAGAGCCTTAGACAACAAAGATGAAATTTCAGTAAAAGAATGAAATACGATCACCCTGGCAGTGAAATGTGCACAGATGGAAGTGTGGATGAATATTACAGAAGGGTAGGGCGTGTACTGCTGTGCATCCAGAGGGGCTTAATAAGGGTGAACTTAGCAACATAAGAGAAAAGGATGCGAGGGATGATAGGAAAGATAAAGATGTCCTAGAGGAAGTGACACCGGCAAAAAATTCATGTTAAAGGGATTCTCGGAGATAGTCATGACTTTGAAATGCAAAGGATAAAATGTTGGAAGCTGATCCAAACTTAGAAAAGAACACGACAATTCACTAAGACTTCTAAGATGCCCACTCTGTATCTTACATATAAGCTACATTATGTTATGGGATGAAGGCCAGCACTGTTTAAATGACAGTTGAAGATTTTTTACAGTGTTATACAACACTTTAATTCTCAATGATTTTAGTGCTTTAAATTACAGTGTTATAAATAAATATTAATTTCACTATTTGTTTTCATTTCCCCATACATTTATAACTATTAGAAAGAGGTTTTAATGTTTTGGAGAAAAACTTTATAATCATAGAAAAAATTTTACTTTTCCCACTGATTATTAAGATCACTTTGTACTATTTCTGTTTGTCTTATTCACAGTCCAAGACTATTGTGGAAAGCAGGGACTGCCAGTACTAATTTCTTTACTTCATCTGAGTGATCAAGAATCAAGTTCAGTATATTTTATCAGGTAACAGGTACTGGGTGATTTCCAAATTATCACTAATCACACTTACATAAAAACAGTCTATAGTTTTGATATGTTTTGGAAGTTACGAATGATCTAAAATTAAAGACAATTACTAATAAAAATTTTTTAACATGGGCAGTAACCGATCAACATTTCAGGACTGATAAAACCTATAGAGTTTGGTCACATATAATTGGAAAATATATCATATTTCAACACTGCAGAAAAAGTAATTTAGGAAGCATAATTTAAGGTTTGAAAGACATATGCAAAAGCTCTAACTTATTATTTTGAAAAAAAAAAAAAAAGCTCATCTACATGTTTGCCTGTCCCTAGAAAGATGTCATGATTTTGGAGAGAAATGTTATAAATTATTATCATAGCTCCTCCAGTCATAAATAAATTAATTGTGCTAGGATTTGCTCCAATTATAGGAGCAAAGGGCTAAATTAATAACACATTTCAGTGTTAAAGAAGTACAAGTGGTGGCTTATATTAGCCTTTATATTAGCCTAAACTGAACCACAATCTGGTAAGCAGAGGAGAAACATTCTGTACCAGTCAGAGCCAAGGCTGGAAACAGAACAGAACTAATATGGTTTAAGAGATGTTAATGAAGGGTTTGAATAGAATTAGAAGAACCAACAAGGTTTGTTGAAGCAGCCAGAGATTAGCAAAGTGAGAAGCCTTTCTTACCCTTGACCTAAAGGCTTAAATAAAAGAGGACTTTAACAGCCCAGTGAAGGGATACAGGTTCCTGGGCTAGAGCCATGGTCCCAGACTATCCAGCCACTGCCCAAAATGTGGCCTAAAGAAGGAAGAGAAAAGAGCAAGAAACACCCTGAATCTCCTACTCCCCCTGTCTGCAATCTCCCACCAGTGGATCCCATTGGCCAAAACCTACTGGCAGCAGCCAATCAAGAGAACCCATGATAAAATTAACTTCCCGTGGCCCTGAGAAGAGAAAAAAGTTTAGTTCCAGGGCTATGTCAAACAGAATAACCATCAGAATAGCCAGCATCATAATAAAACCTTATCAATACACTTCTGTCCCACTAAATTCTGTTTCAGAAGCAGGATCTCAGGATTTGAAAGTAAGCAGAAGTTTAGTAAACTCTACTTGAATTCTGGGAAAAAATATGTTTTATTACATATTTTATTGTTTTATTACAATAATGTTAAAATCTCAAGGAGGTGTGATCCCCATTTTTCTATTTAATTTTGTTTAATCTGCATTTCCCACTTCATTTAAGCTATGTTTCACATACCTTTATTTTGAGAAGCTTGTAGGTACCAACGTGGAGTGGTCAAATATACATACAAAATGATTGAAATGTAGCACGGCGTTACAGAAAGGAGTGGGTTCCATGTTGCCTGCCCATTAAGAGGTGGTCAGGGGATGTCCTTCCGTGTGATTATTACAGGTGAACAGGCACCTGCCATCTCCAGAGAGATGAGGCATTCTGTTCAGAGGTCAGGAAGCAGGAAGCAGCATGGTGCTTTCTTAAATCAGCAAGCAGTTCCATATACTGGGCACAATAAGAACGTGACGTGATACACACTTGAAGAAGAACACCCTTCTGCAAAGGATGCTGCCTTTTGTGTCTTGAAAGTAACATTGGATTTTATATTTTCAGAAAAATGGAGAAACATGAAAGAGTGAGAACTAGGGGAGAACTAATTACTTTGAAATCGTGCTCTGCTGGCCAGATAGATTCTGGCTTCTGTTCAAATGTTGGAGCCATTTAATTCAGGATTAAACTGTTTTTCACTCTGGGGGGAAAACATGAAAAAAAAAAAACAACCCTAGAAATGGTGATTATGTTGTTTCTATAATAATAAATAATGGCTACTAAAATGTTTTACAATGACAGGGTCAAATATTTAATTAAGAACTATAAGGAGGGAGCTATAAATGTTGCACCAGACCACGTATTTGGCAGTGGCTACAGCATCAGTCTTTAGGTATCCAGACAAAATACGTAAAACGGTATGGACAAGCATGGTTGCCACTTGAAGCTCCATATTTGTGTGAATCTGGGAGTTCTGACACATCACGATGCAAAGACATAGAAGAGAAATCGTGTGGATAATCGACCTGATATGCAGCGTCAGCTCTCTGGCTCAAGGCACATGAGAATGAATTCTGAGGTGGTAGAAGGAGGAGGGCAGAAATCATTTTACGTAAGGCTGAACGTATCAGCTTTGGTGCCCTGACCAGAGAATCTAGTCACAATGGTTAGTACAAGCAGTTGTGAGCCGTTCAAATTCCTTGCTAGTTTGCTTTGACTCAGAATAGTTGAGATGCCAGACACTTCCTGGTAGAATGTAGAATAGAATCCAAAGACTCTGGAGATCCTGTCCTCTTCAAAGACCTACATACCCTTCCCTTCATCCAGATTTTATTTATTTTTTAATGGTGATGGTTATATTGTCATCTTTGAAAAATAATTTTGTGGAAATTTCCTAGAGACCAAGGGTGCTGATGGTAGGTGCTGTGGCTGATTTCAACAAGAGTGAGAGGTGTTGTTCCTGCTGGGCAGTGGTGGTGAAACCTTAACTCCAAGAAGGAGAGGTAACCAGGATAGGCAGCAGGAAGAGCTTGCCCACTAGAGGGTCTGATTGGCAAAGACTCACTGATTAGAGCATCCCTAGGGTTGAATGAGATGGGCCATCCACAAAAACCTTCTTTGTGGTATATATTGGGGGAAAATTTATCCAGTAAATGTGCCTGAGATGAGATATCAAAATAGAGAATTGTTGACCCCTCACTCCCTTTCCTCACGTAGCCAATTCACAAGATGCAGCTCCATGAGTCAAGTGCCTTCAGGAAAGGCTCTGTGAAAATATTCAAAGTACATATTCTGAAATTTCCCCCAAAGAGACTGGCTTTTGTTACTAAGCAGTTATGCACTGGGGGAAGGAAAATACCTAGATGTTGTTTCAGATATTATTGGCCCTGGAATCTGAGGTTGTATCAATTCCTAGGGATTCAGATGCCTTCATAAGCTCTCACTCAGGCAGGGAACTTTCTTCCTTGGGGTCATTTAATGGTGGACTTTTGATTTGAGCTCATGTTAAACTAAGCTCATTGGGTCCTCAATTTCTTAGCCCAATCCTCAGTTCTCATGTGTGTAGTAGAAATAGAGATTTTCAGCAACTGGCAGAATCCTCAAGTTGTTCTCTGACCAGTAGATATCTTGTTATAAAGACTAAGGAACTCCTACTCTTCACCTAAATATTAACCCAAAGCCATTCTATGAAGCTAGAACAGTCACAGCGATGAGGGACACCATCAAAGACTTGAAAAATGTGTGGGTAAGGATTCCCATCACATCACCGTCTAATTCTCCAGTTTAACAAGCACCAAAGACAGATGAGCTTGGAAACTGGCGATGGATTATGGACTATTTTCAACTTAGTCAGGTGGTGACAACAATTGCCATTGCTATTCCAGATGTTGGCCTTAAATGTAGTAAAACAGGAGTCGAGTAAGGATTATCCAGTGAGTCAGAGAGGAAGATTTAGGAGAAAAGAACAGAAGAGACAGGGAAAGAGGGCAAGAACCTCCTACATTGTCTGGCCAAGTTTATCCACAATAAGTAGAGGAGGATGCTTTCTACTGGAGGGGTGGGGTGATATTAGTCCAGGAAGAATGGACACAACAAGATAGAAGGAGGTAAGTGACTTCATTACAACCTCTACCCCAAATGTGCAATGTTTCATATATTTCAAATATTTTCTCTTCCCTCTCCTTTTGTGAATTCAATTCCATGTAGGTAAAACTGCTTGTTATTGACCTATAGATTATTGAGGCTCTGCTCATTATTTTCTTAGCCTTTTTTTTTCTCACTGAGTTTCAATTTGAATAATCACTATTGTACTGCACAGTGACTGTTGGGGTCTTTTCTTTTACAGAGTCAACTGCAGCTAAGCCCACCTGGTGAGGCTTTCATTTCTGTTACTATGTTTTCAGTTTGAGAATTTGCATTTGGTCCATTGTTATAGCTTCCATGGTTGTACTTAAATTCCTCATCTTTTCACTTGAGATATATGTGTGTGTGTATGTGTGTGTGTGTGTGTGTGTGTGTGCGTGTGTGTGTATTTCGGGTTGGCTAAAAAGTGCCTTTTGTTTTTAAGTAAAAATAAAGGACACATTTTTCATTTTCACAGAGAACTTTATTGAATAACCTATTCACCCTTTTGTTCTACTACCTTCTGCCATTTTTCGGGCAAGTTCATAATTCCATCTTCCAAAACTTTTTATCTTTTTGAGCAAAGAACTGTTCCAGGTGCATTTTACAGTCTTCCAGGGAATTGAAATTTTTTTCCATTAAGAGAATTTTGTAAAGACTGAAATAAATGGAAATCCGAAGGCACAATGTCTGGTGAATACAGCAGATGAATCAGAACTTCCCAGCCAAGCTGTAACAGCTTTTGCCTTGTCATCAAAGAAACATGTGGTCTTGCATTATCTTCATGGAAGATTATGCATTTTCTGTTGACTAATTCCAGACACTTTTCGTTGAGTGCCACTTTCAATTGGTCTAACTGGGAGCAGTACTTTTTGGAATTAATCGTTTCATTTTCCAGAAGGAGCTCATAATAGAGGACTCCCTTCCAATCCCACCATATACACAACATCACCTTCTTTAGATGAAGACCGGCCTTTGGTGTGGTTGGCAGTGGTTCATTTCACTTGCCCTACGATCTCTTCCATTCTACATTACTGTACAGTATCCACTTTTCATCGCCCGTCACAATTTGTTTGAAAAACGGAACGTTTGCCTTACGTTTAAGTAGAGAATCGCATGTGGAAATACGGTCAAGAAGGTTTTTTCACTTAATTTATGTGGAAGCCAAACATCAAAGGGATTAACATAACCAAGCTGGTGCAAATGATTTTCAATGATTGATTGGGATATTTTGAGTATGTCGGCTATCCTCCCGCATGGTATAACGTTGATTGTTCTCAACTAATGTCTCGATTGGATCGCTATCAACTTTAACTTGTCTACCCTACACTGGAGCATCGTCCAGTGAGAAATCTCCAGCATGAACCTTCTCAAACCATTTTTGACATGTTCAATCTGTCATGGCACCTTCTCCATGCACTGCACAAATCTTGTTTTTTTTCATTTCAGTTGCATTTTTACCTTTCTTAAAATCATAAAGCATAATATGCTGAAAATGTTGTTTTTTTCTTCCATCTTCATTATTAAAATGGCTACACAAAAATTCACCAATTTTGATGTTTTTTTTTAATGCACGCTGATATGACAGCTGTCACAATACAGTCTAACAAAATTTTTTCGAATGAAGCTAAACACAACTAAGCACTACTAGAGCCATCTTACGGAAAAAAAACAAAAGAACATTTTAGCCCACCCAATATATACACACACACACATATATACATAATGATGTAATTATATAATATATATAAGCTTCTTTATGTTTTAAACATATCTTAATAAATGTTTTAAAGCCATTGCCTGCTAGAGGCTCACCTTTTACTCCTTCTTCTCATGTCCAGTAATTTACAAGGTTTAGATTGTTAGGAGCCTATTTTTATTTTCCTTTCAAGATGACAGGTGTGTTGGCTTTGGTTCTGGAAGGCAGTTGCTAAGCTGGCAGATGAACTTGGTCCTTGCTTGTTAGTTTCTAGAGTATACATCACTCCTGGTCCAGAGCCTACTTCCCTCTCATCAGTGACTATCCTGAGGTCGCAGTTAAATGTCTGAGTTGTTCACTGTGTTCTCTCCACTCTGGGTCTTTGGAAAATCTCACATTTCCTGACATGTGAGGTGTCTAACTCTGTTCAGCTCACAGCTCCCTTCCTGGTTGTCTTTCTGCAGACCTCACATCATCTCCCCTAGCCGTGCACAGTTAACATCTGGATCGAAATATTGAGGGAAGTTCCTAGGCAGATTTCTAGATCACTTGCTCTGAATGACTTTCTTCCATGTGGTATTGCACCCTATGCTCTCCATCTATCTCAACAGCCTGCTTTTTCTTGTTTTGTTGAGATATTGTCTAAATATTCTGCAAAATACAGACAGAATTATTAAGGCAAATCTGCAGTACAAGTATATAATTTTGATAAAGAAAATTATAAAGGATATAAGGAAAATTATACATTGATAAAGAAATGGTATAAAAAATAAGAAATTAATTAAAATATACAAATTATATATATAGAAGTATAGTTGAGTTACAATATTGTGTTAGTTTCAGGTGTACAGCACAGTGATTCAGTTATACATATATATCTATTCTATATACAAATATAGACAAAGAAGGAAATATGGGTAGCTGATGAGGTTTCTGGAGTGTTTGTTACATGGTAGGTAAAGAGCCAGAGCATTGACATTCTGGTGAGGCATTAAAGTTATATCAGTAGCTCTGCCAGTTATCCATAGGGATGACTTTTCTCCCTGTAAATGCCATAGAAATAGTTGAATATAGTTACAAGTGAATGTATTAATTTTTGGCAACAAACTATTAAAAGAATAAATATAGACATCTTTTTATGTACTTATAATATCTCAGAACATTCAACCAGACTTGTGTAATAAGCCAGACTTGTGGCATCAGTTTAAAAGGTATCATTGAATATTGATTTAGACTCAGGATTTTAAGATTAAATTGTGTTAAATGTATATTTAATATCAAAACATTTAAGAAAACATAAGGTTCACTGCATTATAGGCTCTTTTGTTATATTTTTCAAAACATATTCAGTGCTTATAGATTTTATTTACAGTTCTGTTGGTTATACAATTGAGATACTTTAAAAGGAAGTAGAATATGATAACCATAAATTGTGCTTTGTCACCTACAAATTAGCACTAGCCATGTATCTCTATAAGGATTAAATTATGAGCTGCTGTAGAGCTGCTGACCTTCAACACCCCCTGAAAGGAACTAAGGGTGGAGAGCAGAAATGAGGCACTCTGTGCTCTGGGAAAAACTGGCAGAACAGGTCTTCAGATAGTTAGATATTTTCAGGAGACAATTTTATGAGTCCAATTCTTGCATCTCCTCATATCTAGAAAAGCACTAAAATCTTTCACAGTGACATCTGCTCCTCGTGAAAAGCAGTAACCTTCACAAGACTAGCAGAAACCTTCTGAAAAAAATATGTGCTTGATTGCATGTACTCCCCCTTCACTAAAATCACATATATATACTGACCTTCCCCCCAACCACTTTGGAGCAGTTCCTCAGAGCTATGTGAAATGCTGTCTCCCAGACTATAGTCCTCATTTTGCCCCAAATAAAACTTAACTCACAACTCTCACATCATGCTTTTGTTTTTTCAGTTGACAGCTTAAAATGTTCGGATGAGTTTAAATAAAGTTCATAAATGAAACCAAACAATCAAGGCTGTACTTAAAACTATGCTTAAAATTAGCTAGATTTATAAATAGAATAAAATTTGAAAGCTGAACTTAAAAAGCTTAATACCTAATATCAAATTATATTCTAAAAAAGCATCAAATTGATACTCTTTAGTGCACAGAACCTGCCATCAAGGACACTTAAAATCTGATCAACACTGCTTATACAGCACTCTATGTACTTACAAATGTTGTAATTTTACATTTGTGTAATTAATTTCTGTCCCTCTTATTGACTATAAGCTTCATGAAGGCAAGACCAGGTTGGTGTTTGCTCTTATTCAGTCCCCAAGGGGAGTACTCAGAGTAGGCCTTCAAAATGTATTTTTAGATATGATGAATAAATTTTAACATCACTTTTCCAATGTGAATGAAAAATGTTGCCTGCCATATCAGTAAACAAAGGATGTTGCAGCCCAAGCCAGCAGCCACCCCCAGCTGTGCACCCTGAAGGGATTCAGGATGAAGAAAAGCAGGATACTGGCCCTAGAGAGCTGAGGTCTATCAAAGGAATGATTTTGATTAGCCCAGACTCTTGCATCTTCCCATACATAGAAAACCGCTAAATTCATTAACTAGAGATGTTTGGTTTTCTTTAATTAACAGTAATATTTTGATGTTCCAATGACCTGGTTTTTGTTGCAGAACTCCTATGTATCCTGGCTCCTCCCTGATCTCTTCAGAGAAGTCCCTCAGAGCTCTCTGAGATGCTATGTCCTGGGCTTGAAATCTTTAGCAAGTCCACCAAATACAACATAGTTCTCAACTTTTAGGTTGTATCTTTTTTTCAATTGACATAATTATACAAGTCTGAATCATCTTTATATTTAAGTAAACATTGATATAAGTGTAAAAGTAATGCAGATGTTCCATTTAATTTTCAGGTAAAATATAGAACATAAAAACTTTGGGCCTTACATCAAGGCAGCTTCAGGTACTTTCTTCTAATACTAGAGTATCTGACACTTACATCTTCCCCTGTCTGCTTCTGTGGGAAAGGGCGAAGGTCCTAAAGCAGAACCATGGTTGATGTCGGTAAGGACTTTCTGGAGGAGTAGAGGCCAGAGGAAGGCTGCAGGGGGCTGGCTGCAGTTTATCAAAGAGGGTGGCTGTGATGGGAAGATACTGAGAATAGGGGTGTAGACAGCAGTGAGATTGCTTTTTTTATGGGCTATTTTTTTAAAAAATGATGGTGATTGGTCCTATTTACATTCTTATAGATAAAGAGATGGACCAGGCAAAAAGGAAATGTTAATGTTGTGTTACCTCCACGGAGTGGCTGGCCTGGTGTGTGTTCTGGAGGACTTAACCTTGGATATGAGGAGAGGGAATGTTTCCTCTAAAACAAGAGGAAAAGATGGGAGTGGATGCAAATATATGTAAATGTACACAGGTGACACAGGGGTTACTGGGGCAATGCAATTTCAGGCTTACTGCCCCCTCCTCTTTCTCAAATCCTCCTAATTCATTCAATGTTGCCTGAAATTCTGGTTTTTAGATATAAGACTGTGACTTCGCTTCTCAAGGTTTGAAATGAAATTTTTCTTAGTCATTTTTATCTTAGTTTGAATATTTTTTAGAAATATTCCTACTAGAATTTTTGAACATGACTGGCTTAACTAATGAGCATCAGAACCACATGTAGTGGGGAACAACTTATTTCTAGAATATCTATAAGAGTTTATCCTAGAAAAATTGGAAGGTAGCATAGAGACAGTTGAAGGACATCAACTGAGACCAAGCAGTGTCTCTTTCAGCTGACCCGTGTTTTCCAGAGTGCCTCCCTTATACCGGTTCTCAATGAATATTTGTTCCATTATTGAGATAGGAAACAGTTCCTTGACAGTTTTATGAGGTAGACAAGAAGGCTATGAAAGGTGATATATGCAAAAAGTGTGGAGTCAAATGTATAGTAAAAAGAAATATGCAGAAAGCAAAGAGCAAATGTGTAGTACAAAGAAAGAGCAAAAGAGGTAGAAAAGGATAGAAACCACAAAGACAATTTCTGTTTTACCCATACTCCTCAGCAATAATACCTAAGAACTCTTAACAAGTGCTCCATCCACTTTATACCTCCTGATTTACAGATTCCACGATGGAGCTGGGAACCCTGGGGCACGTTCGTCACAAAGCCATGACTGGTACTTGAGTTTCCACTTGGCTCTGAGCCATTGATTTGGGCTGTCCCCCTCAGGACACACAGGAGATTTCTAGGCAAACCTAGCCAACATTTGACTACTTTACTGATCATCAATCTTCCGTTTTAAGTATAAGGGTCTGAAAGTAAATACTAATCACTTTTCCTGGAAAGACGAAAACATCAAAGGTTCACAGAGAATGGGCTGGAATGACAGAGGGAAACATTAGGAAAATGACTCTGCAGGATGAACCCCCAAGGATCCTAACACATGATGCTCTTTTCATAAGACTCAGATTCTATATTTTGTTCTTATCCAAACTCATCACTCTCTATAATACAATGGTAGGTAACACTCCCAATCCTCACTGTTGGTAAATAGACTTATGTTAACATAAACCCATTGGGAAATTTTAAATCATGAGCAACGTGATAAAATCCTGTATTTTAAAAATGGAATATTTCCCCTTTCACGTAAACCCAAGGAAGGCAAAGCATGTTTCTGTCTTATTCACAGATGTAGCCTCAGCGTCTAGCATAGTACCTGACTCAGGAGAAACTGTCAGTAAATATTTGATGAATAAATGAATGAATGAGCTATATTTCATAAAATCTAATCAGTCAACCTCATAAGCCAGCAACTGTGCTAAGTACTAAAAGGAATACAAAAAATGTGTATCCTGTCTACTTTATGGTGTACTAGGAAGAACATAAGAATTATGGAGATGGGAGATATGAAGCTGGAGACACTGGCATTTAATAAGACTCTTAACATACTTGAGACTCTGCTCCTTGATCTGTGAAATGGGGACCAGTATGCTGAGTCTGACGGACATCCCATGAATATTAAATGATGTATGTTACTATTTCCAAGAATTTTCCTCCAGTGGTAGATGGAATTATTTTCCCCAATTTTTTTACTCCCTCCTCTCCTTACAATAGCATCATGCATCCCTTTCCTGATACATTATTAGCGACTTGTTTTGGCCAAGGTGAAATTCCACTCCTGCTGCACAGGCAGTTAGCAGAAGCTTCTAGAAGCAGCACATTTCAGCTTTATCTCATGTTCTCTACCATGCCTCAAGCAAGGCCATTCCTGCAGCCTGATTCCCAGAATAAAAAGGAGGCAGAGCAGTCCTGATCCTGACTCACAGCCAGAAGCAAAGACGCAGCAGCCTACCTGCAGCTGCTGTGTCTAGTGTGAAAATAAATAGTTACTGTGGTGAAGCTCTGCATTTTTGAGCTCATTTGTCAGGCAGCATGAGCTCCTGAAATCTGACTAATGGGGTCCTTCAACCACAAAGGTGAGGAAATGTGTGCCCCTCCCTCTCCAGGGCATAATTTACACTGCACAGTTGAGGTCCAGAAGTCCTTTAAAGTCTTGTGCTCTCAAATAGTTAGTCCATGATATTTGCTTTTGTTAAGGTATAAACAGTGTTTCAAAATCACAGTAATGTCATGGTCCCTTCTAGGGAGGTTTCCAAATATGTGTACAAGTGGAACATCACAGCTCTTGTGAGATTCACAACTCAGTGAAACTGTGGTGTATGGAAGATTGCTTTTGTTTTTCCTAAAATAGAATAAATCTGTACTTACAACTTTTTAAAATGTAAAAATAAACATTTTGTAATGTGAAACTTAGGAGATAGCTTGATTTTAAAAGTATGTATGCAGAAAAAAACGTAACTTACATATATAAGCCAGGCTGAACAGGGCTAGCTGGCAGGCATGTATATACATGCATGCTAACAAGGATGCATGTTAGCGTAAATTATTCGGTGGTGACCTTTTTCTTATTCTTAGGATTTGTCATCATGTCATCTCCATAGAAAAGTAGAGTTTCAACCGTTTTTCATTAGAAATATACTATTTTCAGGTATCAATAACAAATGAGCCCTGGGTATTCCCAGAGCTTGGAGTCAGCTGAGCCTTTGTGGAAGCCTGATTCTGCTTTGTTGTTTGACACTTTTTTTTTTTTTAGCATTTTGACAATGGACAGTTTTCTTTTTTTTCTTTTCTTTTTTTCTGGTTTAAAAGTTTTATTGAGGTATAATTGACACACAATAACTGCACACATTTAAGTGTACAATTTGAGGTTTTCACATGTATATATACCCATTAAACCATAACCAAAACCAATAAAATAAGCATCCATTTCCCCCCAAGTGTTCTCATGCCCCTTTAATATCTCCCTCTAGATACTATCCACTCCTTCCACCCCTACCATCCTCAGGCAATCACTAATTTGGTTTCTATCATTAAAGATTTGAGGGTATTTTCCAGAATTTTGTAGTAAATGAAATCATAGGGCATGTATTCTTTTTCAGTTTGATTTTTGTCATTCAACAAAGTTATTTTAGGATTCACGCATGTTTTTATGTGTATAAGTACTTCATTTCTTTTTTATTGCTGTATAGTATTCTTTTTCAAAAATATTTTTATACAATTTTTAAAGGTTAATTTCCATTTATAGTTATTACAGAATATTGGCTCTATTCCCCAAGCTGTACATACATCCTTGAGACTATCTTACATCCAATAGTTGGTGCCTCCTGCTCCCCCACCCTTATAATCCCCTTCCCTGCTTCCCTCTCCCTGCTGGTAACCACTAGTTTGTTCTTTATATCTGTGAGTATACTTCTTTTTTGTTATAATCACTAGTTTGTAGTATTTTTTAGATTCCACATGTAAGTGATATCATATAGTATTTGTCTTTTCTCTGTCTGACTTATGTCACTTAGCATAATACCATCCAGATCCATCTGTGTTGCTGCAAATGGCAAAATTTCATTCATTTATGACTGAGTAGTATTCTATTGTATGTCACATCTTCTTTATCCATTCATCAGTTGCTGGACACTCAAGTTGATTCCATATCTTGGCTGTTGTAAATAATGTTGCTATGAACATTCTTTTTGAATTAGTATTTTTATTTTTATCTTTTTGTCTATATACCCAGGGATGGAACTGCTGAGTCATACAGTGGTTCTATTTTTAGTTTTTTGAGAAACCTCCATACTGTTTTCCACAGTGGCTGCACCAACTTACATTCCCACCAACAGTGTATGAGGGTTCCCTTTTCTCTACATCCTGGTCAACATTTGTTATTTGTGTTCTTTTTGATGATAGTCATTCTAACAGATGTGAGGTGATATCTCATTTTGGTTTTGATTTGCATTTCCTTAACGATTAGCGATGTTGAGCATCTTTTCATGTGTCTGTTGGCCCTCTGCATTTCCTCTTGGAAAAATGTCTATTCAGTTCTTCTGCCCATTTTTTAATTGGGTTGTTTTTTTTTTTTTTGACATTGAGTTGTATGAGCTGTTTATATATGTTGGATATTAATCCCTTATCAGTCATATCATTTGCAAATATTTTCTCCCAGTCAGTAGGTTGTCTTCTTGTTTTGTTGATGGTTTCCTTTGTTGTGCAAAAGCTTTCAAGTTTAATTATGTCCCATTGTTTATTTTTGCTTTTATTTCCTTTACCTTGGGAGACAGATCCAAAAAAATATTGCTGCCATTTATATTACAGAGTGTCTGCATGTTTTCCTCTAGGAGTTTTATAGTATCTGGGCTTACATTTAGGTATTTAATCTATTTTAAGTTGATAGCAATACAATATTACTTCAGGAAACAAGAAAAATCTCAAATAAACAACCTAAACTTATGCCTAAAGGAACTAGAGGAAGAACAAACAGAACCCAAAGTTAGTGGAAGGTAAGAAATCATAAAGATCAGAGCAGAAATAAATTAAATAGAGACTTACAAAAGAAGAAAAGATCAAGGAAATTAAAAACTGGTTCCTTGAAAAGGTAAACAAAACTGATAAACTTTTAGACAGATTCATAGAAAAAAGGGGGAGAGGGTCCAAATTAATAAAATCAGAAATGAAAAAGGAGAACTTATACCCAAGACCACAGAAACACAAAGAACCATAAGAGACTACTCTGAGCAACTATATACCAATAAAATGGACAACCTAACAGAAATGAACAAATTCTTAGAAAGGTACAATCTCCCAAGACTGAACCAGGAAGAAATAGAAAATATGAACAGAGCAATTACCAGTACTGAAATTGAATCAGTAATTTAAAAACACCAAACATACAAAAGTTCAGGATCAGATATCTTCACAGGTGAGTTCTATCAAACATTTAGAGAAGAGTTAACACTTGTCCTTCTGAAACTTTTCCAAAAAAATTGCAGAGGAAGGAACACTTCCAAACTCATTCTATGAGGCCACCATCACCCTGATACCAAAACCAAAGATATCACAAAAAAAGAAACTTACAGGCCAATATCACTGAGGAACATAGATGCAAAAATCCTCAGCAGAATACTGGCAAACTGACTCCAACAGCACATTAAAAGCATCATACACCACAATCAAGTGGAGTTTATCCCAGGAATGCAAGAATTTTTCAATACCCACAAATCAATCAATGTGATACACCACATTAACAAATTGAAGAAAAAAACCCCTATGATCATCTCAATAGATGCAGAAAAATCTTTTGACAAAATTCAACATTGATTTATGATTAAAAACTCTCCAGAAAGTGGGTATAGAGGGGAAGTACCTCAACATAATAAAGGTTACATATGACAAACCCACAGCTAATATCATACTCAATGGTGAAAAGCTGAAAGTATTTCCTCTAAAATCAGGAACAAGACAAGAATGCCCACTCCCGCAACTTTTATTCAACAGTTTTGGAAGTCCTAGCCATGGCAATCAGAGAAGAAAAAGAAATAAAAGGAATCCAACTTGGAAAGGAAGAAGTAAAACTGTCACTGTTTGCAGATGACATGATATTATACATAGAAAATCCTAAAGACATCACCAGAAAACTACTAGAGCTCATCAATGAATTTGGTAATGTTGCAGGATACAAGATTACTATACAGAAATCTATTGCATTTCTATACACTAACAATGAAATATCAGAAAGAGAAATTAAGGAAAACAATCTCATATACCATCACATCAAAAAGAATACAATACCTAGGAATAAACCTACCTAAGGACGCAATATACCTGTATTCAGAAAACTATAAGACACTGATGAAAGAAACTGAAGACAACATAAACAGATGGAAATACATGCCATGTTCTTGGATTGGAAGAACGAATACTATTAAAATGACCATATTACCTAAGCCAACCTACAGAATCTGCAATCCCTATCAAAATACCAAAGTAATTTTCCACAGAACTAGAAAAAATAATTTTAAAATTTGTAGGGCCTGAACAGCCAAAATAATCTTGAGAAAGAAGAATCATGCATCCTGACTTCAGACTATACTACAAAGCTACAGTAATCAAAACAGTATGGTATTTGCACAAAAACTATTAGATTGATGGAACAAGAGAGAAAGGTTGAAATAAACCTACATGCTTATGGACAATTAATCTACAACACAGGAAGCAAGAATATACAATGGAAAAAAGCCAATCTATTCAATAAGTAGTGCTGGAAAAACTGGACAGCTACATGTAAAAGAATGAAATGAGAACATTCTCTAACACCATACACAGTTTCCTTATCTAAGCCTCAGTGTTCTCATCTGTAAAAATGCAGCAACTCAAGCATACCCCATAGATTTGTTTTGAAGCTTAAAAAATTAACATGTTTCCCGAGACAATATTTTTGTATCACAGACACAGAGTGAATGATATTTTTTTCCCTTTCCTTAACATAAAAGCCCTGTATTTTGTGGTTCTTGTATCTATTTCTAAGTGTTCTCCTATATACTATCACATTTCACCTTCACAATAGCATTCTAAGTATAAAATGCATTATGGTTTTTTTTACAGATAAGGGAATTGAGACACAGAAGGACTAAATCTTGCTTTAGCTTTTATAGAACTTTTGAGAGGGGTCCTAGAGTATGATGATTAGAATGGCTATCATTTAAGAAGCTGCAATTGTGAATCACAGCATTCTAGATAACTCTAGTCAAAATCGTGAAAAGTTGCATTTATGGAAGACAGCTGGAATTTTTGGCCTGCCCTGTAATCTCAGAAAGTTCCTTCAATACCCCAAGATCCAATTTCTTCACTTGTGAAACATGAATAATCAAGAACAGCTATTTCATGGGTTAATTGTAAGGATTCAGTGGACACATGTTTGTGGAATATTTAACACAATGTCGGCTTCTAGGAAGCATTTAATAAAGTTACCTATCTTCATAAATATTGGCTACTTAAAATGAAAATATGAATCCTTATTTTTATTTGTATTTTGTTTTCCTGGCTTTTTTGACAAATCTGCTAGGTATGCATAAACATTTATCAGTTTGAAGTCATCTCTTTTTGTAAAATGTATTGAAGTATATGTAGGACAATGATGTTTGATGTAAGTTTTCTCTAGATGGTGAGATTATAGGTGATTTTTAGTTTATTCTATTGCTTATCAATATTTTATGTAATTCTGATAAATATGTATTAATTTTATGATAAAATAATTATTATATTGTACAAGAGATTTTCAATTAAGAAGGTTTGAAAACCAGAATACACTGCTATAGGGCTCAAAGGTGTGTAATACAAGGACCGATTTAAAATGCTCAAGACTAATTTCAACATATCATAAGGTCAGCAAATCCATGTTCCCAGATGATCCTCTTGAGAATTTCAAATGTTTGAGTGACCTTTTTTTAGAACTGATTGAATTGTTGTTATTTTCACCCCTTAACATGGCTAATGAGTGACTATAACAGGGAAAGTATTAGCTCTGCCATTTTCTTGTTGTTTGTTTTGCTTTTATTTTTGTGGTCTCTTCAGGTCACTTTATTGCCAGAAATTTTTTTTTTTTTGGTTGCTTGCCCAAGTTTTGAGCATTTGTGTTTTTAAAATTTGAAAATATAGTTCATAAATAAAGCCATTCAACCAGGGACAGAGAAGCTACATCACAGTGCACTTAAATCAGCAAATAGGTGGGGAAGCTCTGTGACAACTTTCCTTCATGAAGTGCTCACCTTCCCTTGGAGGGAGAGCATCATAGATGGTGGAAGACAGGTTTACCTGGCAGAGGGTGAGGAACACTGACAATACAAACATCAGTGATGTTTCATACCTTTTTAACTTTTTAAATTAATATGTGTATGTATATATAGCAATTGTATGTGTATATATATATACGTGTATATATATGTGTATATATATATATATATATATTTCTTACTGAAACAGTAGAAAATCATGCTTACACTTTCAGATGTGGGCATTTCACTTTGGAAACTATTGTGATGAATAATTATTGAGCATCTACTATGTTCCAGGCACTGTACTAGATACTAAGACACTTGGCAAGTCAGATGAAAAAGGCAGTTGGCAAGAAGAGAAGCAGAAGGAGATGAAAGAATATCAAAATGGGATGAAGCTAATTTAGACATTGTGGTCGAGAAAGTTCTCAAAGGGGAGTGATGTGAATGAAGGCTTAGCCCTGAAAGATTAGATGCCATGAGTCACGGGAACAGTCAGGGTTGGGAAAGAAAAGGGTGTGTTGTAAGGAACTTTCCAAGTCCAATGGGCCTGTGATGTAGTGAACGATGAGAGGAATAGGCCAAGAATGGGTCAAGGAGGTGGGTGAGGATGGATTATAACACGTTTTGGAGGCTACTGAATGGGTTTTAATTTTAATCTTCATGCAGTGGCCAGGGCTGCATGGAGAACGGATTATAGGGGTCAACAGTAGAAGATGTAAAACAAAGTTGGAAGCCATCTGTTTAGAGCAGGGGAGAGAGGATGGATGCTTGGGTGAAGGCATAGGATTGAGGATGGATTTGGAGAGTTTTCTGGAGACAGAACATCCAAGACCTGCCAATAGATTGAATACATGGTAGAAGGAAAACAGAGTTGTCAAGGATGATGACTAAGCGTTTGGCCTGAGCAATCAGGTAGATGTAGAAGGCCAAGGCATCTACATTTATTGGGATGAGGAAAATTTGGGGAAAAATGTGCTCCGGAGAGTAAATCAAGAATATGCTTTTACTTTGGAGGTATCTTCACTATTTTCATGTGGTCACAGTTTCATGAGCTTAGACTATGTCAAAACTGATCAGGCTACAAATGAACTTACCTACAAAACAGAAATGGAGTTACAGATGTAAAAAATAAACTTATGGTTACTGGGGAGTAAGGAGGGGATGGATAAATTGGAAGATTAGGATTAACACATACACAATATGTATGTGTTATATTTTATACTATATATAAAGTAGATAACTAATAAGGACCTTCTGTGTAGCACAGATAACTCTACTCAATAGTCTGTAATGGTCTATATGGGAAAAGAATCTAAAAAAGAGTGGATATACATATATGTATAACTGATTCACTTTGCTGTACACCTGAAACTAATACAGCATTGTAAATTATATCCCAATAAAAATTTTTTTAAAACCTGAAAAAAAAATAGAGTATGCTTTTAGCTGGATTAGGATACTGTCTTGGTGGTGAGTTTAATGTCATGTGCAAGAGAGAAATTCAGATTTCTGTCTTGTGTCATTGGATGGATAGTGGTACAATTCACGGAGAAACAGGTTTCTCCTACCCTAGCCTGGTGAGATAACCAGGACTCTATTTTCAGAGCAGGCCTATGAGACATTTCAGAGAAGATGCTGTGTATGAATTGGGGCCTGCAAGTTTGACCTGCAAAGGAGAGATCTGGGCTGGAGTATTCATTTTGGAATCAAAATATAGAAATGCTATTTAAAGCAAGGGAAGTGGATGATGTAACTTGGGGAAAGAATGTAGAGATAGAAGGAAACCTGGTAGCAAGACAGTAGCAGCATTTGTAGTTAAAACAAAAGAAACAAACAAAAGCTCACTTCTATTCCGGAACCTATGTCTCATAGAAAACTCTTAAAATAAGCTGTCAGGCTTTTATATAAACTCCAGTTTGTTTGAATAGCATAACAATATAGGAGAGCATGCATTCTTCAAATCGCATATAACAATTTGAAAACTTTTGGCTACTTTCAGAGCCTATGTCACAGAAGCAGCCTGATCCTTGTAACCTGATTTCTCTTGTTCTCAGTGACAATACTTTATTCTAATTATAGTTACTGTAAAACGATATCATTCACTACCTACCAGGATCTTTGGTAGATGTGGTTAATTAGTATCCATCCTCCTTCTGTGTACCTGCCTCTTACGCAGAATACGAAAAGTTAAAATGTTGTACTTTCCAGTCCCCCTTACAAGCAACAGTAGCAGTGAAAAATTAGATTCCTCCAATGAGATACACCAAGAGGTTGAAGTCAGTTTACTGATGATTCTGGCTGTTTCCTGTTGGGAAGTTGTGGAGGTGCCAGGTCAGCCTTGAGGATGTTGAGAGACCATGATGGTGCTCAGGAGTTTGGGTGTATCACGATTTAGCATCTAGTTCCTTGGGTGGTAATGGGATTTTAGCAGCAATGATCAGAAAATATTGGGGTCTAAGCAGCTGTGGGGCATGGGCCCTGTTTCTGGCCTCCTAATCCCACATCTCAGCCAAATCCACATATCCTCACACTGGTGGCTGCAGTTGCCGCAGCCTCCTGATCTCCCACTTTCCTGACTGTTAGATAAATCAGTGCTTGTCAATCATTCTGGAGTGGCCACCGTGGAACCCATCAGTCTAGTAGAATCTGCAACAGTTTTCAAAGAGATTTATTTCTAATTCCCTGTCTGTACAAAAATAACTAGAGACGTTTCCATTTCCTTCATTGAAACAGGATCCACGTTCTAATTCACAGAATCACTGTAATAGAAAACAAACTTATGGTAACCAAAGGGGAAAGGTGGGGGAAGGGATAAATTAGGAGCTTGGGATTAACATATACACACGACTATACATAAAAGTAGGTAAACAACAAGGACCTACTGTCTAACCCAGAGAACTATAATCAATATTTTGTAATAACCTATATGGAAAAAGAATCTGAAGAAGAATATATATATATATGTATTTATATATATTAATATATATATAAAAATTATATATATATAACTGAATAACTTTGCTGTACAGCTGAAACTAACACAACATTGCAGATCAACTATATTTCGATAAATATAAATTAAAAAAAATCCTGGAGGTAAGTAGGGTATCAATCGGAATTAAATTACAAAATTTTTGATGGAGGAGATACTCAGAATCATCAATTTTTTATCATTTAATTTAGTATAACACATCTATTTATTATGGCCTTACAGTGAGAAGTATAGCAAACTCAGTAGCCAGTGCCCAATTCCACAATTTATGAGGTAATTCCTAGGTAAAAATAAGCGACTTGCAGTCAAGATGAACAATTCACAGGATTGTGCTTAATGCCCTTATTCATTACACACAAATTGAAGTAATTTATTTCTAAAAGCACTTTATTAGCAGAAAAAGGACAAAAAGATTCATTTATGTAACGCATAATAAAATTGTCGGGATCATTCTATTAGGAGAAACAAGCTACCTTCTTAAAGACACAAATAGATCCCTTTTGACGGTTAAAATATTTGATAAACTTGTGATTTATGGCATCTCAATTGGACAACCTAGGAATGTAAAATGTACTCTTTTCAGACTTTGTCATAAATATTCACTGTTCTCAGCTCATAACCATTATCTGTTATTGCTATATTTCAGAAAATATTGAAAGAAGAGGGATTTGTGGCCGTCAGAAGTTAATCTTAGTGTTTTCTTACGTGGGAATTAAATAGAGCAGATATATTCCAGACACAGCACGGTGCCGAGCAGATATCAGGTGATCAGTCATTATGTGTCAAATGAATAACGACTTAGGAGAGTCTAAACAAGACAAAAATATGTGGTTTGGAAAATCACAACAGATGAGCCTAGCCCCAAAGATTTAAATACAATTATTAAGCAGGCGTTATGATAGAGAGGACCTAAATGGACTTTGAAGCCAGTTAAATTGTCTTGGGTTCCCAGACATGTCCTTTATATAATGTATTACATTTGCAAATCATGAAAAATCTATAAGCTTGAATTTTCTCATCTGGAAATAGGGATAACAGCACTTTCCATGGATGGTGATGATAAAGATTATATGATAGGTGCTCAAGAAACAGTAGTGATAAGAATTACATGGGCATTTTTTTTTAACATCTTTCTTAAAGAGTATAATTGCTTTATATTGCTGTGTTAGCTGCTGCTGTATAACAAAGTGAATTGGCTATATGTATACATATGTCCCCTCCCTCTTGCATCTCCCCCCCACCCTCCCTATCCAACACCTCTAGGTGGACACAAAGCACAGAGCTGATTTCCCTGTGCTATGCAGCTGCTTCCCACTAGCTATCTATTTTACATTTGGTCGTGTATATATGTCCATGCTACTCTCTCACTTCGTCAAAGTTTAACATTCCCCATTCCCGTTTCCTTAAGTCCATTATCTACGTCTGTGTCTTTATTCCTGTCCTGCCCCTAAGTTCTTCAGGACCATTTAAAAAAATTTTTAGATTCCATATATATGTGTTAGCATACGGTATTTGTTTTTCTCTTTCTGACTTACTTCACTCTGTATGACAGACTAGGTCCATTCACCTCACTACAAATAACTCAATTTGGTTTCTTTTTTGGCTGAGTAATATTCCATTATATATATGTGCCACATCTTCTTTATCCATTCATCTGTCAATGGACACTTAGGTTGCTTCCATGTCCTGGTTATTGTAAGTAGAGTTGCAATGAACATTGTGGTATAAGACTCTTTTTGAATTATGGTTTTCTCAGGGTATATGCCCAGTAGTGAGATTGCTGGGTCATATGGTAGTTCTATTTTTAGTTTTTTAAGGAACGTCCATACTGTTCTCCATAATGGCTGTATCAATTTACATTCCCACCAACAACACAAGAGGGTTCCTTTTTCTCCACACCCACTCCAGCATTTATTGTTTGTAGATTTTTTTGATGATGGCCATTCTGACTGGTGTGAGGTGACACCTCACTGTAGTTTTGATTTGAATTTCTCTAATGTTTAGTGATGTTGAGCATCCTTTCATGTGTTTGTTGGCATCTGTATATCTTCTTTGGAGAAATGTCTATTTAGGTACTCTGCCCACTGTTGGACTGGGTTGTTTGTTTTTTTGATATTGAGCTCCATGAGCTGCTTGTATATTTTGGAGATTAATCCTTTGTCAGTTGCCTCATTTGCAAATATTTTCTCCCATTCTGAGGGTTGTCTTTTTGTCTTGTTTGTGGTTTCCTTTGTTGTGCAAAAGCTTTTAAGTTTCATTTGGTCCCATTTGTTTATTTTTGTTTTAATTTCCATTTCTCTAGGAGGTAGGTCTAAAAGGATCTTGCTGTGATTTATGTCATAGAGTGTTCTGCCTATGTTTCCTCTAAGAGTTCTATAGTGTCTGGCCTTACATTTAGGCCTTTAATCCATTTTGAGTTTATATTTGTGTATGGTGCTAGCAAGTGTTCTAATTTCATTCTTTTACATGTACCTGTCCAGTTTTCCCAGCACCACTTATTGAAGAGGCTGTCTTTTCTCCATTGTATATTCTTGTCACCTTTATCAAAGATAAGGTGACCATATGTGTGTGGGTTTATATCTGAGCTTTCTATCCTGCTCCACTGAACTATATTTCTGAATTTGTGCCGGTACCATACTATCTTGATTACTGTAACTTTGTATTTTGTCTGAAGTCAGGGAGCCTGATTCCTCCAGCTCTGTTTTCTTTCTCAAGATTGCTTTGGCTATTTTGGGTCTTTTGTGTTTCCATACAAATTGTGAAATTCGTTGTTCTAGTTCTGTGAAAAATGCCATTGGTAGTTTGATAGGGATAGCATTGAATCTATAGATTGCTTTGGGTAGTATAGTCATTTTCACAATGTTGATTTTTCCAATCCAAGAACATGGTATATCTCTCCATCTATTTGTACCGTGTTTAATTTCTTTCATCAGGGTCTTATAGTTTTCTGCATACAGGTCTTTTGTCTCCTTAGGTAGGTTTATTCCTAGGTATTTTATTCTTCTTGTTGCAGTGGTAAAGAGGAGCGTTTCCTTAATTTGTCTTTCAGACTGTTCATCATTAGTGTATAGGAATGCAAGAGATTTCTCTGTGTTAATTTTGTATCCTGCTACTTTACCAGATTCATTGATTAGCTCTAGTAGATTTCTGGTAGCATCTTTAGGATTCTCTATGTATAGTATCATGTCATCTTCAAACAGTGATAATTTTACTTCTTCTTTTCCTATTTGGATTACTTTTATTTCTTTTTCGTTTCTGATTGCTGTGGCTAAAACTTACAAAACTATGTTGAATAATAATGGTGAGAGTGTGAAACCTTGTCTTATTCCTGATCTTAGTGGAAATGGTTTCAGTTTTCACCATTAAGAATGGTGGTGGCTGTGTGTTTGTCATATATGTCTTTTATTATGTTGAGTTAAGTTCCTTCCATGCCTACTTTCTGGAGAGTTTTTATCATAAATGGGTGACGAATTTTGTCGAAAGCTTTTTCTGCGTCTATTGAGATGATCATATAGTTTTTAATCCTGCAGTTTGTTAATATGGTGTATCACATTGATTGATTTGCGTATATTGAAGAATCTTTGCATTCCTGGGATAAACCTCATTTGATCATGGTGTATGATAACTTTAATGTGCTGCTGGATTCTGTCTTCTAGTATTTTGTTGAGGACTTTTCCATCTATTTTCATCATATTGGCCTGTAGTTTTCTTTTTTTGTGACATCTTTGATTTTGGTATCAGGGTGATGGTGGCCTCGTAGAATAAGTTTGGGAGTGTTCTTCCTCCTGCTATATTTTGGAAGACTTTGAGAAGGATAGGTGTTAGCTCTTCTCTAAATGTTTGATAGAATTCGCCTGTGAAGCCATCTGGTCCTGGGCTTTTGTTTGTTGGAAGATTTTTAATCACTGTTTCAATTTCAGTGCTTGTGATTGGTCTGCTTATATTTTCTATTTCTTTCTGGTTCAGTCACAGAAGTTTGTTCTTTTGTAAGAATTTGTCCATTTCTTCCAACTTGTCCTTTTATTGGCATACAGTTGCTTGTAGTTATCTCTCATGATTCTTTGTATTTCTGCAGTGTCAGTTGTGACTTCTCCTTTTTCATTACTAATTCTGTTGATTTGAGTCTTCCCCTTTTTTTCTTGATGAGTCTGGCTAATCGTTTATCAAATTTGTTTATCTTCTCAAAGAAACAGCTTTTAGTTTTATTGATCTTTGCTACTGTTTCCTTCATTTCTTTTTCACTTATTTTTGATCTGATCCTTATGATTTCTTTCCTTTTGCTGACTTTGGGTTGTTTTTTTTTTCTTCTTTCTCTAATTGCTTTAGGTGTAATGTTAGGTTGTTTATTTGAGATGTTTCTTGTGTCTTGAGGTAGGATTGTATTGCTGTAAACTTCCCTCTTAGAACTGCTTTTCTGCATCCCACAGGTTTTGGGTCGTCGTGTCTCCATTGTCATTTGTTTCTAGGTATTTTTTGATTTCCTCTTTGATTCCTTCAGTGATCTCTTTGTTATTTAGTACAGTATTGTTTAGCCTCATGTGTTTGTATTTTTTTACCTATTTTTTCCTGCAATTGATATGTAGTCTCATAGTGTTGTGGTTGGAAAATTTAACTGATACAATTTCAGTTTTGTTAAATTTACCAAGGCTTCATTATTGACTCAAGATATGATCTACCCTGGAGAATATACTTGAGCACTTGAGAAGAAAGTGTATCTGCTGTTTTTGGATGGAATGTCCTATAAATATCAAGTAAGCCCCTCTTGTTTAATGTGTCATTTAAAGCCTGTGTTTCCTTATTTATTTTCATTTTGGATGATCTGTCCATTGGTGAAAGTGGGATGTTAAAGTTCCGTACTAGTATTGTGCTACTGTTGGTTTCCCCTTTCATGGCTGTTAGCATTTGCCTTATGTATTGAGGTGCTCCTATGTTGGGTGCATAAATATTTGCAATTGTTATATCTTCTTCTTGGATTGATCCCTTGATCATTATGTAGTGTCTTCCTTTGTGTCTTGTAATAGTCTTTATTTTAAAATCTATTTTGTCTGATATAAGAATTGCTACTCCAGCTTTCTTTTGATTTCCATTTGCATGGAATATCTTTTTCCATCCCCTAACTTTCAGTCTGTATGTGTCCCTTGGTCTGAAGTAGGTCTCTTTTAGATAGCATATATACAGGTCTTCTTTTTGTATCCATCCAGCCAGTCTGTGACTTTTGGTTGGGGGCATTTAATTCATTTACATTTAAAGTAATTATCGATATGTATTTTCCTAATCCCATTTTCTTAATTGTTTTGGGTTTGTTTTTGGTAGGTCGGTTCCTTCTCTTGTGTTTCTTACCCAGAGAAGTTCCTTTAGCATTTTTTGTAAAGCTGGTTTGGTGGTGCTGAATTCTCTTAGCTTTTGCTTGTCTGTAAAGGTTTTAATATCTCTGTCGAATCTGAAGGAGATCCTTGCTGGGTAGAGTAATCCTGGTTGTAGGTTTTTCCCTTTCATCAATTTAAATATGTCCTGCCACTCCCTTCTGGCTTGCAGAATTTCTGCTGAAAGATCAGCTTTTACTGTTATGGGCATTCCCTTGTATGTTATTTGTTGCTTTCCCCTTGCTGCTTTTAATATTTTTTCTTTGTTTTTAATTTTTGATAGTTTGATTAGTATGTGTCTTGGCATGTTTCTCCTTGGATTTATCTTGTATGGGACTCTCTGTGCTCACTGGACCTTGGTTGACTATTTCCTTTCCCATATTAGGGCAGTTTTCAACTATAATCTCTTCAAATATTTTCTAAGTCCCTTTCTTTTTCTCTTGTTCTGCTGAGACCCCTATAATTCGAATGTTGGTGCATTCAATGTTGTCCCAAATGTCTCTGAGACTGTCCTCAATTCTTTTCATTCTTTTTTCTTTATTCTGCTCTGCAGTAGTTATTCCATTATTTTATCTTCCAGGTCATTTATCCATTCTTCTGCTTTAGTTATTCTGGTATTGATTTCTTTTAGAGAATTTTTAATTTCATTTATTGTGTTGTTCAACATTGTTTGTTTGCACTATAGTTCTTTTAGGTCCTTGTTAAAAGTTTCTTGTATTCCTCCATTTTATTTCTAAGATTTTGGATCATCTTTACTATCACTACTCTAAATTGTTTTTCAGGTAGACTGCTTATTTCCTCTTCATTTGTTTGGTCTGGTGTGTTTTTACCTTGCTGCTTCATCTGCTGTGTGTTTCTCTGTCTTCTCATTTTGCTTAACCTACTGTGTTTGGGGGTCCCCTTTTTGCAGGCTGCAGGTTCGTAGTTCCTGGTTTTTTGGTGTCTTTCCCCAGTGGCTAAAGTTGGTTCTGTGGGTTGTGTAGGTTTCCTGGTTGAGGAAACTGGTGCCTGTGTTCTGGTGGATGAGGCTGGATCTTGTCTTTCTGGTGGGCTGGACCATGGCCAGTGGTGTGTTTTGGGGTGCCTGTGAACTTAGTGTGATTTTAGGCAGCCCCTCTGCTAATGGTTGGGGTTGTGTTCCTGTCTTGCTAGTTGTTTGGCATAGGGTGTCCAGCACTGGAGCTTGCTGGTCATTGAGTGGAGCTGGTCTTAGTGTTGAGATGGAGATCTCTGGGAGAGCTCTCACCAATTGATATTACATGGGGCCAGGAGGTCTCTGGTGGACCAGTGTCCTGAACTTGGCTCTCCCACCTCAAAGGCTCAGGCCTGACACCTGGCCAGAGCACCAAGACACTGTCAGCCGCATGGCTCAGAAGAAAAGTGAGAAAAAAAGAAAGAAAGAAAGAAAAAATAAAATAAATAATGTTATTAAAATTTTAAATTAAAAAATATATTTTTCAAATAAAAAAAGTAATTAAAAAAAAGAAAGAAGAGAGTAACCAAACCAATACACAAATTCACCAATGATAACAAATGCTAAAAACTAAGCTCAGATAACCATATAAATCAGAAACTAGTCAGTTCGCATATAGCAAACCCCAAGTCTACAGTTGCTCCCAAAGTCCACCTCCTCAATTTGGGATGATTCACTGTCTACTCAGGTATTCCATAGATGCAGGGTACGTCAAGTTGATTGTGGAGATTTAATCTGCTGCTCCTGAGGCTGCTGGGGGAGATTTCCCTTTCTCTTCTTTGTTCGCACAGCTCCTGGGGTTGAGCTTTGGATTTGGCCCCGCCTCTGCGTGTAGGTCGCCGGAGGGCGTCTGTTCTTCTCTCAGACAGGACGGGGTTAAAGGAGCAGCTGATTCGGGGGCTCTGGCTCACTCAGGTCCGGGAGAGGAAGGGGCACAGAGTGCGGGGCGAGCCTGTGGCGGCAGAGGCCGGCGTGACGTTGCACCAGCCTGAGGTGCGCCGTGTGTTCTCCCGGGGGAGTTGTCCCTGGATCACGGGACCCTGGCAGTGGCGGGCTGCACAGGCTCCCAGGAGGGGAGGTGTGGACAGTGACCTGTGCTCGCACACAGGTTTCTTGGTGGCGGCAGCAGCAGCCTTAGCATCTCATGCCCGTCTCTGGGGTCCACGCTTTTAGCCACGGCTTGTGCCCGTCTCTGGAGCTCCTTTAAGCAGTGCTCTTAATCCCCTCTCCTCGCGCATCAGGAAACAAAGAGGGAAGAAAATGTCTCTTACCTCTTCGGCAGGTCCAGACTTTTCCCCAGACTCCCTCCCGGCCAGCCGTGGCTCACTAACCCCTGCAGGATGTGTTCAAGCCGCCAACCCCAGTCCTCTCTGTGTGCTCCAAAGCCCGAGCCTCAGCTCCCAGCCCTGCCCGCCCCGGCAGGTGAGCAGACAAGCCTCTCGGGCTGGTGAGTGCTGGTTGGCCCTGATCCTCTGTGCGGGAATCTCCCCGCTTTGCCCTCCCCACCCCTGTGGCTGTGCTCTCCTCCATGGCCCCGAAGCTCCCCCTCTCTGCCACCCGCCGTCTCCACCTGGGAAGGGGCTTCTAGTGTGTGGAAACCTTTCCTCCTTCACAGCTCCCTCCCACTGGTGCAGGGCCCGTCCCTATGCTTTTGTCTCTGTTTATTCTTTTTTCTTTTGTCCTACCCAGGTATGTGGGGGGTTTCTTGCCTTTTGGGAGTTCTGAGGTTTTCTGCCACGGTTCAGTAGGTGTTCTGTAGGGGCTGTTCCACATGTAGATGTATTTCTGATGTATTTGCGGGGATGAAGGTGATCTCCACGTCTTACTCTTCCGCCATCTTTAAGGTCCTCCTACATGAGCATTTTATAAAACCCAGAAAACCTGAGTGTTGTCTTTGCTTCTTTAAATAATAAAGCAAAGTTTTTTCTGGACAGCTCTTTAGGTGCCTCTGGCTCTGCCCTGTGATTCCCTTTCCTCCGTGCATGTCCTTCACCTCAACTGCTCCTTGGAAAGAAGATTAAATTTAGTACTATTGTGAATTCTTTCCGCAATTTAATTCTCTGGCATAGAAAGAGAAGTATTAAAACATAAAGCCATTGCTTCTTTAAATTCAACCTTAAGAGGGTATGTTTTTTCACATTTAAAAATTATGTTGGGGCTTCCCCGGTGGCACAGTGGTTGAGAGTCCGCCTGCCGATGCAGGGGACACGGGTTCATGCCCCAGTCCGGGAAGATCCCACATGCCACGGAGCGGTTGGGCTCGTGAGCCATGGCCGCTGAGCTTGTGCATCCGGAACCTGTGCTCCGCAACGGGAGAGGCCACAACAGTGAGAGGCCCGCATACCGCAAAGAAAAAAAAATATGTTAATGAAGGTTAATTGTATGTACATGTAAATATTCATGCCAAATGTGTTCATCCACATATATCATTATGTATGTTTTCCATTAAGGGTGTCTCATCACATGGGATGTGGGGCATCCATGTCCCTCCAGGACAAACAGAAAGGACCAAGCGTGGCAACTGTGTAGTGAGGAGTGACACTGGAAATGAGGAGGAGACAGAGGAATTTGGCTAATTCTCAACATGGTTTTGAAACAAACTCTCCATTTTAAAGCTGCAAATATATCCCTAAAATGCTATGTAAAATTTGACATTTCTTAATTTATTAATTCTGGAGTTCACACCAAGATTATAGCAGATTCTGAAAGAAAGTGTCTATTTGCCATCTTATCATCTAGTGAATGTCATGGTGATGACAAAAGAAGCACACATTGTTTAATGTTTGGAGTTCAATCCAAAAGATATTAAATAGAAGTATCTAGTGTGTGGGAAGCACTGTAGATTAAAGTTAACTTACTCATATTTATTTTCAAAATGCATTTATTAAAAACTAATTACATATGTAGGTTACTTCTACTAATTCTAACAGCAACACATTTCCAAGGACATCAGGGTTTTTCCTGAATCTAAATATTAAAATACCAGTACCTATTTAAAAGTAACTTTAAGACATTTTGCTTATGGCATAATCACATGTGGCACAGTACAGTAACCAATGAAAGAAGAAACCAATGAAAGAAGGAATAAAATTCATCCAGGACCCATGGTGCTAAATGGGGTTTTAAAATGAACTATTAAAAAGCAATAAGGAACTAAATATACATATTCTATTTCTTATGTATCATCATAAGAAATTTGGAAGAAGTGAAATCAGCAACTGAATTGGTAGTTGTCTTGTGCTGTTGTGCCTTAGTTGTCTATAAAGAGTTTTATTGCTATATAAATATATGATGAAATTTGGAATGATAGTCCCATTAGGCAGTGTAGTGAATAACTAGTAAACTCAGGAGTACAAATTGAGTTACACTTCTGCAGAGATTTCAAGAAAGCAGCAGCAATGAAAAAAAAAAATCATCATGCGGAGAATGTTTAAGATCTAACTCACACAAACAAATATATTTCACCCAAAGTGATAAAACAAGGAAAAATATGTGGGGGTGCCAGTGGTATTGGTACTCAGGGGACAGCCAAGCTAAGCAAGAAGAAATGGATGAAATCACAAAGTAATGAAAATAAATATTTTCAAAGGACCAAGTTCATGATATGTAAAGCTGAAGGCTCATCACTGGCCTGGGTCAACCCCAGTGAGATGTGAATTTCTAGAGGATTTAACAACCTTCACACGTGCTGGTGAGTCCTAATCAATCAATAGGAAATACTGTGTGATGATCAGGGGGCTGTATGGCCTGACACAAGAGTAGACACGATGCAGGGGGTTATAAACAAGGACATGACAAATCTTCAGTGCGATGCCCCTACCTTGTGTTACTTTCATTTTTAGAGAAGACCTAATAATGAGAGAAATCACTCATCTCTTGACTTGAGGAGAATAGAATAAGAAATTTTATTGATATACTAGTGTTTTCTTTGTTAAAAATCTTAGATTTATGCATTCATTCATTTTAAACTTTGGTTGCATTTCTTGTTCTTTTATTGAGACAGCAGAGGCAGGTGTGCCTGATCCAGTCATGAAATGTGAGTAGCCAGGGAATAAGGATGCATGAGATGGGAAGAGGGAAGAGGGGCTGGTTCTGCTCTCAAGATCTTTGCAGCTCCCCTCCACCTGCCTTTCTATTTATAGCCATGTAGAAGTATTGATATAACTCTGAGGGCCTGTTAGTATGTATCTTAATATATATTAAGTAATATATTGTGGGAACATCAAAAGCATTTTGCATCAAAGATCAGCTACTTGAAGGTTCATAATAATATCTATCCTATGTTGTACATTCATGTCAACAATCTAAAGCTTTCCCTAGAATAGGGAAATAGAAGGAAAAAAAACAGGAAAAATATTTTTATTCCAAGCTTAACATTTTTGTGTGTGTGTGGTTAAAACACAAAATTATCAAGAGTGGCATTTTCACTGGGAAAGGGAACAAATTTGGTGTGGTTGGCGTTTAAGTTTTATGAGAGAGAATGGCCAAGGAAGAGCCCAAAGGTGATGGTGAGTGGCAGACCTTGAAGGTTTTCCATTCATAAGCCAAGAAATCTAGGCTTTACTTTTGAGCCTGAGGGAGGGTGGGGACAGCCAAAGTTATTGAAGTGACAGATTCCACTTTGGTTTAGAAAGATAGCTGCTGATCGTGAAAGAATAGGTTGCAATGGGGAGAGGCAGGAAGACATCGGTTTCAGTGGTCCTCGTGAAAGGTGACTTGTGATCATGGAATTGAGAAAAAACAGTAAGAAAGCATGGCAGTATTCATTGGCCAGTCAGGTATCAGTGATGATATACGAAAAATGTCAAGGAGTAACAATCTGGGCAGTGACATCATTAGCCACAATTTGAGAATGTCCTTTTGATAGAATGGATTCAAATAAAATTGATCACATGAAAATTCAGTGCTGTGATTTCAGAGAACTAAGACCTTTACATACCAAAAATAAAAGTTGAACGTCCTTTTAACTGTGGTTCTCCCCACAGAAACTGGTTTAAACAATAAAAACAAAAACAAACAAAAAGAGTAGCATTTTCATAATGTTAGTGAATGTGAGAGTTATAAGCTACAATCAATTGATTTTTAAAAGAGCACCACTTACAGATGTCCATGTTAACAATTTTCTTCCATTTTGTCCAGTATCTAATAGAATGGCTTCAGTTCCTCATTTGTCTAGGAAGAAGCTAGACAAAGATTGTCTGCTTGAAAATTGTCATAAAATATTGCCCAGTATTATAGTGGTCTAGAGTGATAATTCTTTTTATGTTTCTCTTATTTTATTTCTATGCAATAAATTTCCCAGATGGATATATCATCAAACCTGCCCCCAAATTTATTAGGAAACATCCTTTAAGTTTACTTGATTGGATTTAAAACTTTATCAGTACTTCTATACCCTTTATATCTTTATACCCCAAAGCAGTAAAATTATCAAACTACAGAGAATATATACTTAGAAATTGACATTATATACATAATTATATATAACAATTACAGTTATTATATTTGTATATAATTAACACTAATATGTATATTAATTTAGACATATCTCTTGTGGGAAAGCGTGTATTTCCTCTCAAGAGAACCCCATCAGTCTTGGAAACTCTTTTCGTGTACGTTATGTTATACTCCACAGTAGATGCAGGGAGTGGGTTAAGGAAAACACATCAGTAGAAAAACAAATGTAAAATTTCTTTCCTCCAACTTCCCTTCCAATTCAGCCACTACCGAACTAAAGGCAAAAAGACTGAAAAATTAAACACTTTCTCTAACACTGTCCCACCCAGCTAGTGTGAGACTGAACTTTTATATCTTTGTCAAGATTTGAGATATGTATGAAAATCTAGATTGTCTATGCTTTTCTTTGTTTGGTTCTAAAGATTTACATCATGACCTACTTATCAAGAGCTCTGAGGTGGGTCATTGTAAGTTCAAGTGCAAAACAGGATCTCCATTTGCATTTGAATTGCCTCTATCCTCAAATAACCAATCAAGAAATGTCTACTTTTGAAGGGCAGGTGGGTGGGAAGAGAGATTAGTAAATATCATTTAATTCCAGGTGACGTTCCAGACCTTCCCCCACATACTATTTTTCAAACTGGGAAAAGAATGAAGGAGTTGAGTGATTATTACTGTCCTTGCATTTGGAAGACAAGGAAATAGCCATGCAATCATCTTCCCCAGTTCATTTCCCTGAAGGAGAAGATCAATTAGTATGGTTATTTTCTTTGGTGTATGGTAGTCTTACAGAAAGTATGAATGATTCTTGTCATTAGCTTAAATGTGTACCACATTATTCCACAAGATGCTCCAGTACTATGCATCATAAAATTTTATCATGCTTGTTTAATATGAAAGCATAAATGATGCTAAATTTTATTTCCCATCTGATCCCCTAATATTTCATGTTAATGATTAATGTTAAGATCATCATTTAATCATAATCAGTGAGCTAGAATTAAGTGGGGGGAAAATAGATGTTTTGTTGTGCCCTGTGTCAGAATAAGTGTTGAAATGTTAAACAATTTTTCATCAGTGATTGAAAGGGAAAAATATAAAAGCCACACTTAATAGAAACGAAAAGAAGCATTTATAAAATTTGATAGTTTTCAGGATGCAAATATACAATTTGGCATGCATTAAAAAGATCCTAGTATGTATTATAGGATTTGTACACCTTGCAATGTATTCACTGATACTAATAACCATAGTGGCATTTAATTAATAGACTGTATTCCTATTAGTTATATTGAAAGTGAGAATAAAATTGAGCTCAATCTCTGGCTTCTTTAAAAAGACTGTGTAGGAGACATAATGAAGAAGCACAGTCCCTACAGCTTAACCAAACTGATCCATGTATGGTTATATTGATGCTATTATAACAGCTAATTAATGAGCAGTTAGTAATTGCCATTTGATCACCACAGGGCCAAATCAAATGCACTATTTCAAATGGCCCAAATAATGTGATACGCCATTTCTTCATTTTGTTAATTTATTAAAACCGATGTAAACATTTGGTCAATAATGCTATCAACAGGGTCTTCAACTTCAAATATTGCAATAAGATCTACTTCTTATAAAAAATATTTAATCTAAATGATATCAACCTTGTGCCCATTCTACCCCAGAGCATAGCATGGCTGCATTCCATACTTGAGTGCCAGATATGTTGTCTGGCTGCTCTGGGATTAAGGTACATCCAAATAAAAGCAAATGCTTAAAATATGTGGAGGTCTGCGTTCAAAATGCAATTCTCTGTGGCTTTAAAAATGGATAGGACCCTCCATAAAGAGAACCACAGGGCAGCGGGAGATTTTGAACATCTATATGTAGCCACCGAGCGAAGAGCCATTTTTCCTCCACACATCTCTTTAATCACGTTTGTGGAAATCGGCATTGAAAGCCATGTGGTGATTAAGCTGAGACTCAGACCCCAAATTTTCACAGTCAGTGCACATATATGGCATTTTGGCTACTTATATTTCTGACCATCTGTCAGAAATGGCAAGAGGCCCAATTCAAAGTTGCTGGACCCGAGCAAGTAGGAGTCAGATGGTTATGAGTTTCAAGGGATGTTTTAAACCATAAGTAACACTTGTCAATTAAGGATCTCTGGCATTCAATCAAAAGGTAAATAGTAGTATACTTCCTTTTGCACCAAACTAAGTAGTGTCTAGATAATATATTACCTAGCAATGAAGTAAATAACTGGGAATATCTTGAAACCATGGCTAAGAGTATTACTTCTGGATTTTTGCTTTAGTCATTACCTCCTTTAAATAGTTAAGTTTAAGTATTTTCCTGTTCAATAATGAACCTACGTTAATTAGCCTGAATTGGGCATAGGGGTGGGATTCGTGAAGTTGGGGCCACAGTCTAAAATGGAAAATCCAAGGGACTTCTCTGGCGGTCCAGTGGTTAAGACTCAACGCTCCCAATGCAGGGGACATGGGTTCGATCCCTGGTCAGGGAACTAAGATCCTGCATGCCTCATGGCGCAGCCAAAAAAAAAAAAGTCCAGGAACCTGGAAATCAAGCCCCGTGGATTCTTACTCTTTTTTGCCTTTATAAGCTTTTCAGCAAATCAGTTAACTTTCATTTTCCTCATCTTTAAAATGAGGTAATTAAGCTTAATAATTGCAAAAGTCTTTTTAGCAGTAGTACTTTATGATTCTAGAAAGCATAGAATACTCTCCGTTCCTCATTGCCCACCTCAATGCTCTTCTTTGTGTACTTTTTAAACTCCTTCCCCTCTGGCCCAATCAGGCTTATTCCCACCTTGTCATTCCTGTAGCACTTTGTTTATAAATCTGTAGTAATTTCTCGTGTAAATTCATGAATGTTATGATCTGTCCCTGCTAAATATATTGTGAGCTGCTCAAGAGCTGACACTAATATTTTTTCATCCCTATATTTAATATGGTGCTTGGTGTGTAGTAGGTATGGAATAGATATTTATTACAGTAAATATAGATAAATACAAATAGGTGAAACATTAAAGTGCAAATAAATAACTTTAGAAAAATAAAATAAAACCGCATGCACACACATTATGAAATTTTTTGCAAATTTCAACACTCTGGGATGAATATATCTTGCCCTTAATTCCCAGGGAATGAGTTTGTGAAATGATAAAACGTATTGCTGTTTAAAATTTATGCATTGATAATAGCTTCTAAGATGTGTCCCTGCCAACATTTTAATGAGGTGAGAATTCTTACATTGTTTTAGAAGCTGTAACTAGTTATTACTTTCTTCACAGAGACCTTTATATCCCTCTTTCTTCTTTCTAGACCTCATCAAAACTTGCTTGGGTTCCATTTCCAGACAAATGTATGACCTTCTCCTACCTGCTGTCAACCCTGTTCTCTCAAGGATGCCGTATGGTCAGCATCCCTGTGTTCGCTCTCATCACCTGCATGGCGGCCAGACCAGAGGGTCCTGGGCACATCACCAGGCCCAGCCAGCCTCATATGCAGAAACTTACAGACCTCCTCTGAGTGTGGCATCCCTTGTAACAGATTTTACTGATGACACTAATTCCTAATATTCTGTGATATGGGTAAATGCGGTAAGTGATACAGGTGGGATTTGAACCCAGGTCATGCTTTTCTCACAGCACAGACTTCCTTCCACTGGTTGTTCTTTCAACCATTTGATCTGTTGACAGTTGTCTGTATAATTGGAAACAAGCTCCTGTGTGGTAGTCGTGAGCTTACTCACTTGGTACCTGGCAACCTCAGGTTCAAGATGAGAAAGGGGATGATTGAGAACCTTGTAGGTCACACTAAAGGAATAAGCCTGGTGAGACCGTGGTATGAAAAGCATCGTGCAATTCTCATGAGCAGAGTTCAAGGTATAAGATCAAATATACACACTACTAAACATAAAATAGATAAACAACAAGGACCTACCGTACAGCACAGGGAACTATACTCAATATTTTGTAATAACCTGTAAGGGAAAAGAATCAGAAAAAGAATACGTGTGTGTGTGTGTGTGTGTGTCTGTGTGTGTGTGTAACTGAATCGCTTTGCTATAAACCTGAAACTAACACAACATTGTAAATCAACAATACTTCAATTTTTAAAAAAAGTGCTTGGGAAAGCAAAAAAAAAAAAAAAAACAACTAAAATGAGATCAAAGAACAGCATTACTTGCTGGATAAAATAATAAAATTCGAATGCTTCCAAATTACTTTCTTGAAGAATATAATTATTAAATGGAACTATGCTTTCATTTCCTAAATAAATATTTCATAAAAGGATCGCACAAGCCTTTCTTTGCATTATGTGTTACTGAAGGTTGGTCAAACATGTTGAATATTCAACAATAACGGGTCTGTGATGCAAAATGGTAATTTTGCTAGAAGCTGTGTTTTCTTTAGAGTTCTTCCTTATTGAAATAAATTCCCTTATCCTAGGCTTGATTCATTTTAGTTTTACTACTTTCTTAAATGGCAATAAGAGAACTTTGGAGGCTAAATTATGAGGTTCGTGTTATAATATGCCTTATCATTTTTAGTCTCCCTCAATTTTTCTAAATAGACATAATCTATAACATATAGAATTTGTGGGGTTTTTGTAAAGAACAGAAAATATGAATCTAATTTGAACTTGGATCAACATCTGAAATAAAATGTGGGAAAACCAGAAATATGCAGTTTAAACCAGGACCTGAACTTTAGCTGAAAAACTTTGGGTTTCTGAGAAGGAAATATCAAAACTGCAAGGAAGCAGAAGTGATTTAATCTAAACAATTTCAGTTTAAACAGATAGTAATTAAAAAAAAATAAAGAAGGAAAAATATGGAAAAGACTATGAAATACCTTTCCAGAAATTTTACTTCCCCTGGAAGGAAGATACCCTCTTGTGTTTCTTTCCATGATGTTAACATCGTGAAGTTGCCTAACTATTTACTAAGAAAAACTATGCCTCCTGGCTTGTGGCACATAATTTTCCAGATAAAATGGAATGTGGGCTATAGGCCAATGCTTTCATTTATTTCCTAAAATAGTAACATCCTAAAATCTTTACAATGTACTTCAGGTTATTTCCAAACAAGGACCATGTTCCAAATAACTTAGTAGAAAAACTTCTTCAATTCTTCTATGAGAAAACGTGTTAGAGGTATTGGCACACAAATATCATTTAAAGTAGGCAAATGTACATCAAGAATTGACCTTTAAGTGGATATTATTATTTTTATTAAGCAGATATTTAAAAAAAAAACTCAGGGTTTCTTCTTTTAATAAAATCATGCAAAAGCAAATTACATATAAATGTATTTGAGTGTCTTCAAGTGACAATGAACTGTATAGCTCAACAAAGCATCCATTTAAATGGGCCCAAGGCATTTCATGATGTTGTGATGTTTAGGATTTGGATAAAAATGGTTCTACAAAGCTCTAGTTCTTTGCCTAGATTTTTTATTCTTTCTTTTTTTCTTCCTTCCTTCCTTCCTTCCTTCCTTCCTTCCTTCCTTCCTTCTCTCCCTCCCTCCCTCCTTTCTTTTTCCTTCTTTCTTTCTTTTGTGCCTTTTCAAAGAGATTTAATCACCTTGAGTCTGATTAATTTACCTTCCTTTCATCAGAATGATATTTTGCAAAGAGTTGGATATTTGATATCCAGTTATCTATTCTGGACCTTTTTTCTTTATACAGGGAAATGAATATTTTTGCCAAGAGCAAATGGAAATTGAATAGGAAGAGTTTGTGGGTTTGTCTGCCATTTAGTACGTTCTAAAGTTATAGAAATAAAATATAGTTGTGATCTGAAATTTGTCCATACTTCCCATCCTCAAGGCCTCATGTAAGAAGTGGTCTTTTCCATAAATCTGTCTTAATCATACTTAAAAAGCCTTTACAATAGACCACACATTGCTCTGAACACTTGACACTTGCTAACTTATTTCCTTTTCCTACCAAATCTGTAATGAGGACACTATTATGAGACCCATTTTATAGACGAGGAAGTGTTTAGTAATTGCTCACGGCCACACAGATCTTAAGGGGTAGAGGTGTCCCCAGGAGCTGTGCTTTTAGTCATTTTGCTGTACCAATGCTGGCCCGAGTTTTCAGGTTGGGAGAGTGAGGCCTAAATTTGCTTCTGCAATGAAGCAGCTACAGTCGGCAGCTCATGGATTCCACTAGCCACGTGAAAGTTTTCATTTGACCTGAGTCATGCTCAGGAGTGGACAGTAATTCCAAGGAAAACACGGAGCTTTGACTCAATAAAATCAGGACCCAGGACCTCCCCGAGCCACCTCACGGTTATATTAACACCTTGCTCTGTGGGTGCCTATTCCCAGCACAATCTTTTACATTACTTTCCATAATTTGGAACGTTTAGCAGACACCTCATTTTACCGCATATGTTGCCCATTTCAGGAATCTAGACAATTCCTAAAGGACTGTTCATCGAGAGTAGGATATGCAATGTGCATAAGATTTAAGGCTGGTGAACTACTTGCCCCCTGCATGATTTGGGCCAAGTTGTTCTACTTGGCTACACCGAAGTTTTTCACTGTAAAATAAAGATGATAGGAACACCTACAACATCAGCTTCTTTTGTGGTTCAAAGAAGAGATGTAAAGACCCTCAAACAAGATAACATGCAATACTAAGTACAGAAGGACATGTACACAAAGGGAAAATGTTTGCAGAGAGCCACCCAGCAGAAAATGAAATGTGCAGGGAGCAGCATGTGGTCTGGTCTGCTGTGGAATGAACTCCCGTCTGGGTCATAAGGGAAGACAACAGTTCCACGGGAGGCTTTTCTAGAAGACAGGGCCTGATGAATCTTGTGTGAGGCAATGCCTGGCACAAAGGGCAGAACAGGGAGGGCATTTCCCCCATTGCTTTAGAATAGGAAGAGCAGTAGGAAGCCCAGAAGCTGTGGGAGCCTCAGTGCTGAGGAGCCTGGGGTGTGTGGGAGGCTCAACCCTTGGAAGGGACATTGGATTTTCTCATGGGGGGCAGAGGCTGATGGTAACAGGGAGGCCCCACCTTCCAGGGATGTGTAGGGTGGAGGAGAGATGTGGAAGAAGGGGGGCAGGGATGCAAGGACATGCAAGGACTGTGCAAAGAACAGGGGAGACTCTCCTCTGAATTTTCTAGAAATAGCAAGATGAAACCTTGAGGAAAGCAAGCTGAGAGTTCTACTTTTTGTAGATCAATATACATCTGTACACATTAGACATGATCCTATTAGTATCTGCCTTGAGGTTAGTAAAGTATATTAGGCATTTGTTTTGTTAGGCTAACTATATTGCAATGTCTTCATGGGTAATCTGATTTCATAAACAGCCCCCAGTATGGGCCCAGCACATAGATGGTTGATCATTTTTCCCTGCTCCGTGCTGTACAGTGCTTTGCATAGCGATCCTAGAATCACCTCAGTCCTCAAGGAAATCTCGCAGTGGTAAGTTATCCTCTCAGGCTCCATTGGGGCTGATTTGGAGCGATTTTATTTTATCTTTCCTGTTTATTTTCTGTACCTCTCCCCAGGTGTTGGGAAGTAAATGTTCTCAGGTTCTTTCTCAACCTCTCACTCTCAGCTTTCTAAGATTTCTGTTTCTTTATCATTCAGGGAGGGTTTCTTTGGGGCTTTTTTTTGCTATCTTAAGGGTTTTTTTCTATGATACAACATGTGTTCTAACATAAGTTTCCCTAATGCTGTGCAGAATATCCCTGAAAACAGTCCAAATTTGCAGAAAAAAGAAAGGAATAAGAAAAATACATGGTGAGGTGAGGGTGATAGGGATGAATTCTATTTTATTTTTTCTTAAGCTGAAATAGTTAAAATTAAGATCTTGAACTGAAGGTGTACAAAGAAGGGCTTACATAATTAATATAATTAATGTTTGGGGGCTTTTCCTACGTGAAAAAAGTGACACAGTAGTAAAACTTTTGAAATGAGCTGGGCTTACACCCAAGTAGAGGAGGATTATGGCACAATTAAAAAGAATTATCTTCCAAGACATTTTCTCTAAACATTGGATAAAATGATCATATTATCAGTTTTAACTGTAATAAATGCCATAAGAGGAATAACATTTTAAAAGAAGAGGAGGAGAAGCTGGAAGAATAACCAGAGACTTCGATACATGAAAGCAGTTTTAGGTCGATGCCAATTTTCTTCATTTCTGTACTGTTGTGCAATTGTTTTCTAGGGTCTCATATCACTGAGGCAATTCAAACTTTGCTTTCCTTTTTGGTGGGGGACGGTTATATTAAATCAGTGTACATTTTCACTTTCTTTCCTGGGACTTTCAAACACATGGGAAAAAAGCTAACACTCTTTTCTCAACGGGAATTGCTCCCGCCTAATGCATTTTTCTGCGTTCTTTCTTCCTGCATTTCTAACTGGGTTGCACCAAACCAGAGTACTTTCCCCAATACAACCAAGAAGTACAGTGCGAATGCGGGCTGCCCCAATCATTTACAACTTCCGCTGCCTTCCTTCTTAGTTTTGCCTGTTCCCTCTCCCCTCTGTTGGCAAATAGATCAATTCGAGGTGTCTGCTTTCTTTCTCATGAGCATATGTAAGCACTTATTTATGGGTTTTCTCTTAATGCATTCCATATTAGAAAAGGCCAAGAGTACAGCATTTCTTGAAAAATTCAAATTTCTTAAGAAACAACGAGGTGGCGCGCAGGAGGGACTGTTAACTTGGCAGACGGTGCTTAAAATATTTTGCACAAGGAGCCCCCTGAGGAGCTGTTCATTCAACTCCCACCATTTTGCTATGAGAAGTGAATGTTTCTTCTGGCTCTCAATTGATGGGATTCTTAAAGGTTCTCACAGGTTGAAATAAAGAAGAAATCACTGTTTGGATGTATACTTGACTATCCAGGACTCAATTTTCTCCATTATAAAGAGGATTTGTTTTTTGCTTGAACGTCACACTTCTTTTTTTATTTTCCCTGTAGAAAGCATAATATATGGAAAGCTTTCATCAATATTCTAAGAATAACGAGAAGGAAGGAACCTCGGGTTTACTCCATAATTTTTTTCCCCTTGTTTGCATTTGCTTGATTTTGGAATACTATTCACTACATTAGTCACTGTCTCAGGAAAGCAACTACATCTTTGAAAAGCACAAAATAAATTCTGTTCACTGAGTGGGTGATTGTTCAAGGTCACCCATTCCTTGTTCTGTCTTGATCGTTTGAATTAGAAGTTCATAATGGTACTGAAATGTGAATGAATTATAAGCAATGGGGCATATTTTGGGGAGTGTCAGGACATATTACAGGGCAATTAATGTTATCCAATAGCAAAGCTGTGTTCCCAGCAGATGTCCTATAATTACTGTGTTTAAAGAGTGTAAGGCTTAAACTAAGATTATAGCTTTTATATTGTCTGCCTTTAGAAGTCATATTTGGAATTTATTCAGTTCATTCTCCTGCCCTTTCTCTTTTGTTCTGATTCTGTCACTTACGTTTTAATTTAAATGTCGTCTTTTTCTGAATTAAAATAAGTATCAGCAGATGGTGCACAGTATAGGTGTTTATAAAATAGGAAAATTATTGCAGATATATGTTAAATGACTATTGATAGTTTATGTTAATATTATTTACTTGTTACTTATTTCTTAATTTCTGTAATTCAAATGTTTTTACATCTTAAAGAGTTCACAATCTGATATTTCTGAAAGTGTTGTCCGAATTTGTTCACTTTTAGCAGGGTAGTAGAAAACATTTCAAGAAATGTTGAGTTATATATCATCTATTATCTAGGAACTCCTAATTTTTAAAAGCAACACTCGCTGCACATTTAATTTTTCCTTTCAACACTGACCTTTCATGTTGGCTTTGTTTCCTTAAGTTTTTCAGAAGATTTCAAAATGAGTAGAATGAAGATTCTTCCCTCCCCTGTAATAAGCAGTTTTGATTTTGCAGACGGAGTCTCTGGAAATGGCAGGCCATGCATTGGTTGTTTCCACTGCGAGTGTATTTGATGCAGCTAAGGTGGGGAAAGGCTTTCAAAGCTCACTGCAAAACATACTTGGTTTCCTTTTATTGACGTATAGATATGTGTCATTACAAGGCCAAGTGGACAATTTGGAAAAGTATTCTTATTTATACCTCAAGGTCGATTTATTTGGCCAACTGGTAAGTTATCGGAGGACAAAGATAGTGAGTGGATAAGCAGTCTAGCAAAGACTCCTCATTTGTAGATCACTATCATCCTGAACCATATAGAAAGTTTAACAGAGTTAAAAAGACATAAACATAAATAAAGGACGAGGGTTAAGAAAAAAAATTCAAGCATTAGTATCGAAAGATCTCCAGCTGACAATTAGAAAGGTTTGCTCACTTTCGTGTCTTCCACTGAATCCAGTAGATTATTTTGCTAATACAAAGGCTGCTATGGAAGCTTCCCTGGTGGCGCAGTGGTTGAGAGTCCGCCTGCCGATGCAGGGGACATGGGTTCGTGCCCCAGTCCGGGAAGATCCCACGTGCCGCGGAGCGGCTGGGCCCGTGAGCCATGGCTGCTGAGCCTGCGCGGCCGGAGCCTGTGCTCCGCAACGGGAGAGGCCACATCAGTGAGAGGCCCGCGTACCGGGAAAAAAAAAAAAAAAAAAAAAAAAACTATATTAAACATTTCCTGTTCAAATCACTGTGTGGTTCTCCTCTCCTGAGTGGATCCTGACTGATACAGTGGATAAACAAAAATCAAATTATAAACATGGATGAAATTATACTTCCCAAAATTATATTAATGGTAGTTGTCTCTGGACATATTGTCATTGTTGTGTTAATCTGCATATTCTAAGTCCTTATAACGAAAATGAATTATGCTGTAATAAGAAAAATACCAACTTACTTTTCTTAATCCTAAAGTAAAATGTTTTAACCTACATGCAGGCAGTAAAGAATGATCTTCAATTACTTCCAATTATTCAGGATGATTTAATTTAGGCATAGTCACATACTGCATGATAAATTGAGATAAAGAATCACCAGAAAACAGAGACTGTGTCCTGTTTCCAGTAGAAATTTATGATCCAAAATTGATTTACTGATGCACTAATGTTCATGGACAATTGTAACCAATTATTTTCAAAAATAAAGTAGATGCACAGTAGAAACTTTAGGGTCTCAGCTTTCCCATTCCATGGAAAATTTTATTCCAATAAAATTCCAGTGGAATTCCATGGAAATTTTATTCCAGTAAAACTAAGTATTTCTTCATTGGTTTCAATGTCTAATATATACTTAGGGAGGTTGCAGGGTAGTTTCAAACTTTTTGACATCTCCATTTGAATTTTAGTTAATATGTTATAAAAATCAGCAATTGTACTCATCAGAAATACTCTAATTTTGAAAAAAGCCATCATTTAAAACTTTAGTTTCTGTTGATGATATTTTTGTTTGTTTGTTTTTTTGTGGTACGCGGGCCTCTCACTGTTGTGGCCTCTCTCATTGCGGAGCACAGGCTCCGGACACGCAGGCTCAGCGCCCATGGCTCACGGGCCCAGCCGCTCCACGGCATGTGGGATCTTCCCGGAACCGGGCATGAACCCGTGTCCCCTGCATCAGCAGGTGGACTCTCAACCACTGCGCCACCAGGAAGTCCATTGATGATATTTGTTTTTGAGTTCCAGGGCATAGAAACTCTGAACTGATGAAACTCTTACCCCAGGAAAAGTTAGGAGTTGTACTTTATGCCAGTGTAAGGGTTAGGGAACACCACACAGTGAATATAAAGTAGCCCTTTTAACGGTTGGTTCAGACCATAAAATGGTTTAGAAACATGGCCAATTCCTTCCTCTCAGAAAATACATTACTTTCACCTTTGACTCAACTCTAAATTAACTTGCTTTGTAGCTTCCACATTAGTGAAATCCAGTATTGCTGTATTTTTTAAAACTCTATCATTTCACTGTTGGAAAAACTTAATGGCTGTCACAACCTACATTTTCCTTTGCAATAAAACTGAAAATTACATTATTTGCATTTATGTGGTTCACTATTTCTTAGAGGTAATTATATTACAATCACCATAAGTGTGTCACTAGTATGTTAGCAGTTAATCTGACTTTCCCTGATTTAGCCTGAAATTTCTGCCCTGGAAAGAAAATTGGTAGATTTTTATCAGGGTACTTGATGGCAGCATTATGAATGCAGCAAAGGTGGGTTCTGGGATTAAAACACCATGTTTTCTTTCAAGAATTGAGAATTTCAGGTAACATTTTAAAAATATGAAAAAGGCAAAGGACTAAATGAATTTTGATAACACGTCATTATGCAATATCACATATGAAATGCGTAGAACTGATAAAGGGGACCAAGGGGACAATTTAACTGAACAATTTAACTGAATCGTGCCAAACATCAGCTGCTCTTGACAATATGGAAACTCAGATCGGAGTCATTGCCATAGAGACTTGATAGGAATAGTTTTATTTTTGTCCCCTTGAGTTGACTGCTGTTTTCAATATTCTCTACTTCTTAACTTACTAGAAAAATCATTGAGAATATTTAAGAGCTTATGTCTTTTTCCTGGAATCTCAACACATTTGTTTTATATTTCAACCTGAATTTGCTCATATTTAGTTATTGGCCTGATTTTTCCTAAATTTAAGATAATAATATCTTGTCCTCTCTGTTGTCATAATAGAAAGGATCATTTCGTACACAATTTTGGTTAGCTTCTCGTTGGCTTTGTCAAATTTAGAACCACTTGAACATTGCGGTTTCTAAATTTAGTCAAACCCTTTGAACTTTAAGTTCCGTTTGGCACTGGCTGAACATAAGCTGCTGCTTTGAAAAAAAAATTCCCTTGTTACCATCAGAATCGAGATGTGTGCACAGCACAGACCTCCTCTTATTTAAAAGAAATACATTCACTTTTATTTGAAAGTTGGGAGCTCCAAGGGGATAAATAATAAAATATGAAACAAAAAATGGGTCATATTTTAGAACAGTTCTTAAGCAGAATTGGGCTCTTGGGTTTAGGGCATGGTATTCTAAAAAAAGAAAGCAAGAAAGCAAGCAAGCCAGCAAGAAAGGGACCTATTTTAGTCTTTTTAAAATCGGCTTGCTTTAACTTGACTCCATGAGTTAGAGCAAAATTGGTCCATTAAGTGCCATTCATTTGGTTTTACTAAAGAGGGTCTTGGTGAACAACATTTTTAAAGAATAAACTCTTCTCCACAATATGAGAGATAATTAGGGTATCTCAAAGTCAAATGGATTTATTTGTCTCTTTTCACATTTTTGCTACCAACTTAAAGTATAATGGTCATAAACTATAACATGCACATAGAAGACATGTCAGGCCATGTCCTGTTTACGTGTATTCATTCATTTAATACAATCATCTTTTAAGATATGCACTGTTGCCCCCGATTCACAGATCCGGAGACTGCTCTGAAGGGACTTTCTAAATGTCACACAGCTGGTAAGAGGTGGGGGCCAGGGTCAGAAGAAGAGATGCCTTTCTGCAGAGCCCCCCTTTTAACCCCAACTGTGCCATGTCTCAGAAAGCTGGACTAAGTTAAAAACCACAGTTTCAGGGATCCAAGTTCTCCCCAGCCTATGCACATCTGCCACATTAGCCTCTGTTTAGGTAGCCAAGGTTTTCTTCCCCCCTTGTGCCCTCAACCTTCACTTCAGGCTCAACTTCATCACACCTCATGTTCCAACTGTAACGGAACATGAGGTTGTGAAGTACCGACATCTTCCAGGAGGACCTCGTCTGCCTCCGAAACGTTGCATAATCTGTTCACTTACTTGGAAGTCTGTCTCTGGGGACCCACCAGACGCTGCCCCCACCCCACCCCGCACACACCTTCACGTGATTCCTCTCGTGTTTCCCTACACACCTTGTGGCCTTCCCCCAGAGGCATAGTACATTTCAATACGTGTGAGTTGTGAATTCATGGAGAGCCAGAAGAAGGAATGTTGATTCCCAGAGACCATGTCTCATGGTCCCTGAGATATTACTCTTGAAACACAAAGAGGGTGAAAGACTATTTTGTGGGCACATTCCTGAAAGCGATTAAGTCTTCCCTTTGCCCGAGAACAACCACAATCTTGTTGGGGGTAGGGGCACAGACATAGTGTTTTCTCTGTGCCTATTGCCCATCTTACAAGAAAAATTCAGAGTGGTCCCCAGGAGAAATGGGAGGATCGCACTGAAAGGTCCCCGAGAATCCTTCTGAAAACACTTTGGGATAAAGCTCCCCACCTCCTGTGAGACTGTCTATTGGTAGCAAACAAGACAAAACACTTAGCTCCATTTACTCTTTCATGGAAGTGTCAACCTGATATGTAAAATTTCCTAAATCGTATTTTCTTTTGTTATTTTTGTCTTAGTTTTTTTACTCTTGTTTTTCCTTCATAAGGATAATGGAGGTCCAAGAGGTTTGTGAGTGCCATGTAAAGGAATTATTTGACAGCAACCAGCCCTGACCAGCAAAGAGGTACCCCCTTCCCCCTTTCTTTATTTAATCTGTCTCGTATAGTACTTACCAGAAGAACTTTTTGAATGGTAGCCCTAACACTGGGCACTCAATACATGATTGTTGAGCTCCTATGGATTGAATATTTAAACACTTAACCTTGATGATCTTGGATCACTGTTCTCCTAGCAGCAGATTGAAGTGCACAAGTTGTCTCTATTTTATTCTGGATTATACATGACATTTCTAGGAAGTAAAAAATGGAGGAAATTGTAGAGGCAATACTTTTTGGAGTACTGGAGATAGAAATACCAACAAAAGGGTGCACTCCTAGCTCATTCTCTAACTCTGGGTGGTTGAGTTCTATTCTGTATCTTTCAGTTATTATTACTGCCATGTCAAAAATTATAGTGACCCTCCTATAGTTATTTCTTACATCCTTCTGTAGCAGAGTAAGCAAAATCACCAATGACACATTCTCTGCGCAGATTCCTGTAGATGGGACTTAAAAAAATTAATGGGAGTTGAATGAGAATAAAGGATAGAAGGGCTACAACAGCCAAAAATAAACACATTTGTGAAACTCTATCATCTTGCATCCATCTTTTTCATGCACTCCAATATACAAATCCCTTTTTCCCCACAGAGATAGATGACAGATTTTGTAAATGTTTAGGTATCATTAAAACAGTCACCATCTCAATATAGGAGAACAATAATAGTATATGACTGCAGCCAGGAGGAAACTGAGAAATGCCTACCCACCCTTCAAATCAGTGATATTTCCTTCTACTTCTCTTCCTTTTCCCTTTCTGAATTCTAATTTTCCTTTTTTAACCTGGAACATACTGATTTCACAATAGCCTTTATTATTAGCTCTTCTCTGCAAGTTTTGTTTGTTCCTGAAAAATTAGGTTTTCATGGAAATTTGCTTTGGTGAGTGAACAGTAGTGAGAATATCATCTTGCTCAAAGTAGGCTCTCAAAATGTAATGGCATATATTAATGAATGTGTTTTACTTCATGTAAATGCACCTTTTCAATTATACAGCTTTGAATAAGAAAATTTTAAGAAGAGATTATAAAGAGAGGGATCACACTTGAAAATCCATTCTAGCTCTAAGCTCCTTTTCTGCCATCCTTTTTGGGTCATCTTGTCTAAAATGTCAAAATTAGTCTCTGAATATAGCGTGAAACAAACCTAATCTCTACTTAGTGAAGAAGAAAAATGTAGCTGTCAGAATGTGATAAAACTATCCAAAGTATGTTAAATCTGAAAGAACAGTTGGCAAAAACACACAAAACTGCTAAATGTTTACCGGGGGTGGGGGGTGGGAGGTGTGATGGGGGAAGTTTGGGGAGAATTTAATCTCTCCCACTAGATTATGAATTTCATAGGGCAAGAGTCATATCTATTTGTTTGCCTCTATGGACCTAGCTGCTGGTAGAGGGCCTGACTCATGGTACAGACTCAAGAAGTACTTGCTGATTCAATGGTATTTTATTCATTTTCTTCTGTCTTGGTTCCCACAAAGAGCAAATACTACTTTTCTAGTCATAAAAATCAAGATAATAAAACATGTGCCATATGGTTGTATTGTAGGACCTCCATAAATCTTTGTTGAATGACTGAATCCAAGCAAAGAGCATGAAATCACCCAGGCAAAATGTGACACATGAGTCGCCGTTCTTTCACAGCATGAAAACCACACATTTTTCATCAGGATAAAATTGAAAACCTAACACGGGTATGCACAGATAATCTGTGATCCTGCCCTTCCCCAAATTTTATGTGACTGTCCTGGTGCTGGGGAGCCCAGAGCTTTCCTGTACGAGCTTAGTCAGTGCATCTCTGCTCCACTCCAGATGTAACTCTATCTCCATGCACTCGCTTCTCTTTCCCTCCAGAGTTAGAGAAAGAAGTGCTGTTGTCTCCAAAGCTGATGTTTTCTCCCGTGACCCTGATTCCAACCCCTCCTTCCTATTCCAGGCCTTGATTCTCTCAAGACCCCTCATGTTTTTCTGGAATGCAGCTCCTTCACCATGGCTGCTGTCATTCAGTCCTCAGCCGTGCACAACTCGTGTCTCCTAAAAATAAAAACCCAGACCCCCAGCACCCAAATAGTTGATCAAAACTATTGCCCATTGGGCAACTTCTCTCCTTCCAGAGGTAAGTTATTCACTGAATATCTGAGTAGTATTTAAAGACTCTGGGGAGACTAGCAAGGCGGATGGATAGCAGCTTTGGTAGTCTCCGGGGATGCGGCATGATGCCACCTACTAGGTTTGGCTGCACTCTCCTCCCTTGGGTACTGCTGCCAATTCATCATTTGAGTTTCCTATTCACAATTCTGATTATTGTATTGTCCTCAGGCAGCTCTGTGCTGTCCCTAATTGGGACAATTGGTAATTAGCCCTGTCACTCCCCTGTGGTCCATGACCAGCTATAACTTGCCCCCTAGCTGCCCTCACAACTACCTGAATCAGCTTTTCCCAGTCTTGAGGTGCTGATAAAATAGGACAAAGCTTTTGTTTCCTGATCACACATTTTTGCCTTAAATCTTATGCTTTGGTTTCTGCCTTCACCACTTAGTGAAATATTTCTGAGGTAACCAATGAGCTCTTAATTTCAAAATCAATGGTATTCTTCAAATTCATCATAATCCTCCTCTGTCAATCATTTTTTATTCCTGATGAAGTGGCATCCTGTAGATGAAATTAAGATTTCAAGTGTATTTTCTATACGGGCATTGTTTTACAAAGTGTATTTTTTTAAGTCAATGATTTGATATGGGGCACACACCGTTTATGGTGTCTCTGCCCCATCCCTTATTACTTTACACTTGGCTTGCTTCCATGATTATTTGTCTGACTTTTCAAGGGGTTTGAGTTTGTAACTCTTATTTAGAATATCTCTCCTTCAAGGTACTTTTCCAGTTAGGGTACTACTCTTGGTTTTTATTTATTTATTTATTTAACTTTATGACCACTCTGTTCCTTCTCCCTCAACTTCTTCCAATTCTGCTACCTCATTACATCTTTGAAATGTAGATTCTTTCTAAAGATTTGCTTGTACTCTATTCTCTTCACCCTTGGTGAGCTCACCCAATCTTATACACCCAATGGCCACCTTGACCTGGAATCTCTCAGGAGTCTGCTTGACCACTCTTGGTGGCCCCCATGGGTTCTGCTGTGCATTTCACATCTTCACTCACAATTCCGAACATCCTTTGAGTTCAATATGTACAAACTAATTTTTTTTCCTTTTAGCCTTAAAACCTAGCCTTTTCCCAACATTCCTTATCCTTCTAGTTATCACTAATATCTTAATCACCTGGGTTTAAATATTGATTATTCTTCTCTTTCTCTGATGCCCCTTTATTGTCAAGTTCTGTTTATTTCCATTTGTTACTCTTCTTTATTCAGAATTCCACTTCCCTTATATGATGTTCATACAAAATCATCATTTCCTTATGTGCTTATTTCCTTATTATTACCCTAATTTGATAGTGCTATTTGTCAAGAGTTAGCAAACAAAAGTATAAATCCCCTACAAAATAATACATACCCAATATTTTCCTAGACCGGCTACTACCAATCATATTTATTTATTTATTTATTTATTTTTATTTAAAAAAATTTACATTGGAGTAGAGTGGATTAACAATCTTGTGTTAGTTTCAGGTGTACACCAAAGTGATTCAGTTCTACATACACATGTATCTATTCTTCTTCAAATTCTTTTTCCTTTTAGGTTATTACAGAATATTGAGCAGAGTTAAGCTACCACCAATCTTTTTAAGTGTATTGCCTTTGGAGGATGCTAATTTATGTACAGTCTGTCTTCCCTTCCTTTGTTGAGTGTCATGGGGGCTCATCTCTCACACCTGAGTGTCTCACAGCCCATCTCTGCTTCTTACAGAGGCATTTCCAAAGAGCATCTTCCATTGTATCTGTGTGTAAAGGGAAGCCTCTAATTTTGATGTATTAAGGAACTGTTGAGTGATGGATCACCCTTCCTTTGTGTATTGCAGTTTAACAGACAAAAGTTTTATTTTAAATTCTGAATCTGTGGTCATATGCTCTCCACCAATAATCATTATTTAATTCACCCTTTCAACAAGTTAATAAATGATTCACATTTCTCCCAAATCAATTCTTTTCTCTCCTTATTCATTTTAGAAGCCATTTCCAGATTAAATTTTCTGAAGCCTAGTTCCATTAATATTTCTCCCCTGTTCAAAAATACAACCATGCTCTCCTCTTGTATATAAAATAATGTCCAACTCCAGAGTAAGCCATTCAATTCCTCCCATGATCTCAATCCAAACTTCTTTTCCAACCTGATTGTATTGATGGTCATGTGTCACACTTTACAGCCAAACCAAGTATTCACCTCTCACCCTGTGGAAGACAGACTCTAAAGTGGCTTTTCATAATCCCATCTCCTGGTGTTCACAGCTTTGCCCAGTACTGTCCCCAAGAACGTGGGCATGACGTGTGATTTTCTTCTAACAAATAGGATACAGCAGTGGGCATGAGAGGTCTCTGAGGACATCTCTGGGTCATCAGAGATCTCTCTGATGACATGTGTCACATGTAAAAACTGTGTCACTACCTTGCTAGAGTCTATCTTTCCCTGGTACGTTGCCATGTTGTGGGTTCCATGTTGCATGGTCCAAATGGGAAGGAACACAGGGTGTCCTCTCTAGGCTGAAGGCCGTTAAGAAACTGAATATTCAGTTTTTCAATGCAAGGAACTGAATTCCACCAACACAAGTGTATTCTTCCCCAGTAGAGTCTCAGATGACACTGTGGTCCCGGCCAAACCTGTGACTGCAATCTTGTAAGACCCTAAACAGAGGACTCAACTAAGCTATTCCCAGATTCTAGGCCTATAGAACTGAACCGTGGTATCGATGATGTGTGTTGCTTTAAGCTGCAAATTAGTGGTAATTTCTTACACAGCCACAGAAAACTAATACACATCCTATACCTCAGGCCTGAAAAGTCTTTCTCTATACAATCAGGAATTTTAATTCTACCATATCTCATATCTCAGTGCCACTTACCTTGAGGAATTCCCTCCTGTCTGAGAAAGCAAACTTTCTCATTTCTTAACCCCAACACGACCTGATTGGACCTGCTTCTATGGGACATATTTCTTCTATATTTTTATATTGGATGTGTATCTTCTCTTTTAGACCATAACCTCTCAAAAGGCAGAACTTGTGTTTGATTCATCTTTAGTATCAAGGAACCTAGCACATTGCCTTGCATGTGTTAGTAAATTAATAAATATTTTTAATAAATTAATAAAACTTTACAAAATAACTGAGCCTAAAAATGTAGGTACTGGGGATATTAAAATATGTACTTAACTTTCTGTTTCAAAAAAAATGACACAGCTCAGTGGTTATCTGATTGGACTAGAAAATATTGCGGAGAAATAGACTTAAATTTTAAATCATTTATTTTTCCTAAATCTGCTCTAACTGCTTTGCACTGTGAAATATAAGACATTTTAAAAAGAATGATGGAAATGTACACTACTGGAGAAAACATGTGAATGTTTAGAAACTAATATTTACATAAATGGCAACAGTTTTCCTAAAAGTTTTACAAGGCCCTAAAAATTAAAATAGAGGCAGAGTAGTTTAACTTCATTTCCTCATGGTCTATGATGTTTTAGTTTTCTATTCATAATGAACTTTCTATCTGCCCTACTCAAAACTCTTGCCTGTATCAGTAGGGTGATTTTAATTAACAAACACAGGAGCAATGATTAATAATTTAACTTTTTTCATTTCTGCAAAACAAAATGTGTAAAAGTAGAATGTGATATGAAATAAATATTCTATTTAACATGAAGACAGTCTGGCATGTGTGTATGCTTTGCGGAACATCGACATTGTATGTGAAAGGTAGCTATACTTTCATAAGAACTGCTAAATATTAAAGGAATTGTAATAATGTTTAATATTACATATGGTAATGCTATTATAATATAAGGGGATTAAGAAATGTATTCTGCTAGGAATGTAGTTTCCTGTGTCAGCTGTGCCTGTATTGTGAATGCATGATTATGATATCTATATGCTACACTAATTGGCTAATTCCCTAATAGTAGCAAGTGTCAGTGTATCCAGGGATATTAAATTGTTCTAAAAACTGCTTAAATGTCATTGAGATTCAGAACAGTGTTCTAAACATTCAGTGATTTAAAATTATTCATTTGCAAGACTCTGGTTTAACAAAAGAACATTTTCAGATCTTCACCATACAAACCAGGAAGAACTAGTATCAGAGCAACTTTGTTTTACATACAAATGTAAAGCACTGACGATAGGATGAAAATGATCTTTTGTAATCAGAGATTTCAAAGTGGAACTCTTTATCTCAAAAATCTCTAAAAATAAATAAAAGGAACAAAAACCCCACAACAAATTGATGCTTTAGTTCTTAATATGCTTCTTTCTGGCATGAAACATGCCATTAGCATTCAGAAACTGCATTCAAACCAGCCTATATCAAAAGCATGTTCGCTTGCTAGAATTTCTATTGTCATTTTGGAAAATTATTTTAAAGCAAGCATCCTATAGCATAGGAAATGCTATTGTCAAAAAAGTCATAACGTGATATTTAAAAGAACACGTTAAATTCTACACTATTGTAAATATGTTTTTCATAATGGTGTTTGCTAAAATACTTATAAAATATCTTTGAAATATGGGGAGGGGGAAGGGTAAGCTGTGACAAAGTGAGAGTGGCATGGACATATATTCACTACCAAACATAAAATAGCTAGCTAGTGGGAAGCAGCCACATAGCACAGGGAGATCAGCTCGGTGGTTTGTGACCACCTAGAGGGGTGGGATAGGGAGGGTGGGAGGGAGGGAGACGCAAGAGGGAAGAGATATGGGAACATGTGTATATGTATAACTGATTCACTTTGTTATAAAGCAGAAACTAATACACCATTGTAAAGCAATTATACTCCAATAAAGATGTTAAAAAATAAATCTTCGCGTTTTCAACAGTTTTTCATTGAATAGGAGAGTTTAAAAGGATATACTCTAATTTTGTGCATTTCTGCAAGGTGATAATTTCAGGATTATCATTATAATGAATACATTCTTTAAAATGTAAATGTCTAAATGCCAATATGCTTACAGTTGTCTGTGAATCTACATATACCTGTATCCACACAAAATTCTTGTGAATATAGATTTTGTCTGCTTTCCTGTCTTACAATTCATTTTCCTAGAAAACAATTAGAGATATCCATTTAAAATGAAGCCTAGGTTATGCCATTCTCCTACTTAGAATACTCCAATATCTCCCCATAACACTGGATAAATCCAGATTTATCTCATATGACGGCTCCCTCCCTGACCTCTCTCATCTCATTTCTATCATTCTTCTCCACTTTGGGTGCAGTGGTTACAGTGGCCTACCTTCTGGTCCTGGAATATCACTGAATATCCCAAGATTCACCTCTGCGTTATCTTCTCGTGCTCATTTCCCTCTTGATATGCAAATCTTAGCTTCAATGTCACCTCCTCAGAAAAGTCTTTGTGGGTCAGCAACACTAAAGTACCAGCCATTGCCCATAGGGCCACCCTGTTTAATTTTCCACTTAGCTATCACTGTTTGTGTATGTGGGTGTGTGTGTAATTATTGTCAGTCACACCCACTCAGGCATACACACTGCCTGGAATTGAGCAGGTGTTCTGAAGGAATGAGTGAAGTATTAGGAGAAAAGAGTTTATGGTAGAGTTCTACCTGACACTGAAAGTGTGGCTTTCTCTTGCCTTTGCTGTATAACCTTAGGCAATTACTCAAATTCTCTAAGTTGATTTCCTATGAGCAGAAATGAGATCATAATATTTATCATATTTCCTAAGGACTGTTTGACTAATAAATGAGATAATACATATTCCATATTTAACCTGTTGATTGACACCTAGAAGTCAAAACTTGGTTGTCATTTCATTGTTGGACATTATATATGCATATATATGTATATAGAGAGAAACAGTGACAGAGACAGAGATGGTAGACAGAGGGAGAAAGAGAAACAGAGAGACTCATTCTCAAGTTAACAAATAATATCTCATCTGAAGCTGATATTTTATGGCATTTATGAATATTTTAAAATTTATAAAATAACATTTATGAGAAAAGATAATAGTTTGATTTGTAGACAAAGCATTAAAGGATTTAATTTAATGCATTAGGATTTTTAAACAATTTTGTCAACTTATTTTCAAGTTATTTTTCTCCTTAAATTTTGTCCATATTTTATTACAAATATAAAAAAATCAAATAATACAGAAGTATATGAAATAAACTTTCAAAAGCACCTCATTACCATCCCAATTGTACAATTATCAGCTTCACCTTATATTGTTTATGCTTTTGTGAAAGCATGTTGATTCAAATGCTCTATTGCCTTTATTACTTCATGGCCTATTGGAGGTTAACATAATTTTTTAAATTGACCAGTGGGCAGACAATAAATGTTATTTGATAAAAGAAAAATATTAATTTTAAAATTTTTAAAATATGACTGAGAATTTGTTTCTATAAAATATATTGAGCTCTCATTTCCCCAGAAAATTTAAGTATCTCACATTTAGAATTTGCTATGCTTCTATAAGAGCCTTCTGTTTTGTGATATCATTGGAAACAGATTCTCTTTAAATATTCATTTAGAATGTTGATTTTAAAAGTGCAAAATCTAAAAAAAAAATAGGACTTTGATAAAGACCTCTGGAGTTGTCAAGGGAAGAAAGTTTACAAGAATGAATGAATTTACAATATTCTGAGACAGGTAATTGTAGGTTCCCTTCATCAAGGTACAAACTGTGCTGATCTGTTTAGGTCAGTGTGCAAATGTTGACTTGGGAATGAGATACAGCATGAAAGCAAGAGTCTTATACACCAACCAGCCACATGGCGGTCTGAACTTCTAAGAGATGGGTGGGGTCACCGAGCCTTTAAAAAAGCAAAGTCATCCCACTTTTGATACATCATATATGGCTTTCTTTAGTAAAAAATGTGGAGTAACAGCTATAAAAAGAAAGACTGATACCAATTACCTGACTCTTTTATACCACTCGGGAAAAAAGTTCTTAGTTACACTTATTCTTTTAGAAAAGTATATGTCCAACTGAAGAAGGAACCACAAGGGTTTTGGCATTCTTCTCTCCCCTCTTGCCAAAGGAAACATGAAAGGTTTTACTGAAACGAAGATCAAAATAAAGAACAAATTGAATTTGCTTAAGTTTTTGTTAATAATCTCTAATAATTCTTTCTTCTTGCAAAGTTTAAAGACTAGGGCTAATTCAGTTCATGGCATTTGGGTTACAAGGAGATATTTCAAAAGTATCAAGTTCAACGAGTGTAGTAGAACTGAGTTCTGAAATACAGAACTCTTCAGATTCAAACTTGCATTCCATCCACGCTATGTTAAATTACTAATTCAAAAGTAAATACAGAGAGAGTACTCTATATATTTGCTTGTATATATGTTTCAGAAGGAAATTTATTGCTTGTTCATCATAAAATGATGGAAATTGGCTTTTGGTTCATTTTGAAAAAGAATGTGAATAACAAGTATGGGAAAAATTTGGGGACTTCTTTTAAATGACGGGCTATTGTTCTATTGTGGATATGGCGAGGCTTAAAGAAGTTCCATATGGCTGGAGTATGGTAACACCACCGATAATTAAAGGCTGCACAATGTCTCTACTTAGCTATGGTACTGTACTATAACCATAATTATTTTAGGACTAAAAAGAATTACAGTTTTCCTCCATTCCAACCCTATCATTTAACAGTTGAAGAAACTGAGGCTCAGTTGGATGAATTTGCTCATTCAAGGCCACTTGGCAAGTTTGGCAGGGAAAGAGGGAATGGAACCCACATCTCAGAAGAGGACCTTTCCCTTGATTGCCTGACCTCTCCTGATAATGAAAATGGCATATATTTTAACTACTTTATTGACATTGACTTTTATTTGTTTTCTCTAGAATAGTAGCTCTGAAGAATTATAATGAAGGTGGCAATGACAGTAATCTGGATTAATTTTTACTTTCAGTTACATGTACATTCTGACATGTCTAGAAATTCATCTTCACCCCTGAAAATCTGCTATATTTTTCTCTTTTACTTACAAGTTATAGCAGATAATAAATGAGTATCTCAGAAACATACATTTGTACATTAGTACTTTTTCCATGGTGTGTTTTTTATCTTTTCAAAGTAAAATTCATGATTAAAGTCATTTGAGTAATACAACATGTATGATTTTCCTCCCATCAACTCTTCTCAAGCACCTGGCAATTGGATATACTTTAAATATGGTTTTAAATAATTAACATAAAAGTAAATATATTCACTTTACATAAACACACTGTCTCATAAATTAGCCATCATAGAAGTTTTGTTCCTTCTTTCTTTCTCCTTCTTTCTTCTTTCCTTCCTTCTCCCCTTCCCCCCATTTCTCCCTCCCTCCCTCCTTCCTTCCTTCTTTCCCCCCGTCTTCCTTCCTTCTTTCTTTCATCTTCCCTTTCGCTCTCCTTCTCTCTACCTCTAAGCCAATCGTGTGTTCTAAATAAATCATTTTACTTTTATCTCCCATTTTTAATCTTCACAGTTCTCTTCCTTATGAACAAAAGTCAATGGCTTACATCAAGCAATTAACTGAATGGATGGAAATGGTTTTATTTTAGTCAGGTTAACTCTAAGGCAGAAAAAGTGGATTTATGCTGCCTCTCCAGTTTGAATATGTTAGTCTAAAAATTTCCAATTATTATTATTATTCCAATTATAATTATTGTATTATCCAATTATTTGTAAGAATTAAGATAAATTATTACTATAAACTATGACTTAATTAATCAGATTAGTTTCCATTCCCTCCCAGGTTTCTGATAAGTAGAATGAACAGCATTCATGGCTTCCTTCTGAGTTGGTGGTTTACTGGGCATCAGAATGGGGGTGGGGTAGCAGCACTTAACTAGAGGCAGAAGTGACAGAGAAAAAATTGTCAGTTCTACTGTTTGGCCTGAGGCTGGCCCTTAACATGAGGGAAAGGCCCTCCTTCTTAGACTTTTAGGATACATTTTCTTTGGGCATGCTTCAACCAGACATGCCTAAATAAGATGTTTCTAACATGTTTTCCTTCCCTGGTCGTATGCAACCATGGAGCAGAGTAGTTAAAAGGACTCACTTTGCTGCCTTAAACATTTCATCAAATTATGTTGGACTTCTACTCCACCAAGACAGGGAACCCATTCTGCCCACGCTCTAGACCTGCTCTGTAATACTTCTTCATAATTTCAGAGATTACTTCTTGGTTCATGCTGTTCCAGAATGGTGCCCACTATTTGGTTACTGTTAAGATTTTTCGGCATATAGTATCTTTTATCATTATATAATGCCCCACTTTGAATCATATCTTTCTTTTAGCCTAAATGACATCTTTTCCAATATTAATATTGAGTCTCCTACTTTTTTATTGCATTTTTTTCTTAGTTTTGACTCACTCTTTACTCTCAGACCTCCTGTGTCAACCGTTTTAAGTGTGTCTCATGTAAACATTGTGTACATTGGTATTATATTTTTACTTAATATAGTGATCTTCCTTTAATGGCAAAATTCATTCCATTCACATTTTGAGTGAAGATCAGTGTATTTCATGTTTATCGCTCATTTTAAATTATTTTCTTTTTTCCCTTTCTCCTGTTTTTTATTTGCCCAAATTGCTAGTTATTTCATTTTTCCTCTTGTTAGTTTGTATTTAAATCATATTTTCCATTCAGTCAATAATGTTTATCCTTTTTTTCCTGCTCTTCTATTTAGATACTTATGCCTCTACTATTATTTGAAAAAGACAAACTGCGTTCCCAGTTGAGATGCACTATTTTACCCAGCACAATATTCAATTTTCTTTGACTTCACCTGCACCCCTTACAACAGCAACAAAAATGTTAAAACTTTAGAAGAGTTATACCAGGTCCTTACACTCTTTGCAATATGTCATTTCAATTTCAAGAGTTTTTATTTAGCATTAAATCACCCACTACTAGACGTTTATGTATTAAATATAAAGATATAGATTGATAAAGAGATACATGATCAGACTGATGGATGAATAGGTATATCACCTTCTTTCCTCTTCATCTTCCTCTCTATAGAATTAGTTTTTGATTGGTTAGAGCCTTTTTTTCAAGTTTTTTTTTTTTTTCATGCGGGGTACTTGGGTAATACATTTTCTAAATTCTTGTGTATTTTCGGATCAATAACAACTCAGCTGATTATAGGATTCTTGGGTTGTAGCTCCTTTTTTCTCTTTTCTGGCTGCTTCAACCATTACTGATAAGATAAGAAGACAATGTCAAACACACTTTTTCCCCTTGTAGGTAACTTTTATTTCTGCTTGGAGGCTTGTGTGCTTTTAATCTTCTGACTTTAGGAATTTTACCAGGATGTGTTTGATGTGTTTTCTTATTCATCAGTTTGGTTTAGAAGCATGAAAGGCATTTCATTCTACAGACTTGATTCCTTCTCCACGTCAGGAAAATTCTGTAATCTAGTCTAATTAACTGTTGCCTCTCCTCTTTCTGTTCTTTGTTTCCTTTTAGAAATTCTATCATTTATATTACATCTTCTGGATCTCACCTTAAATTCTTTATCTTTTCTCTCATTGATTGACATCTCTCTCTCCATTTTTGCTTTGTGATTTGAAATTTTATTTGTACTTGATCTCACAGACCACTTATTGTGATTTCTATACTGCCCAGCTTCTTTATTCAATTTAGATAATATATTGCTTACTCTGAAATAATGATTTTTGTTTTCTTTTTGTTATTGTTTTAGCACAAGAAAACTTTTGTATACTGTGTTCTGAATATGATTTTGTTATTTCAGATTTTCATCTGTCCCCACCAGCAGCTCTAACTCACTGCAAATGTGTCCTCATTATTCTTCCTGATATTGTCTCCCTAGCTACTGGGAAACTTTAAAGAGGTTGCTATTTTTTCCTTGCTATGTCATGGATCTTAGGGCTAGAGGTTGGAATTGCCTAAATGATTAGACTCCTGTTGGTAAGAAAAGCAGAAGAGCTTTGGTGCCCAGTCTAGAGGCACAGATGCCTGTTCTTTGCCAAAGCACCTGGAGGAAGGTTCCTCACTCTGTAGTTTCATTGAACTCTCCCAGCCTCCAAGACACATCAATTTCCATCTTGATCTTCTAGGGCTCTGGAACACCTTGCATACTCACTCAGAATGAGCTCAGCTTTCTTTTTATGAGTTCCAAACTATAAAAAGATAGCAATCACAAGAGAAAAAAATAGAAGAATTGTAGGCTAAGTCCAGAAGATATAATGTTGTCAACCTTCTACCTGTGGGTACACAAATCTCTGAAAGGTAGGGTCATCTTAGGATCTACTGCTTTGTGGTCCTTTCCCCTAGGCAATAATTACTTTTCCAGTAGCTTACCCTGGCCCAGTTCTTTCTGCTGTGATCCTAACAGATGTCAGATCCCAATTACGCCAGTTGTCTGTGAGTTCCAAAATCTCTTTGGTCGACAGAGTCAAATAGCTTGGAGTGGGAGTTGATAGGAAGGGCAGGTAGCCCTACTGCCAGAATCTCTGCTCATGGCATTTATTTTCTATTACATTCAGACAATGCGCTGGTAAAATACGACATTCACTCATTCACGAAACATCTGGCCATCTGCTGTGATACCAGAGAGCTATGCCTCGATGTTTTTCCCCCTCAACTAACATGTACGTTCAAGGAAGACAGGTGTAAGAGTCTATATTTCTTTCACAGCATAAGTGGTACCTTTGTGAGTGTTGAGTGTTGGAGGACCTAGTAATTGAGCTGCTCCAAGGATGTTCTATAAAGATTTATAGTGAAGCCAGTGAACTAGAGATGCTAGACATCTATGCTAATTAAAGAGAAAGTAATTATAACACAGTCTAGAACAATAAGAATATGAAAAAGATGTGGTGTGTGTATTTTTTATATATATATATATATATATTATACACGCACAATGAGATATTACTCAGTCATAAAAAAGAATGAAATAATGCCATTTGCAGCAACATGGATGGACCTAGAGATTGTCATACTAAGTAAAGTGAGTCAAAGACAAATATTATATGATATCACTTATATGTGGAATCTAAAAACAATGATACAAATGAACTCATATACAAACATACATAGATTTATAGACATAAAACAAACTCTGGTTACCAAAGGGGAAAACAAAAGGTGGGAGATAAATTAGGAGTTTGGGATTAACAGATACACACTACTATATATAAAATAACCAACAAGGACCTACTGTATAGCATAGGGAACTATACTCAATATCTTGTAATAACCTATAATGGAAAACAATCCCATATATATATATATATATATATATATATGTATGTATATATATATATATATCACTTTGCTGTACACCTGAAATTAACACAACATTGTAAATTAACTATACTATAATTTAAAAAAAAGAATATGATTCCACAGTGTAGTCATTCATGGGCAAAGTGTACTTCTACTTGTACACTGCTACTGCTTGTACCAGTGTTTCTGATCATTTATAAGCTATACCTCCTTCAAATAAATATAAAACCTTCATGCCCAACTTCATAAGACTTTTCCAGGTAGTACCCATTGAGAATTTATCCTACGTAATTTTCTCTTGAGTTTTGTTGAAGTTTGGATTTTAATCTTTTTCAAAATATAAAATTGTAACATGGAATATATTTTTCAAATTCTATTTCTGTCCTTCACCCAGGACAATGAGTTTAGAATCAGTGACTCATGTCATAATCATACGTTTAGCTTGTTAGTAACCTGCTACATCATTAATAAATAGATAGCTGTTGTGACCAATTTATGTTCTTTACTCTGCTGAAATTAGAGCATCCAAACACATTATGGTTTCAGGTCATTTTAGAGTTGGAAAACATCTTTGATAGCACACAGCGAGATCTCAGATATAATGCTGTATAACTCATCATTTCTGTTTGGTTCAGTATTTGCAGCAATGATTAATATATGATTTAGAAAGCAACTTTAAGATGTGGCTCTGAATCAAAACCTTTGTGGAGTAGGGGTGCTGGTGAAAAGTTGTTTTAAGACATAGAAACTTAAAGTAAGTCAATGCTATCTCTGGCTGTCAGACAAACAAGCTAAGAAATTACTCTAATTCATTGTTAGGCTGCAAGGGTGAGAAAATATCACATGGAAAGATGACGGCAGGTCTCACCTCTAAAGAAGTATATTCGCAGCATTAAAAACATGTATAGCAGGATGTCAAATTTGCAAAACTAGAAGTAAATTTAAAGTACTTCTACTTTCACAGCACTTCTGATGTTGAAATTCCCTCTCTAATCAGACACCCAGACACTTTGGGATCATAAATCATGTTGATGAATCAGTCTCTAAGCCCTAAGCAGTGCTGGCTGAGGCTCTGCAGGCAGAAAAGGCAGCCCATACCTAGAATATGTGTCAGTTCCAGCCAAGATAAAACGCTGTCCCTTCCAGGGTGGAAGAGGTCCAATGCAATCCATCTGCTACCAAGTAACTGGTTCCCTTTGAGGGTGATGTCGTATCAGGGCTCTGCACTGGTTCTGTTGCTGCCAGGCTGAACACTGGACAGCAGCAGTTGCTACATCATTCTTGGTGAGTGGGAGCCCATGCTGTTGGGCCAATGAATAGCCTTCCTCACTGTCAAAACAGCTATTTTGCTCATGAGCCTCTGTGCTAGCACCAAGGCAGCTGAAGTCGAGTAGCTGAGCCATTCTCTCTATTTTGGTTTTTTGTGCCTCTGATCCCAAAGGTACCACTTCTGTCTTAAGATGCAACTGTGTGGGATTTTCCAGACCCTATCAATCTGTGGATCTGTCAGAAACCAGCTCATGGTGAACATCTCTGGTCACATGATCATTTGGTGTTCCACACTCAGGTGTGTGCCTGGAGCAACGTCCCAAAAGGAGGCATCCTTTTGTCCAAGAACCATGGGAATCTACAATGTGACTCTCTAATTGGGACTTTTCATAAATTCCTCCATGATGTATTTTTATATAGCAGTTTTCTCCAAAATAATAAGGTCTACCAGGTCTTATGGCTCCAGTAGCAGAGTCAGTGGTACTGCAGACAGGACCTTCTATAGAACCATTTACTGCTCTAAGCCCTACTCAAAGCCTTTAGGGTCATTTAGACTTGTATGGATTGAGTAGCACTCCCAAGTGCTAGTAGTTGGATGGGAGGTGCTACATGTAATAATCTTGCTTTATTTTGCAGAGCCTATCTTGTCATGCTTAAGACCACTGTACCCCTAAGACCTTCACTGATGTGCAATTCTCCTCAGTCTTTGTAGGTTTTGTCTCCACCTTCTGAGTATCATGTGACTTAAAAATTCTTCCAATGTATTTGCTCCTCCATGTGCATCCGGTCAAATTAACATAATGCCATTGATAGAGTGGGGACCAATGTCATGTTCTGAAGAATATCAAGAGGGTCAGACTCTTTGGACTATACTGTGACAGTGGACATAAGAATTAGCATAGTATATAAGATATATATATACTGTTTTCTGTCCCAGATGGATACACACCATAAAGATGGAAAAGATTACCTTTGTTAAATTAATGACCACGTAGGTTATGTGCATAGGGCCTTGCTCCTCTTCTCTAGCAAAGATATTTTATATGGTGCAGGGTCTGTAACTGAGATAAACTTACTCAAGTTGTAGAAGTCCACTGTCAAGCTCAAAGATCCACCTGACTTTTGTAGGTTGGTAAATAAATGGAGATATTTTGGCAGCTACCTCCCATATGTCCCTAGGTCTTGAAAGATCTTGAATAGTGGTAATAATTGTTGCCATTTCCCAGAAAGTAGCATATTTGGGATTTACTATCTTGACGGGAGAGTGGGAATGTTTCAGAGGTTTACATTTAGCCTTCCTTCTCACAACAGCTATTCCCCCACAGGCCAAGGAACCAATGTGGGATTTCTTCCAGCTATAAAGTGTGTCTACTCTAATTCTATATTCGAGATCAAGGAAATGTCCCAAGGTGAGTCCATTGGCCTCATACCCCCACTGTGAGCTGGACCTGTCCCTGGACCCAGGTTTAGGATGCAGCCCTCATTTTCTCTGACTCTAGTAGGACGGTGTGAGATTGCGTCCAGGCCCTGTTAGTGTATGTCAACTCTGGTCCTGTGCCCACCTGTCCTTGACATATTTGGATGTTCCCTTTTCCCCACTGAATATTTACCTGAGCAAATGGTCACAGGCCTTTTGGGGAAGGACTGGGTGATTTTTACCTACACACTCGCCAGGCTAGTGCAGGGTACTTCAGGCCGAGGACCTGGCCTCTGATCTGGTCGCGAGTTCCAGGCCTGTAAATTGCCTCAAGTCCTGTAATAGACAAGAGATTGTTTACTCTTTACTGAGACAGGCACCCTTACTCCCCTGATTATCCCTCGCTGAGTTTTGCAGCTTGTGCACACTGAGTTAGACCTTGTATCAGATGGATATCATAGGTTTGATGAGAACATTTGGAAATACGTGGGCTTCTCAATGTCCTCTTCTGGTTGAGTGGAGAAAGTTTTGCAGCTCTCTGCGTCTGAGCCTCAGTTCACCTTGCCCACTTGGCAGTAAGAACATCATCGTGCTGGCACTGCTTCTGGTCACTTCTTACCTCCTTAGGAAGCCAGAACTGGCTTTGCCCTCAGGAATCTCCACTCTTGATTATGCTCTAAAGTGACAGGTTTCTACTTTGCTTGGTTCTGAACAGTCTCAGAGTCCACTGTGTAAGATGCAGTATCACCTGCTCTCAATCATTTCATCTCCCCACAAACTGACTCACTGAATTAGGCTGTGCCTGTTCCACAGTAAGAATAAGAATAAGCAGTGGAAGCACCCTAAGTGTGCATCAGGTGAATGGATAAAGTTGTGGTACCTATATACAATGGAATATTACTCAGCCATAAAAAGAATGAAATAATGCCATTTTCAGCAATATGGATGGATCTAGAGGTTATAATACTAAGTGAAGTAAGTCAGACAAAGACAAATACCAAATGATATCACCTATATGTGGAATCTAAAATGTAATACAAATGAACCTATCTATGAAAGAGAAATAGACTCACAGACATAGAGAACAGATTTGTGGTTGCCAAGGGAGAAGGCTGGTGGGGGAATAATGGATTGGGAGTTTGGGATTAGCAGATGCAAACTATTATATATAGGATGGATAAACAGCAAGGATCTACTCTATAGCACAGGGAACTATATTCAATATCTTGTAATAACCTATAATGGAAAAGAATCTGAAAAAGAATATACATGTGTATAACTGAATCACTTTGCTGTTCACCTGAAACTAACACAATGTTGTAAATTAACTATACTTCAATAAAAAATGGTTAAAAAATAAAAACAATTTTAAAATAAGAATAAACAGAAGTGTGAGTGTATGTGTGTGTGTGTGTGTTTCAGGTGGAGTGGGATGGGAGAGGCTGTGGTGGAATATCTCTCTCAAATATCTTTTTTTCTTTTTTATTGAGGTACAGTCAATATATAATATATAAATTACAGGTGTACAATACAGTAATTCACAATTTTTAAAGGTTATACTCCATGTATAGTTATTATAAAAATATAATATTTGCTATATTCCCCACATTGTACAATATATCCTTGTAGCTTATTTTACACCTAAGAGTTGGTATCTCATTTTCTTCTATACAGTACCTCTGACTCACCTGTCCACTATATTCTAGCACTGAGACAAATAGAAGGTAACTCTCTGGGTTTTCTTCAGAGCTCTTTCAGAGCTCTGACAATGCACACTGAACGTAGCTGTCAGAATGCATATTGAGTTCTCAAAGGCATTTAATAGGTTTCTCATGATATTCTTGCAGATCAAATGAGTGACTGTTGAGTGGATGATAATAAACTTATCACGGTAGCTCCCAAAGTTTGTCCAGCTCTGAATCACTGTCACCCTAGTTAGGTTTCTTGCGACATGCCTTGGGTACTGTCATCTTCAATATTTTAATCACTGACTTGGATAAAAATAAAGGTATACTTATCAAAGCAGGGGCAAAGGGTAAATATTAGGTTTAAAAATGGATTTAAATCGTGGTACAAAATTAATAAGGTGGAATTTAGAGAAGCACACTGCCATTAGAATTCTAGTGGCTAAAAGACCGGGCAGTTCAAACCACCGATTTTATGGATGAGGAAACTGACACCCCGAGAGATGAGGTGATTTACCCACAGTCACTCAGCCTGCTCGTAACACAGCCAGGCTTGAACTCCGGGTTGTTTTTCCAGCGCTATCCACACTGTTTTCATTTTTCTCACTCTGCAGATATCCTCAAAAGTATTCTCAAAAATTGATTTTTGATTTGCTGAATTCTGAATAGATTTCAGAAACTCTGCTAATGAATGTAGAGTCCTCTATTTTGCCCCAAACAAACACAAATTCCTTGCATTCGTGCACTATGGACACAGCAAATATGGGGAATACGTGGGTTCTTTTCAACAATAAGTATCTAAAATGTGATTTGACTTCATAAAGAGCTAATTCCACCTAACAGATGTGAAGCATTTGGATTGAGAGTGGCTTTTGTGCATTTGGTTCTGCAGTGAGATGCCACTGTACCTAGGGTTGGGCTGCACCTTCCAACAACTTCACAAAACAGAACTTTCATCACAGGACCATCTGCAGGGAGAGGATCTGAAAATCATGACTGAAACCGAATATTTGTTAAAACTGGCAATGAGATACTTGGCCTGGGGAAAACATGTACTTTAGTTACGTGTGTGCTTGCTTATTTGTTTGGTACAAGACATTGTGAAACAGCCATGAAGTGAACAAGTGACTTCTTTTTCATCATGTTTGGTTCTGTCTGAACTGATCTAAATTTTCTGTAATAAAGAGACTCTGGTAAAGCTGAATTCTTTCTGATTAAAAACACCATTAATCCTCTTTGTTTTTATTAATCTACAATGACTCAAGGCCCCTTTTTTAAGAAACCACAGTTACATTTCTTTGTTTAGTACCTGAATATGTTACCCACTGAGCCAAAAGATATAAACCCCAAAGCACTTTTATTCTTTTGGCTGTTGGGCTGTACAAGCGATCTGCGGTAGAAATTTTATTGGAGTGTTTCTCAGTTAACCTCGCCTGAATGCCTGTAGGTTTATGAGTTGCCCCCTTGTAGTCATAGGCTTGTTTTAAATCTGTGAAAGGATTTTATTTCAAAGCATAACGTATTTTATTAATAAGTAATATCTTATTTCCACATGGTGTTAGTAGGTAGCTCAAAAAGACACTGAACGTAAAGTGTGCATTTTCTCCTTATTCTCTTGAAATATTCTTTTTCTTACAATGAGAAACATTTTAGATCTATTAGAAAAATTGGGTTGAACATATTTTATTAGTCAAAACATTCAAAGACTATACGCATTCATATAAAGCAAGCTGTGATCAAACTTTCCCTAAGTGGAAAATTTTAAATAGTGTTATGGACCATCTAGAAAGCCAATTTCTCTGATACAATTAGTATTGAAATAAAAATATAACTCACACTGATTTTTGTCAGTGAAATAAGAGAAGACAGTGAAAAGAGTTAAGTTTAAAAACAAAGCATAAACACTGATAAATGGCCTTTGACTCTGTTATCTAAACTTTCATGATAAAAGTACTACGTGCAGGGTTGGCACGCACTGCATTCTATTTGTAACATGAACAATACACCCAACGAATCATTTAGGTATAAAAATTGTAAATTTCTTTATTTTTATAATTCAACCAAATCTCTGTTTGCAGACCCTACTTAATTCATATCAGAAAATATAATAATTGTTGACTTTGAGGAAACAGCAAATACAAGTTTAAACCCAGTTATTTCAGGTTTTCCTACAAGCCTCTTTCTCCCTTGGGTGCACCTAATTTGGAGAGATTGTGTCCCAGAGGCTGGGGTGTTGTTGAGGGACATCGCTGGTGGCCACAAGCTGGGTGTGCTGGTACCCAGAGTCCTCTGTTCCCTCCTGGAGCCACTGGGTCGGCCATGTTGCTGTTAGCCCACACGTCCTCTGTCCTCCTCAGTCTAATTTCTCTCCCCCACCATTTCTCACTGCTCTCAGAGGCAGAGGAAATTTCGGGGTGCAACCCAAGAGCACTCAGCACAGTGACAGTCCAGGGGGCTGGATCAGGTTCCATCTGTCTGCATTTGGCATGCCGACATTTCAGACCATTTGCTGAACCATTTGGGGTTCAAGATTATCTGGAACTTACCCCACGTATCTGGTCCCATGTGGGAAAAGGCAAAGTCTTCTCTCTGAGTTCCTTACTCTCTCCTGGCATCCTACCATTCATTCCTCCAGGGGCTGGTGCCTTTGCTCTTTCAAGAGATCCTCATCCAAGTCTGGCTTTCTGAATTTCTTGCTTCCTACTCCCATTCTTTTCCTCCAAGCCCTCAGAGGTTTTTAAATTTTACTTTACTCTCTTCTCCATTTGGAGCAAAAGAAATGACTTAGAGTTTTTCCAGTTCTTTCTCTCCTAAACCTTGATCGTTATTTTTTTCATAAAGCCTAGGGTTTCCTGCCAGCATTATTTTCTGGCTCTGTCACAATACTTCTCCCTTGGGGAAAGAGAGTGTCAAGCCCCCATGGCAGCAAAGTGGAGAGAGAGGCATCACTAGGTTGAAGGTAAAAGCGGGAAGGGGGAGGATGGATGGGTAGCAAAGCCCACTTTATACTTTATAATATTGTCTGCTCTACATTTTTTTCCTCTCCTTTTCTTATTTCATTTCATTCTTTTCTTTTCTTTTGTATTGGAGTATAGATGATTAACAATGTTGTGTTAGTTTCAGGTGTACAGCACAGTGACTCAGTTATACATACACTTGTATGTATTCTTTTTCAAATTCTTTACCCATTGAGGTTATTACAGAATATCGAGCAGAGTTGGAGATGATCATACTAAGTGAAGTCAGACAGAGAAAGACAAATGTCATATGACATTATATGCAGAATCTAAAAAAAAAATGATACAAATGAACTTATTTGTATCAAATAAGAAACAGACTCAGAATTTTTCAAATTCTTTACCCATTGAGGTTATTACAGAATATCGAGCAGAGTTGGAGATGATCATACTAAGTGAAGTCAGACAGAGAAAGACAAATGTCATATGACATTATATGCAGAATCTAAAAAAAATGATACAAATGAACTTATTTGTATCAAATAAGAAACAGACTCAGAAACAGACTCAAATGAGACACAAAACAGAAACAGAATCACAGACTTAGAGAAAGAATTTATGGTTACCAAAGGGGAAAGGGGGAGGAGGGGTAGATTGGGAGATTGGGATTGACATGTACACACTGCTATATTTAAAGTAGATAACCAACAAGGGCCTTCTGTATAGCACAGGGAACTCTGCTATACCTTCTTTATAGTACTTATTGGTTTACTAAGGAGGTGCCTATGTGGAGAGAACACTGGTGTCTCTCACCAGGACATAGCTCCCTAAGGGCAGGGAACTGGCTTTGTCTCCTTGTACAGCTCCTGAGCGGTGCCTGCCGCAAGCACGTGCTCAGTCAACACTGGCTGAATGTTTGAAGGAAATGCTCATCCCATATCTCCATTGAAAACATACTTCAGCTCAGCCCTGTGCTTCACTGCGGACCTGAAAACAAATCAAATGAATGACAGCTCTATCTTAAAGCCAGACTGAAGCTTTGATCATTTCAAAATGAGGAACAGGTCCATTTTTAGACTGCATCTTTGACATTATAGGTATCTCTAGTGGGTCATTTTGTGGTTGAACTCTCTGACAAATGTCTCGAATGTGAGTGTCTTGCTAAGTGATGAGGATGGCTATCCTGTCTGCCATGTCCCTAGACCCTGGTCACCTGGAACCTGCCCATGAGTGCCACACCATCACCTGTGCCCAAATACACAGAACAGGCAGGGTTGGGTCTAAAGGAAAAAGTCTGACCTTTATTCAAGTTACCTAACCTCTCTGAGCCTCAGTTTCCTCTGATGTTAAATTACCAGATACTGAAAGTAATGTATAGAGCATATGAAATCACTAAGTACATAAACCTATATATAGACTGCCTATATATAATAAATATTGACTGCCACACAGGTGCTGTTCAGTAACACTGGTTGTTATTATTACCTTATATGTAGAAAGGCTGATTTTGAATAAAGCTGTTTATGTTATTGGCATGTTAGTTCTGAAATGCACGTCAGGTTAAGCAGGAAAGAATTTCTCCCCATTTTAAGATATTAATTTTGCAACAAATGTATCAGCTTCTTAAGGCTGCTTTCTGGAACCTGAAAAGGAACTCTGTTATCAGGGTATAGGCAAATCCAGATTCTTTTAGTCCATCTTAGCTAATCCAGTAGCTATATCAAAAAATTTAGAAGTAAAAAAAAAACACCCAGAATAATATATGATTTTATACTTTTTCTGATCGAACCATTCTGTATGGTTTTTATCCACTCTGATTTTAGCAGTATGCTGTGCTACCTGCCTTGAGGAAATATTAATGACCTATAAAATTAAAAGAGTAGTTTGAACGAAAGGCAGTTCCTGACTATGGAATTGCACATTCCTGAGAGATTAATGAAGACTTTCAAAAGACATGTTCATTACTCATTCCTTTTCTCAGCTAGATTCCAACTGTTTATTTCTGCATAAAATTGTCCATTTCTCTTATAACATGCTAGATTGAGAATTCCGGGCAGCAATGTGTTTTGAAAGCTGGAAGATGGTATTTGAGGGATGAAAAAGAAGGTTATAATTTGCATTCTTATTTTGGAAGATGGACTACAAGATTCCAGGACTTCATTCTGAGAGATCATCGAAGATTTAATTAAGAAAATAATTTGGCATGAGAAAAGAAGGTCATTCAGTGATGATATCTAAATAATTTTGGCAGCTAGGGATATATTATCAGTGTTACTTTTATTTTGCAGCACGTGATTAGCTGTGTTACAGTAGGATGGTGTAACAGGATCCCTAATTTAAAAAAAAAAACATACTCCATAATGTGGAGAGATTTTGCACAGGACCCAAGTGAAATAAAGGGTTTAGTAATCAACAGATTTATGCTCCCGTAATTTTTCTTTCAGAAGCCTAATAGTATTTACAAATTTTGCATTTATAGGTACCCCTGATGGCTGAAAGAAACACTATTTGTTGAGACCCATTATTATCCCCCCCCAATTATTTGGATTATCTAAATTGTATATTAATGTTTATTCATTATCTAAAATCAAAATTCCATCTTAGATTTTAAATCACTTATTTTTTTTTCATTGTTCTTTTTCTTCCTGGCTATCTTTTTAAAGCATAGAGATTAAATGACATTTAATTGTCCCAGAATGGAATAGTCAAGACTGCTTGCTACCCTTCTACAATCTTAGGCTGTAATCGAACGTGAGGCTGTATTTCTCCTTGCACTGTTTGGAAAGAGTGCTATAAAATCTTCTTTAGACCTCAGCGTATTATTTTTATTAAATTAGAGCTTGTCTTAACCCTTCTAATTGCTTATACTAGCCAAATCACTCAGGGCAGCAATGGGGACAGAGTAAGCTTTAAAAGAAAGAAATCACTTATAATCCATCTTAAAATATTTACCTCGAGACAAAGGCATAAGTGCTAGAGGATGGGTTTTAAACAATAACATTGGTCCCTTCATTAGAAAATAAATGAAGTTCTCTTAGATTTCCCACAGCTGCCATTTACCGTTATGTTGTTTTGATAATGAGCTTGACCTGGTATTTTTCTCTTTGAGTCAAACTGCTCTCCCCAGAGAAATAGTCCATAGGGAAGTAATCTTCTCAATCCAAATTTCCTATGCCAGGACCATTGACAACCCTGGTATCCGAAACCACTAAAATCATTAAGTCAGATAATGGCTATTTACGTAAAGTTCAGAAGGTTGTTAAATTGATTCCAGATGTCAAAATGATCTGCATTTACATTATCTAGAGGCACATCATATATATATATACACATTAACCTACCACCTGTCAACTTTATCAGGAGAGTAGAACAGGATCAGGAATAATAAAATCTTGTTAGATGTAACCTGTAACTCTGAAGCTGATTTTCTGAAATGAGCCAAAATCATATGTGATTCACTCACCTTTATCAAAATTGGTTTGAATTAAGGATGAGAAAAACCTTGGACCTTAATTCCATTATAATCATGTCTATTCTGAACCTAAGGTAAAGTCTGAGAGGTATGTTAAAAAGTGAGGTCTCTGCTTTTCATTACTCATTCCCAGAGAGGATTTTAACTGTTAGGAACTTAGTATAATGCATTTCCTAAGGGTTCCTCGGGAATTGTGGCCATTCCTAGGTATTTCTTTGTCTAAGAGAACGTGGATTGTTTGGGAAGATTTGGCCCATGGCATAAACTATCACGGGTTGGAAATATTGATTTGTGTTTGTGTATCCCCTTCCTCCACCTCTAATAACCAAATGATCCTGGAGATAAGATGGTCCCCCGTTCTGGTAGGGCCCCATTGTATGTCTGAAGTTACCACTGTCTTAGGCAGAATTCTAAATCATAATAATGTCTAACGGTCGTAAACAGAGATTTTAGATGTGATACACTCAGATATTCTCCCAGGAGTTATCTTTAAGATTAAGGCACCTACTTGGGGCTAGAATGATTTAGGTTCTTGAAGGACCATGGTAGCATTAATAAAAGGGGAAAAGAAATATGTGCTCCCTTAGGGCGTAGGATTTTTTTCCCTATTTTTCGTTCAACAAGTTAGAAACAAATCTGAAGATACATAAAATATTTGAAAATCCACACTCTAAAATTTGGCACATTGCAATGAAGTAGAAATGATAAAATAATAAAAGCTGTTCTGCTGAAGGTAATATATGAGCATCTTATAATTTTTCCCCTAAAGCAGTAATTCGTCATTTTTTAGGGTTGTGGTCACTGAGGTAAGGAACTTTCTCACCAGGAATGGCCCTGACCCCATTTCGTATATAACTGACCACCTCCTAAAGTCAATCTCTGAGCTTCCTAGCAGAAACCCTCCTCCACACTACATCCTCCACATCCTAAAATATTTTACAGTTCAATCAAGCAGTTGAGGCAACCACAAACAAATGTGATTTATGCCTCAGAAGGTTTGCAAGGAACTTTTATGGCAGTGTAGGTGAGGGGACAGTTATATACTGATAGAAGGATGTCAGAGTTTCATGCTGAAGATTTCATTTAAAATCAAACTAGGTAATATACTGGATTTCAGAAGAAACAGACTGGTTGAGCATACTCCAGACAGATGAACTCATGTGAGGACAAGACCAGAAAAAAGACATCTCTGGCATGTTTAGTGATCAGGTTAATTCCTTAAACAAATGGGCCATGAAATGCAGTCATTTGAAAAAATGTTGGAAAGTCGATTGGTATCACATTCTTGGATATCAGATTACATTAATTTTTTTTTTTTATTGTTGGTAAAGGCAGCCCATCGCAAATATTCAAAAAAAAATCTGCAATGTTATTAGAGCTGCACTGGAGAGATTGATGTGATGAAAGTCATAGGACAGGACAAGAAAAAAAAAAAAGCAGTAGGTAGAGAGATAAAAATCCAAACTAGGGTGATAACACTAAAGAAAGAGAGGAGTCAAACTGTGAAAAAAACCCACAATTTGTGCTTGCTTAAATGTGGTTATTTAATTAACAATTGTAGCAGCTGCTTTGTGTAACAAAAGAGCCCAAAGCATGATAAAGTTTTAGAAGGAATTTCAAGGGATCTGAACTATTCTGCTCTGGAATGTTCAGAGTATTAACAAATTGAAGTCTAAAAGAAGCCCTGCTTAACTTTATCTCAGCAAGAAATTCCCAAACTTATTAGAGAGTAGAAACTTTGACATGTGTGTAGTTGTGTGTGGAGCTTCCATGAATATTCTAAAAAACTAGTATTTCTTAGTACACACATTCTGCTGCTTATAGCCATAATAAACATTAATCCACAGTTCTGCCTTTTGTTGTGACATAGACATATTTGCTTGTCATTTTTATTCTACACATATCGTTGCTTATCAATGTGTGCATCTTTGGGAAGGGGGTCATTCTGAGCCATGTGTATTTTTGAATCATCAAATATTTTGAAATGGAAGATTTTTCAAGTCTAGCTTCATACAGGTAAAACTCATCTATTTGAAAATATCTTGGAAACTCATAATAGAGTGAAAACCATAACAGCAAAGACTATAAAACAAGCAAAGATTATAAAAAGCGGAGCTCCTGTAAGTACTCGATTTATGAAAAATAATTCAAATAAATCTAGCATTTTAAAAATAAGCAGGTAATTTAACTATGAATCCTAAGGATTGTATTACAATACTCTTTATAAAGAACATAGACATAGATCTACTAGTTTGTTTTTCCAGTTAATATGGGGTAATTTTATATTTAGATGAAAATTTTAAGGCATGTAAAAGATGCCTTGATAAGTCTTATTTTACTAGAAAAAAGACATCATAATTCTTTCATTTCTTACACAAAATGTAAATCTATGTCTTCATGTGTGTCAATCTAATTTTAATTTCTATTCTTAGGTCTATAGTTGCTACTGCAAAATAATACATTAATTCATAAAGTATATGATTTAGAATCTAATTATCTTAAAATTCTACAAAAGTTAACAAATACATAGGTAATGAAATGTTCTCACTTGGATTTTTAGAAAAATGTAAAGAGTTATATTTTCCAAAAGAGAAAAACAAATAACCATCATGTTGTGACTCTGGGACAGAAAAGATTTTGTTTTCATTTTTGGTATTATCTGCTGGTGTTCAACAGTTGCAATTTTTTTTTTTCCGCAGATGAGAGCTGTGCATCAAAATTCACGTCCCAAGAGATGTTATCAGTCTGAACAGCCCAGTGAACAAATATTTGTGCGCCTCCTTCTAAATGAAATGTTCTATAGAAAGGTGGAAGTGGTGAGAAACCGTTGAAACAGTGGTTAAGAAGGTAGGTCTTTGTGGTACTGATGGGAAATAGTCGTTAGGGAAAGCTGCTCCACCACACAGGAAACAGAAAAACTCTTGAAAGCATCTTGTCCAGCTGTGGCAGACAGAAGAATTTACATAGATAACATTTTTAAGCCCCAGAGTTTGTATGTACTCAACTGGTGACCAAGAAAGGAGGAGGTGCAGGGGGAGAGGGAAAGGAAAAGGTTTTAAGGTTACAAGAGCAGTTTGGTATGCATTTTGCAAATCACATACCTACATAGCTTCCCAGAAAAGACATTTAAAATAAAGACCTACACCTCATCATATTGAAAAGCTAGATGGGCTCCGATGGAGGTTAAAAAAAAATAGGTTTGCAAAACAAATTCAAAGAAGCGTTTCATAATTGAATAGAACTATTGTTGAACGGCTTGAAATTAAAATATTTATATAGTCTTTTTATAGGTATTGAAAATATAGCAAATACAAAGATTTATAATAAGAATGAAAAATGATTATAACAAAGGTTGCCAATTTTTTTTTTTTGCTCACTTTTTAAGAGCTGCTTTGCTTTTGTGATTTCATTTAATTGTTTTGAAAATTAAATTAAATTACATCCTAGATGAGCAAACGAGGCTCAGAGTGGATGAGGTTCTTAACCAAGATCACAGACCTCAGGGTTTGAACGCAGGTGTGTTGAACTCTGAAATTTGTGCTTGTGAAACATGCTGGGCTATTTCCACCATAATATTCTGAGCCATAATCAAGATCATTACATTCTGTTTTTGCTTAGTTATCTCTTCTAGTTTTCATTATGTTTTCTTCCACCGTATCATATGTATCTTCCATACACATCCACATATTGTATCCTTAGAGAAAACTTTGGGAATGCTCTCTTGCTATTTAATCTATTTAATGATTATTAATGATTATTCTTCCACAGGATTTTGATCATCCTACCCGATTCATTCCATTTTGAACACTTTGAAAATATGGTGACTGCAATTCAAATTCTCACCCTCATGTAAATAACTATGCTTTTCGTTATGAAATATGCAGAGGGAAAAGAAGGCAGAAAATGACCTAGAAGTGAAACTCTTTAGCAACTTGATGCAGTGGGTTTTCATCATGTTCTATTCACCCAGTGAACTTATAATAGTTTAAATGTGCTGATAGTTTGTTTTAGCAATTCAGGTACCATTATCGGGGCAGGGGGGGAATCCCGAAGGTAAAACCCTGATATACTGATCTATAACTTGAGGCCATCTGCACAGACAAATAACCGGTGTGCATATTCCTTCTATCTTCTTGCCTACTTCATGGGTCTCCTTTTGGTAGGAGTTCTAGTCTAGCAAGAAAGCCGCTCCCCGCCCCCCACCCCCCACCAGGTGACTTTTTCCCTTGCATCTAAAATCTACGCAAAAATGTTGCACACTAGCCCTTCCTTCCCGTTGGCCCTAATCTAAGTACTTCAGGAGGTGATGTTTGGTTTGTATACCTGCTTCATCCATCACTCCATGTTTCACTTAAACACTGCCTAGTCCATTCCTAAGTCTTCTTTTAACTCTCATCACTCTGCCAATGACTTCTTGAACACAAGAAAAGTCAATCTCTCTCTTTTTAAATAGAAGAGTTCTTCAGTACTTTTCCCAATGTTGCTATGTGTTTCTATATCATACTCTAATGGAACTTACATCAGCCTAAAAGCTCATTTCAACACTATTTTACTGCTTTTCTGTTTTGCGAAATGACTAGTTTCTAATAACACGTTTTTGTGTGTTTTACAAGCGTTCACAATTCATGTGTGATGTTTAGCTAGGCTTGTTTGGGCTTTCCTGAGACCCAAGGTAGGCCAAAGAATGATGATAGATCACCCTCTGAGAAACAACCTTTTGAGCTGTAAAACTGGCTATACTTGTAAACATTTAATGCTTGTCTAAAACTCTCTGCAAGGTCCATGGTCACACTGTCATCAATTCCTTTAATGCAGCTCTTTTGGATTTTGAGATATAATAGATTCCCAGGATTAAACTCTTTAAATGAGAGGGACCGTGTGGAGTAATCTAGTCCAGTTCCCTCATTTTACAGCTGGGGAAAGTGAGACTCAGCCCTTTAAGTGCATTGAAGATTGGATCAAGGATCCAATTGTTTTCTGATTTCCAATGCTGGGTACTTAATTTAGTATAATTACTATCAGCTGGTTTCAGTTGATAAGGCACTGGGCCCAAGGGCTCAGGCCAGATTAAAAATAAATGTTCAAAATAGTCTGAATGTCTTTTAAATGCCCAAATATTCCCATTTTAAAGAAAAAGAAATGAGGACATCAGAGGATTTGGTCAGATGCAATGTTTGGACATCCTCATGGCCACCGATTGACACACATTCAAACCTTGAAAGCACAAATCTTTAACAGCATTTAGACATGACCATATCCTTTTGCTCCAATTGGATCCTTAAGGCAACTTCTAGAGAGAGCCATATGAAATCACTAAAATGGAATAAGCCCCAGTTATTAGGAAGGACAGCACACACAGCCAGGAATGAGCAAATATAAATTCCATGACTAATGATTTGAGGACTTACTACTTGACTTCTGTAACAGTGTCTTTCACAGAAATATTTCTTGTACTGCCCTTTAAATGTGGTTCTTTGTCTGGTCTAGAACAAGCTGGAGAAGAAGTGGCCAAGAGCCTTCAGTCTTCACAGTCTCTGAGTCCTCTTGTGGTCCGTTTTCTAACTCCTGCCCTGTACTTTGTTGTGTTCCTTTCCTTAAACCCACGATGAAACACAAGCGGGATAACCTCGGCTGCCTTTGAAAAGAACGCTCATTGTGATGTTTGTATTTGCAAGCTCTTTCTCTGCATTCCACATCATAGGGAGATGTTTTGTTTTTCACTGTCTATATTTTTTATCTTGATCCATTCTGAACAAATAACTGGCCTCCTCCTGCCAATTTCAATTAATTTCTTGTCAAATTAAAATGGCTCACACACACACACAGGGAAGTTATGATCACTGTATTCAAGGTTCATCTTATTCATGTGCACAAATAATAATTTTTGTGCTATGTATTTTCAGACGTGCATTCTTGGGGCCTGTGTGTATTTTGGAAAGCGATTGTGAATTTGCTACTGCTCACTGGTTTTATAGACATTACTGCTGAGACCAAGTACTTTGGAATCTAGAAGCTGAAATACGATGGAAATGAGTTTGATTAGATAGTTCTTGTGGACAGAATAGGGTAGAATAGCATAGAATAAGGCAAAGAGAAAGAACTTTATTGAGATTTTTTTAAAATGAGGTTATAAAATTTAAGAAAGAATTGAAATATGCTAGAAAATACAAGAGGAATAAGTTGGGGAAGGACTAAAATAGAGTTCGAAGGAAATGCAAATTTAAACAAGTACAAATCTGTTAGGCAAAATGTAAGAATATTGGGAAAAAAGATAAGCAGACTGACTACTTTGGCTGTATAAAATAAAATATCTCTATCCATCTATATACCTATCTCTATAATAAAGAGCAGAGAGAACAAACCACAAGTCTGAAATATTGATGCATGAAGAAATGAGAAATAATCACTGCCATTGCTATTTCTTTTACTTTTGGTCACATGAAACACAAATCATTGACTACAAACTGAATACAGTATTATTGTGTTAATCAAAGTAATTCATATTCAATTCTACATCTTTTCTTCACTCTCACTCTTATAAAATGTTTATATTGCATTATTGTTCAGTCAATTTATTGCATAGTGATTATTATTCCCAGTCTTGTTTACATTTTAGACATTTCTAAAAGTGCAGAAATTTGGATTACTATGTAATATCTGTTAGGATTAAATAAAGATCATTTCAAAAAAATACCTAGAATGTTTATCAAAAACACATGGGCTTCCCTGGTGGCGCAGTGGTTGAGAGTCCGCCTGCCGATGCAGGGGACACGGGTTCGTGCCCCGGTCCGGGAAGATCCTACATGCCGCAGAGCGGCTGGGCCCATGAGCCATGGCCGGAGCCTGTGCTCCACAACGGGAGAGGCCACAACAGTGAAAGGCCCGCGTACCACAAAAAACAAAACAAAACAAAACAAAACACCAAATTGTTTCTAAATCCCAGGGCTCCCTTACAAACACTTTCTTCTCTGTGAATGGGAAACTTTTTTTTTTTTTAATTTTATTTTTGGCTGTGTTGAGTCTTCGTTGCTGCACGCAGGCTTTTCTCCGGTTGTGGTGAGCAGGGGCTACTCTTCTTTGCGGTGCACGGGCTTCTCATTGCAGTGGCTTCTCTTGTTGTGGAGCACGGACTCTAGGCACACAGGCTTCAGTAGTTGTGGCACACAGGCTCAGTAGCTGTGGCTCGTGGGCTCTAGAGCGCAGGCTCAGTAGTTGTGGTGCACGGGCTTAGCTGCTCCACGGCATGTGGGAATCTTCCCGGACCAGGGCTCGAACCTGTGTCCCCTGCACTGGCAGGCTGATTCTTAACCACTGTGCCACCAGGGAAGCCCCGGAAACATTTTTAAGGGTTTAGTTTAATACCTGAGATGTTTAAATTATCTAAATTAATTTTAGTTGATGTTTATTTGGCCACCAGCTCTTTTCTCATGATCTGAATGACAATGATGAAATGAGGCGGAGGAGGAGGAAAAGAGGAGGAAATTTTCTAAAACAGTCACTTTAACTCATAACAGACTTCATTTCTGAACTATGAGGTTGTACTAAATAATCTCTAAACTCACCCAGTGGTCTACAAGTATTGTCATGGATATGGAGAACAAACGGATGGTTGCCAAAGGAGGGGGGTTGGGGGATTGGGTGAAATAAGTGAAAGGGATTGAGAGGTCCAAACTTCCAGTTACAACATAGAAAGTCAGGGGAATGTAATGTACAGCACGGGGAATATAGTCAATGACATTGCAGTAACTGTGCATGGTGACGGATGGTTATTAGACTTATAGAGGTGATCAACTCATAATGTATATCAATGTTGAATCACTATGTTGTATACCTGAAACATATAATATTGTATGTCAATTATACTTCAATTAAAAACAAAATAAAATTATGAGATTTGTTATGCCTATGTTTCAATTCCCAATTTTTATTTAATATGTATGACCTAATTTTAAAAATCAATTCACAGGTAGACTACCCTAAGTGCAAACAGTTCAACCAGACTTGCTCACATTCAAAGAATATCTTGATCTGTGGTTTTTTTCTCTGTGGTTATTTTTGAAGTATTTGAGTTTGGGGATTAACATACACACTACTATATTCAAAATAAACAACAAGAACCTGCTGTATAGCACAGGGAACTATATTCAGTATCTTGTAATAACCTATAGTGGAAAAGAATATGAAAAAAAAATATATATATATATGTATATATAACCGAATCACTTTGATGTATACCTGAAACTAACACAACATTGTAAATCAACTATACTTCAATTAAAAAAAAACACTACTAAATCCTCATTATTTGAGTCAGCTGATTTTAAGTTATAGTGCATGGTTAGTCAAAAGAGCCCATCCCTTATTCACCAGAAAACTGTGAGTCTTCTCAGAGAAACTTAGTCACTTATTACCTCTCAGAATTTAAGGAAGTTTATCTATATTGCTGAGCACTTATCTTTTCAGTTTTGAAAGGGAAGTTATAATACCAACTTTGAAATATTTTGGCCAGTTAAAAAAGATTATACATAGACATAATCTAGTGAAATTAAAAGGTAAATAAATAGTAGCTACTGTAAGTAAAAATATGTACATTTGTTTCTTTGTCTTAACATAACTAAAATTTATTAAAAACTGATTTTCAAATGTTATGTACCTACAGTCCTAAACCTACCTCCCTTTTGCATTTCATTAGGGTTTGCATGCTATTTCATGAATAGGGTTATATTTCAAATAGTGCCAAGTGTTCATATGATTTTACTGTGTTAATTACACAAACTTTTAATATTTGAAAAAGTTATTTTTAATAAAAGTATCATTTTCAAAAAGTTTATATTATTTCAAAAGTTGGACTGCTATTTGTTCATAATGTTTCCAATTATTATAAATAACCATTCAGTTCTCATTGAGATATGAATGAATCTTCATCTATCTACTGGTAGAGATAAGAAATATGAATGTGTTTTGAGAAGAAATACACCATGCTGTTTGAGATTATAGTAACTGATTTTGAGTCTATAACATCCGAGAATATACAAATGAATAGATCTCTGTCAAGACATAAACAGATACGATTCTAACTGACTTGAGGTTCAGTATAAAACATGACTGAATCTAATTATGTGGTTTTGCGTAAATTGTGACCATGCTGCTGTAACTGTTTTTGATGATGAGGTTGCCTGAAATATTCCAGGTTTTTAAACTAGAGGGGTAAGAAGGAAAAGGTAATGAGTTTTCTTTAAAGAGATGGCTGTGCTGAACTCAGTTTTTATCTGTCAGCCAAGGCATTTCCAAGCACTCTAAATTTTGGTTAACATAGGCTAAAGGTACTGAACTAGAAGAAATTCTATACTGAGACACTTACTATAGGAATGAGTGTCCTTGCATATACATTATTAGAAAATAAAATTGATGGACCCACTGCACTGTTGAAGTGAACACACTAATGCAAAGTCTTAATGGAACATGCCAATATAGGAAGAAGCACTGAAACAGCAAAGGTGGCCACATCATACCAGCATTTCTGGTTTGGATGGTATGATGAATGGTTTTCTGGAGAGAAAGAGAGAGAGAGAGAGAGAGAGAGAGAGAGAGAGAAGAATTTGAAAAAGGTATTTTGTAGCAGCACTGTTTACAATACCCAGGACATGGAATCAACAGATGAATGGATAAAGAAAATGTGGTATATAAACATATATATACGTAATATGTGTGTGTATATATATATGCATATATATACATGTATATATACACAATATATGCATACACATTGTACATATATATATATATATATATATACACACAATGGAATGTTACCCATAAAAAAATGAAATAATGCCATTTACAGTGACATGGATAGACCTAGAGATTATCATGCTAGGTGAAGTAAGTCAGACAGAGAAAGACAAATACCATATGATTCTGCTTATATATGGACTCTAAAGAAAACTGATATAAATGAACTTATTTACCAAACAGAAATAGACCAGCACACATAGAAAATAAACTTACCAATGAAAGAAATTAAAGATAATACAAACAGATGGAGACATATATCATGTTCTTTGATTGGAAGAATCAACATTGTGAAAATGACTATACTACCCAAAGCAATCTACAGGTTCAATGCAATCCCTATAGAACTACCAATGGCAGTTTTCACAGAACTAGAACAAAAAATTTCACAATTTGTAGGGAAACACAAAAGACCCCAAATAGCCAAAGCAATCTTGAGAAAGAAAAACAGAGCTGGAGGAATCAGGCTCCCTGACTTCAGACTATATTACAAAGCTACAGTAATCAAGACAGTATGGTACTGGCACAAAAGCAGAAATATGGATCAATGGAACAGGATAGAAAGCCCAGAGATAAACCCACGCACATATGGTCACCTTATCTTTGATAAAGGAGGCAAGAATATACAATGGAGAAAAGACAGCCTCTTCAATAAGTGGTGCTGGGAAAACTGGACAGCTGCATGTAAAAGAATGAAATTTGAAACTCCCTAACACCATACACAAAAATAAGCTCAAAATGGATTAAAAACCTAAATGTAAGGCCAGACACTATAAAACTCTTAGAGGAAAACATAGGCAGAACACTCCATGACATAAATCACAGCAAGACCCTTTTTGACCCACCTCCTAGAGAAATAGAAATAAAAATAAACAAATGGGACCTAATGAAACTTAAAAGCTTTTGCACAGCAAAGGAAAACATAAACAAGATGAAATGACAACCCTAAGAATGGGAGAAAATATTTGCAAATGAGGCAACTGACAAAGGATTAATCTCCAAAATTTACAAGCAGCTCATGCAGCTCAATATCAAAAAAACAAACAACCCAATCCAAAAACGGGCAGAAGACCTAACTAGACATTTCTCCAAAGAAGGTATACAGATTGCCAACAAACACATGAAAGGATGCTCAACATCATTAATCATTAGAGAAATGTAAATCAAAACTACAATGAGGTATCACCTCACACCAGTCAGAATGGCCATCATCAAAAACTCTAGAAACAATAAATGCTGGAGAGGGTGTGGAGAAAAGGGAACTCTCTTGCACTGTTGGTGGGAATGTAAATGATACAGCCACTATGGAGAACAGTATGGAGGTTCCTTAAAAAAAACTAAAAATAGAACTAGCATATGATCGAGCAATCCCACTACTGGGCATATACCCTGAGAAAACCATAATTCAAGGAGAGTCTTGTACCACAATGTACATTTGCAGCTCTATTTACGATAGCCAGGACATGGAAGCAACTTAAGTGTCCATCAACAGATGAATGGATAAAGAAGATGTAGCACATATATACAATGGAATGTTACTCAGCCATGAAAAGAAATGAAATTGAGCTATTTGTAGTGAGGTGGATGGACCTAGAGTCTGTCATACAGAGTGAAGTAAGTCAGAAAGAGAAAAACAAATACTGTATGCTAACACATACATATGGAAACCAAAAAAAAAAAAAAAAAAGTTCTGAAGAACCTAGGGGCAGGACAGGAATAAAGACGCAGTTGTAGAGAATGGACTTGAGGACACAGGGAGGAGGAAGTGTAAGCTTGGATAAAGTGAGAGAATGGCATGGGCTTATATATACTACCAAATGTAAAATAGATAGCTCGTGGGAAGCAGCCGCATAGCACAGGGAGATCAGCTCATTTCTATGTGACCACCTAGAGGTGTGGGATAGGGAGGGTGGGAGGGAGACGCAAGAGGGAGGAGATATGGGGATATATTTATATGTATAACTGATTCACTTTGTTATAAAGCAGAAACTAACACACCACTGTAAAGCAATTACACTCCAATAAGGATGTTTAAGAAAAAAAAAGAAAAGAAAAGAAACTTACCAAAGTGGAAAGGCAGGGGAGGGATAAAATAGGAGTTTAAGATCAACATATACAAACTACTATATATAAAATAGATAAAAACAAGGTCCACTGTATAGCACAGGGAACTAAATCCAATATTTTGTAATAACCTATAAGGGAAAAGAATCTGAAAAATAATATATATATGATACATATTTATAATATATATAATTGAATCATTTTGCTGTACACCTGAAATTAACACAACATTGTAAATCAACTATACCTCAATTAAAAAAATGATATTTTGTTCATTGCCAAAATATTTAAAGATGAATTACACATAGATTGGAACCTAATTTTCAGAATATGACAGCGTATGGAGCATTCCCTGAATGCTCAGTTCAACCTTTGATAATGAATTAGAAAAGTCGACATCATTTCTGAGGTAAGAGCGGGACTCACTAGAGAAATTTGTGAATGACAGAGGACACTCTAGTTCATCATTTGGCCAACCACTGAGTCACCAGCTGTCACTCCAGCCAGCTCGTGTAGAGGCTGATGAGTGTGCCTTGGGTTATCACAACAGGAGCGGCGAGAACAGGCACCACAAGGACAGGGTCTCTTGAGACAGAATCCATTCTGACAACCACTTGATCTTTTAGGAAAATAGAGACTGAAATAATTTGGGTAACACTCATATATTTAGCCATTCATTATTTTTAATGACATGTTAATCAATGTGCAATGAGGAAAGTAGTATAAAAGGAGATTGAACTCACCACACTTAAATTATTCAGCTCAATGTCTGGTGAGTAGTCCATCTTTTTTCAGTTAATTTTCCCACAGAGCTCTTCCAAGAAAGCCTACTCATATCTAAAAGGTTCTTGAAGGTTACTTTTAATTTCCACCCTTGACGGAACTACTTTTGGCAATCAAAGACTTCCTATAGCTGAAAAACCTGAAGGTACTCTTAAAGACACAAAAATGCTCCACAGCAGAGTAACTACAAACACTGCTGAGTATTTGTATATTTGGGGAAGGATGAGATAATGTGAGAAAGTCAGGATAGCCTTTGCAGACATCTGCCTAAGTTAATATTTGCCATGGTTATCTTTATCCATGCATACAAATTTATTATACAATGCATATTATATTTAGGGCATAGCATGACAGTTCAAATATTTTGGGAATATGGAAGAATCACATACAATAAATACATTATAAATTCTATATTTAGTATTACTCCACATTCATACTTCATACTGTGGTTTTTCTGTGATATTTATATCAATAAATATATGTGTGCATGTACAAATACATATGTCAAAGGAAAAATGTCCAAATATGTACATCTCTTAGCTACAGTTTCCTCCAAAGACTTTATAAATATTCTCTAGTTATATTGTACAAAATGTTTATACAAAGAATCATGTCTTTTTTTTTTCAGAGGATAAAAGTTAGGAATTGAAATTCTCCTGTTTAAAAAGTGTAGTAGCACTTTCTTATTGTTGAGTTTTGCCTTGAGTGCATCCTTTTCCTTGTCAAGAGTTTTGTAATTGCCTCATAGCTATTCAAATACAATGAAACATGGTTTAGGTGTCTCATCATTTAAAATAGAAACACTGACAGGAAATGTTAGTTTATATGATTTGTAATAAAACATAGTTTGTGATAATAACATTTTAAATTAGAATCTGATAAGTTCATAATTTTTAGACCCTTGTTCAATATTGCTTTCAAAGCCAGAATGTGTAGGATGGACAAACTCAGTGTGTGGTTAATGTCACAGTGGTAGAAGAACTTAGATTAACAGAGTTTAGGTGAATTAATTTAGAGTTAATCATATATGTGAGTATATGTGTGTGGAGGAATATAGATCTAGATTGGTCTATCTATCTGTCTATTTCTCTGGTGATTAATCAGAGATGGCAATATCAGATCAGCCATATCCTGGCTAGTCGCTTATCTCCTGTGTCACTTAATCACAGGAAATGTCTCACATGGGAAAGACATAGTGGATGGAATAATTTAAATCTGCTCAGATAACTGTTTATAGGAACCCTTTTCTGCGTTTTTGTGTCTGGGTATACTTTCTATGTCAAGGTGGATCTGGAACAGCACCCTATTCCCTTTAGCATGCTCAATTCATTTCCTGTAAACGTGTCTGTTTCACACCGCTAAATCATTTGTTGAATGCCTACAGTCTACACAATACTAGGTGCTAGAGCCTACATATCCCCATTATATCCCCTAGGACTGAGTACAGTGCCTAGCCCATAGCAGGACTCAGAAATGTTTACTACAAAAGTATAAATGAATAAGTGATGAAACAAGAAATTAGACAGAAGGAACAGACATGCTCTCTGAATTCTGAGTTATCTAACTATAATCCTGATTTTTAGATTTAGAAAGCAACTGCTGGTCATAAATGACTTTGGACCTCAAGAGTGGTGTGTCCAAAGTCACAACTGGATGACGTGCAGAGAAAGGCTGTGCTTGGTACTCAAGTCCCAGCTTCTTATTTATCAGAATTGTCTTCTCCTAAGAGGGGCAGAGACCCAAGCTACAGGGATACGTATCTGTTCTTTCTGAATTTCTGTGCTACTCAGGCATCTGAGTTTTACACAGTAAAGATGAATTTCTTGCTCCACTCACAGTCAATGCAGATCCTGGAGGTGGAAGTCTCTCTGTATATGCTCTCCACGGGCCAAGCTTCTTCTATTTGTCTCTCCCCTAAAGCCTGGAAGTTCTCGGTGGAATTGTCTCCACCCAGCTGGGTAACGAGCAAAGAGAGAGAACACGGAACGTGGCATGAAAGTGTTCAGAGGTCAGATCTGGGAATGGGGCCCATCCGTCTCATCCATCTACCGGCAAAAGCCTTTGGGAGATGAGTTTTGCGATGTTCCCAGGAAGCAGGAAATCATGGCAGCCGCCATGATGGGCAACTCCCCAAGGTGGAATTGCACGTCTAGGATAACTAACAAACCTGCACCATGTTATGAGTTTATTTTAATAATATATATCTGTCACTACCAGGCTTAAAAAGAAAAAAGGAAAGGAACGGGTAAGGAGAAAGACATGTACAAACTGTCTACTGGCAAATGACAGCTGATTTTTCTTTTCCCCACTGCAATAACATTAGTCTCAAGTCTTTGGGAAGAGGATAGAAATTAGACTTACATGACTGCTGGAAGGAAGTTCTCCATAAGTTTATAGATATAGAAAAATGACTTAATTTATAATATGCAAGTGTTTATAACTAAATATATGAGTATATGTGTGAATATATATCTGGACCTATCTATCTACCTACCTATCACACACATTCATATACTTCTTCTCAAGAGTTGCATACTTCTTGTCTTAATTAAGGAATGAAGGTGTAATGGGTATTTTCCAGGGTAGGAATAAGCAGTTGGAGTGAGAACTTCAATCCCCACTCAAAAGCAGTGCTTTATTCCCTCTTATTCTGGTGCAAACTCTCCCCTGAAGTCTAACATTTCTCTTTGAATATTTTTTCCTTTTTTCTATGGAAGGAAAAATGTGTCCCCTGGAGGCATTCTCACAGGGTTAAAGCAACAGCTGAAATGTCTCACCCTTGCCTTTTTCAGGCCCTTGAAATCTCAAAGGCAGGCAAAGTCAATAGAGAGGTTTTGTTGCTTATGGTTCAGTGGTCCAACCCTTGCTCTGGGCAGGCCATGGTGACAGTACAAGTTTAAGAGGCTCAGGTTGTATTGAAAGTTTCCTAACACCTGGACAGCTATGAGAGAATTAAGTAGAGTGTCATCTGCAAATACATCAATGCAACATTTGCCTAATACATGACATCTCTCTTTATAAAGGTTCCCTTGTATGCTGTGTGGTTTTATTCTAAAATTATTCATTTGCAGAAATGTCACTTTAGAATTTATTTTTCACGTTTATTATTTCCCCTATAGATTTCCAGATCTTACATTTATTATGATTTAACCTGTAAAAATAATGATATATTTAATACCAAAAATAATTCAAATAATCCTTTTAATTGGTTTAGAATGTATTTGCTTTCTTTTTCTTTCAGTTATACCAGATTTCAAGGTTTAACTCTAACGAAAAAAGTTCAGTGTGGAATAAAAGGACTATACTAAGAAGGCTTTAATTATTTGTGTGTGTTTTCATATAGTTGAAGTCAAGAAAGGCTATTAACACTAGTTGTTCTAGTAAAAACCCAAACATCTTTAGATCAAAGCTCCTGCATTGTTGTTATGCTGTTGATCTGAAGTTAAATTACTATAAAATTTAATGAACTATATAGACTTTAAGAATATTATAAATACTTAAAATAACACTTATAAGTATAGTCAATGAAGTGAAATAGCCTCCTATTACATAATCTAATAAAAAATAAAGTTCTAGTTTATTTAATATAGAACAATTACAGGTTAGTTATTAAATGTAGAACTTACATTTATTTACTCATCAAATATTTATTGATAGCCTATTATGTTTCAAGTATTACACAGTTATAATTTATAACATGACATATTAATAATTATAATGTAGTATAGTTGTTTTTTACAGTGTTCAGAGAATTTTCATATACAGTATCTTATTTGAGTCTCAGAACAACCAAATGAATTTCTTAAAAAAAATTCTGGGACCAAGATCTATGATTCTTTCTTCTAGTATATCAGGCTGACTCTATTGAAAACTCTCAAATTTCTCGGACATTTTATATAAATAATCTTCTAACCAGAAGATATTATTTAGTCCACACTTTCTTCTTTCACTTGTCTAGACATAAGAAGTTCCATAGCGTGGAGAAAGGGTAGGGCTAAAGAATATCACCCCTAGGAAGGGGGTTTAGGTTAATTGCAAAATCCATCTTCTGCTGTATACCACATGGTAGCATAAAAGTTTCATCATGTGCAAAATAGTAGGAAAAAATAGTTTCAGAGTTCATTTACTGCTTCAACATCCACAGCATGCAGTCATGGAAAGAACACCGAGCTTGAAATCAGATGGCCTGGCTTGTAGTCTTCCTACACTTACCAGCCACGGTACCGGACATGTCACTTAACCAATGTCCACCCCTGTGAATAAGGTTGTTTCTGTTGATGATGATAATAATGACGGTGTTGATGACAGGCTAATAATGACTGGGAGCTTCTCTCTGAAGTTCTTCACCTTCATGCTTGAAAATGTATCCCATTTAATAAAACTTATTTCATGGTAACTTGGTGTGTCTATCTACCATATACATATGTAAGTGTACTTTGACACACACAGATCAAATGTCACCATATCTGAAGGTGTATTTAAAAAATATTGGAGTCTAAAGTTTATAAAGAAAAGTAAAAGATCCAGAATAGCCAATACAGTATTGAAGAAGAGCCACAAATCTGGACAAATAACACTACCCAACTTCAAGACTTACTATAAAGCCATAGTTATCAAAATGGGGAGGTAACGGTGAAAGAACAGACAAGTAAATCAATAGAACAGATAGACAGTCCAGAAATAGACCCACATAAATATGCTCAACTGATGTTCCACACAGGAGCAAAGCAATACAATGGAGAGAAAATAGTCTTTCAGCAAATGATGGTGGAACAACTGGAAATCCATGTGCAAAAAAATGAATGTAAATATAGACTTTTCACAAAAATTAACTCAAAAAGAATTATAGACCTAAATGTAAAATGCAGAACTGTAAAGTTCCTAGAGGATAACATAGGAGAAAATTTAGATCAACCTTGGATAAGGTGATGCCTTTTTAGATATAACACCACAGGCACGATCCATGAAAGAAATAATTGAAAAGGCTGGACTTCATTAAAATTAAAAAATTCTGCTCTTCAAAAGACACTGTCAAGAGAATGAGAAGACAAACCACAGACAGTGAGAAAATGTGTGCAAAAGACATATCCAAAAGAAATATTGACTTTTTTCCTGATATAGCACTGTTATCCAAAATATACAAACAATACTTAAAACTCAACAATAAGAAAACAAACAACCCAGTTTAAAAATGAGCAAAAGACTTGAGCAGACACCTCATGAAAGAAATATACACAGATGGCAAATAAGCATATGAAAAGATGCTCCACCTCGTTAATGAATTGCAGATTAAAACAACAATGAGATACCACATATTAGAATGGCCAAAATCCAGAACACTGACAACACCAAATGCTGGTGAGGATGTGAAGCCACAGAAATTCTCATTCATTGTTGGTGAGAATGCAAAATGGTGTGGCCACCTTGCAAGACAGTCGGTCAATTTCTTACAAAACTAAACATACTTCTACCATATGATCCAGAAATCACGCTTCTTGATATTTACACAAAGGAGTTGAAAACTTATGTCTACACAAAAACCTGCACATGGATATTTGTGGAAGCTTTATTCATAACTGCCAAAACCTGGAAACAACCAAGATGTCCTTTAGTAAGTGAATGGAAAAATAAACTGTGTAATTGCAGGCTATGTAATATTTTTCAGTGTGAAAAAGAAACTAGCTATCAAGCCATGACAAGACATGGGGAAACCTTAAATATGTATTGCTAAGTAAAAGAAGTCAAGAAAATGCTACATACTGTGTCATTCCAAATATATGGCTTTCTGGAAAAGGCAAGACAGTGAAGACTATATATATAGGATGGATAAACAACAAGGTCCTACTGTATAGCACAGGGAACTATATTTAATATTCTGTGATAAACCATAATGGAAAAGTGTATGAAAAAGAATATATATATATAAAACTTTATATATATAAAAAATATATATAACTATATATAATATATATCTATATAAATATTATATAGATAGATAAAACTGGATCACTTTGCTGTAAAGCAGAAATTAACACAACGTTGTAAATCAACTATACCTCAATTTAAAAAAAGATCAGTAGATGCTAGGAGTTATGGGGTTGGTGTGGGGAGGAATACATCGTTTGAGCATAGAGGATTTTTAGGGCAATGAAAATACTCTGTATGATACTGTAAATGATGGATACATGTCATTACACATTTGTGCAAATCCACAGAATGTACAACACCAAGAGTGGACCCTAAAGTATGGACTTCGGTGAATTAGAATGTGTCTCTGTAGGTCTGTCAGTGATAACAAAAGTACCACTCTGGTGGGGGATGTCGATAAATGGGGGGGGGGTGATGCATGTGTGCGGACAGAGGGTCTACAGGAAAACTCTGTCTCTTCCTGTCAATTTTGCTGTGAACTTAAAACTGCTCTAAAAGCTTAGTCTTTTTTAAAAATGTCCACACTGCCTGCTGTGTATAAAATGAAGACAAAGATAGAATCCCAGAAAACAGTTAGAAGGCTACTGCATTGGCGGAAAGGAGAAATAACCAAGGCTTAGACTAGAGTAGTGACAGTGGAAATAGAATTGAATAAGTTGAAAATATTTTTTGGAAGTAGAGTGAAGAGAATGTTGCAGATTCCATGCAGAGGGTGTGGGAAAGAAAAATATCAAAGATAATGCCTAGCTATTTGTTAAGTAGGCAGCTGGATATGAGTCTAGGTCAGGCACAAGGTTACCAACGTATAGATCGGTGGTACATAGCAAGCATCGTACTGTCATACTAGAATGCTTGGAAATTTTATGAGAGCCTTTCCTGGATGTCACAATGATTGGCAGGTGCTACTGTTATCTGGTTGGCAGTGGCTGGGGCTACTGCATGACCTGAAATATGGGTGACAGTTTGGCAAAACAAATCATTTTCCCATGTCCTGTACAACTTTTCAATGTTCCCCTCAATTAAATACCCTATAAAGATAAATTGGCATGTATAACTGAATCACTTTGCTCTATACCTGAAACTGTCACAAAATTGTTAATCAACTATACTCCAATATAAAATAAAAAAGTTAAAAAAAGAGAAGGGGTATTAAAAATCAAGGGGCCTTGAATAACCTGCAAACTGGATCACATATTACTAAACATTGGAAAGTAATGGTAGTGGTTTTAGAAGGACATGATCAATTTCTTAACACAGTATATGGATTAAATAAAAAATAGATATTGCAAGTTTAAAAAAATAAATTTGCCATAATTAAGTACATGATAATTTTTACAAGAACTTACATAATAAGCCTAACAATTTATAAGAAAGTTGTTAGGGAGAGGAAAATCTAAATAAACATAATGTCTGAAACTCATGAAATAAGTTTACCCTCTCTGTTTATCTGTCTCCTTCATGTGTTATTGTACTTCCAACCATATATTTAGTGATTAAGGGTTCTGGTGTGGTAGCAAAGCTATTTAAAATTCCTGCCCCACAAATAGGTTCATCTGTACATTTTTCTAGTTTCCTCATATATGCGTTAATATGCGATATTTGTTTTTCTCTTTCTGGCTTACTTCACTCTGTATCACAGACTCTAGGTACATCCACATCACTACAAATGACCCATTTTCATTCCTTTTTATGGCTGAGTAATATTCCATTGTATATATGTACCACATCTTCTTTATCAATTCATCTGTTGATGGGCACTTAGGTTGGTTTCATGTCCTGTCTATTGTAAATAGTGCTGCAATGAACGTTGGGGTACATGTGTCCTTTTGAATTATGGTTTTCTCAGGGAAAGTGCCCAGTAGTGGGATTGCTGGTCTGTATGGTAGTTCTCTTTTTAGTTTTTTAAGGAACCTCCATACTGTTCTCCATAGTGGCTGTATCAATTTACATTCCCACCAACAGTGCAAGATGGTTCCCTTTTCTCCACACCCTCTCCAGCATTTATTGTTTGTAGATTTTTTGATGTTGACCATCCTGACTGGTGTGAGGTGATACCTCATTGTAGTTTTGATTTGCATTTCTCTAATAATTAATGACGCTGAGCATCTTTTCATGTTCCTCTTGCCCATCTGTATGTCTTCTTTGGTGAAATGTTTATTTAGGTCTTCCACCCATTTTTTAATTGGTTTGTCTTTTTTTTGATATTGAGCTCCATGAGCTGTTTGTCTTAGAGATTAATCCTTTGTTGCTTTGTTTGCAAATATTTTCTCCCACTCTGAGGGTTGTCTTGTCATCTTGTTTATGGTTTCCTTTGATGTGCAAAAGCTTTTACGTTTAATTAGGTCCCATTTGTTTATTTTTGTTTTTATTTTCATTACTCTAGGAGGTGGGTCAGAAAAGATCTTGCTGTGGTTTATGTCAAAGAGTGTTTTTCATATGTTTTCCTATAAGAGTTTTATAGTGTCCAGTCTTACATTTAGGAATTTAATCATTTTGAGTTTATTTTTGTGTATGGTGTTAGGTAGTGTTCTAATTTCATTCTTTTACATGTAGCTGTCTAGTTTTCCCAGCACCATTTATTGAAGAGGCTCTTTGTTCTCCATTGTATACTCTTACCTCCTTTGTCATAAATTAGGTGACCATATGTGTGTGGGGTTATCTCTGGGCTTTCTATCCTGTACCATTGATCTATATTTCTGTTTTTGTGCCAGTACCATACTGTCTTGATTACTGTAGCTTTGTAGTATAGTTTGAAGTCAGGGAGCCTGATTCCTCCAGCTCCATTTTTCTTTCTCAAGGTTGCTTTGGCTACTCAGGATGTGCATGGACCTAGAGTCTGTCATACAGAGTGAAGTAAGCCAGAAAGAGAAAAACAAATATTGTATATTAATGCATATATGAGGAAACTAGAAAAATGGTACAGATGAACCTATTTGCAGGGCAGGAATAGAGACACAGACAGAGAACAGACATGTGGACATGGAGGTGAAGGGGAGGGTGAGATGAATTGGGAGGTTAGGATTGACATATATAACTACCATGTGTAAAATAGATAGCTAGTGGGAACACGCTATAAAGCACAGAAAGCTCAGCTCTGTGCTCTGTGGTAACTTAGATGGGTGGGACGGTGGGTGGAGGGAGGTCCAAGAGGGAGGAGATATAGGTATACATACAGTTGACTCACTTCTTTGTACAACAGAAACTAACACAACATTTTAAAGCAATTATACTCCAATAAAAAAACAAATAAATAAATAAAATCAATGAGACCAATTGCAAGTATGCAACAGATGAAACTCCTTGGAAGAGACTCAGAAGTGAATATTATTTAAGAGTTCAGTTTACTAAGGAATTTCATTAATAAATGTTAGAAAATATTTCAGATCCTTGCCAAGATAAGAAATCTACTACAGTGAAAATTACATTCGGAAATGTGGTATTTGTTTCTGGGTTGCATATTGTGTCTCAGTTTTGCTGTGATTCTGTCCCCTGAGGTCTAATATACAACTTTTCTATTGCCTCTTATGTGGCCACTTCTTTTCAAATCCGTTCTGTACTCCCTGTTGCCTGTTGAAAGTGAAATTCTGGGTCTTTTAGAGTACTGTGGACTGACTAAATGTGTGCCTCTATTTGTGGTGGAATTTCAAGACAGGAAATATACTTGAGATTTTGAGATACTTTATTGCTACCTCATACCATGCAATAACTTAGGAATTCTTTTGATACTATCCTTAGAAAAAAGGCAAAGCTCCTTTATAGGATATCAAACTTATTGCTTTATCTTGGACAGTTTTCTTACTTCCTTTGCGGTTATTTCCCTCTTCTTCTTATCATGTATAAATGAATCATATTTATTGTAACTTATTCAAAACTAGCTTTTATTCTCATGCCCATTTCTACCTCTTTGTACTTTTATTTTCTTTTACTTCTTGTATGGAATGGCCTCTGATTTTATCACTTCTCCTAAATCCAAACCTATTCATTATAAACAGGCATAAGCATTACCTATGCTATGTCTTCCAGTAAAGACATGCTTAAACATTTCCATGTGAAATGAATTATTTTTTAAAAATTAATTTCCTTTGATTTTTTTTCCTTTATCTTTGAGTTAGTCACCCTATCGCACTTTTGTCTAATTAAGTCTGGGGGCAAGCTATATGATCTACAAATTTTATGTGGGGATAGTAGAGAAGGCAGTGTTATAAAATATGTCATCTAATAGAAAGCATTAAGTTCAGTAGGAATGAGATGTACTGATAAATGTCATTTTAGCCATATTACAAGATGAGATCATCCAGGAAATGTCATAGCTAGAAAAGAGAAGGGGGCCAACACCCCGCTGTAAGGCACTCTAACACAGAGATTTGGGGTCAAAGAGGCAGACCAGCAAAAGTGATGGGGAGGGGTAGCCAATGAGATAAGGAAAAAACAGGAGCTATCAATTCATGGAAGCCGAGGGAAAGGAGTCTCCCCAAGAGGAGATGGGGTTTTCTTTGTTAAAAGCTGCTGCCGCCATGACGTCAAAGATGAAGGGGCAAGTGTCCTTAGGATTTGGCATGATGGCGGCTCTTGATGACCTTAAGAACAGTTTCCATGAAAATGTGGAGAAGCCAGATTGGAGTCATTTGAACAGTTACTTGGAGGTAGAAGCAGGAAAAAAAATTTTTTTTTACAATGGAAATAAAAATTGTATCTAGTGAGGATTTCAGAACAGGGGAAGAATTTTCTAAGATGTGAGATATTAGAACGTGGAGGAAGTAAATTAAATTTTAGCAGCTGAATCTTCTGATTTTTTTTTTTTATTACACATTGAGCTTATAAAGGAGGATATGTTTGTTATATATGTTAACTAAGATTTTTAAGATAATACAATTTTGAATTCTGGTAAAATAGGCATATATATTAAAATGGAAAACTTGGAATTGAAATAAGAAAAGAAAGTCCCTGGCACATAAAAGACACTCAATATGCTTTCAAACAAATAAACAGATTATTTGTAAATGATCGACGTATTACTGTCCTTTGGAAAAGATGTAAATCCTGAGTCTACTTTAGATGGTTTCAGACTTTCTGTTGGGACTGTATTTAACTTTGCTACTTAAGGAACAAAATGACGCCCCTTATTTTGTTTTCTTCAAAGAACAAGTAGGTACTTGGTGAATATTTGATTAGCCATCTAAGTAAACATCATAGCTTAAATATCAAAACATTACATAGAAAATCATGTGTCTACTTGATACTGGAAGTGGGAAAACTATACAATGACATTTCTTTTATTTTGAAGCACCTCACTAACATTTAGTGCAAGTATTTTAAGTTCTTGTTATAACAATATAAAACTTAATTTTAATTTAAAATTAATATAAATGTTAATTTATATATTTAATATAGATGTATAATACAGCATATATATATTAAAATTCTATATAAAATATAGTAATATAGAATTCAATATATTATACATATTATAAAAATTCTACAATTCCAGTAGAATTTTCACCCAATGAGATTTTCTCTTTAGGCAGAATAACTTAAAATACAATAATAAAACCTGTCTTTCCTGGCAAAGCAGTTTCTGTTGATCACCATAGTGCAGGCTCAGAGAGAATGGCTTTTTATGACACCTGTGTGCTTGGAGTTATTTTAAGATGCAAAGCCAGGTCAGCTTGGAACTTGGAAGCTAAGCTGAAAATTGATTGGAAGTAAGAGATTCTCCAGATGCCTTTGTCAAATCTTGGAGACAATCATTCAAAAGCTTACTTAGTAGGGAGCTATATAAGTAGTTAAATAAGTAAATCTATGTGAACAGAAGGTGTTTCCCTAAATGGTTATTATTGGAACATACATTTCACAAGTCATTTATCCCTAAGGCACAGTGGTTTATCAACAGAAAGGCTTTAGTTTAGGTCATCCTGAAGCATGTGCCTGCTTTCAAGTTGTTTGTGTCGCTGATTTTGGCCTCATCATAATGTTTACTGCTGGCTGAGGGGCGGTGGAAATGGCAGTGGCACTGAAAATTGAACTGGATTCTTGCTTCTGATGACACTGTGAATATCACATTCCCATGAGAAGATCTGTAACATGTCTTGCTCCACAGGTCTTTCAATCAAAATCATAGAATCAGTCTATTATCTGCCACACCCTCCCAGGAACTCTCCATGTGGAAATGACCAATTTATTCCTAAGAGAAAGTTGACTTAGACTGTTTTTGTGTTAGTCCAGTGAACTTGTTAATGGTATGATTGTTTTTAGGGAGAAGATCATAAACTCAAACGTAGGTAAAAATATTTCCTCAATGACTAACTTGAAAAACAGTGATGATAATTACATTTTTATAATGTAATAATAGTAATTCTTGCCCTACTATGTGTAGGTCCTACAATAATTCAATTTTATTCTTTGCTAAATTTGTTACTCTTAAAAGCATTCCTTAAAATGTGCATTATCTCTTTTTACACTGGCATTTCACATGTCTCTTTTCCCATCCCTGGGACTACAGACATGTCATCCATCAATAGACATTCCCTTGATCTTAAAAGTTTTCTCTGTGTCTCTCTCTGTCTCTCTGTCTCTCTCTCTCTCTGTCTCTAAGGAATACCATATACTCTGATACATAATGTACTACACCTTGGGAAGTTCTTAATTTCAAGATCTCACATAATTGAAAATGAATTAGTTCCTTCTTTAACAATTTTTAAAGTTCAATTTTCTGCAGTTTAAGTTTGTTGATAATGAGTAATAGTTGTATTTATGAACACTCTGGAGAATATAATCCATTCTATTTAGAATGCTAAATTATTTATAAATTTATTCTAGACAATGTATTGGGTTTTCTTCTGTAAATAATCAATTGTTCTGGGGATAGAAGCATATTAGCCTCTGTTCCATATGCTGTTGTTTGCAGTTTATGTTCAGATTTTCAAGTTCAGCCCTCAGGGGTTACTTTTTGGTTTCCCATGTTTGAAAAACTGGTGATTTTTTTTTTCTATAAGTAAAACTGAAACGTAGTCATCGTTCAGTTTGTAATTTTCCTAGCAACTTCTACTGTTTTCACAAAACGCAGCAGGTGATTTGTGAATCCAGGTCACTGTAGTACTTGGAAAATCTTATAAATCACCTACTCTATTTGACAGATGAGAAAACTAAGTTCTGACAGGTGAAATGATTTCTTCAAGATCAAAAATTTGGTTAATAGAATTTCTCAAAATTAATTTTCTAAACAAAGTATGTTTCATCACCTGAAAAAAAACCCCTGAAAGTTGATTAATGAAACAAAAACACTTTAAGCAAAATGAAAGTCATTTCTTGTAGATGCATAAACTATTTAGAAAAAAACATTATTATTATTTGAAACACACACACTCATATACATGCACTTGAAATTTTCATTTCAGTTAAAGTTTCAACATTCTTTTCCTTCTAAAATTTACAGGAGCAGTGGTCTAGTTGTGCTCTTAAATATACCTCTGGCTATTTCTCCAGCAGAATCATTACATAACAATCCCTACTCCAACTGTGATCAGATGATGACCTTTGCCCATTTGTACTACACTTGAAAAATACATTTATACTGAGTTGCCATGTCTCAGGACAACGATGACGCGGTCGAGATAAAACTCAGAACAGCACTTCAGTGAACTTGCTGCTGGCTATGAAGAAGTAGCCTTAAATTAAATCAAATACACTCTTGGTCTTACTGTAAATTGAAAGGCAAATTCTCATTTGGTTGCTCACAGTTTAATTTAGTCCAAGAAGAATACATTTCTAGGCATCGTCTTTATTATAAATTCTCATTGCTACCTCTTTATTCCCATGTAAATCATTTTGTTTTATGGCTGAAATAGATGCTTTAGCACATAAATATTTCAAGTCTTGCTAGAGTATTTCGGAAATGCTCTTAGATGTAGAATTTCATAGGCTGCTAACAAAGTTGGGATTTTTTTTTTTTTTTGGCTGCGTTGGGTCTTCGTTGCTGCACGCGGGCTTTCTCTAGTTGCGGCGAGTGGGGGCTACTCTTTGTTGCGGTGCGCGGGCTTCTCACTGAGGTGGCTTCTCTTGTTGCAGAGCACGGGCTCTAGGCGCATAGGCTTCAGTAGTTGTGGCACTCAGGCTCAGTAGTTGTGGCTCGCGGGCTCTAGAGTGCAGGCTCAGTAGTGGTAGTGCACGGGCTTAGTTGCTCCGTGGCATGTTGGATCTTCCCGGACCAGGGCTCAAACCTGTGTCCCCTGCTTTGGCAGGCGGATTCTTAACCACTGTGCTCCCAGGGAAGCCCCAAATTTGGGATTTAATCTTTAATGATCGTGCATCATAAATTGAATTCATCTGGTTGTTGGGTGGCTCAGTGAATGCTTATATAGTTTTAGTATTCAGTGAGTAGCTATGTGAATTTTGTTAAGCAAATGACCTCTGGAATGCAGAGTGGTGTCCATTACGGAGGTGACAGAAATCTGATGGCTACATGGACAAAAGGCAGAATCAGCAAGGAAATATATGTATCAAGCCTTGAATCACTTTTTGAAAGAAAATGTTAAAGTTTTTCAGTTGTATTCATGACTGGAAAATTTTAATGTATTAGGTTCAATGAGCGAAATGTGAATAAAGTAATAGCAAGCCATGTTACAGATGTGTTTTGAACAATCAACAGTTTGAGAGAAAAACAGGAAACTCTCATGCTGGTCTCCTGCTGATGTGTGCTATTTCTTTTTTTTTTTTTTACAAACAGGAAAGGTTATAGTCACTTGATTTGACCTGTCTTCTATGTAAGACCACACCTCTTAACTGCCTCATTCCCAGTTTTACTCAAAAGAAGACATCACTCTGTCCCACCCAGCTCTTCCACATTATACCATATCAGTTTGATGGCTCAGTTTATTAAATTTCCACAACTCGATGATTTTTGTTATCTAGATCTTAAAGATACATATCATTGTTATTTTAATGATGGGTTTATTGCTTAGACTCTGAAAAATACATTTAAAGCCACTCAAAACACACATGCAAAAACCACATTATTCAATGGCACTTAATCCTTAGTTGGATATATAGACTCTACCTCATCAGTCTCATCTTTTCATAAAAGGCTAAAAAATAAAACTTAAAACTTCCCTGCCATTTTTAAATTGCATTTAGACATTTATTAAAAGCAGAAACCAATAGTTTTATTATTTTTTTTAAACAGCAACTTCAAAAAAGCAGATAAAAGTGAATGCTAGGTTGTTTATCAAATGTGCTTGTTTCAGTTTATCTGTAGTGTACTTCCTTTGGAGACCATTACCAGAAGTGGCTACCCCATGCACTTTAATCTTTCTAGTTTGTGATACGGTGTAACTGAATGTGAGATTAAGTCATTATATTATCCTATCTTCACATCAGCAGTATCTGGTGAGAATTAACTTTGTCTATAAATAGCTTAAAATTTTAACCCTTTCTATGTAATGTTGATTTAAAATTTTGTTAGGCTTTCCCATATATCAAATGTGAAATGTAATGAATAATTTAAGTTTTTATGGCTCAATTTCTAATCATAGCTATGTAGAAGTATGTGGAGGATTAAACATATTTATAACTAGGAATATTAACTATAGGAAAACTGAAATGTATCTTTTATACTTCTGCTCCTTTGATTTACTGGTACATCACTTTGAAAAGACATCCTCAAAAGTAGGTAACGTACAGGGACCTATGAAGGCCATCATTCATGCTTCATTGCTAAAACTACAGACCTGATAATTTGTTGCAAATGTGACTATAATGTTATGACCTTAACCAACAGTTTTTTGGAGAGTTAGAAAAGATTCCAATAATCTGCTTCCCATCCAATTCAGAATGCCCGTTCTGTACAGATTATCTATTCTGTTTGTACACACACTGAATATATTTATCTCAGCTTTCACATAAGAACCTTGAGAAAAACCAAAAGTCATTATTATACCCAACCAAAATATTTATTTACAGTTGAACAATCCTGGTTCTTCTAAGCTTTCATCTATGACAATTTTTCTAGGATATCTTTATTCTAGTCATCCTTTCATAGGTAAACGCTAGTTCAAAATTATGTTTCAAAATCCTTTTGAAGAGAGTGTAGTATAGATAAACATAGTATTTGTCATTTTCCTCTAGCTATGGAATATAGCTCTTCCTTTAATTAAACAATATCGAAGGAGTTGGATTTTTTCATTAATGTCCCTGTTGCACAAAAAGCATGGTTCCTAAAACATTTAGATCCCAGTGTGGCAAGACACTCACATCATTTGATGTCATCACAGAGGTACATTTCCCACATCACTCACTCAAGGGGATACATTGAAATTGTGGAATGGCAAACACGATCATCCACATTATTTAAATTTTAATTCTCTACCCCATTAAAATTTTGAATGAGATTCTAGTAAATATACGAATGCATGTTTCCTATCAAAAGTCACACCTCGAGAAACTTTTATTGAAACAATGCACTCAGTTTCTAAAACAAAATAATGCCTGCATGTATATGCAGTCCTCCCACTTTAAAGAGGTAGTTTCTTTCTGTTTTCTACATCCCTCCACAAGAAATCCATCCTCTTCTTACTTCCCCAGGTCCCTGAAAAATAGCACCTGTAAACCCTTATTGTTCTTCAGGGCCCTTTTAAAACCATCATCCCAATGTAAAAACAAAAAACAAAAAACAAAAATAAAAGCAGAAAAAGGGGGGAACTCCCTTTTTTTGCAATGTGCCTTTTCTGAATCTACATTTCCATATCTTATACCAGCATTTCTATCTCATAATTTGCATAGTATATATTTATCTTAACACCTAATTAATTGTTTTACTTTCTGCCCTGTCTGTCCACTGACATTAACTTCGGATGTTAACCATACAAGTTAAATACCTAGCTGAGGGGTAGTAATGGTGAATTAAAACAACGCTACTTATCTTCCTTCCAAAAATCTCACTAAAATAAAAGCAAAGGGATTTTTAATGTGCGAACATATAAGAACAAAGATAATGGGACTACAGACAATCATAAGTATATTTTGGAAGACAGACAGTATATGGACAGATAATCACTGAGCAATCTGGAAAAACTGGGTCCTAAATCTGTGATAGAAAAGCCAAGAAACAACTAGTTTATGCTATAGAATATCCCTCCCAAATTATAAATCTGTAGTATTCGTTTTCTGTAGAAGTAAGGGTAAGGTGGACTAAAAAGAGTATGATTAGTTGAAAGCTTTAAGAATTAAAACTAGACAGCCATTAGAATGGATAAAATTATAAATCTGAATAGCATCAAATGTTGACAACACTGTGGAGTACCTGATGGTACCACCAATTTGGAAAACTGACAATTGCTTAGAATGAGAAGCACACCTAGATATTTATGAAAAAGAAATGAAAACATGTCCACATAAAGATGTGTGTGTGAACATTCACAGCAACTTTATTCGTAATGGCTAAACCCAGAAATAGCTCAAGTGTCCATTAGTAGGAGAATGGATCCACTAAGAGAGGAACATTTATGCAGTGGAATATTATTCAGCAATAAAAGGAACAAACTACCATAAATGTAAGAACATGGTAAATATCAAAATAATTATGCTGACAGAGCAGGAGACAAGAGACTGCAAACCATATCTCATGTATATAAATTGCAAAATCATCTATAGTAGTTGCCTGGGATAAAGACAGAAAGAGGGGTTGACTGCAAAAGTGCCAGGAGGACTGTTTTGTGAATAGCAGGTATATGATGTATCTTAATAGAGTTTGTGTGATCATGGGTGAATGCAATTGTCCAAACTCATTGGACTGCACATTTTAAATAGATGGGGTTGATTGTATGCGCACTATTCCTCAAGAAAATTGATAGTTTAGAAAAGTAATTTAACAAGAACAGACGCGGACATAGAGAATAGACATGTGGACACAGAGGGGGGAAGGGGAGGGTGGGATGGATCGGGAGATTAGGATTGACATAAATACACTATCATGTGTAAAACAGACAGCTAGGGGGAACCTGCAGTATAGCACAGGAAGCTCAGCTCGGTGCTCTGTGGTGACCTAGATGGGAGGGATTGCAGGGGGAGGGAGGTCCAAGAGGGAGGGGATATAGGTATGCATATGGCTGATTCACTTCACTGTACACCAGAAACTAACACAACATTGTAAAGCAATGATACTTCAGTAAAAATATTTTTTTAAATATTAAAAAAAGTTAAACATCCAGAATAAAGAAAGAACTGAGAAACAACTAGAACCTCAGATCTTCTCAATCATCGCATGTTGCCAAATGGCTTCTTTGCTTTTGTGCCAGCAAAAGACTGGAGGTAAGTAAGACAGAAGGTCTCTGGCTGGGGGATGCCAGGCACATTCCTTTGAACATGGGAGGATTAAGCAAACATTTACAATACTGAGTGGTAAGCCCCTAGCTTTCTCCCCAGTTTAGCTTCCAGAATGACAACAGCCAGGACTATATCCTCTAGACAAGCTGTGGGAAGATCTATATATGGAGAATCAGCTCAACCAAGAGAAACAACATAAATATACTTACATTTTTTTCCCCAAGGAAATGGCATAACCTATAGTGAAGATCACGGTAACAAGCTCCGTCAAGTTCAATGTCCCCAATCAATCAGCTTTAAAATTCCCCACTTTTATTTTTATGAATATTAATTTTATGTATTCATTTGTTTATTTTTTATTTATTGAAGTATAGTTGACGTAACAATATTTTATTAGTTTCAGGTGTAAAACATGGTAATTTGATATTTTTATAGACATTCAAGGATCACTAGCCATTTACATAAAGCCTCCAAATTAAAAGATAGAGCTCAAAATAAAGAACGAAAAGAAAGAAATCTGTGGAAACAGAGACTGTGCATGGAAAAAGATCAAAATCTTTTATTTATATCCTTAGAGAAACACACTTTTTATAAACAAAGAATAAGGTGCTACCAAAAGTCAGCAAAAATTCTATAGAGATTTTAAAGACAAAGTTGAGGAAACCTCCTGCAAAGTGAGACATATGAAATTTTAAAAAACAAACAAGGAAAATTAAGAGGAATAAAGAGAAGAAAATGAGAGGAATGGTCGAGGAGGTACAACATCCCAATAACAGAAGTGCCAGAAAGAAAGAAAAATAAAGACTGAAGGGAGAAAATGATCAATTAAATAATTCATGCATATTTCTCACAACTGTAGGACATGGGTCACCAGAATGAAAGAGGCCCCCTGTGTGCTTAGCAAACTAGATTCAACATTGACCCCTATCAAGGCATATTAACATGAAATTTTAGAACACTGGGGGCAAAGATAAGATTCTATAAGCTTTCCCAGGGAGGGAAAAATATCAATGGGTCACATGAAAAGGAGCCGGAATTAGGAAGGCTTCAGGCTGCTTAAGAACAACTCTGGAAATGGGAGACAATGGAGCAATGTCTACAAGATTCTCAGGGGAAATTAATTCAGACCTAAGGCTTGACACCCAGCCAAACCATAAATCAGGGGTGACGGAAGTGACATTCATGTCGCCAAGGTAATCTATCTTGTACCCTTTCTCAAGAAGCTACTGTACACTCTGCTTCGTTAAGACAAGGGTCTGCACCAATGAAGGTGGAGGCATTGGATGTAGGGGGAAAGGAGAGAGGAATCTGGGGTCATGATAAAATGGAAATTCCAGGGAGATAGCTGTGTACCAAGCATAAGGGAAAATCAGTGCAGAATGGGGCAGACCAGGAGTCTTCAGAACAGACGTCACAAAAGATAAATTTTATTGCTTAACTGATAAGTACTAAGAGGAGATTCAGACAATTGGTGGAGAGTGTGGATTTGAATTAGTGTTAATATATGAAAAAAATACACAACTAGAAGTAGGACAACTATTTACTCTAGAGGATGAAAAATTAAGAAAGGAAAATATTTTCAGCGTACAATATGGGTCAGAATAGCATTTACTTCTTCATAATTATGTAAACATTGATCTAACCAAAATTATGTAAACTATATGAAGAGTATGGGAGAAGATTGTGTGTGTGTGTGTTGGGGGGGTGTATATTTGCGGTAAGAGCAAAGGGCATGAGAGTGAAAGACAACAAAAATTCATCTTTTCTGGAGTGGAAAAGAAATAGGTAATACCTAAACTGGAACAAAAAGTCAAGAAATAGCGATATAATCCTCTGTTTAAAGTATGAAAGTATACACCAAAAGAATCAGCTAAAATTGTTGAAAATGACTGTCTCTATAGGTAGGCAAACTGGAGAAAAAAGGCACAAGGATTATTGTCTATTTTGTTATGAGCCTGAATGGACTTCTTGACTTTTCTGGCTTTGTCTGTGTATAAGGAAGTTTGATAGACATTACAACCATTTTATTAAAAACCAAAGCTGGCATCCGGGCTTCACCATTTCCCAACCACGTAATTTTTAAAGCCTCTCATCTCTACTTTAGCCATATATCATCATACAATCACACTTTTTACTTGGTCATCAGGTGGGGAAAATTGTATTTTCAGTGTTTTGATTTTAGATCTAAATCAACCTTTTAGCTTTTGATCACATATTTCTTTCAAATATCTGAGCTTGTCATCCTCATTATGATTTACAGTACCTTCCTCTTAATTCTTTCCTATTCCCTATCATTCAGAGCTTTCTGCTTTTTCTTGACCCCTTAATCACCCTAAGCTATGTATCTAGCCATACACTTTTGCTTCTGTAACAGCCAAGAGTCCCTCAGCTGCTCAAATTTTCTCTACTATAAACCTCTAACTCCTTCTAGCTACATCCTTGACAGGTTCCAAAAGATCTTCAGAGAAGAATGGACTTCTTTACTAACTTATGTTGATTACCAGTTCTATCCTATGGACCTCAAAATACCACTTTCATCCCTGTCTTTTTCATATTTGGTGAATAATTTTAATTTCTCAACTTCTCATTTTCAGTTGATCATTTTTCAACTTTCCTCTTTTTTCTATAAAAATGTCCCTAATGTTTCATCATTTTCTATCCAATAAAATATCCCTGACTTCCCATTTTTAATGAGGTCAGTTCCTCCTCTCTGTGCCATGGGCAGAATTCAAATAAGCCATCTCCTCAGCCCCAAGATTCCTTGTCCCTGGCATATACACACTTTGTCCCAGGTATTCAATCAAACACTAATCTAGGTCCTTCTGTGAAGGGAGTGCATGATGCAATTAGTGTCTTAAGTTTTAATCAGTTGAGTTTAAATAAAGAGATTATAGGGGCAGGTTGGGGGCTTGGGGACTGACCTAATCACATGACTTCTTTAAGAGCAAAGAGTTTCTTCCATTCCAGTTGCAGAACAGTAAGTCAGAGATTTGAAGCAACATTGCTTGAAGATGGAAAAGGATGCATGGCCAGAAATGCAGGTGGCCTCTTGGATCTTGGAGCAGTGAGCTATATTTTAACTGACAAACCCTATTCTTTTTCTTCATTCTTTCTGTTTCTCTGCAGTGCTAACTCCTCGCTAACATCTCTGGTCATCTTGTCCCCCACAATGTTCTCTCCACTTCTGTTGACATGGAATTTTATACCCAGCAAACAATCTTTCTAAACTAAGGGCCAAATAAACACATTTTTATATACCAAAAAAAGAGAGAATTCCTTACTAGCAAACTAAACCTACAATAAATTCTAAAAGACATTTCTTAAACAGAAGGAATATAATACCTATTGGAAATACGAATTTCCACAAAGGAATGAAGAGCACTAGAAATTGTAAAAATGTAGGTAAGTAAAGAGGTTTTCTTTCCTTATTCTTAATAAGGAACAAACTACTGAAGACATCCCTGGTGGTCTAGTGGTTCTCTGTACTTCCAATGCAGGGGGCACGGGTTCAATCCCTGGTCAGGGAAGTTTCACATGCCACATGGAGTGCAGCAAAAAATTAATTAATTAATTAAAATAAAGCAAAACTAGTAACAATGTATCGAGGAATTTATAACATGTCTAGTAGCAAAATGTATGACAAAAACTGTACAAAGGACGAGAGGAAAGGAATGGAGATAAACTGTTGAAAGATTCTTATATATGAAGTGAGGTAAAGTAATAAAAATGAAAAACGTGCTAGGAAAAACACAGAGCAAGTGGAACTGTCATACACAGTAGAAACGCAAAGTGGAATTACCGTTTGGAAACATTTTGAGAGTTCTTTATAAATTAAAATATTCACTTGCCTTATAACCCATCAATTCCACTTCTAGATATTCGCTGAAGAGAAATAAAAATATGTATCCACACAAAGATCTGTAAGCAAATTTTCAGAGCAACTTTATTTGTAATAACCCCAAACTGGAAACACACAAGCGTCCACCAATTGGTGAACGGGTAAACTGTAGTATATCCTTAACAACAGAATATGACAGCAACGAGATGCAATTACCGATACAGGCACCAATATGGATGGATGGGTGTCAAAAGCATCACACTAAGTGAAAGAGACCAGACACAAAAGTCAACACACAGTGTGAGTCCATTTTTATGACATTCAGGAAAAGGCTGGTAGGAAACTCTACAAACGGAAAACAGAATAGTTGTCCTCAGGAGTTGGTGATAGGGTAACGGAGTATTGATTGTAAGCACTGAAATGTCTGGGGTAATAGAAATGCTCTACGCTTTGATGGTAGCATTTGGCAAACCGCATTGAACTGTATATTTTTAAAAGCTGATTTTATTGTGTGTATATTGTACCTCAATAAATGATGTTAAAAATTAATGTATTCAGAAAGTTTATAATTCCACTTTTATAGATTCAGTCGATACCTGTATGATCATATCAGCATATTACTCTGGTCTGTCCAAATCTATTACTAAAATTAGAAACACAGAATCTTGAAATGCCACACGGAGTGCAGTAGTGTTCAAAAAATTGCTTTCCCTAGATTTTCTAAAGAGGGTAGCAGTGCTATCAAAAATGTATTGAGGGCTTCCCTGGTGGCGCAGTGGTTGAGAGTCCGCCTGCCGATGCAGGGGACACGGGTTCGTGCCCCGGTCCGGGAAGATCCCACATGCCGCGGAGCGGCTGGGCCCGTGAGCCATGGTCGCTGAGCCTGCACGTCCGGAGCCTGTGCTCCGCAGCGGGAGAGGACACAACTGTGAGAGGCCCGCGTTCCACAAAAAAAAAAAGTGTGTTGAGGTATTATTATTACTAACATTGGACAAGGTGCCATATAAAACCTACGGTTTTGTCTTCAGATTTCTGCTTTCCAACATGTTTATAAGTACATGTTTATATAAAAACATGTTTATAAATATTGTGATTTTTTTTGTGGCATCAGGTATTGGTGGAGTATATCAGCGCCTTATTTTTCAAAGTGATTTTGACATAACTCTGATCATCCCATTTCAACTTTCTCCTTTGGAAGAATATGCTGCATTTTATTGCAAATAAGGAAGAGGAGAAGTTCAGGAAGAGAAAGGGGATGGGAGAATCATTTTATCTGCACGTAAGTGCTGGTGGTTAATTTTCCCAGTGAAAAGGACAGACCCTCAGAAATATACAGATAAAAGAATACCACTCCTCTTTCTCCTACAAAGTAACAAAAGCAAATCAGCATTTTAGCTCCATGCTATCTGAAAGAGTAACTTTGCACTTAAAAAGGTGCCTAGGGACACTGAACATTTGGTATCACTTATTTTCTTGAACATATAGAACAGTGTATATAAATATGTATACAGGTAATGGCTTACTTCCTTCATATAAATTTCAGCTTTAAAATAGTTCCCAATTCATCCAGTTTCATAGTACTTTAAAATTATCTTAATAATTTTCATCCAACTCTCCACTCATAATTTGTGTTCATTTTAAATATAAAACCTGGGACTTCCCTGGCGGACCAGAGGTTAAGACTCCATGCTCCTAAGGAAGGGGGCACAAGTTTGATCCCTGGTCAGGTAACCAAGATCCTGCATGCCACAAAGTGCAGCCAAAAAAAAAAAAAAAAAAGAAAGAAAGAAAGAAAGAAAAGCTTTGTCTTAAAAAAAATGTAAAACCTAATTCTAACTTTACTTAATTTTTGATGGTGATATTGGGTTGAAGTTGAACTAATTCTAGTTTTTAAATGTATCTTCCCAGTGATCTAGAGCTGCATTTTGTATATGAGATGTTGACCACTGTGATTTTTAAAATTATCATTATCTGCATTAGAGAGTCCAGAAATAAAAAAGTATCACCATTTAGAATTATTCACTTACCAAACCAGCAAAACTCAAACAAAACTTATTGTCGTCATGTAAACAAGATGTTCATTATTGTTTTGCTGTCAAATCTCAATCCATTTTTCAACATAACAAGTCTTTTGGCTTGTTTCAATCATTTGTACACTCAAAGGCCTTATTATTCTGTTTAGCATTCATTATACATTTTTTGTATTACACTGCAGAAATCTGAAAATAAATGATCACTGCATGTTGCTGCGTTTTCAAATCAATTCCCTCTTTGATCTGAACATCCAGTTTATAGTTAAATCACTACATTTCAATATTTCATGCAAATATCCTTTTTATCGACATTTAAAAAATGTGCAGTAGCTGATTCTCGCCTCACCTTTCATCACTTGACTGCAAGAAAAGATTCCACATATGCAACTTTTCCAGCATTAACCTCAGTCACTAAACCGTAATGATCTAAGTAAAACTGGGATCTCCAACACAGGAAACGGATGTTTAATTAAAGATGACTTCTGCCATTAAGTCATTCTTTACATGGTGGCCAAAACCACGGTATTCTCCTGTCTCTCCATAATATTCACTTTTCTCTCCTCTACAAATTTTAGGTTTCAACTCTTTTTCTGGGAATATGGTGTGTGGACAGTAAATGTTAATGACTCTGAACTTACCAATACTACTATTTCTGGAGCCATCTTCTCCTGAGAGGTAGAACTGCTTCCCTGTAGAGCCTCTGTGCCTCCTTCACTTTGACTGCAGCCTAATTCTCCCTCCTGCCCTTTATCACCCCACCTCTAAGTATGCAGTGGTGTCTAAAGTCCATGAGGTTTTGCCTTTTGTATGCCAAAGGGAGTCTTTGCACACTTCCTCATCTGTCCTGCTCTCGGGTTGAGGTTAAAACAAATACGTAGAAAGGCAATGGATCCAAGGCCAGCAAGAGTGTTGATGGGAAAAAAAAAAAAAAAAAGTGTTGGTGGGTGTTGCTTTCCTCAAACTACTACATTGTATCGCTTTTCCTTTTCTTTTATCATGCAGTCACTTTGACCCTATTCTCAGTAGATACCTTCCTAGGACATCTCCTGGAATAAGTTATTTTTTTTTTATCATTTTAGACACGAAGATATTCACGATTCATAGCACTTTCACAGTCTTCAAGTTTTATAATCTGACTTTTGAAAGAAGCTCCAATCCTAGTTTATTATTTTGTACATCATCACACTGAAATCGATCATTAACGGTCCCCTTTAAATAAAGGGAATAAATTATCCTCAATCTGTCATTAGCATCTACACTTCTTTTAGTATAAATATTTGAGAAGCTACTTATGTATGAAATACTACGTGGCCCACAAAGAATTTTAACTGGTACCAAACTCGGTGGAAAATAAGATATGTACAAATAAAATAAATAACCAGGAAGTCAGGGAAAATTTGATAACACTAAAATGAGTGTTTAGATCAGAAAAAGATTTTGGCTACCAAATTCTAACTACATTTGTCATTTCCCCAACCTTACCAAAATGCCTGAAAATGTAAAATGGACTCAGGACTTGCCTTGTTCTTTGAAGAAAAAAAAAACCTATCAGTGTTTTGTATTCCAGTCGTAAGAAATAACTTTACTACTGCAAAGGAACAGCCACATGACTGAAACTACTCCTTTTTAATGCACCGAGATTCCCAATGTCTAGCCTCACAGGCAAAATGTGGGCATAACTCCTAACCCTTTCCACTGGCCACATTTCCATAATGGAAACGCGTGCCAATTAGAGGCACCAAATTAGTAGGAGGGATAACCAGAAAGGACTCAGCCAGGCATACCTAACAATTTCAAATCCATTCCCAAACTATTTTTAAAATGTTTACAAGTAATTAGGTTCCTAGTTTCACCACATTTTACTCAACAGAAGTCAAGACTAAATGCTCCCATTTCTATTTACAAACAAGTATTAGCAGATAATAAGAGCAGTTTTTGCTAAATGTAGAAGATGTTGGATAAAAACATACCCAATAAAAACACTGGAGAATTTTACTGTGAGATAATCACCACGTTAGAGTTCATCTCACATTTTGAAGGACACCTATGAAGCATCTACATCCGCGGGGTGAGGAATGGTTTTTCCTGAGGGTTGTGTCAGCAGTTAGGTTTTCTGAAGAGTTCTGATTTATGGCCACTAGGATGTCACACCTTGAATTTTCATTTTTTCCCAACATTCCACCCACCATCTTCCAGTTTCAAAGTCAAATTCTCTTTGTAAACGCTCATTATCACTTCCTTCCTCTCTGTTTGGGGATATTTTTGACAATCTTTATAATAGTTCTAACATAACTTCTTCTACAATTGTACCCATTCTTTTCCTTTCATTTTTACACTCAAAGCTACTATTTTATAGTTCTTATATTCATCTATATATGTGTGACTTGGGGTAAGTTATTCAACCTTTCTGAGTTTTTTTCTTTTTCTCATTTGATGAAAAAATTAACTTAATAATATTTAAATTACAAGGTTTAATGAAAATTAAGGGGTTAAATGAGATAAGGTACTAAAAAGCAGAAAACTGAGAACGTCTCTTTCAAGCCAAATACTCTTTTCTGGTTTTCTTCTTTTCTCAGTTTCTTTGATTTTTTCTTAATTAGGATATTCTTTCTATAATACATAATACATTTACATTTCTCATTTGTGCATTTGATTCAAGTAGACTCAAATCAACTAGGTTGCACTCAGAGGTTCTGTTTTATATTTTTTATATTTCTTTATATGTCTGTGGCCTTATTTGTTTTACCTCCAACGGCTAGGAAATTCCAGGAGACCAGTGTATTTAAAATAGGCTTGATGGTGGCCAGGGCTGGTCAGCTGCCACAGTCTCAGCTTCATCTGTTTCAAAAGGCCTTTGGTAGAGCTGGGTGTTTCTGCCCCCCATTCCCCAGGGGAAGGGAGGGGGTGAGGGGTGTCCAGCGTATGTGTGGTATCATGGTCAAAGGCATTTTCGATTCCACAGCTCATACCTGGCCTACCAGTCCTTCATACTCCTGATCATTGCCAAGTCACCCCCTCAAGACTGTCCCCTCCTGTCTCAGCCACAGTTCCCCAGCTACTAAGTCACCACAGTTCCCCAGCTACTAAGTCACTGATTTGAGCTGCTTGGGGAGAAAATGCGACCACACTTAATTCTATCATAGACCAACGTTTTCATCAGCCACGCAGGCTTTTACTTTAGCAAGAAAGAAGCAAACAAATGTGTTCTGTTCGTGTGTTTAGTCCCATAGGTTCCAAAGCTCTTTTTCGAGTAAGAATAAAAGCTCAAGTGTTGTGTTTTCTGTTTTTTTGTTTTTGTTTTTCTCTAAAGAGACACCATCTCATGCCATTAGTTAAAGAATACTGAGTTTCATGGATTGAATTTAAAAATATGGATGCTTGCGAAGCATGAACCCTATTTATCCTGGTCAAACGTCGGGATGCCATTGAAATTGAAGTGGTATTGTGTAAAGTTTTTGCTGGATGGTTGTTTTATTTATTTTATTTTGCATGCAGCTTCTGCAAAGTTCGAACAGTAGCAGTTTGTGATGTGGCAGCCACTCTTCCAACAATACCAAGAATTAGTCTTTTGTCCACACACACCGAGGGCAATGCCGTCTCTGTCTGAGGGCACACTGAGGCTGTTGCCTATTTTCAGCTGGGTTGATGACTACATTCCAGACTCAGGAAAACTAAGCACTGCTGTTATGGTACAAACCCTGGGTTTTCCTCTTGGCAGCCCCTAAAAATAACCCAACGAATTTGTAATTTTCAAGATAATTTTGGCTTTGGTTTTATAAGTGATGGCATGTATCTGGACTATGTCTTTTAACCTTGACTTTGTTTCAAGCAACTATCTCTGAATACATCAGCTCTCAGTTTGGACTAAGCGAATGCATATTAAATTATTTTGGTTTAGTAGCTACGTGAAAAAAAATATAAGTGCAAATATTTTGGAGTTTATTCAGCATATAGTTTACCTAACACTCATTTCATTTAAGAAAAATGAGGTGGAATAAATCAATGACTAGAATATATTAATTTACTAAGGTTTAAACATTTTCGTTGTCAGTTAATGCAATATTTTATTTCCAGCTACTTTTCTGCTGCTTCAGACGTAGAAAAAAGAGGTGCTGTTGAAAAGTAACAAGGTGTTTTTAGGCTCTGTCAAATTTTCAAACTTTCATTCTTGTGGGGTGCTAATTATATGCACAGGAGGGTGAAAAGTCTTCCTCTGCCGCCTTTGGGATCCTGTGACCACCAGGGGAAGGGATTTGCAGCTGCCCTGCAGTCTCTGCCCAGGGAGGATGGCGCATTGTTTAACAAGGAACTCGGGGCCTTTCCTGGCAAGCGGAGGAGGTGGCTGATTCATCACCATCTGTCCCCGTGACCACAGACTCTACACAGATATGCTCCACCGGGTCATGTATGTCACCTGCGTGCATGATGAGAAAGGCTGGGGGTGACAGCAGAGGCTGAACAACCATGGACTTTCCCTCCAGCCCTGAGCAAAGCCGGTCCCTGCCCTGGTTTGCCTGACGATGATCCGGAACTTTTCACGCTACCCATTCACATACTAGATGGCTGTCTGTCCTCAACAAGGAAGGTCAAACCACACACAAAATGAATCTGGAATTTCAACTTGGTCAGAGTGGGTCGTGAAGAACAGAACGGACGTCAGGAAAGATGTATTATCTGCAGAGAAATATTCAGCAAAACGGAGAAGTTCCTCCTTTAATAGCCCTTATCTCTCAGTAAGCTGGGCAAGCGTATAAGCTGATCTTTCAGCGTTTCGTCAAGCACTTAAGTTATGTTTTTATTGCGAGTGTCTGGTAGGAAATGACAAATTTGTAAGTAGGTTTATCAGTGTTTTTGTTTTTCAAGTTATATGGTGATGAGTCAGAAATGTAGGGTGGGGACCATGACCCTTAGTCAGTAATTGATCTCATCGCTAAGTCAGAGAAAGTCTGGTTAGGAAACATTAATGCCAGGATGAAGGTGAGAAGTGGGAACATCAGGGGGATGACGGAAGGAGGAAAAGACAAGGAAAAACATGCATCTAATGTGGGAAGGATCTTCCTGGTGACATTTCACTGCATAAATGCGCTTGTCACGAATGGCGGAAAGGAAGGATAAATGTCTGGCACGTTCTCCCTAAAGAGCAGTACCCCTAGCGGGGATGGGCTTCTTGTTGCACTTGACAAGAGAGAAAGTTTCATTCTACCCGAAAATATGATGCATCTTTCTCAGACTAACTGACGATATAAATGGGCTCATGTTAAGAATCAGAGTGCCTCTGACACTCCTGAGAATCATCAGAGGGGCCCCTCCAGCCTCTGGAGCAGATATCTCAGCAGCTGTAACGGGTCCTCCACCCTACGAACCCCACGGAGAACAGAAGGAGGGGGGAGAAGGAATGGCACCCCTCTCAGTGACGTCGCTTCTCATAACCTGACAGCTAAAGGTGTCTACTGCCTATTGGAACGTTACTGGGAAAATCAGAAGACGTCAGTGCATTTCCAGGGCCTCACACAGACTCTGGCTTGTTTTCTCAGCACTTACTCCTGCACCCTGCTGGGCAGCACAGCACAGTCTGGCTGGGAGGGTCTAAGTGGTCCTCTGCATCGGATCTCTGATCAAAAGAACAAGGAAGACAGGAAGGACAGAAAGAAGAAGGGAGAGAGGGAAGAAGACAGAGAGAGAGAGAGAGAAGGAAGATAGTGGAAGAAGATGGGAGTGAGAAGAGAAAGGAAACGAGTACCATGGGCTTCCCTGCTGGCGCAGTGGTTGGGAGTCTGCCTGCCGATGCAGGGGACACGGGTTCGTGCCCCGGTCTGGGAAGATCCCACATGCCGCGGAGCGGCTGCGCCCGTCAGCCATGGCCGCTGAGCCTGCGCGTCCGGAGCCTGTGCTCCACAACGGGAGAGGCCACAACAGTGAGAGGCCCGCGTACCGCAAAAAAGAAAAAGAGTAACATGAAACAAACACAGGGGAGACATGATCTGTCTTCTGATGGGGACCAGGGGGAGAATGGCAATTAAACTATCTCAAGTCTCTCTTTGAATTGCGTCCTCTTCATTGAAAACAGCTCAGTACGAAAGGGAATTCCACATGATATCTTTTCTTTTTTTTTTTTTCAATTCAATTGACCAGGACAGAAACCTGATTAGTTGGGGGCAAGCAAAGCAGCCTGGGCTTTGCTCTTTCCAGAGACAGCTGGAAAGGTGATGTGCCAATTGCACGGCTGTCGGCAGTGGGGGGATGTGGTCAGGGCCATGCGGGTCAGAACATCAGTGAGTGGATTCGTCTGACATTAGATGCCAGGTACAGTTCAGCCACCCTTGGAAATTTCAATCCAATTGGAAGAGTATATAAGATTCAGGACTTCTGAAAAACCCCTACCAAGTAGCATACCCAGAGGGACAAAATTCCAGGCACTCAGCTCCAGAATCTATGCCACCATCTTAAGGAATACTCTCCATCCCAGGAAAGAATTAGGATCTTTTCTGGGCCTAGAATTTTCTTCTCTACTTCTTCCACAGGTAAGAAGTCCCCTCCAAGAAAAAATGGAAGCACCACTTTGTGGATGTACTTCACCGACCCCAAAGCAAAGAGTTTTGCTTCCTCTGCGAGTCTCACAAGACATTATAGAGGCATCATTCCAACCTGACCTCTTGACACAGAAATTATTTTGTTCAGTCTCTCTCCTGTGGCTTCTCCAGAGCAGGACCCGTGTCTTGCTTATCTTTTCAAAAATGATTTGTTGTGTTGAGACAGTAATTTTTCTCAAAAGTAATGTGGCACAAAGAATGATTGTAGAAGCTTAGGAGATGCAGAGAGAAAAATATCAAGAGGCTTTCAGAGATTATCAGATAAAACTTGACTAGCATAGAAAGGAAAGGGAAGATACAAATTAAGAGGGTTGAAGTGGGAGTGTGTTTAGGGAGAGGGGAGTGGGAGGGTAGGTTAGTGGAGTAGAAGTAAGGAGGTGGAACATGGGAACCAGAGAAGGGGCAGCATGTGAAGCTGGGAGATGATGCTGGGGAGACTGTAACTTGAAACTGTGGGAATCAAGTCGAGAAGAAAAGTTGGTTACTTTTTGTGAGGAGAGAAGGAAGGATTCGTGGGAAAAACATTGAAGGCTCCACAAAAATGTTGGTTTGAAATGGAGTCAGTGGCCATGTAGTGAACTGGACCCCGCTGGATACAGTGGAGAAACACCAATAAATAAAAGATCTAAAAATGGCTCGCGTTGTTACTAGGACTTCAGTCGTCAAAGGGATTTTTTTGAGCATTATTTCATTTGGTCCTTGTAATGGTCCTATAAAGAGGACAGAGCAATGATCAGTAACTTTTAATTCATAAATGAAGACACTGGTCCTGCTCTCAAGACACTTACCACAAATTAGGTGAGAGAATGCAAAAGAAGAGGAGGAATAAAAAAATAACAGCAAGCAAGGGCAGTGCCTGACTGAAAATAAGTGTTTTATGTGTTCACATCTGGCTGGCGGGGTGCTGCCACTGGCATCCAGAGTAAAGAGGTTAAGGATACAGCTAATCAACCCCAAAAGTACAGAAGAGCCCCTACAAAAAAGTACCAGCCAGCCTAAAATGTCAGTAGTGCCACGGCTGAAAAATCTGGGTATACAGAAACCCAGTGAAGATACTTATTTAGACAAATTGTTGATAAAAATGGATACCTTTGTTATATAAGCATTAGGTGTTATTAGCACAAATTTCAAATGGCGCTCTTCACTTGGGTGATATGGAGATAACTTGCTTTGGTTCAGTATCTAAAAAACCAGGAATTTTTTTTTAAATGTGATGTTTAAATAGGAAATAATCATTGCTTAAAATAACAAAATCCAAAATATGGGGCTCCCTACAGAATGAATGAACCAGTTTCTTCAGCAAATACGTCATGGGGAAAACACACACAAAAGAGAAGGGGAAAACCATCGATAATAAGAGACTGAAGGGCTTCCCTGGTGGCGCAGTGGTTGGGAGTCTGCCTGCCGATGCAGGAGACACCGGTTCGTGCCCCGGTCTGGGAAGATCCCACATGCCGCGGAGCGGCTGGGCCCGTGAGCCATGGCCGCTGAGCCTGCGCGTCCGGAGCCTGTGCTCCGCAACTGGGAGAGGCCACAGAACAAAAACCTCCTTGAAAATTTATAAAACAATCAGAGCAACCGAGCACTAAATGGACGTTTGGTAGTATTAAGGGGTTTTTGGTTTTTAGGTGTGATGGTAATATAAAAATATTATAGTACGTTATAAAAAGAGACTTTCTCTTTTAGAAAGATCTATGGAAATAGCAAAGGATAAAAGTATATACTATCTGGGATTTGTGGGAGGAATTACGTGCTGGTGTATATGAAAAGTGACTGGTCATGAGTTGGTAATTTTTGAAGCTAGGTGATGCATAATATGGGTTTACTATACAGTACTATATTCTTTAAGTTTGTATATATTTGATATAATCACTAAAATAATGTTTAAAAAGCACTTCTACCCATACGTATAGGTCAACCTAATTTTTCATAAAAGGGACATCACAGTGCAATGGGAAACGTATAGTATGGTCGATAAACGGTGTTGCATCAATTGATTATCCATTCGAGAAAAGAAAAAGAGTATCTTAACCTCTACTCACCCAAGTCACAAAACTCAATTAAAACTAACTGTGATATAAGTGTGAAAGGTAAAACAATAACAGTGTTAGATGAAAACGTGGGTGACCACCTACATGACTTTGAAATAGTATGATTTTTCTTAAACAAGACATGCAAAAATAGCTGTAAACTAAAAAACAAAGTTAGATTGATAACTTCTGTTTGTCAAGTGACTAAATTAATAGAAAAGAAAAGGAGGATATTTACAAGACATTTACCCTACCGAAAATCATGTCTAGGCTATGTAAAGAACACCTACAAACCAACAAAGACAGAAAACCTAGTGGGAAAATGAGCAAAACACTTAAGCAATTCACATAAATATCAGAGAAGGTACTCATCTTTGTCACTTATTAATAAGATGCAAATTAAAACCACAGTGTTCTATGTCTACTACCTCGCTGGAATTGCTAAGATGAAATGACATACAGACAATATTTGACGTTGGTGAGGCTCTGTAACAACTCTAGGTTTTGTACATTGCCAGCATGAGATATAAGTTCACACAACCTCCTAGGAAAGCTGTCGGGCAGTGTCTTCTGAAGCTGCGTGTATGTATACCACGTGACCCAGCAACACAAATTCTAGGGATGGACTGCCCTGATAGAAAAGTATATGCATGCTTACCCAATTCCTGTACCAAAATGTTCAAAAGCCTAGTGAAACCCTACATATCAATAAAAATGAACTAATTACAACCATAAGCAAAACAGTTATCAATCTCCCAAACATGATGTGAAGCAGGAAGCTACACACAACAAAGGAAATACAATATAATTTCACTGTAACGAAAGCTTAAAGACAGGCAAAACCAAGCTATGGTTTTAGAAGTTGAGAGCTGTCATCCTTGGGCAAGAGAATAATAACTGGGGTGACTGATATCAAGGAGGTTCTGAGATGCTGGCAATTCCCTCTTTCTTGGTGGAGGTGGTGGTTAAACAAGCACATTCAGTTTCTGAAAATTCATGGAGCAGCACATCTAAGATATACACATGTTTATGTAAATATGTTATATTTCAATAAAAAATTGTCCCACAAGCACTCCCGGCTCGACTTTGTGTTAAAGCCGAGTAAACATCCTAGAGGAGGTATTTCTTGTGATACTTCTGACAGCGTGATGTGATGATAGAAGAAATGTGTCCTTCAAAACAGAAAAACTAAACCATGATAAAAAAAAATCAAATATTGCTACAGACCGATGACGGATATTAATTTTGATAAAATATCAAAAAAACTGGAAAGAAAATTATTATTGTATTCTCATGATTTTAAAGTAATATTTCAATATAAAATGAATCAATCCGCATGTGCAAAGATGTACTTGATTGAGCTATGTAATATCCTATGTAATTTGAAATATTAAAACTTGGAATATTTTTTCTTTACAAGTTTTTACTAAAAAACAAAGCAAAAGAGAAAACATTGTAATTGAAGCGGCGTTTTGCAGAAATGCCATTATTTACAAACAAGAGATTACTCTTTGCAGGGGGAAATAATGCTTTGATATCTATCAGTGGGTTCTCAATAATATTTTTAATCTCAGCAGTGTGCTATCATGGCAGGAAAACAATGAAGTGCATATTAAAAAGTATGTCATTAAGAAATAATTTCTCTCTAGAAAAAGACTGGTTATCCTAAAACTATGAAATGGGAGGCACAATTTGATTAATAGAAGGGAAAAAATAAACTATACTGGGCGTTTATCATGTTCTAGACTTAATTCTTGGTCCCATATACGGTTTTTCTTTTAACCCTTAAAACAATCCCTTGAGGTTGATAACAGTAGCCTATTGTGCAAATCAGTAAGTTGCCTAAATATGAAAAACTAGTAAATGGTTGAAATATCAATTGAGGTGTGAATCACACAGAAGGACCTGATCAGTGTGGACCAGAATGACCAAGGGTATTTTCTTAACTAATTGATGCTGAATTGGACCCTGAAGCATAGGTCATATTACATTTTGGAGAAGAGTTCATAGCAGAAGTAGGAGTTATAAAAGTAGATATAAAAAAATATATATATATATAAAAGAAAAAAGTAGGTATAAACTGTGTTCACCTTACCTTGGAGGTTTATGGCAGGATGAAAACTGGTCCCCAAAGATAATCAGATCCTAAATCCCTAAAACCTGTCAATGTTACCTTATGTGGGAAGAGGGTCTTTGCAGATGTGATGAAGTTAGAGATCTTGTGATGGGGAGATTCTCCTGGATAGTCTGCGTGGACCCTAAATGTGACCACAAGCAACCTTAGAAGAGGGAGTCGAGGGCGATTTCACGCAGAAGAGGAGAAAGCAACCGCAAGACCAGGAAAGCCACCAAAACTAGAAGAGACAAGGAGTGGATTCTGCCCTACAGCCTCTAGAGGGAGCCTGGCCAGCGAAGACCTTGGTTTTAGCTGATACAAATTATTTTGAATATCTGGCTTCCAGAATTTTAATAGAATGAATGTGTGTGTGTGTGTGTGTGTGTGTGTGTGTGTGTGTGTGTGTGTGTGTGTGTGTTTAAGCAGCCAAGTTTGTGGTAATTTGTTTATAGCTACCACAAGAAATAATACAAGGCTTAAATAACCTTAGTTTGAGCCCAGTGACAAGTCCAGAATTTCTACATTGTAGGGACTGACACACAACAGTAAGTCTTCCCTTACTCTGTTTCACAGTGGAATTGTAGGTTTCATGGAGAGGGGCTGGCAAGAGAGGAATTTTGAAGAATAGGGAGGTCCTAAAGAATCCCATGGGCTTCTTGAAAACCAAACTGTGGAACTGCCAATTCTAGTCCTCAAAGAGAAACTGCTTTCTGTCTTGACTTTCCTCGACTACCACTCGTGTAAGACAATTGTAACGATGGAGCAACTGGGCATGAGAACAGCACAGGTCACAAAAGCCAGATTGCAGCTACACCATTAAGGCATCTCTCTTCCTGCCCCGACTGCAAGCAGCGGAAGAGGCATCGCGGGAGATGCCCTGGGGGAATGGCAAAGCGGCCCATCAGCACCCAGCCCACCCCTCCACGCCCTACCAGCCTGAGCCTGGCAGGAGCTAGGAGAGGAGAAAACACTCCTCCAAACTGATGGAGAGACGGAACCTTTAGGGCTGACCTTGCTTAACGCATCGAAGCCTAGAATGTCTCTGTCGTTTGTCCAGGATTTCATCTTGGGAGGGGAAGGAAACTTTGACAGTGTTTATGTAAAGAAGAAATAGTGAGAAAGAATAAAGTTGGTTTATGATTAGATTATTCAGTTTAACCTGTTACAAAAAAGTATTCCTCTGCATACTTCATTTCATTTGCACAACACTGAGTTTAAAAAGTTACAGAGTTAGCAAGGTTAAATAATTCGAAGTTATGCAGAAAGGGAAAAACAGTAAGAGCTATTATATGCTTTCTCAACCTATTCTGTTCTTTGTGAAGCAGGGTGCTAGCTAAGGGCTTAATGGATATTATCTTATTTAATCCTCATGTAACCCCCAAAGGTAGGTAGTTTATCTCCAGTCATCAGATGAAGAAACAGCCTTAAAGAAATTAAGTGACAGCTGACTGTAACAGAGCAGGGATTTAACCATATTTATCATATTCTAAAGAACATGTGCTTTCTGCTTTGAAATGTGTAAAAAATCTAACCAGATCTGAACTTGCGCAGAGCATAGGAATTCTCTGTCAATAGATGGGCTTCATTAGAGTCATAAACGGAAAAGATTAGGACTTCTGAAAGTCTGTATGGGAAAGGATTTATTTTGTGACTCTGGTAAATAAAGCCATTGCCAACTTTTACCTGGTTCTGTTTGAAAGAAAATCAACAAATGTATTTCAGAAAGGGAAATTCATTTAAAGTCGATTCATGGATACCTGTAATATTGCTACCGAGGTTTTGGTACTGCTGCAACACACTCTCACAATCTACTTAAAAGACAGGTAAGAGCATTAATGTTCTACCTGTAGAAAACTGGGGGACATCGGATGATCAGTTCTGGATAAATACCCTCCCCCTTAGATGCAGATCAATGCATCAATGCAAATGAGGAGGAGTCTGGGCAATTTGCAAGCCCCTGGACCCTTGTCATGCAGGGTGTAACTTGCTAGCAGAAGAGCTGGAATCCAGTGTTTCTAAACCCCTTCAATTCAGGATTGAAGCAGCTGCTAATGAAGGTCTTGGAGAAACTGTTCCATATGAAAGGCACAAGCCACCTTCCAGGTGGACACAGAATGCCTGGGTGTTTGCTGCTTGTCTAGGGAGCCATGAGAGTCTAGAGGAGAGAGATTTGTCACAATACAGAGGGTCTCCTGCAAATGAAGGAAGATTTTGTAGCAACACAAGACATAGATTCATCTATTTTATGATCCAGCAATATTGTAATCAATTTGCTCAAAGACAGTTTAGTGCTATCAGACGTGGGATTGAAAGACCCAGCTTACCGTTCTTCTGCCACTCCTTAGTTGGGTGATTTTTGACCAAGTAGCTTCTATCTTCTCCGTTTTAATCTTCTAAATTGAATATGATAATGCATATTTTCTACAACCGTGAGTCACTGCCACATGACATACAGATATTTTTAAAATGTTGACATAGCTGTTAAGATTGGGGATTCCATCTCCCTCTGCAAAATGTTGCTTTTCTATTTCCCAGCACGTGAGAAGAAAAACATAAATGTGACAGGATAAAGGAAAAGAAATGTCCTTGATGTATCAAAAAAAGGGATCCCGCCTAGGGTGATGGCAAGCTGCCTTACAAATGGGAAATCTGGCTGCTGGGAGGTCTTATAGACATCGACTTCCCTTCTCAGCATTTGCACTACTTTTTAAATAGCAATTACTACACATATTAGCATCAATTTTTTCCAATATCATACATGCTAGTTCTCTCTTTCTCGCTAGATCATTAAGTCTTCAAGGTTTTGTTTCCTGGGTTCGACTTTTCTCTTCCTGCTATGTGCTAAACAGTGCTAGGCACATAGAAGTATACAAGAGGTTTGCCATTGTCTTTCTGAAATAAATTTTGAGGAAAAGCACTATATACAGAGGGTAAGGGCGTGTTTTGACATTAGATAAATCTGAGGTTAAACTATGACCCTCACAGCTTCGGGACCTTAGATGAAATGCATAATCTCTCTAACTCAGTTTTCCCATCTGAAAACTGGGGATAATGTTATAAACTAACTACGCCTGCTACAATGAGGAGTAAGTAACATAAATGCATGTCACGTGCTTAGCCCAGTGTCTGGCACAGATATAGGTAAATGCCCAATAGATGCTGGATAATTTTTTTTGAATTTTATTTTATCTTTTATACAGCAGGTTCTTATTAGTTATCCATTTTATACATATTAGTGTATATATGTCAATCCCAATCTCCCAATTCATCCCACCACTACCACCCCCCCTCCGATGTTGGATATTATTTGTATTGTTTTCACCAGATTTGGCAATAAAAAGTGGAATGGTCACGTAAGCCAGGGAAAACTTCTACAATAGCAATAAAACCCATTTCACACTTGCTCTAATTTCATCTTATTGAACTTCATTTATGTTTATCGTCTGCCTCATGTTCTTTTGAAAATGCATAGTTTTAAATAAATAAAGTCAAGGAAAAATGCAAGGAGCTATTTTTAAATAACTAGTTAATTTTAGGCACAAGCATATTAATGTTGTGAAATTTGGCGTATTTTGGCGTTCTGAGGTAATTAACAGTGAAGAAAATGAAGAGAAGACCATAAAATTTTTACTTTCATGTCTCTGTGGAATGGGTAATATTTTTAACCTCAGTAAAATAAAAAATCAGTAATATTTCTAACAGAAGAGCAATATATGAAAAAATAAACTTATCGAAAAACTTTTATAGATAAGAAATCCAATCAGTATTGCAAATCTTAGTAAAAATTATAATTATATATGTAATATATAATGTATATGTTACATTCTTCAAACCTATGTTTTGCACATGTTTTGTTCATGCTCCATTACTCTAATATTCAGAATAACATAAGGCGGCGACCTAGATATCATTAAATTTTATAGTCTCATTTCATAGGAAAGAAAACTGAGGGAAAAAATGGCTGAGACCCACCCAGATCATATTGGAAGTTAAAAGCAGTTCTAGGGCCACAATCTCTTTTAATTCACGTTGTCATTGTTTTTTTTAATGATTTAGTCACAACCACAGTCATACATCTAAATGTTAACATTCAACTAACCTAGTACTTTTGAGCTCCCAATGTGTCTAGCAGTCCTGTGTAATGAAAAAGAGGGTGGATAACAAATGATTTATTCACTTGAGTCTATCTGTCAGCAAGTAAGGAGCCATCGAAGATTCCTTTGCAAAAATACACCTTCCTATGCGCCATGGATCCTGACATTTTGTTATTAGAGGATTATTTATTTGAATTCCATTGATTAAACATTCCAAAGATCTACTAAGATGCAAGAATTGGTTAGAGAAGAAAAAGCTATATATTTAGGGGTTATCAATCATTTACATTTGAAAGAACAAAGAGACAAAACTGGATCCATCAACTGTATGATGCCTGCCTATCTCTATTACTGGACAATGGGCATTTCTGAGGACAGGGGTCAAACCTATTCATCTTTGTGCCATTCCCAACTCCCAGTGTCTGGTACCAAGGAAGACGTTAATTGTTGGATGATTTTTTTAATTGATATTCATTGGGCGCCTTCTATGTGCAATTCACAGTGCTTGGTATTTTTCAGTATGTTGTTTCTTTTAAATTTAACAATACTTTGAAGTAGTTATTATTTTTCCCCATTTACAGATGAGCAACCTAAGACAGGGAGAGAACAGATACCTTGTCTAAGCTCATACGATTAGAAAACGGAGGTGCTGGAATTTGAATTCAAGTCTTTCTCTTAAGAAGCATTTCTTTCCCTACCTCATGAGCCACCACAATGTCCAGAGAACCACTGACTCTTAGAGCCTGAAGAAATCTTCAAATTATCTAGACACTCAAAACTAGTCATATTGGGGATTAAAGCCAGTTTTCTTCACTTATTGCCCTCTCGTTTCCCCCTAATACTAGTGTAAATGAACTGATCAAATTGACTCCTTTCTCACTGTTCATCGAAAGCACACAAGTAAATTAATGATAATTTTTGAGGGGAGGAAACAAAGTGGAATAATAGTAACAGCTCACCATTTATATTGCAATTCATATGTGTGAGGGATATGTATTAGTTCCTTCCATCACCATAGCAACCCTATGAGGTAGAAATTATTATCATCCTCATTTTATACACAAGTAAACTGAAGCTTGAAAATATTAAAGAACTTTTCTAAGTCTGTATATGTGTAATAAAGAATGTGACCTCACCCAAAGAGAGGCCTAGCCTTCCCACTGACTGTTGAGAGGTAACCACTAAACCCTCAGATTTCCCAAGTGATAGGTGTGTCTTTGTTATTCATAGTAGGTCCCTTGGACCACACGTAGTAACTGATTCTAATGATTCTAATGCCACAGAGTGGAGAAAGGGTGGCTGAAGATTGAGTTCAGCCCCATGGGCAATCAATCAAGGAAATGCAAATTAAAACTACAATGAGATATCACCTCATGCCTGTTAGACTAACCATCAAAAAGGTTAGAAAAAATGCTGAGGCTGTGGATAAAGTGAACGCTTGTGCACTGTTGGCAGGACTGTAAATTGGTACAACCACTATGGAAAGCAATGTGGAGGTTCCTCAAAGATTAAAAAGAGAACTATCCTATGATCTAGCAATGCCACTTCTGGAACTATATCTGAAGAAAATGAAAACATTATGTCAGGAAATATCTGCACCCTTGCGTTCATAGCAACTTCTTTACAAGAACCAAGACATGGAAACAACCAAAGTGTACGTCATCCACAGATGAATGGATAAAGAACTTATTTCTATTATATATATAACAGAATATTGTTCAGCCATAAGAATGGAGAATCTTGCCATTTGTAATAACATGGATGGAACTTGAAGGCATCATGCTCTGAGAAATAAATCAGACAGAGAAAGACAGATACTGTATGATCTCACTTATATGTGGAATCTAAAACAAAGAAAAAAGCAAAACCCATAACACACCCAAAACTCATAAAAAAAAAAAAGAAATAAGATTGATTTCTGGTTATCAGAGGCAGGGGTGGAGGTGGGGGAATTGGATAAAAGTGGTCAAAAGGTACGAACTTTTAGTTAGAAGATGATTAAGTCCTCAGGATGTGACGTACAGCATGATGGCTACAGTTAGCGCCACTGTGTGGTAGATTTGAAAGCTGCTTAGAGAGTAAACCCTAAGAGTCCTCACAAGGGAAAAAGCATGTTTTTTTTCTTTTTCTTTTGTATCTTTTTTTTTTTTTTTCAGATTTTAGGTCTATCCAGCCTCATTCACTTTATTTTTTAAATTAATTGTTATTGGCATATAGGTGCTTTACAATGTTGTGTTAGTTTCAGGTGTACAGCAAAGTAAATCAGTTATACATATATCTACTCTTTTTTAGATTATTTTCCCATATAGGTCATTAAAGAGTATTGAGTAGAGTTCCCTGTGCTGTACAGTAGGTCCTTATTAGTTATCTACTTTATATATAATAGTGTGTATGTGTCAATCCTAATCTCTTCTATCTTTATGAGATGATGGATGTTAACTAAATTTATTGCGGTAATCATTTCACAATATATATAATCAAGTCACTATGTTGAACTCCTTAAACTTATACAATGCTGTATGCCAATTACAAGTGACCCTTGAACAATGCAGGGGTTAGGGGTGCCAACCTCCTGCACAGTCAGAAATCTGCATATATCTTTTGACTCCTCCCAAACTTAACTACAAAATAGCCTGCTGAAAATGTAGGCAGCCAATTAACACATATTTTGTAAATTATATGTATTATATTCTGTATTCTTACAATAAAGTCAGCTACAGAAAAGAAAATGTTCTCAAGAAAATCATAAGGAAGATGAAATACAGTATTGTACTGTATTTATCAATACAGTAAATTAACATCATCTGTTTACAAGATGAATCATCTGTCAGTACTTACATCAATATTGTCTTATATAATACAAAACTCAGTAGACGTTATATGTATTACTAACACTAGACATCAAAAATAAAAAGATAATGTGAAAAACATTCATATTTATTTACAGGTGTAACCATTCATGCATTGATAATGTAGAAACAGCAATATGATTGCTTCATAGTAACCTAGAGAAATCAGTACAATTACTCCAGCTTAGCCTATACACTAATGAATAAACCATTGTAAAAATGTTATGGCACATAGTAATACATATTCGTAATACAGTACTGGAAACACTGTTACATTTTCTAAAAATGTATCACCTGTGATAACACAGTGATATGCAGTTTCTCTAATTATAAGACAGAGAGGCATACTGTATGGTAATGTAATTCTTTGAAAGCAAAGTTATAAAACAGTAAGAAAACTAACACATTATTACTTTTATTTTAAATATCACTCACCTTATGCTTATGTAAGGACAGACTAGTATGTACATATATTTTATGCATTCATGACATATGTAATATTTTCTTATTTTTTTCAATATTTCTAGGCTACATGATTCATCTGCAAGTTGTTTCCAACTGTTGCAAATCTCAAAAAAATCCAATTATTTATTGAAAGAAGCTCCACATATAACTGGACATGCACAGTTCAAAGCTGAGTTGTCCAAGGGTCAACTGTACATCTCAATAAAACTGGAAAAAGATCTACCAATCAACCATGCCTACATAAGGACACTCCAGTGGAAACCCTGAACACTGAGGTTCATGAGAGCCTCTGGCATTGTCACCATCAGTACCAGGAGGGGGCCTTGTCTTTTGGACAATGGAAGCTTTGTACTTGGAACTGTCCTAGACTCCATCCTATGTGTCTCTTCCTTTAGCTAGTTCTAATTTGTATCCTTTCCCTGTAACAAATACGACCATGAGTAGACTAGCTTTCAATGAACCTTAAGAGTCTTCTTAGTGAATTACCAAACCTGAGGGTGATTTGGAGAAACGCTTAAACTTGCAGTTTTCTGAGGTTTGGCCTCAGACTGAAATGCTATGCTTACTAGTTCCACCAGACATCAGCAGTCACCTGGAAGCCACCACTGCTTCCTGGCACGCACTTGGGCTGTGGCTGCAACAGCTGTTTGCTGCATTTGCCAGTGTTGCTATGAGTTCCCACCCTGAATTCAGAACTTGAAATACCCCTGGGTTCTAGGCTGAGCTGAGTTCATTGCCTAGCTTCTAGATGACACTCTTGGGGATATCCCTTTATTGATGAACTTAGCTTATGATAGGATCCTCCAAAGGGATTGAGATATGACTTCCCTTCAAGTGCCATGGGACTGGCTTGATCAGTTCATCAGGTGACACTGACAAGTGAGAGGTAAGCTGAATTGCTGTTTTCGCATATATGTGTCCTGCCCCATTGAGAGAAGGTGCGGGCTTCTGAGAGGCACCCATGTGTCTGGAGCCATACGTGGAGTCACAGTGAGGGCATTCACCTTGGGGACCATGGCATGGTGCCCACGGAAGATGTGGTTCTGAACATAAACTCATGTTGTTGCTTGCCTTGCTGCTCTCCCACTTTGTCCCCTGACCCAGGGGGGAACACAGAATCAGGCTCTTGGAAACCAGTGCACAATGCTAATGAAAAAGGAAAGGGGGAGTGAGGAGGTCACACAATTGATTCAGGAATGTAAGACACCCAGATGATGTACAAGGACCTTATGAAGCCCTACCTTTACCAGTAGGCTGAGGGCTTTATGCTCAAAACCCAGAGCCTCAAAAATACTGATGAGGCCACTGTCCATCTCCTGGAGGTGGGTCCAGACCCCAAAGAGGTCAGTTAAGACAACCTAGACAGGAAGGTTACCTCCTATGGGTAGAGCCACTTGAAAACAACAAGGGATGGTCTGGTAACCACCCAGTGGGTAAAAACAGAGTCAGTACATGTTTCAAACTTTTACAGAAAAACTGTCAAATGCAGCTACACACCGTTCTGTTGACTGTTGGTCTCATTCTGATTATGCTGGGTACTTTGACTGTTTTGTACTCCAGGGCCCCAAACCCTCCAGTTAAGCCACTGCTTCAACAAGACATGTGTTGGCAGATACTGAGGCCCACGTGCTATAGAACCTTACAACCCAAAGACCTCATCAGATAGCTTATCATCAACAAAACCAACAACCGAGGCAAACGGCCTTATAGGAACTGGCTACAGACTAAACATAGAGCCCCAAACGCAGGCACAGATGTTTTAATTGATGCAACCTGACACTCTGTTAACAAAATACTCTCAAATCAGGCCATATGATTTAAAACTCAATTGCAACAAAACCCCTCTCACCACCTTTCTAAACCAACCTTGTACTCCTGGAAAATTTTAGATTTGTTCACCCCTACTGGGAGCTGTAGTGGTGCCAGTCAGTTCCGACAGTCCATTATGACAGCATCAAGGATGCCAAAGTCATCTTTGCTAGCTGTGCAGCCACAGTTCCCTTGATTTAAAAGATACTTACCGTTGGGATCACTAGTACTAAGGATATCCAAAATTTATATTTTGAGTCCAAACTACAGATTTCCTCCTCCTATATAGACGGGGTCCTCATCCATCTTGCCCCCCAGTGTTTGTTTATGTGGGTTTGTTTCCTAAAACTGTACAAATGTTAAATGTTTAATCTCTGGTGATATGATATTAAAAAGAAATTGCTTTTCTTCTGTTATTGTTCAACTCAGTCATCTTCACCTATGCTTAATCCTTACTAGTCACTTGTGTTATTTCATTTTCTTCTTCTTTTTTTCTCATTTCCCTTGGAACATCAGTGTCATTGTTACTAGTTTCTAAGAACTCATGTATGACTAACATGGTAACCATGTGTCATGCAATGCAAATGAAATACCATGTTTTATTGCCATCAATTTACTATGGCGTTTTTTATTTTGGTTCTGTGCTAAAATATAATCATGGTGTGTTTAAATAAATAAATAAGTAAAATTTCCAAGTCAGGACCCCAGACCCAATGTTGCCTTCAAATCACACAAGTGGATCAGCCTCTTTATGACCCTATAGAGCCACAAAACAAGACCCCCCATTAAACCGAGTGGGTATTTACTTGAAAAGGTTTCCCAGTCCCACAACCCCCTTGATATTACCCCAGCCTAAGACCTCATGGCTGGAGATGGCTTTGGCCCCTGCACTGAGGCTGACTCTATCCTGGACACTGAAACCTCTGCCCCAGGGACACCCATGAAGTGCGACTCCTCAGACACTGACGAATTGGATACAGAACATGGATTGATTTTCTTCCTGTGACATAACAGATTCTGATATGTTTCCTGAGCCTACTGTCTGTTTAGCCCATGATCCTAATATCTTCCCTGCACCCTGCCAAGACGCACACCCCTACTCTCTTACCTGAATCAGGTTACTACTATTTGTGCCATTCTAAAAACCAATGGGAATTTTTGCTTCTCCCAGGAGACAACTACCTCCTGAAGGTCAACCACTGGACCTCCTGGGAAGAGGACTACTCACTCGAGTCAGTTCTCCTACTGCCCCCTCAGGCTTTCCATTGCTACTTCCAGCCCTGCCCTGTGTCTCCAACCATGACCAATATGACCACCCTCTTCCCTTGGTCACAAGCAAATATCACTAATATTTACATATACTTTACTAAACTACCAACCACATGCCCTCCACCACATAACTGCTGGACTTTCCAAAATGACTCAAGAAAAACAGCAAGATATTATATAAATATGTGTGTGTAGATATATATTATACTTTATAACTCCACCATATTGCTAGAGATCCCAGAATTTTCAGATCTATTTTTTTGGCTAATGCCATACAAGTGGGAAACTTAGTATGGGCCATCCTCCAAGGACTCTTTAAACTTTGACTTGTATTCCTTCTTTCTACTCTCCTAATAAAATGTTTTATATGCTGTTGGGGGCCACTTATGCCCTAATCTCGACAGGTCTCTTCTATCATGACCCCAAAGTTCCCTTAATGTAATGTCAAAGCATCACAGAGCCAACTGGGTTACCATGAGTTTTATATTTTGTTATCTGATGCTTTGATATCTGGGGTCTTATTGACCCTGGAAGGGACTGTCTGTCTCCCCACAAGGTTATCCAAGTCCTAGAGACAGTAAACAACCATCCCCCCACCCCCTCACCCTGAGAGCAGGGAGCACGCCTTTCAAACGCAAAACAACTAATGATCCAAAGCACAAACCCACCACCACCTCCTTCACTGCGCTTTTGATTTCTGAGCTGTTATCCACCTGCCCTAATTACCCCTGGGCCAGATACCAAATATCTTGGTAAGGCCCCTATGCACCAAGGCCCTGTGAAATCATTCAAAATAGCCAACCTTAATCCTCCTAACCCTGCCTTGCCTATTCCTTCCCACAAAAACTACAATAAAGGCTCTTCCCACAGTTTTCCCTCCTGAGCCTCCTACCAACCTGGCACTTTCCTGTGTGCTCCCCTCTCCCTGGATGTGGTGCCTTTGCCTTATGAAACTGAGAGCAACAACTGTTTTTTCAATGGCAGTCATCTTCTGACCTAAATAATAATAAAACCGATTAAAACAGGAAGCTCAGCTTTTCCAAAACAAAGGACTATGTTTATCACCCTTTTGCCCAGAAACACTCAATGGCTCCCAAGTTCCTAACTAATAAAACTCCCAATTTCAACACCCTCCAAAACTGTTCCTTTCCAGCCAGGCCGACATCCACTTGTTTCCCTGCGCAGTCTGCAGAGAGGAACGAACCCAAACTAAGTCTGAGCAAAGTTGTCCTAGGAACAATGTCTAGACCGAAATTTAGAGAATGAGTTGATACAACCAGGTGAGGAAAGCAGGGGTGGTCTGGGCAGAAATAATGGCAGAACATCAGAACTGGAGGAGGAAGAAAGATATACATGGGAACCACAGAGAGAGCTCAGTATTTCTAATGGGAACTGAGAAGTGGCTGGAAGGGAAATAGAGGGAGAGGCCAGATCATGAATGCCCTAGAGTAACCTTCAAGTGACCTTGGCCCATAATCAGAGGAAAAGGGTAGCCATTGTGGAGTTTTGTACATTAAAACAATCTGGTCAAATGGGAATTAGCTGTTGTACTCTGGAGTTTTAATTAAAGAGGGACAAGACAAAAGACCATGAGCCACTTAGTGGTTATTCCAAGAAAAACATACCTTACAACAAAGGTGTCAAATAGGTTAACGATCCTAAGCATAGAGAAAACGTGCTGATAGAAATAGGTTCCTCCTTCCACGAACTTTTTTGAGAGGTACTGGGGAGAGATGGAGAGAGACAGTTAAGGTGGGATGCTGGGCAATAATTTTTTTTACCTGGATGAGAACTGAAGTTTACAACTGTGGTGTAAAATTTCAGCAGAGTTGGAAAAGTTGGAAATAAGTGAGAGATGCAAAGCACGTGTGGGAAAGAAGAAGGGAGAGGAAAAGAGCATCAGCTGGGCGTTTGAAGCAGGCGTGTTTCCTCCCTCCAGGGGCTATGTTGTGATTGGTCTGGGGTGGACATCAGGGGTCTGAATGTGCAGCCAGACTGGGAACCACTAGGGTAGCTTATTCAGTAGTTACTTAGCACCTACTGTGTGCAAAGTACTGTGCAAAGTCATTTGCATCCGTTCCACCTCTGGCTCACACAAAATTTTGGTGTTGTTTTGGTCTCAACGGCAATGTGTTACCTTAAAGAACATACTGTTTAGTCATCAGAGCAAGACTCTCAATGTTAGGATTTTCCATTTCTGCTCTTGGTTTTCTTCTGCAAAATTGCTGAATACATAGTTGTGGACAAATCCTTAACCTCTTAAATATGTCGTCTTTTTTCCTTATGAAAAAGACACGTACTTATCTCTTCAGTAAAGGTTTTGAAACAATTTTCAGTAGTGTTTCGTCATTCTTGAATGAATGAAAACTTTCAAAACAGACCACATCTCAAGACTCCTGTTCTTAGAAAGTCCCCAACCAGAGGTTATTTTTTTTTTTATTGCAAAGTGAGGAACAATGCTGCCTGTGATAAGAGGTGCCAGAATTAACATCCAAGGACCAATAGACCAAAGCGGACACCAGTTGTAGGGTGTTTTTCTGTAGAGCAGCTTCCATGGTTCCAAAGGTGCCCTCTCGCCTTGGTATCCTGCGGCTGTGTCTGTGGTGTTAATGTCTGTTGTCTCCACATCTGTTGACCACTGCTAACATGTTGCTGTGATGCAATGGATTAACTAAACAACCTGTAATAATTTTATTCAAAGATGACGACGCTACTACAGCACGATGCAGTCGGCCTTTCTTTCTCTTCAAGCCCATATCCACAAGGATGACGATTTCACAAATCCTAAGATAAAATGCTGGGGAACCAAGACTGACGCTTATGGCGCTCTTGAGTGCATACTATTTAACTACGATAGGAAACAAATACTAACGACTTGTAAAGGTACCAATTTAATGATAATTTTCACAGTTTTCCTTTCCTTCCTTTAAAACTTTTCAATCAAGTTTCATTAGATCAACCCATTAACTTCATTTGTCAAACATTCACATGCATGTATAATAGAAGGAGATGAAGTAAGTAGCCGCACAGAGTTAGAATTCCAATCCAAGGGTGTCTGACTTAAAAACGAATGCTTTTCTCATTATGCTGCATCCTTGAATAGGGTATTTGAAAGTATCCTGCATATATTAAGGGTAAATTAAGTGTCATATTTCTTTATTCTTCAAAAAAAAAATGATTCAGGCATGAACTGATAGCTTACTTTATAGTATCCTGGGCTTTTTTCTGTTCCTGGTCCAAGTGTCTAATATCTCCCATAAAGACATGTATCTTACTGTTTGTTATCAGTTCAAGCTGCCATTCATAGAAATTCTTTCCAGTCTAAATAAGATTATACACATGTTCACAAAAAGTAGAGATATACTCTTCTCACTCCCTCTAAAAATCACAAAGTTTTGTATAAATAGTAACTATGGGATTTTTACATGGATTATTCAAGTACAAAACAAAATATATGAGGTCCTGCTTTGTTTAAATAAACCATCTATTTTTACTACAGTAGAGGATCAAAGACATTATGTTTCTAATGCTGACATGGAAAGGGATTAAATCATGGGTTAGGTGAAAGAGATTAAAGGGGGAGGCATGGCTTTGTAGGCTAATTGGTACCTAGATTCTGTGGACCTATGTTTTGAATGGTAATACTGCTAAAACTCTGCAAAAGGGTTTTAAACTGAAGATACTGGAATGAAACTATGTTATTTCCTTTTCTAAATTGCCTGCTTTGCGTCTCGATACAGAAGCTAATAAAAGCTAAGAGCATCCTAGTGAAATACCTACACTAGCTTTTTTTTTTTTCTGGCCTGGACCTACTCAACAGTAAATCAGAACGAAAACAGCTATTTCAATGAACATTAATAGCGTACCAATGTTAAACATGAAGCTTTTGCATAAGTTCAAATGTAAAAGGTAATCAGAAAGCAACTATGGCAAAATGCAGTTGAAGGGTATTATTGTTCAGTAACATTTCGTACAATTGCCCAGATTGCTACAGTTTTAGTCTAAGTTATTTCTATTTAACAATTAACCAAAATCTGTATTCTTATGTGAAACTTACATAAGGAAAGGTACACTAGTACCTGAACATTGGCCTTGATGGAGAAATTATTTGTGTTGATGGTTCTCATTTTGGAATTAATAAAAATTGTTTCTATACTTCCACATGGATTTCATATTTTAAAATGACATTATTCAGATTAACCATGGTTGATTACTAATTCCAAAATGTCCTGTGAAAGAGGCAGGTGCTATGAGCCTGGACCTCACCTCTATCTTTATCCCCAGTCTTGCAAAATGAAACCCACACTTAACTTCAAACAACTCTAAATAGGTTTTAAAATGTTTCTTCAGTTAAACACCAGACTGATTGGAGCACAGCTTTCTGATTAGTTTACTTCAATATTTATTTGTTTTTGTTAGTACTTAATATATTTCATAATAAGATGACTTTGCCCATTACCTTGTTAGCAGTCTGGAGCCAGAGCTTTCTCAAGTTTTGAAAAAATAAATTTAATAAATAACTGTTCTGGGGTTATACTCTGCTATTTTCTAAGTTGCTTTTATTTTTCAGAATTAGACTGATTATGTGTGTCATGCTCAAAGTGGCTTTGAGAGAGCAAATGTAATAATCTACCTGGAACTGAGCCAACCACTTTAGATACTACACTTCCAAGTGGCCATAAGAGTCTGCTCTCTGTGGGCACCTAGCAACCAGTCCTCAATGACAGGAGGTATTTTTGACTCTGTGGCTATAGAAAACCTTTAACCAAAACCACCGTCTGAAAAGCAAGAGGATCAAGACAGATAATTTTTTACATTTTATATAGTATATAAAAAATGACACAATCTCCTTTTTCTCCACTACGGTGACAGACACCTGCTCCCATTGCTTTTAACCCCTTGGCGGATTTTTCATGAATTGATACTTTTTAATGGAGGAAAACCAGACAAAGATATCACAAAAAAGAAAATTATAGACCAATATCATGGATGAACGTAGATGCCAAAATCCTCAGCAAAATAGCAAACAGAATCCAACAGCACGTTAAAAGGATCATACGCCATGATCAAGTGGGATTTATCTCACAGTTGCAAGGATTCATCAATATATGCAAATCAATCAATGTGATACACCATATTAACAAATTGAAGAATAAAAACCATATGATCATCTCAATAGATGCAGAAAAAGCTTTTGACAAAATTCAGCACCCATTCATGATAAAAAAAAAAAACTCTCCAGAAAGTGAGCATAGAGGTAACCTGCCTCAACATAATAAAAGCCATACATGACAAACCCACAGCAAACATCATTCTCAATGGTGAAAAACTGAAAGCATTTCCTCTAAGATCCGGAACAAGACAAGGATGTCCACTATCGTCACTATTATTCAACATAGCATTCACACATACATTCACATAGCCACAGCAATCAGAGAAGAAAAAGAAATAAAACTTATACAAATTGGAAAAGAAGTAAAAAGGTCACTGTTTACTGATGACATGATACTATACATAGAGAAACTTAAAGATGCCACCAGAAAACTACTAGAACTAATCAAAGAATTTGGTAAGGTTGCACAATACAAAATTAATGCACAGAAATCTCTTCCATTCCTACACCACTGTAATCAATGTAATAGGCATATCCATCACCTCCCCAAGTTTCCTGGTGTTTTGTTTTGTTTTTCTAAGAACACTCATGAGATCAACCCTCTTAACAAAATTTTCAGTGCATGGTACAGTATTGTTGACTACTGGCATTATGCTGGACAGTAGATCTCTAAAACTAATTCATCTTGCATAACTGAAAATTTATACCAATTGAACAACTCCCCATTTCCCCTCCTCCTGGCCCCTGGTAACCACAGTTACAGTCTTTTGCTTCTCTGAGTTTGCCTATTCTAAGTACCTGTATAAGTGGAATCATGTGGTGTTTGTCCTTCTGTGATTGACTTATTTCACTTATCATAATATCCTCCAGGGCTACCCATGTTGTTGCAAATGGCAGGATTTCCTTCTTTTTAAATTCTGAGTGGTATTCTGTTGTATGTATGTGCCATATTTTCTTTGTCCATTCATATGTTGGTGGAAATTTGGGTTATTTCCATAATCTGTTTTCATTCCTAAAATTTCTATTTAGTTATTTTTTTCAGGTTTGCCTGATCACTTTTGATAGTATCGTATAGCTTGCTCATTCTGAAAATTTAATTATTTCTTTAAATAGCTCATCCATAGCTATTTCATGATCTCTAGCTGATAATTATAATATTTAAAGTTCTTGAATATCTAAAACTATTGTCTTTGCTTTTATTGATTTGTATTCATGTATACTTGCATGTTTGGTGATTTTGATTATGTGTGTATATGTAAACATACATATAGTGATTTATGATATCTAATTGAATATATGCACACATAGTTTTATGAGTTTTATATAGAAAAATATATAAAATAAAACCTGTAAACCTACAATGCAGAAGCTTTTCTTAGAGATGATTTACATTTGTTTAACCTGGAAGCAGAAAATCTTTAGCTCACTTCCAGAGTCTTGACTTAATCCAAGAATCTTGCATTCAGCTCTACCTTTTTGCTCTATACCAAGACTAAGTGTCTTCATTGCAATGCTGCAATGCATTTGTCTTCAGAGCAACATGACTTTCAGATTTGCTTACTACTCTCTGCTTTTAGTTTCTGATTATAGTTCTTTTTTTGGTTTTTATCTCCTTGATGTATTCCTTACCTCTTTCAAACCCATCAATGTAACAAGCATTATGAATATATATGTTTATATCTCTAAAAAAAAAAAAGAAACCTCTTGAATTCCTACACACTAACAAGAGAAGATCAGAAAGAGAAAATAAGGAAATGATCCCATTTACCATCACAACCAAAAGAATAAAAATACCTAGGAATAAATCTACCTAAGGAGGCAAAAGACATTTACTCAGAAAACTATAAAACACTGATGAAAGAAATCAAAGGTAACATAAACAGATGGAGAGATATACCATGCTCCTGGATTGGAAGAATCAATATTGTGAAAATGACTATACTACCCAAAGCAATCTACAGGTTCAGTGCAATCCCTATCAAATTACCAATAGCATTTTTCACAGAACTAGAAAAAGAAATTTACAATTTGTATGGAAACACAAAAAAAATCCTGAATAGCCAGAGCAATATTAAAAAGAAAAATGGACCTGGAGGAATCAGGCTCCCTGACTTCAGACTATACTACAAATCTACAGTAATCAAGACGGTATGGTACTGGCACAAAAACAGAAATATCAATCAATGGAACTGGAGAGAGAGCCCAGAGATAAACCCACGCACATATGATCACCTTATCTTTGACAAAGGAGGCAAGAATATACAATGGAGAAAAGACAGCCTCTTCAATAAGTGGTGCTGGGAAAAAAGGATAGATACATGTAAAAGAATGAAATTAGAACACTTCCTAACACCATACACAAAAATAAATTCAAAATGGATTAAAAACCTAAATGTAAGGCCAGACACTATAAAACTCTTAGAGGAAAACATAGGCAGAACACTTTATGACATAAATCACAGCAAGATCCTTTTTGACCCACCCCCTAAAGAAATGGAAATAAAAACAAAAATAAATAAGTGGGACCTTATTAAACTTAAAAGCTTTTGCACAGCAAAGGAAACCATAAAAAAGATGAAAAGACAACCCTCAGAATGGGTGAAAATATTTGCAAACAAAGCAACTGACAAAGGGTTAATTTCCAAAATCTACAAGCAGCTCATGCAGCTCAGTATCACAAAAGCAAACAACCCAATCCAAATATAGGCAGAAGACCTAAATAGACATTTCTCCAAAGAAGACATACAGATTGCCAACAAAGACATGGAAGAATGCTCAACATCATTAATCATCAGAGAAATGCAAATCAAAACCACAATGAGGTATCACCTCACACTGGTCAGAATGGCCATCATCAAAAACTCTAGAAACAATAAATGCTGGAGAGGGTGTGGAGAAAAGGGAACCTTCCTGCACTGTTGGTGGGAATATAGATTGATACAGCCACTATGGAGAACAGTATGGAGGTTCCTTAAAAAACTAAAAATAGAACTATCATATGACTGAGCAATCCCACTACTGGGCATATACCCTGAGAAAGCCATAATTCAAAAAGAGACATGTACCACAATGCTCATTGCAGCACTATTTACAATAGCCAGGACATAGAAGCAATCTAAATGTCCATCAACAGATGAATGGATAAAGAAGATATGGCACATATATACAATGGAATATTACTCAGCCATAAAAGGGAAAAAAATTGAGTTGTTTGGAGTGAGGTGGATGGACTTAGAATCTGTCATACAGACTGAAATAAGTCAGAAAGAGAAAAAAACAAATACTGTACGCTAATGCATATATATTGTATTTAGAAAAGCAGTACTGATTAACCTAGTAGCAGGGCAGGAATAAAGACTCAGACACAGAGAAAGGACTTGAGGGCACAGCAGGAGAAGGGGAAGCTGGGACGAAGTGAGAGAGTAGCATTGACATATATACACTACCAAATGTAAAATAGATAGCTAGTGGGAAGCTGCTGCATAGCACAGGGAAATCAGCTCAGAGCTTTGTGACGACCTAGAGGGATGGGATAGGGAGGGTGGGAGGGAGGCTCAAGAGGGAGGGGATATGGGGATGTATGTATACATATAGCTGATTCACTTTGTTATACAGCAGAAACTAACACAACATTGTAAAGCATTTATACTCCAATAAGGATGTGAAAAAAAAATGATGCAATCTTCTTTTTCTCCACTAGGGTGACAGACACCTTCTCCCATTCCTTTTAACCCCTTGGCAGATTTTTCATGAGTCAATACTTTTTAATGGATGAAAAATGTTCCCTGTGGTTGTTGGGTTAGTAATTCGAGACCATCTTTCATATGCATTTAAACAAGAATATTTTATTTATTTTAATTTTTATTAGCATTATTATTTTTGGAAACTGGGTTAAGGAAAGGAAGAAGTAAAACTGTCACTATTTGCAGATTACATGATACTATGCATTGAAAATCCTAAAGACACCACCAGAAAACTACTAGAGCTCATTAATGAATTCAGTAAAGTTGCAGGATACAAAATTAATATACAGAAATCTGTTGCATTTCTGTGCACTAACAATGAAGTACCAGAAAGAGAAATTAAGGAAACAATCCCATTTACTATCACATCAAAAACAATAAAAAACCTAGGAATAAATCTACCTAAGGAGATAAAAACATCTACTTGGAAATTATAAACTGATGAAAGAAACTGAAGATGACACAAACAGATGGAAAGATATACTATGTTCTTGAATTGGAAGAATCAATATTGTTAAAATGAACATACTACTCAAGACACTCTACAGATTCAATGCAATACCTATCAAGTTACCAATGACATTTTCACAGAACTAAAACAAATAATTTTAAAATTTGTTTGGAAATACAAAAGACCCTGAATAGCCAAGACAGACTTGAGAAAGAATAACGGAGCTGGAGGAATCAGGCTCCCTAACTTCAGACTATACTACAAAGCTACAGTAATCAAGACTGTATGGTACTGGCACAAAAACAGATTTATAGATCAATGGAACAGGATAGAGAGTCCAAAAATAAATCCACATACTTATGGTCAATTAATCTACCACAGAGGAGGCAAGAATACACAATGGAGAAAAGACAGTCTCTTCAATAAATGGTGCTGAGAAAACTGGACAGCTACATGTAAAAGAATGAAATTAGAACATTCTCTAACACCATATACAAAAATAAACTCAAAATGGATAAAATACTGGCTAAAATACCTAAGCTATTGGTGTCACAAGCATTGTGGACATAATTACTGGTATGTGACCCTTGAAGAGTCCCATTCCCAAATAGAGGTGGCTATTTTTTCCTAGGTAGATAGTCTTATCCTGACGACAGCTGAAAACTAAACTACTAGCAAAGTGGAAGCCTCAAGGATTCTCATCAACAATCATTCCTTGCTTTGAAACGCCTAGAACTCTGTTAAAGCACCATGGATGATAACAACGAGAACTGTTTCCTAATTCACTCACTATTTTACTTGACTTTGAGCAAATTACTTCTCTTCATGGTTCTCAGTTTCTTCACCTGTCATATGAGGAATGTCAAATTAGAAAAACATCAAGGGTTTTTACCTCTTAAATATTCTAGAAAACCATGATTCTAAAATCTGCTATTTGATTTCCTCTCTACCTAAACGTTTTGAGTACTTATTATGTGCCAGACACTTTCTAAATGTTTTAAAAGTATTAAATCATAATATCTTCACAAAATCTTTATCAGGCAAATTCTATTTGATACCCATTTTATAAGTATTAGGAAGCATGTAGAGCTTAAGTATCATGCCTGCAGTCACAAAGTTAATTTGTCGTGAAAATAGGGTTTGGCTCTAGGCAGTTAAACCTATGCATTAACTATTCCACTATACTTTCTCTAGATTTCTCCAAAGTGTTCTGTGAAACACTAGTTCTCTAAAATTATTGTGAAAAAAGAAAAGTTGTGGTCTATTAGTTAGGACTGTTTCAGTTTTAAGTGACAGAAATATTAATCCAAACCTACTTAAACAAAAAAGAAATTAGCTCAAGAAGCCAACATGTCCAGGGTGGAGGGTGACTCTGGCTTGATTCAGATTATATCATGATGATTTGACTACCCTGACTTTACCTTTGGTGCTTCCTTGGGCTCCAGGCAGTGGGAAGATGGGGACAGCAACTCTAGTCCTTACATCCTTAGACCTTCTCAAAATGATGTCATATTATCTCTGATTGACTCATTATCTCTGATTGACTCACATATCCATATCCAAATCCATCACTGGGAAATGAGTTGACTGGCTTTAAGCCTGAATCTCATGCTCCACCCTGGGATTCTTGGAGGAATGACATCACCAAAACCACATGGATGAAAAATGGGAGAGGAAAAGTTTTTCCAGACAGAAGTCAGGGTGTGATCACTAACACTGTTTGATAGATGTCAATAAATGTCCAAGACATGTAATTAAGCTTATTTAAAAAATATTTTATAACACATTTTTATTTCATAATACCTTTCTATATAAGCATCTTAAAACCTCCAAGAGGTTCTGTAACAAAGAATTTGTTTCAACTCGTTGTTTTCCAAATGTATTTGGCATGGTACAAATTATTCAAGTAAAATTTATTAGCATCCCTTTGAACTAGTATTTATGCAGAACTTATTTTGGGGGATGACACCGAAGTTCAGCTTCTGACATTTAGAAACTAACATAATATATAAGACATGCAAATGACCCCTCATTTCATGTTTCCTGCATTATCAACTTCCCCTGACTTACATAAACCTGCCTTATATTGAGCAGTATTAAAAATAACACTCCTCCAGTATATAATATTTTTAACAATACAACTCATTAAGCCCTTCCAAGAGGTGCCCGTATGATTATAAAGCAAAATCACAAGTTAGAATGCAAAATCACAAAGTTAATCACAAGTTAGCAAAATCACAAGTTAGAATGTCTATATAATTTATAAGGAGTTTGTATTAACTTTTGCAAAATTTGAACAAACTTCAGTGGTTTAAAATCACAAATATTTATTATTTGTTATGACTTTGTAGGTTGACTAGGTTGTTCTTCTGTACTGGGTCAAATCAGCTGGGATGGGTGGTCTAGGATGGTCTCAGGCTTTCATCTGGTCTTTGGTTGACTGGTTGATCTGCAATGGCTTATCTCTGCTTTATGTGGTCTTTCTTGCCCAAGTAAGCAAGCAGGGCTTCTTAGTATGGCTGTTTCACGATTCAAAAAGATCAATAAGTGGGGGAACATGTCAAAGTGCAAGCACTCTCCTAACCTCTGCTTTCATCATCTGTATTGCCTTGGTTAATATCCCAATTGCTAAAGCAGTGACATGACCAAATCCAGCTCCTGATGAAAAAGGCTACAATGGCACATGGGAAAGTGGCGTGAGAGCAGAATTGTAAATTGGGAGGAATCAGTGGCCATTTTTATAATCTACCACAAAGCTCTTAAAATCCGCTTACCTGAATCCTAGCTTTAGTTTATTGATCAAATGGGTTAGCTGCTTAAATGAGCTGTTGAATATCAGCTTTTGTTTATTATCAGAAAATATTTATTAAGCATATATTTGTATTTCTTCTTATGCTGATTTTCAAGCAGATAACTACAATAACTAGACTGGTCTTCATTGATCTGTGTTTACAAATAGATATTGCTTTAGGCAACGTCTGTTTGTTATACGGATTTGATCATTTGTAGCTAAAGCAGTAATTTTGAACAATATTACCACTAAGTACTTTGTCATCAATATAAGGTTCATCTGACAGTTTCGTCTTAATGACTAAAATGCCTATTTGACCAATTCAATTTGACCATTTATAAGGTAATCAATTGTTATAATTATTGACCTGTAAATTACATATCCAGGAAATCACATAAACCTAGTCTCAGGCTCTTTATATTTCAGATGTATTTTTTAGTTAACTATGTCTCTGATTCACAAGGTACCAATGTAGATTTGGGTCACATGAATAATTAAAGAAAATAAAAGTTTCAAGTCCTTTAGTTTGATTGTTAAGGTTGAAAATACAATTGGAAGTTTTGTGTGTGTGTGTGTGTTTGTTTGTGTGTGTTATAAAAGAATTTGAATTGAAACTCCAAGGACATAAATTCACATTGTTCTGGTTTGGCATGGAAATTCAAAGTTACTTCCAAAACTGAAAAATTCCATGTGTCCATCTTTATCTTTAGTTTGTAGCAGAAGTTTGGGTATTTAATAATCATTTATGCACCTTTTTAAAAATCAAATGCCAAGTACAACTGACTGTAACTGATCAAGAAATGAGGGAATTTCTGTTTTCACTTAATTAACTTAAAATTTTATTTATATTAGCAAGAAACTGTTAATTACAAATAGAAATTTGAGGAAATGGGGATTACAAAAAGAATAAGGGCAACAAAAGTCTATCAAAGTATTTTTCTTAATAAAAGTAGACTTCTTTCCTTAAGAATATTCTTCTATCCTCCTAAAATAGCCAACTAAAACTCTAGCCAGTAGTTTCTTAAAAAATCACTTGTAGTCTCTGCTATAATGGGGAAGAGAGAGAGTTCTGGATAGACATACACTAAGATATTTTTTAAAGTGTTAAAGTTACTTCTGGGAAGGGGTAGGTTATGAGGATCTTTTATGAATTACTTCTTTGTTTTGTACTTTCTGAATTTTTTTTTGCAATGAACAGGTATTGATCAGAAAAGGAAACTATGAAAGTACAAGCAAGAAATGGGTGGATGATGCCTTCCAAAGAAAATTTACTCTTCATAACTTGCATTTTTTTCAAAATTGTTTGATGTTTTTATCTGCAATTTCCCTGTGAAATAGATAGGGTACATAGTATTAACCTCATTTAATTTGTCAAGATATGGGCATATCAGTGATTTACTCAGAGTAGTGCATTGAATTGGAGATGGACTTGGGGAAGAATGGAAGTATTCAGTGTTTCTCTCTCCCCAGACATTGAGGTGAGAATCATAACTGCTACTTGATGTTCTATTTTTTTTTTTACTTTAATAGATCTTTATGGCAGTATAATTGCTTCATAATACTGTGTTAGTTTCAGTTGCACAACAAAGAGAATTAGCCATATGCATACATTTGTCCCCATATCCCCTCCCTATTGAGCCTCCCTCCCATCCTCTCTATCCCACCTCTCTAGGTCATTGCACAGCACAGAGCTGATCTCCCTGTGCTATGCTGCTGCTTCCCACTAGCTAATATTTTACATTCGGAAGTGTGTGTATGTCGATGCTACTCTCACTTCTCCCCAGCTTCCCCCACCCACCCCATGACCTCAAGTCCATTCTCTATGTCTACCTCTTTTTTCCTGCCCTGTAACTAGGCTCATCAGTACCTTTTTTTATTTTTAGATTCCATATATACTCGTTAGCATATGGTATTTGTTTTTCTCTTTCTGACTTACTTCCTCTGTATGACAACACTAGATCCATCCACCTCACTACAAATAACTCAGTTTGGTTCCTTTTTATGGCTGAGTAATATTCCATTGTATATATGTGCCACATCTTCCTTATCCATTCATATGTCGATGGATATTTAGGTTGGTTCCATGTCCTGGCTATTGTAAATAGTGCTGAAATGAACATTGTGGTGCATGTCTCCTTTTGAATTATGCTTTTCTCAGGGTATATGCCCAGTAGTGGGATTGCTGGGTCATATGGTAATTCTATTTTTACTTTTTTAGGGAACCTCCATACTGTTTTCCATAGTGGTTGTATCAAGTTACATTTCCACCAACAATGCAGGAGGGTTCCCTTTTCACCACACCCTTTCCAGCATTTATTGTTTCTAGATTTTGGATAACGGCCATTCTGACCGGCATGAGGTGATATCTCATTGCGGTTTTGATTTGCATTTCTCTAATAATTAGTGATGTTGAGCATCTTTTCATGTGCCTGTTGGCCATCTGTATGTCTTCCTTGGTGAAATGTCTATTTAAGTCTTCCACCCATTTTTTCACTGGGTTGTTTGTCTTTTTGATATTGAGCTCCATGAGCTGTTTGTATATTTTGGAGATTAATCCTTTGTCTGTTGTTTTATTTGCAAATATTTTCTCCTATTCTGAGGGTGGTCTTTTTGTCTTGTTTATGGTTTCCTTTGCTGTGCAAAAGCTTTTAAGTTTAATTAAGTCCCATTTGTTTATTTTTGTTTTTATTTTCATTACTCTAGGAGGTGGGTCAAAAAAGATCTTGCTGTGGTTAATCTCAAAGAGTGTTTTTCCTGTATTTTCCCCTAAGAGTTTTATAGTGTCTAGTCTTAATTTAAGTTTTTAATCCACTGGAGTTTATTTTTGTGTATGGTGTTAGGGTTGTTCTAATTTCATTCTTTTACATGTAGCTGTCCAGTTTTCCCAGCACCACTTATTGAAGAGGCTGTCTTTTCTCCATTGTGTGTTCTTGCCTCCTTTGTCATAAATTAGGTGCCCATATGTGCGTGGGTTTATCTCTTGGCATTCTATTCTGTACCATTGATCTATATTTCTATTTTTGTGTCAGTACCATACTTTCTTGATTATTGTAGCTTTGTGGTATTGTTTGAAGTTGGGGAGCCTGATCCCTTCAACTCCGTTTTTCTTTCTCAAGATTGCTTTGGTTGTTTGGGGTCTTTTGTGTTTCCATAAGAATTGTAAAATTTTTTGTTCTAATTCTGTAAAGAATGCCATTGGTAGTTTGATAGGGATTGCATTGAATCTGTAGATTGTTTTGGGTAGTATAGTCATTTTCACAACATCCATTCTTCCCATCCAAGAACATGGTATATTTCTCCATCTGTTTATATCATCTTTGATTTCTTTCATCAGTGTTTTATAGTTTTCTGAGTACAAGTCTTTCGCCCTCTTAGACAGGTTTATTCTGAGGTATTTTATTCTTTTTGTTGCAATGGTAAATGAGAGTGTTTCCTTAATTTCTTTTTCTGATATTTCATTGTTGGTGTATAGGAATGCCAGAGGTTTCTGGGCATTAATTTTGTATCCTGCAACCTTACCAGATTCATTGATTAGTTCTAGTAGTTTTCTGGTAGCATCTTTAGGATTTTCTATGTATAGTATCATGTCATCTGCAAACAGTGTCAGTTTTACTTCTTCTTTTCCAATTTGTATTCCTTTTATTTCTATTTATTCTCTGATTGTCATGGCTAAAACTTCCAAAACTATGTTGAATAAGAGTGGTGAGAGTGAGCATCTTTGTCTTGTTCCTGATCTTAATGGAAATGCTTTCAGTTTTTCACCATTGAGTATGATGCTTGCCTTGGGTTTGTCATATATGGCCTTTATTTTGTTGAGGTAGGTTCCCTCTATGTCCATATTCTAGGGAGTTTTTATCATAAATCGGTGTTGAATTTTGTCAAAAGCTTTTTCTGCCTCTATTGAGATCATATGGTTTTTATTCCTTAATTTGTTAATGTTGTGTATCACATTGATTGATTTGCATATATTGAAGAATCCTTGCAACCCTGAGATAAATTCCAATTGATCATGGTGTATGATCCCTTTAATGGCCTGTTGGACTCTGTTTGCTAGTATTTTGTTCAGGATTTTTGCGTCTATGTTCATCTATGATATCAGTCTATAATTTTCTTTTTTTGTGATATCTTTTTCTGGTTTTGGTATCAGGGTGATGATGACTTTGTAGAATGAATTTGGGAGTATTCCTCCCTCTGCAATTTTTTGGAAGAGTTTGAGAGGAATTGGTGTTAGCTCTTCTCTAAATTTTTGATAGAATTCGCCTGTAAAGCCATCTGTCCTGGACTTTTGTTTGTTGGAAGATTTTTAATTTGGGGTTCAATTTCATTACTTGTGATAGGTCTGTTCATAGTTTCTAATTCTTCCTGGTTCAGTCTTGGAAAATTGTACCATTCCAAGAATTTGTCCATTTTTTCATGGTTGTCTATTTTATTGGCATATAGTTGTTTGTAGTAGTCTCTTATAATCCTTTGTATTTCTGTAGTGTCAGTTGTGGTTTCTCCTTTTTCATTTCTAATTTTATTGATTTGCATCCTCTTCCTTTTTTTCTTGATGAGTCTCGCTAAGGGTTTATCAATTTTGTTTATCTTCTCAAAGAACCAGCTTTTAGTTTTATTGATCTTTGCTATTGTTTTCTTTGTTTCTATTTCATTTATTTCTGCTCTAATCTTTATGATTTCTTTCCTTCTACTGACTTTGGGTTTTCTTTGTTCTTCTTCCTCTAGTTGTTTCAAGCATAGGGTTAGATTGTTTATTTGAGATTTTTCTTGTTTCTTGAAGGGAGATTGAATTGCTATAAACTTCCCTTTTAGAACTGCTTTTGCTGTGTCCCATAGGTTTTGGGTCATCATGTTTTCGTTGTCATTTGTTTCTATATATTATTTTATTTCCTCTTTGATTTCTTCGGTGATCTCTTGGTTATTAATAGCACACTATGTAGCCTCCATATATTTGTGTTTTTTTACAGTTTTATTCCTGTAATTGATTTCCAATCTCATAGCATTGCGGTCAGAAAGATGCTTGATACAATTTCAATATTCTTAAATTTTCAGAGGCCTGATTTGTGACCCAAGATGTGATCTATCCTGGAGAACGTTCCATGTGCACTTGAGAAGAAAGTGTATTCTGCCACTTTCGGGTGGAATGTTCTATAAATATCAATTAAATCTATCTGGTTTATTGTGTCATTTAAAGCTTGTTTATCCTTAAGTATTTTCTGTTTCGATGATCTGTCCATTGGTGTAAGTGGGGGGTTAAAGTCCCCTAAAATTATTGTGTTACTGTCAATTTCTTCTTTCATGGTTAGCATTTGCCTTATGTATTGAGGTGCTCCTATGTTGGGTGCATAAACATTTATAATTGTTATATCTTCTTCTTGGCTTGATCCTTTGATCATTACATAGTATCCTTCCTTATCTCTTGTAACAATCTTTATTTTAAAGTCTATTTTATCTGATATGAGTATTACTACTCCAGCGTTCTTTTGATTTACATTTGCATGGAATATTTTTTCCATCCCTTCACTTTCAGTCTGTATGTGTCCCTAGGTCTAAAGTGGGTCCCTTGTAGACAGCATATATATGGGTCTTGTTTTTGTATCCATTCAGTTCAGTCTGTGTCTTTTGGTTGGGGCATTTAATCCATTTACATTCAAGGTTATTATCAATATGTATTTTCCTATTCCCATATTCTTAACTGTTTTGGGTTTGTTTCTGTGGGTCTTTTTCTTCTCTTGTGTTTCCCACTTAGAGAAGTTTCTTTAGCATTTGTTGTAATGCTGGTTTGGTGGTGCTGAATTCTCTTAGCTTTTGCTTGTCTGAAAAGCTTTTGACCCCTCCATCGAATCTGAACGAGATCCTATCCAGGTAGAGTAATCTTGGTTGCAGGTTTTTCTCTTTCATCACTGTAAGTATATCCTGCCACTCCCTTCTGGCCTGCAGAGTTTCGCTGAAAAATCAGCTGATAACCTTATGGGGATTCTTTTGTATGTTATTTTTTGTTTTCCTTTGCTGCTTTTAATATTTTTTCTTTGAATTTAATTTTTGTTAGTTTGATTAATATGTGTCTTGGTGTTTTACCTAGGGTTTATCTTGTATGGGACTCTGTGTGCTTCCTGGACTTGGATGACTATTTTCTTTCCCATGTTAGGGAAATTTTCGACTACAATCTCTTGAAATATTTTCTCAGTCTCTTTCTTTTTCTATCCTTCTTCTGGGACCCGTATAATTTGGATGTTGGTGTGTTTCATGTTGTTCCTGAGGTCTCTGAGATTGTCTTCAATTCTTTTCATTCTTTTTTCTTTATTCTGCTCCTTGGCAGTTATTTTCACCATTTTGTCTTCCAGCTCACTTATTCATTCTTCTGCCTCAGTTTTTCTGTTATTGATTCTTCTAATGTATTTTTCATTTCAGTTATTGTGTTGTTCATCTCTGTTTGTTTGTTCTTCAGTTCTTCTAGGTCTTTGTTAAATATTTCTTGTATTTTCTCAATCCTTGCCACCATCCTATTTCTGAGATTCTGGATCATCTTTACTTTCATTACTCTGAATTCTTTTTCAGGTAGATTGCCTATTTCCTCCTCTTCATTTATTTGGTCTTATAGCTTTTTACTTTGCTCCTTTATCTGTGACTTTTTTTTTTTTTTGCCATCTCATTTTTTTTGAGTGGGATTGTATTCCTGTGTTACCAGTTGTTTGGCCTGAGGCTTCCAACACTGTAGTTTGTAGGCTATTGGGTAGAGCTGGGTCTTGGTGCTGAAATGAGGAACTCAATGAGACCTCACTCTGATGAACATTTCCTGGGGTTTGAGGTTCTCTGTTAGTTCAGTGGTTTGGACTCAGAGTTCCCACTACAGGAGTTTCAGCCCAACCCCAGGCTCATGAACCAAGATCTCACAAGCTGCCTGGGATGGCGAAAAAAAAAGAAAGAAAGAAAGAAAGAAAATAAAAGAGTAAAAATGAAATTAGACTAGGAAAATAACAGATATGTTAGAAAGAATGTAAAAATAAAAATATAGATAATCAACAACCAGAAGGTACATCAGTACCACAGTAGTAAAAAAGAGGAGGAGGGAAAAGGAAAAAAAAGAAAAAGTGTGGGACAGAAGGCCTTGGCTGTGGAGGGTGGGACCTAAGCAAGGGTGAGGTTTGGGTGGTGGGCAGGGCTAATACTCAGGACCCACAGGGCTGGAAAAGTCCCTGGGGGCTGTGGGGGGTGGGGCTTAGGCTCAAGGAATAGAAGGGGCCCAGGCGTGTCCTCCACCCCTGGTCTCGGAGGGTAGGGGACCTCACCTCTGCCCCCAAGTACCCATGTGAACTGGATGGGCTTTGGAGAGCAGGGGACCAGTCTGGGGACTTAGTAACCTCCACAGCCCAAGTGGGCCAGCAGCTGCCCTCTGCTCCTCTGCTGCTCTTCCCAGAGAGTCCCTCCTGCCTGCCTCTCCTGATCTCCCAGCCTCAAGGGTGCCAATCCTGTCTGGCCTCCATGTCTCCCCCCGCCCCTCAGTCCCCTCACATCCTACTGGTTCACTTTGGGGTTCCCCCATCTCCTTGGCTATCAGAGTTCCCCACCAGCGGTTGGTAGGAGCCCTAGTTGTGGGGAGATGCTAACTTCACATCTTCCCACACCGCCATCTTGACTCCACCTCAGCTACCTGATCTTATTGCATTCTGTTTCTCTAGTGATATAACCTTTCTCTTAATACAGTTTTTTTTTCTTTTCCTTTTTTGGATCACTTGTAGAAATTCTAGTTATAAAAATCAAATTGGGAGGACTCTGAGGCTTCATTAAATTCTATGCACACCAGGGGCTTCCCTTGCAGTCCAGTGGTTAAGACTCTGTGCTTCCACTGCAGGGGACACCGGTTGGATCCCTGGTTGGGGAACTAAGATCCCATATGCCTCGTGGCACAGCCAAAAGGAAAAAAGAAAAAAAAAAATTCTATGCACGCCAAATCCACTCAATTGAATAATTTGGAGGCTATAATTTGATGTTTTTACTTTCTGCCTCTACACCTTTCTCAGAAGGTTACAGTATTAAGGGCAGATAATTTGCTTTAAAATACTGTCAATTACTTTAGAGAAGATGAAAATTTTTGAGACCTGAGCATTTTGCATAACGTATGGGAGAAACTTTCAACTCTATCTTGAAATGAGTAGTAATGATCAATATTTTTTCAATAATTTTCTATTTTAATTTAAGCTACAGAAAACAAGGATGGTAGAACCTAGTAACTACTGTATCTTAAGTGTTATCAGATATAACTGTAAAGCCATCATCATTGGCAAATCCTCCCAGTGTAATATCCGTATTATAGACTTTAATGACTCTTAAATTTATTATCTTCAAGATGCAAAAACTCATGAGATAAATAATTATAAGGATAAGGTACTTTTCAGTCTGAGTTGAGATCACGTTTTTATCCTCTTCTACACTCACTCACCCTTACTGATGTAACTATATGGTTTGTGATCCACACAGACTGTTTTCTAGAAGTGTCTGACCACAATCCTTTATCTTGGGTTCGTGACTGGTAAGAGAAAAGAAAAAATACTCTTTAATTAGTGCCTATTATGTGCCCAGTGTTTTATATTTATTATCTTGATTAAATCTTAATTTAAAACTATGAGTTAGGTATTGAAATCCTAATTTTTCAAATGAGGAAACTGATGCTTAGAGAGGCTAATTAACTGGTCCTAAGTCTTCTTTATAAATGGCAGGGCTGGAATATGAAACCAGCTTATTTGTCTTTGAAGCTGGTGACATTTACAATATGTCACTGTTTCTCAACAAAGGGGACACCTGGCACCTACATCACAATTGCAAGGGAAACTTGTTAATTTACATATTCCAATGCATCAGCCCAAACTAACTGAATGGGTCTCTGAATGTGGTCCCAGAAAATTACAGTTGAAACAATAACCCATGGGTGCTCCCACATCCTTGACAGGTGAGGTTACCTTTCAGTCATGGTGCATCCCCTTCCATAAGCCCTAATGCAAATGTACCTACCAGTAGATGACTAGATACCCCTGGATTTTTTTTTTTTTTTTTTTGCTTCTTTTGGTCACTTTTTCATCCTTATGATGGAGATCGAGAATTTCCCGGTAGAGACAATATGGGCATTTTATCAATGACTGGAAGAAGATATGGATAGTATGCTGATCAAACAAACTGCTGGCCCTGAGCTGGACGAGACAGCATGTTACCTGAGAGTCATTTACAAAATCAAGGTGGTCTTGACAAGAGAGAACAATTAGTCAAGTCAGGCACTAGAAAATGTAGGAGAGACAAATTCTATATACTTCAAAGAGGGCCAAGAGAACTGACCTCAAGTGAACAGTATTAAGAAGATGGGTCTAAAGCTGTATGGAACATACCATTCCTCCTCTTGATAAAAAATAAAATGTAACACAATCTCAGGCTTTTTTGATAGATTTAACATAGTAAGGAAAGACACAGTTTTCTCCTCTTTGATTTTGTGCTAGTTGGACTGCTTCTGGAGTTTGGTTAAAGGTTGTAAACGCCACAATAGAACAATAGAATGATGACATTGACAAATTGCATTGCATACTAAGGAGCTGACTCCAAAAGGTGAGGAAATGTGATACCATGTCATGTGAGGAGTAGATGAAGACAAGGCTATGTTTAGCCTAAGAAAGAAGTCAGAGGATATGTGATAGCTATCTTTTTAAATTTGAAAGTCTACTCCATAAAAATGGGATCGGTTTATTTTATGGGGCTACAGAGTCTGAATTAAAAACAGGAGTGGAAGCTTTAAAGATTCCAGATCCACATAAGGAAGAATTTTTTTTATAATAATTAGAGGAATTGATAAACACAGGAAATAGCAGTCTCCATACATATCTACTTGTTCAGGGTGTTGCAGAGGGTCAAGCATGATATCTGATCCCTTTTGCTCCATCATGGCCAAAATCTTGCCTGTCTTGATCTCCATTTTATCCCCAGCACTTGGTACAAAATCACCTCTTAAAAAATGTTTTTCAATGCATCAGTGCACAAGATTCTAAGATTCTGAACAGTCAAATGCCTATTCCACATTTACCCATGTTATTAGGGAAGAATTAAATTCATTTTTCTGCCACGCTCAAGTTTCATCCACTTTAGACAACGAGGAAAAAACCTGCCTCAGTCTGGCTAACTGTGATTGATAACTGAAAATTTGTTTTTACTAGTAAAACTGTGCTACTGAGAAACCTTGAGTTTTTACTATTTTTGCAAACAAATCACTCTTGAACAGTCCAAATGAGCAGGTCAGTTGACTAAACTCCAATAAGCTACTAGTAAGAACACATGTCAGAAAAAAGGCAAATTTGAAAAAGAAGACAGAAAATGAGGCAATTAGAAACAAGCCTTTACTGGTTGTGCATAGGGAAGTTGAGATATCTGACCTGCAAAAGTGTACATAAGTATTTTTAAAATGGATATCCAAGGCCAATGCAAAACTATGCCTAAATAGATATATATTATATATAATACATAAAACATGTATTTTTATATATATATATAACTGAATCACTTTGCTGTACACCTGAAACTAACACTAACATTGTAAATCAACTATACTTCAATTCAAAAAAAGAAAGAAAAAACCTGTGCACAAAAATGAAAAACCATCATAACCTCCCAGCCAAATGATACATCATTAGAATTTAATTTACTTTAATTGTTATTATTTTTTGATCCATGTTAACATCTTGGGCCAGAGGAGGAAAGAAGGTTGGTGCTTTAAGCCTCTATGAAATATCTACCTTATTGTTATATAGAAAACAGTGCTGCCTCAGTTAAGGCAGAGCAATAGGTGGTTCCAGTCAACACTGGGTTCCAAAATATTATAATTCCTCATGGTAAACATGCATCAGACTTCCCCAATAGGTAAATGATTTGGAAGCACATCATATTGATTGAGTTACATGTTAATTTAGATTTGTTTCTCTTCAGTAGATGTCCTACTTTTATTCAATTCCCAGCAACAGGTATGCAAGTTTTCAGGATTTAGATTTAAGTTAGAGTACTCATTAAGTACTTATTAGAGATGGTCTTTCTTCTCTGCCTCTCACTCACCCTGGAAGAAATTGTTCTGATTGGTAATATTCCCAAATTAAACCCCTTTGTTTGTTATGCATTACAAGTTTCTCAGTTTCAGCTATTTATATGCTCTGTTTAACTTTTCTTAAGCATAAGGTAGTATAAATATATACAAGATCCTTCAGAATGTTTTATTCCAGTGATTTATCTCCTGTAATACAGCTGTGGTTGAAAAGTCGTAATGGTAACTAGATAGCAAATTCTAAATCTCCTGTAAACACCTCTACGTCTTAAATCACAAGACATTCCAGAATGCAGTATGTATTGAAAACAGGTAAATTATCTAGTAATAATTTGATATTCACTGGTAAACAAAAGCTTTTTCCAATTATTTTATCACACAGAATTTGTCTGATGCATCAGAACAGTTTGGGGAAATACTGAGTAAAGGCATCTTCCCTTCTGTTCTAAAATTAGGGAAATTAAGGCAAGAAATGAACAATTCATCTTTAGACATGCTTCATCTATAACATTAACAGCTTATTTTTACTATACATTAAAAATAGCTGGTGGTATATAATTCAGTATTTCTTTCAACAAGCTTTGTATCATTGGACGTTTATCTTATTACCTTGTGAACCAAGAATGTTATTAGTCGGTTCACATCATTTTAAATATTCTTGCTGCTTGACAACATCGGCATGCAACTGGGACTCTACTTTTGTGTTGGAATCCATATATTTCAGGAACTACACCAATGATGTGAAGTCTCCTGGTTTCAACTTTATAGTTGGCTCCGCATTCTGCTTTCTTAGGAGGACCTGCACTTTTTTGTGCACACACCACACACATACTCACACTCATATGCACACTCACGCTCACACACTGCCCAGATAACTGGTTGGGGTATCAGATTCAGAACCAGTGGAAACATTTCTCCCAAGCAGGAGGGATTTACTCATAGGGCCAAAATATAATGCTATGAAGGTGAGTGAGTGGATTGTCATAATGGCTTAAGAAGGTAGTGTGGTGAGGGACTGACCCAAGACAGTAGTAATGAGTAGGAGAAAGTTAATTTAAAATTATATGGATGGTAAATTGACATAGCTTAGTGATGAGCTGCAAGTGGGGATCTATTACCCTCTCCTTTGCTCTCAAATGTGTTTCCCCTTGATTATTCTCTCCTCTCTAATATTTTCAACTATGCTTTATGTTTCTTTCAAGTAATTGCAATACTATGTTTGTCCTTTAAGTATCGATATTTCCCATGGATTTTTTCCTCAGTCTGAGTATTCACTTCCATATTCATTCCTTCACTCATTATTCATAGTTACTGAGTGCACACAACCCATTTCCTAAGGAACTCGAAATACAAAGAGTTGTAATATTCACTCTCCATCCTGAAAATAAGCATCTAATCTCATAGGTGATAAGATCAAGTAAAAAATAAGGTAGTAGGTAAACATGAGCTTGCACCCAGATACATCTCTCCTCCTGCTTCTCCATGTGTTTCCTGAAAGCAAGGTTTACATATGGTTTTCCTTTCCAGACTAAATGTTAATATCATGCCTGACAGGTAAGAAACTGAGTAAATGGTTTTTTTTTTTTTCTGAATTCTTCACAATTTATTGCTTTATTCTCATGAAACTGATTTTAACTCATTCTAAATAATTGGTGAGTTGCTTAAGTACTTACTAGTAAAGCTCAATGTCATTGGTCTTCATTAACTATTTGTGTTTCCTGGGTCACTTTAATCAATATAATCATAATGGCTGAAAAACAAGATGCCCATTGAATGTTTTTCTATTAAAATATTCAATGCTATTATTTTGTATTTTCCAAATGAAGTAATGATTATTATAATTACCTATGGAGTTATCATATGTTTCATCAATACATCATCTTAGTGTTGTGTGTTTTCTTAAATATTGAATTGATTCTCAGAAGTCAGTAGAAGAGCCTATTAAGTGGGCATTTGGCCATTTGCCCGGTGGCTTCGTATTAGTTCATGCTTGATGAGTGATAATGGAAAAAGGAGGAAAATTTACTGTGACTAACAGTTGGTTGATTTATTTCTTCGTTTCTGTCCTCTTCCCTTAGTAGTTTAAATATGGAAACCAATGATTGACATGCTTTGATGACAAATGGTGCACTGGATAACACAGTTGAAAAAGGAACGATTTTTTTTAGCACCACCATGTCTGAGACACTCTATTGGACCCCTCTGAAATGAAGAAAAAGATACATACTGCACATGTCTTGCATGTCAATACTATACAGAGACACAACCATAAATATTTCTTCATAAAAGATCTTACAGCCACTTCATGGATTTGATCTCTGCTCTGAGGCCTTTTCTTAATTTTAAAATCTCTGAGAGACTAATAATGAGAATGGTTTGTTTAAAACCTAGCAAGCCCTAGATCTTTTATATTTAAAAGTTCTTCCTTTAGTTTACCTTTTTTTTTTTTTTTCTTTTCTCCCACACTTTACTATAAGCAGTAAGAAGAAGCCAAGTAGCACCTTCAATTCCCTGCTGGATGTCATCTAGAGCATCCTATCCAGTAGGGTTATTCTTTATTTTCCTGGTAGCCTCTGGTAACAGTGTTGCTAACATTTGCCACTATACAGCAAGCTTCCCTTCACCTTCCCAAAATCCTTTCCTCATTTACCTTTTAGTTCTCACTAGCAGCTTCCTTGAGGGTCATCAAACATTAACTAACAGTCTTTCTGTGGCCCTTTAAAATTTCTTTAACACTTTCTTCAAGGTCCTTCCAGCTTCTTTTCACCTTTATTGTGATCCCAAAGTATCATGTTTTCAGTTGTGTCATGGCAGTTTTCTACTCCTACTACAAAAATCTATTCCAGGTACTATGAATGCATAACAATCTACCACAAAACTTAGTGGCATAAATCAACCCTATATTATGGTCCTGGGTCAGGGTTTCAGACAGGACACCTAGAAAAAGGCTCATCTCTGCTCCACTCAGTTTCAGCTAGGGATGCTCAAAGCCCAGAACTGAGATCATCTTAAGGCTTACTCACAAGTCTAGCAGGTGGTGCTGGGAGGGTCAAACAGCTGAGGGAAAGAACACCTGGGCTTCTCAGGCTCCTCCCTCAGTCTACATGTGCCCTGTCCATGTAAGCTCTCCATCATGTGTCCTCAGGGTAGCCACACTGCTTACATGTCAGCTCAGGGCTCCCAAAGCACACGTCCTGAGGCAGAGTTGGGCAAAGGCTCTATCATCTGTCCTAACCTGTACTAAGAGGTCACACAGCATCATCTCTGTCTCATTCTATTTATTTATTTATCCATTCATTCATTCATTCATTCTCACTTTCTCTGAATACTTCTGTATTAAAAATTATGATTACCAAGTATATCATTCTGTTTTCACACTCTTTAATATTCTCTTCCATTATGGTTTATCATACGATATTGAATAGAGCTCTTTATGTTTATATATATATGTGCTATATGTTTGTAGAGTAGAACCTTGTTGCTTATCCATTCTCTATATAATAGCTTACATCTGCACATCCTATTTATTAAAGGTAAGTCACTGAGGCTGGCCCGTATCCACAGGAAAGAGAATCAGACTCCACACCTTGTAGCAGAAATGTCAAGGAATTTGGAAACATGCATTAAACCAAGACAGATAGGTATGATGCAGAAAAAAGAAACATAGAATTTGAGAACAAGAAAACACACAGAATTACAGTTCACAGCATGGAAAATCACGGCTCAAAACTGGGATCAATGACAGTGCAGTTTGGCTGCATGTAGTGTGCCCGTTGGGAAGTCTTGAGAGACAGAAATGCTGGTGGTGTTAGGCAATGCCTCTCTTACCAAACTCTCTATCTCATGCCCCAGAGCTTTCCCTATTTTTCCTTCCACCTGTAGGCTCCCTCCTATGCACGTTCACAGGTCAAGCCTCCCATAGGGCAGGAGGTACTTAGACCTGGCAGTGTTAGCATCTATCTCTCCTCACTGCTTCACTCTTGAGCTATGAGTTGTTGAGACTGAATCCCTGGTCCTTATCTCCAGCCTCAGGTCTTACACATGGACTCTTGTTTTTATTTCTATTGCATCATTTTCTGCAGAATTTTTACTCTGAATTATCTTACCTATAGTTATGCTGGACTCTCAAATCAGACTTCTAAGGAGGGAAAGCAGTTCTGGTGAAGAGCATAGGAGGAAAGGAAGTTAATGCTCATTGGGTTTGGTCCTGAAATAGACACTCACAGATACTATATTATTTAGGCTGAGAAACAGGGAAGCGAGTCCATCTCCTTGGGTGAGGTTGGGCAGGGTTGGGAAATCAAAGAGGCACCCCGGATTAACAAGAAAGGCTACAGTCTCCACAAAGACCATGGCAGAAAGAGAGCTGGGAGAGACACTTAGTCACAAAGACTGGATAAAATGGGAGATATGTGGACTAGAGTTGTGTGTGTGTGTGTGTGTGTGTGTGTAGATCTGTTGTCTATCACTTTGAAATCCACAAACATTGTTGAATTCATATTCATATCCCCAGGGCCTGGTTCTGGCTTTCAATAAACTTTTGTGGAACTGAAAAAGAACTGAATTATTGAGCACGTGGGTGTCAGTTCAGAGAAAAAGAGAGAGAAGGGGATCTATCTAAGGCAAGCAAACACAGATGATGCTAAACCGTAAATCTAAACTATTGAGTGAATTGGGTCCTTTCTATATCGTGAGGGTCGTTTCTCCCCGCAGAAAGTCAGTGGGACTGTGGTTGTAGTTTGCAGGGCTGTAGTTCCCGCAAGGAAGCAGGAAGAGGACTACTTATGAAAGATCAGAGCCCTTGCCTTTCCTTTTCATTCTCCCTGAAAACTAACTTCTCTCAGAAGACTAGAATTCTGCTTCTTGTGAATGGAGACAAATACAAGAAAAGCAGGACATCACTCTAACGTCTTGCTGGCATGATGTGCCTAGAAGTTGAGATCCCTTCGGTTGAGGTCCTCTGTTCCACTCTTGATCTGGGCTGAGATCAGAGGTGGTAATAATTCCCAGGCACATAGAGCGGCCTGAGTTCTTTCTTCAGTTCCAAAAATTCAAACACCAAAGTGAGCTTTAGAAAGGTGGGGGACTCAAGACAAAGGAGAAATTATACCCTGGAGATGGGACAGAGATGGCAAGCTATTACAATTTCCCTTCTACAGGACACACAGCCAGACTCTGTTTCCCAGCCTCCCTGCAGTTAGGTGTGCCCATGTGACTAGGTCTAGACAACAGACTGTGAACAGTGATGCAGACATAGTAAAACCCCTTCCAGTTTGATTTTGTCTGACATGGTGACCTTGGAAGGGTGTTGAAGATGGCAGAGTCCTAGATGGAAGGTGACTGACCCCCTGGGTTGTCACTTGAAGGAGAGCTGCCTAACTAATTAGAATTCCTGCTTGAGATACTTATAAACTAGAAATAAGCTTAAATGATGTGAAGCTTCTGAGTTTTGAGAGTATATTTTTTACATCAGTACCCATTCCCTTAACAGATAGAGAAGGTGCTTTTGAGTTAGGAAAACTAAATATGGAACTTCTGTCCTCCTTGAGCTTTAAACATATTCTTGGAAGAGAAACATGACCATCTGGTAAGTTAATGAACAAAGGGGTATTAATATAAAAAATATATATAAGTTCTGTTGTATCATTTTCTTGGGGAGGTAGGATATTAGCTAGGTTTTTAAAAATTGGCAAAGTTTTTTTATAGTAAGAAGGAAGGAAGGAAGAGTATTTTAGGATGTGGTACTGATGAAGGCACGTAACAAGAAGGGATGCCGGGTTCAGAAAATCATCAACAGATAAGGCTGGCTGGAGCTTGTAGTGTGTGCATGATGGTAGAGCCCAGTATGTATGTAAAGGTATATTGAAAACAGACTTCAGAGATGCTTTCATACAAAATAGGGAACTTATAATATTTTTATATGCAATAAAAATACTTTAGATAGGACTGAAATGGTGATGGAAACATTTTGGAAAAGGGGAGGCATGGGACAATGGGTATCTTGAATACCAGTGAGAAAAATATTGAAATTCTTGTAATATTGGGAGTAAGTGCCCAAACTAAGTTTCAGGACACTTCCTCTTTTAAACGGAGTCATTCGTGTCAATTTAAAAAATGCACAACGTGAGGGTTGTGAGTTAAGTTTTATTTGGGGCAAAATCAGGACTATAGCCCAGGAGACAGCATTTCAGATAGCTCTGAGGAACTGCTCCAGAGAAGTGGGGGGAAGGTCAGTGTTATATATGATTTTAGTGAAGGGTGGACGTGCAGTGAAGCACACATGTTGGCAGAGGTTTGCTGCTAGTCACGAGGAGCAGATGTCACCATTAATGATTTTAGTGCTTTTCTAGAAAAGAGGAAATGCAAGAATTGTGCTCATAAAATCTTCTCCTGAAAATATCTATCTGAAGACCTGTTCTGCCAGTTTTTCCCAAAGCACAGATGCCTCGTTCCCGATCTCTGCCCTCAACTCCTTTCAGGGGGTGTTGAAAGTCAGCAACTGCAGCAACTCATGCTCATGATCCAGTTTGTAGCTGGCATATGAGACTAAGCCTTCCCCCATAAGCAACTGTAAAACTTGGGGGAAAAATATGGGAAATGGCTGTTTCAGGCATTAGACAACAGAGAGAACAAGAAGAGATTCCTGTAAGAAGAGATACTGGTCTCTGGGAGTGCCACGGTGCTCTGCCTGAGGACGTTCTATCAGTGACAGTACAGCAAGCTGGTGTTCGAGAAGAACAGGGTGGTCTTGTTGAGAAAATAGAGGCAGAAACCAGAGAATGGAGCTGCTGATGTGAATGGAATCTATGCAATGAGGATTAGGAGCTGAGGGTCTACACAGAGGAAGGGCCTCACAAGTCTGTGTGGAAGTTCCTTGAAAAATCCCACTTCCCGACATGAAAGCAAGAAGAAAGAAAGAAAGAATTCCAAACAGCTATCTACAGAGAAATAAAACTCATTACCAAACCTTCCCACAAAAATAACCTCAGGCCCAGGTGATTTCATGGATGAATTCTATCAACACTTAAAAGGGAAATAATACGAGACTGACATAAATTCTTTCAGAAGTTAGAGAAGGAGGAAACTAAGAGCATAATCTCAATAACACACCATGAGAATGGGATTATAAGAAAAGAAAATTGCAGATTAATATCCTTCAAAAACATAGGTTTTGCCAAGATACTCAACCAAATATTAGCAAAATGAGTCCAGCTACATAAAAAAGAATAAGACATTATAACCAAGTGGAATTTATCCAGGAATACCAGATTTGTTCAGCATTTGAAAGTTCACTAACATTCACTAAAGTAACAGAATAAAGGAGAAAAAGATCATGTAGATCAATGAGAAAAATAATGTTGATCAACAGTGTCCATAAATGGACCTACTTGATTGATTTTTGACAAAAGTTTCAACATATGCAATGCTAAATCTCTTGTCTTTTTCAAAACATGATGCTGAAACAACTGAATATTCATATGGGAAAAAGTGGACTTTGACTACTACCTTACAACACTTGAAAAGTTAATTTGAAATGGTCATAGACCTAACGTTAAGAGTAAAAGCTATAAGGCTTCTGGAAGGAAACATGGGAAAAAATCTTTGATTTGATGGCAAAGATTTCCTAGATGTAAAAAAGAACTGAAACACAGCATTAGCCACTAGAGGTGTATCAAAGTTAGGGTGGTGACAGCGATTGCCCCTGAATTTAGGGGTTGTATTATTTGTATAGAATTTAAACACAATAATAAAACTAGCTAAATTTAGTCTGCTTTTTTTTTATCACCATGTATTCACAATTCTAATCGATATCTGTGATAAAATATTCCTCAGGTGGTGGGGGGATGCCTTTTTATGGTTTAAGTTCTAAACAATCACTATGATTAATTTGAGTTTTAATAATATCTGAGTAAGCTTCTTATTAGCAATACTAATTATGGATCTTTCAGCAAACATTATATTCCACGTGGAAGTTAATGCAACACGGAATCATGCAACTCCTAATTATCCAGTCAGCCACACACACAGAATCAGCTACATGTGTTCATTTTAGAAGTAAGTTCGTTTTGTTTCAGAATTACCCATGCTTGCATTGAGCTGAAATCATGATCACCCTTTGATATTACTCATACTCTTGTGTCTAAACAGTAGCTTTAAAATATAAAATGATAGCAGAGTGACTGTAAGACCAAGAAACTACCTGAGCTAATTCAATTCTGTCACTTCATGTGAACATTTGGAACTTTATTTGTGATAAGAATTTAAAACAGCAAAACATTGCGAATTGTGTGGTGTAATATTTTTACTTGTAAGTGAAAATTTTAGTTCATGAATGAGATTTTCTGAATTGGAACACTAACTTTGAAATTAAATATTTCTTCTTTTAGTTGTTAAAGATTTGTATTAAAACTAAATAATGAATCAAGAAAGCAGAGACTGTAATATTATTAATTTCTGCGACAGACCAATAAGTTGATTTAAGTTATTTTCCTTTTGTAGAAAACCTACTTTTGTATAGTTAAAAGTACTGAGGCATTACGCTTTCCTCTTCTGCACTGTAATATTTATTTTTTACTTTATTTCTAATTGCTTATTTTTACGAGTATTGACATATATCAGTACTATATATATATATATATAAAATTTATACTTTTAAATAGATACACACACACACTGTGTGTGGTTCTATGCTAAGGCAAGAGTATACTAGGATAAATAAAACATAGTGTCTGCTTATACAGGATAGAAGACATTGTCTATCCTCTAAGGAAAAGAGCTTTTTTTCACTTTCCCCAAGTAGATACATAATAACTTCCTTAAATGCTACCTTTCTTGTTGTTTACATGTGACTATAGCATCTTTCACTTAACCTCTTCCTTTATTCAATGGAGTCCATGTTCAGAAATCAGTTATTATACACATGAACAATGAAGGCATGGCCAAAAGGCATAAAACCCTAGGTTTGGAGACTAACATTTTGAAAGAACCATACAATCACGCTAAATAGAAAATGCTTTAAAAACATTTGTTCCTAATTTGCTTCATCTGTAAACTTAGTCTATCAGACAGGTCTCTGTCCATATTCACACGCTCTCATCACAGCTTGTCACTCCAGCAAGTATTGTGGGAACCACCTGTGCAGACGGGGATCCTGAGAGCACGTCAGCCACGCTGACCACTGGAGTCCTGGAAACGAGAGACAGCAGATACCCAAGTGTTGGCACTGTTCAAGGGACAGGACCTGGTAACACTCCTGTGCTTTGGGCTTGGCAGGCCATGGGGGTGTTCTACTGGGCTCCTCAGAAGGTCTACTGTGGGACTGGGTCCAGTGTTGTATGGTGGTGAACAACTCAGACACCAGCTCTGAACAACACACTCTTGCATTGATTCTCACCCTTCTCTATTTAGCATTTCAGTCTTGTTCCTCTGATCACTTCCCCAAATAAATTACCTGCATACAAGCTCTCAGCTCAGGCTCTAAGTGTTTGGAAGACCCGGGCTAAATCATTTAGTCAAAGTGTATTTTATGGTTTTTTTTCTCAGAACAGTACTGTTCTTTACACTTACGTGAGATCTTTCGGCTTATTTCACAAAGACCATTTACTTTGTGTTACCTGCCCACCAAACACTGACAGTTCAAGTATAGGTTAGTCTGTGTATATGAATGTCTACACACACACATCATGAAAAAAAACATATTTGTTATCCTGGCATTGAAAGCCTTCTCTATTCTGGTCCTATTTACCTCCCCAACTCCATTGGCCATTTTACCCTAATACAGAGAGATAATTAAATTCAAAATCTTTTTCCTTACTCCCCTCCCTCAAATCCAAAACTCTTTTTGCCTCTAAATGTTTTTTATTTCCATGTCTTCATTTTATCCAGTTCCACCTGTGTCTCACCAGTGAACTGTATACAAATGTTTAATATTTATTAGATACTGCATTTTATTATTTCCAGAATAAGTAAAAGCCTTCACAAATGAGTAAGACATTTCCTGGGAGGCAAAGAATGAGGTGGAGAGAAGGCAAGCCATTCTAGGTAGAAGTATCTGCTTACACCAGGAAAAGAAACAAATGTATAAGAATGTACTCTTGTATAAGAATCTGCTTATACAAAGAAATAAAATAAAGAGAAATATATGTTCAGTGAATTTCAATTTTATTAACATGTTAAGGAATAAAGATCTAAGAAGCCAGGTCTCTCTAAAGCCTGTGTTCCTAACCATTAAATTTTGTGCTACCCAGCCTCCCAACAAACTTCTTCATCTATGAAATGGTGTTAGTCATACCAATTTTGTAGCATCTTTATAAGGACTAAATGAGATCATGTTTATAATGGATGTATTCATATATCTATGTAAGTAAAATGTATATAAAGAGTATTTATAGTGGAATCTAAAAAATAAAACAAACAAATGAATATATACAAACAGACTCACAGATATGGACAATAAACTAGTGGTTACCAGTGGGGAGAGGGATGATGAGGGAGGGCCGAAGTGGAGTCAGATTTAGAGGTACAAACTACTAGGTATAAAATAAATAAGATACAAGGATATATTGTACAACACAGGGAATAGAGCCAATATTTTATAATGACTTTAAATGGAGTATAATCTATAAAAATATTGAATCGCTGTCATATGGCTGAAATATATAATATTGTAAATCAACTCTAATAACAAAGAGTATTTATATATAAGAAGTAAAAATTTTAAAAAAATCCAAGAAAGCCTTGGGGTAATCAATTCAAAAAAAATTTACTGTTGTGCATACTAAGAAATATACATTTTACTTTACCTTCCATTATTAGGGTAAACATATATATTCTCATCCAACCTGTGACATTGTTGAATGTGAAAGGGACCACAAGAGATACTTAGGCTGGGAGAACAGATATAAATGAGACTACTTGTCCTTGGCAAACCAGAATGCATATATTCCCTAACCAGAGCATCCACAAATGTCTTCAGCTTTACCGTGAGCAATGCACAAGGAAATTTCTATTTCGTATTTTTGAAAATTCTATGGTGATCCATTTCGTTGATGACATGCTCACTAAGGATGAAGAAACAGTGGCTTAGAGGAAGAGAGAGTTGTGCTTGAAAGCCCATACCTGTATTCCCCACCAGGAACTGCAGACGTAAATGTAGGTAATGGGAAATCTTTGAAAGAATATGAGCACTGGTGTGACGTGACTCCATTTTCATGTTAGAAAGCCTGTTCTTGCAGGAGGGGCAAGGCGGGCTTTGAAGTTGACATAACCAGGGGTTATTATGGAGCACAGTCTTTTCTGTTAATTCTCACTCTAGATAATTAAACAGTTCATTTAAGGAAGATTATTCAGCTCAGTCCAGACAAATTAGAATTCTGGACAAATTAGAATATATATACAAGAAAATATACTAAACTAAATGGAGTTTTACTAAAAAGATAAAAAATTTCTCCCCAATAGTCCATTTTCTTCACTCAGTGTTAACTGAAAATGCCTATTTCTTGATCTCTTCAGATTGTTTCAAGGTATGTTTCTGAGCTTTCTTATACATCCTACTTTCTTTGGTTTCCAAGCTCAGTTTAAGTTTTGCATGTCAAGTCTCCATTTTATCCCATGTAAACCAGAATTTGAGGATAAGCACCAAGAAAATTAATATTTATTGAAATTGTGTTCCATTTTTTCCCAGGGAAAATGATAAAGTGTGACTTAAAGACTTTAAACTTTACTTGGACAATCAATTGCAACTAATGTGCAAGACAGTACAGAATAACATTTTCAGTTATGTGATCCACTCCATGATTTCTATAGGAATCAAAGAAAGAGGCAAATGTGAGCTGATATATTCTAGAACATCTTTGTGATTGTAATATTACTTGGATCTAAACCTTACAGAGTAAGATGTGAATGTAATCATTCCAGAAAAAATAATTCAAGAACATGCTTGAGCAACAAAGATTCAACAGTATCATCCATGTCTCAATTCATTACAGAAATGGACAATTAATAGGTCTTGTCACATTTTTGCACATTTTTGTTTCCTAAGGCATTTCTTTGGCTCACGATTTATTTACACTGTATAGCTGTATTGAGGCTAACAATTATAACTGATGATTTTATAAAACACAAGTTATGAACAACATAAGAAACAAACACTCAAACATCTCAGACAGAGCCCAAACAGCAGTCAACAATCGGAAGAAAAGTAAATGCTGAAGTTTGATTATGTGGAGCAAAACTAAGTCGTCTTTTTTTTTTCTGTTGGATTATGGGGACAGTGTTCATCAGAATTAATCACATTAACAAAACATGTTTTTATGGGTTCGAATATGATTTTCAGCAGTGCTTAACTTTTATTTGTTTGCATATGTTTTCAAAAGACTGGAAGACCTATAAGAGCAACCAGTAGATTAAGTTGTGGCACAAGTCACAATTTAGAATGAACAGTGAAATGTTGTGGGTTTAACCCCACATGACTAGAATGGGAGTAAAAAAGAAATAGCATCTTTAATTAATTTGGGAAACTTTACTAACCTTAAAGCCATGATCTGGGAAGATGAGAAATGGACAGAATGGAAGAATAGGATGCCTAAAAAAACTGCAGAGGAAAACAATAAGGAATATATATATAGGGATATAAAACTTAACCTTACTATTATTGGAACTTCATACACAATACCCAAAATTAACGCGCCAAAAAAGAAACAGAAGGTTTCTGGCTGTACATATAAGGAGTTTGAAAATTGCCTCTGAGGAAAAAACTGACCAGACTTAAAAGCCAGCAACTCTTTTTAGATCTTTAAGAGAGAGGAGGGCACAGGGAAAAACACTATCCCCAAGACTGGAGAAAAAGGACAGGCACGTGGATTAACAGCTCACAAGAGCAGAGACCTGAGTTAGAACCACTGTGCACAGCAGCGTGGGGGTAGAAACATTGGAAACGTAATTGACAAATTACTGGAGGCTCAGCACAGACGACTCTTTGAGAGTTAAAAAATCCAGGCCAACCCAGTCACAGGCAGACCCCATAACACTGTGAGATTTACTCCCAGGAGCTCAATCACGTTCCCACAGTAAATAGCAGAGAAAAATTCCCTTGTGCTTACAGCAGCGGGAGGAGAAAAGGAACCATTTTGAAATTTGCCAGAGAACTGTTTTTTAACAAGTCTGCCCACAGGGGAAGCTAGTTAACCAGAGCCTGACCTGCTGAGTGATGATCAGACCTTAACGACCTGCAAAAGGGAAATACCCAACTCCAGCCCATTCTACCCATCCTGTCCCATCTAAGCTGTGAGAAAAAACAAACAAACAAACAAACAAAAAAAAACCTGAGAAACTCTTCTGAAGTTTGCACCCTAGGGCATAGGCTCACTAAAAGACTGAGACCTAATTATAGGAATAGAAACACATCCCCTCCACCTGGACTTCACAACCACATTACTAAAGGGCTATTTAGAGCAGTTCCTTTTACCCAGTACATCATGTATGGCTATCAAGAAAAAGTTACTATGCGTGCCACAATACAGAAAACACAATTTGAAAAGACCAAGCAAGCATTAGAACCAGACATGGCAGGAATGTTGGAATTATCAGACCAGGAATTTAAAATAACTATGATTAATATGCTAAGGGCACTGATGGATAAAGTAGATGACATGCAAGAACAGATGGCCAATGTACGCAGAAACATGGAAATTCTAAGAAAGAACCAAAAAGAAATGCTAGTGATCAAAAATACTGTAAGAGGAAGAAATCCTTTGATGGGCTTATTAGTAGACTAGATACAGCTGAAGAAGGAATCTCTGGTCTGGAGGATACATCAACAGAATCCTCAAAAACTGAAAAGCTAAGAGAACAAAGACTCATATAAAACAGAATATCCAAGGATTATGAAACAACTACAAAAGGTGTAATATACACATAATGGGAATACCAGAGGAGAAGAAAGAGAAAAAGGAAGAGGAGAAATATTTGACACAATAATGACTGAGAATTTCCTTAAATAAAGGTCAGATACCAAACCACAGATCCAGGAAGCTCACAGAGCATGAAGCAGGATACATGCCAAAAAAATACACACTGGCATATCATTTTCAAACTACAGATAATCAAAGATAAAGAGGGGGAATTGCTCTTTGGGGCCCCACAGGAAACCTTCTATGTAAGGTTACTCCTTCAAGACCAGGAGACATATGGATCCACCTGGTACATAGAAACAAACACAGAAAGTTAGGCTAAATGAGGAGACAACAGAATATGTTCCACATAAAAGAACAAGATATAGTCTCAGAAAATGAACTAAATGAAATGAAGATAATCTATCTGAAAAAGAATTTAAAGTCACAGTGATAAAGATGTTTACCACACTCAGAAGAATGGATGAAGACAGTGATAACTTCAACAAAAAGGCAGAAAATATTTTTAAAAAGCCAATTAGAACTTAAGAATACAATAATTGAAATGAAAAATACATTAGATTGAGTCTGTACCAGAACAGATGATTCAGAAGAATGAATCAGCCATCTGGAAGACAGGGTAGAAGAACTTGCCCATTTGGAACAGCAAAAAGAAAAAAAATAATTTAAAAAAATAAGGATAGTTTAAGGGATCTCTGAGAGAACATCAAACATACTAAAAATTGCATTACAGAGGTACCAGAAGAAGAGAGAAAGAGACATAAAACTTATTTGAAGAAATATTAACTGAAAATTTCCATAACCTAATGAAGGAAACAGATATCCGAGTACAGGAAGCACAGAGTCTCAAACAGATGAGCCCAAAGAGACCCATACAAACAAACATTATAATTAAAATGTCAAAAGTTAAAGGTAAAGAAAGAATCTTAAAGGCAGCAAGGAAAAACAACTAGTTACATACAAGGGAACGCCCGTAACAATATAAGCTGATTTTTTCAGCAGAAACTATACAGGCCAGAATGGAGTGGAACTTTATCAAAGGGCTGAATTAAAAACAAACAAACAAACAAAAAACAAAAAAAACCCTACAACCAAGAATAGTCTACCTGGAAATGTTATCATTCAGAGTTGAAGGAGAGATAAAGAGGCTCACAGACAAGCAAAAGCTAAAGGGGTTCACCACCACTAAACTGGCCATACAAGAAATGCTAAAGAGACTTCTTTAAGCAGAAAAGAAAAGTCCATAGCTAGAAATAAGGAAATGTATGAAAGGAAAAAACACATTGGTAAAAGCAAACATATAGTCAAGGTAGTGGGTCAACCACTTACAAGGCTAGTATAAAAGTCAAAAGACAAAGTAGTAAAATAAACTAAAACTATAATAATTAGTAAAGAGATACACAAACAAAAAGATGTAAAATATCATGTCAAAGAGTAAAATGTGGGGTGAGGGAATAAAACTGTAGTTTTTAAAAGGTATTTAAGTGATCAACTTAAAATAAACTGATATATATATATATATATATATACAGATATAGATATATACATATATCTGTGTATATATATATAGTTATACACAAATCTCATGACAACTGCAAACCAAAAACCTATAATACATATAAAAAAATAAAGAGAATGGAATCTAAACATAATACTAAAGAAAATCATCAAATCACAAGGGAAGACCAAGAGAAAAAAGGAACAGAAAAGAACTACAAAAAACAACCAGAAAACAGTAAAATGAAGAGATGGAAAAAGATATTCCATGCAAATGGAAACAAAAAGAAAGCTGAGATAACAATACTTATATCAGCAAATTAAACTTTAAAACAAAGATTGTGGGTGGAGCGGGAAGATGCTGACTTAGCATCTCCCCACAACTAGGGTGCATGCTGGCTGCTGGTGGGGGGACACTCACACCCAAGGAGATGGGAAGAACCCCCAAGTGAAACAGTAGGATGTGGGAGGACTGAGCGGGGAGGAGAAGTGGAGGCCAGACAGGATCGGCGCCCCTGAGGCTGGGGAGATCAGGAGAGGTCAGTGGGAGGGACCCACCAGGAGGAATGGGAGAGGAGTGGAGGGTGATTGCCCCACCCATTTGGGCCCAGGGAGCCTGCTCAGCTCCCAGGCTGGTCCCCTGCCCTCCAAGGACCCCCTCTCCCTGGCTTCATTTGTCCTGGGGGCATATGAAGGAGGCTGAGGAGAGACAGGAGACGGCCCTCCAGGAGGAGCAGGATGTCCACTCTCGCTATTGTTATTCAACATATTTTTTGAAATTTTATCCATGGCAATCAGAGAGCAAAAAGAAATAAAAGAAATACAAATTGGAAAAGAAGAAGTAAAACTGTCACTGTTTGCAGATGACATGACACTATACATAGAAAATCCTAAAGATGCCACCAGAAAACTACTAGAACTAATCAATGAACTTGGTAAGGTTGTAGGATACAAAATTAATGCACAGAAATCTCTGGCATTCCTATACACCAACAATGAAAAATCAGAAAGAGAAACTGAGGAAACACTCCCATTTACCATTGCAACAAAAAGAACAAAATACATCAAAATAAACCTGTCTAAGGAGGTGAAAGACTTGTACTCAGAAAACTATAAAACAGTGATGAAAGAAATCAAAAATGATATAAACAGATGGAGAAATATACCATGTTCTTGGATGGGAAGAATGAATATTGTGAAAATGACTATGCTACTCAAAGCAATCTACAGATTCAATGCAATCTTTATCAAACTACCAATTCTGATTCTTTATCAAACTACCAATTCTGATTCTTCACAGAATCAGAACAAAAAATTTTACAATTCATAAGGAAACACAAAAGACCCCAAATTGCTAAAGCAATCTTGAGAAAGAAAAATGGAGTTGGAGGGATCCGGCTCTCCAACTTCAAACTATACTACAAAGCTACAGTGATTAAGAAAGTATGGTACTGGCACAAAAACAGAAATATAGATCATGGTACAGGATAGAATGCCAAGAGATAAACCCACACACATATAGGCATCTAATTTATGACAAAGGAGGCAAGAACACACAATGGAGAAAAGACAGCCTCTTCAATAAATGGTGCTGGGAAAACTGGACAGCTACATGTAGAAGAATGAAATTAGAACACACCTTAACACCATACACAAAAATAAACTCCAAATGGATTATAAACTTAAATGTATGACCAGACACTATAAAACTCTTAGAGGAAAACATAGGAAAAACACTCTTTGAGATTAACCACAGCAAGATCTTTTTTGACCCACCTCCTAGAATAACGGAAATAAAAACAAAAATAAACAAACAGGACTTAATTAAACTTAAAAGCTTTTGCACAGCAAAGGAAACCATAAACAAGACAAAAAGACCACCCTCAGAATGGGAGAAAATATTTGCAAATGAAACAACATAAAAAGGATTAATCTCCAAAATATACAAACAGCTCATGGAGCTCAATATCAAAAAGACAAACAATCCAGTGAAAAAATGGGTGGAAGACTTAAATAGACATTTCACCAAGGAAGGCATACAGATGGCCAACAGGCACATGAAAAGATGCTCAACATCACTACTTATTAGAGAAATGCAAATCAAAACTACAGTGAGGTATCATCTCACACCAGTCAGAATGGCCATCATCAAAAGATCTAGAAGCAATAAATGCTGGAAAGAGTGGTGAAAAGGAGAGCCTCTGGCACTGTTGGTGGGAATGTAAATTGATACAACCACTATGAAAAACAGTATGGAGGTTCCCTAAAAATGTAAAAATAGAATTACCATATGACCCAGCAATCCCACTACTGGGCATATACCCTGAGAAAACCGTAATTCAAAAGGAGGCATGTACCACAATGTTCATTGCAGCACTATTTACAATAGCCAGGACATGGAACCAACCTAAATGTCCATCAACAGATGAATGAATAAAGAAGATATGGCACATATATACAATGGAAGATTACTCAGCCATAAAAAGAAACGAAATTGAGTTATTTGTAGTGAGGTGGATGGACCCAGAGACTGTCAGAGTGAAGTAAGTCAGATAGAAATAATCAAATACTGTATGCTAATGCATATATATGGAATCTAAAAAACAAAAAAGAAAAATGGTACTGATGAAATTAGTTGTAGGGTAGGAATAAAATGTAGACATAGAGGATGGACTTGAGGACACTGGGTGGGAGGGGTAAGCTGGGTTGAAGTGAGAGTAGCATCGACATATATAGACTACTGAATGTAAAATATTAGCTAGTGGGAAGCAGCAGCATAGTACAGGGAGATCAGCTCGGGGTTTTGTGATGACCTAGAGGGTTGGGATAGGGAGGATGGGAGGGAGCCTATAGAGGAAGGGGACATGAAGACATATGTGTGCCTATTGCTGATTCACTTTGTTGTACAACAGAAACTAACACAGTATTGTGAAGCAATTATACTCCAATAAAGATCTATTAAAAAAAAAAGTTAATGAATTGACTAGCTATTCTGGAAGCAAAAAAATAAAGGGAAATATAAATGAAAAAAGTAATAAAACAAAGGTTGTAATAAGAGACAAAGAAGTACGTTATATAATGATAAAAGGATCAATACAACAAGAAGATATAACACTTGCAAATATTTATACACCCAACATAAGAGCACCTAAATATATAAAGCAGATTATTAACACACATAAAAAGAGAAATTTATAATAATACAATAATAGTGGGGACTTTAATACCCCACTTACAACAATGGACAGATCATCCAGACAGAAAATCAAGAGGAAACATTGGCCTTAAATGATACTTTATAACAGATTGACTTCATAGACATATACAGAACATTCCATCCAAAACAGCAGAATAAACATTCTTTTCAGGTACACCTGGAGCTTTAATATGTGATAGATCACATATTAAGCCACAAAACAAGTGTCGATAAATTTAAGATTGAAGTCATATCAAGCATTTTTTTCCGATTTTGAGAGTATGAACTAGAAATCAACCAGAAGAAGAAAACTAGGAGAAAACCCAAACACATGGAGGCTTAACAACATGCGACTAACAATCAATGGGCCATTGAAGAAATAAAAAGGAAGAAAAAAAAAAAGTGAAATGGAAACAAAACCTTCTAAAATCTATGGGACACAGCAAAAATAGTTCTAAGAGGGAAGTTTATAGACATATGAGTCTGCCTCAAGAAATAAGTAAAATCTCAAATAAATAAAGCTTACACTTAAAGGAACTAGAAAAAAAATGAACAAACAAAGCCCAACATTAGTAGAAGGAAGGAAATAATAAAGATCAGACAGAAATAAATGAAATAGAGAAAAAAAGTTAGAAGAGATCAATGAAACTAAGAGCAGATTCTTTGAAAAGATATATAAAATTGACAAACCTTTAGCCCAATGAGAGAGAGAGAGAGAGAGAGAGAGAGAGAGAGAGAGACCAAATAAATAAAATCAGAAATTAAAGAGACGTTACAACTGATACCACAGAAATAAAAAGAGCATATGGGACCACTACAAACAGTTATACACCACAAATTGGAAAATATAGAGGAATTGGATATATTCCTAGAAACATACAATCTTCCAAGACTGAATTTTAAAAAAATAGAAAATATGAATAGATAAATTACTAATAATGAATTTGGATCAGTAGAACAGCAACAACAAAAAACCTCAGCAAACAAAAGTCTAGGACCAGATGACTTTACAGGGGAATTCTACCAAATATTTAAAGAAGAGTTAACATTTATCCTTAAACTATTCCAAAATATTGAAGAGGAAGAAAGCTTCCAAATTCATTCTATGAGGCCAACATTACATTTATATCAAAACCAAACAAGGACACCACAAAAAAAGAATGTTATAGGTCTATATTCCTGTTGAACATAGATGCAAAAGCCCTCAATAGAATATCAGCAAACCAAATTCAAAAACACGTTAAAAGGATCATACACCATGATCAAGTGGGATTTATTCCAGTGATGCAGGGATGATTCAACATCCACACATCAGTCAGTGTGATATATTGTATTAACAAAATGAGGATAAAATTATATGATCATCTCAATAGATGCAGAAAAAGCCTTTAACAAAATTTAAAACTCATTTATGGTAAAAAACAAACAAACAAACAAAAACCTCTCAACAACGTGAGTACAGAGGAAATGTACATTAACATAATAAAGGCCACATATGACAAACCCAGAGCTAATATCAGACTCAATCATAAATGGCTAAAACCGTTTTTCTTAAGATCAGGAACAAGACAAGGATGCCCACTCTTGCCATTTTTATTCAACATAGTATTGGAAGTCCTAGCCAGAGCAATTAGACAAGAACAAAAAAGATAGCCTAATTGGATAGGAAGAAGTAAAACTGTCACTCTTTGCAGATTATATGGCATTTTACATAGAAAACTCTAAAAACTCTACCATGAGACTACTAGAACTAATAAATGAATTCAGTAAATTTGCAGGAGACAAAATTAATATACAGAAATCTGTTGTATTTCTGTGCAGTAATAAACTATCAGAAAGATAAATTTAAATAATTTAATTTATAGTTGCATCAAAAAGAATAAAACACCTAGAAATAGATTTGACCATAAAGATGAAAGACCTGTACTCTGAAAACTATAAGACATAGATGAAAGAAATTAAAGATGCCACAAATAAATGGAAAGATCCCACCTTCATAGATTGGAAGAATTAGTATTGTTAAACTTCCCATAATACCCAAAGATATATACAGAGTCAATGCAAACCTGTCAAAATATCAATAGCAATTTTCACAGAACTGGAAGAAATAATCCTAAAAACTGTATTGAACCACAAAGTATGACAAATAGCCAAAGCAATCTTTAAAAAGAAGAACAAAACTGGGAATATCATGTGCCTTGATTCAAACTATACTGAAAAGCTATAATCATCACAGCAATATGGTACTGGTGCAAAACAGACACATCGATTGATGGAATAGAATAGAGAGCCCAGAAATAAACCCACAGACATTTGGTCATTTATGATGAAGGAGGCAAGAGTATACAATGGGGAAAAGAGAGTCACTTCAGTAAATGGTGTTAGGAAAACTGGGCAACTACAAGCAAAAGAATGACTCTAGACCAGCATATTACACCATATATAAAAATAAAATCAAAATAGGCTAAAGACTTGAATATAAGATCAGAAACCACAAAACTCCTAGAAGAAAGCAAAGGCAGTCAGCTCTTCTACATTAGAGTTTGTGAAATTTTTTTGGATCTGTTTCTTCAGGCAAGAGCCTCAAAAACAAAAATAAACAAATGAGACTACCTGAAACTAAAAAGCTTTTTCACAGTGAAGAAAACCAGTAGCAAAATGAAAAGGCAATCTACTATATGGGAGAAGATATTGAAAATCATATATCCAGTAAGGGGTTAATATCCAGAATATATATAAAGAACTCATGAAACTTAATATAAAAAATTGATTAAAAACTGGGCAAAGGGGCTTCCCTGGTGGCGCAGTCATTGGGAGTCCGCCTGCCGATGTGGGGGACGCGGGTTTGTGCCCCGGTCCGGGAGATCCCACATGCCACGGAGTGGCTGGGCCCGTGAGCCATGGCCATTGAGCCTGCGCGTCCGGAGCCTGTGCTCCACAGCGGGAGAGGCCACAACAGTGAGAAGCCCACACACCGCAAAAAAAAAAAAAAAAAAACTGAGCAAAGGACCTGAACAAACATATTTTTCCGAAGAAAACATATAGATGGTCAACAATGACATGAAAAGATGCTCAACATCACTAATGTTCAGGAAAACACTTCAGAGTCTAGAGAATAATGAAAACACATGGAGATTAAAAATCTTAATTTAAGGTTAGCTTGGTTTCCATTTACACATCTTATTTAGCACACTTGAGCTGATATAAACTCTTAATTCTATTAAAACCATAGTAGTTCATGGCCACACAGGGAAAGACTTTGGGGAAAACATAAAGGTAACAGAGGAAATTATTGATATTTTCTGAAAGCATGTCCCGCTATAGGGTAAAGGATAAAACTTAGATTATTTTTCTTTAGCAGCAAAAAAGCTCTGCCCTAGAATATTCATCAGCAATGTGAACAAAGCTTGCTTTGTGAAACAACTAAACACAACCTATTTTTGTTTGTTTGTTTTACTTTGGTGGATTCCTCACTAAAAGGGATTCCTTCCTACAGCTTCAACATAACAAATTTCCATGATTATTAAGGTTGAGATGAATTAGCCTTTTAGGCCCCTAAATTAAGGACCATTATTGTGGTTAATTTTAACGTTGACTTATACGATATTTTCTTTATCCCTGTACAAATTAAGTCTCAGGATTTTGCTTTAACTCCAAATCAGGTGAACTGGGTCTAGTTGCATCTAATTCCTCTAGCTAAATCTAATTAAATATTACCTAAGAACCCACTAGATGATGGCAAATCATCTAGCAACTGCCCTTTAAATATTCTCTCTCTAAAATTAAATATGAAAGCATTTTTCCATTGCTGATACATCAGCTATTTACAGAAGACTTTTGAGGAGGTTTACAAATGAGGGGACCCCAAAAGGCATAAATCAGGAGAGTTAATTTTTCCTGTTTTTACTGTGAAACAAAGTTAATTTCTCCCTATCATGAATACCACAATAATTTTTAGGTTGTAAATCATTTTGTGATCATCCCTCACCTATTTTCCTCTCAAATGTATACACTTTCCATTTCATATCATTGCTTAGATTAGCTCTTTCTTTTGAATTTTATTATAATAGACACATTGGGGTTGGCTAGTCCTTGTTCTATCCTTTCTTGTTAAGAACCCTGTCATCCTTGTCCAACGGCTTTGTATACAATTCAAATGTTGCCTTTCACAGAAGCAACTTTTAACCTGCGAAGCAAACATCACCATTATGGGAAGGATGAGAACAAATGACAGCATGAGCTGGCTGTCTTCTGAACTGTGCTCTTATTGACCTATTTACCAATTATAGCCATCTCGTTTTAACATTGTACGTTATGGGTATGCTCAAAGGACAGCAGATAACGCAACTCTTATGAAAGAAGAATCCATATTAGCATGAGGTGAATTTACTCTATTTCCTGTAAAAATTTACCAAAGGCAAGCATTAAGAACCCGTTGTGAGACTGAAGATCTGAATTAATCTGTAACTGTTTCTGTGCTGCAATGGAGGATGTGATGGACTAGTTAGCATTTCAGTACACATTCAATATACATTAATACAGGTATTAATGTTATGTACCTATGCTGCTCTTATAAAATAAGGGATGTTTACTTTTTTTTTCTCAATGGTTACTGAACAGGACTCCACAATTATCAAAAACATTGCAGAGCAATGTTACCAGAGTCATCTGCCACCAGCAGTTTCCAAGCTCACAACATGAGTAGTAAGGGAACCATGTTAATCAGCAGTGGCACATCTTTGCCATTTCAAATAAGACAGATGCAAATAGGTGTGTGTGTGTGTGTGTGTGTGTGTGTGTGTGTGTGTGTGTGTGAAAATAGATTAAAATGCGTACAATTAAGCTCAGTGAAGTCATCAGATGATATGAAAATGGATTAAAAACCAAACTCCATAATTCTCAAAATTTGACACTATATTCATAAGAACCAATTTTAATTTAACTATCTTGCCTTAGAAAGTGCCAATAATACCTTAAATTAATTCAGGATTTTTTATACTTTGAAGATATTTTGACGTATACATTCATTCTTATTTTTTATTCTTTTCAGAGGTATACAATGGATGGAAATTACTCATGAAACACATATGATAATGTGTCTCAATAGTAGAGAAATGTAGATAATTCATTATTTTATTATGAATATATAAAAATGTTAGCTTTATAAATATGTTAACTAAATTATCAATAATCCTAGGCAAGAAATACATCTACCACCAAGAAAAAAATAAACCTTTGATTTTTGCCTAGAAAGGTTAGTAGTCATTGAAAAAGTAGGTCAGTGAAATAACTGGATTACTGAAAATAATCAGAACTGACAGGTAGACTACCAGAAGTCTATAGGCTATAGATTTTTGGTACGAATGTTTTCGTAAAGATGGTACTTCTTTGGAGATGGATGAAAATTAATAAGATTATGCTAATTTACAGCATAAATTAAAATGTTTTATAAAACTAATAACATTGAAGATTTTTTACTGGGCAATGTTAAAAAGTTAAGTAAATTTAATCATTCTGATTGTATATTCATTTTATATTTTTCAAAATCATTACACTTCCAAAATTAATGCAGTTATTTGTAGATGCAAGTATCACTGGGATGAAATATTTTATAATGCTTAACCTCAAAATGATGGTAAAATTTCAAATACTATAGTTTCAAGTTCATGCAATGCAAGTAATCTAATTGATATAAAGAAAATAGGTGTAAGCAAGTGTAAACATAATGTTATATTAAAAAATAGTTTCTAGGTAGATTTAATACTTCTGTATTGTTATACTTTACAAATTTAGCATATTTGAAAATGTATCAGAAGGCTAGAATTTAGAGAAGAGTGATAGTGGATTCACTTATGCAGGTCAAGTTTTAAATTCTGTATTATTCTGAAATGATTTCTTATGTTACTTGATGTATCACTGCATTCTCTGGATTTCAAATTGATGGTTAATGTCTTTACCCCCAGTTGAAGATACCATGTCAAATATGCTGTCTGCAAAAAAAAAAAAAAAAAAAGCATCACTCTAAATTGTATTTTAAATATATTAGTAAGGGCACTTTCCACCCTGGTAATTTACACTGAACACAGTGAAGCAAAGAAGCATGCAATGCTTTCCAGCTAGATGCTAATAATGCCACAGGGGAAAAGAAAGTTATTTCAAATATATTCTGCATAATACCCCGTGTCTTTCTCTAAAATAAGCTGAAGATTCCTCTATAGCTTATGCTGAGAAAATTTAGAACACTTCCAAATAAAATATATCTTTACCACTTTTCTGAAGGAAATTATTACATGTTGCCCTTAACTGATCTATTTTTAGGAGCCAAAAGCAGCAGGGTATGTCAGAAAGGGCTGCTTCATGAATTACGTATTTATCCTTTTTCCACTTGGCCACATTCCCTTTATTTTATGAACCCTTGAAAACCTGAGAATGGTAAGTTTTAGGTTGAAATTTTCAAAATTTTCTAGCCACATGCTTCATTGTCCAGCTACATCTTTCTACTGGTCACTTGCTCCTAAGAGAGACCCATTTCAAACCTTTTCTCCACGAAGTACACTAAATAGATTCCTTCCCTGAAGTGAAGGTTGTAGATCACTTGAACTTCTTTTGTTCACCTCACAAACTTATTCATTCCTCCTCTTGTCATTTTCACCTTCCTAAAGTTGTAGTTAAGGGTTCATTCAAAGTGTATAAGCTTCTCAAGGCTTACATGATATTATACAGCTCATATTTTAATATTGCCTTACTGCTTTGCCAGAAAACAGCAACTTACTGAAATTAAGTAAAAATGGAAAGGAATCGGGTTGTACAAATCCTACAATTCCCATTAGTATAATTTTGTAACTACAAAATTATAAAACCCATATGCACAACTCCTCTATAAAACTTTGTTCAAGTAACACAGATAATTCTGCTAACATCTGTGACTAATACTCCAGAAATGAGAGCCTTTTTTCTGCCCCCGAGCTGAATATTGAACACCAAAACATTGATTTCCTCCTCGTATTCGCACAAGAGCATTTACTCAGATGTGAGCGGGAAGGACTGCCTTACAGAAAGAAGCTCTCCCTCGGCCACTGCATCCTTTTGTCTTTATCTGATTCTGTCATCTCAGATACCAAAGACTCCCTTTCACAGTGGTTTGCGGTTGCTTGTCATGCATGGCCTTCTGTATTTTGCCTTCTCCTTTCTCTGTCCTGGAAAAGCTAAAGAGGGAGGAAAAGTAATAATTTTACTGCCTTTCCCAAAGCCTGTTCATGCTCACTGCTCTCACTGGAGCAGGTCAAAGGTGAAACTCCTTTTCGATAGACTGCGTTGTTTACCCTTAGAAGTCCACTTCGTACTTGATAATATATCAAATGTAATTTTAGCCTTTTAACCATGATTCCGAACAACAAAATTTGAAGAAGTTGGTTAAGATTTATTACAACTATTTTTTATAATACTATTATAAACTTAATATGGTGGTAAGACTTTTTGGAATCATCTCTTTAGAGATTGGGTATTATGTTCGTTGATAATTTGTTTGAGAGTATTAGAAACATTACTTAAAATAAAAGTTCAGTGTTTAAAATGAAAAATTTTTTACTTGCAGAACAATTTTCTCCTGTTAAAAATCATTAATTTGCAACAAATAATTATTTAATATTCAATAAAATAATTTTCTGGAATTGCTTTCCAATAAAAGTAAAATTTGTACTCATTTTTTTTCTATTCAAAATGTTAAAACTTTTGTAATTTCTGGTGACTTTAAAATACAGCAATGATATGTCAAAACAAGGGTTAAGTATGAGCAGAAGTCAGTAATGTGAAAAGACAAAAAACAGAGTGTGTAAAGAGGAAATTTACAAATTATGACTCCTATAATTTAAAAATTATTGTTGGAGAAAAGGAAGTTATAACTTGTGTACACTTATTTTATCTTTTAACTAATGTTCATTGATTTTAGAATTTCTTCCAAGTATTTCTCTATTCTAATCTACAGTACTTCTCTGTGAACTTATCATACATTTCCTATCTTTAAAGTGAAAACAAAATTTCAAACTAGGATGGGCTATTTTTCACACATTATAGATGAATGATTCATAATGAGCACTTACTTGATGGCTTTAGAAACTTTTCATCTACTTTTATTTGTCAGAAAACAATGTTTGTAACCAATGCAAGAGAGAAGCATCCCTCTTGGTCCCAATCTCTTATCTTTACAATACTCACACGTAATGTATATGATAAAGTTATGAGATATTTACAAGTGATTTACAGGCCCAAAGCCAGTTACTAACTTGATGTCTATTGGCCCATTTCATACAATGTATATTCCATCAGTGCTTAAATTTTCTAGAAAAAAAAGAATGAAGTTTTTCAATTTAAGTATCAAAAGAAGTATTCACATCTATTCATAAATACTTAGATTATTAAATTGAGATTATTTTCAAACTGATTTTTAAATTCTACATTATTAATTGATTAGGAGAATTCTATTTCTAAAGGAATAAATCACCTGTGGTTTATTAATTACAAGAATGTATTATGAACTGGTGGAGTATACCTCCTTCTCTACCCTACTTTTTACTAAATTAAAGTGAATCAGAAAAAGAAAGCAGGTGGATAGTTGTAAACGTTTCATTAAAAAAAAAAAACACATTGCAGCACATTAAAAGGATCATTCACCATGATCAAGTAGGATTTATCCCTGGGATGAAAGGATAGCTCAACTGAGGCATACCAATAAATATGACATATCACATTAATAGAAAAAAATCATAAAATCATCTCAACTGACAGAGAAAAAGCATTTGACAAGACTCAACATCTGTTCATGATTAAAACTCTTAATAAATTATAAAGAAACATTCCTCAACATAGTAAAGGCCATATATGACAAGCCTACAGCTAATATCATACTCAGTGGTGAAAGATTAAAAGCTTTTCCTGTAAGATCAGAAACAAGACAAGGGTACTCACTTTCATCAATTCTATTCAATAATAGAGCTGGAACTCCCAGCCACAGCAATTAGGCAAGAAGAAGAAACAAAAGGAATCAGAGTAAGGAAGAAAGAAGTAAAATTGTCTCTGCTGATGACAGGATATTATATATAGAAAATCCTAATGACACCCACCAAAAAGCTGTTAGATCTAATCAACTAATTTAGTAAAGTTGTAGGTTAGAAAATTAACATACAAAAATCAGTAGCATTTCTATACACAAACAATGAATTATCTGCAATAGAAATAAAGAAAATGATTCCATTTACAATAGCATCAAAAACAATAAAATATTTAAGACTAAATTTAACCAAGGAGGTAAAAGATCTCTACACTAAAATCTACAAAATATTGGTGAAAGAAATTGACACACATAATTGTAAAAGTACCCTGTGCTCATGGATTACAAAAATTAATATTATTAAAATGTCTATACCACCCAAATCCATCTATAGATTCAATGTAATCTCTATCAAGATTTTAATGGCATTTTTTATGGAAGTAGAAACAACAATCATAATATTTATATGAACCAAAAAAGACCCCAAAGAGCCAAAGAATCCTGAGAAAGAAGAACAAAATGGGAAGTATCACACTTCCTGATTTCAAGCTACAGTAAACAAAACAGTATGGTACATACAAAAACAGGCACATAAACCAATGGAACAGAATTGAGAACCCAGAAATAAACCCAAGCATATACAGTCAACTAATATCTAAAAAGGGAGCCAAGAATACTCAATGGAGAAAACACAGTCTCTTCAATAAATGGTGCTGGGAGAATTGGACATCCACTAGTAAAAGAATAAAATTAGACCTTTATACCACTCATAAAGATTAACTCAAAATGTATTAAAGACTTAAATGTAAGACTAAAACCCATAAAACTCCTAGAGGAAAACATAGGGCAAAAGCCCCTTGACCTGGGTCTTGGCAAGGAATTTTTAAATATGACATAAAAAGCATAAGCAACAAAATCCCAAATAAACACATAGGACTACATCAAACTAAAATGATTCTGCACAGCAAAAGGAATGATCAATAAAAAAGCAAACTTGAAAAGAATGCTACAAAATGGGAGAAAATATTTGCAAATCATATATTCGATAAGGGGTTAATATCCAAAATAAAGAAAGAATGTATACAATTCAACAGCAGAAACCCACAAATAATCCACTTTAAAAAATGAGCTAAGCCTGAATAGACTTTTTTCCAAAGAAGATATATAAATGGCCAACAGATACATGAAAAAGTACTTAACATCACTAATCATCAAGGAAATGCAAATCAAAGCCATAATGAGATGTCACCTCATGCCTGTTAGAATGGCCATCATCAAAAAGACAAGAAATAACAAACGCTGGACAGGATGTAGAGAAAAGAGAACACTTGTACACTGCTGTTTGGATTCTAAATTGGTGCAGCCACTATGGAAAACATAGTATGGAGGCTCCTCAAAAAATTAAAAATAGAGCTCCCATATGATCCAGCAATTCCACTTCTGGGTGTATTTCCAAAGAAAACAAAACACTATGTCAAAGAGACATCCACTCTTCCATGTTTACTGCAAAATTATTTACAATAACCAAAGCATGGAAACAACCTAAGTGATGCATTAGTGGATGAATAGATCAAGATTTGGTATGTGTGTGTGTGTGTGTGTGTGTGTGTGTGTGTATAATTCAGTCATTAAATATCAAGGAAATCCCATCATTTGTCTCATTTGTGACAACATGGATGGACTTTGAGGGCATTGTGCTAAGTGAAATGTCAGACAGAGAAAGACAAATACTTTATGATCTCACTTATATGTGGAATCTAAAAACAAACAAACTTATACAAAGAAATCAGCTTTGTGTTTTCCAGAGGGCTTGGGTGTGAGGGGTGAGGAAATTGGATGAAGGTGGTCAAAATGTACAAACTTCCAGTTACGATATAAATAAGTCCTGGGATATAAGGTACAACACAATGACTATAGTTAACACTGAAATGTGATATATATATAAAAGCTAAGAGAGTAGGTTCTAAAAGTGTTCATCACAAGGCAAAAACATTTTTTCTTTTTTTCTATGTCTATATGAGATGACGGATGTTAATTTATCGTGGTGATCATTTCACAAGATATGTAAGTCATTATGCCGTACACCTTAACTTTGTACAGTGCTGTATGTCAAGTATATCTCAATACAACTAAAAAAACGAAAAGAAAAAGTCACAATATCCAGAAAGAACATTATGTTCTTTGAGTAATAAGTTCAAGATTCTCTAATACTCAGACCGTTGCTGAATTTTACGTTATGTAGGATGTAAATGTGATAGAAACAGGTGAGCTTGCAGTAACTCAAAACAGAAGCATTATTTTTCCTAATGATATTCTTTATCATTAATCATCAATTGTGAAATAAGAGTCTTTTTGTTATGCTATTTCAAGTTGCAGTTTCTTCATTTCCTTATACAATCCATTTTTGCATACTGAATATTGTACTATATTCCCTGCTACAGAAATATAAAGATGAAACTGTTCATTATGTCCAAAGAACCTGGTTTTTTCAAAGATTACATAGATTGTTATCTAAAGCCACTCAGCAGTTATTTGTAGTGAGGTGGATGGACCTAGAGTCTGTCATACAGAGCGAAGTAAGTCAGAAAGAGAAAAACAAATACCATATGCTAACACATATATATGGAATCTAAAAACAAACAAACAAACAAAAAAATGGTCATAAAGAACCTAGGGGCAAGATGGGAATAAAGACGCAGACCTACTAGAGAATGGACTTGAGGACACGGGGAGGGGAAAGGGTAAGCTGGGACAAAGTGACAGAGTGGCATGGACATATATACACTACCAAACATAAAATAGATAGATAGTGGGAAGCAGCCGCATAGCACAGGGAGATCAGCTCGGTACTTTGTGACCACCTAGAGGGGTGGGAGAGAGGGAGACACAAGAGGGAAGAGATATGGGGATATATGTATATGTATAACTGATTCACTTTGTTATAAAGCAAAAACTAACACACCATTGTAAAGCAATTATACTCCAATAAAGTTGTTAAAAATATTGCCACGGCAAAAAATGTGACATTAAAAATGCATAAAGAGGATGGATTGGGAGTTTGGGGTTAGCAGATGCAAACTATTATAAATAGAATGGATAAACAACAAGGTCCTACTGTATAGCACAGGGAACTTTATTCAATATCCTGTGACAAAACATAATGGAAAATAATATGAAAAAGAATGTATATATATGTGTGTATACACATACATATATATGTATACACACACATATATATATATATATATCACTGAATCACTTCGCTGTACAGCAAAAATTAGCACAACATTGTAAATCAATTACACTTCAATAAAATAAATTTCTTAAAAACTCAAAAAATAAAAAAATAAAGCCACTCAGCAAGTATGTAAGGAAAGAGAAACATTGTTCTGAGAGTAAAAGCTATCTGCTTTATAATTTTTAATATTTTTAAGGCGAGCAAATTATGTGTGTATATAATTCAAAACTTGTAAACAAAAAGCCAGAAATCAAGTAAAAAGGTAGAGTTGTTTTTTGGTTGTTTCTTTTTTTTTTTTTTTTTTTTGGCCGTGCTGTATGGCATGCAGGATCTTAGTTCCCCAACCAGTCCCCCTGCATTGGGAGCACAGTCTTAACCACTGGATCACCAGGGAAGCCCCCAAAAAGGTGGTGTTTAAATGTTGAACCCAGTTCTCACCGAATTATTGAAGAAACAGCACAAAACAGGTGGCGAGAAAAGATGAAATCAGTCGTTAGGAAATCAAGTTGCTTTTGAATTAGCCATGGGAATTGGCACTTAGCTTCTTGCGAGGTCTGTCTTCTCTGAGTCCCACTCCCAATGAGGGGCCAATTTAAGTGGCATCTTCTCTGTGGTCCTTTCCACATTCCAAACAAGTCACTCACCTGCTCATACTCAGCCCTTCATGCTAACGCTGCAGTAACTAAGTGTGCATGTCTCCTCCATTAATTTGCTAGCTTCTCAAAGAAAAGGACTATGTATTAGTCTTCTCTGGTCCTTCTAGCACCCAGCATAGTGTATTGAGTACTCATAAACGTATAGAAATAGAATTGAATTGAAAATATATCATTATCGACCATTCATTTGGGCATGGGAAAACTCACTACTCTTGAATCTTGGCCAAAGGTGCATTTTAAAATGAATCCCTTCTCTCCATACTTTATGTACATATACCAAATATTATCTTCAAAGAAGAAATAGGGACTTCAGCAACAGTAATTTAATTATTGCCAACTTCTTTGGCCATGAAACAACTTCTTTGCAAACTGGATTTACAGACCGTAAGGAAAGTTGGTCTATTGGATATCATTTTGTGTAAGAACAACTTAATAGCAACACTGAAAAAGAAAATTCCACGTAGAAGTCATGAAATCACCCTCTCTAACCCCTGTGCCAATGGCTCATGGTGTTTCTAAAATGAGAGGAAGGAAATAGTTATCCCTAATTATGTCTTGTTCAATTGTGTCATTTAAAGCATTAACCTGTTTTTAGCAAGGCTGTTTTTAGATATTTTATATTTACTAAGCAAATGCTGCTCTCTTTTGCAGTGTTTTCCCTGTGGAAAATAGTTCAGATTATTTGCCAATCACTAACATTAGACAAAATTAAAATATACGGATTAGCTTCAATTTCCAAGGTTTGGAAAGAACATGTCTGCGATAATAACTTATGGATAAACTCAGGAAGCCTGGTGCATGGTAGAACTCCAGTGTCTGTCAGATATGTATGTATTCGGAAAATATTGTTCACTGTAGCCTGCTTTCAATCTTTTACTGAGCCAACTGCATATTAATGGCTGAGAGGAGTTACACTAAGAGAATATATTTGATTTGATTTGATTTTGGATTTCTCAACCTTGGCACTATTGGCATTTAGGGCCAGGTCATTCTTTGTAGGTGGGGGACGAGAGGGGTGGCCGTCCTGAGCACCACACATGTTTAGCACCTCCTTGACCTCTACCCACTAGATGCCACTAGTGCTGTCTCCCCTCCCCCAGGCATCATGTTTCCAGACACTGGCAAATTCTCCCTGGTGGACAAAAATCACTCCGGCTTGAGAACCACTGATTTAATCCAAACCCTTCCCAAAGGCTTTTACCTAAGAATTTCTCATGAAAGTCATATCAACACCAAAATAAAGCAATTGGAGAAATGTTACTGGAAATACCTTAACTCCTTTTGTACTACTAGTAATGACTAACTCTTATCTACACCCCTAATTATGAGAACTGCACTCTTCTAAGCAGTTTTCACTAAACTCATGAAATTGACATGACATTAACTCAAATATTTTAGTTCCTGTTGCTTTTGGATAGCTGTCTTACACATGAAGATGGACACAGAAATACTTATCTTTTTTTTTAAGTTTGTCTTAGATACAAAAAGGAGAGGGAGCAAGGGAATGAGAAGACAAGCCACAGACTGGGAGAAAATATTTGCAACGGACATACCTGATAAAGGACTGTTATCCAAAACATACAAAGAACTCTTAAAACTCCACCTTAAAAAAATGAACAACCCACTTAAAAAATGACCAAAATGAGATCTGAACAGACACTTCGCCAAAGAAGATATACAAATGGCAAATAAGTATACGAGAAGTCCCTCTACATTATATGTCATTAGGAAACTGCAAGTTAAAACAACAACGAGGGCTTCCCTGGTGGCGTGGTAGTTGAGAGTCCGCCTGCCAACGCAGCGGACACGCGTTCGTGCCCCGGTCCGGGAAGATCCCACCTACCGCGGAGCGCCTGGGCCCGTGAGCCATGGCCGCTGAGCCTGCGCGTCCGGAGCCTGTGCTCCACAACGGGAGAGACCACAACAGTGAGAGGCCCGCGTACCGCAAAAAAACAAAAAGCAAAAAAAACAACAACGAGATAATGACACACCTATGAGAATAATCGAAAGCTGTAATAATCGAAAGCTGTAACACTGACACCACCAAATGCTGGTGGGAATGTGGAGCCACTGGTGGGAATGCAAAATGGTGCAGCCACCTTGGAAGGTGGTTTGGCCGTTTCTTATAAAACCAAGCACATTCTTACAATACAACCCAGCATTTGGGCTCCCTGGCATTTACTCAGAGTGGAAAACTTATGTCTACACAAAAACCTGCACATGGATGTTTATAGCAGCTTTATTCATAATTGTCCAAACTCGGAAGCAACCAAGATGTCCTTCAGTAGGTGAAGATATAAATAAACTGTTGTACAACCAGACAATGGAATATTATTCCATACTGAAGAGAAATGAGCTATCAGGCCATGAAAAGACACAGAGGAACCTAAAATGCACATTACTAAGTGAAAGAAACCAATCTAGAGCGTCTACATGCCATGTGATTCCAACTATATGATACTCTGGAGAAGGCAAAATTATGAAGATAGCAAAATAAAAAAAATCAGTCCTTCTTAAGGGTTGCTGGCAGGAAAAGATGAAGAGGCAGAGCACAGAGGATTTTTAAGACAGTGACTGTATTCTGTACAACACAATAATGGCGGATAACATACAATTATACACTTGTCCAAACCCACAGAATGTACACCACCAAGAGTGAACCCTAATGTAAACTGTGGATGTGGGGTGATAATGATGTGTCAGTGTAGGTTCATCGATTATAACAAATGTACCATTTGGTGGGGATGTTGATCATTGGGAAAACCGTATGTAGGTGAGGCCAGGGAATATATGGGAACTCTCTGTACTTTTCTGCTCGATATTGCTGTGAACCTAAATCTCTAAAAAATAAAGTCTACCGGGAAAAAAAAGTGCAAGGTGTGTGACAGTTGAAACCTGAAATCTTCAGGGATAATTATCGTGCATCACTGTAAACTAGCCTTTCTGCATGCACGTTGTACCAAGTGTGCTTTCCATTTATAGGGACTCACAAGGAGCAGGTGGCTACTCTCAGGGCATGCACGGGGGGCCGTGCACTCAGGGCCAGATGACTGCACAGTCAGAGAGGGCTAGAATAGATCGCAGTGCAGAGAAAGAAGGACACAGAACTGATCCTGCCTCCCAGGTACTCTCTGGCTCCTCCTAAATATGTCTTCAAAACATTACCTTTTTTTCCCCTTTATTATTTTTCTTTCCCTATTTCTCTCAAATGCTGAAAAAAAGAAGGATGACTATAGGCCCCATAAAGTGTAAAGGGGAAGACATTTATGGCTGGGAAAATGATAGGTGTAGTTGAAATCTGGAGTGCTGTTAAATTTTTAACTCATTCTCCTAATTATAGCCCTTGTGACACTTTCTGCTTTAGAGCTCCATCAATGTATGGTGGAAATGACCTCAATACATTTTGTTAACCAGATCTCAAATTTTTTTTTCCTTCTTTAGTCACTTAAGCAAAGCATCTCTCAATCCTGTCTCTCCTGTGAAAGGTAAGATCTCCTTCATGAATCTGAATGACTCCCTTGGGGTTTGAGGGTCATTTACCTTTGGTTAGGACAGCAGATGGAATGTCACATGCTTGGCTTGGGCTCCTGGCTCAGTGCCCTGGGTTGGGAGGCCAGTGGCTTCACTCAGAGGGTGGCTTCAGATTCAACCCTATCCCATCCTTCTAGGGCTCTAGGCTGGAGAAAGCTATGAATTACTGTCATTAAAATGTAGGTCCAGAAGTGGTTTCAGGAATAAATAATTGTTCAGGTGTTCAATAATGAATTATTGTCGTTTCATTTCTACAACTTAGAAATGGTGGGCCAATGTCTTAGAGAAATGAGAAAAAAATGAGTTCCTTATTTGGATACTTATTTCTTCTGCTTTTACTGTAGTTACATCAAAGCATCGGTACTAAACACCATATGTTTACCAAACAACTTAAAAGTCCAGAGAGAACATAACGCATGCCTCACAAATGATCAGAATTAGCTGAAATAGATGAGGTGATGACACTTATTGGGTGCCTGCTGTGTGCCATGGGTGGTGCTGCACTGTTTACAGGGTGTTATCATGTTTATGTCTCATAGCCACTTTATTGTTTTTCTCTCTCTTGGGCACATAAGAAATTGGAGACTTAGAAATAAGATAAGTTTGCCCAAGTTTACACAGCTGGTAAATGACAAAATTGGGATACGAGCTCATCTTCTGTCTCTTATTACCATACTATCAACAGAAAAATGCAAGATGGCAGAATTTGAACCCAAGACTTCTGACCTTGAGTGTATTTTTCTTGTTTTTACTATGCCTGACATAGTCCTATAAAATATCTGAGAACTTTCTTGCGGACGCAATACAAAAATGGGAGTGAACACCAAAGTGTACTGAAAAATTCATGGATCTTTTGAACAAGACTCACCTGGGTCTAAATCTCAATGCAGCAATTTAAGAGACATATGATTTGGGGCAAATTATTTCATCTCTCTAAGCCTCAATATCTACCTCTGAAAACCAATGATATCCACGTCATAGGAAGAAATGGACATAAAATCTGTTGTATGTATTTGATACTGTGAAAAAATGAACATAAAATCCTCATGTGGTACTTGGTGCTCAGTTGTTGAATACTCAACTGTAGAGAATGGGTAATTTTCAAAATATCATTCTAAAATTGGTATAATATAAAAATATCTTGAAAATATAGTTGCCTTTCTGAGTCTATTGATCCAAATTGGAGCCCAGTAGCCTACGGGATAGGGGATGATCTGAAAGCAAAGATAACAACAGAGATAGGAAACAAACTTATGGTTACCAAAGGGGAAAGAGGGGAGGGATAAATTAGGAGTTTGGGTAACATATACACACTACTATATATAAAATAGATAAACAACAAGGACCTACTGTATAGCACAGGGAACTCTGCTCAATAACTTGTAATAACCTATAATGGAAAAAAAATCTGAGAAAGAATATATCAGTATAACTGAATCACTTTCCTGTACACCTGAAACTAACACAATGTTGTAAATCAACTATACTTCAATAAAAATTATTTTTTTTAAAAAAGGAAACTATTTTCTCAAATGCAAAATAGGAGGTATAAGAAAGTAATAACATTGTAAGACAGGGTAATGTTTTGAGAGAAAATTATCCAAATTTCTTCATCCTCCCTACCCTCTCCCATTTGAACATATTAATGACTAAACCATCTCTGATGTGGGTGGAGAAAATGCCTCCATGCCTGTGACAGCCAGGCACCACCAGCAGTGAGACAGTAAGAGAACCCAGAGGAGGCTGGTGCATCACATCAGTAGGGGGGACGAAGAGCAGAGGCAGTCCTCCCATACCTCCTCTCCCAGCCCAGCCTGGAGGGAGGTAATGTGATCTGGATTTGAATCACCTGTGCTCTCTTGATTCTCTTTCCTATGCTCCTGAGCCCATAAAGTAACACTCTTAGTTTACATTTTTTTTGGAGGGAGGATCCAATGTTCTCTTCTTAAGCAAACTTTACCACCAGGTTTGAATGATTTTGCCCCAGGTTGGTGGTTCCTTCCTCAACAATAACAACAAAATAAACAAACAAAACAAAACCTACCTAGCAAGCTATAGAAGGCCAGGGGCCTGGGAGTAAGCTCTGATTGGTCATGGATAAAATTTAAAAATCACATTTTCTCTACATAGTCTGGCTAAGTAGGAATAAATTTGCAAGTCTCTAAGAAAAGCTCTCTTCCTCTTCCCCAATTCCATCTTTTTTACACCTTTCAAATCAACTATACAGTCTAACAGAGATATTTTATTTAGGTAGCTAGTGAGTGGTATTTTGATTGGTATTAGATGATGCTTTGAAATAACTCACCTGGCTGGATCATTTAATATTTTAATTATTTCTTTTTCTTCCCACCACCTTTTGCTTCCCTTTCTCTTCCTCTCATCAGCATGTAGTCAGCTCTGTGCTCAATGCCTCAGGAGAGGGATGAGGCAGAGAACACAAAAGTCAGCAGCCATCGTTTCATTCGTCAAAAAAAAAAAAACGAATTCACGCTTTCAATATGTGGAACTCCTGAGAGAATCCCAAAATAGTAGCATCTTTTCCCTGTAAAATATGTTGGAAGAATCATGCCAGCTCATTACACACACTCATATTCATTTATTCAACAAACAAGTTTGCATGTGTGTGCACCCCTACTATGTGCCAGGGTATTCTGGATGCCTGATGCTATAAAGAGCAAGGAAAAAAGTCCCACTTCATGGAGAGTAAGGGGCCAGACAGCAAAAATAAAAACAAATATATATATGACAAACTATGAGCACTGAGGAAGGGACTGCCTCGATAAATTTTCTTTGCCAAAAGTCAACCTCGAGGAGGGGAAGAAAAGTTGGGACATAAACACAGGAAGACAGAGCGACCTCAAAAGAAAACGATTTTCTTTAGAGAAGCATCTCTCCTCCCATGAAGAGGAAAAGGCAATAATGAGCAGGCTGGTCTCTGTGGCAGAAGGCATCTCATCTCCTATTTCCTAGGAGAGCACATCAAAAAAACCAAAATGGCTCATACTGCTTCTAGGCAGAAGAGAACATACACCTTCTCCCCAAAGTTCTGCCAATGAACCAGAACAACGCTGATCCCGGCCGCTACCTGTGTGTTCTGACGACCAACAACCAAATGGGGCATCCCCAGCTCCTTAAGTAAGACCTCAAAACTCTAGCACAAGCCTGAGTAGAGGAACCTCAATAAGGTTTGGGGTTTTGGAGTTGGGGCCTTTTTCCTCCAACAGGCTAGTGGAATTTGGACTGGCATCAGAAATTAGATAGTTTGTAAAAATAAAGTTATATGTCAGTGCTCTTGATTTCATGCACTGAGATTCACATCTATCACACCAGTATTGTGCCTGAGTGAGTTGGCTTGACCTCCTTCTAGCTCTCAAGGCCACTTTAAGGCAGTCGTCAAGTCCTGTGTGGTCATCCAAGTATTTCTCACCACCCTTTTTAAAAAAAAAAATTTATTGGAGTATAGTTGATTTACAGTGTTGTGTTAGTTTCTGCTGTACAGAGGAAGACAAATATCGTATGATATTGCTTATAGGTGTAATCTAAAAAAAAGGTACAAATGAACTTATCTACAAAACAGAAATAGAGTTACAGATGGTAGAAAACAAACTTATGGTTACCAGGGGGAAAGAGGGGGGGGGGGGGCGGAGGGGGGAAAAATTGAGAGATTGGGATTTGACATATTTCTCAGCACTCCTGGTGCCCAACTTCATCGCTGTTCTCTTGCTTCATCTCTGAATCCCTACAATAACTCTGTAACCAGGTTCCTGCTTCCAAATCTTAATGTCCTTCAATCAATCCAATACCCAGAACATTTAATTGATGATCTGTATCTCATAACATTACGTCTCTGTTCCATGGTGTCCATGGCTTCCATTTGCCACAACATCAAGGCGTTGACCCAGAAGCCCTGCAGGGACGGTTCCTCTGTTCTCCAGGTGTCTCTAACCTTCCCTCACTCTCCACCTTTCACCGTGACTTCTGCTCCAGCAACAGCGAACGGCCGCATATTTTTCCCAGTTTCGGCTCCTTTGCTCATGCTGTTCTCTCTGCTTGGAATCATCCACATCTCCCACCCAGACACCCATGCTGATGACAGTAAGCCCCCTAGACACGCACCTTCAAGTTGCAAACTTTCAAAATGTGAACATGTGTTCCCATGTCCTGTCACGTAAGGTAGCTCACGGGGTCTGGTGTACGCTGTCACGTGTGTGCATCCTCTACAAGTGGTTGTGCTTCTGTGTACTTTACTGTACAGTAGTGTATAGAGTACAGTACCTTTATTTCAAGCCCAGGATGTCCAGAAGCAGGCGTAAAAGTAGCAGTGATGTAGCTGGTACTACTGTACTTTTCAAGGTACTGTACTGTAAGATTAAAAATGTTTTCTATATTTTTTGTGTGTGTTTGTTTTTTATGTATTATTTGTGTGAAAAGTATTATAAACCTATTACAGTACAGTACTCTATAACCGATTGTGTTAGCTGGGTCCCTAGGCTAACTTTGTGGGGCTTACGAACAAACTGGACTTACGAACGTGCTCTCAGAATGGAACTCGCTCTTCATATGTAGCAGACTTACTGTATCTAATTTCTACTTACTTTTTAACATTCAACTCAGGCATCCCTTCCATCAGGAAAGGCTCTGATCTCACTGAAGACCCCTCATGGAGTGCCACTATAATTTATGCAATAATTGCACATAACTCCACTTTATTTTCTGTGACCATCTAATTGCATAGCTATCTCTGCCCATAAACTGTGAGCTCTCTGAAGGCAGCAGCCATGCTCACTTCTCTGAGTCTCTGCTGACTCCAGCAATGCCTGGTCTGTAATAGGCATCCATGTTTGTTGAGCCGGAGAAAATTATCTACACAGAAATCTGGTGACACTTCAGGAATCTTTCATCAGGAATCTAAATTTAGACAATCCAGATGTTCCCAGGAAGCAAATTAATGTGCTGATAATTCTTCAGGGAGCGTCAACGTATACTTTGCCTGATGAGTTTAAGGACTTAGATGCTGCTTCACAGATGGGAACCATGTATAGCTGTTCCTAAGGCAGATGCTTTCATTACATGGACGTGCCTTCAGGTCCGTGCTCAGCTGTGTTCTTGTCATCACAACAAGAAGAACCCCCTGCATTTATATAGCATCTCATAGCGTGCAACAAATTTTCTTATCCATAAGACCCATCAGAGGTAAACAGGGTAGGCATCATTATCACCACTTTATAGATAACTGAGGTTCGAAGTGATTGAGTGTGTGGTCTAAGACCTCAAGCGTATCAAATTGCAGAGTCAGGATTGAACTGACTTGTCAATCTTTGATTCATGATGACTTTTGAAACTCAAGTCAACCCTCCTGTTTTCCAGAGGAACTAGGAGTTTCTGATGCAACTGACTTTTTCTAATTTTAAATTCAGATGCAAGATGAACCTACAGAAGAATGGATAAACAGGTAAAGATTTCTGGTACATATCACTGCTTTGAAGTTCTCTAAATAAAGCAGTTAAACTTCAGTCAATTTCTAGTAAATAAATGAGTAACATACAATAATTGCTGCTGAACATCTGAAGGCAAGGTAATGGCTACCTAGCTGTTTTCAAACCTGAACATAATATTTGCACAGCTATAATGGAATGAAGAAAGCAAAGTCTTCTGGGGGCTTCTTGATCTTATTTGTTGGTGTCTTCTCTCTAACACTACATGATAAACTTAAAGCAACTAATCTCCCAATAAGTCTGTTCTGTGCCCATGTCTTATTTCTTGTCTTAATTGTCAAGTACCCTAAAGGTAGCATTAATATCTCATTCACTCTCATTAACATACTCAATAAAAATGAACTGAAAGTCAATTGAATGCCACAATTCTCAGATACTCTGGTCAAAATGAGTAGGACATAGCTAGTCTCAGCTCTTGTGTAGAGCATACCATCCAGTGGGAGAAACAGGCCATAATAAAAGCAATGTTTTTGCAGATTGCAGAAATATGTGATATCATAGCTATAGCCCAAAGAAGAAAGGAAATAATCAGTTCAGTTTGGAGAATCCCAGTAAGACATCAGAGAGGATTCATATGACCCTCAAGCTTCAATTTCACTGAATCTTACCAAGAACATGGCATGTAGTAGGTGGGCAATAAATATCTGGTGATCAAATAATCGCATAACCTGGTCCAAGTTAGCTATCAAAGCATTATATTCCTACTCCTAGAGGTGTTAACCTTGTAGCTCCACCTGAGTTTGTGGACTTAGGTTTATCTCTATAACCAACAAGGACCTACTGTATAGCACAGGGAACTATACTTGATATTTTGTAATAACTTGTAAGGGAAAATAATCTGAAAAAATATATGTATAAATGAACCACTTTGCTGTACACCTGAAACTAACACAACATTGTAAATCAACTATAAAAAAGTTTCTCTCTCTATTCTAGAAACTTCAAGCAACTGCAAAGGAAGGGAGGATGATGCTCTAGTGAGACATCCTTCCAGCTCCATTTGGCAATCACCTCCACACCTGTGAGTAGATGGTAATCCCCGTCTCACGAGTTCTTCACTCTGAATGAATTCTGCATCACTTTCCTGGGGACTGAGCGCCCCCTACACAAGACAGGTCTGTTTCTTATCCAATTTAGTTATTTTTTCTACTGTTCTAAGATTAAAAGTGTAGTAAATAGACGTGCTTCCCACCTACCCATTTCTTAGTCAGATGAATCAACATCTTTTGAAACAAAGGATTGATGATTACTTAAAATATTCTGTGATCCTTTAGAGTTGAGCCTAAATTTTTTTAAACATCTTTATTGGAGTATAATTGCTTCACAACGGTGTGTTAGTTTCTGCTTTATAACAAAGTGAATCAGCTGTACATATACATATATCCCCATATCTCCTCCCTCTTGTGTCTCCCTCCCACCCTCCCTATCCCACCCCTCTAGGTGGTCACAAAGCACCGAGCTGATCTCCCTGTACTATGCGGATGCTTCCCACTAGCTATCTATTTCATATTTGGTAGTGAATAAATGTCCATGCCACTCTCTCACTTCGTCCCAGCTTACGATTCCCCCTCCCCGCGTCCTCAAGTCCATTCTCTATGTCTGCGTCTTTATTCCTGTCCTGCCCCTAGGTTTGTCAGAACCTTTTTTTGAGCCTAAATTAAATATGGCTCCTCTAAATAAAGGCCAGAAAAACAAATGAACTGTCACCTATTATATTCCTCCTCCTTTGCTGACATTCCCTAAACATTTGCTTTAAAGCAGATCTTTTTAGTAATGTTTTTTAAAAAAACAGTAGGAGGAGCTTCAAGATGGCGGAAGAGTAAGACGCGGAGATCACCTTCCTCCCCACAGATACATCAGAAATACATCTACATGTGGAACAACTCCTACAGAACACCTACTGAACGCTGGCAGAAGACCTCAGACTTCCCAAAAGGCAAGAAATCCCCCACGTACCTGGGTAGGGCAAAAGAAAAAAGAATAAACAGAGACAAAAGGATAGGGACGGGACCTGCACCAGTGGGAGGGAGCTGTGAAGGAGGAAAGGTTTCCACACACTAGAAGCCCCATCGCGGTTGGAGACTGCAGGTGGCGGAGGGGGAAAGCTTCAGAGCCACGCAGGAGAGCGCAGCAACAGGGGTGCGGAGGGCAAAGCGGGGATATTCCCGCACAGAGGATCGGTGCCGATCGGCACTCACCAGCCCGAGAGGCTTGTCTGCTCATTCGCCGGGGCGGGCGGGTCTGTGAGCTGAGGCTTGGGCTTCGGTCGGAGCGCAGGGAGAGGACTGGGGTTGGCGGCGTGAACACAGCCTGCAGGGGGTAGTGCACCACAGCTAGCAGGGAGGGAGACCGGGGAAAAGTCTGGACCTGCCGAAGAGGCAAGAGCCTTTTTCTTCCCTCTCTGTTTTCTGGTGCGCGAGAAGAGGGGATTAAGAGCACCACTTAAAGGAGCTCCAGAGACGGGCACAAGCCCCAGCTATCAGCACGGACCTCAGAGACGGGCATGAGACGCTAAGGCCGCTGCTGCCGCCACCAAGAAGCCTGTGTGCAAGCACAGGTCACTATCCACACCTCCCCTCCCGGGAGCCTGTGCTGCCCACCACTGCCAGGGCCCCGGGATCCAGGGACAACTTCCCCGGGAGAACACACGGCGCACCTCAGGCTGGAGTAACGTCACGCTGGCCTCTGCTGCCACAGGCTCACCCCGCATCCATGTCCCTCCCTCCCCCCCGCCTGAGTGAGCCAGAGCCCCCGAATCAGCGGCTCCTTTAACCCCATCCTGTCTGAGAGAAGAACAGACGCCCTCCGGCTACCTACACGCAGAGGCGGGGCCAAATCCAAAGCTGAGCCCCTGGGAGCCGTGAGAACAAAGAAGAGAAAGGGAAATCTCTCCCAGCAGCCTCAGAAGCAGCAGATTAAATCTCCACAATCAACTTGATGTACCTGCATCTGTAGAATACATGAATAGACAACAAATCATCCCAAATTGAGGAGGTGAACTTTGGGAGCAAGATATATATATATTTATTCCCCTTTTTCTCTTTTTGTGAGTGTGTATGTGTATGCTTCTGTGTGTGATTTTGTCTGTATAGCTTTGCTCTTACCATTTGTCTTAGGGTTCTGTCTGTCCGTTATTTTTTTTCTTCTTTTTTTTAGTATAGTTTTTAGCACTTGTTATCATTGGTGGATTTGTTTTTTCGTTTGGTTGCTCTCTTCTTTCTTTCTTTTTTTTTAATTTTTTAATAATTATTTTTAATAACATTATTTTATTTCATTTTATTTTATTTTATCTTTTTCTTCCTTTTTTTCTCCCTTTTATTCTGAGCCGTGTGGATGACAGCCTCATGGTGTTCCACGAGCGTCAGGGCTGTGCCTTTGAGGTGGGAGAGCCAAGTTTAGGACATTGGTCCACCAGAGACCTCCCAGTTGCATGTAATATGAAACAGCAAAAACCTCCCAGAGATTTCCATCTAAACGCCAAGACCCAGCTCCACTCAAGGACCAGCAGCTACAGCACTGGACACCCTATACCAAACAACTAGCAAGACAGCAACACAATGCCAACCATTAGCAGACAGGCTACCTAAAATCATAATAAGGTCACAGACACCCAAATCACACCACCATACGTGGACCAGCCCATCAGAAAGACAATATCCAGCCTCATCCACCAGAACACAGGCACTAGTCCCCTCCACAAGTGAGCCTACACAACCCACTGAACCAACCTTAGCCACTGGAGGCAGACACCAAAAACAACGGGAACTACGATCCGGCAGTCTGCAAAAAGGAGACCCCAAACACAGTAAGATAAGCAAAATGAGAAGACAGAGAAACACACAGCAGATGAAGGAGCAAGGTAAAAACCCACCAGATCTAATAAATGAAGAGGAAATAGGCAGTCTACCTGAAAAAGAATTCAGAATAATGATAGTAAAGATGATCCAAAATCTTGGATATAGAGTGGAAAAAATACAAGAAAGGTTTAACAGGGACCTAAAAGAACTAAAGAAAAAAAAACAATGATGAACAACACAATACATGAAATTAAAAATTCTCTGGAAGGGATCAATAGCAGAATAACTGAGGCAGAAGAACGGATAAGTGACCTGGAAGATAAAATACTGGAAATAACTACTGCAGAGCAGAAAAAAGAAAGAAGAATGAAAAGAATTGAGGACAGTCTCAGAGACCTCTGGGACAACATTAAATGCACCAACATTCGAACTATGGTGGTCCAAGAAGAAGAAGAGAGAAAGAAATGTACTGAGAAAATATTTGAAAAGATTATAATTGAAAACTTCCCTAATATGGGAAAGGAAATAGTTAATCAAGTCCAGTAAGCACAGAGGGTCCCATACAGAATAAATCCAAGGAGAAACATGCCAAGACACATATTAATCAAACTATCAATAATTAAACACAAAGAAAAAATATTAAAAGCAGCAAGGGAAAAACAACAAATAGCACACAAGGGATCCCCATAAGGTTAACGGCTGATCTTTCAGCAGAAACTCTGCAAGCCAGAAGGGAGTGGCAGGACATATTTAAAGTGACGAAAGGGAAAAACATACAACTGGATTACTCTGCCCAGCAAGGGTCTCATGCAGATTTGATGGAGAAATTAAAATCTTTACAGAGAAGCAAAAGCTAAGAGAATTCAGCACCACCAAACCAGCTTTACAACTTTAGCAGCTTTACAGTTGCTAAAGCAACTTCTCTAGACAGGAAACACAAGAGAAGTAAAAGACCTAGAAAAACAAACCCAAAACAATTAAGAAAATGGTAATAGACACATATATATCAATAATTACCTTAAATGTAAATGGATTAAATGCTCCAACCAAAAGACATAGACTGGCTGAATGGATACAAAAACAAGACCCATATATATGCTGTCTACAAAAGGCCCACATCAGACCTAGGGACACATACAGACTGAAAGTGAGGGGATGGAAAAAGGTATTTCATGCAAATGGAAATCAAAAGAAAGCTATAGTAGCAATTCTCATATCAGACAAAATAGACTTTAAAAAAAAGACTATTAGAAGAGAACAAAGAAGGACACTACATAATTATCAAGGGATCAATCCAAGAAGAAGATATAACAATTGTAAATATTTATACATCCAAAATAGGAACACCTCAATACATAAGGCAAATGTTAACAGCCATAAAAGGGGAAGCTGAGAGTAACACAATCATAGTAGGGGAGTTTAACACCCCACTTTCACCAATGCACAGATGACCCACAATGAAAATAAATAAGGAAACACAAGCTCAAAATGATACATTAAACAAGATAGACAATTGATATTTATAGGACATTCCATCCAAAAACAACATATTACACTTTCTTCTCAGGTGCTCATGCAACATTCTCCAGGATAGATCATATCTTGGGTCACAAATCAAGCCTTGGTAAATTTAAGAAAATTGAAATTGTATTAAGTATCTTTTCCGACCACAACGCTATGAGACTAGATATCAATTACAGGAAAAAAAATCTGTAAAAAATACAAACACATGGAGGCTAAACAATACACTACTTAATAACCAAGAGATCATTGAAGAAATCAAAGAGGAAATCAAAAAATACTTAGAAACAAATGACAATGAAAACACAACAACTCAAAACCTACAGGATGCAGCAAAAGCAGTTCTAAGAGAGGAGTTTATAGCAATACAATCCTACCTTAAGAAACAAGAAACATCTCAAATAAACAACCTAACCTTACACCTAAAGCAATTAGAGAAAGAAGAACAAAAAAACCCAAAGTTAGCAGAAGGAAGGAAATCAAAAATATCAGATCAGAAATAAATGAAAAAGAAATGAAGGAAATGATAGCAAAGATCAATAGAACTAAAAGCTGGTTCTTTGAGAAGATAAACAAAATTGATAAACCATTGGCCAGACTCATCAAGAAAAAAAGGGAGACGACTCAAATCAATAGAATTAGAAATGAAAAAGGAGAAGTAACAACTGACACTGCAGAAATACAAAGGATCATTAGAGATTACTACAAGCAACTATATGACAATAAAATGGACAACCTGCAAGAAATGACAACTTCTTAGAAATGCACAACCTTCCAAGACTGAAACAGGAAGAAATAGGAAATATGAACAGAACTATCACAAGCACTGAAATTGAAGCTGTGATTAAAATCTTCCAACAAACAAAAGCACAGGACCAGATGGTTTCACAGGCAAATTCTGTCAAACATTTAGAGAAGAGCTAACACCTATCCTTCTCAAACTCTGCCAAAACATAGCAGAGGGAGGTACACTCCCAAACTCATTCTACGAGGCCACCATCACCCTGACACCAAAACCAGACAAAGATGTCACAAAGAAAGAAAACTACAGGCCAATATCACTGATGAACATAGATGCAAAAATCCTCAACAAAATACTAGGAAGCAGAATCCAACAGCGCATTAAAAGAATCATACACCCTGATCAAGTGGGGTTTATCCCAGGAATGCAAGGATTCCTCAATATACACAAATCAATCAATGTGATACACCATATTAACAAACTGAAGGAGAAAAACCATATGATCATCTCAATAGATGCAGAAAAAGCTTTTGAAAAACTTCAACACCCATTTATGATAAACACCCTTCAGAAAGTGGGCATAGAGGGAACTTACCTCAACATAATAAAGACCATATATGACAAACCCACAGCCAACACTGTCCTCAATGGTGAAAAACTGAAACCATTTCCACTAACATCAGGAAGAAGACAAGGTTGCACCCTCTCACCACTATTATTCAACATAGTTTTGGAAGTTTTAGCCACAACAATCAGAGAAGAAAAAGAAATAAAAGGAATCCAAATTGGAAAAAAAGAAGTAAAGCTGTCACTGTTTGCAGATGACATGATGCTATACATAGAGAATCCTAAAGATGCTACCAGAAAACTACTAGAGCTAATCAATGAATTTGGTAAAGTAGCAGGATACAAAATTAATGCACAGAAATCTCTTGCATTCCTATACACTAACGATGAAAAATCTGATAGTGAAATTAAGAAAACAGTCCCATTTACCACTGCAACAAAGAGAATAAAATACCTAGGAATAAACCTACCTAAGGAGACAAAAGACCTGTATGCAGAAAATTATAAGACACTGATGAAAGAAATTAAAGATGATACAAATAGATGGAGAGATATACTATGTTCTTGGATTGGAAGAATCAACATTTTGAAAATGACTATACTACCCAAAGCAATCTACAGATTCAATGCAATCCATATCAAACTACCAATGGCATTTTACACAGAACTAGAACAACAAATTTCAAAATTTGTATGGAAACATAAAACACCCTGAATAGCCAAAGCAATCTTGAGAAAGCAAAACGGAACTGGAGGAATTAGGCTCCCTGACTTCAGACTATACTACAAATCTACACTAATCAAGACAGTATGGTTCTGGCACAGAAACAGAAATATAGATCGATGGAACAGGATAGAAACCCCAGAGGTAAACCCATGCACATATGGTCATCTTATTTTTGATAAAGGAGGCAAGAATATACAATGGAGAAAAGACAGCCTCTTCAACAAGTGGTGCTGGGAAAACTGGACAGCTACATGTAAAAGAATGAAATTAGAACACTCCCTAATGCCATACACAAAAATAAACTCAAAATGGATTAAAGACCTAAATGTAAGGCCAGACACTATAAAACTATTAGAGGAAAACATAGGTAGAACACTCTATGACATAAATCACAGCAAGATCCTTTTTGACCCACCTCATAGAGAAATGGAAATAAAAACAAAAATAAACAAATGGGACCTAATGAAACTTAAAAGTTTTTGCACAGCAAAGGAAACCATAAATAAGACAAGATGACAACCCTCAGAATGAGGGTTGCAAATGAGGCAACTGACAAAGGATTAATCTCCAAAATTTACAAGCAGCTCAAAACCAAAATTACAAAAAACCCAATCCAAAAATGGGCAGAAGACCTAAATAGACATTTCTCCAAAGAAGTTATACAGGCTGCCAAGAAACACATGAAAGAATGCTCAACATCATTAGTCATTAGAGAAATGCAAATCAAAAGTACAATGAGGTGTCACCTCACACCAGTCAGAATGGCCATCATCAAAAAAATCTACAAACAATAAATGCTGGAGAGGGTGTGGAGAAAAGGGAACCCTCTTGTACTGTTGGTGGGAATGTAAATCGATACAGCCACTATGGATAACGGTATGGAGGTTCCTTAAAAGAGTAAAAATAGAACTACCATGTGACCCAGCAATGCCACTACTGGGCATATACCCTGAGAAAACCGTAATTCAAAAAGAGTCATGTACCACAATTTTCATTGCAGCTCTGTTTACAATAGCCAGGATGTGGATGCAACCTAATTGTCCATCAACAGATGAATGGATAAAGAAGATGTGGCACATGTATACAATGGAATATTACTCAGCCATAAAAAGAAAAGAAATTGAGTTATTTGTAGTGAGGTGGATGGATCTAGAGTCTGTCATACAGAGTGAAGTAAGTCAGAAAGAGAAAAACAAATACTGTATGCTAACACATATATATGGAATCTAAAAAAAATAAATAAATAAAATGGTCATGAAGAACCTAGGGGCAAGACAGGAATTAAGATGTAGACCTACTAGAGAATGGACTTGAGGACATAGGGCAGGAGAAGGTTAAGCTTGGACAAAGTGAGGGCATGGCATGGACATATGTACATTACCAAATGTAAAATAGATAGCTAGTGGGAAGCAGCTGCATAGCACAAGGAGATCAGCTCGGTGCTTTGTGACCACCTAGAGGGGTGGGATAGGGAGGGTGGGAGGGAGACGCAAGAGGGAAGAGATATAGGGATATATGTATAACTGATTCACTTTGTTATAAAGCAGAAACTAACGCACCATTGTAGAGCAATTATACACCAATAAAGATGTTTAAAAAAAAAATACAGTAGGAGAGCAAAAAAAAAATCCCAAGGTTTAAAAGTTTCATGTTCCCCAAAATGGAGTCAAAAACTTTTGACAACATATATTTGTGGTTCTAGGAAATTCAAACAAAAATACTAGTGTTTGAAGACCTCAATAAATTCCCAATGAAGCTATGGTCTTCTCGAACAAATGTGAAGTATTTTTTGCTCTTAGGGTATACTTCTTTTGCACAATTCCTATTTGAAGAATTTTCTAGTGACACTGACTCTAGTGCCATAACATTAGTTTCCTAGTATAAATAATTCTGAAAACCAAGCTCACAAACAAACACTGGGCTGGATGCTTAAATGCTGAAATTAAATGAACCCCTGTTTGCCTCTTGTCTTCACCACCCCCCAGCCCCTGTCATCTCACGCCCAACACAAGTTTCACAGCCTGAGAAACACAGCTCAAACAACGGAAATATTAGTGATATTTTGGAAGTAAAAATACACAGATTCCAAATGGATGGAAACCTTTATCTGATTCTTACAAACATGACCACATTTAACTATTGCATTAATTTCTGTCAATGGTTTTGCTGTTTTAGCTTCATGACTTCTGCCAAAATAACCTTTCCAAAATGGAGAAAAATTCTTGTAAAATGACTAATATAGTATTTATATAGAAAAACCTTCAGAAAAACACTCTTCTTCCCCAAAAAGTTTATGTAAAAATCTAAAATATTAACCTGTTGGATATAACTCTAAGGCAGTGAGGTATATAGCAAATAAAATAACCCTACTTTCAATTTTTATTTATGTCAGGTGAAAGCTGAGAGAATTTGCTTCACATCAAAATGCAGGCTAGTGACATGGCAGCTAGAAATGTTTTTATTTTCTTCTTCCTTATATGAATAAACATTCAACTAGTATTATTATTCTATGATTAGTGAATTCAGATACAATTCAACTGTGCTTTCATCATTTAAATGAGGATGTCCAATGATCACATACTAATCTACAGTAAATTCCCCAGAATAAATGAGTTTAAATTTAATGATTTAGAGTGTCAGTCATCAAAAGTAACGTATAGTAGAAAAAAATGATGAATCAAAAAGAGCAAGACTTTAGTCTTATATCTGCCACTTTTTTTAGCTGTTGGGGTGTAAGAGAATTATTAAATATCTGTTTAAAAACAAAACAAAACATGAATATAGTTATTACTTCCTAAAAATCTCATTGGGTTTTCATTGCTAGTATGATATTGTATGTAAAGGAGCTGTTGTATATACTTTACAGATAGTAGAAGGAAAATCTAAATCCATTTATAACACTTGAGACTGATAGAATCGAAATGGGCTTATTATCCACAGAAATAATGGTTAAGACTTATTGAACTCTATCTGTATGCCAGGTATTAAGCACAACCTACCTACTAAATTATTATTCCCCAGGACAACCCTGATTCTCATCAACAGCTGAGGAGACTGATGTTAACAGTTCTTGGTTCTTCCTACTCTTCTGTTTGCAGAATCTCTACATTTGAGTATGGCTGTCAGATTTTCAGTCATTCACTAGTTAACAGCAAGGTCTTCCTACAAAATAATCTCTAGTTGAATGAGGCTAAAGTTGCAGGTAACAAAGTGTTAAGTTTTATTTGTGGGTTTTATTCCTACTTCTAGATATCTACTTTTCTCACTTCCTCTGTCTCTATTGATAGATGATAGATGATAGATAGATAGATAGATAATTGATGGATAGATAGATAGATGATGTTTGGGTGGATAGATACATATAAAGAGAAATAGATAGATGATAGATAGGGAGATAGATAGATAGATAGATAGATCTGTTTATGTCCTGAACATGTCTATAAACAAAGCTGACCACCCTTGAAGAAACTATGGATCTCTATAGATGTGTGTGTTAGAAGTGACTTTCAATTTCTTTCAAACTAAAAGTTAATTCATATACATAATGGACTATTGTGACATCTAAGAATGTTTTTCTCTAGACTTTTTCCTAAATTATATTTTATAACTTAGGAAACAAGAAAAACAAAAAGTACAATGTTGTTTCATCAAGAAGGCAATGTGATTGAATAGATTACACCATCAGATACATTTTTCCTTGTTGAAAATGTACAAATTGTCTTAAAACAAGAGATTCCATTGGCTTCAGTTGATGTATTATTATACTTGGCATCAAAATTCTGAATTAAAAATGTTTCTCTGTACTTACTTTACGGTATCTAATTTTGTGCTAAGTAAAAGCCAGCTATTCAGAAATTTTGAAATAAAGATGTCATACTCTTTAATATTGATGCTTTCAGTAGTGAAAGGACAATTGATGTAACCACTTAATACCTTTAAACTGTTACCTTATTTTGAAGAAGTAAAGATTTCAATTTTTACTCAGATATCTTGGTTCCAAGGAGACCAAACTTAAAGTGAACATGTAGGTTTGGATAAATGTCACCATATAATTTACAGAGTGTTAAATCTCTACATAGTCTAATTTAAAAATATGTTCAATATTTGGAGTATGTATTATAATATCAATATCATAGCGATATCAACCTGATGGGAATCTTACATAAAACGTTCAATCAACAAATCTATGTGTATTCAATGGGCTCAATATTGTAGTAAGTGCCAAGAGGACCATACAAAGTATTTAAAAAGCCCCTGGCCTTCTGAGCTTGTAATGGAAGGAGGAAACCTTATAAACATGAAGTCATTTCAGCACTGTACTAAAGTATGTATAATTAAGTGTTTGCCCTGAAGGAGTTACCCATAGAGTATAGAGACAAGAATCTGGGATGGAATAACTTTTCAGATACATGTAAAATTTATGTCATCTCATTCTACAGAGTCTCTAACAGAAATAAATTATAAATTCTAATATTCACTAATTCATGCATTCAATAACCATTTTAAAAAATCTATTACGTGCTAGGCTTTAGGTAATGCACTGTGGGGAAAACAAAGATAATTAAGCTAACCAGCTATTTAGGAAGGAAAAGAAAAACATTTATAGCAGTAAGTATCACACAGGTCAGAATGTGTCAACTGCAGTGAATGGCCTATGGAATTCAGGGAAGGGAGAATCCACTTCTAACTGAAATAAAAGAAAGTTCCAATGACATTTGGCTGAAAACTACAAATGATGGAAAAGATGTTTTCAGGGATGGATACACCAAGAAGGAAGAATAAGAGCAAATATACAAGGAAAGCAAAAAACAAACTTATTTGGGGGAAGTAAAGGAGGTGAGATGAAGATGTCTTTTCATCAAGTAACCAAGAAGCACAGAATTTTGTCCTTTGCTACCTGATTCCTGATTCTCACAAGGTCACCAGAAGACATGTATGCACAGAGGCAATGACCAACCAAAGAATAATCTTTATTTCCACGAGGCTGTGACTGCAATCACAAATGTAATGCCTTAGTGAACGAAATTGACCTAGGTAGAGAAATCCTTCCCCTAGGCGAGAGTCAGTCTCAAACCCAGGGCCAAAGTATGCAAAACTGTGTTTTTACCCTTTCCCCAATAAGATCATGCTCAGGATCTGGGTCTTCCAATGACACAGAGAAAGGACTATACAGAGAATACCTGCAGAGTAAAGAATGAGGAGACAGTGAAACCATCAGAGGGAAAGCAGGAACCAGTGCTCATGGCCGTGTGTCTCAGCCTTCTGAGACGAGGGCCTTACAAAGAGGAAGCAAAAAACCCTGACCCTTCTGGTTGTTCCAAGCACATAAGAGAGTCCAGAGAGCAAAGACAGAGCCAAGGAGAAAGAGAGTTGGCTCTTCTAGCAAAGACTACTGGCTCAAAACAGGCTTTTGCAAATTACTTTCCTAGAAAACAAGGCTCGGTGGCTACCCTTTAACTTAACCAATTCATTCATTCAACAAACATCCATTAAACCCATGTATCGCTCAGCAGACACTCTTATAAACCCTTGGGATACGTAGGTGAAGAAAGTAAAGATCCCTAAATGTAGTGTAGTGTGTTTAAAATTTATATTTGCAATATAGACATGCAAATATAAATTTTTTTTTCTTTTAATTTTTACTGGAGTATAGTTGATTTACAATGTTGTGTTAGTTACTGCTGTACAGCAAAGTGAATCAGTTATATATATACATAAAACCATCTCTTTTTTGATGCTTTTCCCACATGGGCCATTACAGAGTATTGAGTAGAGTTCCCTGTGCTATACAGTAGGTCTTTATTAGTTATCTATTTTATACATAGTAGTTTGTATATGTTAATCCTAATCTCCCAATTTATGCCTCCCCCATGCCGCTTTCCCCTTTGGCAACCATAACTTTGTTTTCTACATCTGTGACTCTATTTCTGTCTTGTACCACTTTTTTAGATTCCCACCTTCCAGCGATATCACATGACATTTGTCTTTCTCTGTCTGGTTCATATAGACAATGGAAATTCCTCAGCCATTAAAAAGAACGAAATAATGCCATTGGCAGCGACATGGATGGATCTAGAGAATTTCATACCGAGTGAAGGAAGTCAAACATAAGTTTCTTTATCTCTATATAATTTAACTAATCCATGAACTCGCATGCTTTTCCCTTTCTGATCCAAGATATTCAGTTAATTTTCTAGCTTCCATGGAACTATGTAGAGATTATCCTGAAGTTCAAGAGAAATGAAGAGCTCAATCTGATTCCAGCTAAAGAAACTAAAGTAACCAGCAGGGATGGGCCAGCCAGTTGCCCCCACAGGAGAATAAAGAGAAGATCCTGCTGCTGGAGTCTTGGCTTGAAGGTCTTGGCTCCAAGAGGCATCAAGGCAAAGAAGGAATGCAAGTTTCTCAAGGACAGAATGTGGGCTTTTCCAGAAAGAGAGCTGACCTGGTGCGATTTTACTTCTGCCAAGAATCCAGAGAAGGAAGTCTGCTTGAGTGGATCACTAAAGAATAGTCAAGGGTTAACTGATAAAGGCATAAAAATACCCAGGAGAGAAAGGATCAGCTTTAAATACCTGCCAGGCCCAGAGGGAGTGAAATCATTCTCTGACAGCACTGGTCCTCTAGGAATTCACCTGCCACCCCACACTTTCTCCCTCCCACATCTTGTGTTAACCCCTGTGGGAAGCAGAAACCATGGTTACCCAGGTAAAGATGAAGGCACAGAGGTTGGAGATATGTCCGTATCCCTATCCCCTGCCTACAGAGGGGATATCTGTAGGGGGGATGGAGGGGATATCTCCATCTGGGCAAAAGAGAAATTTTAACTTTAGATAAGCTTTGAAATGTTGAAAATTAAATGGCACTGAACACAATCAATGATGTGCTTTTCTGAAATTGACCATAAGACTTATTACCTAAGTGTGATCAGAAAAGTCGTAAGCTTGCCTAAGTTTTCATTTAGGGGCAAAGAACCCCTGGATAAGCATTCAGTGGTAAGTGGGAGAGGGTACAATATTGATTCCTTTTCCCATCCCACAAGTCCTGCTTGGTTCAACATACAAGGTTGAGGTTACAAGAGTAAGGTTACACCTTACTCTCAAGTGGAATTCAGAATTAACATAGACTTGTGTAAAACCGAAGCTTCTGGGCTTCCGCTGTCCTCCAGCCCGTGCTAGTCGTCCTTGGACTGTGAGCTGCTCACCTTGCTGAATCAGCGGCTGAAGCAATTCACTACCTTCTCTCTAAGCCTGGGACCTGCACATTCATCAATTCAGGAGGGGCTCAGCAGCCCTTCCTACTCAGCCAACAGCCTAAGAACAAGTGGGAAAAGCCTTCTCAGTGGAAGATCCCTTGATGTTGAAGATGGTGTGAATTCCTAAGACATGGCGTGACTCCCGTTCAGTGCCTGAGTGGTACGGCCCACTCTGCAACTCTGCGACAGCATCGTTTTTCTGCTTATTTCAGCTCCCATCCACACCCCTTGCTGGGGCACCTGACACATCGGATCTTCTTCACACATCACTGAACATAGGAAGATGAGCAGAATCTCTCTGTCTCCATCTCTCTCTGTCTCTGTCTCTCTCCCCCTTCTCTCACACATGTAGAACATTTTTTAAGGCTGCTTCCAACCAGATAGTAACATTTTCTCTAGAAAAAGATGTATGAACCAGGAGTACAAAGATTAAAACTTCGTTCAGTATGTACCATGAATTGGAGGTAGATAAGAAAAAAGATTCAGATTAAGTGAATATTGATTGAATGTCTTCTCCAGGAGAGGCAATATAACAGGAAAAAGATATTAAAGGACTGGCAAAGAAGCAAGCTGAGACAAAAGTAGTAGGACTTGGTTCGCTGTTGGATATGGGAAAGAGGAGAACCAGAGGACTCTGTTTCTCCCCGAAGGAGCTGGGAGAAGGCTCAGGACATTAGCAGAAACATAAAGCCAGGAAGACGAGCAGATCTGAGTTCTGCTTGAAAGTGTGGGGGGGTAGGAGGTGTCTGAAAGGCAGCCAGCAGGCGTTGGAAATCAGGCTTTAACTTTGGGCATGAGGTCAAGGCCAGCAACCCGCTCTTGACAATTATACTAGAGCAGGTCATGCGGAGCTGAGGGAGAGGATGAGATCACTAATGGAGGAGAGAGCTGAAAGATACGGCCAAAGCCAGAACACTTGGAAGCCTCTATAGTAAGGGAAACAGGAGGAATAAGAACAAGTGAAAAAGAAAGAGCAACATAAAATGGTATCAGAGCCCTTTTATGAAAGATACACTAGAATATTCTTCACGGACCTTTTCCTCAGACTTAGACTGCATTCTGCAAACCAATTTTTAACAGACATGTTAAACACAAGATACACACCAATGAAATGTCCTGTTTTGGTTAAACAATAAAATGTGTCTATATAAATGTAATGTACATCTTTATGACAAATAATACGGTTTTTAAAAATAGTTTTCCTAAATCAGTGTGTCATTTCTTCTTATTTTTCCTAGGGATATGAAGTTGGCTCATTTTATCATCCACATCACTGGAAAATACGGGAAAGTAGGAAAAAATGGAGAAACCTAATTTCTTATTTATAGTTTGTAGTAGTGTGTAGTGAAATGATCGTTCTACTGTCTCTCCAAGTTATTCTTGTATCTGACAGAGGGATGGTCAGGGAAGTAAAATGACTCATAGGATTTTGTTAAAGATGTGTTAAATAACTTTTCCTTTTCTCTTTTATATTTATGCCAAATACATAAAGCCATATGAATGGAGAACAGGATGTGCTGCTGCATTTAGAATAGCTCCCATCACTACATCTCCAATCATTGGGTAAGATAATAAAATATATCACAGAAGTTGAAAGAGGACATAAACACTACCAAGATTGACGTAAACATTTCATTGAGAGCTGTAGAGATCAAGTGTGAGGGCTTCAAAATGGATTTCTTTTTCTTTTAAATCCTCAAACATAATTTTCTCTAGATTTGGAGGTTGAAGTTAGATTATGATAGGATTAATCTGGGGGTGGGGATAGAAGAAGTGGATGTAGAAGGTATGGAATATTCTTTTATAAGGTGTAACACTGCATTGAAGAGGAAAATGGGATTTTAACTTAATGAGGTGACAGTGTTGAGGAAAGGTTGGTTTTTTTGTTTGTTCGGGTTTTCTTTTTAGCATACTAGAGATTTTTAAGACGTTTGTTGAATGAATGTTTGATTGAATGGATGGAGTAAGTGACCATGTGATAGACAGTGATGTCCACAGAGAATTATATGCACTTCCCTGTTTCTCTCAGCCTCCCTTGAGGTTAGGTTAGGCTCACATGACCAGTTCCAGCCAGTGAGCTGTGGGTAGGACGGATGTGTGTCAATTCAGGGGACTGTCCAAAGTCCCCTTTGGAGAGGGGACTCTCCAAAGCCAGTCTCATGTTGCTATGGTGATACCACAAGATGGAGAATTCCTGGATCCCCAAGCTGCCAGGTGTATTAGTTATCAATCGCTGCATAACAGATGACCCATTATCTCGCAGTTTTTGTGGGTTAGGAAACCAAGCACAGCTAGCTGGGTGCCTCTTGTTCAAGCTCTCTCATGAGATTGCTGTTAGGCTGTTCTCTGGATCATCGTCTACTCTGAAGGCTCAGCTGTGGTGAGGCAGGATCTATTTCCAAGCTCACTCATGTGTGTTGACATGCCTTGGTCCCTTGCTATGTGTGCCTCTCCCTAGGGTCCACTCATAACATTGACTTCCCCCAGGGATAAGTGTTCCAAGAGAAAGTGAGAGATGAAAGCCATGGTCTTTTATAAGCTAATCTTGGAATTGCTACTCTGTACTTCTGCAGTGTTTTATTCACTGATGTGAGTCAACAAGTCCAATCTCTACTCAAGAAAAGGAGATAACTTATGGAGATGTAGAGGGCATAAATACAAAAAGGGACCACTGGAGACCATCCTTAAGGCTACCTATATTACCAGATGAAGGAGAGGACCCAATACTATGGTCTGAATGTTTGTGACCTCCAAAATTCATATGCCAAAATCCTAGCCCTCAAAGTGATGGTATTAAGAGGTGGGACCTCATGGAGGTGATTAGGACATGAGGGTGGAGTCTTTATGAATGGAGTTTGTGCCTTTATAAAAGAGAACCAAGAGAGCTTCCTCACCCCTTCCACCCTGTGAGGTTACAGATAGAAGACAGTTGGCCACCAGTGAGGAGCCAGCTCTTATGAGACACCAGATCTGCTGGTGTGATGATCTTGGACTTCTCAGCCTCCAGAACTGTAAGAAATAAATTTCAGTTGTATGTAAGCCACCTAGTGTATAGTATTTTATTTTAGCAGCCCAAACGGACTGACATCCATCAACATGCAACTTTGTAGGAGTAAGAAGAAAAAATTTGTTTTATGCTTTTAAAATGTTTGTATTTGTTAATTCAGTGTAGCTTCATCTAACAGGAGACAGAATTGAACTACACAGAAACAAATCATGAATGTAGATGGAGATGATAGGGCAAATAATAAATCCAAGTTCTATTTAAATATTAGGCTCATAAGAGACTTAAAAATAATTTGTATACCAATGGAATACTACTTGGGTGCAAAAAAGAATGAAATAATGCCATTTGCAGCAACATGGATGGACCTAGAGATGATCATACTAAGTGAAGTAAGCCAGACAGAGAAAGACAAATATCATCTGATATCACTTACATGTGGAATCTAAAATATTGCACAAGGGAACTTATCTATGAAACAGAAACAGACTCAGAGACATAGAGAACAGATTTGTGGTTGCCAAGGGGGAGAGGGGCTTGGGGAGGGAAGGACTGGGAATTTGGGATTAGCAGATGCAAACTATCATATATAGAATGGATAAACAACAAGGTCCTACTGTATAGCACAGGGAACTATACTCAATATCTTGTGATAAACCATAATGGAAAAGAATATATAGAAACGAATGTATACCTATATGTAACTGAATCACTTTGCTGTACAGCAGAAATTAACACAACATTGTAAATCAACTATACTTTAATAAAATAAATTTTTAAAAAATTGTATGCTACTTTACTACTTTATACATATGACTATGTACACCTTTCTTTTTTAAAAATGATTCTTATATAATATCAAATACCACTAGCATGCCTAAGTGACATTAATGTGATAGAATCTTTTTCCGTGGTGAATATCTATGGTTGCTTGTATGTATGACTGTTAAAACATATCTAGAGACTTTACAAACAGATGGTTCCTTGGATCTTCCTACACACTGCCAGCATGAGAGTGCAACTAACAGCTTTCTGTGATCTTCTACACCTCCACTTCCTCCTTTTAGTTACCAAAATTGATTTTACTTTTTTTTTCACACCTCCAGTTTTGGTAATCTAAAGTAGGTCACTCTGTAGCATCTGAAAAACTCACAGTAGCTCTGTTCAGAGAGGGTGTGAAGTCAGACACTTTTAACTCATTCAAAGTGAAAGCCAGCACTGGGAACAGAAACATAAAATGTGTTCAAGTAGTTCTCTAACAAAGCAAGATACAACCTAGATCCTTTAATATAGTAGAATCTGATAATACTTTTCAATGTGATTTCCATACAGCTTAGGATATACCTTGGGCTTAGTCATTATCAGAAGTCTTAGCAACATCCTCTGTTGGTTAGCTGCTTTCCCACACCTGTCATATTTCTTGGTCCTGGAACGTGAGTCTGAGCCCCAAAAGACATATCAAAGAGAGGTACTGTTTTGAATAGTATTCCCCCCAAACTCACATGCAGCCGGAACCTCCGAATTTGGCCTTATTTAGAAAGACTGTCTGCGGATGTAATCGAGTTAAGATGGGGTCATGCTGGATTAGGATGAGCCCTATAAGATGTGGAAAATTTGTACACAGACACGCACAGACACAGAGGGAAGGTGCCAATCCAAGATGGAGGTGGAGACTGCAGTGATAAACCTACAAGCCAAGGAGCGCCAGAGAGTGCCAGCAACTGCCAGAAACCAGGGGACAGGCCTGGGCCTCCAGAAGGAACCAACCCTGATGGACCTCCATTTGGGATTTCTAGCCTCCAGAACTATAAATTCCTCTTGTTTTAAGTACCCAGTTTGTGGCACTTTGAAATGCCAGCTCTAAGAAACTAACACAAGAGGGGAAGAACAGCCTTATGCCTGGGGGAAGTTTGGCCACCTTGTCCCCCAGCAGTCCTACACTCAGCTCCAGCCCTGCTCCATCTCCTGCCCCACCCCTGCCTCAGCCCCGGCCCCAAAGGCCAGCACCTTCTGTAGCTCCAGCAGCCTCTCTGATCCACAGGGTTGGCAAAAGGAGCAGTGAGAAAAAACACTTCAGGCACAGTCTCTCTTCTCTAAGGCTCCCTGAGCCTTTAAAAGAAAGTTAGTTGTTGTTCTCTGGAAATTCCCATCAGTTAAATAGCTTCAAAAGGGTCCTGCAAAAACACATTTCCTGCTTTCAAAAGCCTATGATGTTTTTTTCTTTCCTTCCTTTTCCTCTTTTTCTTTACTTTTAGTATTTCTCTTCCTTTTCTTTCAAAGAAATCCTTGTTTCTTCTATCTTGATTTTAAATAAAATCAAGAGAGTACAACTCTTAGAAGAAAATATAGGTGTAAATTTTTTCAACCTTGGGTTAAGCAATGGTTTCTTAGATGAGACACCAAAAACAAGTGACAAAAGAAAAGAATAGATACATTGGGCTTCATCAAAATTAAAAAAAAAAAAGTTGTCTGCAAACTATACCATCAAGAAAGTGAGAAAGCAATCCCTAGAATGGGAGAAAATATTTTCAAATCACATATTTGATAAGGAACTTGTATATAGAACATAGAAAGAATTTCCTGCAACACTATAATAAAAAAAAAGAAAAAGAACCCAATTAGAAATAGGCAAAGGATTTGAATACATATTTCTCCAAACAAATTATACAAATGGACAATAAACACATAAATACTTGCTCAATGTCATCAGACATTAAGGAAATGCAAATTGAAATATCAATAGTCTACCACTTCATATATAATACAATAGGATGACTATAATCAAAAAGACAAACAGTGTTGACAAGGATGTGGAGAAATCAGAACACTTGTACATTGACAATGGGAATGGAAACTGGCGCCGCCATTTTGGAAAACGGTTTGGTTGTTCTTCAAAGCGTTAAGTATCAAGTTGCTATATGGCCCAGCAATTCCTCTCACAGGTATATATCTATGAGACTTAAAAAATATGTCCACACAAAATGGATATATACATGACCACTCTTATCAACGTTACTCATGAAAGTCAAAAAGTGGAGATCACCCAAATGTCGATCAGTGGATGAGTGGAGAGTTAAGTGATGAGGTATATCCATACAATTGAAAATGATTAGGTCATAAAAAGGAGTAGGAACGAAGTACTGATAAGTCCGAAACATGAACGAAACTTGAAAACCTCATACTAAGTAAAAGAAGCCAATCACAAAACACCACATACTGTATGATTCCATTTATGCAGAATGTCCAGAACAAGTAAATCCATAGAAACAGACGGTAGATTCGTGGTTGCCTAAAGCCTGGAAAGGGTGGGGTTGGAAGAAATAGGTAGCAATTGTTAGTGGGTACAGGGTTTCTTTGGGGGATGATGAAAGTATTCCAAAACTGGATCATGATGATTGCTGCACAACTCTGTGAATGTACTAAAAACCATTCAACGGTCTTAAAAAGTCAAGAGATTACAGTTGAAGCTCTTTGTTATTTAAATTTAAATACTACAGAGCAAAATGAATTGTGAATAACATTCAAATTAAAAGTTTTGTGCAGCTTATGATATTTTAAATATGACATTAAAAAGAAATTATCTAAAGGGCCTTATCTTTAGCACTCTTTTGGAATTAGTAGTGGAAATAAATTATTTTAATAAATATATTTAATGTGGTAAAAAAGTATTTTTCAAGTGAAAATAATTTTTATAAAATTACCATTGTTTAGCTGAAGTTTCAAAATCAAACTTTTCTTTGGCCTTATCTAGTGCGCATGACCTAACTACCAGTTTGTACATCAGCTGGTTTCTGCCCATCAGCCTTCTCAGATTCGTAGACACCCACATGTGAGAGATTTTGTTCCAGCTTTCCTTTTCCTGTCGTTCTTACTTTACTTTTGCCTTGAGGTAGTGAATCAGAACAGAGAAAAGACAGTTTGCTTCCCCTTGTTTAGCAATGCTTGGAAAACAGCATCCTGTGGTATGGAGCTAAAAATACTTCATTCAGAGTGATGCCATACTTTGACAGGGGCTTCTGTGGTTTTGTGTTTGAAATGGGAATCTGGAAATCAGAGCGTTCTTTGTAATATTCCTACATTAAAAAAAAATTGTGATTCAATGTAACTTTATTTCAAGGTATCGTTTGTTCAATTTACTTAAAGCATTTTTGTATTCTTGAGTTATTTTTAAATTATGTCTCTCCAACTTGAAGAGTACTTTTGGTTGAAGATATGTGAATTTTCTTGGTAAGAGTCGATATGAATTGAGAGGAATCATTCTGTTTAAAAATCAAGGACCCTCCCGGTGCCTGGTGTGATTTTAAACTTATGCACAATGTAAGAATACCCACCACGAACAGCATCCGTCATGGGCTTGTGGCTGAACCCCATACACCACATGCTAGAATCACAGTCGCCTGGTGAGGGGAGGCTGAGAGTTGTCATATGCAGTGAAAAGAGAAAAGGAAAAACCAAAGGACTCTTTAATAGAGATAGAGGCTACTGGTACTGAGTATTATAAACTCCCTAATTCCATAAAAACATGCAAACAAATTATTTTCCTTTCCCTAAGCATTTGTGAAACACTTCCTCCTCCGTTCTTCTGAAGTGCTACTGGGGAATTTTCCTTTTGAGGCTTTAGTGCCTAACTTTTCCAGCAAAAGCATCCCTTTGAAGTCAGTCTGAAGCAGGTCAAACCACATGGGCAAGAACCTAAAACACTGATGACTGTTTAAAAAGGGTCCTCTTTAAAATAATGTGTTGAGGGGCAGTAAGATGCTCACACTGCAAACGTTGGTGGTGTTTTTTTTGTTTTGATTTTGGAAGGTGGGGGGCTTCTAACCTGTATTACTTTTGTTCTTAACTAGCACCAACGTAGGGCTCTCACCTAGCTCTGGTTTATAAGTGAGCATTTTCAGATTTATGCTGTGTATGTTCCTAATTATAGCTTTTCAATTCTGAAGACAGATGATTTCAGGAAGTGTTTACATTTTTATACACATGTAAAGATTCCATATTTGATTTACATATTATTTTATACACTATACCTCTGAATATTCTAGAAAATTCAGAGAACAAAAAGATTAATGACTGATAAAAATCAAATTACAGCCTACATGAAGTTCACTAATACATGAATGTCACTTCTGAATTGGTTGGAAAGAAGAGTCTGGGAATTTTTAATGACCAAAAGCTTTGCTTTCCTGTGGGTGTTTGGAAAAATACATTCGTATTTATTCTTCTGGAATGTCCTGTTAATTATCAGAGAAAAGATCATTCCAAAATCCCTGTTTGCTGATTTGGAAAGATAATTGAGTAAAAACTGCAGAAGCATAAAGACTTGTGTAATATATTATTATTATATCCAAGTCCTGCTGAGTATTTCCATCATCATATTCTACTGGCATCTGAAATTCAAAATATTCCAACTTGCTATAATTTTATATGCTTCTTATTCCCAATCCCCAAATTTTTCATTCTAATCTTCATCTCAGTTCGTGCTGCCATTTTTCTCTGACACATCAAGCCTAGAAACTTTGAATCATCATTAATTCTTCTTTCTCTCTCCCCCACTCTATACTCCTCATTATTCTCCAAGTTCTACACATTCTATTTCTGTGTAGCTTTCACATGCATTTCCATCCACACATTCCCACTGCCACAATTATGTCATACTCACACTATCTCCAATGTCTCTTTCCATACAAAACTGACATTTGTATTCTTTCCAAATATGAGTCAGAGGGTCCTGCTTTAAAAAAATTTAAAAAAACATTTAATTTGAAAAACAATGCCTTCAGCATCTGGTTTCATTGTATCATTCTAGCCTCATATTCTTTTAAGTCCATCATGTTTTCTATATTTGCCTTTATGCCAGAAATTTCAATCTCCTTTAAGCTTCTCTTACATTTGTCCATGGAGTTCTCTGACTCTGGAAGTCTCTGCCTATCAAAGTGTTACCACATTTTAACACGCATGTTGGATAAGATACTTTCATCATTAAACAACAAAGTATCAATGAAATATGATTTTTAAACTAAGGACCTCTATTATCTCACATATCAAGAAGTCTGGAAGAAAAGAAAGTCCAGAATTGCTTCATTTAGTATCTCAAGGTGATGGAATGATACATTAACTTCCCTGAATCCTTCCAGTTTTTCCCTCATGGTGGCTAAATCGCTGCAGCTCTAATCATCACATCCTAACATGACTGTATTTAAAAGAAAGAAAGGTCACATTTGTAGCTCCTTTCTCAGCGTTCTGCTTGGAGCTTACTGACCACTGCTGCATTACCTGCCCTGCCTAAGGAAAGGAAAGGAATTACCACGATTGGTTTTAAACAACAGGAATGATATTACCCCCACGCAAGAGGGCAATACCTGGTGGGTGGGTGGTAAAAAATTCTTACTCTCAGGCTTCCCTGGTGGCGCAGTGGTTGAGAGTCCGCCTGCCGATGCAGGAGACACGAGTTCGTGCCCCAGTCCAGGAAGATCCCACATGCCTCGGAGCGGCTGGGCCCGTGGGCCATGGCCGCTGAGCCTGTGCGTCCGGAGCCTGTACTCCACAACGGGAGAGGCCACAGCAGTGAGAGGCCCACGTACCACAAAAAAAAAAAATTCTTACTCTCCTTATGTTCAAAGTATAGATATACATGCAGTATACAAACAGATACACAGCACGTTGGTGGTATTAAATTTTCATGTGGAGGGGTAATTAACATTAGGGAAAAACAAGTCTGAAAAGCCTCCTGACGGGGTAAGATATTGAAAGAAAAGGTTGACAAACACTGGTGTAAAGTAATCAGTATTCACCCCTTGACCAGATGGTAAGGCCAGGGAAGCCCATGGCAACAAAACACTGAAATTAATCAGAATCTTATTTGCAAATAATGGTCATTGGTGATTTCTGCTGCAGACCCGACTAAAATGGTATAACCTTTGGGAAGGCGTCGTTTACCTCCTCCACCTGGAATTAATTTCGTCTATGCTTCTCTGTCATAAGCATGTATCTTGGGCCGTTGCTGTTGTATTTAATTTATGCTGCTCTGTGTTATAGTGAGTTGTCTAAAGAAACTTCCCACCCCCACTCCAACTGAATAATAAGCTACCTTTTAATAAGTTATGGTGTCAATAATTCTTTTAGATTTCCCAAAGAGTCTTTAAAAGGCCCTAAAATATTTATAGAATTAAATAGATTTATTTAGTTTTTTATTTATTTTAATATATTTATGGGTATTACCTCCTAAAGGCCCCCATCTCCAAATATCATCATATTAGGGGTTAGGGCTTCTATATTCCTATTTATATAGATCTGCCTCAATTTAGGATAGGATTACATCCTCATGAACCTATTGCAAGTTAAAAATACAATAAGTGGGCTTCCCTGGTGGTGCAGTGGTTGGGAGTCCGCCTGCCGATGCAGGGGACGCGGGTTCGTGCCCCGGTCTGGGAGGATCCCGCATGCCGTGGAGCGGCTGGGCCCGTGGGCCATGGCCGCTGGGCCTGCGCGTCCGGAGCCTGTGCTCCGCAACGGGAGAGGCCGCAGCAGTGAGAGGCCCGCGTACCGCAAAAAAAAAAAAAAAAAAAAAAATACAATAAGTGAAATAATATTTTTGAATGAAATAAAGTGAAAATTTAAAAATTCATTTTTATCATAAATGAAAAAGATCATTTCATTATGATTTCATACTATCATAATAAAATTCATTTAATGCAGCTAATCTACTGAATATCATAGCTTAGCCCAGCCAACCTTAAATGTGCTCAGAACACTTAAATTAGCCTACCATTGGGCAAAATTATCTAACTCAAATCCTATTTTACAATAAAGTGTTGAATATGTCATGTTGACTACTGTGTTGAAAGTGAAAAACATAATGGTTGTCTGGATACAGAATGGTTGTAAATATATTGGTGTTTACCTCTGTGATCACCAGGCTGCCTGGAAGCTGAGGCTGCTGTAGCCCAGCAACATGAGAGAGGGTCATTCCACACATCCCTAGCCTGAGAAAAACTCCAAATTCAAAATTCAAAGCATGGTTTCTACTGAATATGTATCACTTTCACACCATCATAAAGTCAAAAGCTCATGAGTTGAATGACCACTGTAAGTCAGAGACCATCTGTTATCGATCTTGTATGAACTGAATTGCTATGTTGAAGCCCTAAACCCCGAGTGTGGTAATATTTGGAGATGGGGTCTTTGGGATGTAATTAGGGTTAGATTAGGTCATGAGAGTGGAGCCTTCATGATGGGATTAGTGGCTTCACAAGAAGAGGAAGAGAGAGAGGAAAAGGCCAAGTGAGGACAGAGCAAGAAGTCAGATGTCAGCCAACCAGGAAGAAAGCTCTTCCCAGAAACAGAATTGGCTGGCACTTTGATCTTGGACTTCCCAGCCTCCAGGACTGCAAAATAAAGTTCTGCGGTTTATGTCGCCACAGAACATTCTATGTTACACCACTACATGCTATGTAGTGTTACATCACTAGATGCCATGTAGTTTGGGGATCCCAAGCAGACTGAGATGTATACATACATATACACATATATTCATAAAATTATGTATAGTTATGCTCATTTATAAACATACTTAATAATCTTTATTATAATTCAATCATTTAAAGTAGGCAGAGCAAGTAGCATTAACCATACTATTTTTTACAGCTGAGAAAACCAAAGGTCTGAGAAAGTAGGTGACAGAGCTAGTTGAGCTAATTGAATTGAATCTTAGTTGAGAAAAATCACATCTCACACAAATGTCCATGTTTTCTAAACTACTATGCTTTAATTACTAATGATACTGCATCTGAAGGTAGTGAATATCTGAACTATGTATTATGGATTATAAACTAGGCACCATAATTAGGGAGAGAAGTGGTCTTTTCAATAGAATATTTATATCCATCCCAAGACCAAGCAAAATGTAAATATTCAAAAATGTTTACTGACTGAATTTCCAATTAAAAGAAAACTCCTATTTTTTAACTTCTCTTAGTCACACATTAATTCCAACTTATCCCAATTGTTGAATTGGATCAAGCAAAGGCTCTGAAGTCAGTTCTGAGCTCTAATTAGAACATCACTAGTGACAGCTATGTGACCACAGATGTGCCCCATACCTGCCACGTCGACGTGAAGGATGCGAGGTGCAATCATAAAAGCACCTCATTTTTATCCCCCCTGGTCCCATCAAACTTATTCAGTGGGGCTAGAACCTTTCCTGTCTCTTGGAGGAATCTAGAACAAGTGTCAGGACTTTTCTTGCCACTCTCTATTAATAAATAGTAGCACCCTATTCCATGTAATAGTGAAAATCTCCAACCTCATTTGAATAAAAACTTCTCCCTTTCCTTAATTCCACTAATTTTTGGCCTGGCTATCTGCATGGGACAGGTGACACTGTCACCTAACTCTTGGTGCTTTCTAGTGCTACTCCTCCTCCTCACTGGACTGCACTGGCCCCTCCAGGGTGCAGGACCTGAGGGGAGGTGGGGAGGTGAGGGGCAGCGGCCGCATCCAGGTGGTCTGGCTGCTCTCTGGGAGAGTACCAGGGGGGCTCTGTTGGCCCACAGTCACTGATGAACTTCCACTTGCAGCCCCACCACAGGGGTAAGTACCACTCCTGAGCTGTCACTTAAGACTCCTTTTGCTCCTAGGCTTACAGCAGTACACCTGCAATTCCTTTTGTCCATCTAAGCAGAGATCAAGGAGAAGGATGTGAAGCATCATTTTCTGATTTCTTTTCTTTTTCATTTTTTGGAATGACTGAAACTTTGCCCCAGTGGTAAAAATCTACTGGAGGCTTGGTTACACTTGCTGACTCTTTGGGAGCATAAAAACAGTGCAATAAGGTGGCATTGAAAATACTGTAAGAAAACAATGATGGATTTGTGGGCATCTGAATATACCGGCCTAGATTGTCAAATTAAGACAAAGTTTCCCTGGGCTAAGTCTTTTTCAGTACGTTAGCTTGTTAACAACAAACCCCATTTACTTTATGCCTTCAAGGACTGGCACAGCACTTCTTAGCCATTAAGGTTTTACATGCAAAGTTTATTCTTAAAGGACTTATAAAAACAAAAACTGGAAAGCTCAAAGGGAATGCTGTATTGTTGACATACTACCACTCCTTGGGTTTAATCTACTCAGCAATAGATGATTGTAAGAAATAACAAAATTATAGTTTTATTCTAAAGTGATCACTCCTAGAGAAAAATTCTCAATTAAAATAACGGTGAGAAAGCAAAAGTATTTACAAGCTTTTTATTGACATTACTGAGTGTGTTTCTCCTAGACATGGAATTGAGTAAAATACTGTATTTTGAAGAATATAGCATAAGAAATGTTCATAAGAGCTAAGCTTGAAAATGAGGAGGGGGCAAGAGGAAGCAGAGTGACCCTTATCCGAGGTCTGCAATCATGGTCATCTAAACTCCTTTCTTTATGAAACTGGCCTGTAGAGTGAGTTCTGAAGCTCAGTCGGTGTTTGCCATACTTCCCTATCCCTCGAAACATTTAAAATTAGGAGAAAACGAATGTACAGATGTTTACGTTGACAAAAGTTCAAAAAATGAAGGAGAGAGAACAAGACACAAGGTAACAGTAAAGAAAAAATCTTCCGTGCTGAGTTGGCACGTTCATTTCACCCACCTCCAACTCATGCAGGCAGGCGCAGTTAACCCCCCAGTCAGGCGTGACGGCAAATCTCGGTGCGCGTATTTTAGTCCTTAATGCACTGCATCACTCTCCTTCCTCACTAGACTATGTACCAGCAAGTGTGTGGCAGCACACAGGTGTGTCAGTAAAATGTTAAGGTTACAAACATTTTATAATGATGAAATAGCTTAGTTTTTAAAATATAATAAATGCATTCAGTTTATCATTAAAGTGACCCATAAGACTTTACATTTTCAGATTATATATGTTTTAAATATTTGATAAAACATGAATGAAAGTAATACTTCTATCTTATGAAATGTTTATAATTTGTTAATTTGATGAAAATTAATGTTCTAATACTATTTTCTCTCATATTTAAGTTCAAACTTTCATGGATTTCTTTTACAATATTCTTAAGAATGTTGAATATTTTTAAATAAATTTTCTGCCAGTATAATGCCCTATATATTTCTTAGGTACTTTATATTTAAATCTATGTATTTCATTAAAATATATATTTTCCAAACATAATGACAACTTTTCGATTAAAGATTGTAAGTCATCAGATTCATAAGACAGACATGGTAATCTAAATTTTAAAAAGTTAAACTCACTAAATAAGCAACATAATAAAGATAAGATTAAATTTGGATTTATGTGCCTGGTGAATATTCTCTTCCTCAGATGAAATATATTATTTTTTTCTTATTTGCAAGGGAAGGTTATCAAAAAAAAATTAATGGGATCAAGAAAACTATATACATATTACACAAAAAATGATGACAAGATTTTTTGAAAGATGGAAAATGCAAAATAAGAAACAAAGTTATTTTCAGAGTTTAGTTATTTATAACTCTATTGGAACGAGCTCCAGAAGTGAGATACAAGGTCATTCAATTGTATCTGAAGTCAAAATGCCTCACTCAATCACAGAATTGCTTATTTTACAAGCCTGCCAGCAAACTGTCAACACTGTAATATGGGACTAATAAAAATGAAAGAAATAAAAGAGACAATGCTTGGTTAATAGCACAGTAAGTTCAACTTTCCCATTTAAATTTTTAAAACAGTTTTATTTGGATTTGTTATACAAATTCAATATTCAGTATATCCCCTAATCTTTCGAATTTTATTTCCCTTTTCAAAAATTATTATTTAAAAAAACATAATAATTTTTTCCCAAGCCCCATGTAGATGTTCCAAATCTACTACATTTTATCCCCACTGTGCTGTAGAAATATTACTATTTTCTATATGGTATTATATGGAACAAAGTTCATGAATCATTAGACAAGTGCTTCTCAATGGTAGGTATGTAGCTTATTAATTAATCCATGCCGAAACCTATAACCTATAACTCCTCAAACATAGTAATCAATAAACGTTTGATAAATAAATGCAATGAATAAACAAATGAATAAAAGAACACATCCTGGGGCTTCCCTGGGCGGAGTCATTAAGAATCCATCTGCCAATACAGGAGACACAGGTTCGAGCCCTGGTCTGGGAAGATCCCATATGCCGCGGAGCAACTAAGCCCGTGAGCCACAACTACTGAGCCTGCACTCTACAACCTGCGTGCCACAACTACTGAAGCCGGTGTGCCTAGAGCCCGTGCTCCACAGCAAGAGAAGCCACTGCAATGAGAAGCCCGCGCACCGCAACGAAGCGTACCCCCCCTCACTGCAACTAGAGAAAGCCTGCGTGCAGCAACGAAGACCCAATGCAGCCAAAAATAAAATAAATTTATAAAAATAAAATAAAATGATATGAAAAGTTATCTTTTAATTTAAAAAAACACATCCTTTTATCTCTATATAAAAGGTTTTCCAATGATCATCAGTTTTCCCAATGGTTCTTTATTTCTTTAACTTTTTATGATAAAATTTTTCAAATATACAGTAAAGTAGAAAAGTAAAATAAACACCCATATGTTCACCACCCAGATTCAACATTTGATAATAATTTGCCACATTTTTCTTATGTGTGTGTATATTTAATGAACTACTTAAAGAAAATTAAACGAAATTTTGACACAATCTTCCCTACCCCACCAAACACCAAATATGCCTGGTAAGTCACAGATACATGAAATGAACGCTCAGAATCAGGATTAAAGAAAGAGTTTTGTTTTCTTCACTTCTACCATATGTCATCACTGTCTCTCTTTCTCTCTGTTTAATTATTTGATTTTTCTCAGTGCAAACATCTGTACGTTTGTTTTATTCTAATTTTACATGTTTCAAGTGACAGGAAAATATGGCAAACTTAGACTGAGCTTCAGAATCTCATGCAAAAATCTCCAGCAAATAAGGGTTTTCTCCACCATCATGACAATATCATTTTCAAATCTGACAAAGTAGAATTATTTAATATGTAATCCATATTGAAATGTACTACTTCTTCCCAAACATTAATTTTACAGTTATTCAAATCAGGATCCAATCAATGCCACCAATTACATTTGATTGTGCTCCTTCTTTTTTTTCCATGAATTTCAGCTTTATTGAGGTAGGATTGACAAAAAAATTGTAAAATAGTTAAAATGTATATAATGATTTATAGGTATATGTATATAATATGAAATATGTATACTTTAATATATGTATAGTGAAAGGATTCCCTTCATCCAGTTGACACATCCGTCACCTCACATATTTATCTTTCTTTTTTTGTGTGTGAAAATATTTAAGTTCTACTCTCTTACCAAATGTCAATTATAAAAGACAGTGTAATCAACAATAGTCGCCATGTTTTACATTAGATTTTCAGACCTTATTCATTTTACAGCTGAAAGTTTGTACCTTTTTACCAACCTCCCCCTGTGTCCCCTACCCTCTAACTCCTAGAAATCACTTTTCTACTCTCTGTTTTGATAAGTATGACTTTCTTTAGATCCTACATACAAGTGATACCATGCAGCATTTGTCATTCTCTGCCTGACTTATTTCACTAAACATAATGCCCTCCAGGTCCATCCATGTTGTCACAAATGGCAGGATATACTTCTTTATCATGGTCTCCCCTGAATACCATTCCATATATCATATTGATATGGAACATATGGAATGATATTCAAAGGAGACCATGATAAAGAAGTATATCCTGCTATTTTATATATAAAAGTATCATCTACTGTATCCATTCATCTAATGACTGACACTTAGGTTGTTTCCATATCTTGGCTATTGTAAATCTTACTGTGATAAACATGGCAGTGCATATATCTCTTTGATATCCTATTTTCATTTCCTTTGTATATATACCGAGAAGTGGCATTGCTGGATCATATGGTAGCTCTATTTTAATATTTTGAGGAGCATCCACATAGTTTCCTATTGTACTTGCAGTAATTTACATTCCCAGTAATAGTATACAAGGATTCTCTGTTATCCACATCCTCACCAAAACTTCTTATCTCCGTCCTTTTGATGATAGCCATTCTAGCAGATGTGAGATGGCATCTCATTGTGGTTTTGATTTGCATTTCCCTGATGATTAGTGATGTTGAGCACCTTTTCATGTACCTGTTGGCCTTTTGTATGTCTTCTCTAGAAAAATATCTATTTGATACCTTGGTTCTTTTTTTAATTGGATTGATTGGTGTTATTTGTTTAGTTTTGCTTTTTGCTATTGAGTAGTATAAGTTCTTTATATATTTTGGATATTAACTCATATGAGATAGATAATTTGCAAGTATTTTTCCCATTCTGTAGGCTGCCTTTTGATTGTATTGTTTCCTTTGCTGTACAGAAGTTTTTTTAGTTTGACATACAGTTGACCCTTGAACAATGCAGGAGTTAATCTGTGTATAATTTATAGTCGGCCCTCTGTATCCAAGGTTCCTCCACATCAGAGAATTCAACCAACCATGGACTGTGTTGTACTGCAGTATTTTCTATTGAAAAACTCCACATATAAGTGGGCCTGCATAGTTCAAACCCACGTTGTTCAAGGGTCAACTGTGGTCCCACTTGTTTAATTTTACTTTTGTTGCCTTTGTTCTTGGGGTCCAATGTAAAAACACAAACAAACAAACAAACAATAATTGCCAAGACTGATGTCAAGGAGCTTACCCCTTATGTTTTTTCTAGGAGTTTTATTGTTCAGGTTTTATGTTCAAGTCTTTAATAAGTGCTTTGTTGATTCTTATGTTTGGTGTAAGAGATGTCCAGATTCACTCTTTTACATGTGGCTGTCTACTATTCCCAACACCATTTATTGAAGAGACTATCCCTTCCCTATTGTATATTCTTGTCTCCTTTGTTGTAAATTAATTGACCACATATGCATTTGGTTTATCCGTGTGCTTTTTTGTTCTGTTCCATTGACCTGTGTCTGTGTTTATGCAAATACCGTACTGATTTAATTACTACAGCTTTGTATTATAGTTTGAAGTCAGGAAGCATGATGCCTCAAGACTTGTTCTTTTTCTCAAGATTGCCTTGGCTATTTGAGGTCTTTTGTAGTTCAACAGAAATTTTAGGATTATTTTTTCTATTTCTGTAAAAAAAAAAAAATGTCACTGGGAGAGTTTGATAGGGATTATATTGAATCAGTAGATTGCTTTGTGTAGTATGTGTACTTTAACAACAGTAATTCTTCCAATCCATGACCATGGAATATCTTTCCATTTATTTGTGTCTTCTTCAATTTCTTTCTCCAGAGCCTTATAGTTTTCATTGTACAGATCTTTCACCTCCTTGTTAAATTTATTCCTAGGTATTTTATTCTATTTGATGCAATCATAAGTGGTATTGTTTTCTTAATTTCTTTCTCTCTGACAGTTCATTGTTAGTGTATAGATATGTAACTGATTTTTCTACATAGATTATATATCTTGCAACATTATTAAATTTATTAGTTCTAACAATTTTTGGTAGAGTCTGTAGGGTTTTATGACATTTCCAAATAAAGACAGTTTTACTTCTTACTTTCCAATTTGGATGCCTTTTATTTACTTTATTTTATTTATTTTATTTTCAGATTTGCTTATATTTGTTTTTATTTCCATTACTCTAAGAGGTGGGTCAAAAAGGATCTTGCTGTGATTTATGTCATAGAGTGTTCTGCCTATGTTTTCCTCTAAGAGTGTTATAGTGGCTGACCTTACATTTGGGTCTTTAATCCATTTTGAGTTTTTTTTGTGTGTATGGTGTTAGGAAGTGTTCTAATTTCATTCTTTTACATGTAGCTGTCCAGTTTTCCCACCACTTATTGAAGAGGCTGTCTTTTCTCCATTGTATACATATTTTTAAATCTTTATTGGAGTAAAATTGCTTTACAATGTTGTGTTAGTTTCTGCTGTACAACAAACTGGATCAGCTATATGTATACATATACCCCCATATCCCCTCCCTCTTGAGCCTCCCTCCCACCCTCCCTATCCCACCCCTGTAGGTTGTCACAAAGCATCAAGCTGATCTCCCTGTGCTATGAAGCAGCTTCCCCCTAGCCCTCCATTTTACATTTGGTAGTGTATATGTCAAGGCTATTCTCTCACTTCCTGCCAGCTTTGCCTTCCCCCTCTGTATCCTCAAGTCCATTTTCTATGTCTGTGTCTTTATTCTTGCCCTGCCCCTAGGTTCATCTGCCCCTAGGTTCATCAGTACTGTTTTTTTAGATTCCATATATATGCATTAGCATATGGTATTTGTTTTTCTCTTTCTGACTTACTTCACTCTGTATGACAGACTCTAGGTCCATCCACCTCATTACAAATAACTCAATTTCATTCCTTTTTATGGCTGAACAATATTCCATTGTCTATATGTGCCACATCTTCTTTATCCGTTCATCTCTTGATGGACATTTAGGCTGCTTCCATGTCCTGGCTATTGTAAATAGAGCTGCAATGAACACTGTAGTAAGTGACTCTTTTTGAATTATGGTTTTCTCAGGGTATATGTCCAGTAGTGGGATTGCTGGGTTGTATGGTAGTTCTATTTTTAGTATTATAAGGAACTCCATACTGTTCTCCATAGTGGCTGCACCAATTTACATTCCCACCAACGGTGCAGGAGGGTTCCCTTTTGTCTACACCCTCTCCAGCATTTATTGTTTCTAGAATTTTTTATGATGGCCATCCTGACTAGTATGAGGTGATACTTCATTGTGGTTTTGATTTGCATTTCTCTGATGATTAGTGATGATGAGCATCTTTTCATGTGTTTGTTGGCAATCTGTATGTCTTCTTCAGAGAAATGTCTATTTAGGTCTTCTGCCCATTTTTGGATTGGGTTGTTTTGTTTCTTTGATATTGCACTGCATAAGCTGCTTGCATATTTTGGAAATTAATCCTTTGTCAGTTGCTTCATTTGCAAATTTTTTTTTCCCATTCTGAAAGTTGTCTTTTCATCTTGTTTATGGTTTCCTTTGCTGTGCAAAAGATTTTAAGTTTATTAGGTAAGATTTGTTTATTTTTGTTTTTATTTCCATCACTCTAGGAGGTGTGTCAAAAAGGATCTTGCTGTGATATGTGTCATAGAGTGTTCTGTCTGTTTTCGTCTAAGAGTTTGATAGTGTGTGGCCTTACATTTAGGTCTTTAATCCATTTTGAGTTTATTTTTGTGTATGGTGTTAGGGAGTGTTCTAATTTCATTCTTTTACATGTAGCTGTCCAATTCTCCCAGCACCACTTATTGAAGAGGCTGTCTTTTCTCCATTGTATATTCTTGCCTCCTTTATCAAAGAGAAGGTGTCCATATGTGTGTCGGTTTATCTCTGGGCTTTCTATCTTGTTCCATTGATCTATATTTCTGTTTTTGTTGGATGCCCTTTATTTCTTTTTCTTGTTCAGTTGCTGTGGATACAAATAGCATGTTGAATAAAAGTATTGAGAGCAGGTATCCTTGTCTTTTTTCTGATATTAGAGGAAAAGCTTTCAGCTTTTCACCGTTGAGTATGCTGTTAGCTGTGGGCTTGTCATACAGGATCTTTATTATATTGAGGTACATTCCTTTTATACATACTTTGTGAGAGTTTTTATCATAAATGGATGTTAAGTTTTGTCAAATGCTTTTCCTGCATGTACTGAGATGATCATATGATTTTTATCCTACATTTTGTTAATGTGGTGTATCACACTGATTTGCCAATGTTGATCCATCCTTGCATCCCTTGAATAAATCCCACTTAATACTGGTGTATGATTCTTTTAATGTTCTGTTGAATTTGGTTTGCTAGTATTTTGTTGAGGATTTTTGCATCTTTGTTTATCAGACTTATTGGTCTGCAATTTTATTTTCTTGTAGTGTCTTTCATTTTGGTATCATGGTAATGGTGGTCTTGTAAAATAGGTTTGAACGTGTTTTCTTATATTTTTTGGAAGAGTTTGAGAAGGAATGGTATTAATTCTTTTTAAAATGTTTGTTAGAATTCACAGTGAAGCCATCTAGTACTGTACTTTTCTTTGTTGTGAGGTTTTTGATTACTGATTCAATCTCCTTACTAGTAATTAGTTTGTTCAGATTTTCTATTTCTTCATTGTTTAGTTTTAGTCGGGTGTCGTTTCAAGTAATTCATCCATTTCTTCTTTGTTGTCTGATTTGTTGGCATACAGCTGTTCATAGTAATCTCTTATGATCCTTTTTGTTTGTGGGGTGTCAGTTGTAATGTTCCCTCTTTTGTTTATAATCTTATTTATTGAGTACTCTCTCTTTCTTGGTAAATCTAGCTAAATGTTTGTCAATTTTGCTTATGCTTTCAAAGAACCAGCTCTTAGTTTTATTGATCTTTTCTAGTGTCTCTTTAGTTTCTATTGGATTTGTTTCCACTCTGATCTTTGTTATTTCCTGCTTTCTGCTAAGTTTGGGCTTCATTTGTCCTATTTGTTGTCGTTGTTGTTACTTGAGGTGTAAAGACAGGTTGTTTGAATTATTTTTTTAATATGGGCATTTATCACTATAAACTTCCCTCTTAGAACTGCTTTTAAAGTGCTCCATAAATTTTGGTATGTAGTCTTCCCATTTTCAATTGTCTCAAGTTTTTTTTTTTTTTTCTCCTTTGACCCTGTTGTTCAGTAGTAAGCTGTTTAATCTCCACTTGTTTGTGAATTTTCCAATTTTCTTTTTGTAATTGACTCCTAGTTTCATACCACTGTTGTCAGAAAAGGATGCCTGATATGATTTCAATATTCTTAAATTTTTTAAGACATATTGTGGCTAACATGTTCTCTTCTGGAAAAAGCTTCATGTATGCTTGAGAAGAATCTTTATTCTTCTGGTGATAGATGGAATGTTCTATAAATGTTTGTTAAGCCCATCAGGTCTAACACGTCTTTTACATCCAATGTTTCCTTATTGATTTTCTGTCTGGATGATCTACCCATTGTTTAAATGGAGTATTGATGTCCCCAACTATTATTGTATTTCTGTCTATTTCTCCCTTTTGGTCTGTTAATCTTTGCTTTATATATTTAGGTGCTCCTGTGTTGAGTGCATAAATATTTACAAATGGTATATTCTCTTGCTGGATTGACCCTTTTATCATTATATAATGACCTTCTTTGTCTTTTATTGAAGTCTTTGGCTTAAAGTCTATTTTGTCCTGTATAAATATAGCTACCACCACTTTCTTTTGGTTTCCATTTGCATAGAATATCTATTCTCATCCCTTCACTTGCAGTGTGTGTGTCCTTAAAGCTGAAGTGAGTCACTTGTAGGCAACATATAGTTAGTTCTTGTTTTTTGGTCTTTCTGGTGTTTTTTTTAATCCATTCAGGTACTCTATGTCTTTTGATTGGAGAATTTAGTCCACTTACATTTGAAGTAATTATTAATAGGTATGGACTTATAAATGCATTTTGTTCAATGTTTTCTGGCTATTTTGTAACTTCTTTGTTGCTTTCTTCTCTTTGTCTCTTCCTTTGCAATTTGATGATTTTCTATAGTGGTATGCCTAAATTATTTTCTCTTTACCTTTTGTGTATCTACTATAGGATTTTTGCTTTGCAGTTACCACAAAGCTTATATAAAATATCTTATGTTTATAACAGTTTGAGTGCATGCTAAAGCTCTATACTTTTACTCCTTCCCGCACATTTTATGTTTTTGATGTCACACATCCATCTTTTTACCTTGGGCATCCATTAACAAATTATTGCATTTATAATTATATCTACCATGGTTTTTAACCTTCAAAATCAATTTATAAGTGATTTATTCACCACCATTACATTAGAGTAATTTAAATTAACCTTTACTGATGAGATTTATTTATTATTTACCTTTACTGATGAGATTTATACTTTTATATTATTTCCTGTTACTAACTAGGATTCTTTTATCAGCTTGAAGAAATCTCATTAACATTTCTTGTAAGACTAGTCTAGTGGTGATGAATTCTTTCAGCTTTTTATTTTTGATTGACAGATTTTTTTTCTTTCAGCAATTTGGATATATCAAACACTTTTGGCCTGCAAAGTGCCTGCTGAAAACTCTGCTTTTAGTCTTACGGGGGTTACTTTGTAAGTAACAGGTTGTTTTCCTCTTTCTACTTTTAAGATTCTCTCTAACTTTTGACAATTTAACTACAATGTGCTTTGATGTGGGTTTCTTTCAATTTATCCTAGAATTCTATGGGATTCTCGGATCTGGTGTACATTTCTTTCTCCAAGTTAAGAGAATTTCTAGCCAAAATTTCTTTGCATAAGCTCTTTGCCCCTTTCTCTCTCTTTACTCCTTTTGTGACCCCATCACATGTATATTGGTCCACTTGATGGTGTCCTATAAGTCCCTTAAGCTATCTTCACTCTTTCTTATTTTACTTTTTTCTTTTTGATGCTGCAACTTGATGCATCCCACATCCCTGTCTTTAAGTTTGTTGATCCTCTCTTCTCCTTAGTCTTCCATGGGACCACTTTATTGCATCTTTCAGTTCAATTGTATTATTCTACTCTGTGATTTCTGTTTGGCACATTCTTATATTTTCCATTTCTTTGCTGAAATTCTCACTTTGTTCATGCACTGTTCTCTTGACTTCAGTGAGCATATTTATAACTGTTATTTTGATCTCTTTATTGGATATATCATTTACCTCTGTTTCATTAAGATCTGTTTCTAGAGTTTCATCTTGTTCTTTTGTTTGAAACATAAACTCTGTTTCTTCATTTTCCTTGACTGTGTTGATTTCTGTGCATTAGGTAAGACAGTCACCTCTCCCACTCTGACAGAGTGGGTTTGTGTAGTAGATGAGCATCATCATTTAGCTTAGCTTAGATGTTTCATGCAAATCCTTTGCTCCTCAGGGACAAGCTGGGAGTTGAGAGTTCCTTCCTGACTGTATGTCACTGTGCCAGGAGTGGGGTTTATGGCAGAGTGTCTCTAAGCCTTTCCTACTTGTTTGGATGTGAGTATTTTCTCATTTGCCCAATGTGGAGGACTCACTCAGCTAGTTTCTGGATTTATCACTGAGATAATTGTTCCATGTTTAGCTGCAGATGTGGTGTGCCCATTGGAGAAGGTGTGTTCAGGAGCCTCCTATGTTTCCATCTTGGACCAGATCCTAAGCCTTTAATGGGGTGAAATTTTAAGGGTACTTGCCCTCTATTAAAAATAATAACACTTGAAGCATATTTAATTCAAAAAATCATGTTTGTTTCCTAGAGTCAGTTATTAATACTTCTGTTTGTCACTTAAAGATTATAGCTATTACACCAAATCACATTAAGGTGTTATTTTCTATATTTCCACCAAACAAGGGAATCAAACTGAAAGCTTACCAATATTTTTGCAGTAATAATTCAAAGGACCTTGGAATATGCATTTTGCATGCAAATGATTCTACTGTGAACCAACTGTGCAATCACGTTGGAAATGTACTTCCTACAACACACACGATGCCATATAAAAGTATTATGTTTGGACAAACCATAATATAACCAACATAATAAACTAAGATCCTCCAAGTAAATGAATTGAATTCAACTTACAATAAAGGAAAGTGATATTATGAGATGCTAACTAAATAATACAACTGATGTTAAAGCACCAAATACCCAAAATTAGTTTAAATCACTAGACCCAGGATATGGATTTACCCGGTGCTTTTAGCACAACAAAGGTGTTTTTTTTTTTTTTTTATGATTTGCAAATAAATAATATTCAACCTATGGGACCTTATTCTCTCCTTACAAAGTAAAGAAGTTTTGAGGGTTAGTAAAAAGTGGAATAGTGTCAATAACTATAAATGAAGTACCTGCCATGAAAGAGGAAAAATAGGTGTTAAGAGTTTAAGTCAAAAGAAAAGGTTAGTGAGCCCCATGCTGTGCAGCATCAGTTATCAGGTGAGTTTACGCTGTGAACTTTGCAAGTCAGATTTACAATGCGATGGGTAAGAGTAAGTAGACCAGAAAGCAAACTTCCTTTGTCCTGCTTCTAACCCATCAATGGATTAAGAAGAAGTCAGGATAACGTATGGAGGATTTTGTTTCCTTTTTTATTCGTCTTTTTCTTAATGCTATAGATACTTAAGTCAGGAAAGCTTTTTGAAAGAATTTACTGAGTTAATTCCTGATCAAGAACTTTTTTTAAATAAAATTTTACTTAGGGACCCAAAATGTCAGCCACATAGCAGCTTTCAAAATAAAGCATTCTTAGTCATCTGGCAAAACTCACCAAACACAGGAAACTTAAACCTGCATAGAAAACAAGAAAAGGGTATTGTTGACCTGTATATGAAAGTGCACGCATTCATATTCAAATGACATTGTAGATTAAACAGATGTCACTGAATTACGGATTTTGTAGAATGTCCAGCTATTTGGGTGGAAATGAGGTCAGAGTTTCAGAATAGATTCAGAGTTTCATGGGTATACTCATGCTTTAGGTTTCTGAGCTTGCATCTGGGATAAACCTTTAGGATAATTCTGCATTCTAATTATATATGTCATCAGTGTAATCTAGTTTCAAATTAAGTACATAAATTAAAAGCAAATACTATCTTTAAGAAAGCAAAACAATACAGTCTAACTTGAATTTGGGAAAGGACATTATTAATTGTAATGTAGCCTAACTAAACATGTCCATTAGTATTTTAAGATGAATTCAGTCTCTTTCATATTATCTTGATAATGAGTCTGTTTGTTCACTGCTACCCCAGCACCTAGCATAGTACCTGACACCAGCATGTGCTCATGAAATGTGTTTGGTATAAAGGAGTGAATAAACTAATTAATTAACATTAAATATACATTTTTCCTAACTGGAACAAACCTATTTGATGACCAACTTCCTCTCCTTAACTGTGCACTAAAGTATAAACAAAGTTGATTTAATTGTTTTATCCATATTTTGAAAAGTCGAAAGGCTATCTTTTACTACTATCATGAGCAAAATTTGCAAAATATGCAAAATAGACATAACATAAATTTATGGTCATATGACCAAGTTAAAAACACGGGATCCCTAATGGAATTACTTACTTCTAAAAGAGTCAATAACACAAATTGGCTGTATATAATGAAAATGACATGGACATTTTAAATTTTAAGCTTTGCTTTCAGTTTGGTGATTTAAATAAATGATCAGTAGCTACTTTATCCTCTGCTACTATGAGAGAAAATCCATAGAAAAGATCATATATAGGAAGCCAAAAAAGATTATATAAAATAATTATAAACATAAATGTAATACATTTTTTTTCTATTCTGATCCATTATGTACCTTTTTTTCCTAATCCTGGATTTCTAAAATATATTATTTCTCATTTTCTTTAGTGTATCTGTGTATATCTACATCATGTCTGTATCTATATCTATCTATAAAGACACAGAATGAAAAAAAGAAAAGATAAAAGCTCAAAACAACCAAAGCTTAGTAAAATGACATGAGAAAACTTAGTTTACAATGAAACTAATCTGCTTCTATACGGATAGATCTATATAGATAGTCACAGTTATAGGTATATGTGCAAATATTTTTATATATGTGTGTGTGTATATACACACACACATATGTATCTCACCATGTACCAAAGTACAGTACAAAAGAAATCAATTTCTAAGACCTCAGACTGGGTATTTTGGTACCAGGATGGCAATAACTAAGCTGATGGGAAGGGAATGTTCTTTTTAAATGCTCAAAAATTTAATAAAATTCAGCAGTTCCAGACACATAATAAATTCTGATTAGTATATTGGCTTAGGCTGGGAATAAGTCTGTATAACTTGCCATTAATAGATCACATAAGGGTGTTAGGACATTCCAAAATTTTAAATGATTCTAATTTATCACACTGCAGTTGTTCCACCTGCATCTTATAATGGGATTAGACTCTCACTTGGAATTTTTTTTTTTTTTTTTTTTGAGATTCCCACTGTAAGTAAAATCACAGCCACCACCCCTGAGGGCTGAGATACTTTTTTAATGGGGAGGCACGATCTATTTAAAAAGGAAAGAACAGGAATTGTGGGGGTGGGCCAGACCAAAGAATCCGTTGCAGGAGTTAACTGCCTCAGCCATGTCCAGATAAACTCATCAGCAACAGGTTCCCATCTAAACACAGAATTTATTTTCTCTGTGTGAGATTATGTTTTCAAAAGAACACAGTTTTCCAGAAAATAATAAGTACAACTTAGAAGAATATGAATTGATTCATCTTTGCCACATCACAGCTATCCATAGAGAATAAAAAATAAATTAAAAAAAAAAGAAAGGGTAAAAGCTCAAAACAACCAAAGCTCAGTAAAATAAGACTTGAGAAGAATTGTTTTATAATTGAACTAATCTGCTCCTAAACCTGTCCTGTTGCTCTTTGGTCAGCACCCCTCCCCCACTCTAGAATATACACTTTAAAATAAAAACCAAGCTGTATTTATTGTATTGAGGGCATCCTGACAAGAAAATAGTCACCAGAATTTTCTAAATGATAATCCATTTTTAAAGAGAATCACACACATTTGCGTGTTTAGGGGATTTCCCATTACTCAAAATAAGGTCCCAGAGAAAGTATAACCAAGAGGACATGAGGGCAGCCATTCCTTCACCAACAGAACAGCCTGGACACGTCATGTAACTTCTCCAAGTTGTGTCCTTATCTGCTAAATGGGGACACTGATGACCTTACTGCAGTCTTATAGGGATTAAATGAGATAATTATCATCACGTGCTGAGTACAGTGCCTGGCATATATATAATCAGCAAGTGTTCTTTTTATTATTTGAAAGCAAAAGAAAAGTGCTGCGTTTTCTTTACTGAATGTGCCATAGTCACCTCTCTAACTATCTGGGCACCATGTGCAAATCTATTATCTATTTTTCCCCTTAGTTTTCACACTTGTAAAATAGAAACATTTTCTAGAAACTAGAGTTGTTGAGAGAATCAAATGAGAGGATGTATCTAAAATTTATCTATCAAATCTCAAGTGAACTACAAATGTCAGTGATTATCTCATATTCAGTGTCCACTGCCCTGATAAGTGACCTCTGACTAAACTGAAGAAATAGAAACTGACAAAACAGAGAGTGACTCTTTACAGGGGAATGTGAGAGAAGATGCGAGGTAAATGCTGAGTTATGGCTATCTTCTCAAAAATTTTTATTTAGTTACATTTAAATGACTCCTTTTGTTTGCAATAAATTTAATTGGAATGTGTAGCCATATCCTCCCTATATTCTGGATTATACCTCTCTTGAGGTTGCAGAAAATATGCTGATGCCATATAACAAAAAGGCTGGTGTTTTCCTTCTCAGATCAACTTATGCAGCTTTCCTGTTTTCTAAGGTAATGAGGAGAAGAGCATGCATTATTTCACATCTGTAGGTAACATTAAGTTGTTGAATTATTTTCAATTTCCTTCTCATTGAGCCCCTTACCAGACCTGCACACAGGTAAAAGATGAGCTTAAATTTAGGTCTGTCCCATTCCATTCTCTTTTTAGGTGACGATGCAGTGTAAGAACCAAGCGAGTGAGTAAAATACTAGTGCTCAAATATTTCTGAAACTGAGCCATTAGTCCCTGAATAATTTTAAATGTACCATCTTTATTTTTTATTCATTGCTGTTTATTTTTAGTTTACAAAAGGTTTAAAAATTATAAAGACCTAGTCTCAGCACAAAGAATAGGATATACTCAGATAATACTTACTGTTTTTCTCAGGTGTTCCAGAGTAAAAACTAGTGATGCTTGAATCGGCCATATTTCTGCATTATGGATATTTATATAGCTTGGTGCTCTGTTCTTTATAAGCAAAGGAATTAAAACTTCAAAAGAAGCTTGAGCTGTGAGCTTGTAATACAAGCTTCTTGGGACAAAAAGTTTGCACTGTGTGACCGTTTTTTATTTTAAATGAAAATACATATTTTCCCAACACGCCATTTCAGTTCCACAAAGAGAGGCAGTCAGGAGACTTTACGGTGAAATATTTAAAGAGAACCTTGAACCTTAGCCAAAAACATGCCTGTAAACTCTCTTAAAACAACTCAGATCCAGGATTTTATTTGCTCGTTAGGTTTGTAAGGGGCTCAGACAGACTTTTATAAAGAAAGAAAAATTCCTTTCTAGGTTATGACTCTAATGGCTTCGTGAATTATTTAAAAGAAAAGCTATAGCAAGAGGGGCTTGTGGTTTCAAAAATGACCCTGGAAAGACAGGTAGCATACTTCGGAAGAAAAAATTCGGCAAGAGTATGCAAAGAGAACTTAAATGGGACATAAATAAAATACACTGAATAAAAGAAATATTTTGCAGACAGTAAATTAAAATTAAATGTCCCAGAGAAGACTCTTTGTATGACCAGAGCTACACAGGAGCTGCATATAGATCTGGTAGATCACAGTTGGAACAGGGACAGTTAAGTTCCTGGCCTTGGTAACCATTAGAACTGACCATTCCTTGAGGTCAGTATGCCGTTCCAGGTGGTGAACAAGGGGGGATTCATAGTAGCTCTGAGATGAAAACCAGGATCCCATGAGCCGAGGACAGTATCACAGCTTTGATCACTCTCAATTCAATGCCTTAGCTCTACCCACCCAAATCCCTTCCACCTCAAGGTCAACTCTCCTGTGAAAACTTCACTATATTCCTGCAGAGCATTAGCCTCTGACCCATAAAGTCCTCCTTCAGGTTACTTGTATCTCTATACAGTGTTGTGCTTCATTGACTGGTCAATGCCTTTAGGGCCTGGGCCTATGTCTTTATGTTTTCATCATTTTCTCCCCACGGAGAGATTAACACATTAGTGTGCATGGACTAGGTGCTCAAAAAGTTTGAGTTTAATCCCATTAAATAAATTCAACCCAAATTTACATAGAATAGCATGTCCTGTAATGAAGCATTTGAATATAAGCCCCAGGAGGACAGGGGCCTTCTGTGCAATTCTGCATCCCCAGCTCTTAAAGCTATGTCTGTCCTATGAGAAGTATTCTGTAAGTATTTGTTGGATGAATGTCATTAAATGTGTGAATAATATTTACCTAATTTTTCCTGTGTGCAGTCAGAACTTGGTCCTATAAGGAGATTCTGTATAAATGAAATATGGTAGATGTTCTCAAGAAGCTTAAAAGCCCAAGAGTTGATACACATGACAACAGCAGAAATAATGTGGTGAAGGAAGGTAAAAAAATCTGGGAATTAAGTAATGAGGGAAATGTCATGAAAAGGAAGAGAATAAGGCAGAGATAATAATGCATGGTTTTCTGAAAGGAGTCCCAAACACCCCCTTAACCCTACACTCCAGAGTTTAAAAAAAGGAAAGATAGAACTGAAGGAAAGAAAAAAGAATGAAACTCAAGAGAAAAGAATATTTTCTTTTTGAGAAAAGAATATTTTCAAACGTGCAGAAGGAGAAGCTAGATTACCATCATATGTAGATGGTTTGAGAAAAGCAGGAAATATAAAGAACATGTGTGTTTGGGTAATTCTTTGTTTATAATTTGATGGAAAGACGGAAGGATTAAAGTTTGTTGTTGGATAACTGAAAGCCTGGAGAGAAGCTGAAAGCAATACTTAAGAATTATTATTTCAATGGTTTGATTCAGATTGACTCAAAAACAAACAAAATGTCCCCTCTGCAGAAGAGAATCTAATGAATTCATGACCAGTGGTAAAAGTTAATGGAAGAGTATGGCAAACCCACCCAACTGGGAGCATGAAGGGCTCAGATCCCTTAAAAAATAAAGGATTGGGTCATCTCTCCAGATAAAGGACAGACAACCTGAGAGATTTTTTTGAAGGCAAATGGATCATGAAACAATTAGTGCAGGAAGAAAGCATAAATATCAGCTATAGCCTTTTGACCAATTGCAGAAATAAAGACTGTGGTACCTACCCAATATCCTTTTGGTGAATTTATCTTCATTAATAGCAATGACAATAATAATAAGTTGAAGTCAACTGAAAACATCAAATCATCATAGAAGTAAACAAGTTTTTAAATGAAAATACCTCTCCAGGTGCTAAGTAGAATTGCATTATGGAATTTTATAATTTGGATAAAAAGAAAAGACCCTAAAACCTTCCAGAGGAAGAGAGAGAATAGAGAAAGGTCACCTTTAAAGGAACACGGGTCAGACTGGCATCAGTCTTCCATCAGCATCCTGAGAAGCACTGTTAGGATGCAAAAAACACCTTCAAAACCACAACCAACAAAATCGTCTTCAAGGTGCTTAGGTACCTTCAAGGTAAATGATCATAAGTGCAGAGTTCTATGGCTTGGGCAAAGTATCAATTAATTGTGAGGGCCATATGAAGGCATTTTAAAACAATCAAGGGCTGTGTAAAATCACCTCCTATATGTTACATTTCTGAGTATTTAAGGAAATATTCAGAAAATGATGACAACATTTGGAAGAGAAAAGTATTTGGAGTATAAAAATAGGAGAAAGTAATAGGCAAGACGTCAGTGACCTGTAAGAAGATCTTAAGGAAGAAAAACTGAATGGACTTTAGAAAAAAAAAAGAGAGAGAGAGAGAAAGAAAATAATCAAGGCTCTGGATAACTTTGGAGGCACAGTGAAGAAAATATAATGTCTTGTATCGACCAACAGGAAGAAAGCAATGAAAAACCCTAGAGGAAAATAAAATTTAACAGCCTATGTAAGAAAGTAAAATATGGAATTAACCAAAAGAAGAAAATAGAATTCCTTTTTGCCAAACACTAGGAAAAATCTTTCAATTGGCAGAGGGGTGGTGCATTAGGCAGAGAAGGTAACTAGCACACACTGGACGTTGCAGTGAACAATACTTATCTAGACCCAATATCGTGTCTAGCCAATACATATCTAGACATAATAGTGTAAACGCTATTTTTAATTTCAGCATTTACCTTCTAGAATCAGCACACAGCTAAGAGATGGAAAACTTAAGTTTGGCTTCAGAACAGAATGAAAATCTTAACTTCCATAACAATGTGGAAAAATTTATAGGTGCCTAAAAATGGGAAGTGGAATGTAGGGAGGTGTGGTGGGCTGAATGGTGGCCTCCAAAATACGTCCATGTCCTAATCCGTGGAACCTCTTAATATTACTTTATCTGGCAAAAAAGAGTGTGATTAAATGAAGGATTTGGGGGAGAAGCTTATCCTGGATTATCTGGGTGGAACCTAAATGCAATCACATGTATCTGTATAAGAAGGAGGAAAAGGAAGTTAAGAGGCAGCAGGGGAGAGGCAGTGCCACGATGTGAGGCAGAGATTGGGCTGATGCAGCCACACCTGGAGAGGGAAGAAGCAAGGACCAGACTCTTCTCTAAGGCTCTGAAGGCAGCCCAGATCTGTTGATACTTTGATTTCAGACTTCTGGCCTCCAAAACTGTGAGAGAATAATTTTTGTTGTTTTAAGTTACGCAGTGTGTGCTAATTTGTTACAGCAGCCAAAGACAACAAATGCAAGTGGAGAAACTTATATTTTGATGTAAATCAGAACCAAATGTCACATGTTTAATCAAGAAAATAACAAGACAAACACACACACACACACACACACACCAACAACAACACTGAAAGTGAGAAAAGGTGCATAGCTATCACTATGAACGATATTTTAAAATAAGATTATACTATATAGAGAGATTATATGAATATATTTGAAAATTGGGAGGGAATGGATAATTTTTAAAAACCTATATGTTCCCAAAATTTTGTTAGAAAAAGGGATGAAGAGACTAGTTAGCCAAACACTTATTTCTAAATAAGCACCAGTTCTGGATGCCTTTCAGGAAATTTTGTAAGACATTAAATATAGGTAATATCTATGGAAGTTAAATCCATGCATAAAAAATAGTAAATTTTCTAAAGGTCTAACAAAACCATTTGTGATTAATACATTCATTCATTATTTACATATACACTAAATTCTTAAATAAAACATTATTAAAGGGAAGCTAGCAGTTATATCATGAGACTAATATGTCCCATTCAAGTAAGGTTTAATCATAAATATAAAATATGTTTCAACTGTAGATAATAATCACTAGATTAAAACATTTGGAAAAATAAAAATTGGAAAACAAGACACAAACTTTGATAAATTTAACAGCCATTCATGATTCTAAATTAGTAATAACAAAGACTGGAAGAAAACTTCCTTAGATTGATAAAGCATATCTGAAATAAACCTATAGCAAACATCATTATAATGTTAAAATATCATGGTTAAAATAAGGCAAAAGCTATCCTCACTACTGTTCAACTTTGCACTAAGATTCAATAAGTACAGGGAAAAAACAATAAAGACTATTTGAAAGGATGATACAAAACTGACATTATTTGAAGAAAATTATCTTGAAAAATTCAAGAGAAAAAACTTTTTAAAAATTAATAAAAAAATAGAGCTCAGTAAGTTGGCCAAATGAGCACAATAAAACTATACAAAATATTGGATTAAAACTGGCAAAAATGTTCAGGAGGTATGTATAGAAAATTATTAATCTTTATTAAAGTAGAGGAATGAAGATCAGAATAAGTGAAGAACCATTTATGTTCCCAAATTAAATGACTCAATAATGTTAAATGCTTAATTTTTCCCAAATTAATGTGTAATAAATAAATAAAATAATAATAAAAATCTCAATAAAAATTCCAAATCTTTATATAACTTCACAACTTGATTCCTAAGTTCATCTGTAAGAAGTAACATAATTAAAGAAAAATAATTAAAAATAATAGAGAACTTGTTTTAGCAGATATTTATAAAAATATACCAGAAACTGTAGTAATTAAAACAGCATGGTGTTGACACAGGTATAGATATATAGACATATATCATTTGTATAAATGTGAAACTATTTTATTCTAAAGGTAGCATTTTGAATCAGTGGTAAAGATGATTACTCATTAAATAGTGTTGAGATATTGGCTATCTTGGTAAAATAGTAAAGTTAGGTTTCTCTCTCACATTGCATGCAAAAATATATTTGATTCATCAAAAATAGATGGAAAATATTAAAAGTAAAAATTATTAGAATGAAATAAGAATGAATTTTCTGTTTACATAGTGAGGGGAAAAAAAGATCCTTTCTTGGAAAGACAAAGCCCCAAACACATTCATAAACTGTTAAAGGAACCTAAACTGTTACAATCTTTTTGAAGACCTGTTATTTGACATGACATTATCAAGACAGAAAATGTACATATCACTTTCTCTCAGGAATTCTACCCTTATGAAACTACAAAGTCATCCTACAGAAATACTCATATACAGATTCAAAGATACCATTCACCAGAGTGTTCATTTCAGCATTGCTTTTAACACTGAAAAATTAGAAATAACCAAATAATTAAATGTGGGAATAGTTGAATTAATAATGGTTTATTTATACTATGGAATACTTAAAATATCTGAAGACATAAAAATTGGAAAACATGCCACAAAAGCTTGATAAATTTAACAGCCATTCCTGATTCCAAGTTAGTAATAATGAAGGCTGGAAGAATACAGTCATTAAGATCAGGAAGAAGATAAGGGTGCTTACTCAGTCACTTTTATTCAATATAGTGTTTGAAGACCTAGACAGAGCAATTGGGCAAGAAAAAGAAATAAAAGGCATTCCAATTGGAAAGGAAGAAGTAACACTGTTACTATTTGCAGATGACATGATATTGTATATGGAAAACCCCAAAGTCTCCCTCTAGAAACTGTTAGAACTAATAAACAGTTCAGTAAAATTTCAGAATGCAAATCAGTACAAAAAGTCCATGCATTTCTATAAAATAATAGTAAGCTCTCAGAAAGAGAAATGAAGAAAACAATCTCATTTACAATCAAAAGAATAAAATACTTAGAAATAAGTATCAAAAGAATAAAAGAATACTTAGAAATCAAAAGAATAAAATACTTAGAAATAAATTTCACCAAAATCAAAGGATAAAATACATCAAAAGAATAAAAGAATAAAATCAAAAGAATAAAATACTTAGAAATAAATTTCAAAAGAATAAAATACTTAGAAATAAATTTCACCAAGAAAGTAAAAAATCTGTATATTGAAACCTATAAGATGTTAATGAAAGAAACTGAAGAATATACAAATAAATGGAAAAATATTCCATATTTATGAATTGGAAGAATTAATATTGTTAAAATGTCCATACTACCCAAAGCAATCTACAGAATCAATGCAATCCCTATCAAAATTCCAGTGGAATTTTTCACAGAAATAGAACAAGTGACCTTAAAATTTGTATGGAAGTATGAAAGACCACAAATAGCCAAAGCAATCTTGAGGAAGAAGCACAAAGCTGGAAGCATCACACCTCCTGTTTTCAAATTATATTACAAAGCTATAGTAATTAAAACAATATGGTACTAGCATAAAAACAGACTCATAGATCAAAGGAACAGAATAAAGAGCCCAGAAATAAACCCATGCATATATGGTCAGTTAATTTGTGACAAAGGAGTCAAGGATATACAATGTGGCAAGGATAGTCTCTTCAAAAAATGGTGTTGGGAAAACCTGGACAGCCACACGCAAAATAATGAAACCGAACCACTCTCTTACACCATGCAAAATATTTAACTCAAAATGGATTAAAGACTTGAACGTAAGACCCAAAAACATGAAACTCCTAGAAGAAACATAGGTGGTTAGCTCCTCTACATAAGCTTGGTGATGATTTTTTGGGTCTGACACCAAAAACAAAAGCAACAAAAGCAAAAATAAACAAGTGGGACTATATCAAGCTAAAAAGCTTCTGTACAACAAAGGAAGCCATCAACAAAATGAAAAGGCAACCTACTAAATGAAAGAAAATATTTGTAAATCATATATCTGATAAGGGACTAATATCAAAATATATAAAGAACTCATACAACTCAATAGCAAAAGGCCCAAACGATGGGCAGAAGATCTGAATAGATATTTTTCCCTTGTGCACTGTTGGTGGGAATATAAATTGGTATAGCTACTATAGAAAAGAGTATGGAGGTTCTTCAAAAACTTAAAAATGGAACTATCATATGTTCCAACAATTACACTTCTGGGTATTTATCTGAAGAAAATAAAAACAATAACTCAAAAAGATTTATGCACCCCATGTTCCTTGCAACATTATTTTCAATAGCCATGATATGGAAACAACCTAGTTATCGTTGGAGAAATGGATAAAGAAATGGTTGTATATATACATATATAATGTAAAGTTATTCAGCCACAAAAACAAATGAAATCTTGTCATTTGTGACAACATGGATGGACCTTGAGGACATTATGCTGAATAAAATAATTTAAACAGAGAAAGACAAATACCAGATGATCTCTCTTATATGTCGAATCTAAACATAAATAAATAATTTTTTATAAACAAAGCTCGTATATACAGAGAACAGATTGGTGGTTGCCAGATGTGGAGGGAAGGGGGGAGAGGGAAAAGTGGGTAAACTCTTTTTGTTTTTCTCTAGGTTAAATAAATTGAAGCTTTAAAATGGCAAAAATGTAATATACTTAAGTAGGTAGGTATATACGGTCTAACACAGAGTCTTTAATTTACTTAAAGGAAATCCATATGATATAATTTTATTTATGGTTAAACATCAAATCATAAAGTGTGTATATGTGTATGTAAATGTAAATATATATATATATACACATATATGTAAGTGGAATAGGAAAAGAATTCTGTAAAAAAATATACACTAAACTGTCAAGTTTGTGGAGTGAAATGCAACAGCCTGTCAGAGCAAGTATGAAATAATAGATAATTTCTGAGATTTTTCCATAATTTAATGCTCCTTAAATGCTTTATGAAAATGCATTCCTTTGTTATTTTGTAATTAAAAAAATGAAAAGACAAACACTAAAAATGGATCAAGAAATACAAATGGAGGAACAAGAGCTACACTTTGTAGCAATGCTAATCTGAGCCTGACATGGCAAGTGCCCCCTTGATAAGACCATCTCTGAGGACGTCAGTGGTCGTTTGTCAAGCACTAACTCCAATCCAATCAAAATAGGCATTGGATTAATTAATTCCCACAAAAAAGTATAAAAATAGATGATGATTCTCATTTTACAGATGAGGAGATGGAGTTTTAGAAAAATAAATTCTCCAGGATCACACTTTCATGGATTAAGTATTAAAATCCAGATTGTAGGACTGCCAACCCCTTTCCTTTTGCTGTGCTGCATGGTTGCCAGCATAATAATCACTTCGGGTGATGTGTATGGAAAGTTGACTTCACTTCAGAAAATCTCGTTCTTGTCATTATCTTCAAAAACATAGATGGGAACCCATATGTACCAGTACTGCTGAAACAAGAGCATGAAGAAAATGTATAGTCTCAAGGAAAGAAACAAAAAATACGTTAAGAACTTATATTTTGCTAACAATCGTAAGTGTATTCCAACATTCAAGAAGTGAAACTCAAAACTGTTGTATTTTATATTTTACCACTGACCTATAATCTGAGGGTATTTTTATAGTTTTATTAAAATAATACATAAAAGTGTCATGTGTGACATATACATTTCAAAAATGTTATTTACTATTTTTTTATTATTGTTGTCATAGATTAAAAAGCAGCAAATATAAAGGAAATACATTGAGAAACAGTATTTTTCAGAGCCTGGAAACATATACTAATACTGTCAAAAATCCAGAAATAGTAAAAAATAAAACCAGAGCAGTAAAATAATATTTAGTAAGAGTTTATTGTGCATATAACATCACAAACTGGGAGCTTTTAAACTCAAAATGGGTAGGAAGCTCAGAGGCATGACTTACAGGATGGCTGATAATGTGAAAAAGAGGAAGTTGTTTAAACTTTACAGTGACTGGTTATTATAATTGGGTTTCCAGATGGCAGAGGATTGGTTAAAACTGATTATCTTATACCACTTTAGGAAAATGACATGTTTCTTTTATGATTATCAGAGACATATTCTAAGTTAAATTTTTCTTAAAGATATAATATAAGCTAGATTTAGTTTTGTTTATGTGGCTTACATGGTTTTGTGTGCTCAGGGAATTCTCAAGTCTGATCTCCATTTTGCATTTAATTTTAACAATACAGTAAGTTACCAGAAATCTCAATATTATTTTTTTCTTTTACCTGAAAACTATACATAGTCAATCAGCCTATACTTTACAAAACTCTTGGAAATTTACCACAATTAATGGATAATCTGTTTTTATTAACTTTTTTTAAAAGATAGGCCACTTTCTGGAGTATCAGTGGTTTTCTTTTTATCATCTTTATTGGAGTATGATTACTTTACAATGTTTTGCTAGTTTCTGCTGTATAACAAAGTGAATCAGCTGTACATATACATATATCCCCATATCTCTTCCCTCTTGCGTCTCCCTCCCACTCTCCCTATCCCAAACCTATAGGTGGACACAGAGCACCGAGCTTACCTCCCCTCTGCTATGTGGCTGCTTCCCACTAGCTATCTATTTTACATTTGGTAGTGTATATATGTCTATGCCACTCTCTTACTTCATCCCATCTTACCCTTCCCCCTCCTGAGGTCCTCAAGTCCATTCTCTATGTCTTCATCTTTATTTCTGTCCTACCTCTAAGTTCTTCAGAAGGTTTTTTTTTTTTTTAAGATTCCATATATATGTGTTAGCATATGGTATTTGTTTTTCTCTTTCTGACTTACTTCACTCTGTATGACAGTCTCTAGGTCCATTCACCTCACTACATATAATTCAATTTCATCTCTTTTTATGGCCAAGTAATATTCCATTGTATATATGTGCCACATCATTTTTATGCATTCATCTCTTGATGGACACTTAGGTTGTTTCCAAGTCCTTCCTATGGTAAACAGAGCTACAATGAACATTGTGGTATATGACTCTTTTTGAATTATGGTTTTCTCAGTGTATATGCCCAGTAGCAGGATTGTGGGGTCATACGATAGTTCTATTTTTAGTTATTTAAGAAACCTCCATACTGTTATCCAGAGTGGCTGTACAAATTAACATTCCCAACAACAGTGCAAGTGTATGCTTTTCTGCACACCCTCTACAGCATTTATTGTTTGTAGAATTATGATGGCCGACCGGTGTGAGGTTATACCTCATTGTAGTTTTGATTTGCATTTCTCTAATGATTAGTGATGTTGAGCATCCTTTCATGTGTTTGCTGGCAATCTGTATATCTTCTTTGGAGAAATGTCTATTTAGGTCTTCTACCCATTTTTGGATTGGGTTTTCTGGTTTTTTGATATTGTGCTGTGTGAGCTGCTTGTATATTTTGTAGATCAATCCTTGTCAGTTGCTTTGTTGGCAACTATTTTCTTCCATTCTGAGGGTGGTCTTTTCATCTTGTTTATGGTTTCCTTTGCTGTGCAAAAGATTTTAAGTTTCATTAGGTCCAATTTGTTTATTTTTGTTTTTATTTCCATTTCTTTAGGAGGTGGGTCAAAAAGGATCTTCCTGTGATTGATGTCATGGAGTGTTCTTCCTATGTTTTCCTCTAAGAGTTTCATAGTGTCTGGCCTTACATTTAGGTCTCTAATCCATTTTGAGTTTGTTTTTGTGTGTGGTGTTAGGAAATGTTCTACTTTCATTCTTCTACATGTAGCTGTCCAGTTTTCCCAGCACCACTTATTGAAGAGGCTGTCCTTTCTCCATTGTGTATTCTTGCCTCCTTTATCAAAGATAAGGTAACCATATGCGTGTGGGTTTATCTCTGTGGTTTCTATCCTGTTCCATTGATCTACATTTCTGTATTTGTGCCAGTACCATACTGTCTCGATTACTGTAGCTTTGTAGTACAGTCTGAAGTCAGGGAGTCTAATTCCTCCAGCTCCCTTTTTCTTCCTCAAGATTGCTTTAGCTATTCGGGGTCTTTTGTGTTTCCATACAAATTGTGACATTTTTTGTTCTAATTCTGTGAAAAATGCCATCGGTAGTTTGATATGGATTGCACTGAATCTGTACATTGCTTTGGGTAGTACAGTCATTTTCACAATGTTGATTCTTCCAATCCAAGAACATGGTATAGGAAGAGGCCAGGGAGGGGGACCTGTTTGTATCATATTTAATTTCTTTCAGCAGTGTCTTACAGTTTTCTGCATACAGGTCTTTTGTCTCCTTACGTAGGTTTATTCCTACGTATTTTGTTCTTTTTGTTGCAATGGTAAATGGGAGTGTTTCCTTAATTTCTCTTTCAGATTTTTCATCATTTATGTATAGGAATGCAAGAGATTTCTGTGCATTAATTTTGCATCCTGCTACTCTACCAAATGCATTGATAGTAATTTTCTGGGAGCATCTTTAGGATTCTCTACGTATAGTATCATGTCATCTGCAAACAGAGAAGTTTTACTTCTTTTCTGATTTGGATTCCTTTTATTTATTTTTCTTCTCTGATTGCTGTAGCTAAAACTTCCAAAACTATGTTGAATAATAGTGGTGAGAGTGTGCACCCTTGTCTTTTTCCTTATCTTAGTGGAAATAGTTTCAATTTGTCACCATTAAGAAGGATGTTGGCTGTGGGTTTCTCATATACGGGCTTTATTATGTTGAGGTAAGTTCCCTCACTGCCTACTTTCTGGAGGGTTTTCATCATAAATTGGTGTTGAATTTAGTCACAAGCTTTTTCTTCATATATTGAGATGATCATATGGTTTTTCTCCTTCAATTTGTTAATATGGTTTATCACATTGATTTATTTGTGTAAATTGAATTCTTGCATTCCTGCGATAAACCCCACTTGATCATGGTGTATGATCCTTTTAATGTGCTGTTGGGTTCTTCATGCTAGTATTTTGTGGAGAATTTTTGCATCTATGTTCATCAGTGATATTGGCCTGTAGTTTTCTTTTTTTTGTGACATCTTTGTCTGGTGTGATACAGTGTGATGGTGGCCTCATAGAATGAGTTAGGGAGTGTTTCTCCCTCTGCTGTATTTTGGAAGAGTTTGAGAAGGATAGGTGTTAGCTCTTCTCTGAATGTTTGATAGAATTCGTCTGTGAAGCCATCTGGTCCTGTGCTTTTGTTTATTGGAAGATTTTTAATCACAGTTTCAATTTCAGTGCTGGTGAGTGGTCTGTTTATATTTTCTATTTCTTCCTGGTTCAGTCTCACAAGTTGTGTTTTTATAAGAATTTCCATTTCTTCCAGGTTGTCCATTTTATTGGTCTCTAGTTGCTTGTAATAATCTCTGATGATTCTTTGTATTTCTACAGTGACAGTTATTCTCCTTTTTCATTTCTAATTCTGTTGATTTGAGTCTTCTTTTTTTTCTTGAAGAGTCTCACTAGTGGTTTACCAATTTTGTTTATCTTCTCAAAGAACCAGGTTTTAATTTTATTGATCTTTGCTATCATTTCCTTCATTTCTTTTTCATTTATTTCTGATCTGATCTTTATGATTTCTTTCCTTCTGCCAACTTTGGGGTTTTTTGTTCTTCTTTCTCTAATTGCTTTAGTTGTAAGGTTAGGTTGTTTATTTGAGATGTTTCTTGTTTCCTGAGGTAGGATTATATTGTTATAAACTTCCCTCTTAGAATTGCTTTTGTTGCATCCCATAGGTTTGGCGTCATAGTGTTTTCATTATCATTTGTTTCTAGGTATTTTTCGATTTCCTCTTTGATTTCTTCAGTGATTTCTTAGTTATTTAGTAGCATATTGTTTAGCCTCCATGCATTTGTACTTTTTACCGATTTTTTTCTGTAATTGATATCTAATCTCAAAGTGTTGTTGTCAGAAAGGATAGTTGATACAATTTCAATTTTCTTAAATTTACCACGGCTTGATTTGTGACCCAGGATATGAATTATCCTGGAGAATGTTCCATGAGCACTTAAGAAAGTGTATTCTGTTGTTTCTGGTTGTAATGTCCTATAAATATCAATTAAGTGCGTCTTGTTTAATGTATCATTTAAAGCTTGTGTTTCCTTATTTATTTTCATTTTGGATGATCTGTCCATTGGTGAAAGTGGGGTGTTAAAGTCTCCTACTAGGATTTTGTAACTGTTGATTTCCCCTTTAATCGCTGTTAACATTTGCCTTTTGTATTGAGGTGCTCCTATGTTGGGTGCATAAATAATTACAATTGTTATATCTTCTTCTTGGATTGATCCCTTGATCATTATGTAGTGTCCTTCTTTGTCTCTTGTAATAGTCTTTGTTTTAAAGTCTATTTTGTCTGATATGAGAATTGCTACTCCAGCTTTCTTTTCCATTTGCATGGAATATCTTTTTCCATCCCCTCACTTTCAGTCTGTAAATGTCCCTAGGTCTGAAGTCTGTCTCTTGTAGACAGCATATATACAGGTCGTGTTTTTATATCCATTCAGCCAGTCTATGTCTTTTGGTGGGAGCATTCAATCCATTCACATTTAAGGTAATTATCGATATGTATGTTCCTATTACTGTTTTCTTAATTGTTTTGGGTTTGCTATTGTAAGTCTTTTCCTTCTCTGGTGTTTCCTGCCTAGAGAAGTTCCTTTATTATTTGTTGTAAAGCTGGTTTGGTGGTGCTGAATTCTCTTAGCTTTTGCTTCTCTGTAAAGGTTTTAATTTCTCCATGAAATCTGAATGAGATCCTTGCTGGGTTGAGTAATCTTGGTTGTAGTTTTTTCCTTTCATCACTTTAAATATGTCCTGCCTCACTCTTCTGGCTTGCAGAGTTTCTGCTGAGAAATCAGCTGTTAACCTTATGGGGATTCCCTTGTATGTTATTTGTTGCTTTTCCCTTGCTGCTTTTAATATTTTTTCTTTGTATTTAATTTTTGATAGTTTGATTAATATGTGTCTTGGCATGTTTCTCCTGGATTTATCCTCTTTGGGACTCTCTGCACTTCCTGGACTTGATTGACTTTCCTTTCCCATATTAGGGTTGTTTTCAACTATAATCTCTTCAAATATTTTCTCAGTCCCTTTCTTTTTTTTTCTTTTCCTGGAACCCCTATAATTCAAATGTTGGTGTGCTTAATGTTGTCCCAGAAGTCTGTGAGACTGTCCTCAATTCTTTTCATTCTTTTTTCTTTATTCTGCTCTGCAGTAGTTCTTTCCACTATCTTATCTTCCAGGGCGTTTATCCATTCTTTTGCCTCAGTTATTCTGCTATTGATTCCTTCCAGAAAATTTTCAATTTCATTTATTGTGTTGTTCTTCATTGTTTGTTTGCTCTTTAGTTGTTCTAGGTCCTTGTTAAACATTTCTTGTATTTTCTCCATTCTGTTTCCAAGATTTTGGACCATCTTGTATATCATCATTCTGAATTCTTTTTCAGGTAGACTGCCTATTTCCTCTTCATTTGTCTGGTCTGGTGTGTTTTTACCTTGCTCCTTCATCTGCTGTGTATTTCTCTGTCTTCTCATTTTGCTTAACTCAGTATGTCTGGGGTATCCTTTTCTCAGGCTGCAGGTTTGTAGTTCCCATTGTTTTTGGTGTGTGCCCCCAGAGAGTAAGGTTGTTTCAGCAGGTTGTGTATGTTTCTTGGTAGAGGGGACTGGTGCCTGTGCTCTGGTGGATGAAGCTGGATCTTGTCTTTCTGGTGGGAAGGACCAAGTCCGGTGGTGTGTTCTGTGGTGCCTGTGAACTTAGTATGATTTTAGGCAGCCTCTCTTCTAAATAGGTGGAGTTGTGTTCCTGTCTTGCTAGTTGTTTGGCATTGGGTGTCCAGCACTAGAGCTTGCTGGTCGTTGAGTGAGCTGGGTCTTAGCATTGAGATGGAGGTCTCTGGGAGAGAGTTTGCCATTTAATATTATGTGGGGCCAGGAGGTCTCTGGTGGACCAATGTCCTGAACTCAGCTCTCCCTCCTAAGAGCCTCATTCCTGACACCTGGCCAGAGCACCAAGACCTTGTCAGCCACAAGGCTTAGAAAAAAAGGTAGGGGAAAAAAGAAAGAAAGAAAGAAAGAATAAAATAAAGTTATTAAAATTTTAAAAATTATTAAAAATTTAAAAATAAAAGTGATTTAAAAAAAGAAAGAAAGCAAGAAGAGTGCAACCCAACCAATAAACAAATCCACCAACGATACGAAGCACTAAAAACTATACCAATAAACAAACAAAAAGAAAAATGGACAGACAGAACCCTAGGATAAATGGTAAAGGCAAAACTATACAGACAAAATCATACAAAGAAGCATATACATACACACTCACAAAAAGAGGTAACGGAACAAAAAAATATGCATATATAAAAAAAAGGAAGAGAGCAACCAAATCAATAAACAAGTCAACCAATGATAATAAGCTCTAAATACTAAACTAAGATAAACATAAACCAGAAGCAAATTAGATGCAGAAAGCAAACCCCAAGTCTACAGTTGCTCCCAAAATCCCCCGTCTCAATTTTGGAATGATTCGTTGTCTATTCAGGTATTTCACAGATGCAGGTACATCAAGTTGATTGTGGAGATTTAATCCGCTGCTACTGAGGCTGCTGGGAGAGATTTCCCTTTCTCTTCTTTGTTCGCACAGCTCCTGGGGTTCAGCTTTGGATTTGGACCCACCTCTGCATGTAGGTCACCTGAGGGCATCTGTTCCCCACCCAGAGAGGATGGGGTTAAAGCTGCAGATGATTAGAAGGCTCTGGCTCACTCAGTCTGAGGAGAGGGAGGGGTAGAGAATGCAGGGTGAGTCTGCAGTGGTAGAGGCCAGTGTGACATTGTAACAGCCTGAGGCACACCATGTGCTCTCCTGGGGAAATTCTCCCTGGATCACAGGACCCTGGCAGTGGCGGTTGCACAGGCTCCCAGGAGGGGAGGTGTGGATAGTGACCTGTGCTCGCACACAGGCTTCTTGGTGACGGCAGCAGCAGCCTTAGCGTTTCATGCCGGTCTCTGGTGTCTGTGTTGATAGCAAAGGCTCGTGCCCGTCTCTGGAGCTTGTTTAGGCGGTGCTCTGATCCCCCTCCTCATGCACCCCAAAACAATGGTCTCTTGCCTCTTAGGCAGGTCCAGACTATTTCCCAGACTCCCTCCCAGCTAGCTGTGGTGCACTAGCCCCCTTCAGGCTGTGTTCACACAGCCAACCCCTGTCCCCTCCCTGGTGTCTGACCTCTGAAGCATGAGCCTCAGCTCCCAGCCCCCACCCGCCCCAGCAGTTGAGGAGACGAGCCTCTCAGGCTGGTGAGTGCTGGTCGGCCTGATCCTCTGTGAGGGAATCTCTGCTTTGCCCTCTGCACCCCTTTGGCTGTGCTCTCCTCCGTGGCTCTGAAGCTTCCCTCCTGCCCACCTACATCTGTGCCCGCGAAGGGGCTTCCTAGTGTGTGGAACTTTTCCTCCTTCACAGCTCCCTCCCAGAGGTGCAGGTTCCGTCCCTATTCTTTTGTCTCTGCTTTTCCTTTTTTGTTTTGCCCTACCCAGGTACATGGGGAGTTTCTTGCGTTTTGGGAAGTCTGAGGTCTTCTGCCAGCATTCAGTTAGGTGTTCTGTAGGAGTTGTTCCACGTGTAGATGTATTTCTGATGTATCTGTGGGGAGGAAGTTGATCTCCACGTCTTACTCCTCCGCCATCTTGAAGGTCCTCCCTGGTTTTCTTTTATACCTACGTGAATCTCAGTGACAAGCTATTTCCTTCTGGTTTCCATTTCTTATATCTCAAGTCCTAAACCCACAGGAGATAAATGAGTTTTAAAACTTTGGTATCTATCTATTTACCTCTATCATTCTTCATCTATCATTTATCATCTATCTATCTATCTATCTATCATTTATCTATCTCTTATGTGTGAGTATTCCTGGATTTACAAAATCCTCTGAGTTCAGAATTCCAATTGTCTTGAGCTTTTAGGATGCCAGTTTTAATACCAGAATTGTGCCTACCATAAGCACATTAGCAGACATGGGATAGAAATTAGGGTAAAATTATCCTTGACCATTCATCAAAGTGTAGAAAACAAAGTACATGTGCTTAATTTCTCCCAGATCCCTTCTATTACTCAGGGAATGTGCACACTGGGCCAATTATCTCTAGCTGATTTATTTGGCCAGTGCTTTACTGAGTGGTAAGTGCAGGATATTAGGGGATATTAAAGTTATTAAAATATTTAAAAAAATAGCAAATCAATAATCACAAATTTCAAAATATAACTATAGAATGAGGTGAACATAGTACTGTTTAAAAAGTCACAATTGTAATTCCCCAGATACACCTGTATTTCATTTTATTACTAAAAATAGAATAAAGTGAAAACGGATTATACTTAAGATTTGATTTATTTTGCAACAGTGGCTAAGCGTTTGCCAAATGCATAGAACGCATTGAAAATATGGCAGACTTAAATTTTCATCATAATTAGATCCTTTTGGGTCTGCCTGAAATTGCTTACACAAGAAGCACTTAATTTTTCAGAAGGCCAAGGAACTAACAAAGTGTATTAGTAATTAAGAGTTACTGGCAAAAGAAATAGATGGAGTGTGTAAAAGGAAGCATTTGTGGCTTAGAATTTTCAACCAAGCCAGGAAAGAAAATTCTCTCATTTAACCTCAAATACAAGTTTGATTTTTAATTAACATAATGATGTTATTCAAATTAGCTTCAAACATATTAGCACATGTACACTGTGCAAAGCTCCCAGGAACTATCGACACAAATGCTGATGACCTTCTCCATGACTTGAAACACGTTTTTGCCTCTTGCTCAGAGAAAGAGGATCTTCCACAGTGGAGTAATAGCCTAAGCAGATTTCTCAGTAGAGTGCACATTTCCAGGAAATAGTCAAACTTGGGTACACGTTCCTGGAGTGGATATATATTTATATATACTGGATGAATTTCAGAAACGCCAGGTTTCAGGCAGCAAAAGATATCTGCTTTATATTCAGAGAAAATGGAGGACATCTAAAATAAAATCGATTTAGGACCTAATGTAATGCAAAATTTTATTATGTGCAGACTTTGTTATAACCCAGGTCCCCACTTCGTGGTGTGGGGACCATGATCTGTAAGTCTATAGACACAGAGTCTGTAAGACCGTGTAAGACCATTGTCTTACACACTTGGTGTCAGGACTTAATTAAAGAAGGGTAAACTTTAAAGGTTGAGGAGTTTAAATTCCCTGAAGGTACAAATGCTTCTTTACTGCTTCTCTGAACCCATGAAAAATTTCACATAAGAATATTTAAAATTTTAAGAGAACTTACATATTACTTACTTCTAGAAAGCTTCTAGATTGTAAGTTAACACCATCCCATCCATTTTAAGAATATTTTTAAAAAGTATTTGACCAAGAGCCAGCCTGTGGTTAAATCTAAATTGTGTAACATAGCAAAGAGCCCTTTCAGTCTTAATAAAGTAGTGTGACAGTCACTGCCCGAAGTAAGAGGCTATGTCACCCCCAGGTACGTCCCCTTCAAGGAGTTCCTCAGAGGAGCTAGGATATTGGTGAGAAAATTGTTTGGCAAGGTAAAAGGAAGTTAAATGTGGAGACCACAAAGCAAATGTGTTAACTCTTTGAGTCTTATCAACATCCAGGGAAGTTTATCTGCCAAGACCCTGCATTACCTACATTAGAAAGTCCTAACTTCTTGGCATGTGACATTCAAGGCCATTGGCTTCAGAACTGTCACCTGAAGCCAACTGTAGAGTCTTGGTTCCTATCTCCTCTCTGTAGACCCACCAACTACTCATTGGGGATGTGGTGGGCACATTACATCAGTTCATACACCCATGAGATTGGTCCCCCTCCCTGGCCTCTTCCTGAAACATTCTCTGGCATTCCTGACAACTGCTCTTCACCCTTCCAGGCTCAGATCAAAGTTTACCACCTTGATGACACTTTCCCTGAAACTTAGGCAGTATTAGTCACTTAGCTCTTTGTGTACTATTTACTATAGCACTCGTTACATTTTTACTGTAACTATTTATATTTTTTCCTGACAATACCAGACAGTACAAAAGGCAAGGATATTATGTTATTCATCTTTGAATCCACCAAATTTATCACAGTATTTAACAAAGTGGCCTTTAGGGTATCATTAGGGTATATATGAAAAAAGTTCAAATTATGCTTGAAAATTATTCTATTAAAGAAAATTAAACAGGTTTATTTCCTATAGGACTTCTCAGAACCCCCAATATGCTAATTTACACTAATTTATACTTAATATGCTAGGTAGCATAACATGCTGGATTTCAGTTCTTTGGTTATGGAGTCCTATTTAGAAGAAATCTTTCCTATAGAACATACCTTGCCAGTTGCCTTCTTAGGACATGGTAGATACCCTGAAAATGTTTGTTAAATAAATAAGTAAAGAATTATTTTTTTATACTATAAGCTATTTATTTTATCATAGAGTTTGGATTTCTCTGTGGAAATACTGCTCAGTGGTTAACCTGTTCATTTGGAAAATTACTATTTCTGCCTTTTCTGAGCAATGGGATTTATGGCAAATCATACAACTTCTATGCATCTCTATTTTCCTATGTTTGGAGCAGGTAATAATCACCTCGACAGTGCTTGGGAATAGTTTTGAAGTGCTCTATCCTGCTGAAGTGCAACTTGCAGTGAAGACATATGATTATTGACTAAAGCCATTATATAAAAAAATAACAGCTTGCTCGGCTATGGATAAAAAGACCTGGTCTGTGTCATTTTGCCTGAGATATAATCACTATTTTTGGCCATCATGAATAAGCCTTTCATTTTGGTTTAGTGGTAGTTCTTATATAGAGCAAACCATTTCCTTGAAAAAAAAAAAAGTCTCCTTACCCTAAACTGTCTACCATAACTAATTCTTTCAAAGTCATTGGGAAAAAATAGACATATTTTCTGACTTTGGTGTCTGGCTCAAGATCTCTCTAAGTTCCCTGAATATATTTAATTAAAACCTTCATATAAAAATCACATGAAACAGATTTTTGAAGCCCTATAATCTGGGCTATTTGTAGGAGCCATCACCTTGCTATAGACAGACTTCTCTTGGTGGAAAAACCCTCTTAACCAATTGCCAACTAAGGGTCACTTAGAAGTATGCTGGGCCCAGTTTTTCATTACTTCTTATTTCACTGTGGGTTCTTCTTATATTTTTAAGCTAGCCATTAACCCCATAATTAAAATGTCTTTCAAATAAGGAAAAACAAATGTTTGTGTATTTTTCACTCAACTACAAATTAAATGCATATTTCTTTCTGTTGCTGATAAAATTTTAATATTTTAGTTAGTTCTTAAATGCATATTTCTAACTAGATAGATTAGATGAAGTAGGGCCATTTCACACTAAGGGAGCTTGTTGACAAGAATATCTGACCCTGGATATTTCAATTCCCCACCTGGAGGCTAAACTTCTGAACTGTTTATCCACTGTCATGGTCTTTGTTCTTTGTATTTCCTGGAAAGTGGTATCCATGGAGAATAACTGTTGCAACAAAACAATCTAATTCTATTGCATTTTTCTATTGTATTTGGTGAACTTTGTGTGTGTGGGGTGCCTGTGAAACCAACATATTCACTCATACTAACTAAATGAAAATTATTAAATTTGGATTCCATGACTCATTCGCTAAGTATTTACCACAGACCTACTGTGAGCCAGGCGACACTCTAAGAGGCACTAAACATACAGCAACGAACCAAACTGACACAGTCTCTTCCCTGATCAAACTTGCATCCTGCTCTTTTGCTCAGCAAAATATGCTTTTTCTTCTGCTTCTCCTCTAGACCTAAGTATCCCTTTCCAACTTGTTACTTTTGTCCTGTGAAGTGCTTCAATTTTCTGTTTCTTTGAACCAATTCAGCTCTGGAATGAGAAAAATAATAATGCTAAACTCCATGAAACTGAGCAGAGACTCAGGTGATAACTTATAGGGGGAAACGAAATGATTTCCCTCCATTTACAATGGCTTGAAGTTAGCATGTATCTAAAGTAAGCTCACATGCCTGACCATGATCACTAAGGTAAACAGACTTTATACCCAGTCTCCCAGCCTTTCAGTAAGAGACGACCCTTTGTAACATTTTCACTCAAAACTATTTCTGAACCTTGTTCTAATTTCTCATGCATAAAAGTACACAGAAATGTATGTGTATGTGTCAATCCCAATCTTCCAATTTATTGACACATACAAACTACTATATATAAAATAGATTACTAATAAGGACCTACTGTATAGCACAGGGAACTCTACTCAATACTCTGTAATGACCTTTATGGAAAAAGAATCTAAAAAAGAACCAATATAGGTATATATATAACTGATTCACATTTCTGTACACCTGAAACTAATACAACATTGTATATCAACTATACCTCAATAAAATTTTAGAAAAGAACACACAGGAGACTGGGAATTCATACAGTATAATTTTGCCTCAGATAAGTCCCTCTAGTATTGGTCTGAACCTTGCTCCCTCATGATACACACTGTTAAGGGAGACCTTATAACCTTGTAGATTTAGATTCATCATTTTAGAGCCAGAGGAGACAACAGGGAACTTGTCCCCATCTCAGTTCTTTGTCCAGGCTGTATCCTCTTTATTCCCAAGTGTCCTTCATCAACACGGAGAACACTCTGCAAATCTATGCAGCAGCCTATTATTATGATGAACCACTGACATTTGCATTTGTAAAACTAGTAGTTCAAATGTACATTTTTGTTTTAAAAACAGTGAAAGTTTAATTTCACAGAGAGATAATAAAGTTTCTTTTCCCCACCTCTGACAGCGCTGGCTTCAATCTACTAAGCAAATAAGCTGTTCAGTTATTTAGGAATATGTCTTAACACCAATCCGAAGCCTTCACTTTTTCCTTCTCCTTTAGAAACCTCTCTCTGTTGCTTCATGCTCCTCATCTCCTCAACTGGAGGATCTAATTTGTCTTCTTTCAAAGTCTATTTCCCTCTGCTCTTCTCCAGCCCCCAACCAATTACAACACTCCTCAGCTACTTGACAATTATAAATAAGTGCTTTGATCTATCTGCCTTTGTGTTTGCTAGGAAATGGGTCACACTTCCTTTAGAAAGTATAATTAAAGACTTGTTCTAGTCAAAATAAAATACTCCATAATGAGCTTCCACAAGTGGCTGGCCAGTAACAGAGTGTGTGTCTTCGGGGGCGCGCGCACGTGCGTGTGTGTGTGTGTGTGTGTGTGTGTGTGTGTGTGTGTGAACTTTAACACCCTGAGAGTCACACATTCTATTAGGGATGGCTGGAAAGGCAAATGGGCTTTGGGGATCTATAAATGTGCCGCTTACCTCTACGGACAGCACTGCAATTTCTCTAAGGCTCACTTCTAAGTAAACAAAAGCGGCTGTGACAGAAGTTCCTAAATTTTGGGTGTTTTTCATTTTTTATTGAAATACAGTTGACTTACAATGTTGTGTTAGTTTCAAGTGTACAGAAAAGTGATTCAGTTATACATATATATATATATATGAATACTCATATATATTTTTTCTTAGATTCTTTTCCATTATAGGTTATTACAAGATATTGAGTATAGTTCCCTGTGCTACACAGTAGGTCCTTGTTGGTTATCTATTTTATATATAGTAGTGTGTATATGTTAATCCTAAACTCGTAATTTATTCCTTCCCCTTCTGCTTTCCCCTTTGGTAACCATAAGTTTGTTTTCTATGTCTGTGAGTCTATTTTTGTTTTGTAAATAAGTTCATTGTATCATTTGTTTTAGATTCCACATATAAGTGATATCATATGATATTTGTCTTTGTCTGACTTACTTCACTTAGTATGATAATCTCCAGGTCCACCCATGTTGCTGCAAATGGCATTAATTCATCCATTTTTTATGGCTGAGTAACATTCCATTGTATATATGTGCCACATCTTCTTTATCCATTCATTTGTCAATGGACACTTAGGTTGCTTCCATGTCCTGGTTATTGTAAATATTGCTGCTATGAACATCGAGGTGCATGTTATCTTTTCGATTATCATCTTCTCTGGATATATGCCAAGGAGTCAGATCACTGGGTCATACAATTTTGGATTGAAGCTGTGCCAGAGGCAGGACAGATGGGAGGAGGGTCGGGTGGTCGCTACTCCTGCACTGACTCTTCTTTTTGGGGCATAGCCGGCATAGGTTGGGTTCTCTGGCTGAAGATACTGAGTTTGGAGTGCACAATGTTTATTATAAACACCTGTGAAGGTAAGGTGGAAAACCAAGATCTGGTGGGGGTGGGGGGGAATCAAACTGCACTAACCATAATGTGGGCCCAACAAAGCCGCTTCTAAACTTGTACCCATGCACCCAACCTCTGGTGAAAGAATTAGGCTTTAGAGTGTCAGCGTTGGACTGAAATGGCTGAGCCTTTATTTTCCTCTGAACCAGTCACCAGATTCCAGCAGCCCTGGGGAGGGAAGACGCTGACAAGTAGGGACTGCCTACCGACCACAGCTGGGCAACAAGTTCTTCCTTGGAGGGGGATCTGAGTGGTGCATCTTTGTGCCTCCACAACAGCTAAGCAAAACTGATTACAAACATAGACGCACATAGGAATAATTTCAAAAGAATGTGTCTCCAAGTTTGACAACACAACGGGACTCCTCTCCTGCAGAGCCAGCTAAATAGAGTAAGTCACTGATTCCGTGGCATTACGTGAGGGACCGTGACACCTCCTGTACACCCCTGGAACTTATAGCTTCCAGATGGATCCAGTAGCCTTCCTGTGGAAGCACAGCAGGCTGTCAACTTAACCCAGGAGTTCTCTGACTATTACCTGTAGGCAAGGGAAGCAGTCTTCCTATATGATTTTACTCAGTTATGCAATCACTCACTTGCTCATTTATGCAGTAAATAATTCACTCATCCTTCCTTCTGCCTACTTCAAGAGTGTATCTGAGTAACGTGGAACCATAAAATTTCCTTAGAGGTCAACCTCCTCTTCCATAGGTGCCCAGACTAAAAATCATGCAAATGTACCCAAGGCCTCCCATCTAATCACTGTCTAAATTACGACCAGAAGTCCTTGTGTTTGACTCTTAATCCACTGTCACCAGACCTAATTCCTCCCAGAGTCGAAAACATTACTAAACTATAATACTATAATGGAAATACTGTACTATATACTAATACTAATACTATACTATACTATACTAATACTATACTATACTATACTATACTAATACTATATACTAATATTATAATACTATAATGGAAAATGTAATCAAATTAACATTATTCAACATTATCTCCTAAAAATTCCTCTGTAATAAGAGTTTAAACTCAAGCCATAATTTATCTTCATATCAAATTATTTAGCTCTAATAGAGCAAATATATTTAAACACACACAGAGGTTTGCTCAGTGTATACAATAAATATAATAATACTAATGAATAATAAATGCATTATTAAATCAGTCCACTTAATTTACGATGACTATATCCAAACAAATATATCTAAGTGAATCATGTCATACTTTCATGTCTTGACTATCATTCCAGATCGCTATGGCTGAATTGCTTGACAGTGATACTAACTGAATTGATTGGCGATTTACCAATCCATTTTTTTTTTGAATATCCAGCTCCATGTAAGTGTGGATTCTATATGACTTAATAGGATCATATAGTCCTAGGAAGAAAGGTGTGCCTGGTTCTAGTTCTATTTATTCATATGTTGTATTCTAAGTAAACACCAAAAAAATTAATTCTGCTAACAATGATTACCATTATTGGGTATTCACCATATGCTTTAGAAATTGCATCAGATTGTATACGTGTATATATAATAGTACACTTAATGTATCTTTTTTATGTGTGTATATTAATATAATTTAATAAAATAAAAAATATTTTAAATTTATAAATATTTAAAATATTTAATAAAATATTTAATAAATATAAATAATTAATAAATATTTAATAAAATATTGATAGATATTATCTCCATACCAACTTTCCTAAGATGAATTACTATCCTCATTTCACACTTTATATAGGAAGGGTAAGCTTAGGGATTTTAATAATTTGCCCAAGGTCACAAAACTAGTAAGTGACAGAGCCAGGATATCAATCCAGGTAGACTCGGCCTGAAAGTCTTCACTTGTTTCCCATTATTATGCTTGGGAACCCGGACCCACATTTTGTGGGTGATTCACTGAATCTCGTATTATTTTGCCTCCAGCAGCAAATCCTCCAAAGTGGAGTTATTAGAAACTAGGGCTCTTGGATGTCCTGAGCACTCAGCTCATAGCCACGTGGCTTTTCCTGTCATAGAAAGGCTCAAATATATTTTAGATAATAATAAATCTACTTGGGAAAATAGGTCTCGTAAGAATAGTGCTCTTTAAAGACCTTGCATTAACTCGTTATCCATCTATCTGTTAGAGTTGTATATATCCTGAGTCCAGCCTCATACATGGACGGTGTACGAGTTGCTTCTGTTGACTGTGTTTTTAGGAGCCCAAAGATTAAAATCACATTGTACAGACAGGATATAAACAGGTGAAAAGTTCACTAAATAAACAGCAATCAAAATAGCAATAAAGGACCTAGAACATTCACCATGTCCAGATATGGATGAGAGAGACAATGGAGGTCAGCAGAGACGGATATAGACTGAAAGAGAAATACGTCACTGGAATAAACTGACCTGACCATTTCAAACATTTAAAGGTGTGGATAAAATGTTGACAGGTAAAGAGGGAGGGCTAAGATTGTGGATTGAGGCCAGAATATGGAGGATCTTCAATATGAGGTCAGGAAGTTTGGACTTTGCCCTATAAACCCGGAGACATTAAGTGTGACTAAGTAGGACTGACATTATCAGAGTAATGCAGTAGGAATATTAGTTTGGTGACCATGTGGAAGGTTACCGAAAATGGAAGAAATAGGGAATTTATGGTGGAGTGGCAGTGCCAGCCTGAGTGTAAAAAGTGATGGGTAGACGGCTCTCTAAGGTGAGTCCAGGGGAAGGAGGTATAGGTTTGTGAGTCTCACAGATATACTGACTTCTCTAAATGTTGATCTTGTGAAATTCAAATTACTATTGCCTTAGATTAGCGAGGACAACTGGCGACATCTGGAGAGATCTGGGTTAGTCACATCTCCGGGGCCATTATAGGCACCTAGTTGGTAGAGGCCAGGGATGCAGCTAAACATCCTACAATGGATTGTACAGCACGACACCCACCCCCCTTCATCAAGGGAGAATTTTTGGTTCAAACTGTCAATAGTGCTGAGGTGGAGAAACCCTGCCTTAGAGTGGAGTGGTCTGCACTGCTGTTTTTTTGAGCTTGCTGTATTTACCACGTACATTTTTTTTTTCTCAAGAAGCTCATCCTTTAATAGAAGCATAAAATTATCTTGTTTGGATAAATATTTCATAATAAATTCTAATAGGAGAGTGCTTTTAAAAACCTACTTATAGGGAATTACTGGAGTGAGGCAAGGAAAGAATGAATTTTCTGGTCCTTCTTACAATGGTCACTTACATTAAAACATCTCAATGACACTACATGAGGAAAATGTATAAAAAGGAGAAATCTTGACTATGTCTGTTCTATAGGAACTGATCCATCCTCTCTTTTTATAGCAAATCAAATGTCCTTTGCAGCTCCACCCTTGACATAACCCAAAAGCTGTGATAGATAAGGAGAGAATAAGCATATGAGTGGCACTGCAGATTCTTTGGTCCAACCTGAGGCAAAATGATGCCCTGACTAAAGGTTTGTTTATTTCCCTGAGGTCCAACCTGAGGCAAAATGATGCCCTGACTAAAGGTTTGTTTATTTCCCTGAGGTCAGTCCCCATAATAGATACCCCTTTTGCCCTTGTATCTGCCCTTCTCACCCTCCTGCAAAGATTTCCCAGATAAAGTACAGAAAAGAAATCGAGGAAGATCTGGGGTAGTGGAGGTGGTGTTTCTCATACGTCAAGAAAGTCCCAGGCCATTTTCATCTTCTGAAACCTCTGCTTCATTAATAAAATAAAATAAAATAAAAATGCCAAGACAGCATTACCAAAAAAACTTGTTTTAATGTAATAATTTAGCAAACTATGACATTTTGTCCAAAGAATACAATACTGTTCACAGGGATATGAGATTTATAAAACTATTCATTTATAGTCTATCTCAGAGAGTATGATCTGATAATGGGATGATGGGACCAGGTTGAAAGTTGTACAATAAAAAACGTCTTCTTTCAAACCTGAGCATCTCCGGAATGTATCTTTATCATTTCAAGATAGTATCAAAATGTCTAAATTTGTTAATTGAGTTAGTTACTAGTGAACTCTGGACACTCCCTCCCACAGGAACCCTCACGGGCTCTGAAGGAAGGAGGAAGGATGGAGAAGAGCACTGAGAAATGGCAGGTGAGCAAAGAGACACTCCGTGGTCCTCCTCCAGACTCCAAGTGTTGGTGAGTGCACAAGATTGTGTTGAAAAGGGAGTGGCTGTCAATCACCACCAAAGTGGATGTGGCTGGTTTGACTGCCTAAGGGGGGAACACCCTAAACTGGAAAAAAAAATCAATTTGAAAACTAATATCGCTCTTTTATTCATTTAAGCTATTTTAATTTTATAAATTACTGTTTTAATTTTCTTGATCACTATGAACAGTGACTTTCACACTATTCGAGATGTGGGAGATTTTCCACTTTCATTGTACTTTTCTAGATCTGGGAACACCAACTCCCTGCCTTCCCAGGATACCCCATGGCTGATGGAGTATCCTGATGGATATCCTGAGCTCTCCTCAGTCTAACCCTGCACACATTTCTGGACCTCCAACTATAATTTCCTCACTTAGGATACAAATAAAATTATTTTCATTGAAAGAACAGGGCAAAGGAAAGAGATAACGATTGAGTCTATCAGGTGCTGGACCAGTTTCGGCACATTGTCACATTTATCCCGCCTCAGAAATCCATGAGATGGCTGTAATTTGCACTATTTTGCAGATGAGGAATCTGGGGCTCAGAGATGAATATGTGAAACTTTGTAAAAATAATGAGTAGTGGGGCTAGATTTAAGTCTGTCTGCCCCTCCAACTTCTGCTCTTTCCACTTTTCAGCACCCCCTTCTTTTAATTTAGGAAATAAAACTTCTGTTCCAGCCTAAAGGAATGACCAGCATCAGTGGGTGGACACAGAGCATTTAGAAAAGGAACTGAAAGCTTTCCTGCAGCCTCTGAAATCACAGTGAGTGGCCACTAGTGCACCTGCTGCGATGGGGACAATAGCTCAGAAATTCCATCCCTCAGCTGGAGAATCTTCCCACAACACAGAGATCTGTGGTTGTTTCCATCTGACATTTCGGTACCTGAGGAGGGAGCCTTAATGATCACGTCTGCAATTGCTGGAGGTTCGGAGCTCAGCTTATCTAACCCTTCACTTAAAAAATACAGCCAATGGGATCCAGTGGGGTGAAGTGACCTCCCCAAGGTCACACAGCTAAGAAGGAAAGGGGCAGACAGGAGACCAGGAAAATCAACAAGCTTGATACATGTGGAAGTTCTCTATGACTACTCTATATGTTAATATGAGACTTTGCTGAAACAGAAAATAAATGACCACCTGAGTGTCTTATATAACACAGAACTTAAATGTATTTTAAAGTGTTGATCATGATTCTAACATTTAAAAGTTTAAAGCAATAAAAATGCTGACAAAGATCAAATACTGTAATCCAAAAAAATCATTAAATACACTTGGAAGACTTAAGAGTGTAACCTGAACAGGATCTTGCGGACGCCTTGGGACGTGTATAGGACACGAACAGGAAACGTCTGCCTGGTACCAAATGTCCCTCCTCCGTCATCCATGGTGACAGCATCAATTATGACCCTCGTTTGCCCCCGAGACCTCACATGACCTCGGAGTCCTTCTGAGCACTGTAGAAATGAAGTGACTTGGCATGCAAGATTCAAACTGTTTTCATCCCTGAGCTACCAGCGAGAGAAAATGGGCCAAAAAGACATCCACGTGGGACGACATGGGCCGGTCAAGGGGAGTAAAGTCGACTAGGGTACCTGCATCCAGCTTCCAAACCGCAGAGTGTGAAATTAGCATGAGGAAGGCTCTGACCAAAAGCTTCGAGCAGCTTTGTTCTTGGATAAGTCTTCCCCGTATTACAAGTCATCGCTCCAAGAATCTCATAGCACATTTTTGAGAAATGTTTGAATTCCTGGACCATTACCCCTTTGTCCGTCAGTGAAGACATGGTTTCCCCTTTGCTTCCCGCATTTTGAACAGGGCAGTTTGAAAGGTTTGAACGTGTGCTGAGAGATTGGGACAGGACTCACTTACAGATTGAGGCACTCAGACAATTCTACATCAAGCTACTCCTCAGCATCTGCACATGCCCAGATGTCTGAACAAGTAAAGACCTTTTTTTTTTTTAAAAAGCATTTTCAGCAGCTTCAAATTTCTATGCATTATACATTCCTGGAACCCTGATAACTTCCAAATTGAAGCACTCTGGAAAATTGGAAGAGCTTGAATAATTTTAAATTGCTCTGTACGTGGCTCAGAGCTTCTATACTTCACCAGTTGGAGAACCCTCTAGGATTTTGAAGCATTTCAATAATTTTAAATCAAAGCATGTGCATCTAGGCTTAATTGTGTATTTGAAGTTTGACTTGTAGTCACCTCACACAGGCCAACTGAGAAATAAAGACAATTTTCATTCTGAGACATTTTTCATCACTCACTTTCATCTTCAAGGGTGTTTTTAGTTGGGTTTCTCTCTTCTGTTTGTGATTAAATCAACATGGCCAAAGTAACACAGGCTGAAGAGGTATGTCTGCTCCACAAACAACTTAACCTTGACTGTGTCTGCTACACTTGAACTTGAAAATGTCAGCACAGCAATGTGCTTTGCTCAAAAAATTAAAGCCACATTAGCACTAAGGTTGACATTTGGCTGTTACACTAAATATCACAACTGGAGAGATTTGACAGCCATGATAAAACCTCTCCTGGTTCCTAAATTGAACTAGCTATGATCACGAGAGACGGGGAGGGGGATATTCAAAATGTGAGGCACTAAAGAGCTTTTATTTTAAAAGGTACAAATGATTGAATTTAGGGTAAAAAGAAGCCCCTGAGGTTACTTATCAAGTCTACAGAGTTATACTACCTGCCTAAATGAGTGAATAAAAGCTGTGTACATTGTAATTTTGGATGCACTGAATTAGCTAGCCTCCTACAACCCTTATAAAGGAAAGACGTTTAAAGTAAAAATGAAATTGAATCTCACAGAATAACTCCATGGGAATTCTCCACATGAACTATTACAGGATATGACCTGTACGATACATCGCCCTACACAGTCATAAATTAAATTTACTGTAACAACCATACAAAGAGAGAAAAAGGAATCACAGAGTCAAACAATAAAAGCAAGACTAAAATTAAGGGTATTGATCACTTGACTCAGAAGTGAGAGCACAAAACCGTAAAGTGATTAATAGTATTATTATTAGTTGAGCTCATCCAGCCTCCTATATTCCCAACAGAAAATTGACATTGTTTTAAAGGTTCCACCAACTGTAATTTTTAATATGTCTTCCAAATGTTTTGTCTCATCAGAAATAATTTTTAATTCAATATAAGGATTTATTTAAAATAAGTGTTTAAGTTTCATGTTTGGTGGAGGGAAAGCCCACAGTTCATCTAATTCTGGATTCATCTAATTCTGGACTCTATTCCCCAAACTGAGAAGATTGGAAAATGTCCTTTCCCACTCCAAGTTCTCAAATGATTAGCCACGGGTGCTTCTTAGCAGCTAGGACAAGGGGAAAAAGAGATACATGGAAAGTATACCTCTGTTTTTAAATAAAAGTAAAGACTTGATTTTAAGTAGAGGTTAGGGTCAGGCCAGGTCAGACGTTTGATTCCCCGGGTCAGGCCTCTTCAGCCTGTGACCTACCAAGACAGGCATCATGTTCTAACTCTTCCCTTGACAAAAGCAGCAAAAACAAAGCATTTTAATACAATCGGGACTAATTAGGCTTCCAAGTTAGAATAAAGGGACACTTAAAAAAAAAAAAAGACATAAAGCCTTTCTTATTTTATGGCAATTAAAAAGTGCATTGTGATTAAATACGGCATGTGTGAAAGGTGACATGAAGCAAATTATCCTGGTTTCCAAATTTCAGGAAAATCATTTTCCCAAACTAATAGGATTACTCGTCACAAAGAATGTTGAAACTCTGCTGTTTTATATGCCAGCAAATCCAACCAAGGAAAAAAGAAAACAGAAGGAACAGCCTCAAGAAGAAACATAATATAAGAGGCTCATGGGGGGTTGTATTTGGCCCATTATGTACAAGTGAAAAATCCCTTTGTTAACTGTATGTCTTCAACAGACTTTATGGCAAAACCTGACAGACCAGTCTCTGACCAAACAAAATCCCGGACTGGTGTACACTTAGGAGATCTTGGTCTCAGGCTCCATTATTTGCAGGAAAGAAGTGTTTGTGTATATTATGAATAAAAATTATGCATTATTGATTATAGAATGAACATTCCAGCATAAAATGCATGCCACCTCGTTTTGAAATTTGAGACTTTCATGCCACAGAATTTCTTTTGTGCCTTTGAGGCATATTTAATACTTGTGAGGTTCAAGAAATGTTTTGTCTCTTTACTCTGAAATTCCTATTATGCTAACTCTTTAATTTTCAGTAAATGAAGTTGATCATATTAATCATCCAGTAAAATAATATTGAGGAAATAAAAATTTTAGAAAATACTCAAAATAAAACTGTTGAAGGAATAACTTACATCCTATTACCGTATACATCTTTATAGATAACGCCACTGCAAATATTTTAAAGAAATAGACAAAAAGAAATTTAAAAGTTATTTTTTCTGGTTTCATTATTTCTTTTCATGTCCAAACTCTGGGTACATTATTAAAATAAATTGTTTATTTCTCCATTTGCCTGAGCTGAATTATAATATAATTTTAGTCAAACCTCCCCAAACAGTAAAACCTCACTAACTATGTGATCATCTCCAACAAATGTGCTGGTGGTGTGTGTGTGTATGGGGCTGGTGGGGGGCAAGCTATCACATTCCCTCATCACACGGTTCAGTTAACAGCATAGAAAAGGTTCACAACTCAATGAGCTAACGCAGACCCTAATTTTTTCACACATTTCAAAGTCATTTCTGAATATGGTTGACACAACATAGAACATAGTCAATGGTAGTAATGATTCCCTTTCTATAAAATACACACCGGTTCTTATATTTATATGCTGGGCATAGATAAGGACAGTGCAAGTGAATGTAGAAAAAGAAAAGATAGGGTAAAGGAGCACTTCGGAAGGCAAAAAAAATAGGTCTTTGTGATGGAATGAACACCCACAAGAAATAAATGGAGAAATCAACATTTAACTTAAAAATTTCAGGAAAAGAACATAAAAAAAAGAATGTATATATATATATATATATATATATATATATGTATGTATAACTGAATCACTTTGCTGTATAGCAGACATTAACACAACATTGTGAATCAACTACACTTCAATTTAAAAAAGTCATAAGAGTGGCAAAAACTTTTCATGGATGGAAGGTTGATATTAAAACAAAAGAATGAACTACAAGTGTAGCCTGAGGTATAAGCAGTACATGCGAAGTGTTACCAATATGTGTGCATTTATATTTCATTTCTTTTTCAGGTGGAGAGTCTGAGATACATTTGAAAACCAGGAAACAAGTCAGTGGACAGAGGGAAGGGCTCAGTAAGCCCAGCCAGAAAACCAGAAAACCAGAGAACATTTTTTTTGCATTGTTCACAAATAACAGTGATTAAACCACAAGCCCAGAGAAAGAGTTTTTGGAATAGGTGGCATGTAGATTCCTAGTTCCCTTTCAGTTGTTGGACCAAAGGGTTTCCAAGAACAGATGGGAGAATGTCTAGCATCCTTTTGGCGATCCTAAGAGCAACTCCTTGGATTGTCCATGGGACCTACTGGAGCACTATCCTGGCACACCCCACAGAATATTTGTGTGACACCAATTAATTGGCTTATCTACTCCCACTCTGGGAAGTCACATATACATTAGACTCTGGCCTAGGTAAAAAGAAGACATTTTATTAACATGCTGCAGGTATACTTTGCAGGTCAGGTTGGAACCCCACACTCTGTTGCAGAGATGACCATAAGTAACACGAAAAATTCATGAGTCTCTTCTATGTTGTATTAAGAGAGAGAGAAAAAAAAACACTTCCAATTTAGATAGCATTGGTTCAGTGGTTTAGTGGAAGTTCACAATTGAGAATTTCAGCCTAATTAGTTTTGACAATCAGATTAACATTAGCTCTAGCTTATATACATTAGCTTTCCTAATATAACTAAGCCTAGAGTGTTGATTTGAACCTCACCATACAGAAACCTATGTAATGCCAATAACATCTTGACATTATTAGGTTGATTCTAATACAAGGGATTTGGAATGCTTTGCAAACATTTTGACCATTGATTACGATTTCAGATTAAGAACCCACAGCAAAATGAGATGTCATCACATTACTTATTTTAGCTACTCAGGGATAAAAGAAAGAATGGGCTATAGGCAGAGACCATATAGGGTGATTTTTCAGGTCCTGAACATCTTGCAACATTGCACACCTCCTTCTTCAACACTTAAAAATATTTTCCTCAAAAGATCTTCATTCTATCCAAAATCCAAACATTAGTCAATCTATTTTGAGTGCCAATTTAGAAGATTTTTAAAAGATATGAATGTGCCTCTCTAGAAAGAGACACGTATTAAGATATCAATAACCATAAAGTCTTTAGGGAAAATTCGTTTACTCGGTTAGTCAGCCAATTATCTCGCAAGTTCCAGCGAGCCAGTTTCATTTCAGGGTATGTGGGGAAGTCCAGGCACGATCTGGGCAGAGCAGGATTAAGAGGTCAAGACTACGTGAAGGACCGCATATTGTCCCTCTGTTAGGAGGGGAGAACGAGTCTGGGCGGAGAGTGGACGGTGTCAAAGAAAAGTACATGGCAGAGACAGCATCTCGACAACTCATTCTGGTTATCTGGTGCTGAGAAGTCACTCCATCACACACTGGCTCAGAACAACCACGCTCACTTCATCGTGCCTCACAGTGTCTATGGATCAGGAACTCGGGAAGAACTTGAAAGTGTGGCTTTGGCTCAGAGCCTCTCATGGGGTGAGTCAGCCAGCACCTGGAACTAGAGCAGAACAGTGCGGGGACAGCTGGGGCTGGAGGAGCTTGTCTCTCCACGTGGTCTCAGAAACTCCATGTGATCCCTCAGTCGGGCAACCTTAGGGCAGTTGGACTGTTTACACGTGCATGAAGGTCTAAAGGGTCAGTACTCTGTCTAGTACACAAATTAGAAGCTTAAGAACCTGTTATAATATAGCCTCAGAAAGCCCAGGGCATTGCTTCTGCCATAACTTATTGGTTAAAATAAGTCCCAAAAGTCTCCTCATTGGGAGGAGAGTCAAAGTCACGTTGGAGGAAAAGAAGAAGAGATGGAAGATACTGTGGTCACCATCTTGGGAAAGCAGTTAGCCCTAGCCGAGGACCAGCTCTGGACATCACTTTTAGCTGACGTCATCCATTACATAATCATATATATACTCAGCACAATTACATCTGTACGTGCCAACAGATGCAAGCAAACTGCAGCTCACTACATCTCTAGGAAAGGATGCTCACTAAAGTCATATAAGATCGAAAGAATAATATCTGCAATCAACCAATAATAGTTCACATTTCTTGAAAATGTACTATATGTCAAACACTGCTAAATAGTTTAGATACATTAGATCATTTAATTCCTCACAATAACCTGTAATAAATATATATATAAGGAATTTGAGATTAGAGAGAAGCATGGTCACATTTCTGTAGAGTATAACTAAAGTTCCCATGGTCTTTCACACCTGAAGAGAGAGACCTGACAGCTCTAAATTCATAGTCCTAATGGTCTAATCTCAGGAATAGAGACAAATCATAAATTGACTAACTCTTACTAAAATTGCAACACAGAACCAATGCAGCTTAATTACTAATGTGTAACACAAAAAAATGGAGAACATTTTCTGGGGAGGATATACAATCTGAAGCCTCTGTGATTATAACAATGTCTTTCCTCGAATAAAAACTTACAAGACATGAGATGGCGGATAAATAGAAAATATGCAAAGTGAGGCAGAGAGAAAAAGAGGAGGAAGAGAATGGGCAAAAGTTGTTTTTGAGGAGATAATGGCTAAGAGTTTTCCTAAAGTAATGAAAACACATTGACCCACAGATTCGAGAAGCTCAGGAAACCCCATGAATGAAAACTGGAAAAAAAATAACACGCTTAGGCACATCAAAATTCAAATGTTGAAAACCAAAACCAAAGACAAGACCTTAGAAGCAGATGGAGATAAATGACACGCTACTTTTTAAAATGTGACGTTATATCTGATGACTAACTTTTGAAGATAAACAAAATAAAACCTAGGAGAAGGACAATGAAATTACATCTGCTAAGGGCCTAAAGGGGTGAAAATCTGCCACTTTATAATTCTAATCCCTCAGTAAACATCCTTCAAAAACGGAGGCAATATAAACTTATTTTCAGATACCTCATCACCTAAAAAAGAACTAAAACAATATGTGCCAATTGACATGCACCATAAGAATTACTTAGAGTTCCTTTAGACTGAAAGGAAATGATAATAAGTGGAAGAAGAAAGTTCCAGAAGAAAGGAAGACCAGAAAAGGTAAACTTGTGGAGAAATATGTCACTGTGACTTTTAACGCAAGAGTGATAATTCTGCCTTGTGAGTTTATAACATAAGAAGAAATAAAATATGTATCAACAATACCAAAAACTGTGGGTGGGTAAATTGAGTTCAACATTTTAAAGTTTTTTTACATCATTCAAAAAGTAGTCAATATTCTAATTTAAGGGAGATTGTAAGAAGTCAAGGATACATATTTTAAACCATGAAAATAAAAATGTAATTTAAACAGCTAACAGAAGAGATAAAATGAGCAAAAAGTCACTAAGTCTAAAATTATACGGACATGCCTAGAATAGCGAAGTCAATTTTGAAGATGAACGAACTTGGAGAACCTTCCACTATCTGATATCAAGACTTACTGTAAAGCAACAGTCATTAAGACAGCATATGTATAAAAATAAACCTATGAAACACAACAGAGAACACCAGAATGGTTTACAGTTTATAACAGAAGTTCCATGACAATTCAGTGGGGAAAAAAATAATCTTTCAACTAAATGATTCTGCAGTAAGTGGATATCCATATAGGAAGAAACAAAGAAAGAAAAAGCAAATGACTCCTTGTCTTAGATCAGGCTGCAACAGCAGAAGACCACAGACTGGATGGCTTATGAACAACAGAAATTTATCACTCACAGTTCTGGAGGCTGGATGTTCGAAGTCAGGGTGCCAGCGGGGTCAGGTCTGGTGGGGGACTGCTTCCTGCTTGCAGACTGCCAACTTCTCATTTTATCTTCACATGCTAGGAAGAGAGTAAGAGGGTTCTCTGAGTGTACTAATCCCATCCTTGAGGGTTCTTTTTAAAGTCCTTTTTTGTGCAAAACTATGATAAAACGATTATTTTGTGTTGGATAGAACAGGAAAAACTGCAGAATTTACCTGAATTTCAGCTTTCTTGGATTACTGAATGCATTATATTTTTCAAATTGAGAAACTTAGCATTTTTTTTCCACAGGCAAAGATAGAAATCAGATGTCTGCTCTAATGCCTAAAACAGTTGATTTGTTCCAAGTTTTATTCACTGACCTAAGCTTACACTGGCCATGAATACAAGGTGACAATTTCACATATGTCATTTTTAATGATTTATATTCAAAGTATAATAAAAAATAATCTTCAAAGCAAATTCATGAGAAAACTCATTTCTTAAGTCAGCACTCAAAGCAGACAAGGAAAAAAAAAATGGAGGAGCATTTAAACGACATGTACCACAGCAGGCACTGTAATAGGTATTAATTATATTTCCTGTGTTTCATAAAGCTATGGATAAACATGGTGACCTGATAAAAAGGAAGGAAGGTCAAGAGACTTAGATGTTAGACTTTCTCTCTACTAAGCTGTGTTACTCCAAGCTATTCAGTGAAATTGCTGTATAACTTAGCTATTGCTTAGAAAAGGCCTCAACATACAACTGCATTACAAAATTTTTGTGATGTGGGCAACCAACATGCAAGCGCTCTCTGTGTTGATGGGGATCTTCAAATGGTGTCAAAGCAGGGTCCTAACTCCCACTCTAGAAGCCAAACGGAAGGAAACGATTCTATTTATTCTCTGTCGGTGGAATGACTGGTTTGTAGCTTAGGCTCTTGATCAGATCTTGGAATCTTAAGGAAGCACCGTAGGGATCAAGAGTCAGCCCGAAGTTTTCATGGGACAATGGTGGATTGGGGGCAATAAGGCAGCAAGAGTCCAGTGGTGACACCTGCTGATTTTGGGGCTGCTTTGCCTCAATTATTTCTAATACAAATTTCTGTAATGTGTTCTCTTGCTTTGCCATTGGTTCTGTGAGCTACGATGAATCAAGTCAATGTTTTTGCCTTTACCACTTCCCATGAGAGGCATTGGCTTCTGCCATTTGCAGCCAGGAACCTTGGCATGGAAAACAAAACATTTGTGGCATTCAACTCAGAAATGAAGTGGATAGAACCGTTTTATAAAGTTACAATCTATAAAGAGTTTAATACCTAAAAAATTGACACTACTTGCAACCTTTGCATTCTTATTTAATAATAATGTATTCAAGTGACTATTTTTTCAAATATTTTCACATAATCAATACAAACTTGTGAGCTGTGAAGGGAAATAGATCTTAGCATGTATGTGTGGCTAACTAATTTTTAAAGAAAATTTAAAAACAATAAAACTCACTATTCAGACACAAAATTCTCATTTCTCAAATCAAAGTTCTACCATATAAGTAGATAGTGATCTTGGAAAAATGACCTGCCATCTCTAAATTTAATTTTCCTCATCTTCAGAGGGGAAGTACTAAAATTTAATATTGGCCATGCTAATACCTTTATAAATAGTAAATACATTATGAATTTGAAAATCAAGCAAAGTCTAGAATATGGAAAGTCACTGAAAACAACAACAGTGATGATTTTCCAACGTAGTTGTGACTTAGTCCTCTTTTCATTATATGAACAATGAACTCACAGAAGCCAGCTTTGAAATTAATAGCTGAACATGGCCTCTTTGTAGCTTACCACGACAAAGCTCCATGACAGACATCCTCTCTGCACTAATCTGCATTTTTCCCCAGAAGAAACCCTTCGTTTTATTTTTGCTTGTAACCCCTCAAAGATCAGTCCCACCTTCCCTCACTGAGATGCAGCCCCTCCCCCAGCACTGTCACAAAGACCGATTTCCTCCCAGAGCTAAAATGAACACCCATTTCCCAAGATGGCCATCCTCCATGCTGCCCTTCCTCACCATCTGCCAGGTGAACTTGACCACCTTTTAGCTCTCACCCCAAAAGGTAGTACCCCAAGGCCACTTGGCTTACTTTTTTGCTTATGCTCTATGGGTCCATTCTGAAAACCCTCCCTGCCTTACACAGAGCAGCCAGCATATTTGTTCTTTTGATAATTTACAGTATTTCTGCCTAGCTTCCTGTCCCTGCTTCCCTATTCTAACCCACGGCCTCTCTAACCCCCAGCAAGAACAACTGGCAAGAAAGCACTGATTGGAAATTCAACAGACCAGGTTTCCGAGCTCTACCCTGCTCCCTGAATTCCCTGGTGGTCTCAGTTCCTCAGCTGTTCCTTGAGGGATGTTGATGTTGATTAGGACCAAACATTCCATGATTCTGGATTCTGAGAAGGGGGGAGGAACCAAATTCAGACATGGGCAGGAGAGCAGACGAGGATAAAACCAGAGAGAGAGAGAAGAGGGGAGGGGAGAGGAGGGGAGAGAAGAGGAGAGGAGAGGAGAGGAGCGGAGGGGAGGGGAGGGGAGGGGAGGGGAGGGGAGGGGAGAAGGAATTTGAAATGAAGTAGAGGCAAGCAGCGACGGAGGGACTTCCCCCCCATCAGCCCCAGAAACAGATGAGCCAGACCTGAAGACCAGCTCCACACCCAAAGCCCCCACCCTCCAAGCCCTGGCTCGTCCTCTGGCTTCAAGCCTCCTACGCCTGATGAGCAGGTCCCTGACTTGCTGGGCCCCCCGCTCCACACGACTCAGGCCTCTCGTTCAGCTCCTGGTCTCCTGACTCCGGCCCCCGGCTGTCAGCCTCTGCCACGTCCTCCGTTGGGTGCCTCTGGGCCCCTGACTTGTTCTGCTTGCTCCTTTTCCTTGTGGCCCCCTAGGTGGTGGTAGGATTGGGGTGGGGGCCAGGTGAGAGGGCTGAGGTGGAAGAGGAGGGGCTGCCGTGCTGGGGACAAGGACACCTACCCCGCATCTCCTGCCCCTGCCTGGTCTCGCTGCCTCTGCAGGTGGCCACCAAGAGGAGGGGTTGCGGGGCAGTTGGGGGAGGTAGTGGGAGGAGTGGGCACCCAGGAAGAAGTCTATGCTCTGCTCCATTGACTTCCTGAGGAAGGCCCCAGCTTCCACATCCAGTGGGGCCCCTGGGAAGTGGGGCAGGGCAGCTGGGGCACAGGGCAGGGCTCAGTGGGGGCGGGGCTCAGTGGGGGCAGGGCTCCAGTTGGCAGGGCTCTGAGGGGCGGGACTCTGTAAGGGCTTGGCCCATGGGGCAGGGCTCCTGGGGCCACGGCTCAATGTTGGCTGGGCTCCGGAGGGTCAGGGCCGTGCACAGCCGGCCCTGCCAGGGCTTCCTTCACCCACCCCAGGGCCCCCCTAGGACCTCTTAGGGGCCTGGGGGTAGGCCCGGGGCCTCCCACAGTATGGGGGCAACACAGCCCTCCCCCTGCAGCCCCACGGTCCCCGGAGAGACGTGGCCACAACCCAGGCACCAGCGCAGAGCAGAGCGCAGGCGCGGGGGCCTGGGGAAGGGTCGCATGGGTCTGGGGTCCAGGCTGCCCGACCTTGGCCTGGGCTCTGCTCTGCGCCCAGAAATCCTGACCTGAGGATGGAAGGCTCACCTGCACTTGTCACCCCTAAATCTTGCCTCCTCACAACAGTCCGTTAATCCTCTTCCGCAAAGAGCTGTGTCCAGCTCAGTATTGACATCTTTCCAACAAATACCTTGTCCCGACTCCTGCTACCGGCACCACTCTTCCGCATTATGCACAGAAGTTACCTAATTTTCCACTCCCGCCCTCCGCCTCGCCTCTGTATAATCGGTATCAAGTTCTGTAGAGTCTTACCTCACAATCTATCCCAAGTTCGTTTCGTTTCATAAATTCTCCTGATGACCACTACCATAATCTAAAATTAATACTTTAGAACCTCTTATGTGGATCAAGGACCAGCATATATAAAGAAATAGATAGACATAAAGTATCGACACAGAACCTGGAGTTACAGAGTGTATCTCTACGTGCTAAAAGAGACTAGAGGGAAATGCCGTTGCATCCGCCTGAGAGAAGGTGGCAGGGGGTATATGAGAAGAGGAGATACGAAGTCCAGAAAAATGGGTCTTGCTATAGCTTCAGCATTTCCACTTTCCCTTCTCTCCAAGTCATCCTCCAAGCTACCACCTGGTCAGTCTTTGCAAAATATTGCTTTAGTTTTGCCAGTTAAGCAAAAGGGAAAGATTGCTGTTTCCTAGATGCTAAGTCGGGCATTTTTATTTTTATTTGGAAGCAATGCATAGTCATTATAAAAAATAGACATGAGATAGTAATGTTAAGTGGAAAGACTGCCTAGAAATCCAAAGATTTGTGTCTTAAACTTGGATAACTGAGGTTTCCTGGAGGGGATGAAGAAAAAAATTATATGTAAATATATATTAATTCTCTCCAGGGAACTCCAGTTATATATATATATATATATATATATTTAAACAGTACAAAAAATATAAATACATATGTATTTTAAATGATTTTTTTAAAAGATTAAAAGAAAACTGACTGCAATAATGTCAAGTAATCTAGATTTCCTAATATGGGACCAATTTTGGACAAAACAGTGAATTAATGAGGTTAATCTTGAAATTCATTACTTGCTGCCACTTTGGGTGTTCCTTTCCCCACTCAACCACCACAAACCTTCCTATCCTTCTATAACCCCCTTTCAAATCCTATTCTTAAGTACTTTTGGTCATACTGAGGAGTCAGTTACTGATATCAGCTCGAGTTGAACATCTTCCCACTAGAATTTATAGGTGAATACATATAAAACCCTTTACTTGTATTGTCTTTGTATTTCTAGCAAAGTTCCTGGCTTTCATTGAGTGAGCAAGTAAAGATTAATATAAGAATAAATGGGGGGGGGCCTTCAAGATGGTGGAGGACTAAGACTTGGAGATCACCTTCCTTCCCACAAATACATCAAAAATACATCTACAGGGGCTTCCCTGGTGGTGCGGTAGTTAAGAATATGCCTGCCAATGCAGGGGACGCGGGTTCGAGCCCTGGTCTGGGAAGATCCCACATGCCACGGACAAGTAAGCACGTGCACCACAACTACTGAGCCCACATGCCACAACTACTGAAGCCCGTGTGCCTAGAGCCCATGCTCCGCAACAAGAGAAGCTACCACAATGAGAAGTCTGCGCACTGCAACAAAAGGGTAGCCCCCGCTCACCACAACTAGAGAAAGCCCGCACACGGCAACAAAGACCCAACACAGCCAAAAATAAATAAATAAATACATAAATTAAAAAAAAAATACATCTACACATGGAACAACTCTACAGAACACCTACTGAACACTGGCAGAAGACATCAGACTTCCCAAAAGGCAAGAAACTCCCCACATAACTGGGTGGGGCTAAAAAAAGAAAATACAGAGACAAAAGAATAGGGATGGGACCTGCACCTCTGGGAGAGAGCTGTGAAGGAGAAAAGTTTCCACACAATAGGAAGCCCCTTCACTGGCAGAGATGGGAAGTGGGTGGGGGGAAGCTTCAGAGCCACGGGGGAGAGCTTAGCAACAGGGGTGCAGAGGGCAAGGCAGAGAGATGCCCACACAGAGGATCGGTGCTGACCCGCACTCACCAGCCTGAGAGGCTTGTCTTCTCACCCGCTGGGATGGGCGGGGGCTGGGAGCTGGGGTTCGGGCTTCAGTCAGATCCCAGGGAGAGGACTGGGGTTGGAGACATGAACACAGCCTGAAGGGGGCTAGTGCACCACAGCTAGCCAGAAGGGAGTGGGGTAAATGTCTGGAGCTGCCTAAGAGGCAAGAGACCATTGTTTCAGGGTGGGCAAGGAGAGGGGATTCAGAGCACCGCCTAAACAAGCTCCAGAAATGGGCATGAGCCACAGCGATCAGCTTGGGCCACAGAGATGGGCATGAAATGCTAATGCTGCTGCTTCAGCCACCAATAATCCTGTGTACAAGCACAGGTCACTATCCACACCTCCCCTCCCAGGAGCCTGTGCAGCAGCCCGCCTCTGCCATGGTCCCGTGATCCAGGGACAGATCCCCCCCGGCAAACACACTGTGTGCCTCAGGCTGTTTCAACTTCACGCTGACCTCTGCCACCACAGGTTGGCCCTGCGCTCCAGTTATAATTACTGTATCCCACACTCCCCCTCAGGCATGAGTGAGCCAGAGCCCCCTAATCAGCTGCTGCTTTAACCCCATCCTGTCTGGGCAGGAACAGATGCCTGAGGGTGACCTACACGCAGAGGCGGGGCCAAATCCAAAGCTGAGCCCCGGGAGCTGTGCGAACAAAGAAGAGAAAGGGAAATCTCTCCCAGCAGCCTCAGGAGCAGCGGATTAAAGCTCCACAACCAACTTGATGTACCTGCACCTGTGGAGTACCTGAATAGACAGCGGATCATCCCAATCTGAGGAGGTGGACTTGGGGAGCAACCGTAGACGTGGGGTTTGCTGTCTGTGACTAACTTGCTTCTCATGTTTATGTTAATCTTAGTATGGTTTTTAGCGCTTGTTATCATTGGTGGATTTGTTTATTGGTTTGGTTGCTCTCTTCTTTTTTAAAATTATTATTTTTTTATTTTAATAATTTTTTAATATTAATTATTTTATTATTTTTTAATTATTTTTTTCTTTCTTTTTTCTGCCTTTTCTTCTGAGCCATGTGGCTGACTGTGTTGGTGCTCTGGCCTGGTGTCAGGCCTGAGACTCTGAAGTGGGAGAGCCGAGTTCAGAACATTGGAACACCAGAGACCTCCCAGCCCCATGTAATATCAATCAGTGAGAGCTCTCCCAGAGATCTCCATCTCAACGCTAAGACCCAGCTTCACCGAAAGGCCAGCAAGCTCCAGTGCTGGATGCCCCATGCCAAACAACTAGCAAGACAGGAACACAACCCCATCCATTAGCAGAGAGGCTGCCTAAAATCATACTAAGACACCCCAAAACACCCCACCAGATGTGGCCCTGCCCACCAGAAAGACGAGATGCAGCCACAACGACAAGAACACAGGCACCAGACCCCTCCACCAGGAAGCCTACACAAGCCACTGAAACAACCTTACCTGCTGGGGGAAGACACCAAAAACAACGGAAATTACGAACGTGCAGCCTGCGAAAAGGAGACCCCAAACAAGTAAGTTAAGCAAAATGAGATGACAGAGAAATACGCAGCAGATGAAGGAGCATCATAAAAACCCACCAGACCAAACAACTGAAGAGGAAATAGGCAGTCTACCTGAATAAGAATTCAGAGTAATGAGGGTAAAGACGATCCAAAATCTTGGAAACAGAATGGAGAAAATACAAGAAACATTTAACAAGGACCTAGAAGAAATAAAGAGCAAACAAACAATGATGAACAACACAATACACGAAATTTAAAACACTCTAGAAGGAATCAATAGCAGAAAAACTGAGGCAGAAGAATGGATAAGTGACCTGGAAGATAAAATAGTGGAAATAACTACTGCAGAGCAGAATAAAGAGAAAAGAATTAAAAGAATTGAAGACAATCTCAGAGACCTCTGGGACAACATTAAATGCACCAATATGTGAATTATATGGGTCCCAGAAGAAGAAGAGAAAAAGAAAGGGACTGAGAAAATATTTGAAGAGACTATAGTTGAAAACTTCCCTAACAGGGGAAAGGAAATAGGCAATCAAGTCCAGGAAGCACAGAGAGTCCCAGGCTGGATAAATCCAAAGAGAAACGTGTCAAGACACATATTAATCAAACTATCAAAAATTAAATTCAAAGAAAAAATGTTAAAAGCAGCAAGGGAAAAGCAACAAATAACATACAAGGGAATCCCCGTAAGGTTAACGCTGATCTTTCAGCAGAAACTCTGCAAGCCAGAAGGGAGTGGCAGGACATATTTAAAGTGATGAAAGGGAAAAACCTACAACCAAGATTACTCTACCCAGCAAGGGTCTCATTCAGATTTGATGGAGAAAGTAAAACCTATACAGACAAGCAAACGTTAAGACAATTCAGCACCACCAAGCCAGTTTTACAACAAATGCTAATGAAACTTCTCTAGGCAGGAAACACAAGAGAAGGAAAAGACCTACAAAAACAAACCCAGAACAATTAAGAAAATGGTAATAGGAAAATTCATATTGATAATTACCTTAAATGTAAATGCATTAAATGCTCCAACCAAAAGACATAGACTGGCTGAATGGATACAGAAACAAGATCCACATATATGCTGTCTACAAGAGACCGACTTCAAAGTTAGGGAAACATACAGACTGAAAGTGAGGGGATGGAGGAAGATATTCCATGCAAATGGTAATCAAAAGAAAGCTCGAGTAGCAATTGTCATATCAGAAAAATAAAGACTATTACAAGAGAAAAAGATGGACACTACATAATGATCAAGGGATCAATCCAAGAAGAAGATATAGCAATTGTAAATATTTATGCACCCACCATAGGAGCACCTCAATACATAAGGCAAATACTAACAGCCATAAAAGGGGATATCAACAGTAACACAGTAATAGTAGGGGACTTTAACACCCCACTTTCACCAGTGGACAGATCATTCAAAATTAACATAAATAAGGAAATGCAAGCTTTAAATGACACATTAAACAAGATGGACTTAAATGATATTTATAGGACATTCCATCCCAAAACAACAGAATACACATTCTTCTCAAGTGCTCATGGAACATTCTCCAGGCTAGATATATCTTAGGTCACAAATCAAGCCTTGGTAAATTTAAGAAAATTGAAATCATATCAAGTATGTTTTCTGACCACAACGCTATGAGATTAGATATCAATTACAGGGGAAAAAACTGCAGAAGATACAAACCATGGAGGCTAAACAATACACTATCAAATAACCAAGAGATCACTGAAGAAATCAAAGAGGAAATCGAAAAATACCTAGAAACAAATGACAATGAAAACACGATGACTCAAAACCTATGGGAGGCAGCAAAAGCAGTTCTAAGAAGGAAGTTTATAGCAATACAATCCTACCTCAAGAAACAAGAAACATCTCAAATAAACAATCTAAACTTACACCTAAAGCAATTAGAGAAAAAAAAAACAACCCAGAGTTAGCAGAAGGAATGAAATCATAAAGATCAGATAAGAAATAAATGAAAAAGAAATGAAGGAAATTATTGCAAAGATCAATAAAACTAAAAGCTCTTTCTTTGAGAAGATAAACAAAATTGATAAACCATTAGCCAGACTCATCAAGAAAAAAAGGGGGGAAGACTCAAATCAACAGAATTAGAAATGAAAAAGCAGAAGTAACAACTGACACTGCAGAAATATAAAGAATCATGAGAGATAACTACAAGCAATTATATGCCAATAAAATGGACAACCTGGGAGAAATGGACAAATTCTTAGAAAGGCACAACCTTCCCAGACTGAACCAGGGAGAAATAGAAAATATAAACAGACCAACCACAAGCACTGAAATTGAAACTGTGATTAAAAATCTTCCAACAAACAAAAGCCCAGGACCACATGGCTTCATAGGCAAATTCTATCAAACACTTAGAGAAAAGCTAACACTTATCCTTCTCAAACTCTTCCAAAATATATTCCAAACTCATTCTACAAGAAACCAAAATCAGACAAAGGTGTCACAAAAAAAGAAAACTACAGACCAATATCTCTGATGAACATAGATGCAAAAATTCTCCACAACAATACTAGCAAACAGAATCCAACAGCACATTAAAAGGATCATACACCATGGTCAAGTGGGTTTTATCCCAGGAATGCAAGGATTCTTCAATATATGCAAATCAATCAATGTGATAAACCATATTAACAAACTGAAGGAGAAAAACCATATGATCATCTCAATATATGAAGAAAAACTTGTGACTAAATTCAATACCCATTTATAATTAAAACCCTCCAGAAAGTAGGCAGTGAGGGAACTTACCTCAACATAATAAAGTCCATATATGAGAAACTCACAGCCAACATCCTTCTTAATGGTGACAAATTGAAACTATTTCCACTAAGATAAGGAACAAGACAAGGTTGCACACTCTCACCACTATTATTCAAAATAATTTTGGAAGCTAAAAATAGAACTGCCATATGACCCAGCAATCCCACTACTTGGCATATACCCTGAGAAAACCATAATTCAAAAAGAGCCATGTACCACAATGTTCATTGCAGCCCTATTTACAATAGCCAGCACATGGAAACAACCTAAGTGTCCATCAACAGATGAATGGATAAAGAAGATGTGGCACATATATACAATGGAATATTATTCAGCCATAAAAAGAAATGAAATTGACTTATTTGTCGTTAGGTGAATGGACCTAGAGCCTCTCATACAGAGTGAAGTAATTCAGAAAGAGAAAAACAAATACCGTTGCTAACACATATGTATGGAATCTTAAAAAAAAAAAAAGTGGTTCTGATGAATCTAGGGGCAGGACAGGAATAAAGACACAGACGTAGAAAATGAACTTGAGGACATGGGGAGGGGGAAGGGGAAGCTGGGACGAAGTGAGAGAGTAGCACTGACATATATAAACTACCAAATGTAAAGTAGATAACTAGTGGGGAGCAGCTGCATTGCATGTGGAGATCACCTAGGTGCTTTATGACCACCTAGAGGGGTGGGATATGGAGGATGGGAAGGAGATGCAAAAGGGAGGGTATATGGGGATATATGTATACATATAGCTGATTCACTTTGTTTTATAGCAGAAACTAACACAACATTTTAAAGCAATTATACCCCAATAAAGATGTTTAAAAAAAAAAAGAATAAATGAAAAGTATATGATTGGATGACAGGCATAGAGGAAAAAGGAACAAAGGAGATGAATAGAAAGAAAGGTAAACTAGAGAGGAAAATAAAGGGAGAGTCCAGCACTGAAATTTCTGGCATTAACCATTGGGTGAGGAAAGCCATGGGTCTAGATATTGATGTCTTCCAATATCCAGTGAAATGACACCATATGCAATTGTGTTGATTGTGAAGACAGGCAGTAATAATCACTTTACAATGAAGGACGCATTGAGTAGCCCCATGTTTTCTAGTTCTTTAACATTTTTGTATAAGGCACCATCCGTGAGATATTGTAAAACAAGTCATCACCTAAAATTACATGTCCTTATCATGAATGCTATTACATATATGTACATATACCAATTGTACATCTATACATATATACAAATGAAAGCAAATTGTTGAATTTAATAAAAGAACTAGACATTTTTGCAACAGTTAAAAATCCTTATAATAGGTCAATAGAATTCTACGGGAAAAAAATCTCCTTTCCTTAATTCCATCATTAGGAAAATAAAATTCTGAATGTAGAATCAGTTTCTGAAACTGAATGTATGCAATGATTGATAATCATATTGGAATAAAAGTATCATTTCTCGACTTCATAGTGCACATGACTAAGTAACAAAGCTAACTCTACAGTATGGAAAATTTTCTTCTGCTTTCTGACATAAATTCCTCTAATGATTTGCCTGGACTGGAAAGCTATTTTTTCTAAGCTTTCCTCCTCATGTCTTATTCAGCATACATTTTGAGGACAGCTGGAGAAGCCTATAATGAGTTACATTAATAACCAAAGATGGGAAATGATGGGCATTCTTAAAGGGAGGGGAAGATAAAAACTGAGAATATGCAAATGTTTGGGTACAGCCAGGAGTGAATTAGTAATGAGTGTGGCATAACTAAGATCAGAGATGAAGATATAGTGAAAAGGATGCCTGTGGATGTGACTCTTAGCACCATATAGCAATATCAGACATCCTGGAATGTGACTGCCTTGAAGCCGCACAGCACATCAATTCAATTACTCCACCTGGGGTAGAATGGGAGCAAAAACTCACTCAAACTGACTCTTGTGTTTTTACCTCTAGGAGAATTTTGGTCAATGGGAAGCTGTTTTTATTTAAAAAGTCAGGCAATCTAGAAGAAGCCAGTGTTTCATTATATAAGAGGGTAGACCAGAAGGTAAAAGAACTTGAAAGAAAATTAATTTTCCATGAAAACTGGGATGGGGGTACATAGAGTAAGAATTTCACTTAGGCTTTCCATCATAGTCAATATTTAATAAGAAAATGACAATCTCTTGTTAAATAATATAAAAAATTAAGCAAAAATTAGACTTTTATAAAATTATTTTTTAAAAGATTTCTAACCAGTAAACTTTGATAAAGGCATGCTATTTTCTGTGCTTTTTTATATTTTGCTTTTAATATTTCTATTTTCTATAATGTATTTGTACCCTTGACTCCAATATTATCTGTCTTAATTTTATCTATTCTACTTAAAATTATATTCCTTGTCAATCCTCTGGGTTTTTTTTTTTATCCCTGGTATTTTCTTGGTTCAGTAAGGTATTACCTATGATAAGGCAAAGATCTATTCATGCTCATTTAAATCTCATATAACTACTAGACCAGAGGTAAGAAGTTGGAAGCAGATAAATATTGATTTAAGTGTAATTCTATGTGCACAGAGCATCAGATGACCATGCAGATTTTTACCAAACTCGATTTTCAGTTGTACTTTTAGGCCTTTTGCAGAGATGAAGGGGAGGAGGGAGTGTTGTGAAAAGCATAAGTGCATGTATGTCCAAGAAAAGCCCTTCCTGAGTGTGTCATGGAGGGCAGGAGGGATGTGCTGGGTTTATGTCCCTACCTGAATCTATCACTAACTGTATCCACTGCAAATGCAGGCGAGTGCATCTGTAATGGAAAAGCTCAGGTTGATATTCCTCTGTTCTGGTTCGTTAAGGAGGATAAGTAATGCTCTGAGGCCAAATGAAAAATTAACCCAAGAGGAAACTCAAAAAGAAAACCATTCTCAGGGACTGAAGAACACTTGAAAGAACACGACTCAGCAGAGAAAGAGGATATAGAATAGATCTGGAAACTCTCCTATGAAGTAGGATTTGGGGCTTTCTGAAGGAGCTTCATCTTGCTTTCTAAGACAGTCAGTCCTTTATCTGTTCCAGCACGGCACGGCACGTACAAGTACTCTCAAATGAATCTCCTAAAGCATCCCTAGTCGTGAGCAAAGGCAGCATGTGATGGACTCTTATCACCTGTCTGCCTCTAACTCCACCTTTTTTTTTATAGCTCTGCCACACACCCTGGGGGGTTAGAACATTATGATTGAATTCCAGGCCTTCATAATCATATGTCAGATTCACAAACCCTAGCAACAAGAGGGAAGAATATTGCTACTTCCCCAAACTGAAGACAGGCCATGCTAATTCAGTGACAGATACGAAAATGTCATAAGTAAATGGACATCACCCTGAAGAGGGCTGTGAAGTGTGGTGGCTGGCCTGCAGAGATGCATCTGACCAATTAATTACGACCCACCTCCGCTGTTCCACATGAGGGATGCTTGTAGGCAAATCTGAAATATGTGTCTGAAGACATTTACATTTTTGGTAGGGAATTAAGTAAATGGCTGCCTACATATATGGCGTGGCAAAGCAGGATGTAATTTTTTACACATACCATAAAAATGCCATAAGCACAGACTATTGGCAAAAGATGCATCAGTGCATCTGAGGAAGCCTGCAAGAATGTGTTTGACAAATTCTTTCATGTGCTGGCTTGATCAACATGTGTTTAAGATGAATTTAGGTGTGGAGCTTCACAATGACCAGATAAAAATGCAAATATGGACAACGGGAATAGCTACAGAAAAAAGTAATTTGGTGAAGAAGAGACTCAGGAATTTCTGATGAGGATTAAAAAGATGAAAGTTGGAGAACAAATGTTATCACAGGTCTATAGACAAATATACTCAGGTCAGATAACAAAGTAAACAACAAAGGAAAGGAAATGAATCTCACTAGATGCCATTGAAAAGGTGCAATTTAGATTTGACTAAAATAAACTCAAGACTGGAATCCATCAATAAGGAAATATGCAATGTTTAAAAATAAAAATATCTTAGGACTTCCCTGGTGGCATAGTGGTTAAGAATCCGCCTGCCAATGAAGGGGACACGGGTTCGAGCCCTGGTCCGGGAGGATCCCACATGCTGCGGAGCAACTAAGCCCGTGCACCACAACTACTGAGCCTGCGCTCTAGAGCTCATGAGCCACAACTACAGAAGTCCGCATGCCTAGAGCCCATGCTCCGCAGCAAAGAGAAGCCACTGCAATGAGAAGCCCGGGCACCGCAACAAAGAGTAGCCCCTGCTTGCCACAACTAGAGAGAAGCCTGCGTGCAGCCATGAAGACACAACGCAGCCAAAAAAATAATAAAATAAATAAATAAAAATATCTTTAATAAAAGAAAAAGTTTTTTTATATAAATACATACCCATAAAACTGAATATGGGAGCATGGTGAAGATTATTTGTTTATGGATAAAAATAGAAAGAACCAGAGGCATTCTCTTTAGAAAGTAAACTACACACACGCCTGTTAGAATTAAAGGGATGAACAATGTTTTGTAATATAGACCACAGCATGGTCACAGAAGTACATAGTGACAGGAGGCTTCGAGAATTTATCAGAAAACATCTGGTTTAAAGACAGTGGATCAAAGATTGCATTTTCCTACTTTTCTTTTAGAAAATATCCCAAAGCAATTTGAACAACTCATCTTTGATGAAATTAGGAGATATCTATAATATCAAATCACAATATATAAAATATATGGAAAAAAGGCTGCCGAACTTAGTGAAAGGAAAATGGAAGTGCAGGAAGGTCTTTAAGGGGTGTAGAAGTTTCCCATCTCAGGTATCGCTTGTAAGACAAGTAAGTGGCATGTACTGAGGGCCACTGCTTTCGTTTTTAAAGCAGGAGAATTGTGTGCAGAGGCTGACGGCGGCCATTTTCCTGGATCCAGTTGGCATGACAAAGAAGCAGGTAGGGAGCAGCAAATAGAGGATACTACCTAGAACTCCTATGTGTAGACGCCATCAGGAAGCCAGAGGATGAAGCTGAGAGAATCTGCAGTGGGAGCAGCTGCAGTCTCAGTTGGCCAAGACAAGAAAGTCTGAAAGAACTTCTTGCTCTTGCAAGAAAAGCCACTTTCAAAATAACTAATCATCTAAAAGGAGCAGCTAACGATCTATGCACAGTGACTAAAAAGTAAAGGAAAGGAGATACCACGGTATAAAATAGAAGTGATAACAAATAAGTAGAAAAACAGTTTAATGAAGGAATTGCCTTTACTGGAAAACAGAAGAGATACAAGATCTCAAAGAAGATATGGTAAAAATAACAGCAGCTGGCAGGGCTCAAGAAAGATGTGGAATTGAAAAAAATCAATCTATTGCAGAACTGAAGACCACATTGAAAGCAACACAGTAGAGTATAAACCTGGCTGAAAACATAGTAACACATATGTGGACAAAGTGATGAAAACAGATAAGATACAAGATAGAAGAACCATGACTGAAAAATGGTTCAAGAGAATATATAAATACGCAAGGCTCATAAAGGAGATCCAACGTATATATAGTTGGTGCTTCTGAGAGGAAAACCAATACAATAAATAAAAAAATACACAAAATTCAAAGACATTTTCCAGAAATGAAAGTACCCACCATGTCAGAGGAAAAAATGACATAGAATGACCAGCATTGAGGCATATCCTAATAACGACACTGAACTTCAAAAGTAAAAATTCTTTTGATATCCAGACATAAAGATTAAGTCACCCATAAGGGGAAAATAGTCAGGTGGGCCTCATATTCTTCCACAGCAATAGCTGATGCGGAGATAACCAGTAGAATAAGATTAGAATTCTTCCAAATCAACAACAATAAAATATGTGGGCAAACAGATTAGAGTCAGCAGAACATACACACAAAGACTATCTCTATCTCTATCTATCGACCTATCTATCTATAGTATCTTTATATATTTATAATTATATGTATTATGTATATAACATATATAATCAAATATAAAATATGATAAATGAATAAAGACTTAAGTAGTGTAATGTCAAAGTAAACTGACTAAACTACACTTTTAAAAGTAGAAGATTCTCATTATTAGCTTCCAAAGCCAAACCCAAGCTATGTGTTATGTACGTGTGCTACACCTAAAACATAAGTGATCAGAAAGTTGGAAAAGAAAAGGTAGGTAAACACATAGCAGCAAATGTGCACAAAAAGAAAATAGGGTCATGAACTTCATGATAGCCAAGGTCAACATGTAACCAAACAAAAGGGCACTTTACAATGGAGACTAACAGTTATGGATACACACACACAAACACACACACACGCACGTATGTGTATATATATATATATATATTTATATTTCTAATGATAATATATATCAATACCTAAACATTACATAATATAGCATCAACATTAAGAAAGCAAAAATTATAGAAGAAAAAGTAAAGAAATGTTTCGTGTAGGAAACTTCAGTTCACTTTTCTGAGCCGTAAAGAAGAGGAAACAAATAGAAAGGTAATAATAACAATAGCTAACCATTTTTAAGTCTCTCTATGCACCAACCACAAATTTAAGTGCATTAAAATATGTTAATGGATTTAAGCATTTTAAGAAACTAATGATGTGAGAACTCTAATCATAACCAGTTTACAGATGAGGGAAATTAGACACAGAGAGGTCAAATATCATATTTAAGGTAAAACGCTAGTAAGTAGTAAAGCTGGAAACTTACAATTCACTAGTTTCCTCCACAATTTGCCCTTTTAACCACTGTTACCTTCCATGGGAAAGAGGCAAGGGAAGTAATAATTATGTAGATATATTTGCTACGAAAAAGCTTTTTTCTGCCTGGAATACCTTCTTTCCAAATGCATATCTGTCACAAATATTGAACACATATGACTAGATCATGAAGAAAATCTCTAAACATTCCCCAAAGTAGACAGAGTACAGATAAAATTCTGACCACCAAGCAGTAAATCTCAAAATTATATTGCTATGAAAAAAAGTATCAATATTTTAAAGTAACGTTCTCTTACATAACTTTTTAGATACAGAAGAAATGAAAATGAAATAATACTGATAATGAAGCACACTTATCAAAATGTGTGTGGAACATTTAAATCAGAAGAAAACTCCCTGGTCCTTTATCTAAAGCTAACTTTTCCATGTATACCTTAAATCATATCCCCCGTGCATTCTCAGAAATAATCCACTGTTGATTATCCCTTTTCTCTGTTGTATGTTCAAGCCCACCTTGCCCTGTAAGGCTTCTTCCCATTGGCTTTTAAATATGGACAAGATTTTCCCATTGGAGACCTCTCAGCCCCTTCAGCTACTTGTCTCCTTTTCACAGTCAAACATCTTGAAAGAGTTGAACATATTTAATATCTTAGGTCTGATATTCCTCAGCCCACTAAAGTATGGCTTCCAGTGTCAATATGCCTTGAAACGGCAATATGCCTTTATACTCTGAACAGCCAACTCCATGTTGCTAAACGAACATTTCTGCATCTTCCTCATTTCTTAGTCACAAGAATGCTGCTGATCATTTCTTCCCTCTTAAAATACTCTCTTCCTCTGGTTTCCGTGACACACAGCACTCTTTGTTTCCCTTCTACCTCTCTGGCCACTCCTCCATTTCTTCTGTAAGCTCATCCTTTCATGCCCTGTTGTCTCTAGACTTGGACCCCACCCCCTTCCTAGCTTCCAGCTTTTCCTTAGCTCCCAAGTGCTCTCATTCTACAGCCTCTTGCTAGAAAACCCGAACCACATTCATGACTTTCATCACGACATTTATGCAGCTAGCTCACTTTTTTTTTTATGGCTAGCCCAGAAGTCATTATCATAGGCATCCGAGCTGCTGTAACAGAACACCACAGATAGAATGGCTTATAAACAACAGAATCTAATTTCTTACAGTTCTGGAGGCTAGGACGTCCAAGATCAATGTACCAGCAAAATTTCTGTCTGCGAAGGGCCCACTTCCTGGTTCTCAGACAGCTGTGTTTTTGCTGTGTCCTTACATGGCATGATGGAAGGGCCCAGGGAGCTCTCTGGGGTCTCTTTTACAAGGGCACAAATCCCATTCATGAGGGCTCTGCCCTCATGACCTAATCACCTCCCCAGGGACCCACTTCCAAAACCATCACAATGAAGATTATGATTGTAGCATATGAATTTAGGGGGGACACAATATCCAGTCCATAACAGTCACTGAGCTTCAGATCTATATACAACACTGACTAATTTCAATGACAGCTCCAATTCAGTATGTCCAAAACCAAACCCACGATCTCTCTTCCTGTTCAAGTGTCTCAGTGAAAGACACTTTCATCAACTCAGTTTCTGAAGCTAGAACTTAGAAGTCATATTGAATAGCTCGCTCTCCCTATACTTTCCCATGTTTAATGTTACAGAACTCTGTGGATTTTATTCCTTAAATGTACTCTAAATCTCTCCAATTCTTTCCATATTCACAAGTTCTGCTATAGGTCAAGCTTAAATTGTTATAAAGCACTTAACATATATTACTAAGTTCTGGATAATAAAAATTAAAGAGGAAGATGGCGGAAGAGTAAGACGCGGAGACCACCTTCCTCCCCACAGATACACCAGAAATACATCTACACGTGGAAAAACTCCTACAGAACACCTACTGAACGCTGGCAGAAGACCTCAGACCTCCCAAAAGGCAAGAAACTCCCCACGTACCTGGGTAGGGCAAAAGAAAAAACAGAGACAAAAGCATAGGGACGGGCCCTGCACCAGTGGGAGGGAGCTGTGAAGGAGGAAAGGTTTCCAGACATTAGAAGCCCCTTCGCGGGCGGAGACTGCGGGTGGCGGAGTGGGGAGCTTCGGGGCCGCGGAGGAGAGCGCAGCAACAGGGGTGCAGAGGGCAAAGCGGGGAGATTCCCGCACAGAGGATCAGGGCTGACCAGTACTCACCAGCCCGAGAGGCTTGTCTGCTCACCCGCCGCGGCGGGCGGGGCTGGGAGCTGAGGCCCAGGCTTCAGTCGGAGCCCAGGGAGAGGACTGGGGTTGGCGGCGTGAGCACAGCCTGCTGGGGTTTACTGCACGACTAGTCGGGAGGGAGTCCGGAGAAAAGTCTCGAGCTGCCGAAGAGGCAGGAGACTTTTTCTTCCCTCTTTGTTTCCTGGTGCGCAAGGAGAGGGGATTCAGAGCGCCACTTAAAAGAGCTCCAGAGACGGGCGCGAGCCGCACGGCGCGCCTCAGGCTGCTGCAACGTCACGCAGGCCTCTGCTGCCGCAGGCCCTCCCCGCACTCCGTGCCCCTCCCTCCCCCACGGCCTGAGTGAGCCAAAGCCCCGGAAGCAGCTGCTTTAACCCCGTCCTGCCTGAGCGAAAAACAGACGCCCTCCAGCAACCTACACGCAGAGGCGGGGCCCCATCCAAAACTGAGACCAGGGAGCTGTGAGAACAAAGAAGAGAAAGGGAAATCTCTCCCAGCAGCCTCAGAAGCAGCGGATTAAAGCTCCACAATCAACTTGATGTACCTGCATTTGTGGAATACATGAATACACAACGAATCATACTAAATTAAGGAGGTGGACTTTGACAGCAAGATTTATGGTTTTTTCCCCTTTTCCTCCTTTTGTGTGTATGTATATGCTTCTGTGTGAGATTATGTCTGTATAGCTTTGCTTCCACCATTTGTCCTAGGGTTCTATCCGTCCTTTTCTTTTTTTTTTTTTTACTTTTTTTCCTTTCTTTTTCCTCTTAATAATTATTTTTTTTATTATAATAACTTTATTATATTTTATCTTACTTTTATTTTACTTTATCTTCTTTCTTTTTTCCTTCCTTCCCTACTTCCTTCCTTCCTCCCTCCCTCCCTCCTTTCTTTCTTCTACTAATTCTTTCTTTCTACTTTTTCTCCCTTTTATTCTGAGCCATGTGGATGAAAGGCTCTTGGTGCTGCAGCCAGGAGTCAGTGCTGTGCCTCTGAGGTGGGAGAGCCAACTTCAGGACACTGGTCCACAAGAGACCTCCCAGCTCCACATAATATCAAATGGTGAAAATCTCCCAGAGATCTCCATATCAACACCAGCACCCAGCTTCACTCAATGACCAGCAAGCTACAGTGCTGGACATCCTATGCCAAACAACTAGCAAGACAGGAACACAACCCCACCCATTAGCAGAGAGGCTGCCTAAAATCATAATAAGTCCACAGACACCCCAAAACACACCACCAGACGTAGACCTACCCACCAAAAAGACAAGATCCAGCCTCATCCATCAGAACACAGGCACTAGTCCCCTCCACCAGGAAGCCTACACAAACCACTGAACCAACCTTAGCCACTGGGGACAGACACCAAAAACAATGGAAACTACGAACATGCAGACTGCAAAAAGGAAACCCCAAACACAGTAAGATAACCAAAATGAGAAAACAGAGAAACACACAGCAGATGAAGGAGCAAGATAAAAACCGACCAGACCTAACAAATGGAGAGGAAATAGGCAGTCTACCTGAAAAAGAATTCAGAATAATGATAGTAAAGATGATCCAAAATCTTGGAAATAGAATAGACAAAATGCAACAAACATTTAACAAGGACCTAGAAGAATTACAGATGAAACAAACCATGATGAACAACACAATAAATGAAATAAAAAATACTCTAGATGGGATCAATAGCAGAATAACTGAGGCAGAAGAACGGGTAAGTGACCTGGAAGATAAAATAGTGGAAATAACTGCTGCAGAGCAGAATAAAGAAAAAAGAATGAAAAGAACTGAGAACAGTCTCAGAAACCTCTGGGACAACATTAAACGCACCAACATTCGAATTATAGGGGTTCCAGAAGAAGAAGAGAAAAAGAAAGGGACTGAGAAAATATTTGAAGAGATTATAGTTGAAAACTTCCCTAATATGGGAAAGGAAATAGTTAATCAAGTCCAGGAAGCACATAGAGCCCCATACAGGATAAATCCAAGGAGAAATACGCCAAGACACATATTAATCGAACTGTCAAAAATTAAATACAAAGAAAACATATTAAAAGCAGCAAGGGAAAAACAACAAACAACACACAAGGGAATCCCCATAAGGTTAACAGCTGATCTTTCAGCAGAAACTCTGCAAGCCACAAGGGACTGGCAGGACATATTTAAAGTGATGAAGGAGAAAAACCTGCAACCAAGATTACTCTACCCAGCAAGGATCTCATTCAGATTTGATGGAGAAATTAAAACCTTTACAGACAAGCAAAAGCTGAGAGAGTTCAGCACCACCAAACCAGCTCTACAACAACTGCTAAAGGAACTTTTCTAGACAAGAAACACAAGAGAAGGAAAAGACCTACAATAACGAACCCAAAACAATTAAGAAAATGGGAACAGGAACATACATATTGATAATTACCTTAAATGTAAATGGACTAAATGCTTCCACCAAAAGACACAGATTGGCTGAATGGATACAAAAACAAGACCCATATATATGCTGTCTACAAGAGACCCACTTCAGACCTAGAGACACATACAGACTGAAAGTAAGGGGATGGAAAAAGATATTTCATGCAAATGGAAACCAAAAGAAAGCTGGAGTAGCAATTCTCATATGAGACAAAATAGACTTTAAAATAAAGACTATTAGAAGAGACAAAGAAGGACACTACATAATGGTCAAGGGATCGATCCAAGAAGAAGATATAACAATTGTAAATATTTATGCACCCAGCATAGGAGCACCTCAATACATAAGGCAAATACTAACAGCCATAAACGGTGAAATCGACAGTAACACATTCATAGTAGGGGACTTTAACACCCCACTTTCACCAATGGACAGATCATCCAAAATGAAAATAAATAAGGAAACACAAGCTTTAAATGATACATTAAACAAGATGGACTTAATTGATATTTATAGGACATTCCATCCAAAAACAACAGAATACACATTTCTCTCAAGTGCTCATGGAACATTCTCCAGGATAGATCATATCTTGGGTCACAAATCAAGCCTTGGTAAATTTAAGAAAATTGAAATTGTATCAAGTATCTTTTCCAACCACAACGCTATGAGACTAGATATCAATTGCAGGAAAAGATCTGTAAAAAATACAAACACATGGAGGCTAAACAATACACTACTTAATAACGAAGTGATCACTGAAGAAATCAAAGAGGAAATTAAAAATTACCTAGAAACAAATGACAATGGAGACACGATGCCCCAAAATCTATGGGATGCTCCAAAGCAGTTCTAAGAGGGAAGTTTACAGCAATACAATCCTACCTTAAGAAACAGGAAACATCTTGAATAAACAACCTAACCTTGCACCTAAAGCAATTAGAGAAAGAAGAACAAAAAAAGCCCAAAGTTAGCAGAAGGAAAGAAATCATAAAGATCAGATCAGAAATAAATGAAAAAGAAATGAAGGAAATGATAGCAAAGATCAATAAAACTAAAAGCTGGTTCTTTGAGAAGAAAAACAAAATTGATAAACCATTAGCCAGACTCATCAAGAAAAAGAGGGAGAAGACTCAAATCAATAGAATTAGAAATGAAAAAGGAGAAGTAACAACTGACACTGCAGAAATACAAAAGATCATGAGAGATTACTACAAGCAACTCTATACCAATAAAATGGACAATCTGGAAGAAATGGACAAATTCTTAGAAAGGCACAACCTGCCAAGACTGAATCAGGAGGAAATAGAAAATATGAACAGAACAATCACAAGCACTGAAATTGAAACTGTGATTTAAAATCTTCCAACAAACAAAAGCCCAGGACCAGATGGCTTCACAGGCGAATTCTATCAAACATTTAGAGAACAGCTAACACCTATCCTTCTCAAACTCTTCCAAAATGTAGCAGAGGGAGGAACACTCCCAAACTCATTCTACGAGGCCACCAACACCCTGATACCAAAACCAGACAAGGTTGTCACAAAGAAAGAAAACTACAGGCCAATATCACTGATGAACATAGATGCAAAAATCCTCAACAAAATACTAGCAAACAGAATCCAAGAGCACATTAAATGGATCATACACCATGATCAAGTGGGGTTTATTCTAGGAATGCAAGCATTCTTCAATATATGCAAGTCAATCAACATGATACACCATATTAACAAATTGAAGGAGAAAAACCATATGATCATCTCAATAGATGCAGAAAAAGCTTTCGACAAAATTCAACAGCCATTTATGGTAAAAACCCTGCAGAAAGTAGGCATAGAGGGAACTTTCCTCAACATAATAAAGGCCATATATGACAAACCCACAGCCAACATCGTCCTCAATGGTGAAAAACTGAAAGCATTTCCACTAAGATCAGGAACAAGACAAGGTTGCCCACACTCACCACTCTTATTCAACATAGTTTTGGTAGTTTTAGCCACAGCAATCAGAGAAGAAAAGGAAATAAAAGGAATCCAAATCAGAAAAGAAGTAAAGCTGTCACTGTTTGCAGATGACATGATACTATACATAGAGAATCCTAAAGATGCTACCAGAAAATGACTAGAGCTAATCATTGAATTTGGTAAAGTAGCAGGATACAAAATTAATGCACAGAAATCTCTGGCATTCCTATTCACTAATGATGAAAAATCTGAAACTGAAATCAAGAAAACACTCCCATTTACCATTGCAACAAAAAGAATAAAATATCTAGGAATAAACCTACCTAAGGAGACAAAAGACCTGTATGCAGAAAATTATAAGACACTGATGAAAGAAATTAAAGATGATACAAATAGATGGAAAGATATACCATGTTCTTGGATTGGAAGAATCAACGTTTTGAAAATGACTCTACTACCCAAAGCAATCTACAGATTCAATGCACTCCCTATCAAATTACCACTGTCATTTTTCACAGAACTAGAACAAAAAATTTCACAATTTGTATGGAAACACAAAAGACCCTGAATAGCCAAAGCAATCTTTAGAACGAAAAAAGGAGCTGGAGTAATCAGGCTCACTGAGTTCAGATGATACTACAAAGCTACAGTAATCAAGACAGTATGGTACTGGCAAAAAAACAGAAAGATCAATGGAACAGGATAGAAAGCCCAGAGATCAACCCACGCACATATGGTCACCTTATCTTTGATAAAGGAGGCAGGAATGTACAGTGGAGAAAGGACAGCCTCTTCAATAAGTGGTGCTGGGAAAACTGGACAGCTACATGTAAAAGTATGAGATTAGGTCACTCCCTAACACCATATACAAAAATAAGCTCAAAATGGATTAAAGAACTAAATGTAAGGCCAGAAACTATAAAACTCTCAGAGGAAAACATAGGCAGAACACTCTACGGCATAAATCACAGCAAGATCCTTTTTGACCCACCTCCTAGAGAAATGGAAATAAAAACAAAAATAAACAAATGGGACCTAATGAAACTTCAAAGCTTTTGCACAGCAAAGGAAACCATAAACAAGACGAAAAGACAACCCTCAGAATGGGAGAAAATATTTGCAAGTGAAGCAACTGACAAAGGATTAATCTCCAAAATTTATAAGCAGCTCATGCAGCTCAATAACAAAAAACCAAGTGACCCCATTCAAAAATGGGCAGAAGACCTAAATAGACATTTCTCCAAAGAAGATATACAGACTGCCAACAAACACATGAAAGAATGCTCAACATCATTAATCATTACAGAAATGCAAATCAAAACTACAATGAGATATCATCTCACACCAGTCAGAATGGCCATCATCAAAAAATCTGGAAACAATAAATGCTGGAGAGGGTGTGGAGAAAAGGGAACCGTCTTGCACTGTTGGTGGGAATGTAAATTGATACAGCCACACTGGAGAACAGTATGGAGGTTCCTTAAAAAACTACAAATAGAACTACCATATGACCCAGCAATCCCACTACTGGACATATACCCTGAGAAAACCATAATTCAAAAAGAGTCATGTACCAAAATGTTCATTGCAGCTCTATTTACAATAGCCCGGAGATGGAAACAACCTAAGTGTCCATCATCAGATGAATGGATAAAGAAGATGTGGCACATATATACAATGGAATATTACTCAGCCATAAAAAGAAACGAAATTGAGCTATTTGTGATGAGGCGGATAGGCCTAGAGTCTGTCATACAGAGTGAAGTAAGTCAGAAAGAGAGAGACAAATACCGTATGCTAACACATATATATGGAATTTAAGAAAAAAAAATGTCGTGAAGAACCTAGGGGTAAGACAGGAATAAAGACACAGACCTACTAGAGAACGGACTTAAGGATATGGGGAGGGGGAAGGGTAAGCTGTGACAAAGTGAGAGAGAGGCATGGACATATACACACTACCAAACGTAAGGTAGATAGCTAGTGGGAAGCAGCCGCATAGCACAGGGAGATCAGCTCGGTGCTTTGTGACCTCCTGGAGGGGGGGGATAGGGAGGGTGGGAGGGAGGGAGACGCAAGAGGGAAGAGATATGGGAACATATGTATATGTGTAACTGATTTACTTTGTTATAAAGCAGAAACTAACACACCATTGTAAAGCAATTATACTCCAATAAAGATTAAAAAGAAAAGATGTCAAAAAAATTAAATAAAATATGCAAAATTTGAAATAAAATATCATATGAAATCAGTTGCCATTTTCTTTTTTTTCTTTTTTTTTTTTTTTGCGGTATGTGGGCCTCTCACTGTTGTGGCCTCTCCCGTTGCGGAGCACAGACTCCGGACGCGCAGGCTTAGCGGCCATGGTTCACGGGCCCAGCCGCTCCGCGGCATGTGGGATCTTCCCGGACCGGGGCACGAACCCGCGTCCCCTGCATCGGCACGCAGACTCTCAACCACTGCGCCACCAGGGAAGCCCTTGTCGCCATTTTCTTAATCTCAGGAAAAGAAAACAAAAACCTATTCTCTAGCAGTGATCAGCACAAGTGCAGCTCATAGGGGTAAATAAACTTTAACCAAAGGCATCTTAGGGCACACTATGTAGTTAAAACAAATAAGCCTAATATATTAGAAAACTGAGCTTTAATACCAGGTTATTCTTGAGTTTGATAGCCCTTATACAATTTTTCCTGTTACCTTGTTGGGAATTTGCTTGGAAGGAGGAGTAGGGATTAGAACATATCTGCGAGGCTCAAATATGTCTAATTTGCAAAATAATTGATGGATGTCTTCAATCCTCATCTCAAGAGGTAAATGTATCCTGAACATAAGTAGAAGAAATAATTTCCCAGGGAAGCTCCGTAGATAACATAATCCTTTTCTGCTGAAATGGCATCGCTTAGTGACATAATGGGCAGCACAGATTTAACATGCTTGGCTTCCAAGTTCTGTTCTTAACCACTGTGCTGTAATATACTACTGTGGATGAAAAGTGTCACCTGACATATCAGTAAATAAAGAATGTCGTGGCCATCAAGCCAGCAGCCACCACAGTGCACCTGAGGGGACTCAGGATGGAGAGAAGCAGGATACTGGCCCTAGAGAGCTGAGGTGCATATCAAAGGAATGATTTCAAGGAGCCCAGACTCTTGCATCTTCCCATACATAGAAAAGGCTCTAAGTTCATCAACTTGATATCTGATTTTCTTTAATTAACAGTAATCTTTTGATGTTCTGACTACCCAGTTTTTGTTGCAAAACTCGTATGTATCCCGGCTCCTCCCTTACCTCTTTGGAGCCGTCCCTCAGAGCTATTGGAGAGGTTGTCTTCCAGGCTTAAGTCCTCAGTTTTGTCCACCAAATAAAACATAATCCTCAACTTTTAGGTTGTGCATTTTTTTTCAGTTGACACTACCTACTATTCAAAATAAAAACATGGGAACTGAAGGCAAGGACAAACCCTAAGGCAGAAAAGAATGTCATCAACTATTGAATATGCCGAGTGAGAGTGGATAAGGCTTAGTCTTTGGTACACGCAAAACATGTCCTTGGTAGTCCCAATATAATGGATCCTTTCAGTAAAAGTCAGGATAGGATGCTTCAGGAAAAAGCAACCCCAAGTTCTCAGTGGCTTAGAAAGCAATGGTCTTTTTTCTCATTATCATTCTACGAGTCCACCATTGTCCTCTTTCAAAAACTCAGGCTAAGGGAGCCTCAATCTCTGTACCTTCACCATTGCTGAAGCAGTAAGAAAGGAAGATGACAAATAGTGTCCTGACCCTTGAAGTGTCTTCCCAGAAATGACATAAATTATGTCTATTGCAAAGCAGGTCCCCACAAAAGCGATGGAGAAGGAGACTAAGGTATATTTGGTGAACAAAACTGATGGAAACAGTAATGACCATGACAACTTTATAGGATGCTAGGGTCCCAAATCAGCATGTTGTTGCAACACTCAGTGTAGGATAGGGAAGATTAGTGTTCATCCTGGGTATTTTTCTGTGCACTGTCTAGGCTATGGCTGCCCTGTACATCAGGACATGGAGCGAGAAGGCAGAGCCAGCATGGTAGTAACCTGAGTGACAATTTGAAAGTCGCTTGGTACTCATGAAATTAAGACAATGGGAATTAGTTAAATGGTTCAGATATTTCGCAACTTTCAATGAAGATAAATTAAAACATCCATTTCCACATTATGTTTTATCAGGGATATGACAAATTTAAACTTTAACATTGTCTCCCCTGGAGAGTGTGTGATTGGAACTTTTAAGCTTGGCTTTTGTGATTTGCTTTCTTCCATATCCAATGTCTGACCAAACTAATTTCAGATCACTGCATTCCTTAGATATAATAACTCATTCAATCAGGTCATAATTTACTGTGGTATGTCTGGAAGCCATTATGTTTTTCTAAAATACTGCACATTTTTCTGCTCTAATCCTTCTACTTGATTCTATAGTTTATCTCAGGATTCAGTCCTATTCATTCCTGAATTATTGAGGAGCACCACGTGATATTCACCAATTCTTCTTTCTCTTGCAGCACCTCTCCCTGTCCTGTTCTACCCATCAGCATTCAAACATGCCATGATTTCTCCCATCTTTAAAAAAACAAAAACAAACAAACAAAAAAACTGTCTTGATTCCATATTGCCCTCCATCTACTGCCCCATTTTTCAACTCCCCATTTTTGCAAAAATCCTGTATTTCCAATTCCTCTCATCCTAACTGTCCTTGATCCAAGTCGAATCAGGTGTCCATCTGCATCTGACGGTATCTATATGCTGTAAATCTAGCTGGCAGTCCTGAGCCCACATTTAACTTGACTACTGAGCAGCTGTTGACCCTTGATCTCTCGCTGCTTCATGAAGCACTTTCTACTCCTCGCTTCCAGGACATATTTGCTTAGCTCTTGTCTTGGTTCATTGCCCACATTTTCCCAGCCTTCTTTGCTAGTTCTCCCTCATCTACTGACTTTTAAATGTTGGAGAGCCCCATCTCTCCCTCCCATCTCTAGCTACGCTCACTCCCCAGGTGCTCTCATCAAGTCTCATGTATCTCAATGTCATCTATGTGGTGAGAATGACCAAATTTCGATCTCATCCTTTAATCTCTCCCCTAAACTCCAGAGTCATATTTCCAGCTATGACTTGACATCTCCTGTTGACTGTCTAAATAGGAATCTCAAACTTAACGTGCTTAAAACTGAACTTCTGATGACCACTAAACCTAGTCCTTCTAAAGATGCCCCAATCTTCCAACTGCTCATGACAAGAACTGTGGAGTCACCATCACTACTCATTTTCTCTCAAAACCTGCATTCAGTACCTCGTGAAGTCCTAATGCAACTGTTTTCCAAATTTATCCAGGATTAAACCTTTTCTTCCACCATCAAATCTATTGCCTTGATTCAGTATGTTATCTTACACCAGAATTATTGTGGTTGCCTCATAATTAGTCTCCCCCCTTCTCCCCCAGCTCCACGCTCATCTATTCTCAACATGGAAGCCAGAGAGAACCTATTTTAGATGTGCTTCAGAGCATGTTTTTCGTCTACTGAAGACCGTTGCATCTTGCTCACTAAATTCAGAAGTCCACACAATGGTCTATGATCGAGACGTCCCCTAAAGTTCTGACATAATGCCCTTCTTCGCCTGCCCCTCCACTCCAGTCTGTGCCGTTCTGTTCCACACAAAGTGGTTGCTGCCTCAGGGCCTTGGCGTTTCTGGTTCTCTTTTCCTAGAACTAACTTTTCTCACATAGCTCACAGCACACTCTCTCACCTCCTCCGAGTCTTGTTCAGATTGACCTTTCAGCAAAGTCTTTCTGAAAACCTTATATAAAACAGTAACGCTCCTTGGCACTACTTCCACACCTTCTATTTCTCTTCTTGATAATTTATCTAGAGTGGCATCCTAGATTGTCATTTGCTTACTTATTAACTTTTCCCTCGATCACAAACTCCACGAGAGTAAACTTATCTGTGACCAGCTCATAAAACAATACCTGGCACTTAATAACCATTTACTGAATGAATAGATGAAATACTAATGACGGGAATCAATCAGGGCTGAGCCATGTCAGTGCACAATACTCCCCAGCAGCAGCCTTCTGTCTTCTCCTCACTTCCCTTGGGCAGAGTCTTTCTTGCAGCTTATTCTCATCACACATATGGCAGTTCAGTTATACACAGTAAGCTGTGGTTCCCAGTGCCCCCAGACCACATTTCCCAAGAGGACGATTCTGGCTGGATGCAGGTCAGAGCATTCCTGCATCTGCACCAACACTTCACTCTTTCTTATGAGTGCCCTGCAAACCTGCATCATTCTGGGCATTGACTGTTTTGCTGATGGGACCAGTGATGAATGAAGATTTCTCTGCCAAATTCACAAGACAATACTTCTTCTTCCTCTGGATTAGGGTTGATTATGTCCCCCCCCGCCAAGGATGTTGGTGCCTTCACCCCAGCCTGTGAATGTGAACTTCTTTAGTAGTAGAATCTTTACAGATGACCAAGGGTGGACCCTAATCTAAAATGACTGGTGTCCTTATAAAAAGTGGAAATTTGGGACCAGACACAGACATGCACACAGAAAGAACACCATGTGAACAAGACAGAGGTTGGGCTGATGCATTTACAAACCATGCACTAGGGGTTCAGTCTTCTCATCCTTAACCTAGGAAGGTCAAGATGCAACACTCAAGATTCAACTGTGTGCTCAGTTGTGTGACCTAGGATAATGTAAAGGAGGCTGCAGAAACAGTTTCACACGCACAAAAATAATTTATTTGGACTGTCCCAATTCTTAGGAACTGGGGAGATATCAAAGCTGTTGCTTGGCAGCCTGTCACCTCACAAGGGAAGCCTCATTATCATAGGGAATTTTGTTCTTCTCTTTAAAGAAATGGGGCCATATCATCTCTCAGGAGGCTGTCCTAACTCACCTCTGTATCCTCATACAGCCCTAGGCTACAGTATTCATCTCCCAGAACTTGAGAGGTTAGGAGTATAGAGATCATACCCTGCCTATCCTAATCTGATTTCTGTCTTGTAATTTAAGAGTTCCATCCTTTTGTGGATTTGTTATGGGTTGAATGTGTCCCCCCCAGATGATGTTGGTGTTCTCACCCCAGCCTGTGAATGTGACCTTATTTGGAAATAGAAACTTTGCAGATGATCAAGGGTGGACCGTAATCCAAAATGACTGGTGTCCTTATAAAAAGTGGAAAATTGAGACCAGACACAGACATGCACACAGAAAGAACACCATGTGAACAAGACAGAGGTTGGGCTGAGGCATTTCCAAGCTTAGGAATGCCAGAGGTTGCTAGCAAACCGCCAGAAGCTAGAAGAGGGGCATGGAACAGATTCTCCCTCACAGCCTTAGAAGGAACTAAGCTTGCTAACACCTTGATCTTGGACTTCCAGCCTTCAGAATTGTGAGACAGTAAACCTCTGTTATTTAAGCCACTCAGTACGTGGTATTTAGTTACAACAGCCCTAGGAAACTATTATAGCACCGCAAATGCATTTCTCCCCTACACCGTTAGGCATGGTACCTGCATTTGCTTGGAGCTTGTTTTCTAAGACCATCCAATCCCACTTAATTTGAATTAATCTTGCTTTGAATTCTTAGATTTTTCCTTCAGAGATCAGATTTTCCTCGGTCTCATATACTAAGATCTGATAATATCACTATTTCAAGAATTTCAGAAAATTCTTCCTAAAACTCTTTGATAGCATAATTTGTAGAAATCATTGTGACAAAAATAAAAAAAAATTCAGTAATAGAAAAATTGAAATAATATTGATAAAAGTCTACTGTGCACAACATATTCAAGATTTCATGAGCCAATACATTAAGCTATGATTTTTCAAAATGACTGGTCCCATTTAAAACAGGTTGAAGAATCAATGGATTGCACTAAACATATAGTAATATAAACACTATTATCCAGATTATGTCGATAATACCAAAAAAATTATCTTTAAATAGAAGTATTCTGGAAAGCTCTCTAGAAAAAAATAATTCTTTGGTCATAACTTTTGTGCTTAAAGTTTCATGGGGTTTTTTTTGTTCTCTGCTTTTTAATCTCACTGATTCCATTTTTTTTTCTTTTTACTCCATGGAATATAAATTGCCTTGCAGGTTTCAATCAAAATCACACAAAGCAATATCAATAAATGATTATATCCGTTTATGACAAATATCTAATTTCCATGTGTCTGAAATTACATATGGTTTCATAGAGAAGAAATCCCATGGACTGTAAATTATATTTAGTACAGGAGGGATTTCCACCTAAATCTGATCTGAATTTCTTCTTTAAGATCACTCCCGGGGGCCACTTGTTAAATAGCAGACTGTAGTAACAGACTAAAAACAAAGTGTGTGTGTCCACTCATCCAGTTCATGTCCCAGCTCTTTCTCTGACCTCCACATGAGTGGAGAGTCCTGGGCCCAAGCCCCCAGGGTCAACCACACTGTCTAGTCTTGGGCTGACCCCCTGAAGTACACAGGCTGCTCTCCTGGTTATGTGTGCTGGCTGAGCAGGCAGGACTCCACTGCCTGGGCTGAGCCTCTCAGGTCTGCCAGTTTCCTACCTGTGTGACCTGAGGAGGTCACTTACCTGAAAAGTGAGGGTCATATGGTATCACATGACTAGCATACTGCTGGGTACACAGTAAGCAGTGACGGGTATCAACTCAAATTACATGTCCGATATTTACCAGGATCCCAGTGCACCAGCTGGACCTCAGACATCTGAAATGAACTAATTGATCACCAGCCCGACATTTTCCAGGGAATAGCTATACTTAACGCATTCCTTTGTAACCACTTTTTAGTCCCTGTAGTGACAAACCAATGGTTAAGTGCTATCACAGGTGTATACTAATACAAGCTAGTTCATAGACACATGAGTGGCAGGTCAGTGCTATGGTTGAAAGCGTGAACTCCGGAACCTCCCCAACTGGGCTTGAACTTCAGCTCCTTTGCTACTGGCTTTGTGACCTCGGGCAGGCTGTTTACCTTCTCTGCACTTCAGTTCCTTCACTTGCAAAATGGGAGATAGAACCCACTTCATATAGCTCTTCCGAAGGACAAAAGGGTGAGATATGTAGAAAGCCAAGAACAGTTCTGGCACACATGGGGTGTGTTAGGGAAGGGTTTGTGGATCTCATTATGGACTAAAGCTGAGGCTACAGAGAGGAGGAATACAATTCAGTCAACGTGAGGAGTTCAGTGAGCACTTCTGAGAGGAGTTTGAGGAGAGTCTTGAGGAATACAGTAAGCCCCCTACATATGAAACTTCAAGTTGCGAACTTTCAAAGATGCCAACGTGTGTTTGCATGTCCAATCACGTAACTTAGTCCACGTGTCTGGCGTACGTTGTCACGTGCATGCATCCTCTACAAGTGGTTGTGCTTTTGTGTACTTTACTGTACAGTCCTGTATAGAGTACAGTAGTACAGTATCTTTATTTCAAGCTCAGGATGTCCAGGAGCAAGCAAAAAAGCAGTGCTGATGTATCTGGTACTGTTAAGAAGCACTAAGAGAGACAAGAGGAATAAGAAGTAACTGAAGAATCGAAGAGATTCAGGATGCAGGAAATGGCAAGGAGATTTTCTTTATTTGAGGAGGCACTGTTAGTTTTTGAGGCACAGGACCTGAACGTAGAATGGTACACGAATATCGCAACAGCCGTTCAGAATGCAATCCAGTGCTACCGTGTCATCTATGACAAGAAAAGAAGAGCTACTAACCCGACATCACTGGATCGTTTTTTCAAGAGGGTAGATAGAATTGAATCCAGCAAGGAGCCAGAACCTGTGCCATCCACGTCAGGCGTGAGTGAAATCGCAGCCCGCCCTCCATCTCCTGTTGCTGAGGATCCTTCAGCTCTACCATCTCCCACCTCCTCTCCCTCCTCCAGTCAGTAACTGTTCCTTCCTGTTCACTCGATGCCAGCCCCTGGTTGCCAGCTGTTGTACTGGACGACTGTACTTTTCAAGGTACTGTACTGTAAGATTAAAAGTGTTTTCTTTATTTTTTGTGTTTGTTTGTTTTTTATGTATTATTTGTGTGAAAAGTATTATAAACCTATTACAGTACAGTACTACATAGCCGATTGTGTTAGCTGGGTACCTAGACTAATTTTGTTGGACTTAACGAACGAATTGGACTTACGAATGAGCTCTCGGAATGGAGCTCGTTGGTGTGTAGGGGACTTACTGTAATTAAGCAACGGGCAGGGGCAGATTTAGGGGAATGGGTGGGATGCATCGCAGGTGGAAGACACAGTGCCTGCAAGGACAGATTTGAAATACTGTAGTTTAAACCAATAGCAAATAATCCCAAGGTTTTGGAACACAGAATGCTCAGTGCAGGGGAAAGACAGCAGGAAATTATGTTCAGAGCAGATAGAAGGTAGACGCAGTACATGATGTCTGACAGCCCGAGGGGTGTGGATTCTGTTTTACTGGCAGCAGGGGTGGGTATTGAAGGTGTTTGAGCAGGACAAACGCATGTTGATTCGGGACTCAATACATATTAACTGAGTTCCTCTTATTTTAAGCAACGAGGATACAAAGACTGATCAGTGAGACCAGGTCCCTTCGGTTTATAAATTTGCATTGTAGCAATGGGAGTTCTTCAACAAACAAGGTGTAAGTACGTTAAGATAATTTGAGATCCTATAATTAAGGAGCATGATGTGAAGGCATCTCAGGGGATTGGGACTTTTTGTATTGAGTGGTCAAGACAAGATTCTGTGAGAACATAACCTTTGGACTGGCACCAGAGCCAGCATGCAGCCAGGTAGAAGAGCAGGCAGGCAGACCCTAAGGTAGCAAAGGGCTCAGCGTGTTCAGGGAACAAGGTGGCTGCCATGGCTGAAGGCAGGTGCGTGAGCAGGTGTGGTAGGTATAATTAGCCGCCCTCTGAACATGTCCCCTCCATGGTGTGGAGTTACAGCGAGGAAGCCACGGTCACCTCATTCCCTCTCAATGGGGCCAAGTGAGCAGCTTCCATCTGTCAGCTGGGTGTTCATGCCCAAGGCAACCTTGGAAGTTTCCTGTTGAAGATGGATGGATAAGCTTTGCCACGCTGGGTGCCTGAACGTCTGGGTAGGATAGAATCTTCTCCGACCCACCCACCCCATTGTCTTCCTTAGACGGCTAAGTAAGCAAGAAATCAGCTTTTGAGACTTCCCTGGTGGCGCTGTGGTTAAGAGTCTGCCTGCCAATGCAGGGGACACGGGTTCGAGCCCCGGTCTGGGAAGATCCCACATGCCGCGGAGCAACTAAGCCCGTGCGCCACAACTATGGAGCCTGTGCTCTAGAGCCCGCGAGCCACAACTACTGAAGCCTGCGTGTCACAGCTACTGAAGCCCGTGCGCCTAGAGCCCGTGCTCCACAAGAGAAGCCACCGCGATGAGAAGCCCACACACCGCAGCGAAGAGTAGCCCCCGCTCGCCACAACTAGAGAAAGCCCGCATGCAGCAATGAAGACCCAATGCAGCCAAAAATAAATAAATAAATACATTTATTTTTAAAAAGTCAGCATTTATTACGTTAAGCCACTGAAATATTACAGTTTGTTAGTTATGGCAGCTGGAAGCACCTTAACCAGTACATGGGGTGAGCAGTACAAACTGAGATCGGAGAAAGACCAGATGGTGTCAGGCTTTACAGGACACAGCAAGGACTCGAGAGCTATATTTTCACATTTCTCTGTGGGCAGAGTCCCATGAAATCCTTGAATTCACATCATAACCGACGCATCATTTTTTCTAACTCCCACTAGCTTTTCCTCTGTACTTTGCTCTTTTCCATGAACACAAAAGTATGGAAACCTACTGGTTCCCGACGGAAGAGAGAGGATTGATGGAAGACGATGAAAGTCAATGAAATGCCTAGAAGAAGCATCCCACAAGAGCAGAATGCAGTGTGGTGTATTGAAAACTACTTTGGCTTTATCTTTATTATCAGATGCTCCTGTGTAGCTTTGCTGGTTCTACCACTTATCAGCTGAAGAATAGTGGCCGTGTACTTAATCTCTCTGGAGACAAATTCTATTAAATGCTCACCAGTGGCCTTTATGTCTAGGCCTGCTAAAAACCACAAGTTATGTGTTGTGAACTGACTGCTCTGACTTAATTGGACCAATTTGAAGATGCTATCTATTCATTTAAAAGCATTAATCCAAATTTTTCAAAATATTTTAACTATGCCAGGGATTCTTTATTCACTTTACATTTTTCTTAGATGAAAAGATCTATATGGGCTTCCCTGGTGGCGCAGTGGTTGAGAGTCCGCCTGCCGATGCAGGGGACACGGGTTCGTGCCCCGGTCCGGGAAGATCCCACATGCCGTGGAGCGGCTGGGCCCGTGAGCCATGGCCGCTGAGCCTGCGCGTCCGGAGCCTGTGCTCCGCAACGGGAGAGGGCCACAACAGTGAGAGGCCTACGTACAGCAAAAAAAAAAAAAAAAAAAAAAAAGATCTATATGATTCTGGAAAATTATTAACTGCATTTTCCCCTGATCTCACATCGGGAGTGCCCAGGTGACCTCAGAGCTAAGTGATGTCAGGCCTCAGTAGAAGGATTTCAACATCAAGCTTAAGTGAGGCGTTCTGGCCTTTTCTTATATCTAGTAATTTGTTTAAATGTCTCATATGTGCAGTGACCATCCTGGTCCTGAGGGTGTACAAGGGAGTCTTTTTTAACAATTCTGAGCTGCAGGCAGAAGATTTTGCTTTTTATGTTTGGGAGCCTAGAATTTAAACGTGTACCATCTTTTACCTTCTTCAATTGTGCTAGTTCAGTGTAGGCATTCGGGAGACAACTGTTTAAACAAAGATGCTTGATAAATAACTTGTCTTTAGTATCAAGTAAACAGGAAAATAGTTCTGGAGGTAAGCCATCAGAAAGTTGTTTTACATTATAATTAGAGAGTCATGTATACTTTTCATCTCTGACTTTTGTTTACATGCATGTTATTAACCTACAAAACACTAATGCAGTTACATGTACAATCTTGAGTCTGGTTTCCTAGTGCTCGTAAGTGTCCTCTTTCTTTCTCCCTCCTTTCCATTTACCACCTCTGCTCAGGTTAGCATAAAGAAATCTGGGTTTCCTTTGTGGCTTTTCTAAGCAGCTGTGCAAATGTGACCAAGTTACATTAAATCTCTGGGCCTTGTTTTCCTCATCTATCGAATGTAAGGTCTTTCCAAACCTTAATTTTTTTTTTTTAATTTTAAGAATGTCCATAAAGGGCAAATGAATAGAGCAGCAGTAGAGCAGAGTATTTAAGAGCATGTTTTTGGAATCCCATTCAGTGAGTTCAACTCCCGCCTCTGCCAAGAACAAGTGATGTGACCCTGGTCAAATTCCTTAATCTCCCTGGGCCTCCTTTCCATCAACTGTATAGTGTGGATAAAGACACCATCTAGCTTGTAGAATTATATTCGTTACGTGGTGCACATACTCTAGTGCCTGAAATGGAAGAAGTACCCTTAAATATTGGTTTTTAACATTCTTATTGAGAGGGCTACCCCTGTGGGTAGATGATGCAAAAAAAGAGAGAAAAGTTTCCTCTGTAGGCAGGTTCAGTCCCTAGAGTGCAGTTTAGCCAGAGAACTGGGCATCCCTCCCCTGGGCACTCAGTCCTGTGGGAGATCCTGACCGTTAGGGATGGTCATGAAGCAAACAGGCTCCGTGGATCTGAGGTTGCCGTGAAAGCAGGAGTATTTGGAGGGGCAGAAATGGAGGGCCTGGAAAGTGCACTTCTTTGGAGAGTGGACTGAAAAAAAGACCCTTAGCTATTTGGAAGACTTCCTCTTAAACTTTAGAAAGAGAAAGCAATTATTTTACACAACTCTCTCATCTAATTGAACCCTCTTAGAATCTGTGATCTTTTCATCTGAGCAGAAGGTTAGAGAAGGGAAAAAGATGGTAAGAGCAATACTTCCATTGTGGATGGACCTAAGGGACTGGTATAAACCATGAAAACCGTAACTATTTTGAACTCAGAAAAGAAAGGCTTTCTGAATTATACTGTTTTCTTCATAGACGTATTAAAGAAAAAGTGAAGTGTAAGACATGCATTGCTCATGTTGAACACCCCTGTGAGATTTTTTTTTTTCATGTAAAGAAAACAACTATTAATTTTTTCCTGTTTTCTGAAGATGCTGTGGTAGGCACAATTTCGAAACTGGTCCCACCCAAATGCACCATCCCACTTCTGGGAAGCTGTGACGATGATGAGACAGCTCTCCTGTGATGATGTTATGCTACTATGGCACATTTGGCCTTAAAATATGGAGATCATCTAGGTGGGCCTAATATAATTACATAAACCCTTAAAAGCAGAGAGCTTTCTCCCACTGATGGCAAAAGAGGAAGTCAGAGATTCAAAGCACTGGAGGGATACACTGCAGCGCTGCTGGCCTGAAGGTGGAAGGGCCCCATGACAGGGAACTAGGGCAGTCTGCAGGAGCTGGGCCCTGGCTCTCCACCAGCAGAGAACTGTGGGCCTCAGCACCACGAATGCAAGGACCTGCACTTGGCCAATGATTGAATGAGGCTGGTGGCCAAGTAGTCCCAGACCCTCCAGACAAGAGACCAGCCCTGCCCACACCTAGATTTCAGTCTTATCTTTTGAGTAGAAAATCCAGCCATGACGTCAGACCTCTGCCCTAAGGAAACTGTGAGATAATATATCTGTGCTGTTTAAAGCTTCTGCATTTGTGACAGCTTATTATGCTGCATTCTCATCTAGGAGCTCGATTAGAGAAAGATCCACTTCCAAGATCATTCAGGTTGTTGGCAGAATTCATTTCCTGGAGACTGTCTGACTGAAGATGCCAGCTTTCGTCTGGCTGTCAGCTGGAGGCCACCCCCATTCCTTCTGGGCAGCCTTTAGTTCCCCGATATGGCAGTTGCTTTCATGGAGCTGACAAGGGACAGTCCCCCACCATGGTCTGCTAACATAACCCTCTCCCGTCTTATATAGCGTAACGTAATCACAGGAGTGACATCCATCATCATCTTTGCCAAAAATTGTAACCTAATCTCAGGAGTGATACCACCTTTGCCACATTCTATTAGTTAGAAGAAAGTCACAGGTCCTGCCCACACTCAAGGGTAGGGGGCTATACAGAGTGTGAGCATGGGAACCACCTTAGCCAGCCATAGGCTCTATGGTCCCAATTATTCATGATGCTCCTATGGGCAAAATACATTCACCACTGGCAAGGTCCAAGAGTCTCTTCCCACCATGCATAGGCTTAATGTCCAAAATCACATCTTCTAATTCAGGTGCAGGGAATTCACTGGTGGTCCAGTGGTTAGGACAGCACGCTTCCATTGCCGAGGGGCCCGGGTTCGATCCCTGGTCGGGGAACTAAAATCTCACGAGCCGTGCAGCGTGGCCAAAAGAAAAAAAAAAAAAAAACTAGAGCAGGCGCAGGTGTGAGGGGCCCCCTGGTTGTAATCCATTAGGTACAGCTCCTGCATACCATTCCTCTCCATCTCCTGGCCTGTGAGACCTAGAGATGAGTAATTTGCCCCAACCCACCCATATACACTAGGAGGACAGGCACAGGGTGACATCTATAGACACCCCAGTTCCAAAAGCAGGAAATGGGAGGTGAAAGGAGTCAGTTCTGAAACGCAGCTGGTTCAGGTCCAGCCAGGGTACCTCGGTTAGGTGTCAAGTCCTGCGATAATCCTCCAGGGCTCTTGGCTCTGCCTGGATCCTTCCTTACATCCTTTGATCACCCTTCCTTCTTCTCACATGTTTGCCCTGAGTAATCATCAGTCTGACTGCAGGCAGTAGAAATTTGGAGGCTTAACAGCCTCTTTTCCTTTCATTCTCTCTCTCTGTCTTTCAGTCCAAGCTCAGCACTGTTTCTGTTGAAATAATTTTCTAAACAACTTTGTGGGGTTCACACCATTAGACAAAAGCCACATCCACAGTTCTCTTTGAGATAAACCCTTCTGTAGGGTGGCCTCCTTCTTAGATGCCTGAGGAACAATCCCCTTCAACTTCCTAGAGGTTCCCTGGTTTGATTGAGGGCCTGTGAAGCACACACTTCATCCCTTGGGACTGAATACTCTGACCTTTTGATCTTTCTGAGGTTTTACCAAAAGCTAGTATCATCACATTCTTGGCCTTTTCTCTAATGCATGCTTTCCTGCCAGGAAAAAAAAAATTTTAAAAGGAATTCTTACTTTTAGCATCTTTTGCCATCTGGAAAGGCTAGGAATTTTCAAATCATCAAGCACGGGTTCCTTTCTGTTGGACAATCCTTTGCTCAATTTACTTATCTCCTCTCACATCTTACTATAAGCAGTGAGAAGAAACCAAGTAGCATTCCCATAGCTTTGCTTGGAAATCTCCTTAGCTGTGTATCCAACTTTACGACTTACAGGTTGGGCCCCGCAAGCAGCTGAAGGAGACAATTGCATCAATCTTTCTGCTACTATGTACAAGGATTCCCATCTCTCTGGTTTCCAATACCATGTTCCTGGCTTCCTCAAACGTTCTTAAAGTCCAGGTTTCCATAACCATTCCATGATTCGAGGTAAATCGGGTTCTCCGTCACACTCCTCAAAATTCTCCCAGCCTCTGCTCACTGCCCGGTTCCAAAGCCAATGTCTCACATTTCAGGGGTTTGTTGTAGCAGCCCCCCACTTTCAGAAGCCCAGACCTGTATTCGTTTTCTCTTGCTGTGTAACAAATTACAACAAATTTAACCGCCTGAAACACACGCACATTTATTATCTCACAGTGTCCACGTGTCAGTGGTCTGGGCAAGTATTAACTGGGTGCTCTTTTCAGAGTCTCGGGCTGCAATGAAGGTGTCAGCGGGACCTCATTCTATCTGGAGACTCTCCTGGAAAAGAATCGCCTTCCAAGCTCATTTGGGTTGTGAGCGGAATCCATTTCCCTGCTGTCCTCTGATGGAGAGACAGGCTTTGAGCAGATGGTCAGCTGCAGACCACCACTAGGTCCTAGAAGCCATTAAGTCCCCCCGTCCTGGGGCTGCCTTCAAGTCTTTGAAAAGTGAGCTTTGTCAACCAGACTTGTTACTCTATCAACCGAGCAAGAAAGATCTCCCACTGCAGTCACCTAAGAATTTTCTATAACATAATGTCATCACAGGAATTCTAGCCCATCACCACCTTCTGATTCTGCTGATTAGAAGCAAGTCACAGGTCCCTTCCACATGCAAGTGGTGGGGGTTATCCAGGGCATGGACACAGGGGCCTTTCCAGGGTCTGTCAGCCACACCAAGCCTCTTCTTCATTCCCTTATTGTCATTGTTTGCACTATGTTATTAGAGAAAAAATACTTTGATATAGAAGGTGTCAGAGTCCCATTTGATCTGCTGTAACAATTTATTGTAGACAAGGTGGCTCATTACAAAAGAAATTTATTTCTCACAATTCTTGGGAGATTAGGGTGCCAGCATGATTGGGCTCTGGTGAGAACCCGATTCCTGGTTCATAGCGGTCTCCTTGCTGTGCTCTCACCTGGCGGAAGGGTCAAAGGAGCCCTCTGGGGTCTCTTAACAAGGGCACTAGTCCCATTCATAAAGGCTCCACCCTCATGACTTAATCACCTCCCAAAGGCCCCACCTCCTGATATCATCACGTAGGGGCTAAGAATTTCAACATATGAACTGTGGGGAAACACAGACATTCAGTCCCTTGTAGAAGACATAAGAGGAACTGAAATTTGAGTCTCCTTTTTCCTCCTGGCAGCCTCTACACAAGAAATTGAAACTTTAAGAAATATCTGTTTATTTTCAAAAGTTCAGCTATCTGTGTTTTGCCTGGGCCCCATGACCACAGGTAACTGAGGTGATTACCTTCAATTTTAAGAAGCTTCTTCAAATACATCACAGTCAGTACGCGCTGTGAGTCACATCCTTCAGAGTATCATTAGGACACTGTGAATATCCTTCGTAAGAAAGAGAAAAAGCACCTTTACTGGCTAAGAACTTCGGTTCTGAATGTTCATCATAAACACTATCTGGAAAGAAAGAGCTAGACTGGTAAAGCACAACTAGCGATTATAGAGAACCAAATATGTATGGGGTCCAGTCATGTTCCTAAAGCATACTACCCAAAATAAAATGCCCTTTAGAATCCAAGAAATCGGATTTCAGTCCTTCAATCATCAATGCTAATTTAGAAGTTAGCTTAATCTTTAATATTTGTCTGAAAAGCCCAGGGTCAGGGCTGTTTTAGCACCATTCTTTGCTTTTTGAAGATAAAGTGTAAAACATCAAGGTGATAGCAGAATAGCCTTGCAGGACAGACTCCCTTCATGCTGGGTTTACATGGCTTAACTTCCTGCCTAGAGTCTGCTAAAGGTTACGCACTGGGTGGCCAGTGCCTGTTATCACACCCCTTCTTCCCACCTCCTCCTCCCTTTCTTCATTCATCTAACATTTATTGGGTACCTTTGATTCCTGGTGACACCTGGTAAAAAGTTTTACACATAGAGTGGGTACCCTCCGGTATCCCCCCGGGCACATTTTTATGGTAGTTTCTGTGCTGTTCTGTTCTCTTAGCAGAAAAGTTTCATATCACAAAAAGGTTCTCTTCAGCATTTTATTGTTTTGAGATCTGGTTACCAAGTGGCTTTTGGAAGAATGAAATGCCAGCCATTCTAGTTCTCAAGTGGAACATTTGAAATCAAGGTTAAAAGTTCTCAAATATCATTGCTGATTGCTTGGCCATATTCAACTATCTGACCCAAATTCAGAAGACTTTGCCAAGAAATTTTTCTTTTAAATTACTACTATTTATGTCAATACAGAATTGTGACACACACAGTGCTATTTCTTCCATTGTTTGATGCCCTATAGGTCTGTCTCCCCGACAAGACCACAATTGCCGAATGTCTGTGTAGGTTCAGGCCACGTCTTATTCTTATTAGAGCAATGCCGAGCACACAGTAGGCCCTCAATAACGCATCCACAGATAGAATGAATCTCTAGCATTCTAGTCCCACTGACTTTTTCCACTCTTAATTATAAGACTGAATCTACCATGACATTGGAAACTCTTTGAAATATATGACATATTTTTCCCTTGACAAGGTGAGCACTTTAATGATTCAAACTAGAATAATAAAGCACAGGACAAATCTCCTAATCCAGCCTAGAACTTATAGTGTTTCATACAGCATTAACATTCTATCACTAGAAAACCATCAGGCAATAATGACTAATAAGGAAGGTATTTCCTGGAAGCTAAGGGCCAGCATAGGGGAGCTTGTTCTTGCACATGGGCCAGCAACCCTCAGCCCTGCTGGCTACTACCAAAACCGGACATGCCAGGCCTCCCTCAGAGGTTACTGTGTAGTTATTTATAAACTGTTAGTACAGTCACAAGGAATGGAAAATGAAGTCATGTTTAGGTGCTGTTCAGTTGAAAGTATCTGTGGGTGTATTACGGCACTTAGCTGTTGCAATCGTATGCCCCAGATTTTTCTTCCTCTGTCTGGGTGACATGACATATATTCAACATTTAGGACTTTGAACATGAAATGAAGTTTCTTTTGGAAGTGCACAGGCTATATAAAGGCAAGAACAACAACAGTATAGCTAGCACTTAGTGAGCATTGACAACCTTGTGGGTTCCAAGGTCTATGAGAAGCACTTTGAATTGATGGATAGAATCTTCAGAGTGGCTGTAGGACACAGGGACTGTGATTGAACAGGAAGGAACCAAGGCACAGACAGGAGAAAGCAATTTGCCCCAAATCCATAAGCAGTCAGCAGCAGAGCCTGGACTTAAGGCAACGAAGTCCAATTCTAAATTCCTTCAGGCTAACTGCCATTCTGCATGATTACATCTCCGCCAATGCCAAAACAAAACAAAAACACTTAAACAGCTATTAACAAATCGCAAAAAAAACCAAAAATCTTGCATACCCTCTTCTTGTTTATATATAAGATCGCCTCAAATTTTTCAGTGGGAAACTATTTGGAAGTTATGAAAGTGTTCTTCAGTTCATTTAGGTAGCGCCTAACAAATGAGACAAAATAAACACTTGTTTAAATTTAGAAAGCACGTTGTCAACAAGACTGTTTTCACAATCTATGACAATTCTGCAAGGTGTTTTCCTCTCACCACGATAATTTTTCCAGAAGCTTAGAGTTAAAATTTATAAGTAGGGGTACAGAGGAATGAGACTTAGGGGACACAGAGGAAGTTTCCTTTCTGGAAAGATTTCCTTTCCTGTCTGAAAACTTTCTTTACTCTTTTCCCAGCGACACTGTCCACTAATTGGCAGTTCACTTGAGTTAACAAATTTCCATTATTGAAATACAAGCGCCCCTGGAGAGGCAAGATAGCCTGCTCATTAGTTCCTCCCACCAAGGTAAAAGTTATTCCAATGAGCTTTCTCTTAACACCGAGCTAATGTCTCGCCCTGGGGTAATCTGAGTTGTAAATGATGGTCCGGACACAGAGTGAGAGCTGAACTCTTTTGGAACATGAGAATTTGAGTTGCTGTGGCTGTTGTGAGACTCGACCACAGCGGAGCCTCCCGCAGGATTGCAAGGTAGATGGGGACCAAGAAATGGAGACTGGAGGGAAGATTTTATCAGGTGGGCAGTATCGTGGCCTCCAGATACAGTTGTTTTTTTTAATTTTTTTGAGATCCAAGATATTCAGACCCTTCTCTACTTGTTTTTTTAATTGAAGTACAGTCAATTTACAATATCATGTTAGTTTCAGGTGTACAGCACAGCGATTCAGTTATACATACGTGTGTGTGTGTGTGTGTGTGTGTGTGTGTGTGTATTCCTTTTCAGATTCTTTTCCCTTATAGGTTATTACAAGATATTGAGCATAGTTCCCTGTGCTGTACAGTAGGTCCTTGTTGGTTATCTATTTTATTAATATATATAGTCACGTGTATATGTTAATCCCAAACTCCTAATTTATTCCTCCCTCCAGATACATTTAAAAGCAAGGGCTTATATCTCCTCCAGACTCTCGGCACTGGAAGCAGGTGACAGCAGGGCCACTGGGCTAGAAGGTCTCCTCCGACTTGGCCTGGTGTTACTGCAGCAGAGCCAAGGCCAGGCCCACATGCTCTCCTGGCCCCTCCCCCGTGGCCTCTGCCACCTGCCACCTGCTCCAGCCCATCAGGTGTTCTCAGCTGAGCTGCTTTCAAGGTCCAGAATAGTTGCCAGTTGAGCTAAGGACCTGAGAAACTGTGTTGCCCTTTCTCTGTATCTGGAACTTACTTCATTGCATTTAAAAAATTCTAAAGCGTCTTTCCTTGACTCAGAGCGGTCTACAGCTATGGCACAGGGATTTTTTTTTTTTTTTAACCTAAATGGGGCATAAGGCTTATTTGGGTCTTTTTATTTTCTGGTGCGTTCAAGCACAAAGAAGGACCAGCTCCCTGACATTAATACTATTTTAGCTATAGGGCTGCTACTCATTGGTTCCTCACCCTTACGCTGCCATCACATACTTTGTGGATGAAGGTCACACGCACATCATTGTCCCATAGACGTGCTGGATTTAAACATAAACAAACATTAGAGGTGACTTGTAATGCCGACAGCAGCTGTTGGTACAATGGCATTGGGCACTCCAGTGACAGAGCAGAGTGAAGCCGTGAGCTACAGGCAACTTCTCAGGGGTGTGATTATAAAATCATTCTTTTCTTTAAAGGAAAAATATTCACCCGGTGCGAGTGGGTTATAGGATCAACTTTAAACCCACTCTCACTTTAGATTTTTTTAACATGACTAGAAAGCATTTTAAAAATATGCCAGTTATTTAAATACTGATGAGATTTAAGTGAGGTATAACAAATTAGTAACAGATTACTTTCCACACCCCTCACCAAAGATTGTCACTCACAGCGCATCACGACTCATCATTTGAAATCGCTGCGCTGACAAGTTAAAAGGCCAGCACCGAATCCGATGTGGGTCACTTTTCTATTTCAAAAAGTGTAAATGAATCCAGAATTAATCAGTTTGGGGGCGGTCATTATTATAGGTTGACCCGTGTCCTCCTCAAAAAAACTGGATGTTAAGGTCTCAACCACCAGGACCTCAGAAGGCGGCTGTATTTGGAAATAAGACCTTTAAAGAAGTAATTAAGATAAAATAGATCCTATGGGTAGGTCCGAATCCAACAGGACTGGTGTCCTTATGAGAAGAGGATGTTAGGACACAGGCACACACAGAGGAGGGGCCATGTGAGGACACAGGAGATGACTGTCTACAATCCAGGGAGAGAGGCCTCGGAGGAAACCAACCCTGCAAACAGCTTGACCTTGAAGTTCTAGCCTCCAGAACTGCGAAAGAATACATTTCTGTAGTTTCAGTGGTACCTTGTTATGAAAGCTCTCACAAACTAATAGTCATTGAATCTAAATGATCTAATTTTCCTATTATCAGATATCTGCTCTTGATTGATCATACTTTACTGACAAAAAAGGTCTGGATCAAGAATCAAACAACATGTGTTTTATTCACAGTTTTCTTACTGATTTCTTTTGTAAACTAAATGCCTCTCTGAGTCTAAATCCCCTCTTCTGTAGAATCAGAGATTTGACTACATTTGACTCCTTTTCCTGCTTTAACCAGAACAACTCTACTTTTATTAATATTTTATATCATGGTCTTATGTAAGATTTCATTTGAAAAATATGACTTAAATTACTTAAGACATTTTTGAAAACCACTGAACTAAAGGATCCTTAAGACCAAAGCCAAATTCTACAATTCATTGTGCCAACCATCTACTCTAATTTCAATGTCATATGATGAGTGTCAATAATTTATTCTGAAACATATAAAATGCACTTCGTGAATCTGTGATAGCGCCAGTATAAAGTTATTACTTCAGTGACTTGAGCCCCTTATATCCACTTAGGATTTCACTTCTGAGTCGGTCAATAGGCATTTTATAATTAGCAAATAAATGGAAATTAGATTCTATAAAAGTCCTTCTTACCCTCATGACTAATTCAAGATAAATCTGTAGGGCTGCTTCTCGTTTCTTCCGTGCTTTTCATGTTTAAAAAATCATGTGGGCAGGGCAGGACTTTTAGGGACACTTTACATATGAAAATGGTTTACTCTTTTGCTTTCTGGATTTAGTGGCCTTAAGGCAAAATGCAAAAGTCTGTCCCCATCTCCAGTATCCTCACTGATTTCCTAAAGCTTTGAACAGTCATAAAATCTCATAAATGTTGCTAGTGGCCTCTTGAATCTGGTTCAGTACATTTAGGTGTGGCCAGGGACGCTTTATTTTTTAAGCGTTTGTACCAAGTGGCCCTGCTATGGTATGAGGGTTAGTTCCAAGGAATCTCTGCATTTCACACAGCTGGTGATGGGGTGGGCCGGGGAGGTTAGGCAAGAGAGATGAGAGAAGGTCAGAAAAACACTGTCTCCTGGGGTGGGTGGGGACAATAAGGTACAGAAAGGGAGGCGCAGAGGGAAGGAAATAACATCGTGTAGAAACAACCCCCAGCTTCTTCAACATTCCGATTTGAACTATTTTGATTTATTAGTATTGCACTGTGCTGAATTCTCCAAAAACAGTGAGCACTGAGATTCCATGGAATGATGCATCCTTTAACAAATCTTCCTGAAAACACATTCCTCCCAAGGAAAGCTGATGTTTAGAGATTTTAAAGTTGCTGCTCTGGCTCTGATTCTGGCCATTGAGGGCTGCCGAGATGCAGATACAGAGCGTCCTATTAAGTACCCAAGAGATGTTTTTAATGATTAATGGACACATAGATTTCCTATTAATTTCTTAATCTTTCAAAATGCTAGACATCTAGAAATCGTGGAATGAGTCAAAATTCCCATTTGGCAGGAAACATTACATGCTGCTTGAGTTTGAGTTGAAAAAGTACACCCCCTTGCACATGGAAACGTGGGTGACAGCACACTTCCTGGGTGGCACTGTTGACACCACCCAGCAGCCCAGAGCAGCATAGTTACTATGTAACATTTATGCCCACCATCCATCACATGGATGCAAGCATATTAAGTAAAAGGAAGGGATAAAGAATCTCTATGCTGTATGCCTGAAACTAATATACTTTTTTTTTTTTTTTTTTTTTTTTTTGCGGTACGCGGGCCTCTCACTGCTGTGGCCTCTCCCATTGCGGAGCACAGGCTCCGGACGCGCAGGCTCAGCGGCCATGGCTTACGGCCCCAGCCACTCCGCGGCACGTGGGATCGTCCCGGACCGGGACACGAATCCGTGTCCCCTGCAACGGCAGGCGGACTCTCAACAACTGCGCCACCAGGGAAGCCCTAATATACTACTGTATGTTAATCATAACTCAATAAAAAGTTAATTAATTGAGACAGATTTTTTTTTTTAATCTTGCTTCCTCTCTACCAGGCATTCAAATCCAGATCCCTGTCAATTACAAACACTTCCATCTCTCTTCTTAGCTCTGCTCTCTTCTTTGACACTTTTTTGTCCATATTTTTCTCATCCGTAATCATATTCTTCTATTATTTTGTCTAGAAACTCAACCAATCTACAGAGCTGCTTCCGGGGAATTCTGTGCTTTTGGAGAAGCTCTTTACTTTGCCTCAGGAGTTGTACCATTTAACCTGTGGATAATCCTCCACAAATAACTCCTGTGACGCTAAAGAGATCCCAGCAACCTGTATGTGTCCTGCCCACAGTTTCTGGGTTGTTTTATCCATCAGTAAGTCTCTGGAAAGAAGGGTCCAGCATTCTGTGGCCCTTGACACACCAGGGATCAAAAAAGAACAACTGACAACAAATATTACACTATCAGTATGTAGAGAAAGCAATTATTATTTTCCCATTATGCAAAAGCTGTTATTGTGGGAGATTTTTATTTTTTAACCAAGTGATTTTAATCTACAGACCAGCACTCTTATGGTTGGACATAGTGTGATCTACTTCATCGAAGTCACACTGATGTCTTCATGTATTTAAAATTTGTTCATAAAGTTCCCACTTTGTCATAAGTTAATGGTCCTTTTCCCAGACTCTAAAGCATTTTGATTACCTTACGCTGGAACCAGTAGAACAATGAATGGGTTGAAATTTACTATTTTCTAGTCATCAGGTTTCCTATTTCTTCTAGTTCAGACTCTAAATATCTGTGTACTCTTTCTGATTTGGTGTTTAGTCTAGTACTTTTCCTAATCCCGAGTTGTTGGCAGGCACATTTGGAAAAAAAAAATAGTTGATCATATTATGTCTTAGACCATTTGGAGAAGTAGAGCGTCTCCACTTAGAATATATCAGCCTTGCTGTTGATAAAATTCTTTAATTACTTAATCTCCTTTTCAAAACAGTGAGCTTAGCTTCTCAATTTGCAAAATGAGAGCCTCTGCAGTTCAATTAGGAATTGAACCAACAATTCATTATATTTATTTACTGGCATGTTTTAATCTCAAAGTAATTTAGACTCCACTATTTTTAAATTGATTGCTAGAATTACAATTTAAAAGCTACAGAAGAGTATAATTTAGGAAGATGTGTTGTTTACCTCTGAAGTAGAAAATAAGTTATGAAACCATATGTAGCCCTATGTTCTCTATTTGTCCACACATGTTCTAATCAATTATCAAAAGTATGCAGGACATAATTACTATACCCTTGTTTTTTCATATATTAAGAAAGGTATCGCCAACTCAGAATTTTGAATATTAAAACTCAGTATGTATTATCATACCAAATAAAATTTGAAATACATTTTCAAAATTTAATTGTAGAAACCATAGCATAAAATTTAAAGCAATGTTTGCAATAAAAGATTAAATGCAGTAAATATTCCTTAAATGTCATTCCCATGATTTGTGTTGTTTCTTGAAAATTTGAAGAAACTATATATAATATAGATCTTGGAAACATGTTTTAATAACTGACTTCAATTTGTTAGTACATACTTTGTAGTTTAAGATAGATAATTCTGGAAATAATAAAATGCATTTCATTAACTATGCTCTCTTATCCAAACTTAACTCCACATTCCGTTGCCAACCTGTATGATTTTATTATTATAAAATCAATGTGCCTTTATTATAGTTATGCACCAAAAGACATCCACTTTCATAATGTAAAGGAACTTTAGCTGTAGAATTTTGTTTTAAAGTTAACCTTCCAAACATATCGTGTGGTCCCTATGCTCCAACTTTCTCCCCATTCATTTATCCATCCAACTAATATTTACTGAGTTTCCATGTGTAGCTGACTGCTCATTTCTGGAGGTATACACAGAAAACACATGAACAAAGATGTTCCTCCATGTTCTTATAATTGGGTAGGTAAGATACGTCCATACTTCACCTTAATACATATTAGAAAATAACGACTGTCAACAAGGTTGTGTATGACTTTAGATGCGCTTCAAAGGTAGGGCCCAGGGAGGAAATGGAGAAAAGGTGGGCAGAGGCGGTGGTATCTGAAGTCTTCCAATTTGCACGAGAAGTAGAGACAAGAAAATGGCTCAGGAGAGAAAGCAGCAAATTCAAAAAGAGAGGAGAGCTTGTGTCGTATGGAGGAAATAATTAGTAACTCCTTTGGCTGTGGTCTTGAAGAAGAGACAAGGAAAGCACACCTGGGACGTTTGGAAAGGCAGGCACAAGGTGCTTCCTGCCAGCCTGAGGTACCAGCGGGTAACCAGTGGGTTAAGGCCCGAACTCCCACCTTCAGCTTCCAGTGCCTGCAAGGCTTGGTCTTGACCAACTTTTCCAAAAGTGCCTGTCGTGGCTCAATGAAGTGTGTTGATTTGCACTGAGAGTGACTCCCCAGCGATGCACCCATGTTCTCTCCAGCCTCCGGGGACCGCCCCGAGTTTCCGACACACAGCCTGAGATCTCTGGCTCTGCGTGCTCCCTCATAGTTTACACCGTTTTCTGTCCACTTACTTATTAACGGGCTCTTTTATTCATCATCAATGGTTCATTCCTGACCCCCCAACTAGAAATAAATATCTTTCTGCTCTCTTTCATTTTCCTAAACCATCTGTGATATCCTGCAATACAGTGCAATACCTTGATTACATTTTCTACCTTTTCTATAGGATTATAAATGCTTAGAACGCAAAGAGGAGGAAGTTTCCAATACTCTCATTGCTTTTCAATGAAAGTATGCCAACAGTTATCAGGTGAATACCCGAGAAGATGAAAAGAACTGGGCTGTAGCTGATATGGGTCGAAAAGCACAGAGATTTTGAGCTCCGGGATAGAGCACAAATGCCTTCAACACTCAAATATGGGACAGAATGAATACGTGTGCTGGGAAAACGCTGTGTTATGCTTTAAACCTTCCAGAGAAATTAAAATCTACACTATAGGAATTCTATAAAAGAATCCCCAAACTATTACCTAGCTCCTCCTTTTCAGGAGGAGCAAAGGCAATCAAAGAAATAAAACAAATTCTACAGTTCTGCAGCTTACACTCATTCAGGCCCACTGGATGAGGAATAACTTGCAAGTCTGCTATATGAACTCCATCTTTCCTGAGATAGGTTTTCATTGCCTGTGCCAGGAAACTGGGAAATCATTTAACTTACGAAAACTGATTGATCCAAAAGTGTGGCAAGGGATCTGCTCTCCAAAAATACCAGGTGAAAGAGCAGACTGCCAGATTCGCACAGCTGGATGTGTTTCGCCTCTTCTGGGTCGTCCAAGTTCACCACATGTCAGTTCAGCTATTTAGGGTGGATTGGAGACAGTCCAGTAGAAAGAAAGGGAAAGCTGTATCGGTTGCAGCCAGCAGATTTTCTCCTCCTCATGTTAATTCATCTCTTTCTCGGATGTTTGTGATTTGTTTGTCTTTTCAGCTGTGGCAGTGGTTAATACAGTTGATGGGAAAATAATGCATCCAACCTGGGCAGATCTTTTGAAGTTGTAAGTTTACTGAATGTTAATCTACAGGTGCCCAAATATTAGCTATTTGAAAATCTGTGTCACCATTGCATAAACTCTTTAAGATTTGCATCCATCAATGGGATTTGCCAGGTTTTATTTTTTTTTAATCCTTTACTACCCACTCAGAGTGGCTACATTTAGATTTGTTCCACTATCTGTTCTACTCATTTAAATAACTGCATTTGCAAGTTAACCTACAAAATAAAGACCTAGAATACGATGCTTATTTAGATCGAGCAATCTTAAATGTGTATAAGAAATAGAAAATTTCTAAGGGTCCTTAACGAGATAAGGGCAAGGCCGAATTTGGAGGACAAGGGGGAACCATGCTATCTGTTACTACCCCAGGCCTGGATGGTTCTACTTGTCTATAATTCCTCCACTGTAATGTTAATCTATTTCACTGGCTATTTAATCTCTTTCTCTAATTGAAACTAACCACCATTTTTTCCCCATTACCTTATTTAGCACGTATGCCTTCTCACCTCAAAAAAATATATATCATTGTCTTTTTCTGTTCTCTCCATCACAGTGGTAAGCATCAAACAAATAGTAATTCTTGACAGTATGTCCTTACTGTTTATTCGTTTTTAATATAGCAGTGTGTACATGTCAATACCAAACTCCTTAACTATCCCTTCCCCCCCGGTAACCATAAGTTCGTTCTCTAAGTCTATGAGTCTGTTTCTGTTTTGTAAATAAGTTCATTTGTATCATTTTTTTTTACATTCTGCATATAAATGATAGCATATATTTATCTTTCTCTGTCTGACTTACTTCACTCAGTATGACAATCAACCTAAAGGGGAAAAGAATTTGAAAAAGAATAGATACATGTATACATATAACTGAATCACTTTGCTGTACACCTGAAACTAACACAACATTGTTAATCAACTATACTCCAATACAAAATAAAAAGTTAAAAATAATAGTAATGTTTGTATGTGGTTGTGTAGTTGAAACTTAGATTAGTTTTTTTGCTGCTCTGACATAAGGAATATAAAAACAGGGCATTCGGGTTGAAAAGGGCATTGCTACGTTGCTGTCTCTCCATGAGCCAACTGTACAAACCTAGGCAAGACATTTCACCTGCACAGGTTAAAGAACCCTCAAATCTAACATTTTCTTCCATTTTTCCTGACAGCAGGACCAGGGAGGTGCGGCCCTCTTCTACTTTTTATGGTTTACATATTCAAAAAATGAAGGTATGTCCAAAGAGTTATGAAATTATAATACAGACTCATGTTTATACTTAAATAAAAAATCTAACACCCATATATTTGGTATAAATTCATTTGGAAATAACACGGAAAATCTAAACATGTAGGCTCTTTGTGAATGTGAGACTTGGGCAAATGGCTTTTCCCCTTGTCCTCTAGTTTGGGCTCCATATCCCATTGAGCCATTTGTCTTCATCTGGGTTACTGGTTTGTAATGGTACTGCCTGCTTCTAGTCTGTTCTCCAAGCCAGATCTGTCCTTGATGCTGAGTCAAGCATCATAACAAAAATGTTTGACATTCCCCATTATTTGCTTACAACTCAACCATGATGCACTGCCTACTGTAGGTCTTAGGCCATCTCAATCTTTCAAACATACGTCTTCAAATAAGTTGTTCCTCTTCCTAGAATTTTCTCCATCAGGTATCTCCTTCTGTTTGAGATTCAAGACATCAAAGACTGGAGGACACCTTTCCTGGCACCCCATTCTTAGCAAAGTCACGCATCTAAAAAAATGGTACAGATGAACTTATCTAAAAAACAGAAATAGAGTCACAGATGTAGAAAACAAACTTATGGTTACCAAGGGGGAAAAAGGGAGGGAGGATAAACTGGGAGATTGGGATGGACATATACACACTACTATATATAAAATAGATAGCTAATAAGGACCTACTGTATAGCACAGGGAATACTCAATACTCTGTAATGACCTATATGGGAATGGAATCTAAAACAGAGAGGATATAGGTATATGTATAACTAATTCACTTCAGTGTACACCTGAAACTAACACAGCACTGTAAATCAACTATACTCCAATAAAAATTTAAAAAATAAACACACCTTTGCATAAAATATCATTCTACTTCCCACCCTGAATTGTGATGACTCACCACTTGCTTGTCTTCACACTATACTGTCAACTCTTTAAGGAGAGAGCCTCTGCCTGCCATCTCTCCAGCCCTACAAGCTTATTGTTTCCATCATTCATAGAGGTGATGAGGAAATGTCTGTTAATGATTTACGGTGATTTTGAGATACCCTGAGAATGTGCTTGACTCTCTCCTACCAGCCCCCAACCACCTTTGAGATAAAGTGATAGATTTGGAAGGTCTGTAGTATAAGATATAGTTATGAAATAAATTCATGAAATACACATTTTATTTCAATTTTCTCCTCAGCCTTACCTCTGGCCAGCTACCTTTTTAAAAAGATTGTTGTGGTTCACACTTTAAATGCTACATATAAAATTGTCTCGTTTGTGCTTTGTCATGGGCATTCTGTTTCATTCCCTTCTGAGAAGGAATAGAAGTCCTCTGAAGCCTGACATTACACATCACACAATCCAAGTGATATTAAGTGTTTTTGGTTAGTACAGGCATCTTATGCTCTAGAATAGAATGCCTTTTATAAATCTACAGCTAGCTAACGGTCTAATCAAAGATATATGAAAAAGTCTTTGGAATTTCAATGATCAACTTGTTCTCATTTTACCGTATTTACATCACAATATGCTTTTCACAATTGGTATTCATTAAAATGATTTGGTGGCTAAGGAGAAAAATCAAATTAGAGAAAGAGTAGTAGGATGAAATAGATGATTATTCATAAATTAAATTATGTGGCAACAAGAACCTTGGCAAGCCATCTCATGTCCCCAAATCTGACCCACCCACACCAGAAGCTGACTGTAATTGAGGATCAGAAATTCACTCGAGGGACTTCCGGCAAGATGGCGGAAGAGTAAGACGCGGAGATCACCTTCCTCCCCACAGATACACCAGAAATACATCTACACGTGGAACAACTCCTACAGAACACCTACTGAACGCTGGCAGAAGACCTCAGACCTCCCAAAAGGCAAGAAACCCCCCCACATACCTGGGTAGGGCAAAAGAAAAAAGTGAACAGAGACAAAAGCATAGGGACGGCCCTGCACCAGTGAGAGGGAGCCGTGAAGGAGGAAAGGTTTCCAGACACTAGAAGCCCCTTCGCGGGCGGAGACTGTGGGTGGCGGAGGGGGGAAGCTTTGGAGACGCGGGAGAGAGCGCAGCAACAGGGGTGTGTAGGGCAAAGCGGGGAGATTCCCGCACAGAGAATCGGTGCCGACCTGCACTCACAAGCCCGAGAGGCTTGTCTGCTCACCCGCCGGGGCGGGCGGGGCTGCGAGCTGAGGCTCAGGCTTCGGGCGGAGCGCAGGGAGAGGTTGGCGGCGTGAACACAGCCTGCAGGGGTTTAGTGCGCGACGGCTAGCCGGGAGGGGAAAAGTCTGGAGCTGCCAAAGAGGCAAGAGACTTTTTCTTGCCTCTTTGTTTCCTGGTGCGCGAGGAGAGGGAATTAAGAGCCCTGCTTCAAGGAGCTCCAGAGACAGGCGCGAGCCGCAGCTAACAGCGCGGACCTCAGAGACGGGCATGAGACACTAAGGCTGCTGCTGCCGCCACCAAGAAGCCTGTGTGCGAGCACAGGTCACTATCCACACTCACCTCCGGGGAGCCTGTGCAGCCCGCCGCTGCCAGGGTCCCGGGACCAGGGACAACTTCTCCGGGAGAACGCACGGCGCGCCTCAGGCTGGTGCAACGTCATGCTGGCCTCTGCCGCCGCAGGCTCGCCCCGCCCTCCGTGCCCCTCCCTCCCCTACAGCCTGAGTGAGCCAGAGGCCCCAATCAGCGGCTCCTTTAACCCCGTCCTGTCTGAGCGAAGAACAAAGGCCTCCGGTGACCTACACGCAGAGATGGGGCCAAATCCAAAGCTGAGACCTGGGAGCTGTGCGAACAAAGAAGAGAAAGGGAAATCTCTCCCAGCAGCCTCAGAAGCAGCGGATTAAAGCTCCACAATCAACTTGATGTACCCTGCATGTGTGGAATACCTGAATAGACAACGAATCATCCCAAATTAAGGAAATGGACTTTGAGAACAAAATTTATGATTTTTTTTCCCCTTTTACTCTTTTTGTGAGTGTGTATGTGTATGCTTCTGTGTGAGATTTTGTCTGTATACCTTTGCTTCCACCATTTGTCCCAGGGTTCTATCTGGCCGTTTTTTTGTCTTTTTTTTCTCTTAATAATAATTTTTTATTTTAATAACTTTATTAGATCTTACTTTACTTTATTTTACTTTATCTTCTTTCTTTCTGTTTTTCCTTCCTTCCCTCCTTCCTTCCTTCCTCCCTCCCTCCCTCCCTCCCTCCCTCCTTTCTTTCTTTCTTTCTACTTCTACTAATTCTTTCTTTCTACTTTTTCTCCCTTTTCTACTGAGCCGTGTGGATGAAAGGCTCTTGGTGCTGCAGCCAGGAGTTAGTGCTGTGCGTCTGAGGTGGGAGAGCCAACTTCAGGACACTGGTCCAAAAGAGACCTCCCAGCTCCACATAATATCAAACGGCAAAAATCTCCCACAGATCTCCATCTCAACACCAGCACCCAGCTTCACTCAATGACCAGCAAGCTACAGTGATGGACATCCTATGCCAAACAACTAGCAAGACAGGAACACAACCCTACCCATTAGCAGAGAGGCTGCCCAAAATCATAATAAGGCCACAGACACCCCAAAACACACCACCAGACGTGGACCTGCACACCAGAAAGACAAGATCCAGCCTCATCCACCAGAACACAGGCACTAGTCCCCTCCACCAGGAAGCCTACACAAACCACTGAACCAACCTTAGCCACTGGGGACAGACACCAAAAACAACGGGAACTACGAACCTGCAGCCTGCAAAAAGGAGACCCCAAACACAGTAAGATAAGCAAAATGAAAAGACAGAAAAACACCGCAGATGAAGGAGCAAAATAAAAACTCACCAGACCTAACAAATGAAGAGGAAATAGGCAGTCTACCTGAAAAAGAATTCAGAATAATGATAGTAAAGATGATCCAAAATCTTGGAAATAGAATACACAAAATGCAAGAAACATTTCAAAAGGACCTAGAAGAATTACAGATGAAACAAACCATGATGAACAACACAATAAATGAAATGAAAAATACTCTAGATGGGATCAACAGCAGAATAACTGAGGCAGAAGAACGGATAAGTGACCTGGAAGATAAAATAGTGGAAATAACTGCTGCAGAGCAGAATAAAGAAAAAAGAATGAAAAGAACTGAGGACAGTCTCAGAGACCTCTGGGATAACATTAAACATACCAACATTCGAATTATAGGTGTTCCAGAAGAAGAAGAGAAAAAGAAAGGGACTGAGAAAATATTTGAAGAGATTATAGTTGCAAACTTCCCTAATATGGGAAAGGAAATAGTTATTCAAGTCCAGGAAGCACATAGAGCCCCATACAGGATAAATCCAAGGAGAAATACGCAAGGACACATATTTGTCAAAAATTAAATACTGTCAAAAATTAAATACAAAGAAAACATATTAAAAGCAGCAAGGGAAAAACAACACACAAGGGAATCCCCATAAGGTTAACAGCTGATCTTTCAGCAGAAACTCTGCAAGCCACAAGGGACTGGCAGGACATATTTAAAGTGATGAAGGAGAAAAACCTGCAACCAAGATTATTCTACCCAGCAAGGATCTCATGCAGATTTGATGGAGAAATTAGAACCTTTACAGACAAGCAAAAGCTGAGAGAGTTCAGCACCACCATACCATCTCTACAACAACTGCTAAAGGAACTTCTCTAGACAAGAAACACAAGAGAAGGAAAAGACCTACAATAACAAACCCAAAACAATTAAGAAAATGGGAATAGGAACATACATATTAACAATTACCTTAAATGTAAATGGACTAAATGCTTCCACCAAAAGACACAGATTGGCTGAATGGATACAAAAACAAGACCCATATATTTGCTATCTACAAGAGACCCACTTCAGACCTAGAGACACATACAGACTGAAAGTAAGGGGATGGAAAAAGATATTTCATGCAAATGGAAACCAAAAGAAAGCTGGAGTAGCAATTCTCATATCAGACAAAATAGACTTTAAAATAAAGACTATTAGAAGAGACAAAGAAGGACACTACATAATGGTCAAGGGATCGATCCAAGAAGAAGATACAACAATTGTAAATATTTATGCACCCAGCATAGGAGCACCTCAATACATAAGGCAAATACTAACAGCTATAAAAGGGGAAATCGACAGTAACACATCATAGTAGGGGACTTTAATACCCCACTTTCACCAATGGACAGATCATTCAAAATGAAAATAAATAAGGAAACACAAGCTTTAAATGATACATTAAACAAGATGGACTTACTTGATATTTATAGGACATTCCATCCAAAAACAACAGAATACACATTTTTCTCAAGTGCTTATGGAACATTCTCCAGGATAGATCATATCTTGGGTCACAAAACAAGCCTTGGTAAATTTAAGAAAATTGAAATTGTATTAAGTAACTTTTCCGACCACAACACTATGAGACTAGATATCAATTACAGGAAAAGATCTGTAAAAAATACAAACACATGGAGGCTAAACAATACACTACTTAATAACAAAGTGATCACTGAAGAAATCAAAGAGGAAATTAAAAATTACCTAGAAACAAATGACAATGGAAACACGACGACCCAAAACCTATGGGATGCAGCAAAAGCAGTTCTAAGAGGGAAGTTTATAGCAATACAATCCTACCTTAAAAAACAGGAGACATCTCGAATAAACAACCTAACATTGCACCTAAAGCAATTAGAGAAAGGAGAACAAAAATACCCCAAAGTTAGCAGAAGGAATGAAATCATAAAGATCAGATCAGAAATAAATGAAAAAGAAATGAAGGAAATGATAGCAAAGATCAATAAAACTAAAAGCTGGTTCTTTGAGAAGATAAACAAAATTGATAAACCATTAGCCAGACTCATCAAGAAAAAAAGGGAGAAGACTCAAATCAATAGAATTAGAAATGAAAAAAGACAAGTAACAACTGACACTGCAGAAATACAAAAGATCATTAGAGATTACTACAAGCAATTCTATGCCAATAAAATGGACAACCTGGAAGGAATGGAAAAATTCTTAGAAAGGCACAACCTGCCAAGACTGAATCAGGAGGAAATAGAAAATATGAACAGACCAATCACAAGTACTGAAATTGAAACTGTGATTAAAAATCTTCCAACAAACAAAAGCCCAGGACCAGATGGCTTCACAGGCAAATTCTATCAAACATTTAGAGAAGAGCTAACATCTGTCCTTCTCAAACTCTTCCAAAATGTAGCAGAGAAGGAACACTCCCAAACTCATTCTATGAGGCCACCAACACCCTGATACCAAAACCAGACAAGGTTGTCACAAAGAAAGAAAACTACAGGCCAATATCACTGATGAACATAGATGCAAAAATCCTCAACAAAATACTAGCAAACAGAATCCAACAGCACATTAAACTGATCATACATCATGATCAAGTGGGTTTTATTACAGGAATGCAAGGATTCTTCAATATACACAAATCGGTCAACATGATACACCATATTAATAAATTGAAGGAGAAAAATCATATGATCATCTCAATAGATGCAGAAAAAGCTTTCGACAAAATTCAACACCCATTTATGATAAAAACCCTGCAGAAAGTAGGCATAGAGGGAACTTTCCTCAACATAATAAAGGCCATATATGACAAACCCACAGCCAACATCATCATCAATGGTTAAAAACTGAAAGCATTTCCACTAAGGTCAGGAACAAGACAAGGTTGCCCACTCTCACCACTCTAATTCAACATAGTTTTGGAAGTTTTAGCCACAGCAATCAGAAGAAAAGGAAATAAAAGGAATCCAAATTGGAAAAGAAGAAGTAAAGCTGTCACTGTTTGCAGATGATATGATACTATACATAGAGAATCCTAAAGATGCTACCAGAAAATGACTAGAGCTAATCATTGAATTTGGTAAAGTAGCAGGATACAAAATTAATGCACAGAAATCTCTGGCATTCCTATTCACTAATGATGAAAACTCTGAAAGTGAAGTCAAGAAAACACTCCCATTTACCATTGCAACAAAAAGAATAAAATATCTAGGAATAAACCTACCTAAGGAGACAAAAGACCTGTATGCAGAAAATTATAAGACACTGATGAAAGAAATTAAAGATGATACAAATAGATGGAGAGATATACCATGTTCTTGGATCGGAAGAATCAACATTGTGCAAATGACTCTACTACCCAAAGCAATCTACAGATTCAATGCAATCCCTATCAAACTACCACTGGCATTTTTCACAGAACTAGAATAAAAAATTTCACAATTTGTATGGAAACACAAAAGACCCCGAATAACCAAAGCAATCTTGAGAATGATAAACAGAGCTGGAGGAATCTGGCTCCCTGACTTCAGACTCTACTGCAAAGCTACAGTAATCAAGACGGTATGGTACTGGCACAAAAACAGAATGAAAGATGAATGGAACAGGATTGAAAGCCCAGAGATAAACACACACACATATGGTCACCTTATCTTTGATAAAGGAGTCAGGAATATACAGTGGAGAAAGGACAGCCTCTTCAATAAGTGGTACTGGGAAAACTGGACTGGTACATGTAAAACTATGAGATTAGATCACTCCCTAACACCATACACAAAAATAAGCTCAAAATGGATTAAAGACCTAAATGTAAGGCCAGAAACTATCAAACTCTTAGAGGAAAACATAGGCAGGACACTCTATGACATAAATCACAGCAAGATTCTTTTTGACCCACCTCCTAGAGAAATGGAAATAAAAACAAAAATAAACAAATGGGACCTAATGAAACTTCAAAGCTTTTGCACAGCAAAGGAAACCATAAACAAGACGAAAAGACAACCCTCAGAATGGGAGAAAATATTTGCATATAAAGCAACTGACAAAGGATTAATCTCCAAAATTTATAAGCAGCTCGTGCAGGTTATTAACAAAAAAACAAACAACCCAATCCAAAAATGGGCAGAAGACCTAAATAGACATTTCTCCAAAGAAGATATACAGACTACCAACAAACACATGAAAGAATGCTCAACCTCACTAATCATTAGAGAAATGCAAATCAAAACTACAATGAGATACCATCTCACACCAGTTAGAACGGCCATCATCAAAAAATCTAGAAACAATAAATGCTGGAGAGGGTGTGGAGAAAAGGGAACACTCTTGCACTGCTGGTGGGAATGTGAATTGGTACAGTCACTATGGAGAACAGTATGGAGGTTCCTTAAAAAACTACAAATAGAACTACCATATGACCCAGCAATCCCACTACTGGCCATATACCCTGAGAAAACCATAATTCAAAAAGAGTCATGTACCAAAATGTTCATTGCAGCTCTATTTACAATAGCCCAGAGATGGAAACAACCTAAGTGTCCATCATCGGATGAATGGATAAAGAAGATGTGGCACATATATACAATGGAATATTACTCAGCCATAAAAGGATACGAAATTGAGCAATTTGTGATGAGATGAGGTGGATAGACCTAGAGTCTGTCATACAGAGTGAAGTAAGTCAGAAAGAGAGAGACAAATACCGTATGCTAACAGATATATATGGAATTTTAGAAAAATAAAATGTCGTGAAGAACCTAGGGGTAAAACAGGGATAAAGACACAGACCTACTAGAGAATGGACTTGAGGGTATGGGGAGGGGGAAGGGTAAGCTGTGACAAAGCGAGAGAAAGGCGTGGACATATATACACTACCAAACATAAGGTAGATAGCTATTGGGAATCAGCCTCATAGCCCAGGGAGATCAGTTCGGTGCTCTGTGACCGCCTGGAGGGGTGGGATAGGGAGGGTGGGAGGGAGGGAGATGCAAGAGGGAAGAGATATGGGAACATATGTATATATTTAACTGATTCATTTTGTTGTAAAGCAGAAACTAACACACCATTGTAAAGCAATTATACTCCAATAAAGATGTTCAGAAAATTAAAAAAAGAAATTCACTCGAGGGGCAAGTAAGTGAATGACGCCAATGTAAACCTTTAGCTCCTCCCCAAGAGGAAGTCACATTTCAATGGGTCTCAAAGTCTTAAGCCAAACTTAGAAATCCAGGACTAACAACCAGGGTAACATTTTAAGCATTAGAGCATCAAGAAGAAAAAACGTGTGTGTGTGTGTGTGCACCCCATTCTCAGCAGTCTATAATGATTAAGTAAATTTTAAAATTTTGCCTATGTGTAATGCCTGATATCTGAGCATTCTCTTTTGACAAATTAGAATTGAATATCTTGGGGGACCTGGACTAAGTCTTCTAATTCCCTCAAATTCTCCAATGTTGCTTGGCACATAAACATTTGATAAAATTATTGGATGAACTAATTAATTAATTATTACTGTCTACTGCAACAGTAATGGTCAAGAAGAAAGTTATATTCTAATGCTTCAAAAGTTGTTTCCCCAGCAACCTAAGTGTCCATCAACAGATGCATCGATAAAGAGGGAAACGCAAGAGGGAAGGGATATGGGGATAGATGTATATGTATAGCTGATTCACTTTGTTATAAAGCAGAAACTAACACACCATTGTAAAGCAATTATACTCCAATAACGATGTTAAAATATATATATATGTGGTACATATATACAATGGAATACTACTCGGCCATAAAAAAAAGAAATAATGCCATTTGCAGCAACATGGATAGACCTAGAGATTATCATACTAAATGAAGTAAGTCAGACAGAGAAAGACAAATATCATATGATATCACTTATCTGTGGAATCTTAAAAAATGATACAAATGAACTTATTTACAACACAGAAATAGAATCACAGATATAAAAAACACATTTATGGTTACCAAAGGGGAAAGGTTTTGGGGGGGGAATAAATTGGGAGATTGGGATTAACAAACACACTACTATATATAAAATAGATAACCAACAAGTTCCTACTGTATTGCACAGGGAACTACTCAATGTCTTGTAATAACCTATAAGGGAAGAGAATGTGAAAAAATATATATATGTATGTATTAACTGAATCACTTTGCTGTACACCTGAGACTGACACAACATTGTAAATCAACTGTATTTCAATCAATCAGAAAAAATAACCTACAAAAAAAAGGTTGTTTCCCCAAGTTATGAGCCCCATTTTTTTCTCTCACTGAGGGAAGACTCAAAGTCTAGAGATTGAACCATGTGAACTTTCAAGGTTTCTTTTCAACTTTCAACACTGTGTTTTGGAGCGCCCAAGCTGTGACTTGACCACAACCCTGAGCACCGGCTCCTCTCAGGACCCTCACAAGCATCGCTGATTTGCAGGGCACAGGATCTAGATCAAGTACCTTCAAAGCCCCCTCAGTCAAACACAAATAGGATTGACTACCTTAAAGATCCAACTTTTGACTTTAAGAGCCAAGAAATTATTTCTGGCTCCACTTTCAAGGAAAACCAGAAAAGTTAAAAAGAGAGAGAGGGTGATAGAATATAAATATTGTTTCAAAATATTTATAAGATATAACATTGCTTTTGGCAGGACCAACGTTTCTTTTACAATAATAGAAGATGTTTTGTCGCCTTCCAAGTTGGCTCTGAGACGAGAGATGCTCGTATTCATGTGTCATTTGGGAATGTCGGAGCTGATGTTTCCCACATTGGTTCTCATGTTATTTCCCCGTGCTTCCATGCCTGCAAAATAATCTAACATGCACAAGGAAACAGGAACAAAAGTTTTGGATACAATGACCCAAGTGCAAAACACCTCCCTAGCCTCGGGTGGAAAACAGCAGCAGCCTGACACTTCTCTAGAATGGCTCTGACGGTGACCAGACAAGTAGCCAATGGCGTGCAAAGAACCTGAGAGCAGGGGGTAACTGCCAGGAAAAATACAAGCACAGGACACTACTTTGTACTTTATGGACTCATAAAAGCTTTATTCTGGAAAGTTCAAAGCCCTTGACAGACCTTTCATTCATCCTCCCTCTCTCCTTTGAGGTACACAGGTGGCAAGTGTAATTACTGTCATTTTTATGAACAGGAAAAAAATGAGGCATGGAAGGTTAAGGAACACATTCAAAGTTACATAAAATCACAAACACAGAGGACAACACCAACCCCCTGCCCAATGCTTCCTTCAATGCCTTATGACCTTTTTCACTGTGTTGGGCTTATTTCATGCTTCTCCTCAAAGAAGCTGCCTTAAAAGACCTCTTCTACTCATATGTTGTTTCTCAAGTTAAAAACAGGGGGTAAGGGAGCAAAAAACCCCCAAGGTCTTCGCATGTCTCCAACAGCCAAATCATTCTTTCAATGCTACTGATATTCCTCCTCATCTGTCAAGTTTATTATACTTTCAACAAAACTCACAGTTTAGTTTCCTGTGCCACTATTTCATCTAAAGCCTCCCTCAACCTGTGTTGCTCAGTCGCATCCTCATATTCTCAAATCTATATGTTAAAATGAACTCGTCACAACCCTGCTAAGCATCTAAGAAAAGATGAGTTGTAGGGCCAGTTGTAAGTGCCGGGAAAAGAGAATGAGATCCCCTTTTTCTTGGCGACTGGCAGGCAACCACCAAGTGGAGATATTGTAACCCCGCACTGGCACTCCAACCTCCATGCCCTGAAAAGACATCTTTGCTTGGCGGCTCTTCCAGTTGAAACATAAGAAAAATAAATGGTAATAGCAACCAAATGGAAAAAGCTGGAAATTACTAGAGAAGAGGAAAATTTTAACTTCTAAGAAGACATTAGAAAGTGGAAACATTACAAAAACCCTTTTGCCAATGAGGTTGTCCAAAAATCAACCAAATTTATTGTAGAATAATAATAAGCAACATTGTACATGAATCAGTGATGATGTAAAACTATGCAGTATAAACATTGCTGAAGATTTTTTTTCTATTTAATTTACCTTCAAAGGAAGGCTTTAGAATGAGGCTCTGCCCTGCATTTCATTATGTAACACGTTGACCTGTATATTACCTCGGGTATGAATCTAATACAGTTTGATTTGTTATGATGGGACTAAACTGAAACATGTATTATTTTTTCATGCCTCTTTCATATAAGCACAAGGTGTAGTAAATAACCAATTTAAATATGGGAAGTGTTGAGTTTGAGTTTTAAAGATACCTTTGAGGAGATGATTTTTATCTACTAGTTAGGAGAAATATTATGTAGCCAAACCCCTGTCTCTATTAGTCCTAAAATATCAGAGTTGAAAACAAAATGTTTGCTTACCTCATGAGGATAATTTAATGGAATTTATACTGCCTAGTAATGTGGAGTGCTTTTTCTTTATGAATGTACAAAATGGAAGCCATTAGACAAAAAAAAAAATTGGTTTAGCTTTATCCCATAGGTTACTAATTGCTCTCATATCAATATATGAATGTATTTTTGTGTAGAAATACCACATTTCCCCTTTGTCTTTTGATATAGCAAAATAAATACAGATTTCTGGAAACTCTGACATTGAAGTTAGTCATAGACTATTTGAATAGCTGTCAAATGTGATACTGATTTATTAATGACTCCCATATGGTAAAGAACACTCCTTTCCAGACCTTTAACATCTTCTAATTGCTGCAGCTAATTGTTGTGTTGAAATAATTTTCTTGATCATTCTTACCTAATTCCTCTGTATGAGATTGTACGTACTTTACTTCTTAACAATTCACATTGCTTTGGAGTTCATTTCTTTTCTGCAAGAAAATACTTTATTCCTGTGGGAGGGAAACACAGTACTTATATATAATGCAGCTGTGAAACAAACGTAATACTTTATGCTCTATTGTAAAGAGGCCTTCTAAAATCTAATTTCCTGGGCTGATAGTGAATGATATCTATTTCTACACTTAACAATCTTTCAAAATACTTTCCTTTTTCTAACAAAAATGTCTATCGGTATTGGCACATGTTATGAAACAGCCTATTACAAGTTTCCAGTACATGATTTATAGTAGTAGTAATGCTTGGTGTGTTTTGTTACCACTACAACTGCTACTACTATTTATAATTAAATTTTTATTTCATGAATGACACAACTTGGAAATTTAACTTAAGATGACTGACAGATGGAAACCCTTAACCATTGAAACTCATTCTCCACATTGTGAAGATAGCATTTTGATTTTCCTTCTGTACGTTTTTTTTCTTTTTTATAGTCCTAAATATACAGGCTTGGAAGTAATTGCTTCCCCGATTCCCGGTGTGTGTCTCTCTTTGCCTGTGATATATTAAAGCATCTGCTCAATCTCAAGGTTCTTCTACGATACATTCCTTCTTCCATCTTGGCCATGTCCTTCTCCTCCTCACAGGCTATTACTCCAGAAAGACTCTTTTTGTCCTCGTCTTCCATCTCCTTGATGTCATTGTCTAAATTCCTGAATCTATTTTCTACTGCTCGTACTAGATTCATTCCTCATTCACTTTTTATGTAATATTTCTAATGTGAAAAGTTATTTGGTGAACTCAAAATTATTTCAGAATTGACTAGATTATGAACCATAGCATGGAAGAAGATACATTTTTTTTATCTTGGTAATGTAGTATCTTCTGCACTACCTGTCACATTGTAAGTTCCTAGGAATAATAGCAATAATAACAATAATGGTAATAATATCTAACATTTAAAGCACTTACTCTGTGCCAATACCATGGTAATCATGCTATTATGATACTAATAATACTATTTAACACTTAAAGCACTTACTAGGTGCCAGCACTATGATACTAATAATAACAAGCACCTAAAGACTTAATATGTGCTTACATTTTACTAAGTGTTTTTCATGGAACGCTTACAAAGTCCTTACAATAGTACTTAGTATATGGGGTAAATAATATTATTATTCCCATATTCTGGATGTGGAAACTGAAGTTCAGAGCACATAAGCAATTTACCAAGGTGGCAGAGCTTGGTCATAAGTCGTCTGATTCTATGTTCTAATAGAATGTTCTAATCACTATAAATTTTGGTCGGAGATTATGTTTAATTGCTCACCATACTTCTCTTTGAGTCACACTCCCACCACTACGTGTTTGCTTTGTTCATTAATTCTCAAGATCAGCTTCTATCCAGAAATAAATAATCCAGAGGAAGGAAGGCAAATATATTTTAATTTTCTTGCTAACTGCCCTTTATGGCAAAAGATGCCTTTAACACTTTATTTAGAAGAATTCTGAGGTTATGTAGAATGTCTGAGGAAAAAGAACTATAGGCATAGAAAAGGGAACAACAGCCCACTATTTGCCTCCCTAATCAATGTGTATCTCTATTTCCTGGTGTAAAAAAATTCTCAGGTCTCTGTCCACAATGGAAGCTGGACACCAGTACAGGTTGAAATGCAGCCAAATTCAACCCACCAAGATAAAACTAGTGTCACATTAACATCTTCGCTAAACAGCCAGGTAAAATAAATGTTTGTCTAAGGTAAAACTTACAGCTTCAGACAAGCCATAGGAAAATAGGCTGATCGCCTCATCTCTACATAAAGAAATACTAAGATAACATTTTAATTCAGTTGCTAATCTTTAAATTCCCGTGGACACATAGAGTTTTGTACTTGATAATAAACAGTGAAACATCAGTACAGATGTTGAATGTGGACATTTTCTAATATAAATAATAATCTGGTTTACTGGGAGATAATTTAAAACCAAAAACACATCAACTATGATGCTGACAGCATATTAAATATAACTTATCCTTCGATTCAGGATGTTCTTCATGCCATCGGTCACGCTATGAACACTGATTATAAAATATGATCCTGACAAAACCATAATTTGAAAAGATACATGCACCCCAATATTCATTGCAGCACTGTTTACAATAGCCAAGACATGGAAACAACTTAAATAACCATCAAAAAATGAACAGATAAAGAAGAGATGGTATATATGTACAATGGAATATTACTCAGCCATAAAAAAGAAAGAAATAATGTCATTTGCAGCAACATGGATGAACCTAGAGATTATCATACTAAGTGAAGTAAGTCAGAAAGAGAACGATAAATACCATATGCTATCACTTACATGTGGAATCTAAAATATGACACAAATGAACATATCTATGAAACAGAAACAGGCTCACAGACATACAGAACAGATTTGTGGTTGCCAAGGGGGAGGGGAGGGTGGGGGATGGAAGGATTGGGAGTTTGGGATTAGCAGATGCAAATTAGTATATATAGGATGGGTGAACAACAAGGTCCTACTGTATAGCACAGGGAACTATATTCAGTATCCTGTGATAAACCATAATAGAAAGGAATATGAAAAAGAATGTATATATGTGTAACTGAATCACTTTGCTGTGCAGCAGAAATGAACACAACATTGTAAATCAATTACACTTCAAGTTAAATAAAATAAAATAAAATAAGGTTCTGAAACTGAACAGAGGCAGTCTGCATGGTAGCAAAGAGCTGGAGCCATAATTCCTGGGTTGGTTTCTTTGCGCCACCATTTTTATTAGCTCTGTGTCTCAGTTTCCTCATAGGAGAAATGGAGATGATAACAATATTATGTACAGTTCTTCAAACACCATCTGTCACATAGCAAGCACTCCATAAGTATTAGTTATTGTTGCCACTGTTATGTTATAAAGTAGAAAATTCACCCGAATTACTTTTGTAACTGGAAGACAAATATTGAAGTTGTGTGTGTGTGTGTGTGTGTGTGTATGTGTGTGTGTGTGTGTGTTCATGTGCAGGTATATGTGTGCATATGTATTTATTTTATTTTGGCAAATCCATATTTTTGCCCATTTTCTTACCATGTTTCCCTTGTGACTACAAGAAAATTTTTTTCATGCACTATAGATATTTGCACCTCTTGATATTTGAGCCGCTGAGATATTTTACTGTTTAGTTTACCATGTTATGGACTGAAAGTTTTTGTTCCCCCAGAACTTACATGTTGAAACCCTGCCCCCCAATGTGGTAGTATTAGGAGGTGGGGCCTTTGGGGAGTAATTAGGATTAGGATGAGGTTGTGAGGGTGGAGCCCTCATGAATGGGATTTGTGCCATTACATGAGTCATTAGATGAGCTTGCTTCCTGCCTCTGCTCCCTGACATGGGAAGACAGAACACGAAATCATCAGTCTGCAACATGGAAGTGGGCTCTCACCAGAACCCAGCCATGTGGACACCCTGATCTCAGGCTTCCAGCCTCCAAAACTGTGAGAAATAACACTCTGTCATTTATAAGCAACTCAGTCTATGGTATTTTGTTACAGTAGTTTGAACTAAGATACTATATCTTCATTTATAGTCAGAAGGAGACAAATTTTTATCATATCTTTAGCATAAAGAAATGAGCAGGAAGTTTTGGAATGACATACACTAATTTTTATACAGAAATTATTTTTGTAAGTGTCAATTGATGGCCAACAGGTACACGAAAAGATGCTCTACGTTACTAATCGTGAGGGAAATGCAAAAAACCACAATGAGATACCACCTCACACTTATTAGAATGGGTATTATCAGAAAGACAGCAAATAACAAGTGTTGGCAAGGAAGTGGAGAAAAGGGAGCCCTCATGCACTGTTGGTGGGAATGTAAACTGGTGCAGCCACTATGGAAAACAGTATGGAAATTCCTCAAAAAAACTAAAAATAGAACTACCATACAATCCAGTAATTCCACTCCTGGGTATTTATCCAAAGAAAACAAAAACATTAACTCGAAAAGATATAGGCACCCCTATGTTCTTTGCAGAATTATTTACAATAGCCAAACTGTAGAAGCAACCTAAGTGTCCATTGATGGATGAATGGATTTGTTTTTTAAATTATGGTATATATACCATAATTCTATATATATATATACACACACACATATATGTAAATACATATATATGAACATATACAATGGAATATGCATTATGTACATATACAATGGATTATTAATAAATAAATATTATTTATCTTATTAAAAAATAAATATTACCATTTGCAACAACATGGATGAACCTCAAGGGCTTTAAATAAGTCAGAGAAAGACAAATACTGTGTGATCTCTCTTCTACGTGGAATCTAAAACAAACAAACCCATAGATACAGACAGAGAACAGATTGGTGGTTGCCAGAAGCAGGGGGTAGGGGGTGAGAGAAACAGGTGAAGAGGGTAAAAAGGTAAAAGAACAAACAAACCTGGGGTGGTAAGATGTGGTAGTACATGAAAGAAGACTGGCCATGAGTTAATAGTTGAAGCTGAGTGATATTGAATTGGGTTCATTATACTATTCTTAAGGGAAAAAAAGTCAATTGACCTCCCTTCCTAAACTCTAAAAATACTGTTTTCACACTATTTCCCCATCCAGTGAGATGCTGTTTTATATGTTCTACTTCAAGAGCGGAGGACTTTTATTTTAGATGTCATGGGTTGAGCAGTGCATACGTGAGGTAAGTGGAAATTTTTACCCTGCTTGGGCTCTTTGCTGAAGGGTGCCGAGAATGATATTAGAACCGGTCCTGTATGCCTAATGAAGAACAGATTTTGATGTAAAAACAGAATTCTTTATTTGGTTATCTTTGATCTAAGACCACTAAAAAGAATAGTAATTGTGGTTATAGGCAAGTGTCTGTTAAAGATGGGCAAATTAGAACTTAAAAAATAATCACTGACTTTAAATATCCAAACCAATATCTACAAAGAAATACATTATTTAAGTGTGAAAATATTTGACTTTTTTTCTTCTCTTGCCAGGGGTTTTTCTCATATCTGTCAGCACTCAAGGCCCTGACACACTATAAAAGTCTTTTCTCAGTCTCCAATCCCAAGGGACACTATGAGTACTAAATTCTTAAGTCTAGATATGTAGGTTTAGATAAGGTTTTGATAAGCGTTCAAACACTTTGTTGATTAACCACATCAAATCAAAGTTGTGAATTTAGCCAATCACTAATGATTCCAAGGAACCTGGATGAGATTGTATGCAAATCTCCAGGGGGTTAGGGTTTAACCTAGCACCCTGGAACATAAAAGGCAAACTGCCTCTTGGCTGGGTCCGCCTGTTGGTTGTGTGTAATTGTCAGAGGCCCTGGGAATCTGTCCAGCAGTCTTCCAAAAAGAGAAGCACACACACTTCACCTGCAGTTAGCACTGCAGCTACCTTGGAAGAGGGGAAAGTCAGGAGGTTTGCTTATGCTAAGATGCTTTGCAACTTTAACTCTGGACCAGTCCAGTGACCTTTGGCATTGGGATCGTTGAGGTGTTTAAGAGAACTCACTGCAGCTCCAAGCGCTGCGTTTGGGAATGGCAGAGGAAATGAGTTGATGAGGCAGCGAAACTCAGAAGCATTCTCTTGGACGCTGCGTTGGTGAGAGTGGGATGGGAAAAGGTCACTCTGCCAAAGGTATTGCTGTAACTCACTGGGAGTCTTTCAAACCAAGGGCTCTCAGAATTCCAAAATTCCAGAAGCAGGGAGCTTGTAAAGGTGCACTGGTCACGTGTGTCACAAGCACCCATGTGTGTAACCCAATAATTAGAAATCTTTGTAGGAAAAATAATGCCTTGTAGGTACAAGGTTCTAATTTGTACCTTAAATGTTTCATTGGTAGATTACAAAGACGGATCTTCTTGATTTTTAATCCTAGTTAAGCCTGTAAAAATTGGCTGGCTACAAATGCAAGGTAACCTTGCCCCGCTTTTATGTGGTGATATCTGTGCACAGAAGGAAACAGGTATCATGGTCATTGTCCTTGTTTTGTGTTTGAAGCCAGTTATTTACAGTATTCAAATATAACTTCTTTGGATAAACCACTGAATTTGATTTGTTAATAAGTGACTTTATGAAATATACTTTTAAAGCTTTTCTGCCACAACTTAAGGAAGAAACGGTATTTAAGAACTGAAGGTACATGATGTATATCAATCAAGTGATGTGTCAATGTGAAAATGTATGAAGAGTTAGTTCTTAATGAATTAAAACTCAAGAATGTGAATGGAGCATATTCACAACTTTGTGATTTGTTCTGAATTCCCCACAAAAAAAGGGCCAAAGACAGCAAAGGCGTCCTGGAATCACGTTTTCTTTAACTCAGCAGTTTTCAAACACCCTGATTTGCTTTAAATAAAGCAGCACCCACTGTAAGTGCCTTTTATTTTTCAACTCTTAAAAGAAATGCCATACTTTCCAACTAGACAATTCCCAATCCTGAGTGTGTCAGGACAGGAGATTTCTCCCCAAAATATGTGAAAGACATGAGTGTTTCAGGACTTTTTCAGCAGAAATAAATTCCTGACTCTTAAAACATCATGAACTCAGCCAAGACAGGATCAGTAGCAGCTGCTCAGGGGCAGGTGGTTTCATTAGTACCATGAGTCCTTCCCCACACACCTCCAGGATTGAATGCCTTCCATTTCTGAAAATTTAAACAATTTGACTATACTATGAGGGCATCTGAATATAACATTCTTTCTTATTTTTTTAACCAGTAAAATTGAGCACTGTAATTTATTTTATGGTTTTTTTACCAGCTTTTTTAGAGTATAATTGCTTTACATTGTTGTCTTAGTTGCTGCTGTATGACAAAGTGAATCAGCTATATGTATACATATATCCCCATATCTCTTCCTTCTTGCATCTCCCTCCCACCCACCCTACCCCACCCCTCTAGGTGGTCACAAAGCACCGAGCTGATCTTCCTGTGCTATGTGGCTGCTTCCCACTAGCTATCTATTTTACATTTGGTAGTGTATATATGTCCATGCCACTCTCTCACTTTGTCCCAGTTTACCCTTCCCCCCCACTGTATCCTCAAGTCCATTCTCTAGTAGGTCTCTGTCTTTATTCCCGTCTTGCCCCTAGGTTCTTCATGACCTTTTTTTTTTTTTTTTTAGATTCCATATATATATGTGTTAGCATATGGTATTTGTTTTCCTCTTTCTGACTTACTTTACTCTGTATGACAGACTCTAAGTCCACCCACCTCACTACAAATAACTCAGTTTTGTTTCTTTTTATGGCTGAGTAAAATTCCATTGTATATATGTGCCACATCTTTTTTATCCATTCATCTGTCATCGGACACTTAGGTTGCTTCAACATCCTGGCTATTGTAACAAGTGCTGCAATGAAAATTGTGGTACATGACACTTTTTGAATTATGGTTTTTCAGGGTATATGCCCAGTAGTGGGATTGCTGGGTCATATGGTAGTTCTATTTTTAGTTTTCTAAGGAACCTCCATACTGCTCTCCATAGTGGCTGTATCAATTTACATTCCCACCAACAGTGCAAAAAGGGTTCCCTTTCTCCACAACCCTCTCCAGCATTTATTGTTTCTAGATTTTTTGATGATGACCATTCTGAGCGCTGTGAGGTGACACCTCATTGCAGTTTTGATTTGCATTTCTCTAATGATTAGTGATGTTGAGCATCCTTTCATGTGTCTGTTGGCAATCTGTATATCTTCTTTGGAGAAATGTCTATTTAGGTCTTCTGCCCACTTTTGGACTGGGTTGTTTGTTTTTTTGATATTAAGCTGCATGAGCTGCTTGTATATTTTGGAGATTAATCCTTTGTCAGTTGCTTCGTTTGCAAATATTTTCTCCCATTCTGAGGGTTGTCCTTTAGTCTTATTTATGGTTTCCTTTGCTGTGCAAAAGATTTTAAGTTTCATTTGGTCCCATTTGTTTATTTTTGTTTTTATTTCCATTTCTCTAGGATGTGGGTCATAAAGAATCTTGCTGTGATTTATGTCATAGACTGTTCTGCCTATGTTTTCCTCTAAGAGTTTTATAGTGTCTGGCCTTACATTTAGGTCTTTAACCCATTTTGAGTTTATTTTTGTGTATGGTGTTAGGGAGTGTTCTAATCTCATTATTTTACATGTAGCTGTCCAGTTTTCCCAACACCACTTATTGAAGATGCTGTCTTTTCTCCATTGTATATTCTTGCCTCCTTTATCAAAGATAAGGTGACCATATGTGTGTGGGTTTATCTCTGGGCTTTCTATCCTGCTCCATTGATCTATATTTCTGTATTTGTGCCAGTACCATACTGTCTTGATTACTGTAGCTTTGTAGTAGAGTCTGAAGTCAGGAAGCCTGATTCCTCCAGCTCTGTTTTTCTTTCTCAGGATTGCTTTAGCTATTCAGGGTCTTTTGTGTTTCCATACAAAGTGTGAATTTTTTTGTTCTAGTATTGTGAAAAAAGCCATTGGTAGTTTGATAGGGATTGCATTGAATCTGTAGGTTGCTTTGGGTAGTATAGTCATTTTCACAATGTTGATTCTTCCAATCCAAAAACATGGTATATCTCTCCACCTGTTTGTATCGCCTTTAATTTCTTTCATCAATGTGTTATAGTTTTCTGCATACAGGTCTTTTGTCTCCTTAGGTAGGTTTATTCCTAGGTATTTTGTTGTTGTTGTTGCAATGGTAAATGGGAGTGTTTCATTAATTTCTCTTTCAGATTTTTCATCATTAGTGTATTGGAATGCAAGAGGTTTCTGTGCATTAAATTTGTATCCTGCTACTCTACCAAATTCATTGATTAGCTCTGGTAGTTTTCTGGTGTCATCTTTAGGATTCTTTAGTACAGTATCATGTCATCTGCAAACAGTGACAGTTTTACTTCTTTTCCAATTTGGATTCCTTTTATTTCTTTTACTTCTGATCGCTGTGGCTAAACCTTGCAAAATTATGTTGAATAATAGTGGTGAGAGTGGGCAACCTTGTCTTGTTCCTGATCTTAATGGAAATGGTTTTAGTTTTTCACCATTGAGAATGATGTTGGCTTTGGGTTTGTCATATATGGCCTTTATTATGTTGAGGTAGGTTCCCCCTATGCCTACTTTCTGGAGAGTTTTTATCATAAATGGGTGTTGAATTTTGTCAAAAGATTTTTCTGCATCTATTAAGATTATCATATGGCTTTTATGCTTCAGTTTGTTAATATGGTGTATCACATTGATTGATTTGCATATATAGAAGAATCCTTGCACTACTGGGGTAAACCCACTTGATCATGGTGTATGATCCTTTTAATGTGCTGTTGTATTCTGTTTGCTAGTATTTTGTTGAGCATTTTTGCATCTATGTTCATCAGTGATATTGGCCTGTAATTTTCTTTTTTTGTGACATCTTCGTCTGGTTTTGATGTCAGGGTGATGGTGGCCTTATAGAATGAGTTTGGGAGTGTTCCTCCCTCTGCTATATTTTGGAAGAGTTTGAGAAGGATAGGTGTTTGTTAGCTCTTCTCTAAATGTTTGATAGAATTTGCCTGTGAAGCCATCTGATCCTGGGCTTTTGTTTATTGGAAGATTTTTAAGCACATTTTCAAGTTCGGTGTTCGGGATTGGTCTGTTTATATTTTCTATTTCTTCCTGTTCAGTCTCAGAAAGTGGTGCTTTTCTAAGAATTTGTCCATTTCTTCAAGGTTGTCCATTTTATTGGCATATTTGCTTGTAGTAATCTCTCATGATCCTTTTTATTTCTGCAGTGTCAGTTGTAACTTCTTCTTCATTTCTAATTCTGTTGATTCGAGTCTTCCCCCTTGTTTCCTTGATGAGCCTGGCTAATGGTTTATTAATTTTGTTTATTTCCCCAAAGAACCAGTGTTAGTTTTATTGATCTTTGCTATTGTTTCATTCATTTCTTTTTCATTTATTTCTGATCTGATGTTTATGATTTCTTTCCTTCTGCTATCATTGGGTTTTTGTTCTTTCTCTAATTGCTTTAGTTGTAAGTTTAGTTTGCTTATTTGAGATTTTTCTTGTTTCTTTAGGTAGGATTGTACTGCTATAAAATTCCCTCTTAGAACTGCTTTTGCTGCCTCCCATAGGTTTTGGGTCATCATGTGTTCATTGTCATTTTTTTCTAGGTATTTTTTGGTTTCCTCTTTGATTTCATCAGCGATCTCTTGGTCATTTAGTAGCATATTGTTTAGCCTCCATGTGCTTGTATTTTTTACAGTTTTTTTCTTGTAATTGATATCTAGTCTCAAAGCACTGCAGTTGGAAAAGATACTTGATATGATTTCATTTTCTTAAATTTACCAAGGCTTGTTTTGTGACTGATGATATGATCTGTCTTGGAGAATGTTCCATGAGCACTTGAGAAGAAAGTGGTTTTGGATGGAATGTCCTGTAAATATCAAGTAAGTCCATCTTGTTTAATGTGTCATTTAAAGCTTGTGTTTCCTTATTTATTTTCATTTTGGTTGATCTGTCCATTGGTGAAAGTGGGGTGTTAAAGTCCCCTACTATTATTGTGTTACTGTCGATTTCCCCTTTCATGGCTGTTAGCATTTGCCTTATGTATTGAGAGGCTCCTATGTTGGGTGCATAAATATATACAGTTGTTATATCTTCTTCTTGGATTGATCCCTTGACCATTATTTAGTGTCCTTCTTTTTCTCTTATAATACTCTTTATTTTAAAGTCTATTTTGTCTGATATGAGAATTGCTACTCCAGCTTTCTTTGTATTCCGTTTGCATGGAATATCTTTTTCCATCCCCTCACTTTCAGTCTGTATGTGCCCCTAGGTCTGAAGTGAGTCTCTTGTACACAGCATATATGTGGGTCTTGTTTTTGTATCCATTCAGCCAGTCTATGTCTTTTGGTTGGAGCATTTAGTCCATTTACATTTAAGGATATTATTGATATGAATATTCCTATTACTGTTTTCTTAATTGTTTTGGATTTGTTTTTGTAGGTCTTTTCCTACTCCTGTGCTTCCTGCCTAGAGAAGTTCCTTTAGCATTTGTTGTAAAGCTGGTTTGGTGGCTGAATTGTCTTAACTTTTGCTTGTCTATAAAGGTTTTAATTTCTCTGTCGAATCTGAATGAAATCCTTGCTGGGTGGAGTAATCTTGGTTGTAGGTTTTTCCCTTTCATCACTTTAAGTATGTCCTGTCACTCCCTTCTGGCTTGCAGAATTTCTGCTGAAAGATCAACTTTTACCCTTATGGGGATTCCCTTGTATGTTATTTGTTGCTTTTCCCTGCTGCTTTTAATATTTTTTCTTTGTATTTAATTTTTGATAGTTTGGTTAATGTGTCTTGGTGTGTTTCTCCTTGTATTTATCCTGTATGGGACTTTCTGTGCTTCCTGGACTTGATTGACAATTCTTCCTTTCCTATGTTAGGGAAGTTTTCAACTATAATCTCCTCATATATTTTCTGAGACTATGTCTTTTTCTGTTCTTCTTCTGGAGCACCTGTAATCCGAATGTAGTGTGTTTAATGTTGTCCCAGAGGTCTCTGAGACTGTCCTCAATTCTTTTCATTCTTTTTTCTTTATTCTGCTCTGTGGTAGATATTTCCACTTTTCTTTTCCAGGTCACTTATCCATTCTTCTGCCTCAGTTATTCTGCTATTGATTCCTTCTAGAGAATTTTAAATTTCATCTATTCTCTTGTTCATCATTGTTTGCTTGTTTTTTAGTTCTTCTAGGTCCTTGTTAAACATTTCTTATGTTTTCTCCATTCTGTTTCCAAGGTTTTGGATCATCTTTACTATCATTACACTGAATTATTTTTCAATTGGACTGCCTGTGTCCTCTTCATGTGTTTGGTCTATTGAGTTTTTATCTTGCTCCTTCATCTGCTGCATATTTCTCTGTCTTCTCATTTTGTTTAACTTACTGTGTTTGGGGTGTCCTTTTCTCAGGCTGCAGGTTCATAGTTCCCATTGTTTTTGGTGTCTGCCCCCAGTGGGTGAGGTTGCTTCAGTGGCTTGTGTAGGCTTCCTGTTGGAGGGGTCTGGTGCTTGTGTTCTTGTGGGTGAGGCTGGATCTTGTCCTTCTGGTGGACAGGGTCGCGTCTGGTAGTGCGTTTTGGGGTGTCTGTAAACTTAGTATGATTTTAGGCAGCCTCTCTGCTAATGGGTTGGGTTGTGTTCCTGTCTTGCGAGTTGTTCAGCATGGGGCAACCGGCACTGGAGTTTGCTGGCTGTTGGGTGGTGGTGGGTCTTAGCATTGAGAAGGAGATCTCTGGGAGTGCTCTCATTGATTGATATTACATGGAGCTGGGAGATCTCTGGTGGCCCAACATCCTGATCTCGGTTCTCCCACCTCAGAGGCTCAGGCCTGACACCAGGCTGGAGCACCAAGAGCCTGTCAGTCACACAGCTCAGAAGGAAAGAGAAAAAAAAAAGAAAGAAAAATAAAAAATAATAAATAAAAAAAGAAAAGGAAATTATTAAATAAAAGAATAATAATTAAAAAAATAGAAGAGGGCAATGAAACCAATAAACAAATCCACCAACGAATAGAAGTGCTAAACACTACACTGAGCTAAACATAAAAATCAGAAACAAATCAGTCGCAGACAGCAAACCGCAAGTCTACAGTTGCTCCCAAAGTCCACTGCCTCAATTTTGGATGATACAATATCTATTCAGGTATTTCACAGATGCAGGGTACATCAAGTTGATTGTGGAGATTTAATCCACTGCTCGAGGCTTCTGGGAGAGAGTTCCCTTTCTCCTCTTTGCTCACACAGCTCCTGGGGTTCACCTTTGGATTTGGCCCCACCTCTGCATGTTGGTCGCCTGGGGGCATCTGTTCCCCGCTCAGACAGGACGGGGTTAAAGCAGTGGCTGATTAAGGGGCTCTTGCTCATTCAGGTCAGGGGGAGGAGGGAGGGGTACGGTAGTTATAATTTGAATGCAGGGTGAGCCTGTGGCGGCAGAAGCTAGTGTGATGTTGCAACAACCGGGGGTATGCCAGGTGTTCTCCCAGGGAAGTGGTCCCTGGATCACGGGACCCTGGCAGTGGTGGCCTGCACAGGTTCTGGGGAGGGTTGGGTGTGGATAGTAACCTGTGCTCGCACACAGGGTTCTTGGTGGCTGCAGCAGCAGCATTAGTGTTTCATGCCCGTCCTTGGGGTCTGAGCTGATAGCCACGGCTCACACTGGTTTCTGAAACTCGTTGCGGCTGTGCTTTGAATCCCCTCTCCTCACGTGCCCTGAAACAATGGTCTCTTGCCTCTTAGGCAGGCCCAGACTTTTTCCTGGACTCCCTCCCAGCTAGCTGTGGTGCACTAGCCCACTTCAGGCTGTGTTCATGCAGCCAACCCCAGTCCTCTACCTGGGATCTGACCTCCAAAGCCCAAGCCTCAGCTCCCAGCCCCCACCTGTCCTGTCAGGTGAGCAGACAAGCCTCTCCAGCTGGTGAGTGCCGGTCGGCCCAATCCTCTGTGTGGGAATCTCTCTGCCTTGCCCTCTGCACCCCTGTTGCTGCGCTCTCCTCCATAGCTCCAAAGCTTCCCCCCCATGCACCCCCTGTCTCTGCCAGTGAAGGGGCTTCCTAGTGTGTGGAAACTTTTCCTCCTTCACAGCTCCCTCCCAGAGGTGCAGATCCTGTCCCAATTATTTTGTCTTTGTTTTTTCTTTTTACTTTTGCCCTACCCATGTATGTGGGGATGTTCTTGCCTTTTGGGAAGTCTGAGGTCCTCTGCTAGCATTCAGTAGGTGTTCTGTAGGAGTTGTTCCACATGTAGATGTATGTTTGATGTATTTGTGGGGAGGAAGGTGAGCTCCACGTCTTACTGCTCCGCCATCTTGAAGGTCTCCCCCTGGAATATTCTTTTTAAAAATTATTTATTTGTTTGTTTATTTGGCCACACTGGGTCTTAGTTGCAGCACACATGATCATCATTGCTGTGTGAAGGATCTTTAGTTGCAGCATGAGGGATCTTTTAGTTTCAGTATGCAGGCTCTTAGTTGTGGCATGTAGGATCTTAGTTGCAGCATGCAGAATCGTTTTAGTTGCAGCATGCATGCAGGACCCAGCTCCCCAACCAGGGATCGAACCCGGGTCCCCGGCATTGGGAGCACAGAGTCTTAACTGCTGGACCACGAGGGAAGTCCTAGAATGGAATATTCTTAACATTAAAAATATGTTCCCTTTATAGAGGTAAACTTCTGATTTTGGTTTACCTGTGTGTTTAAATATTCTTTTATTTTAATTCACCTGTTAAACTTTCTCTTCTCTTCTTCAACTAAATGATTTAGTAGATGCATTAATCTGAGGCCTTGTTTGTGCCCTAAAACTTTTCTGATAGGCTCTGACTCTGCAGATGCCTTTTTTTTTTTAACATCATATTGGAGTATAATTGCTTTACACTGTTGTGTTAGTTTCTGCTGTATAACAAAGTGAACCAGCTATACGTATACATATATCCTCATATCCCATCCCTCTTGCGTCTCCCTCCCACCCTCCCTATCCCACCCCTCTAGGTGGTCACAAATCTGCAAATATCTTTTGAAAGCTGCATGCTGTACCGCTCTTTAGAAGTCTTCTGATAAACCAGACACAGGTATGGCTGGAGTCAGCTAGAAATGCTCAGCATTTAAGTGGAATAGAATTGGCTTCCATTTTTACCCTGTGCTTTCCCTGCCACTAACTTTAATACTTCAGTGACACATGATAGTGACAGGGACATGAGGTGGCCCAGATTCCTCATCCCTCAAAAGGCTGCCAGTGACAACTAATATTCTCTCTACTGGCCTCACTTCTTCCATTCTTGCTCCTTCCTTATTACTGTTCTCAGGCTGGTGGTCTCGCCGCTGCTGCTTCTCCTTTTCAGTACCATTTCCTTCTATTTGATTACCTTACCCGAAGAATCCCAGGGTGAGACAAAGCTTATGAGGGGCCAGAGATTTGGGGGAACAACTTTTTAGAGTTTTCCCAACCTCCCAGACCGTGAGAAGGGCCATCAACTACTCGCACAACTTCCGGGGTCCTGGATGTGTACAATTACATTTAAAAGACTAATAGGCAGTTATCAAACAAAACCAGCTGTGGCGGGGGCGGGCGGGAGTTCTCATTTTTAGGATTTACGTAGATAGTACATCCTTTTCTATATCCTCTCAGCAGGCCAATACTGAACATATTTTGACAATTGCATCTATCTGATCCATTCTAAGGATATAGTCTATGATCCTTTCTAATCAGAGATATTACTCGTTGATGTCACTAACTGAAACCCTCAAACTGGATATTCGCCCTGGATTGACCGCCTGACTTCTTCTCCCATCTGCATGAACCCAAATGTGTGTTTTCTATTTATTACAACCTTCTCTTGCCCATCTTTCTAGGTATTCACTTCATTTTTCTCCTGAGGTCAAATATAAAATCTGTTCTATCTACAAATTCCTTGCTTTCTGTGTGCTCTGCTATCAATATCTCAGTGTTGTCTTCTTAATTCTCCTCACCTGTGCCCTGGAATCTTACTTTTCAGATTTACCACCATAAGGACTGCTCCCCTGTTAATCTTTCCAGTAACTTCTGTGCAATGCCTGTTTGCTCGTATGCCTACTACCACTGTCACCTGGATTCACATGTTTAAGTCTCTGCTACCCACGTTCTGTACCTCAGTGGACACAGATTTTTTTGCAGACATGCGATCATGACATCTCCTTGCAGCTTCCTCTCTAGAAAATCCAAGAAACCACTTTTACTGGACATCCTAGAGCAGGTGCTCTACTGTCACTAGAATTATCCAAGCTCATCAAGACACATGCAGTACATGAGTCCTTTGTACAGGTTTTAGTGATAGGTCACCCAGAGCTAGTAATTGCATAGAGGGCCATTCTTCCTCTATGAAAATGGTGGTGTTTTTTTCCTTCTGGGGATAGTGTTATAGCTCTTGTGGTTTTGTCCTTTTGCTTCCAGGTGGTTTTGATTCCCCACCTCCCAAAATATCCCCCATATCTTTGGTTTACAAATAAATGCTTCTTTGTTTAGACAGCAATTACTGCTTACTAGTTATTTAAACTAATGCTGCTCAGGTCTTTGGTGTGTCTTTGCAGCCTCGATTTAGTCTGTTATTTTTTTTTCCCAGTTTGAGGCACACCTGTTGGCCTTTTAGGCCATGTTTACATGTGTGTTACAGCAGCGTGGAATTGTTGACAGTATTACAGCAAGGCTGGTGGACTGGCTGCATTCCAGAGCTTTGTTGTGGGTGGTCCTATCTTGTCATTGGCTGGTGAACATGACATTAAGATTATATTCGGAAAACTACTCAAGAAGCAGTGAGTGTTTTCTATGACAGCTGCAAATCTCAAGCACCGTTTGAAAAAGCATGGGTTAGATGGCCTGTGAATACTATTATCTAGCCTCCTGCATGCTGGCTCTTATGACATGATTTCCAAATTCTTTATTTGTAAATATTTGTTAGTCTTCTTCTAAACCTGTGGAATCTGTTACTTTTCGATTCTTCTGTTTAATTGAAGTTATGAATGTGAAATGCCTGTTATAAACTCTGCTGACTTTAAAGTAACACCATGTGTTTTGACCATGGGGGAAAGAGGAGAGAAGCATAGAATATTTAATGATTTTCTAATTTTGAGGCCTTTATGTAGTGCTTTTTGTGTGCTTACTTACAGAGATGAAAGTGCTAAAGAGAGTCTGAAGTTTATATAGACATACTCCTCTGGGCATCTTGCTTTAGCTTTATCATGATTCGGTGAAATAGTTGAATAAATAGGTAACTATATGATTTCTTAGACGCTTCTTCAGTTATTCACATGACATAATGATTGATATCCATCTTTAAGCCAAGTATGTGCCCGGTGTTGGGAGAACAGAGCTGGGCTACAGTATGATAGACTCACCTTGGTGGACCCAAGAAGGTCTCATGGAGAAAATAACTAAGCTGAGTATTGAAAAAATGGGAGGTTTGAGAGAGTTGCAGGTGGGGAAAGTGGAGAAAAATCGAGTCACAGGGGACAAGTGTAAAAGTTCAGAGAGCTGATTCAGAATAAAATGTTTGAGGAAATACAAACCACAATAGTGATTCTATTTACTGGTCGCTAATTATGTGATGTGGTCCGTGCTATTGTATGTGATGAGTTAGACTATTGATAGATAGAGAGATAGATAGATAGCGGATATTAATGGATAGTACATGTATATTTAACTCTTACAATACCCTTACAATCTGGATAAAATTGTCTTCATTTTATAAATAATAAAACTAAGAATCAGAGATATTGAGATACACATCCAGTACATGTCAAGACTATCCCCAAAGCTGATGTTTTTATTTCTGTCCTGTACTATGCTTCTGTCAAATCGTATCCATATGTGAAATCATAGTCCCAACTCATAAAGATAAAGCCAGTTGTAACTTTTTCAAGGCAGTAACTGTATCTTGTAAGCCCTTTTGATTCTCATAGTGACTTTAACAGGACACAATAATAAGTCCTTTTAAAAAACTGCCTTTCAACTCTGGGTCAAATACAATGACTTTAAATGTTTTAAGTAAATCTTTCGATTGGAAGCAGTTTTGCTAATCCAGTGATCTCTCCCTGGTACACACACACACACACACACACACACACACACACACACAAACCGAGATCAACAGCTTTTAGAGACAGGTAAAATCTGGAAAACAAGATAACAAGGTAAAAAGAAATTATAGTAGTACTAAAAAACATACCATGGACATGTAATAGGTGAATTCCCTGGGCTAGATTTAAAAAAACTAATTGGAATAACATATTGGTAGTAAATGCAAATACTTTTCAATATAAAATATCAAAATTATATAGGGACCAATTACTTCCTTTATTGGGAATTCATTTTAAGGGCACACCCCCAACAAAAAAAGACAACAAACTCTATGATTTATAATATTAAAATATTATACATAAATCAAATGTTTAACAGTGGACCAACAATTAAATGATGACTGACCCTTCTCTTCAGTTTTCTCCTCTGCTAGTGTTTACTATCTCAGTTTTCACAAAAATAAAATATCAGACACTTCATAATAAGGCAAAGGGAGGACAACTTGTCCTTTCAGTGTCATCTTGGAATATTGTTGGATAGACTCACCCAAAGAGGTGCCTTGGTATGATTCACATCTGTTATTTATTAAAGGCTCACATTCTATGTAAGTACATGTTAACTTGAAGATTTTTGTTTTATCAAGATGCAAGTAGTTACGATTTTATTGAACTTGAGGTCATGAACAAGTTTAGTATCTAACCTAGTGAACCTATTCCAGCCTTCCTTCTCTGAGCCTATATAACTCCAAGGTCTTTCATTCTCCTTCAAACCAGTGTTTCCTGTCTCCTGATTTTCTCACCCACGATATTTGTATGTTTTTAACTTTTTGAAAAATATCTTTTAACATAGTCAATGGCATGAATTGCCCAGGCTCAAAATCTTGAAGTTCCTTAATCTTTCTTCTTCTTGCATCTTACAGTTAACCCACGAATAAATCCTGTTGCTTCTAATTTTCAATCTCACCACTTTTTTCTGCTCAGCCTCGATCATTACAATAGTTGCCTGCTGGCTTTCCCAACATCACCTCTTGTCTCAGTCTCTGTAACCAACCCTCTACAAAGCACTCAATGTCTAGGTTAGGAGAACGATGCCCTCAGACCTCCAAAGACTTCAAGCACACTAAGAAATACAAAGTCCTAAGTATGTGTCCTCAGCTCCAGACCGGTACAACTTAGCCTCCTGTTGACTCTGAGCCTCTCATTGGGCCAACACATTCCATTTGGGCTGACTTCCTTTGAATTTCTGCAAACTTTAAGTGTGACAATACCTCAGGGCTTCTGTACTTTCTCTTCCCTCTGCTTAATGCTTTTCCCCAAGAGATTTTCATTCCTATCACTATTTAAGGGTCTTCACTTCAGAGAGGTCCTCCTGACTATCTTACCTAACAGAGCTTCTCGCTTGCTGGTTTTCTAACCCCTTTTCCTGATATACCTTTCTGTTTTCCTTCGAAACACTCATCACTCCCCATTTCTTATTACATAATTACTTACATATTTATTTACTTATTGTCTGTGTCTACTACTAAAATGCCAGCTCTATGAGAACAGAATTTTGAACCTTGCATTCTCTGCTGTTAAGCCCAGTTCCTAAAACAGTGCCTGGAATGTGGTGAGCATTAAATAAATAATTGTTGAATAAATGAATGATTGGTTTAACCAGACGATGGAATCTTTTGCAGCCACTTAAAAGTTTGAAGATGAATTGAAATCATGTATAATACTTATATCATTTAAATGCAAACATATTAAAAATATGTTAAAATCATATTGTAAGTGGTTTGAACATCCTATGCTTGCAAAAATAAATATAAAGGAAAATGCAAAAATGAAAATTGCTTTGTAAGAATAATAGTAGAAACAGAGGTGATTCTCACTTTCTGTTTTCTGGAACTTTCTTTTATTCTTATAGTGATTTTATTTTGTTTCAATACGTTCAGGAAAATCATTATATAATGCCTTGAAAAATCCATCTTATAGCTTTACTCTCTTGCGTTTTTCTGCTTTCTTTCCTTGCATTTCTTTGGTTTTGGATGCCTTAGGCCATCTTGCCTACTATCCAAGACCACTCTTGGCAAAACTGTAAACCAAGGTAAGTTCCTTTACCCTCTTTCTGTCTTTTTCCCATTCCCTTTCCTTGAACCTACTGAGAAGATATTTATCCCTGCTTTTACTAATGACTGCATTCTGATAACACTAAAAACTTAATTTATCATGTTTCCTTGTGGAATATTTACTTAAGGGGAAAATCCAAGTCTTAAAGGACTGACTTTTAAAAGGTGGAATTTGAGGAATTGGGCTTATTCATTAAAGAGAGAGCTTGATCTTCAGGTTGTCCTTCAAGGACACTGCCCTTGTGCCTGTATCGAGGTCAGAGTTTTCTGTTTCCCTGAGAGTCAATCACACTGGCTTTGTCTGGAATATAAGTCTGTAACCTAAATTGCCACTTTGGTCTCAAATTCACTTAAGGAGGGAGCGAGCTGAGCATTTTTAGTAGCCATGGCTAGCCTCCCAATTTGTGATCCTCATGGAACTTCAAGTTCAGACACGCAAGCATGTCAAAATATTTTATCTTTGACAAGCAATGCTTTCCAGAATGATGCCTAGTTCTAGCCAGTCAATGTGGTCTTGAACTGTAGTGTCATTTCTGGCAAGAACTTTCAAGCCTGGTTAATGTCAACAGCAATTGCCATAATGCACTTTGACACTATTTGGGATTTTCCTCTAGGTAATCTGACATCTCTCAAGTCAAAATTGAAGCACCACAGAATACCTTAGAAACTGAAAAGTTCACATATAATCTTGAGTCTACTTGACTCTGGTATATGCTATAGTCACTATTGTGAGAAAAATCTATGACTTTGGTATATTCTATAGTCAGTATTGTGAGAAAAATCTGACTCAAATAGATACATACTCACCATTTTGTGGGGGAGGGGTGCCTGATTTTATAAAAGATTTGCATTTTTTTAATCCCATTATATCATATTTTGTAAATTCTCTTACATTCTTTTCTGGAGTAAAGTGGGGTATGAATAAATGAATATGTATTCTCCTTCCTATTTCTTTACTATATGTTTCCCTTAAATTATTTTACTGCATCATTTTGTTTTGTTTTTTCTTTCCAATTTGAGGGTGAAGAGATTGATGGAACCCTCATTCTGATCTGTTCTTATTCAAAAGTTATGGATTTAAAAATAAAAATTTATTGGAGTATAGTAGATTTACAATGATGTATTAGTTTCAGGTATTCAGCAAAGTGAATCAGCTATACATATACAGTTTTTTTAGATTATTTTCCCATACAGGCCATTACAGAGTATTGAGTAGAGTTCCCCATGCTATACAGTAGGTCCTTATTAGTTACCTATTTTATATATAGTAGTGTCTGTATGTCAGTCCCAATCTCCCAATTTATCCCACCCTTCCTTATTCCCTGGTAACCATAAGTTTGTTTTCTACATCCATGAAAAATAAGAAGTTATGGGTTAATAGTCTATGTGACCTCATACGTTTTCTCTGTGAAACAGTTACTGGGTCTAAGTACATCTCTTACACAGTATATGAGTTGATAAGATAATCGAATAATAAAGTGTCTCTTCCCATAAGACAATTTGGGGGGAAGGTAGAGAGTGGGTCAAAGTGGGCAGTCCTATTGTTTGACTGATTTATCAAACAAACAAACAAAAAATCCACTTGACTCACACAGGCTAAAAGGAGTCTAAATAAGCCAACTGCTAATGTCCAGGTCCACCCAAATGAAGGAAGACCAATCTTATGGCCTTAAGTCCTTTCCACCTCTATGAATAAGTAATTGTAAGATCTGATGAATATTTCTTGGATTGGACAAGATGGAGTTGGGCTCTATTTTGGAGGAATCACTGCTAATTTCTATATTCAACATCTGAGTGAGTAAAAACTGCCTCTGTACAATGTCCACTGTCACTTCTCTCCCTCTGGGACACCGTTTTATTTTTTTCCTTATTCCTTTTTCCTTGCCTCTCCTCAATCTAGGAGGCCCCATTTCTAGGCATGTACATGTGGTTGACAGGATAGGGAGAAAAGAGTGGCGAGAAACTGCAGAAGAATAATTCCAGTGCCTACCTATTTCCTGATTGGTATGCCATCTTATTCTGCTGAAACACATGGAATTCAATGTTGAGATTTAGGGGCTAGTTTTATAGCCCCATCTGGCCTTAATTCTGCATATACAACTGTACATCATGACTTGGTCTACATATTTGGTTTATATCCCTCTATTTCTGTTTGATCTGAAAATGAAATTTTACCCTGCACTAAATGAAGAATTTGGCTACGAGTAGCGTTTATATTATTTTCAAATGAAACAGATAAAATTTTAAATCTTCCAGATTATGTGTGAAATACAGGAATATTATCCTTGAAAACAATGAATCATATCTTCCAACATGTATCCACTACTGGATTGTCTTCAGATCAGTTCTTCCTTTTTCATTTATTGTTAAACTTTGCAGTATTAATATCTATTAAACACCTATGGGTTGCCAGTAACAATTCAGAGCACATAACAGAGGTGGTCCCTAATGTCAAAAATCTTAAAAATATGTTCTATGCTCTTCTGCTTAATCACATGCTGGCCAGAGGGGAAACACTTTTATCAGCACCCATCAGAGCCGCTGCTTTTGTTTTCTTTTGTCAAGATGTATCCATCCTACAAGTGTAATTCTGGTTAAATTCTATGAACTCTATATAGTAAATGATTTTGAGGATGCATATCTACATCTCAACAGTCAATTTTTTTCAACATTAAATTTTTAAAAAAAAAGAAAAGAAAGAAAAATGCTGAAAGCTTGATAACAATAGCTGGGAAGGAATGAATCACAGGGATTGGTAGGACAGACCCTTCTTGCAATGGAAATGACACATAGGATCTAATTAAAGTGCACAGAATCTAAGTGTAGATAATGTAGGCTGCTTTTCCCTTTCAGCTTATATAGCACAAAGAAGCTTTAATGAAAGTTAGGGCAAAATAAATTTAGCACAGACATAAGGAAGTACTTTTTCATTCTGCAAGTAATAAATGTTTGGAATGGCCTTCTGGGCAGGGTTTTTGAGGTGAAGGACACTGGGGTTATTCAACAATTGGATGTCTTGCTGTAGTAAATTCTTATCTGCTAAATAGTTTTTTTCCCCCATTTCTTATGTTGCTATGACTGTACAATCAAGCAACAATTTTCAGGCCCTAATTAGAACCAAACCTAAACACATGATGTTCACAAGAAAGGATATGGGGGAGATGGCAGGAAATGAAGGGAACTGTAAATGCCTGAAACAAATCTATGCTCTTCAAATCTTAGTTATTAGGAAGACAATGTACCAATTCTTTAGTTTAAGGACCATGAGAGGAATTTCAAGTGTATTAACTTTTCATCACTCAATCTATGGCTTTAGGACACTTTTTAGGTCTTCGTAATTTGGTACTTGTATCGGTGCTATAGAGATCTGTCTTATTTATCCATCTATCTCCTTGTTTATTGAATTATGTACATACTATATATAAAGAGACTGATTTATGATATATGTCACATCCAAATTAACAACAACAACATTGTAAATGCATGTGGAAGAGGAATTAATGAGACAACAGAATTGAATCAAGTCCCCCGAGGTCACATTTGCTGTGCAAACCCCCTCACCTCCCGCCCAACACACATACACAAACACACACCAGGGCTGCATTACACAATTAAATAATGCTTACTTTTTGGTTAAAAACCAAAATAGAAAGGTTGTCATCCTCATAGTTCACACTCTATGTTGCAGCTTGTGATGTTTGCCCACAGTGCTATGAGGCTGCAGCATGGCTTTATTTTGGTTCTGGAAGTGTCTTCTAGGTCTAAGTAGTAAAGCTATCCTTCATTCGTTTTTCCTTCTTTCCATGGGTGCTTCATGAACATTACCAGGCTAGCCAGTAGGGATATAAACATGATCAAAACACCACCACTGACCTTTAGGAGTTTAATTGGCAATATACACAAATAAGAGAGTATAGAGAGGTGGATAATAATGATAGTAAGCAAGCAAGTACAGCATCATGAATCTATGAAAGAGGTCTACACACATTGTCCTGGGAGCACCAAGGAAGGGAATATAAATCACACCAGGAATTCAGAAAAGGATTCCTACCAGAGATAATGCTTACGCTGGTCTTAAAGGACAAGTAGAAATGAACTGAACAGAGACTGTAGCCAAGGACATTTGAAGTAGAGGGAACAAAATGTGAAAGAAACACCATGGTGTGTTTGGCAAACTGTTAGCTTTCAGAACAGCAGGTGCAAAGAATCTGCACAGGACAGTGACAGGAGGCTGGGCTAGAGAGATGAACAGAGTCTAACAGTGAAGGGCATAGTGTGAAACTCTTTAATCGACCTTTATTCTGGAGAACCATGGAGTCACTGAAGGACATGGAGCATGCCCAGATGTGAATTTGCCTGAGACCGAGAGGATAGTTTGGAGGAATGTTAGCCTAAGTCAGAGTTGTATTTATGAGTGATAGGGTAGTGATGAGAATTCTGAAGGACAGAGGTCTTACTGGGCACAGAGGGAAGCAGACAGATCTCCTGAGGTCTAATCTATGAAAGTTGGTGACTAATTGCTTACACAGATTATATGAGAAAAAGAGACCTGGTATCATTCTCAGTCTTCTTAAATGAGAAATGCAGGAACAAGAACAGATTTGGGGAAAATAATTACACATTTCCTGTTCCATTTAACATTTCTGTGGCATCTCCAGACAGAGATGACCAGTGAGCTAGGTACATATGAAGGATGTTTTAGGAGTCAGTGCTCGTTAATAACATGGCTTTGGATAAGAGAGTGCATAAATGAGATGAACTGGAGTGCTGAGGAAGGATGGCTGGGGATAAGGGTATGATGTTTCAATATGGTGGATTATTTCTAATAGGAAAAGAAATAATTCTACACAGTGCAATCTCAAAATTGAAGATTACGGATAAAGGAGCATGAATGGCCTCTCTTGTTAACACATGCTAATATATTTCATAGTTACACCGTTTACAAATGGATTCTCTTGTAGCCTACTCAGAAAGATTGTACTGGAAAGACTTCTGAAATACCTAAATGAAAAAAAAAAAAGCCTGATTGAAGTAACTGAGCCTAACTTAGTTTCTAACTAGGTGAAAACTACTCATGATCCCTTAGAAGGGGCAAACTTTAGGAGGTTTATAACCCTTAAGGATTGAGGATGCTTACCAAGTGCAACTGTTCTCTCATTTTCATATTTCTATGGAATGATGACCCTCTAGGGTTTAAGACTTCAAGGATGTGATATCTAGAACACCACTGAAACACCTATGCTTTCTCTGTAGCAGTGGTCTATTTATGTATTCATTCATCTACACGTTTTTGTTGATCACACTTTAATACCAGGCACTGTTGTCGGTGCTGGAGATTTACAATGACAAAAATCAACCTTTCCCCTGATCTCATGTAGCTCACATTCTAGATAAGGGTTTAAAGAGAGATTGCAGGATTTCGTAAGGGAGGGGGCTTCTTTTAGATAAGGTTGTCAAGGATGGTGTCTCTAATGAGATGACTTTCAAATGTAAGACTATTCAAATGACACCTACATGAAGTGAATGGGAGAAGTACCTAAATATCTGATGCAATGTGTTCCAGGCTGAGGGAACAGCAGGTGCAGTGGCCCCATGGGGAGCATCCTTGATGTAGTCAAGAAATAAAAAGAAACTCAATAGGATAAGAACGCAGTGATCAGTGGGGAGGACGGCATGAGATGGTGGCCAGAATCCAAATCATGTACGTCTTAGGAGATGTGGGGAAGACTAGAAATACCAAGAAGATGGGAAGTCTTTGGAGGGCAGAGTGCATCAGAACTGATTTTATTTAAGTCCCTCTGGCTACTGAGTATAGAATAGACAGCAGGTAGCCAAGAGTTGAAACCAGAAAAAATAGTTAGGAATTGATAAGCAGTCCTTACAAGATATTAAAAGACCTGACCTTAGATGGTAGTGGGTGCAATTAGCAAGAAGAAATTAGGTTCAAGGTATATTTTAAAGATGGAAGTGACTGGCTAGGTGATGAGTTTGCTGTAAAGTAAGAAAGAGTCAAGAAAGGTGTGAATAGAGTTTACTAACTTAAACTAAATTAGAGCCTAGAGGAGAAGGGGTGGGGAATGGTATAAACTAAGTCATTCTCTATCATAGCAGACATAAATAGTGACTAATAGTTGATAAATCAAAGAAGGGCAGCACAAGCATACGTTAAAAATATGGAAATATCTTCTAGAAGAAACAGAAAAAATAAAAATATTTCTCTTGGCAAGTTGAAGTAGGTAGGTTGGAGGTGAAAGACAGAATAGAATTTGTAAAGTTTTCCTTTATAAATGTTTTACTGTCAGCTGATTTTAAAAATTAAGGAGTATGGGACTTCCCTGGTGGCGCAGTGGTTGAGAGTCTGCCTGCCGATGTAGGGGACACGGGTTCATGCCCCAGTCTGGGAAGATCCCACATGCCGTGGAGCGGCTGGGCCCATGAGCCATGGCCGTTGAGCCTGCGCATCTGGAGCCTGTGCTCCACAACGGGAGAGACCACAACAGTGAGAGGCCCACATATCGCAAATAATAATAATAATAATAATAATGAGTATGTATTCATTTAATAAAAGAAGTTATTACCTATGCATATATAATGAATATATTTTTATATTTGTATAAACTGAATAAATGAGCAATGGCAGCAGCAGGTATAGATGACACATTTTAAGAAGTTCGACAGAAATAAGGAGAAAGGTTGGATGAAGAAGTGAGGGTGGACCCAGAAGAGCCACCACAATATTGAAGAAAGACCAGCAAAGTTGGAGGACTGACACTATCCAACTTCAAGACATATTCTAAAGCTACGGTCATCAAGATGGTGTGTTGCTGGTGAAAGAACAGACAAACAGATCAATGGAACAAAATAGAGAGCCCAGTCAATGATAGAACTCCATAAATATAGTCAACTGATTTTTGACAAAGGAGCAAAGGCAACACAGTGGAGCAAAGATCGCCTCTTCAACGTATAGTGTGGCTGCAACCAGACATCCATATGAAAAAATTCATCTAGCACAGACCTTATACCCTTCACAAAAATTAGCTTAAAATGGAGCATAGACCTAAATGTAAACCACAAAACTATAAAATTCCTATAAGATAACATAGGAGAAAACCTAGATGATGATGGTGATTCTTTTTCAGTTGTAACACCAAAGACACAATCCATGAAAGAAATAATTGATAATCTGGACTTCATTAAAATTTTAAAAACTCTGCTCCTCGAAAGAAAATATCAAGAGACTTAGAAAACAAATCACAGACTGGGAGAAAATATTTGCAAAGGACACATCTGATTAAGTATGTTATCCAAAAAATACAAAGAACCCTTAAAAACAGCAATGTGGAATAGACAACCTGATTTTTAAAAATGGGTTAAAGACCTTAACAGACACCTCAACAGAGAAGCTCTACAGATGGCAAATGAGCATTTGAAAAGATGTTTTACATCGTATGTCATCAGGAAAATGCAAATTAAAGCAACACTGCAATACCGCTATATACCTGTGGACAAAATCTGGAACACTGACAACACCAAATGCTGGTGAGGATGAGAAACAATAGGAACTCTTGTACAGTTGCTGGTGAGATTCCAAAATGGTGCAACGACTTTGCAAGATGGTTTGGCAGTCTCCTACAAAACTAAACATACTTTTGCCATACATCCAGCAATCGTGTCCCTTGGTATTTCCTCAAAGGAGATGAAAACTTATATCTACGCAAATACCCGCGTACATGGATGTTTATAATATCTTTATTCATAATTGCCAAAACTTGATAGTACATAAGATGTCCTTCAGTTAAGTGAACAGAGACAATGGAATATTATTCAACACTAAAAAGAAATGAGCCATCAAGCCATAAAAAAGACATGGAGTAACGTAAATTGTGTATTAATATGTGAAAACAGCCAATCTGAAAAGGCTATATACTGTACGATTCCAACTATATTACTTGCTGGAAAAGGCAAAACCATGGAGACAATAAAAAGATCAGAGGCAAGGGTGGGGGGAGATGAATAGGCAGAGCACAGAGGATTTTTAAGGCAGTTAAAATACTCTTTATGATACCATAATGATGGATGTATGTCATTATGCATTTGTCCAAACCCATAGAATGTACAATGATAAGGTAAACTACGGATTTGGGTGATTATGATGTGTCAGTGTAGGTTCATCCTTGGTTAAAAAAAAAATAAAGTACCATTCTGGTGAGTGATGTTGATATTGGGAACATCTATGGATGTATGGGGGCAGGGGGTATACGGGAAATCTCTGTACCGCCCTCTCAATTTTGTTGTAAAGTTAAAGCTGCTCTAAAAAAACTAAAGTCTTTAAAAAACAAGAAGCTAGAGTGAGCAGAGCATGTTTCCTTGCATTAAGGAAATTAGAGGAGGTATTCATAACCCCATCCCATTTGGAGTTTAGAATGGACAAAAATACGTTTAGAGTAGGTAAAAAAAATCAGAGTGATAAAGTTCAAACTACCCACTTTATCACTGATTAAAGCTGAATTGGAAAGTGTGCATCAGCCACCTTTAGGTGACTATTAACACTCAACTCACGCCTAATCCAGAAGAACCATTTGTTGCTACATATTTGTTGAGAGCCAGGGGAGGAGATTGAAAGAAGTTGGCGGATAGGCCTGCCTTTAGAAGGTAAGATTTGCCCTGACTCTGGCTCCCTTACCATCTGGAATCTGGAGCAGAACCAAATATATATTCCTGCAGGCAGGCAGATAAGAGAAGAAAAAAACTCCAAAAGAATGAAAACATGCATCTCTATTTCCTTCTCCCAATCTTAACCAACTATGAGAGTTGGTTAACATCAGAGAGAAGAGTGGAACAAACTTCCCAGACAGTAAAGAGCAAATGGACTTCTCTACATAAGAAAAGCCTAGGACAATTTGAAAGAAATTAGAACCCAGAGAGGTGAAGGTGAAAAGAAGAACTTGAGAGTTTAATCCTGGAGGATTTTCGAAGTAACGTGACTCAGTAAACCCTTGAAAATGTTGCTCAGAGAGAAGAGATGCTTTTCTTCCTTGAGTTTGGAGAAAAGATCAACACAGGGATAATAAACACTGAGAGAAAGCCCTGTTAGAGGCTTCTATGAGATGTTTGCCATTTTCTCGCCAGAAAAAGGAGAACCAGTCACCTGTTGTATTGAGGGGGAAGCTTTGGTGGGGCTGGAAAAGAGACGTTTCAGAGAAAACATGTACTTCTGAAACACTGTAAACAAGATGCAATTCAATTAATTTCCACATTAAGTAAAAATAACAGACATATTTTCACAAAACATATGGATCGTGAGACATAATGAAAATAACATATACATTTAACATTTCCTTTGAGAGCAAGTGTGCCTCTCTGCACAACTTCTGTATCTCATTCTCCCACACGAACCAGGCAAGAAATCTCTTCCTACAGAAAGATCAATCTTCAAAGTGCTTGCATGTTTAGGAAGAGCACAGTTTCTAAAATGTGCCACACGGTCCTTTCCCAGGGGGCTCATGAGGAGTTAAGCCACACACTCCCACCCCTCTGCTCTGTTGTTTAGCAAACACCATGGCTTCACGAAACTGAAGGAGTCCTGCTTTGCTCAGCACTTGGCCCCATCCGTTACCCAGAACTGACTGCGCTCATTATCTTATAAGCTGTGTCATATAAATGTCATTTTCAATAAAAGAAAGATCCTCTCTGCATGTCACTAACACTGCATCCTTCCAAGTGCTTATTAGAACTTGCTCAGCTAAACACTTACAGCTGCTCTTTGACCTCCAAGGGAAGCTCTGAAGTGTATCGGGTCCAGGATTTGTGTCATTTCTTTGATATTGGGCTTTGGTTTATCATGTGATGAGTTAATGTGTATTACCCTGGTCTGTTAACTAACTCATGGCTTTAGTTGATTAAATGTGTAAATATGTTGCATAATCTGCACCCCCCAAAAAATGTGGTCTACGCAGTCAGGATAAAGCAGCAAGGAATAGAGTAGAAGTATGGGAAGTTTTGCTTTGGAAGGAGGATGTGAGGATGGAAAGAGGGCAGAACTGCATCATCGGTGAGAAAGAAGGAAGGATGGAAAGTCAGGCAGGAAACTGTAGAAGTGCTGTCAACATACTTTTGAATCTTGGACGCCTTTAGGGTCTTATACAAGAACTGAAATCCCTTTCAGAATAATACATATATCCATCAATACAATTTTGCATATAAGCTCATAACTGGAAGTTGAGATGCCTCACACAGACACAAATTAATGCTTTTAAAGATAAGGCATGGACCAAAGTATGTGGAAGACATAGCCGTGTTTTAAAGGGCATATTCATGGTTGCAGAGATCAAGCTGTGATTTTTTATTTTTAATCCAAGGGTAAGAGGTGGTGAAAAATATATAATCATATTCCCCTAAAGAAAAATGAACCTGAGTGTGGTGCTTCTGGACAAATGCCTACAGGCTAGTTAGGTTTCCCATTTCTAGAAATGAAACAAGTTATTTGAAAATCCCTGCCAAACTCAATCCCATTTGCTTCACTTCTTTTCTGGCTGCACAGAAATTCCCGGAGGCAGTAAGAGTCCCCTGGAAAAGGAAGCTTCTCGGGAAGACTTTGCCGGATGCTCACGGTCAGCTGGGGCAATTTGGCACCGTTCCTGGTGACTATGACTAACAACGGCTAACCAGTTGTTACTTTCCTAATATTTCTATCTTTAGATAAATGTTAGTATCAACCCAGAGTGACCTGTTTCTGGGTTAATGAACGAGCAGACATAGATAGATAATCACAAAGAAATAGCAATTTTTATTTAAGTAACAGCCGTAAGTTTAAGAGCTTTTTATGGTCCTGGATGCTAAGGATTTAGAACCTCCTTTTTCTCAGTTAGCTAACATCTTCTCTGTCGTGTCTAGTAGAAATCATCTACAAATTGTAAAGTCACTCCTTTAGTAAATTTGTGCGCATCTTGTAAGAATATCACACTTTGACTTTACAGCAAGCTGTAGAACGCTGAGGTATAGGCAGTCTGTTCAGAAAACTGGTTGTCAAGGAAACTGCACCTTCATCCAATGAAAAACCAAAGGGGTTTTCCAACAACATATTGGGGAGGAAATACTTAAGCGTTTACGGCCCTCATGCATGTTTTCCTTTGATCCATAGGTGGTGGTATGTGTGTCTTTATTAATGTTATTTCATAATTCAGTAAAAAGATGCTTTTCTCCATTTAATCATAAGTAGGAGAAAAAACTGATGTGGTCACAGATATTAATACTTGTTTTACATTTTATGGTTTTTCTCAGAGCATTTTTAGCATATGAAGAAAAAGAAACAAAAAAATATATAAATCTCTTTTATCTTACATGGTGAGCATTATGACTATTTTATATTCTAACTATCAAAACATCAATACACAACTCCAGCACACTGTTGCTCTACTATCTTTTCTTCCTGACTAGCTCCAGAGTTCTGACACGTACAAAGATCAGATAATGAAAACAACAACGAGTGAAACAACTCCAGAGATAGCTCGAATTCAAGTCCCCGAGACAACATTTATTAAGTATCCCTTCATGGTGTAAGCCTCCCTTTTTCATCTGAAAAAGGAAAATAATTAAGATTTCATCATATAATTGAGGGAATCAGGAGAGAGAGAGTGTAACGTGACAGTATTTCATAAAACACAGGAGACCAAAGGCTATTATGATGGGAGGCACGTGCAAGGCAGTGTAGCCTAGTGGTTAGGAGGGCGCATGCAGAAGCCAGATAGACTTGCTAGAACCCTGAGTCATCCACTTCCTGTGTAACCCCAGGCAAGTTTTTCTCTGCCTCAATAATCCCACCTGAAAAATGACACGATAATATGTACGATTACTTCATAAGAGTGTTGTGAGGCTTTCATGAGATAACGTATGTAAGTAAAGCCATTAGCAACACCTAGAGTGTTGATCACTTTCAGAAGGAAAGAGGCAGGTCAGGAGATCTCATTTCAAGTGGAGCCAAACCCAAGTAAAATCATTTGGTCTTACTGCTTAAAAACCTGTTCTCAGGAAATAATGTGATAAACACATTCGAACGGAGGCACTGAGAACACCCTCTTACCACCACCCGGACTGTTACCAAACTTGGATCCCCTCACTCAACTCAGCAAAGCCAGTCTACTGACACCTGGATGTGATGAAGGAAAGTGCAGTGTATATTGCAGGTGCCAAGCAAGGAGAACAAGCAGCTCGTGCTTCCCTGAACTCTGTGATGGCTTCTGGGGAAGGGTTTTTAAAGGCAGTGTCAGGGAGAGTGTCACAGGGGGCCTGATCAGCTTGTGGACATTTTTCTGATTGATTTCTGGTTGGTGGTGAGGTAATTCGGTGTTTTTTGGGGAGTCAACATTATCAACGTTATGGCTCCAAACGGTCTAGGGTCTGTGTGCTTTTGTCAGCACTCAGTCCACTTCTTCCATCTGGTGGGGGGGGATTAGTATCTATAGACCAACTCATGGATATGGCTCAGAATATTATTTATAGCCCTTGAGTAGGAAATAAGGGTCCTTGACTTTTGTTTTAAAGCTAAACTATTACTTTATCTTACTTGACTGTTTTCCTTTGTTTCTGCATTTTCTCACTTCTCTGATTGAATCTGCTCTTTGGAACTGGGGGGAGGCCTAGGAGGCTAAAAGTTTTCTAAAAACAAGAGGTGAGAGACATGGTGGTGGAGGGGGAGTCTGTCCCCTGGAAGGCCTCACAGGGTCCTGCTCCAGTTTAGGATCATTTTTTATTAGAATGGAAATTTAATGCCAAGTAATGCTGGCAGAATCCCAGCATCTAGATGCCTCTAGTCTAAAAAATAAATTTTGGGAAGGAAGAAAAAGGAAGAAGCAGAAAGATGCATTAGTCTTTATATCCAGATAGGGGAAAGAGCTCTGTGCTGCTGAAAGAATGAGGCTTCTTACGAGGGGCAATGAGAAGGGAGTTGTTTCATTTTGAGAGAAAAACTTGGGTCTAAGTAGAAGTCATCAAATGTGAAAGTTCTTCAAATAACAGTGAAAGCCTTGAAGGAAGGGGTGGCTTTTCCATAGGATTTGGTTGTTTGGAAAAGACTGTTGGCTTTTGGCTTGCCCTTCACAGCAACAAGTGCATCAGGGTGGCATTGCTGAGAGTTATGCATAAGTTTGGAAAGATGCCTTGTGTATCACACTTTTAAACACTTTTCCCTGCTGCCTCCCAATTCCAAATCCAGGTTTATTGCACTATCTTCCTTGTTGTTCTCGTCCTTTGCATCAGTCTTGCAAATGATTATCATATTAATATTACTAAAATAACATTCCTTACCATGGGATTCCCTGGAAAAGGAAGGAGGTTCTGCCATGGGTCCCATCATGATCAAGACCTGCTACAATCCCATCCAGCCCTGCCCTTGTAACCCTGTGTACTGCTTCCATCTGACAGGAAACCCCACCTCCTCCAGGTTATCCCAACCTGCCCGTAGCCTCCTTGGCACCCTTACCCCTTTTCCTCATGTATTCAAATTCCACTCATTCTGTTAAAGCCCTGCTCAGATTCTGCCTTATTAAATGCTTCCCCGACCTTCAGTCCCCTCATGGTTTCACATCCTCTGACTTCTGATAGCACTATCTCCCTTCCACCTGGCACTCAGTCAAATGTTTTCTTTCTTGTTTTTTGAATATTTTTGCCTAATCTCTCCAACGAGAGACAGTAACCATTTATTATTATTATTTTTAAATGCTCACTGCTAGCACAATGCCTGACACATATTAAGTACTCAAAATATATTTGTGGATAGATACAGCATTAGAAAACATAGCCTCTCACATTGTTTACATACTATCTATATTACATTTTCAAATAAATAGAATTCTCTCCACCCACACTAAAATTAACTGAAGTCTTCTAAATAAGTGTCTGAACAACAGACACTATGCTTTCAGACTCAGCTGTCAACTCTTACTTTGGAATAGCTAAATAAGCGAGTGATCTGACATTTCTAACATTTCAGTACGTATCCTACTTTCTCGAGTACAAGAAAAGGTCTGTGAACCTAAAATTCCTAGCTGTGAAATTTCCCTCTTTGCCTTTCAGCTCAAGTTTTCCTTGAATGAAATGTTATCTCCCACACGTTTAACCTAAGAATAAAATAGCGACACATTAGAAGCCAGGCAAAGGGGCAGTCTTTTTATTCATGAGAGCAAAGGGCAAATTTAAGATCTTTTGTAGAAAGCAGGGTTTCCAGTAAAATTGTAGAATTAGAAATTCTTAGCTCCTAAGATAGGTCTTGTTTGACCAGTGCCTTCTTCTGTTTCTTCACATATAAAATGGTGGCAATCAGTTTTTCCTACTTCTATTAGGTGAATTCTAAAGGGAATTGTTATGGCGCGATCTTCTTACACCTTGTAGATTTAAATCAACATTTATTCAGTTTCCATACTGTTCTCTGGGATTTTTGACACAATTTATAATGTGGGCATTCAGAGAGCCATCAGTCTAAAATGGGTATGGGTTAAATGAGATTAAAGAATATGGCGGGTAGAGGGTTGGATTGGGAGTTTGGGATTAGCAGATGTAAATTGGTATATACAGAATGGATAAACAGCAGCGTTCTACTGTAGAGCACAGGGAACTATATTCAGTAGCCTGTGATAAACCATAATGGAAGACAATATGAGAAAGAATGTATATATATGTAAAGCTGAGTCACTTTGCCGTACAGCAGTAATTAACACAACATTGTAATGCAACTATACTTCAATAAAAAAATCTAAAAACATGTATTAAAGAATATGGTGGATAAAAGAGAAAGAAAAAGCAAGTTGGTGTGGACCAAAATTCTCCTAATATTAAACCCACGTAACATTTGCATAAAACTTGTGCTTTCCAGAGGACTTTATTTATCCCATTTTGATCCTCATAAAGACTTTGTGAGGTAAGCCTTGGCTGTATCCATCTTCTCCCCACCCACCCCCTACTCTCGAAATTTGAAACACCTGAGGAAAATTGTGGTCCCGAGAGGTTAGATAGTTTTTCCAGAATTTTCCAGTCATTAGTAGCTGAGGCAGGACACCGGCTCATGAATGGCGACCCACAATCATTTTGTGAATCAAGCGCCTCTGGGTGCAATGCTCTAGAATCAGACAGACTGAAGGTGTACCTACTGCATCCTCGAAAGACAGCCTCTGACTCCACCCCTACCCCTGACCCACCAGGTCACTGTTGAAAGGGTCCTGGTTGAGTCACAAAGGGCCGCTGTCGTTTTCTACCCTCCTCATCGCCCAACTCCCAGGAGCGGGGAGAAAAATAACCTCCGTATGAATTCAATGAAATGTTATGTTCACATCTAGACATTTCTAGAAATTTTATGCAGCAAGATTATGACTGCAGAGCAGAGTGAGAGAGGGCAGACGTGTATGCTGGGGACATGGGAAGAGTCTGCCGCAGACCCAGCCCCAAACAGAGCAGATCCTTCTCACCTTCTCCCTTGACTTTCCTTTCCAACGCTGGCTGTGCAGCAGCACACTGAGTCTGGGAGCCAAGAGTGCCCAAATAAGGACAGTTCGTTCATAAGAGGGGAAGGAAGGACCTTTTTTTTTTTTGGAATAATGAGTAATTTTAATTTTCTTCTTCATGCCTTTCTTTTTTTTTTTTTAAACATCTTTATTGGAGTATATATGCTTTAAATGGTGTGTTAGTTTCTGCTTTGGAACAAAGTGAATCAGCTATACATATATATATATATCCCCATATCTCCTCCCTCTTGCGTCTCCCTCCCACCCTCCCTATCCCACCCCTCTAGGTGGTCACAAAGCACCGAGCTGATCTCCCTGTGCTATGCGGCTGCTTCCCACTAGCTTTCTATTTTACATTTGGTAGTGTATATATGTCCATGTCACTCTCTCATGTCGTCCCAGCTTACCCTTCCCCCTCTCCGTGTCCTCAAGTCCATTCTCTACGTCTGTGTCTTTATTCCTGTCCTGCCCCTAAGTTCTTCAGAATGCTTTTTTTTTTTTTTTAGATTCCATATATATGGGTTAGTATATGGTATTTGTTTTTCTCTTTCTGACTTACTTCACTCTGTATGACAGACTCTAGGTCCATCCACCTCACTACAAATAACTCAATTTCTTTTTATGGCTGAGTAATATTCCATTGTATATATGTGCCACATCTTCTTTATCCATTCATCTGTCGATGGACATGTTGCTTCCATGTCCTGGCTATTGTAAATAGAGCTGCAAATGAACATTGTGATACATGACTCTTTTTGAATTATGTTTTTCTCAGGGTATATGCCCAGTAGTGGGATTGATGGATCATATGGTAATTCTGTTTTTAGTTTTTTGAGGAACCTCCATACTGTTCTCCATAGTGGCTGTATCAATTTACGTTCCCACCAACAGTGCAAGAAGGTTCCATTTTCTCCACACCCTCTTCAGCATTTCTTGTTTGTAGATTTTTTGATGATGGCCATTCTGACTGGTGTGAGGTGCTACCTCATTGTAGTTTTGGTTTGCATTTCTCTAATGATTAGTGATGTTGAGAATCCTTTCATGTGTTTGTTGGCAATCTGTATATCTTCTTTGGAGAAATGTCTATTTAGATCTGCCCATTTTTGGATTGGGTTGTTTGTTTGTTTGATATTGAGCTGCGTGAGCTGCTTGTAACTTTTGGAGATTAATCCTTTGTCAGATGTTTCATTTGAAAATATTTTCTCCCTTTCTGAGGGTTGTCTTTTCATTTTGTTTATGGTTTCCTTTGCTGTGCAAAAGCTTTTAAGTTTCATTTGGTCCCATTTGTTTATTTTTGTTTTTATTTCCATTTTTCTAGGAGATGGGTCAAAAAGGATCTTGCTGTGATTTATGTCATAGAGTGTTCTGCCTATGTTTTCCTCTAAGAGTTTTATAGTGTCTGGCCTTACATGTAGGTCTTGAATCCATTTTGAGTTTATTTTTGTGTATGGTGTTAAGGACTGTTCCAATTTCATTCTTTTACATGTAGCTGTCCAGTTTTCCCAGCACCACTTATTGAAGAGGCTGTCTTTTCTCCATTGTATATTCTTGCCTCCTTTATCAAAGATAAGGTGAACATATGTGTGTAGGTTTATCTCTGGGCTCTCCCTCCAGTTCCATTGATCTATATTTCTGTTTCTGTGCCAGTACCATACTGTCTTGATTACTGTAGATTTGTAGTATAGTCTGAAGTCCGGGAGCCTGATTCCTCCAGGTCCATTTCTCTTTCTCAAGGTTGTTTTGGCTATTTGGGGTTTTTTGTGTTTCCATACAAACTGTGAAATGTTTTGTTCTAGTTCTGTGAAAAATGTCATTGGTAATTTGATAAGGATTGCATTGAATCTGTAGATTGTTTTGGGTAGTATGGTCATTTTCACAATGTTGATTCTAAGGAAGGATAAATTTGAAGGGCATTTAGCCTTCAGGGACTTTACAAAAACAAAGTCAACATTAACAGGTTTATGTGATGCTTTCTAGTCACACCCAAGAATGAGGCTGCTGGCTCTTGTTTCTGGTTGGAAGTGATTTTCACTGCTGGTGAAATTTAGAAGCTTATCATTTTTTTAAAAAATGTGGACACTCCTAAGAAATCCCTCTGTAAAACAAAATGAGACTTGCCATACCAGCATAGCAATGGGAAGGTCATATTTTAAATAAAGGGTATTCCATTCTGTCTTCAGCCTGCTGAACCCTGGGGGGTTGTGTTCACTGTGGTGGGGATTCAGTACTGCCAAGATCAGCAAAGGACCAGAAGTTGATGTCCTATCGTGAGCAGGTCTATGGACCAGGCACAGCTCATAGGTGAGTTCATCCCAGGTGCTGGCTTATCCATCCTACCCAGGTAACGAGACCAGAACTAGGAAGTGGCAGAGTCAGAATTCCAGTCCAGGAAGTTTTTCTCCAAAGACTGTGCTCTCTGACCCTCACCATTTCTTTCATCCATGAGATTGTTACAGGACACCCTTCTCTCCAAAGTTTTGTTGAGATTTTAGGAGGCTGAGGGAGATGAGGAAAAAGTAGAAGACCTAGTGATAACCATCTCCTGTGGATGATTTCCGCCTATTTCTGCTACACTCACAGAAGATCAGAGAAGCAGTGAGGACTGAACTGATCACCTGGAAAATCAGCTCAGATTAGGAAATGGCAAATCAGTGGGACTTGAGATGAAAGCACCCCTTTCATTTTCTATTTTTATTTTATAACATGACAGGGAAAGGGATGGTATCCGATTTTCTGTAACAAACCATGCTTTGCTGTATACCCAGCAAGCCCCATTTACTCATATCATTTGCATTGTACGTGCAAAACCTACCGTTCTTATAGGAAAAAAAAAAACAAATAGCAAGGAGCTCCAAGACTACGGCTAGTATTTTGCAAAGATATATGTAACACAAGTACATCAGAATCACTAATTCATATTTCACTATGCTACAAACCTTAAAATTCTCATTAAAAACAGCATTTCCTGAAGTGCCACCAGGATATATTGACTGTCAAAGGGCACTTTTTGATTGTCCACTGAAGCCCAAGAAAAGTATTTATTACACTGTTACATTCAGGTCTTTTTTTTTTTTTTTCAGAGTATAATGAAAATACATTAGTCTGCAGTAGCAGCCGTGATTCTTTCCTATTATATTTGTTCATCTAATCACCTATCTGCCAAATTTAATAGTTTCCTTGCCACTACAAAAAATGTCTTCTGAACTTAAGCTGGAATAGGGATAAGTTGACTATTCACACTTCAGGAAAATGAAGAGACATCTGTAAATTCCAAGAAAGATTTTGTGATGCTTATACATTTCTGTAATTTGGTGTGAGACCTTGTTGTTTCCAGGATAATGTGATTTAAAATAATAATCATAGCTAACTTTTATTAAGCTGCTCTGTGTGCCAGCCACTGTTCTCAGTGTTTTCTGTGTATTAACTCATTTAATCCTCACACTAACCCTATATAGACGGTACTATGGTTATCCCCATTTTACAGACCCAAACTGTAGATGATCCAGTGAGTTAGGAGCCTGCCTAAGATTCAAATTCAAACAGTCTGTCTCTCAGTGGGTTTCTCAACCTCAACACGATTGACACTTAAGACCAGATAGTTCTTTCTGGTGAGGGTCTGTCCTGTACAATGTAGGACATTTAGAAGCACCCCTGGCTTCATCCCACTAGCTGTCTGTGGCATCCCTCTTCACACCCCACCCTGCAATTGTGACAATCAGAAATGTCTTCAGACATTGCCGAATTTCCCCTCAGGGATAGAAATGCTCCTGATAGCAAACCATTGCTCTGGAATATACATTCTCAAAAGGGGACAATATCACCCTCAAGAGGGAAAAATTTGGTTCTGGGAGGTGCAAAAAACTCCTAATTATGAAGCAAATATATAAGCAGATGTACAGTACATTTTTTAGTAATAGAATTTTATGGGAGGGATCAGAAAAAAATTGTCTAAAAAGACCGCTTAGGAAAGAAATAAGGAGAAATAGATTGAGAAACAATGAGCCTAGAGCTCGTCTCTTTATCTCTGTACTGTAAACTCTGAAATGAATCTTTATTTGAATAACTCTCCCAAAATGATCAAGGCAATATGCTCTCTGATCTCCTCCTAGAATAAGACCATTACCTTCACCTTCCTGAGGGTTCAACATCATCACCTTTGCCCTATGACTTCGAAAATTTGGGACTTTGAAATTTGGGTTCCACAAAACACTTCAGACTATTTTTCAAACACTTTCATTCCAACAGAACCTACAAAAATATGTTTGCCAAGAGCTATTTTTCTTAAACTTTTTAATCCTGGGTGTATTTCAAAGGATATTTATCCATATGGTTCTCATTCATTTACTCTTAATTCATCAAGATGGTGTTTTGTAAAAGCCAGTTGACAACCAATGAGCCGTATGCATGTTTTTTTTTTTTAACTTGAATGAGGAAGTTGGGTTTTGCGTGTGCTAAATAGAACTTAAAACCCCTTAAGTTTTTCTATACTTGGCTAAATGTAATTTTCCCTCTTTCCTAATTATTAATTTGGGTCTACCTTTTTGATGTAAAATGTTTTATGGTAGAAGAAACAAGAGAGATAGAAAAAACAAATACACTCCACTGAGAGAGACAGAAACTTTAAAAACTGGAATATAAGACCAAGGATGTGGCCAGAAAATTGTATGTTTGCAGAATATATTGCTTCTGTAATCTGACTGGCACTAGGTTATACTTAGTAATATAAGAATTGCATACCTCTTTTAGAAGGTGGGGTTGTAATTGCCAAGTATTTCTCTGTTTGGGATAACACTGTATATTTAGGAGACTTGCTGGAAGACCCTCTCCTTCTCCCCCAATTCATGTTCCCCACAACCTTCTAGTTTTCCTTTACTTTGAACATAGACCCACCGTCACCACTGAAAGTAAATAGTGGGTTTAATTAAGACGTGCCAAATATAGTTGTGAAACATATGAAAGAAATGGGATAAAAATCAAACATTCATCTTTAAAAGGTGCTTTATATACTGCATTGAATAAATTGTTCAACATTGACTCTAACTGTAAATTTTAAACATTTAGACATCTTATTAAAAAAAATAGAAGACCAATCAAATACTTTGGAAGGAGTCTTTCAAAATCCTCAATAAATCCTTCACAAAAGGGTTTTTGTGAAGAAATGCACTATTTTATGTGACAGGAGACTGGGATCATCTCCCCTTTCTATTTCCATCACTAATTCAGCTTCTGTGTGTTAGGCAAATATAATAATATAAGCAAAAGCAAAAAAATTCAAGGAATAAATAACACTGAAGATATTTTTAATGCAATGAAAAAGTATAGAATTGTGCAAACATAAGATTGGTTTAGAGATATTTACAAATCTTTTCTAAGTTAAGAAACAGGTACTGGTCCCCTCTCCAAATCTACCCAATCAACAGCTCTAGGAGTGGAGGCCAGGAATATGCATTTTACAAGCTCCCCAAGTAATGTTTATGCATAGTCATGTTTGAGGATCACTGATTTAGGTAATAGTAGTAACTGGTTACTGGACTAACACAAAGGATTGAGTTATCACATCAGACTTAGATAACACAGATATCTTACCCAGTATCTGCTTCACTTAATTATTACAGGCATTCAAAAACCTACAATGGAGCAGAGAGTGGCCTGGGACATTTGGGATGGGCCCCTCTGACCCTGAATAGATGGGTCTCTCAGTGAGGTCCAGGGGGTCACTCACACAGTGAGAGCATTTCAGCCATAAAACATCTCCACTCTGCCTCCAGAGAACTGTACAGACTACATGGCTGTCTAGGAGCTGTAATCTATAGCCAAGAACATTTTCAGAGACAAGGTCTCTTTCTCCTAATAAAATTATTAGTCTCTTCACTCAGAGTTCAGTTGAAAAGGAGAAACGGCTCTTTGTTTCCCCTGGGCGTGTACCCTGGTAAAAGGAATGAGTGGACCACAGCCTGGCTGCTTTAACTCCCTCTTCCCAAATATATACGTAGAATATTCCTCAGCCCTGGGTAATCAGGTTTTAGTAATACTGGGATCATACGGTAGGGTAGGCACTGTCTCAGGCTCCCAGGACTGGACCTTCTCTACTCTGATTTCCATTCTCAACATTCATCCAAAATTTCTTGGAATGAAAACTTATGATGTAACTAAGCTCCTTCTCTGACATTATTTCTAATATTTAGTTATGGTTAATTTTTCTTGTCTAAAGGCTAACTGTTTCTGATCAATAACAGCTTCCATTTATTGATATAACATCTGAGTTGATAGAAATAGAATGAGTTAAATTAATCATCATTTTAAGATTTTGGTGATAAAAGGCAAATATTGTTGCTCTTTTCAGAGCTTAAATTAATTCTAGACATGATAGAGGTTCTCAGTATGTTTGTAAGATAATTAAATGCAAACACAATTTTTAAACAATTTTGAATACTTTCCTCTTGAAATGAAAATACCTTTTCCTTTTACTAAATAGATAATATTAGATTAACATGGTGTAATTCCAATCCATTCATTATGATTTCAAGCTTGGAAAACTTATGCTTCAACCTCACTGCATTTTAAAAATTCAAAATGACAAAACTCATTTAAGACTGACAAAGTATGTATATGGCCACAGTACTACAGGAAGTTGTTGGAAACAATCATGATGATTCTGATCAATATTTCAGTGGCAACCACTAACCCTGTAGTTTTTTGTTTGTTTGTTTGTTTTATTGGAGTATAGTTGATTAACAATGTTGTGTTAGTTTCAGGTGTACAGCAAAGTGATTTAGTTATACATATACATGCATCTACTCTTTTTCAAATTCTTTTCCCATTTAGGTTATTACAGTGTATTGAGCAGAGTTCCCTGTGCTATACAATAGGTCCTTGTGGGTTATCCATTTTAAATATAGCAGTGTGTACATGTCAATCCCAAACTCCCTAAAAATTCTTCCCCCCCACCCTTACCCCTGGTAACCTTAAGTTCGTTCCCTAAGTCTGTGGGTCTGTTCTGTTTTGTAAATAAGTTCATTGGTATTATATCATTTGAGATTATCATACTAAGTAAAGAAAGTCAGAGACAAATATCATATGATACCGCTTTTATGCAGAATCTAAAAAAAAAAAAAACCTGTACTTTATTAAGTAGGAAAACATCCAGGGTATCCTATGTCAGTGTAAATGTCAAGTGCAGTGTACACCTGCTTGGAGAAGCAGCAGCAGCAGCTAGTGACCACTTAGAGAAGTACGAAGTTATGGATTAGAGTTCGTCTCCCAGCACAGGGTTCCCCTGAGCAGTTCCTGCATGAGCCCTTGGATGGCTCAGTTACTAACATCATATAGAATGCTCAGGCTTCCCTGGTGGTGCAGTGGTTAAGAACCTGCCTGCCAAGGCAGGGAACACGTGTTCAAGCCCTGGTCTGGGAAGATCCCACATGCCGTGGAGCAACTAAGCCCGTGTGCCACAACTACTGAAGCCTGTGTGCCACAACTACTGAAGCTCGTGTGCCTAGAGCCCATGCTCTGCAACAAGAGAAGCCACCGCAAAGAGAAGCCCGCGCACCGCAACAAAGAGTAGCCCCCACTCTCCGCAACTAGAGAAAGCCCGCGCACAGCAATGAAGACCCAACACAGCCAAAACTAAATACAAAAAAAAGAAAGAAAGAAAGCTCACAACATACATTCAAACATGACATGACAGTTCAGATGAACACTTAGAGTAGCATTCACCAAAAAATTAGAAGGAAGTATACTAAAGCACACAATTGTATGGTAGACTTGTCATAGAAGATAGAAGAAGGGCAAATTCAGGAGAAATGGGGAGAAGAATTGGGGAAGGCTGTATGAAGGTGAGGCTGTGCTAGGTCATTCAGACATTCTGCCCTTTTTTCCTCACATACCTATCTGTTTTTCTTGTAGCCTGATGATGTGAGATGAAACTGTTTTTCATATAGAATCATATGTTTTTTTGAGTTTTCTGCTTCAATGTTCACCGTAGGGAATTTTTACTAGAGAAATATAAAATCCTCTTCTGGTCCGGTTTCTGAACAAAATGATACCTAGAACCTTAAGCTTTCTGTCGGAGACGTTGTTAGTACCAAAAGGAACTATTGGCTGGAAACTTCTAGCTCGCCCAAGACCCAGCAAGGGAAGTTTAAAAAAAAAGTCATGACAAAGGGGTGTTTTTCAGTTTTTACCTCAAAAACATTAACTGTCAGGGAGACATGATCAAGAAAAAGAAATTAAAGTTATTTACCAGCTCTTATAGAGTTACATGACTAGTATATCTTACGGTCACTTCTATAAAAATTGGAGCTAAGTATCATTCATAGAGCAGAAGTAAGATGTGAGTTTTCAGCTCTGATTCTGGATCTTTATCTTTCTACCTGAGAAAAAGGGAAACTGAGGTATAATTAATTCATCATTATTTCTGTAAAGGAAACGACATAATGGTTTTCATTCCAAATGCATCCAAGGACAAATCTTGAATAAAATGGATATTTTTGGTACTAAGTGGAATAGAAAAGAAGTATTAATCGTTGTTTTCTTTTATAACTATACAGGCATAAAAGAGAAAAGTTATGAACATTAGAAACATAGGGAGAAAATGCACTTTTTTCAAGGTGTTTTTCTTTAAAAATTTTGCTTGTATGTGTACCCAAATATAGCACGGAAGACTCATCTGGAAGCTATTTAGGCAATCCAGGTAAGAAATGGTGGTGGTTTGGACCAGGATGGTAGTAACAAGGTGGTGAGAAGGACTGGTCAGATTCTGGAGAGATTTTCCTTTTATTTTTTTTCCCTTATAGTCTCTTCTTAACAAAACAGTCTAAGTGATCTTGTTAAAATTAAATCAGACCATGTTACCCCCATGTTGAAAGTCCTCTGATGGCTTTCCATTTACATAAGCAAAACCCCAAGTCTTTACAAAAAGTATAGTAACTCTATATTTTATTATCCAAACCAGAGCCTTGCTGAATGGTAAAGGCTGACTACTATTAATTACTCCAGAACGATGAGCTTAAATTTGGGCTACTCCATACAAAATGATATAACACTGTATAAGCTGGGCTTTCACTACCTCTCTGACCTCATTTACTGCTTTCCCCCTTGACAGCAGTAACCACACCTGGCCACCTGGATTTACCCTCTGCTTGGAACGTTCTTCCTCCCCAGGTCCAAATAGTTCATTATTCAGGTGCTCAGATTGTGTTTCAAAGTCACCTTCTCAATGAAGACTTCTCTGGCCAACTTATCTCATATAGTGATTCTAATTACATTTTTATATCTTCTTTATTGCTTATTTCTCCCAGTGGTACTTTCCACTATATATTTTACTTCTTTTCTTTTGTCTGTTTCCTCTACTTGAATAGAAGAGCTATAAGAGCTGGGATTTTGTTCACTAATGAATCCCCATAGGCTAGAAAAACATATGACACATAAAGGGCACTTAATAAATATTTGTGAAATGAATGAATGAATAAATGAGTAGGAAATTTTGCTATTCTCTCTCTGTAAATTTTTTTTTAGGATTGGCAATCTTAAGACCATGAATATTAGATTTCTATATTTCAGCACTAAAATATTAACACATTCCACTGCTTTACCGGAATATTTAATTACATAGAAATTAAATGCCCTGATGGAAAACAAACTATATAGAAAAGACAAGGAACTGTTTTCCACATGCACCTCAATACATGTGTAGATTCTCCCGGGTGAAAAGAGGCATTTCTCTCTGTGAACTCTCAAACAGATTAGCAAAATGATAACATCAACAACTAAAATCTCTGGGGTTTGAAGTAAAATAGTGATAGAATCTTTATATTTTAAATTTGCAGTGGTTGACTTGGTCGAACACACTCTTTTCTTCTATTTGATACATGCATCTCAGTTAATAAATTTCCCTATAAATATCACTTAAGCTGCATTTCACAAATTTGAATATGTATTCCTTAAACTCTTGTTCAGTTTTAATATGTCTTCATAATACATTATTCTTTATTTTAGTTTTCCATTTTTTATTTTTCAGGTATTTATTTTTGGTTATATTTTGGTTATTGGTTTTCAATTTTATTGCCTTAATGTTCTATAAAATAGTTTATCTCTATTGATTAGTTTTATAATGAATTGAGATTTCTTGTGACCTATGGCCAATTTTTGAAGATATTCTATATGGATTGGAAAGAATTCATGTTTCTAAGCATCTGTTACTTCAAACTAGTTAACTTTATTGTGCAATACTCTATATTGTAATTGATTTCTATCTGATCTATCAATTTCTGACAGAGCTGTGTGCAATAACACCTCACAATTTATTAATCTACTAATATCTTGTCTGTCCTTTTTTTTTTTTAATTTTTAAGTTTTCTGGTTAGGTACTGTACCAGTTATCAATTTATTGTCTCTGAACTCTGAACCCACCTTTCACTGTGTGCTTGTGATTCTGGGACATGTTTACCTTGCCAGATGAATGATGTCAAGCTTTATAAGTAGAGGGAAGTGGACAACTATCAGAGGAGTTTCTTCTCCTGGTTCCCTATGCTTTACTCCTTTTGCTCCTGAGTGACAGGCTGGTGTGCAGGACACTCCATAAGCTCACTTCCCACTCCAGCTGAGTTTGGTCCTACACCACAGGTGTATTCCCAGCAGCAAGTGGCATCCCTGGGGACAGTTTCTGGAGAGTTCTGTGGGTGCCCAAATAAGTTTTCCAGCAACAGCTTCCAGTGAGTTGAATAGCACCCACTACCCCCACTGTTGGCAGGTTCCAAGCAGCTTTCCAGAGGGTACAGCACCCGTCCACAGGCAGCTTCCCAGGGAATCTTGCGGGCTCCCTCACAGCAATTCTCTGCCCTCCAGCTGTGCTTCTTTGACTTTGGACCAGCTCAAGGACAACCCGGTGAACTTCTCCTGTAACCATCCCCTTTCTAGTGAAGTTTAAATGTCAGCCATGGGAGGATCCACTCCCACGTATCCCCCATCTTCCAAGATTATTTCTTCCTTGGGTATTCTTCCTCAGTGCCAGGGTATTCTTAAAGGAAATTAGATTTTATTCCCTCTTAACTAATTTTTTTATAATAAATCTTCCATGTTAAAATTACCGTGTTGGGCTTCCCTGGTGGCGCACTGGTTGAGAGTCCACCTGCCAATGCAGGGGACATGGGTTTGTGCCCCAGTCCAGGAAGATCCCACATGCCACGGAGCAGCTAGGCCCGTGAGCCATGGCCGCTGAGCCTGTGCGTCCGGAGCCTGTGCTCCGCAATGGGAGAGGCCACAACAGTGAGAGGCCCGCATACAGCAAAAAAAAAAAAAAAATTACCATGTTATTTCTGTCTCCTCAGTGTATCTGACTGATACCAAGTATACATGTTAAGACTGAGATAGCTTCCTGTTAAGATGTTACTTTTATTATCAAGTAATGAATCTATTTACAATATAGTCATTGTTTCAAATAAAATGTATTACACATTAGTATTATGAAACAGAGTTTCTTTTGGATAGTTTGCTTACTACCATTTTCCATGCTTTCCTTTCACCTCTCTGCCATTATGTTTTATTAACCAGTCCCAGAATCTCCACTTATTTACAGATGAATTTCATCCATTTATATTTATTGTAATTACTAATACACTTTGTCATCCTATTTTAGGATTTCTACTTATTAAGACCATATTTTCTTTTATTTCTTTCCTTTCTTAAAAATTATACTGACTTTTCTTTTCTATGCCCCTTTCCACACTGTGGATATGAAAGTTATATATATTCTTTTTAACTTTTCAATCAAAACCTCAAATTATAAACACATACAATTAACAAAGAACAAAGTTAATCTCTAGCCTCATCCTCCTTCCTAAACTTATGATGAATTTAGAACATTTTAACTGTGATTTCCCCTTTTCCCATATCCACTTAGTATTATCTGTCACTTCAGAGAAGACTTAATTTTTAACATTTTACCCCTTCCCCTATGGTTGAATTTCCACTTAAAATCTACTTAGATTGCCAAATATGTCTAACAATCCTCCCCCCACCCCCAACCCCTGGTCCCATTACTTCTCATATCCTATTTTTTTCTGTTGGGTGGAACTTTTTTCTTACTAAAACTCACTCTTTTGGGAAAAGTCTGTCAGTAGTAAATTCTTTGTCTTTATTTAGTTTTCTCTACTATTGAATGATCAGTTTAGCTAGGATTAGAAGGCTGGATCTACTTTTGATCTAAATGTTGGTCCTTTCAAAATGATATGTTTTGGAATGTGACATCAGCAAGATGGCAGAGTAAGAAGAACCAGGACCTGCTCCTTCTCTGAAACACAAACTGAACAAAAATGTATCATTCAAAAGCCTTTATAAGAATGCCAGAAACCACTTAGGAATTCACAGACCCCAGGTAGGCTCAAAACTGAGAGCAACAACATTGAAAGCGTAATAAAAGCCATTTAATTTCATCTAATCAGTCCTTCCCTCAAGTCACCACATCTGCTCCCATTGGAGGTAAATGGAAGAGTGAAACATCAACACTCCAGCTTTTCTGGGGGGTTCCTGTCTCACCTGACTTGGAGTACTGACAGGGAACCAGCATACTTTGGATGTCTGGGAGTCATTCAGAACAAAAGTAGGTTCAGTAGCTGTGGTTGCACCAGAGGACCTGCAGTACTGCAAACAAGCACCAGAGTGAACAAGAGACTACAAGCTCCTGAAGAAGAAGCAGGGAACCTCCCTAATTGGGAAATTACACACATGTTCTGAGAAGATGCCTACCTTAGTAAAGATTCGTTTCTAACCTCTCAGCATACACTGTACTTCAATCTGAAGATCCATGTCTTTCTTCAAGTATAATAATTCTTAACCATTTTTCCTTCAAATATTGCCTCCTCCAAAATTTTTTCATTATCTCATCCTGAAACTTCTTTTAGAAATACATGATTTCTCATTCTTTCTGTCATCTCTATTTTCATTCAGATTTTCTGACCTTTATCTTTCTGTGCTTAATTCTGAGTGATTCTTTCACAGATTTATGCTTTAATCCAGTAATATTCTAAACTGTGTTTAATCTGCCCTTAAATATACTCAGTACACTTTAATTTTAGTAACTATATGTTCCTTTTCTACAAGCTCTATTTTTTGTCTTACTTTCATTCTAATTTTATAGTTAGGTTTTCAAGCCCTTGTTTTATCTCTTTAATCACTTTAAACATTATAATTTTATAACCTCTCTAAATTTGCTCCATTATTTGGAGATTTGGGGAGCCTAATGAATAATCTGACTGCCCTTTGGGTGTTTTATTCTACATATAAGATTGGTAAATTGTTTCATGTGCAATCATATTCAACAGATTGGTTGTTGGTTGTTTTTTTTTTTTAATTTTCTTTTGCTTTTTCTGTTGGAGTTTCTTGTGTCATAGGTTTCACATATATCTTTGCTCTCACAATACTATTCTTATTAAGCAAAATCCTAAGAGTTATGGAAGCTTTTACTTGAGAGTGAGTAACAAGCTTTGGGAAGTAACCAGAGTTTCATGACCATACTTCTAAACGACCCTTCTGGCTACCAAAGGGAAGCTTGTGCGATGGAAAAATATTTTTCATTATACGGTATATGGAATAACATTAATTGCAAAATCTAACACTTCTATTACTTTTCTTAGGTATCAAAATCATAATCAAGCATAAAAGCTTAAGTTCTGGAATACTGTACAAGAATAACACAAGAATGATTATGTATTGGTACTTTTTAAAACAGGCATACATCTGATTTTTTTTTCCGGTAAAAGGTGTTAAAGTAGTAGTCTCTCCTACTACCATTTATTGAGTTATTACCATTTTCCAGGAAGTTTACCTTTTTACTGTATATATTTTATCTTCTTACTGTATATATTTTACCTTATTATATTTCAGGCACTTGATTTAATTTCAAAACTCTATAAGACTGGAAAATGACCTTTTCCTGCATTACAAATGAGAAAAGTTTTACCAAAAGAGAAGGATGGAGGAAGAGAGGGAGGGAGGGAGGGAGGGAGGGAGAGAGATAGAGAGAGAGAGAGAAAAGAACAGATTAGAAGCTTATCCAAGTGCACATGGCTTGTAAGTAATAGAACCAGGATTTGAATCTAAGCAGTCTGACTTTATTTGAAGCTTCAATGATACATAATGTTAACCAATCAATAAATTAAATATATATATATTTTATACTTCATCAAGATATCTGCTATATTTTATGAATACCTTATAAACTCCATGGAGTCAATAGCATAACTAGGTAGAGTTAAAACTTTGTAAGCTTTCATAACCAAAGAGTTCTAATTCATCCATTCAATACATGGTTACTGAGCATCTACTGTAGCCCAGCTACTGTGTGGGGGTCTGGGAATACAGCAGGAATAAAAGAGGAAAAATGACTCCTACCTTCGTGGGGATGTTTAGTGGCAGGACACAGCCAACAGAAATAGTAATAAGTAAACTAGAGTATGAGCCAGATAATCAGTATTATGGAAAAAAAATAAAGCATTAAAGAGGGTAAGGAGTACCAAGGGTTTGGAGTGATAGGCTGTCATTTTTAAAAGAATGTTCAAGGAGGACCCATCTAAGATGACACTTGAGCAAAGGCCTGAGGCAGCGAGGGAAACAGTCGTGTGCATCAAGGCAATTTTGAGGGTGGACTCAACACTTTGGGTGAAAATACAGATGACCTGTTGTTCTTACCTGCAGCCAATATTAATGTATTTAGTAGCGATTTCTAGTATATTGTTTGATAAAATTAGGACATAAACTAACACAGCATTTGAATATGAACCAGATTTGACTCATTAAAGTTTAGAATGAATAAACACATAGCCCTTGACTTGGGTAGAAAAGTTAATAACTACCTAACTGTAGAAACATGGATTATAAGTGACATATTGAGAAAATAATGTATAACTGTAGTCTAAGTTTAAGCTAGTTGACACTGGGATATGACTGCCAAAAAAAAAAAAAAAAGCTAATTGGTTATTAGGCATCGTTAACAAAAGTGATATCCAATAATATCAGATTATACTCACTGTCACAGATTATACTCATGTCTTTGAATTATGCTTTAAAAGACGTGCAAACTGAAGAATGTTCATTCACAGAAAAATGACAAAAAGTGTATCTTTACATTTAGGTTTCGATGCAGTTACATTCCAAGAGGAAAATCTCTCTCCAGAAAATATACTGGGTTAGTAATCCTGAAAATATTAGCCTTACAGAGTTTAGAATTACACAAAATTATAGATACTAGTTGATTAATTCAATCCCAAACAGGCAAATCTAGTTTATATAAGCAAGAATAGAAGGATTCCAACCTAGTTTTTGGTAGAAAAGTCTTCTTCAGGCTTTCTCAGTCAAGATTCCTACAGAGGGGAACACTAATTGTGAAATCTTCCAATGTAATTAGATGAAGCAAGAGAAAACTTGGATATGATTTGGAGAGTAATCATAATACAGGCCCAAGTTGATTGACTGATAGGATTTCCAATTAGAAGGATTTTACTCAATAGAGAAAGCTTTCACAAAAATAAGGTCTCATCATAGAGAACTGGGAACTGAGAGATGACAAAAATGGGGAGAAATGTACACAATGATCTATAATCCAATTCTCTTAGGAAGATGGTAAAAACATTTTTAAAACTAGGTTTTTTTTTTTCAAGGTCTGAAACTTGTAGTCAGAAAGGGGAACTATTTCGTGTGAAGTTTCAGCATTATCTATAGCTCTAGGCTCTCCATGAAAGATCTGTTAGTGTCTATCAGCAGGATTAATTAATTTTATCCTAAAATTCTGCTCCCTGAAGTTCAGAGCTAGTAAACTTCTTAGTCCACATAAGAATACAGATTTGGGGCAACCTATGGGTAAAAATTCTCCTGTAATACTGTCAGCAGGCTTTGTCTGACTCCAAATCCCAAGATTCTTCCCACTTCACCCAGATGGTGGATCCAAAAATGGTCACTGCAGGGTCACCTGGAAGAGTTATAAGCATCTAATATCTTCCAGTTAGAATATGGACAGAGTTCTACAACACTACCACCATACCACTTGCTGCTTACCACTGTTAACTAGGAAATAAGGCTATGACAGAAAATAATACACTAAGATAAGATGATAGATTAAAATGAAAGAATCATCAAAATAAACTACAAAATAAAACACTATAAATCCCACTTCCTTTTCTTACTGGCCATATAAACTTGGACAAGTTATTGAAGCCTCTATATTTCCTCATCTGTATCATGAAAATAATAATAATATCCACTTCAAAAGAGTGTTGTGAGGATTGATGAGATCATCCATTTGAAGCCCTTAGACTAGTATCTTTTTTTTTTTTTTTCGTGGTACGCGGGCCTTTCACTGTTGTGGCCTCTCCCGTTGCGGAGCGCAGGCTCCGGACGCGCAGGCTCAGCGGCCATGGCTCACGGGCCCAGCCGCTCTGCGGCATGTGGGATCTTCCCGGATCGGGCCACGAACCCGTGTCCCCTGCAACGGCAGGCGGACTCCCAACCACTGCTCCACCAGGGAAGCCCGTAGACTAGTATCTTGCAGATAGATAACCATCAGCAAATGTTAGCATGCATTGCCTCTATTGTTTTAATATGTTTTCAAAAATACCACGAAGCAAGTGAAGAGCAACTGAAATATAATAAATAGGTAGACAGATAGATAAATAAATAAGGTAATTAAAGCCATAGGAAAAAGATAAACACCAAGATAAAATCAAAGATGAAAGAAGCTAAGAAAAATTGAGACAGAAACTAAAAGATATAGATTTGAGCTAAAATTATGAAAAAACCCTTTAGGATGCGAAAATGTAAGACTAAAACAAGCTACCCACAGAGTGAAATAAGCAGTACTATTCCAGTATTTTTAAACTCCTCTTCACAACTCTTTAAGCTGGGATATCGCCCACAGCTTAGTCCCTCTTTTAAATGATAGGAATGACTTAACCTTGTATGTTTGAAAATCCCTCAAAAAAAATGGCAGCTAACATTTATTAAGTTTATAATGTATGACAAGCAATGTTCTAAATTTACATTTATTACCTCACCTAGTTATCACCACCATACATATGAAGTATGTATTATTAATATCTCTCTTTTACAAACATGGAAACTGAGAAAGGTAAGGAACTTGCCGAAGGCTAGATTTCTAGTATAGGATAGAATCAGGATTTCAATAGTCAAGTTCAAGATAAAGGAAAAAGAGGCATGGAAATATGGGAGTGCTGAAGACTAGAACTTAAAAGGAAGGAGACAGTTATTTAAAGAGAAATTTTGAAATCTTTATGATTTGTCAGGTAAACACCCTTATCAGCACTCCAAGAAACCTACTGTAATGATCAATGCCAGTTTTCAAGGGCTTAGCATCAGATTTGTGGTTTGGGTGTGATTTGATGTGGACTGCAATGAATGGGAATGTCCAGATTGGTCTTTAAATTACAGCAGGATGACTCCACAAGGCTTATTACATGAGGTCACACAAAGATTAATGAAGGTTGTCAAAGCATAACCACATATTAAAACCAAGATGTTTGCACACATTCTCCACTTCTCCCTCTTTTTAAATTAATCTCCATTTTAAAATGAATAAAATTATGCAAGTTAACATGACATGTTCTGTGATTTCATCAATAATGTATAGGAAATCCTTTTGCTATACAGTAAGCTCTAAACAAAGGGAAAAAGAAGGTCAAGGAGAGGAGAAGTGACAGAACTGATTGCATTCCATTTTGAAATGAATCATGGGCAGAAGTTGCAAAGATGGGGGACAAAGAGTTTTGTCAAAGCATTTCTGTATATCTTCAGCCTTCCTGACACATTTTGTTTATAGCTAAGGGACAATAGTAACAACAAAAACCATCTCACATTTGGTAAACAAATGTAAAAAAAAAATCTACAAATTAAAATATAAGATATTTCCTTCCAGGAACATGTTGTTCACCCATTAATTGAGCTCTGTATCATCGTGGAATCAGAATTTTTTTGGTAAATTGCATCCTTAGATGAGAACATATTCTCTAATTTGTCAAGAGTTAAATTTTGGAAAGAATTTTGCGTTGCTTTAATCAATATAGGGTCATGTAATTAATAAAATAATTTAGTAAAGAATGTAGTGTTTCCTCTCCTTAAACTTTTCTTTATAATTACTTCTTATTTCTGCCTTTTCAAGTCAGCATTTGAAAGACAAAATGAAAAGAAAGATAATAAGATCATTTGATTCTTGGACCTGTCATATAAATGAACCTTTTCCAAGTTTGTAAAATAATGTCTATTATTGTAATTAGGGCTTGGAAAGCTAATTCAGAGAATAACATCAAACTGAACCTTTCCCTGAACTGAACTGAACCCTAAAAGGGTTCATAGGAATTCACTTCTTCTTAGAACTTTGAAAAATGTGCTGTTTTTAATTACAATGGCTATCAGAAGTAGTTCATTGTCATCATTCTGTATTAACCAGGCATGTGTCAGAAAAGCACAGTTCGATGCAGTATTTCAAGCTTCTTGCCTTTTGACCTCCATCATTTTCCTCATGCTTAGTGTCTATAAGTGATTAATTGATACACCAAGAAGATTGATGAATATAAATAACAACACTAAGATATGGAAGGTTAAGAACTTAAAACATTTTTTTAAATTTAGTAAAAAATGAGTTTATACAACCTAAAGGAGGCCAAGAATCCTGAAAAGAGTTGATATGCTTCCTAACCCCCTGGGATGGTCGCTGTGTTTTTGACCATGTGATTCCAGTGGCTTTTATTTGCAGTTTGGGATTTTACTCCTAGTGCCAAATTCTGAATTTTTTTATTCAAAATAGCCCCACTTCTGAAATTCCCCTTTTGATTTCAACTTCTTCCTGTCCACATCTTCCATATCCTCTCTTGTATAAAAATTGTTCTTTAATCTTTCATTATGTCCAGTTGTTTGACCTGTCTAGCTAGTTGATATGATGGCAATAATGACTTTTACTAAGAATTTTTTATATATTTCCTCATTTAATATTCAAAGTTTTGTATTTTAATTTTCCCCATTTGGCCAGTGGAGAAACATTGCTGCAGAGAGGTTAAGTTTATCAGCAATGCTCTCTCTATGCATTAGGTCTGCCCATCTACAAAGCTCATGTTCTATGCCACCACAAAATATGCCCTCTGTCATTTTTACTTTCATCCCTATCCATCCCTGATGTCACAATCAGCTCACCAACACAATTTATAGTATCTTCAAGTTTTTCTCTTTTCTTTTCAAAGACCCACTATTGCACTACTCTCAAATCCTAGATCAACCCATTTGTTTTCTCTGCTTTTGCTCTCAGCTCCTGAGAAATGTTAGAGAAAATGAAGTTCCTGTGTTCAAAGGCTATGTTATAAAAATATTATTTCAAACTCCAGTTAGAGGCTTAAATATACACAGCAACATTTTCACTAATTTTAAGCTACTTCCCTTTCTCATGCTCCATGCCAGCTGTCCAAAATCTACAAGTTTCTCAAGACCTCCAATTCTGCACCAACTTATCTTACTCTTAGAAGAACTTGGGTTCTTAACTTAAAAAAAAATTTTTTTTAGTTAGGAAGTCCATAAACTTTCTTTCTTCCTCTAAAACTTAAAATAGAGGCTATCAGGAATTCTTAACCCCTGCTTCAGGGACTTCTTCTTACTAAACTGTAAGCAGAAATTTGGGTTTATGTACAGTTTCTTTTATTTTTAAGAAAAAGCCAATAGTATTTATTAGATTCTCCAAAGGAATCTGTGACCCAAGAAAGGTTATGCAGATTTGACCTAAATCTTCATTCTTCCTAACCTTCTCTTTAATTTCAGAAGCACATGAATTTTTTTCTGAATTTAGAATTATTATATCTTCCTGGTAAATGGAAGTTTTGTATTATAATGAATGTCTATTTTTAACATTAGTAATGCTTCTTAGGTTTGAAGTGTTTTTTTTAAAAAGTTAATGTAGGTATACCAGCTTCCTTTTGATTAGTGTTTGCATGGGTAACTTTTACCATTCAACTATATTCAACTTACATTAAAGTTACATGTCCTGTAACATGAGTTTAGTTTTGAATTTTTTACAATCTCTCAGTCTTTGTCTTCAATTGAAGTATTAACTTAATTTCTAAAATATTGAGGCTTAAATCTGCCACTTACTTCTTATTTTTATCCTATCTGCTTTTATCTCCCTCCTGCTCTTGCCTTCTTTAGGAATATATATTTTATTATTCTAATTTTCTTCTCTACCATCATTTTACACACCTTTTTACAATTCTTTTTGGGTTGTCGTGGAGATTTTGTATAAAGTCTTTACTTATCGAAGTCTAATATGAATTAGTATATTTCCACTTCTCAGGCAATGCAAAAATCTTAGAATAATCATTTATCTGTCTCCCAACTTGCATACTATTGCTTTCCTGAAACTCCCCAGACATTATTTCTTATATTTACTTAGATTTAAACACCTCTTTACTTTTTCAGTGTTCTTTAGGTCTTTTTATATCTCTGAGCATTCATCTGGGATTGTTTTCTTCTGCCCAAACACACTTTTCAGTATTTCTATATTGCACATCTACTGGAAGCAATTTTCTTTATTTTTTATTTTCTAGAAATGCCTTTATTTTACATTAATTTTTGAGATACATTTTTACATAGAATTCTGCATTAACAATTCAATGTTGACAGTTAATTCCTTTCAGCCCCTTGAAATTATCATTCCACTGTTCCCTGGTTTCTATAGATCCTGTTGAGAAGTCCAAAATTGCTATTTTGAGGACAATATGTCTTTTCTTCTCTGTCAGCTTTAACTCTTTCTTTGTCTTTGGTTTTCAACAATTTATCAGGAAGGTGTGGTTTCTCAAAAACTGATGAAAGACATCAAGCCATAAATTCAAGAAGTACCATGACCTCTAAGTAGTATAAATACAAAGGACATCACTTCATTACTTAGGCAGCTTGTTAAGTTCTCAGCAGAAGTTTGTTCTGAACCATTGTTCCAATTACCATTGCCAGAGTACTGTGAACTTCTTCCCACATTAACCCTGCCATCTGCACTTACTTTCTTCATTTACTTTATCTCCTACTCAGGCTTTAATCATACTCAAATCTCTCCCATAGGAAAAATATTTTAACGTCCTACCTCATCAAAGTCACCAAAGGCATTCTTCATGATTGCCTAGCCAATGGCCTTGTTCCAGTCTACAATCATGTGGGCTTATCTACATGATCTGATGCTACTGACTCATCCCTGTTGTTAATCTCATTCATCCCTTGGCTTCTATGACTCTGCTTGCTCTTATTTCTCTTCTTTCCTCTCTAAATACCCTTTGTCAGCTCCTCTTCCTCTACTTACCTCTAAAATTTGTGTTTTTATGGTTCTTTCCTCAGTCACTTTCACTTCTCACTATTTTCTTCCCTATAAAAGGTTACATTGCACATGTAACTTTTTAATTCTTTCTTCTGTGTTGCAAGTCTCAAATGTCCACATAAGTCATTTAAACTTCAATTTTATCATTACCTACCTCATCTTAAAAAGTCCCCAAAATAATGTACTTTCCTTTCTTTCTTCCACCAAACTAGTGATGTAGAGCTAGGTAAGAAACCATACTTTTTCATATTTTTTTTCAACATTTAGCACAATATTTGGCACTGTGTATAAGCTGAACAAATATTTTCAAGTTAATTTGAATTAGCTGTCTTGCTACACAAGGGGGTAGTGTCACCTAGGGTGTACATGAGGATAAAAAAGGGTAGGGGAGTGTAGACAACCTGGTTCACATCCCAGCTTTACCACTTACTAGATCTGTGACTTTTCCTATATCTTCTTTCCTTAAGTATCCTCTTTGAGACATTAGACAATTCACAGTAACTATAGTACCTATTCATATAGGTTGTGCCAATTGAATGACAATACACATAAAAGTGTAGTCCCTGACACAAAATAAGCAATTGTTAATTTTGTTGTCTTTGACTATTATCAAAAACAAATGCCTAGAGAACAGAGATTTATATTTTTTAAATATTTTATTTTATTAACTTTTTATTTTATATTGGAGTATAGTTGATTAACAATGTTGTGATAGTTTCAGTGATTCAGTTATACATATACATATACATGTATCTATTCTTTTTCAAATTCTTTTCCCATTTAGGTTGTTACATAATATTGAGCAGTTTCCTGTGTTGTATAGTAGGTCCTTGTTGCTTATCCATTTTAAATATAGTAGTGTGTACATGCAAAAATTTAAAGGACAGGTAAAAGGAGGTGGGGGGGGTGGGGATGAGAAAGAAGCCTGTACAAGAAACTTAAGAAAAGCTGCTGGAACTGTTGGTGGGAATGTAAATTGATACAGCCACTATGGAGAACAGTATGGAGATTCCTTAAAAAACTAAAAATAGAACTAGCATGCAACCCAGCAATCCCACTACTGAGCATATACCCTGAGAAAACCATAATTCAAAAAAAGTCATGTACCAAAATGTTCATTGCAGCTCTATTTACAATAGCCAGGACATGGAAGCAACCTAAGTGTCCATCATTGGATGAATGGATAAAGAAGATGTGGCACATATATACAATGGAATATTACTCAGCCATAAAAAGAAACAAAATTGAGATATTTGTAGTGAGGTGGATGGACCTAGAGTCTGTCATACAGAGTAAAGTAAATCAGAAAGAGAAAAACATATATGCTAACACATATATATGAAATCTAAGGGAAAAAAAGTCATGAAGAACCTAGGGGTAAGACGGGGATAAAGACACAGACCTACTAGAGAATGGTCTTGAGGATATGGGGAGAGGGAAGGGTAAGCTGTGACAAAGTGAGAAAATGGCATGGACATATATACACTACCAAACGTAAAATAGATAGCTAGTGGGAAGCAGCCGCATAGCACAAGGAGATCAGCTCAATGGTTTGTGACCACCTAGAGGGGTAGGATAGGGAGGGTGGGAGGGAGGGAGACGCAAGAGGGAGGAGATACGGGGATATATGTATATGTATAACTTATTCACTTTGTTATAAAGCAGAAACTAACACCATTTAAAGCAATTATACTCCAATAAAGATGTTAAAAAAAAAAAAAAGAAAAGCTGCTGGAGAGGTAGGAAAATGTGCACACACACACACACAGGAGTAGATAGTTATGGGACCCAAGGGAAGGGTGTTTCCAGAAGGAAGTGAGTCAATAGTACTAAATGTACCCGCAACATCAAGAAAGATGAGCAATGGAAATTACTCCCTGAATTTAGGGAAAAGGGGGTTTTGTGGTCTGGGAAGCAGTAGTTATAAGACCAATTCAGCAGACTGAGAAGTGAACAAAAGAAATGGAAGAAGTAGAGGTAGGTATAATAGATAATTCACTCAAAAAGTTTGACTCTGAAAGAAGAGAGTATGATAGCTGAAGGAGAATGGTGGGCAGACTGAGGGTTGTACTTTGTGTTTTGTTTTGTAAACGGGAGAGACTATTGATAGATTGAGTATCTTTTCTTAGGTGTTTTACAAATAACAACTCATTTTATTTGCACATATTTTAGGTAGATTGTGGTAAAAATAACGCAATACAAACTTGCAGGTTCAGGAAAATACAGGTGGAGTATTTCTGTGAAATAAATGGTTAACATAGCTGCCTTGTAACGTATAAGAAAACATTTGTCTCTCTCTTTTATAAATGTATATATAAATATACATGTCCTGATTTGAAATAGGTGAGATATATGATATATATATATATATATATATATCAGGATCAATCAGGACATGTCATTCAAAAAAGACTGAAGACAAATGCCTAGTAAAGCACTGTGTTACAAGAAATCAATAGGGACTTCAGTAGTGTATCTTCTGTATCATGGGGTTTCTAATCTAGAAGAATAATATAGGAAATGCAGGGACATAGGGAATATACATTAATAAGTTTAATACAAGGTAATGAGTAAGAAGTGCATAGTAAATGCTATTGAGTTTAGAGAGGGAGAGCTGGGGTGGTCAGAGAAACTTTCCTGGGAGAAGTGACCTTTGCCTTTGGACTGGATGAAAACTAGAATTTGGAAGTACAGGTCATGGACTTATTTTATTCTAGGTAAAGGAGAAACGTTTCATAGAACACAAGAGATGAAAAAGCTATAAAAAGAGGACATTGAAGAATTCCAAGAACATATATTTTCATATTTTACATTATTTCCACAAAAGGGTATTTTGAGTGGGAGTCAATTGAACATTAAAAAGAAAGAATGAAATAACAACAAGCAAGATGATGGCCAACATGTGGACAGTGCAAATTACTGTCACACTTTTTGAACTGTCCTCTCCCACAGCTTGGAGAGCAGTAGACACCAGGAGCAACAACACCATAGGACCATGGGCCCTTAAAATTGAGAAAAGTTCCATCAGAGACTTCAAAAATCATGGCAATAGAAACTCTACTCATTATTATTGATAGTAATAATAAATATTACTATCAATAATATTAATTTTAATATTAGAGTTGATAGCATTAGTTTAATACTATTAATAATGACAGCAGTAAGCATCATAACATTAATATTAATGATGGTTAACAAACCAAAGCATTGCCTGGCAACAGCCATAGCCTGTCTTCTGAGGATGGACCACTAGAGCGTGTGCAGGGGGCACATAATGTCGGAGGTGAGGGCAGCTGGCTAGACTGATATATTTTACAATATAGGCACAAGTGTAGACCAGTAAGCATCTTAAAGACATTTCAAGACCTTTACGTAAAGGCTCTCATTGGAAGCCGTTCCAAACCCAGGCTGTATAAACCAATTTAGGTGATGAAGGTAACAGGGGCAGCAAGCACAAGGGATTTATTCATAAGAATATTTATAGTAAAAATTCTCTCTCTGTCTGCCCGTCCCTCTTTCTATGTGTGTAGAATTATAGAAAGGAGTAGTGCTCCTTACAATACTGAATTCAGAACTCATCTAATTTTTTTAGCCATGTATGCAGAATTATATGAAATTCTATGTGTGCAGAATTATAGAAAGGACTAGTGCTCTTTACAGTACTGAATTCAGAGCTCATCTAATTTTTTAGCCATATATGGAGTGGCTGATATATTCAAAAGATTAAGGGCAATGTCTAAATTGCTTTTCTTTAATCAATTCACAAATGTTTGTTGGGACATTTAGAAAAATTGGAACCTGTAGGTTTGCTCGGTTTTGCAGGGCTCTGAGCTTGGGAACAGAGCCTGATGCCGTGTTCAGGTTTCATGAGAAGCGCGACTCAGGGTGTCTTGAAGGTTGATCCATCATAAAGCTTCCTCCCACCTCCCTCTTGCAAGGCTGACTGGAGAAAAGCTTAAATAAGAAGGCAACTGGAAGATGGGGGTGGCAGAGGGTAGAGGTGGGGAGGGGGAGGGTGTACAGCTGTGGGTCATTAGCAATAATCACAGCCCGCCAGCAGGAAAGGAAGCCGAGTGTATCCCTTCTTTTTCCCTTTCCCTGTAAGAAGCCATCTGGCCAAGGCAGTTTAGAATAAATGCTAGTAAGGGAATTTTATTCTGTTTGACTTTATTTAAAGTCCTAATGTAGACCACGCCTCGGCTTTGGCTTCGGCTTTGAAATGTGGGACTGAAATAAAAGCACACCTCTGGGTTTGCAGCACCACGACGTTGTCCTAAATGAAAGTTCACAGCAGGATGGGGAGCTTCTTGCCCTCACTGGGTGACGGACAGGAGAGTGAGTCACTGCAGTGGACCCAGCCCAGTGCCAAGCTGCATTCTGTTTGGGGTTGACTGACCAGCCCTATCTTTGCTGTCTGGTAGAAATGTTAATATGCTTATAATTGCCTCTTTACTTAAAAATCCAGCCCTAATATTTATTTAGAAATAAAAGACACTGAAGGAAATATTTTCAAGGAAAAAAAAGGTGGGGGGGAGAAAGAACCAACTCCCAAATTTCTTTGGAGTATAAAATCTACTGATGGCTTCACATTTTTTGTCTCAAAAGTTGTCTTTATCTCACTCATCAAGGTCATTCTATGTGAAACTTCAAAATAACCAAGCAATTGTAATTATTCACTTAATGCATGGAGCAGGACTCTACTACTTGAAATTTATCTACCATCTTTGGCATTTTTATTACACTTTGAGGAGTATATAGAAATATGTGCAGTTGGGACTTCCCTGGTGACACAGTGGTTAAGAATCCACCTGCCAACGCAGGGGACACAGGTTTGATCCCTGGCCCGGGAAGATCCCACATGCTGCGGAGCAACTCGTGCACCACAACTACTGAGCCTGCTCTCTATAGCCCACGAGCCACAACTGCTGAGCCCACACACCGCAACTACTGAAACCTGCACACCTAGAGCCCGTGCTCCCCAACAAGAGAAGCCACTGCAATGAGAAGCCCATGCACCGCAATGAAGATGAGCCCCCACTCACCGCAACTAGAGAAAGCCCGCACGCAGCAACAAAGACCCAATGCAGCTAATTAATTAATTAATTTTAAAAAAAGAAATATGTGCAGTTAAAACAATCCGTTTGAAAACACTGATTTCAATTGGCTATTTTCATTTCTTCTTACAGAGAAGTGATTTGTTCCTCTATGAAAGTCACACAAAATAATACTTTATAATGAAATCACAGAGAAGCTTTTGTGGCCTCTTATTAGGAATTGAGTTGCTTTCTTATTAGATTTTACAACACAATTTTTATTGTGAGTTTGACATTGAGAACCAAATGATGTGGTGAAGATTATTTAAATACTATAAGGATACATACGAATACTCAAAGTTAATCCTTCAACTTCTCATGAGTTACATATTGACTCAAAATCGTTGGCCATAAAGCAGCATCTATGAACCAATGGGTGAAAAACAGTATGCTGTATTGTGGCATGGTAGATGCCCACAAATAGTCAAACATGCAAAGCCCAGCTGGCAAATGTTGTATAAAATTAGCGAAGAACTTAGACATTCTCACCCAAAAGGAGTAATTTTAGTTCCCAAAAGAATTCCATCTGTCTTTTGGTTGAGCACATAATATATGGTTGAGATTAGAGCAGTAGTATTGAAGATGAGAAAGGATTGTGACATTCAGGGAAAAAGATGGTTTTTATACATTTTTACTCAGGAAAAAGTTTCCTTGTGGCATCTTCTGCTTTATGTAATTTTATAGCACGTTTGTTGTGTAATTTAGAATTTAAAATAGTATAAGTTTTGTAGAAAGACAGAGTATATATTTGGTAGAAAGAAATCAAGCAAATACAATTTTAGGTTTGATTTTTTTTTAAGACATTACTTAAAAGAGAAGAATAGATTTTGTTGTTGTTGTTGTTTTGGTTTTAGCACTAAAGAACACATGAACTTTTATTTTCCCTGCTCTTATTTGATGTCTTTACAAAGTTATATATTTAGCCCTGTTTAAACCGATCAATCAAGACATGAGGCTAGAAAGCTGCTGATGGTGCCTTGACGTTCAAAACCTTTTTGTGTGAGGGTTGACTTAGTGAATTATGTCAGTTAGATTTTTCTCTTCAAGATCTAACTGGAGCTTGGTTTACAAAACTCAAAATGAATCCAACAAAAATAAGCTGAAAAAAGACTAGCTGTCCTCATTTGTCCTGCTGTCCTCTTTTCAAGTTATTTTTTTCCTTCAGTGGTAAAGTTTTTACTTTGAGGTTTCTAAAATGCCATAGCTGGCTGTATTTACATTTTGAATACCTAGTCATGTGGAAGCTTTAATTCTCTACTGATACAGCTTTGAGTGACGTGTTCCTTTGAGAACAGTCCAAAGAGAATGTTCTGGATTCACAAACAGCTGATGCCACCCCTTATGTCTAAAATGGAAAAAAAAAAAAAAAGAATAAAGTCTTCACAGTAACAGAATGGTTCTATTGCTCCTAGAATAATTTGTACAACTAAAAATGATAGGCTTATTTTAAAGGCAATGTTGTTAGAATCATTTACTCAGTTCCTGTTGTGGTGGATGCCCTACCAGAGGGATAGGGCATCCTGACAGAAATAAATGCTCATTGTCCAGAGATGCCATGGCAACATGACAGAATAAAAAGAAAGAACTTCACCTTGGAATCACCTAGGGAAGCTTTTTCTGGGAGGAAAGGCCACTGGTGACCATTGAAGGGGGTAAACACTGGACCAGAAGCTCTGCCAGGAAAAGAAACACCACCTGAGTATCTGGGGGTTACCAGTGAGTTTAAAAGGATGGCCTGTCTGAGTCTATGAGGTGTCTGGTACCAGATTCAACTGTGTCACCAGCCCTTGCGGCAGTTTCCAACCTGAGCAAAAGCTATACCCAAACAGAAATAGCTGATGCTACAGCTGAAAATTTTCTTGCTTCACTTGTATTGAACTTGGTGCTGGGCATTCTTTTTTTTCCTCCATAAAAACGGCTGTGAAGGAGCTCTCACCTCCACTTTGAATTCCAGAACCTGATCTTGATGGACAGCCTACCCTGCAGGGCCCTTCACTCCTACTAACCGAGACTCATACCCCAACCACCATTTCTGTGACTTCTTTCAGGGAGATACAGAATCCTAGCTTCTGTGTTTCAGCCATGTACTACTTAAAAATCTTCTCTTGGATGTTTTAAAAAACACCCCCAAAATGTCCAAAATCAGAGCTTTTGATTTTCCCTGAGCTTCTCCTGATCCTAATCTTTCCCATCTCAATAGAAGGCACCAGCAGCCCTTTACTGTCATCTCAAGGACTCATCCTTGACTTTTATCTTCCTCTGATGCTTTACATCCAATCCATTGCCAATTCCTATTGGCTCGACTCCCAGAATGTATCTTGAGTTCACCATCTCCTCTTTAGTGAAACCCATCATCTTAGATGCATGCAATAGCCTCCCCACTGGGCTCTCTGCTCCCTGCCTTGTACCTCTACAACAGGGGTCCCCAACCTCCGGGCCATGGACCAGTACCAGTCCACAGCCTGTTAGGAACTGAGCCGCACAGCAGGAGGTGAGTGGCGGGCTAGAGTGCGAAGCTTCATCTGTATTTACAGCCGCTCCCCATTGCTCGAATTTCTGCCTGAGCTCCGCCTCCTGTCAGCATTATGGTGAGTTGTATAATTATTTCATTATGTATTACAATGTAATAATAATAGAAATAAAGTGCACAATAAATGTAATGCACTTGAATCATTCCAAAACCATCCCCCGCCCCCTGGTCTGTGGAAAAATTGTCTTCTACAAAACCAGTCCCTGGTGCCAAAAAGGTTGGGGACTGCTGCTCTACAACACATTCATCAGGCAGCATTCGGGGTGATGTCTTTCCTTTACTCAGAATAAATCCAGCCCCCTGAGCACAGCCTACAATGCCCTCCATGAAACTAACTCAGCTCTTCAGCTTCCTTCTATTCTATTCTCCCTCTCATTCATTTGTTAGAGCCCCCTTGTCTTTCCATTCTGACGTTTTGCTTCCTTAGGTCCTAAGCATTTCCAGGAATTGAAACCAATCAGAGCTCGAGACGAAACAGACTCTGTACAGCCATCACACTTTTGTCTTTTTCTGTCCAACTCTGAGCACACAGTTCTCGAGCATTTCTCTCTCCAATGTCACTTGTGCTCACATCATCATCATATTTAATGTCCATTCTTTCAATTTGCATCCTTCTTAGGCCTTACTGAAGCAATGGATGTTCTTGTATACCTCTGTCCTTCAGAAACTCCTTTTATGAGGTTAGGGGGAACTTGATGGCTTTGAATATCAGAGGAAACTTACCATGTTGAGAATTTTTCTGCCAGAGCTGCTGGGTTTTATGTCTAGTTCTATCACTTATTAAATGTATGACCTTGAGAAAGGTACTTAAACACTCTGACTCAACATTCTCACTTATATAAAATGAAACAACTACTTGGTGGTGTAACACACATAAGGTGTTCAGCACGGTTCCTGGTACAGAGTGAGCATAAATCAATATAAACTGTAATTTTTATATGCTTCAATAGGCAACTTTAGGGGAAAAACAGTACCATTGTGTATAATCTCAAGAAATCCTGAAATAATTATTATTTGATATGGGAGGAATACAAACTAAACCCTTTCAGGACAGTCAAAACCCATTTATTCAGCCATTGTGCTTTATTGTCTCTGCACTTGAACTCTGGGTTGAGAACAATTTGCTCTCAAAATAATGACAAACTAGTGAGTGCCAAAAAGCCAAATTTTCCCCAGGCTGTAATTGTGATAAATTTAAAATGTGTTCTAAGAGAGTGATACATTGACCTAAATTCATTGAAGTCGTTCTAATTATGCTGTTGTTTATTACTCTGACAAGTGTTTTAACCACAGGATTGATATTAGAAACAAGCAGAGGCTTTATTAACTGGCCATAAATGTTTTAAAGTATGTGCGCTGTGTTCTGAACAAAACGTGCAGCTCTTGTAATAGCAGGATCATGTTTTAAAAGTTCCAAGAAATACATAGATAGACAATCATTTTTATTTAAAAGGTATAACAGGATAAAAAGGCTTAGAAAGATAAAAATATTTTTTTTTCATAATGAGAAAACTGCTCAGAGGCTGAGATAATCTATGAGCTTATAGGCTTCCAGCAACCCTGAGAGAATGATGAGAGGCCTCCAGGATGTGGTAGATCCAGTGCAGGAAATTGTGGGCGGGATTCACCAAGAGCCAGCAAGAAGGTGTTAGCACTCAAAACCTAAATGTCCATCGATGGATGGATGGATAAAGAAGATGTGGCACATATAGACAATGGAAGATTCCTCAGCCATAAAAAAGAATGAAATCATGCCATTTGCAGCCACATGGGTGGACCTAGAGATTCTCATACTGAGTGAAGTCAGTCAGAGAAAGACAAATATCATATGATACCGCTTATATGTGGAATCTAAAAAAATGGTACAAATGAACTTATTTACAAAACAGAAATAGAATCACAGGTGTAGAAAACAAACTTATGGTTACCATAGCAAAAAGGGCAGAGGGAGGGGTAAATTGGGAGAATGGAATTGACATATACACACTATTATATATAAATAGATAACTAATTAGGACCTACTGTATAGCACAGGGAACTCCACTCAGTACTCTATAATGACCTATATAAAACTGATTCACTTTGCTGTACACCTGAAGCTAACACAACATTGTAAATCAACTATATTCCAATAAAAATTTTAAAAAATTTTAAACGAAATTATAACAAAAAAACAAAATTAAAAATACCCACTTTGTTGATGGCTTCTTTTGAGCATTGACCACTTGCAGCACTACCAGGGTTTCTCTCAGGGATTTGACCCCAACATTTTCAAAACAAAAAAATAAAGAAAGAAAGAAAAAGTATATACTGATTGAATATATTCCCTGGAGCCTCTTAAAAGCAAGGAGGGAGAGGGTGTTGAGACTGCTGTGCTGTCCTCCCAGGTGTGGGGAGTGTGGACTGAGCCTCAACCAAGACTGAGAGGAAGCAGCATTTGGAGAGGACCTCACCACACACCACCCACCCTCCCAGGGTGCGAAGCTGACAGTTCCTGGTATTGCCCATGAGTGTGTCTAAGCTCTTATCTTTGAATCTAGACCTGAGTCTTTACTCACATTTCATTAAATGGGCTAAAAACAAACAAACAAACAAACCCTACCTCATTTGGAATGGTAACCATAGCTCTCATAGCATTCTTCTATTTTTCCCTTTGTAATTTCTTTCCTCCCAAGAGGTCTTGTTTCCAGCTACAAATAACCTTCCATAAGTGGTAGAGAAGTATTTCTCAAGGTGGGATCAGTAACATCGGAGTCACCATGGTAACTGGCTAAACATGCAGATTCCTGGGCCCTGGCCCAGTTCAGTCACCTCTACAATTTGAGAGCTACCAGCTTTAAAAAAAAAAATCTTAAAAACTTGAAGTCTCAGGACAGCAGGGTCTGTGTCTTGTTCATTTTTAAACCCTAAAATGCCAAGCAGAGTTGTTGGCATGTAAGAGGCAAACAATAAATGGTTGTGAAATAAAATGAATGAACAGTAGTTGAATTTCAGACACCGGGACCAATCAGGTGGGTCTCCTTGTGGCCCACAATTACTGTCTGGCTCAACCTTCCCACCAAACAGGACATGGATGTCTGCAAGGGGGGCAGCTCCTTTACAATAATACTCCAGGGTCCCAGTTAAGTGACATGATGAGGCTGTTCTGATTTGCAACGTGAATGTCGAGGTAACTTCCCCAAGGACAGTCCTACAGATAGCAAGAGGAATACGCTTGCAGGGGAAGCATATTCATTTTCAAACTTGCACAGTTGATTGGGGAGTTCTTATTTGCTCTCAGAGGAATTAACCAAGTACTTAGTTGTACATTTCCGTCAACTGCTGCTTCCCGTGGGAGGATTTCTGTAGTCTACTTTTTATAATTTTCATCTAAGGAATTTTGTCAGTTACTTTTGACTCTCAGACACATCCAGGGTAATCTTACCTAATAGGAAAGTGTTTTGATCTGGGAATGATTTGCTAATAGAAATGTTTGCACAAACCCAATGGCTGATCTTACATTTGTGCAGCACTTTATGGGTTTTTCAAGAATGTTCATAAAAAAGATAGGAGAGTTTCCATTTCAAGGTAGAACCCCTGAAGTGTAGCTGGTGCAGTTGGGGTACCTTTTATCTTTCTCCTCCATCACGCATTCTAATTTCCCTTTCTCCTCAGCTGTCCCCTCCATTGGTCTCAGTGGTTTAGCTGGTGGAGTGACCCAAATCCCCATTGCTCATGTCACTAGGACAAGATCAACATTACTACATATAGAATGTGTTGTCTCCTGTACCAAAAGCACCCTTTTGTACTTCCTTTCTTGTGTTATGGAATGCAAGTTTTAACAATTTACCTTTTACTTTGGAGGGATGTCCCAGCACACACCAACCACTGAAGCCCTAAAAATGTCCTGGAATCGCAAGCCCCAGGTGGCACAGCAGACTCCTACCAACTTCTTGACCCACTTACCAGAATCTTTAATAATGGTGATCTTTGATAATGGTCAGGAAAGCGATGCCCGTGATCATAAATAATGACAATCTTTGGTAATCATTTTCTTGTTCCACAAGATCTCCCATGTTCTCTTCAAGGATAATTTCAGCAATTTTTCTCTTTTCCTCTTTATTATTATTGCCATTAACATATATCAGTATAACATAGATACATGCCCTTATCTTGATTACAATGAAACCTTTGACACAACTTGCTTTGCCAGCTACTGAGCCGTTTCTTTTTCCTTTTACAAAAAAATGCACTGAAGATTTGCTACACTTTCTTACAGTTCTCTCTTAAACACATTATAACAGATTTTCACCATCACCAATATACCAAAATTTCTCTTTTCAAGGTGACCAATCTCCAAACTAGATCCAATGATCAGACTTTAATCCTCATCTTAATTAACCTAATAGAAGCATCTGACAAACACACATACTTCTCCATACTTCTCAGTGGCTCTGAAATGAGAGAAAGAATGTAGTAGGTTGATATAGGATATGTTTAAAATTCCAACTTCTTTTAAAAGATGGCTTATTTTATCTGATATGACCCCTGATGCTCAAAATTATTTATGCTTATCTGTGAATAATAGTTCTAGTTAACTAAGATATTACTACTTCCTCAAAAACAGCAGAGTAAACTGATCTTAACAAAGTCCATCCAGGAACTGTCTTTGGAATTGAGTCTATGTAGCTGTGTTGGTTATTCTCTGTCTCCATGATCAGTTTTTCCCTATTTCTGCTCTTCTCTGTGGCACAGGAAGCTCACCACTCTGGACTCTGTCAGCTGGTCTCCTTACAAACTGGTTTCCAGCTGAGTTCAGACACTGAGGGGTACTGGCAGGGACCTGAAGGGCAGGAAGAAGAAGAAGCCAGGATATCTCTTCTTTGATCCCACTCTGTTTGCCTCAGTGGCTCAGAGAGCAGGTGCGTTCCTCCATAACTCCAGCTCCTATAGAGACGCCTCCTAAATACTTCACTCTCACTGAGTCCCTGTGAAGATAATTTCTCTTCTTGCTATTTTAGCCCTACATTATCATTACTCAAAAGTAGAGCAATAACTTCCCATTGTTGCTGGTCTACAAGTGTCTCAATATTCATTATTTTCTCTCTTACTTCTCCTCATACTTCTATAAATCCAACTATTAAAATTGCCTTTGCTGAGCCATGTGAGATGAATTTTAAATGCCAGGACTGTGGCTTATGTGTGGCTACTGCTCTCAGTCATAAAAGATCCACTAAGGTATAAACGACAAGTTACCATCTAGGCTGATCTAAGCCTATGTCTACTGAAACGATTTTCCACCAGTGAAGCACATGTAAGTAGTGTTCTCCAGTTCTGAGTCAATTTGATCATTTCGGATCATCTCCAGTTCTGAGTCAATTTGATCATTTCGGAGCTCTAAGATAGATTCTCTGGGTTATGTCCTCTAAACATAAACTCTAAAAGGTGTTTTGTTTGTTTTGTTTTGTGGTGTGAAACAAATTGACTAACATATTAGGTCTTGACTTTCTCATGTGTAAAGTAAGGAAGTTGAACTGCCAGAGGATCTCCAAGGTGTCTTTCAAGTTTAAACATTCTTTGATGACATTCATTGTAGAAGCATTGACAATATAAACTATCAACAGTCACCAATAACATTTTTGTTGAGTTCCAACAGATGGAACAATCACAGCAGACACAAATTGTGTTTAATGGCAACTAAATGGGACATATGCATATATATGAAGAGCAGATTCCTCTCCACAGATGAACTGCCTTTTCTTGGCTTTTTAAATATGCTTTACCTAGTATGTAATAGTATTCTTGATTAATATCAAGAATTAATCCTTTTACAGATTCTTTTCAGGAATGGTTTTCACCTTAATGATTGAGGTAGATATAGTCCTAAAAATGTATTTATAACTTATTTTGTATATCAAGTCATACTTGATCACGATGATTATAATCAATCTGCAAATAAATTTTATAAATATTTTTTAATGTCTCTAAGAAACAGGAAGAAGCAGATTGAGCCCTAAACTTCCTCCAGCTTACTGTGTTGAGAGATTCTAAGCTGTGGTACAGGGAGAGGGAACCCAGATGGGTCCATCCCTGAGTTGAGGAGACAGAGTTGAAAGTAAAAGAGACAAAGGAAACTGTGTTTGCAGAGCAGAATGGAGGGAAAAGAGTCACACAGAAATAGAATTCTGGATATTTGCAGAGCACTTTCCACTTTTACTTTTCAGCTGATCACTGATATGATCACATGCATATGAGGAAACAACCTGAAGCCAGTTAAGAATCAGCTGAAAGTCGTCCTCAGGGCTCACACAGGACCTATAATAGTTGGTATTCCCACCAGCCAGAGTGGGATAAACTTTGGAATGCATAGGGTATCAGGTAGAGTACTAAGAGGGTATTACCTCAGTTATGAAACAAAAATCATCCCAAGACTACAGGCTGCTGTTGTCTTGCCCCTCCCCCACCGAAAAAAAAGAAAAAAACACTTAAAAGCAAGTCTAAAATAAATCAAACTCTGTCTAAGTAACTTAACCATGCCCTGGAAAAATAAAAACAAAATAATAAATAGAGCAAGAGTAAAATATGGGGCAACTTCAAGCAGCCTCATATGCATGTAATTGGGAGGCTTGAAGAAGAGATAGAGATGGGTACATAAAAAAAAATATTTGAAGAAATAATGGTTAATTTTTTCCTCCAAATTTGATGAAAATTCTAAACCCACAAATCAAAGAAGCTCAATGAAGCTCGAGTAAAAGTAAATTTAAGAAGGTTGAAAGCATATCAAGCATCTTTTCTGGCCACAACATTATAATATTAGAAATCAACTACAAGAAAAAAAACTGCAGAAAACACAAATGTGGATGCTAAATAATATACTACTAAACAACAAGTGCAACACAGAAGAAGTCAAAGAGGAAATCAAAAATACCTAGAGACAAATGAAAACAGAAACACAACAATCCAAAATCTATGGGATGAAGCCCAAACAGTTTAAAGAGATAATTTTTTAGCAATACAAGACTACCTCAGGAAACAAGAAAAATCTCAAGTAAACAAGCTAACCTTAACCTAAAAGAAATACAGAAGAAACACCAAAATCCAAAGTTAGTGGAAGGAAAGAAACCATAAAGATCAGAGCAGAAATAAATAAATTAGAGACTAAAATCAATAGAAAAAATTAATGAAACTAAGAGCTGGTTCTTTGAAAAGATAAACAGAATTGATAAACCTTTAGCCAAACTTATCAAGAAAAAAAGAGAGAGGGCCCAAATAAATAAAATCATATATGAAAAAGAAATTACAAATGATACCACAGAAGTACAAAGAATCATAAGAGATTACTATAAACAATTATACACCAATAGAATGGACAACCTAGAAGAAATGGACAAATTCCTGGAAGTGTACAATCTCCCAAGACTGAATCAGGAAGAAATAGAAAATATGAAGAGACCAATTACCAGTAATAAAATTGAAATTGGAAATAAGAAAAACAAAAGAGATCAAATATTCTATGACTTCATTTAGACAAAATATCCAGCAAAGACAAATTTATACAGAAAGAAAGCTGATTTGTGGTTGCCTGGAGCTATGAGTGGAAGAGCAATTAACTGTGAATTGGCATAAATGGTATTACTGGGACGTGGAAATATTCTAAAATTTATGTGTTATAATGGTTGTATCACTTGGTAAAGTTACTAAAAATCCTTAAATTGAACACTTGAGACAGATAGATTTTGTGATATATAAAATATGTATTAACAAATTTGTTAAGGAATGTTCATTTGCTATTAAAAACCAAAAATACAACATTTTTATTGTAGGATTTAAAACAGATGTGGAAGTAAAATGTATGACAAGAGCACAAAGAACTGCAGTGGGAAAAGAAATGTATACTGTTGTAAGGTTTTTATCCTGTACATAATGTGATATAATATTGCATGCAAATAGACTGTGATGAATTAAATATGTGCACCTCAAATCCTAAGATAACAACAAAATAAAACATTATAGCTGGGGAGGAGCTTCAAGATGGTGGAAGAGTAAGACGTGGAGATCACCTTCCTCCCCACAGATATACCAGAAATACATCTACATGTGGAACAACTCCTACAGAACACCTAGTGAACGCTGGCAGAGGACCTCAGTCCTCCCAAAAGGCAAGAAACCCTGCCATGTACCTGGGGAGGGCAAAAGAGAAAAGAATAAACAGAGACAAAAGGATAGGGATGAGACAGGCACCAGTGGGAGGGAGCCGTGAAGGAAGAAAGGTTTCCACACACTAGGAGCCCCTTCGCGGGTGGAGACTGCGGGTGGTGGAGGAGGAAGCTTCGGAGCTGCAGAGGAGAGCACAGCAACAGGGGTGTGGAGGGCAAAGCGGGGAGATGCCTGCACAGAGGATCAGGGCCGACTGGCACTCACCAGCCCGAGATACTTGTCTGCTCACCCACCGGGGCGGGCGGGCCTGGGAGCTGAGGCTCGGGCTTCGGTCTGAGCGTAGGGAGAGGACTGGGGTTGGCGGCGTGAACACAGCCTGCAGGGGGTTAGTGCACCACGGCTAGCTGGGAGGGAGTCCGGGGAAAAGTGTGGACCTGCCGAAGAGGCAAGAGACTTTGTCTTGCCTCTTTCTTTCCTGGTGCACGAGGAGAGGGGATTCAGAGCTCTACTTAAGGGACCTCCCCTCCCAGGAGCCTGTGCCACCCGCCAGTGCCAGGGTCCCGTGATCCAGGGACAACTTCCCCGGGAGAACGCAGGGTGCGCCTCAGGCTGGTGGAACGTAACGCTGGCCTCTGCCGCCGCAGGCTCACCCCACACTCTGTACCCCTCCCTTCCCTCAGCTTGAGTGAGCCAGAGCCCCCGAATCAGCAGCTCCTTTAACCCCGTCCTGTCTGAGCGAAGAACAGATGGCCTCAGGCGACCTACAAGCAGAGGCAGGGCCAAATCCAAAGGTGAACCCCGGGAGCTGTGCAAACAAAGAAAACAGAAGAGAAAGGGAAATCTCTCCCAGCAGCCTCAGGAACAGTGGATTAAATCCCCACAATCAACTTGATGTACCTGCATCTGTGGAATACCTGAATAGACAACGAATCATCCCAAATTGTGGAGGTGGACTTTGGGAGCAACAGCATATATATATTTTTCCATCTTTCTCTTTTTGTGAGTGTATGTGTATGCTTCTGTGTGTAATTTTGTCTCTATAGCTTTGCTTTTACCGTTGTTCCTAGGGTCCTGTCTGTCCATTTTTATTTTTGTTTTTCTTTTATTACTTAAAAAATATTTTTTCTTAATAATTATTTTTTTATTTTAATTATTTTATGTTATTTTATTTTATCTTCTTTCTTTCTTTTTTTCCTCCTTTTATTCTGAGCCACGTGGAGGACAGGCTCTTGGTGCTCCAACCAGGAGTCAGGGCTGTGCCACTGAGGTGGGAGAGCCACGTTCAGGACACTGGTTCAAAAGAGGCCTCCCAACTCCACATAATATCAAATGGCGAAAATCTCCCAGAGATCTCCATCTCAACACCAAGACCCAGCTCCACTCAATGACCAGCAAGCTACAGTGCGGGACACCCTATGCCAAACAACTAGCAAGGCAGCAACACAACCCCATATGTTAGCAGAGAGGCTGCCTAAAATCATAATAAGGCCACAGACACCCCAAAACACACCACCAGACGTAGACCTGCACACCAGAAAGACAAGATCCAGCATCATCCACCAGAACACAGGCACTAGTCCCCTCCACTAGGAAGCCTACACAACTCACTGAACCAACCTTAGCCACTGGGGAAAGACACCAAAAACAATGGGAATTATGAACCTGCAGCCTGCGAAAAGGAGACCCCAAACACAGTAAGTTAAGAAAAATGAGAAGACAGAGAAACAGCAGATGAAGGAGCGAGGCAGAAACCCACCAGACCTAACAAATGAAGAGGAAACAGGCAGTCTACCTGAAAAAGAATTCAGAATAACGATAGTAAAGATGATCCAAAATCTTGGAAATAGAATGGAGAAAATACAAGAAACGTTTAACAAAGATTTAGAAGAACTAAAGAGCAAATAAACAGTGATGAACAACACAATAAATGAAATTGAAAATTCTCTAGAAGGGATCAATAGAAGAATAACTGAGGCAGAAGAACGGATAAGTGACCTGGAAGATCAGATAGTGGAAATAACTGCTGCAGAGCAGAATAAAGAAAACAATAAAAAGAATTGAGGACAATCTCAGAGACTTCTGGGACAATATTAAATGCACCAACATTCGAATTATAGGGGTTCCAGAAGAAGAAGAGAAAAAGAAAGGGACAGAAAAAATATTTGAAGAGAGTTTAGTAGAAAACTTCCCTAATATGGGCAAAGAAATACTTAATCAAGTCCAGGAAGCACAGAGTCCCATACAGGATAAATCCAAGGAGAAACAGGCCAAGACACATATTAATCAAACTATCAAAAGTTAAATACAAAGAACGTATATTAAAAGCAGTAAGGGAAAAACAACATATAACACATAAGGGAATCTCCATAACGTTAACAGCTGATCTTTCAGCAGAAACTCTGTAAGCCAGAAGGGAGTGGCAGGACATATTTAAAGTGATGAAGGAGAAAAAAAGACAACCAAGATTACTCTACCCAGCAAGGATCTCATGCAGATTTGACAGAGAAATTAAAACCTTTACAGACAAGCAAAAGCTAAGAGAATTAAGCACCACCAAACCAGCTTTACAACAAATGCTAAAGGAACTTCTCTAGGCAGGAAACACAAGGGAAGGAAATGACCTACAATAACAAACCCAAAACAATTAAGAAAATGGTAATAGGAACATACATATAGACAATTATGTTAAATGTAAATGGATTAAATGCTCCAATCAAAAGACATAGACTGGCTGAATGGATACAAAAACAAGACCTGTATATATGCTGTCTACAAGAGACCCACTTCTGAACTAGGGACACATACAGACTGAAAGTGACGGGATGGAAAAAGATATTCCATGCAAATGGAAATCAAAAGAAAGCTGGAGTAGCAATTCTCATATCAGAAAAAATAGACTTTAAAACAAAGACTATTACAAGAGACAAAGAAGGACACTACATAATGATCAAGGGATCAATCCAAGAGAAATATATAACAACTGTAAATATTTATGCACCCAACATAGGAGCACCTCAATACATAAGGCAAATACTAAGAGCCATAAAAGGGGAAATTGACAGTAACACAATCATAGTACGTGACGTTAACACCCCACTTTCACCAATGGACAGATCATCCAAAATGAAAATAAATAAGGAAACACAAGCTTTAAATGATACATTAAACCAGATGGACTTAACTGATATTTGTAGGACATTCCATCCAAAAACAACAGAATACACATTCTTCTCAAGTGCTCATGGAACATTCTCCAGGATAGATCATATCTTGGGTCACAAATCAAGCCTTGGTAAATTTAAGAAAATTGAAATCATATCAAGTATCTTTAACAACCACACTGCTATGAGACTAGATATCAATTACAGGAAAAATTGTGTAAGAAATACAAACACTTGGAGGCTAAACAACACACTACTTAATAACCAAGAGATCACTGAAGAAATCAAAGAGGAAATGAAAAAATACCTAGAAACAAATGACAATGTAAACACAACAACCCAAATCCTATGGGATCTAGCAAAAGCAATTCTAAGAGGGAAGTTTACAGCTATACAAGCCTACCTTAAGAAACAAGAAACATCTCAAATAAAAAACCGAACCTTACACCTAAAGCAATTAGAGAAAGAAGAACAAAAAAACCCCAAAGTTGGCAGAAGGAAAGAAATCATAAATATCAGATCAGAAATAAATGAAAAAGAAATGAAGGAAATGATAGAAAAGATCAATAAAAGTAAAAGCTAGTTCTTTGAGAAGATAAACAAAATTGATAAACCATTAGCCAGACTCATCAAAAAAAGAAGGGAGAAGACTCAAATCAATAGAATTAGAAATGAAAAAGGACAAGTAACAACTGACACTGCAGAAATACAAAGGATCATGAGAGATTACTGCAAGCAACCATATACCAATAAAATGGACAATCTGGAAGAAATGGACAAATTCTCAGAAATGCACAACCTTCTGAGACAGAACCAGGAAGAAATAGAAAATATAAACAGACCAATCACAAGCACTGAAATTGAAACTGTGATTAAAAATCTTCCAACAAACAAAAGCCCAGGACCAGATGGCTTCACAGGCGAATTCTATCAAACATTTAGAGAAGAGCTAACACTTATCCTTCTCAAACTCTTCCAAAATATAGCAGAGGGAGGAACACTCCCAAACTCATTCTACGAGGCCACGATCACTCTGATACCAAAACCAGACAAAGATGTCACAAAGAAAGAAAACTACAGGCCAATATCACTGATGAACATAGATGCAAAAATCCTCAACAGGGGCTTCCCTGGTGGAGCAGTGGTTGAGAGTCCGCCTGCTGATTCAGGGGACACGGGTTCATGCCCCGGTCTGGGAGGATCCCATGTGCTGCGGAGCGGCTGGGCCCGTGGCCAATGGCCGCCGGGCTTGCGCATCCGGGGCCTGTGCTCTGCAACGGGGGAGGCCATGGCAGTGAGAGGCCCGCGTCCCGCAAAAACAAAACAAAACATAACAAACAAAAATCCTCAACAAAATACTAGCAAACAGAACCCAATAGCACATTAAAAGGATCATACACTATCAAGTCAGGTTTATCCCAGGAATGCAAGGATTCGTCAATATATGCAAACCAATCAATGTGATAAACCATATTAACAAACTGAAGGAGAAAAATGAATGATCATCTCAGTAGGTGCAGAAAAAGCTTTCCACAAAATTCAACACTGACTTATGATAAAAACCCTTCAGAAAGTAGGCATAGAAGAAACTTTCTTCAACATAATAAAGGCCATATATGACAAACGCACAGCCAACATAGTCCTCAGTGGTGAAAAACTGAAACCATTTCCACTAAGATCAGGAACAAGACAAGTTTGCCCACTCTCACCACTCTTATTCAACATCGTTTTGGAAGTTTTAGCCACAGCAATCAGAGCAGAAAAAGAAACGAATCAAAATTTGAAAAGAAGTAAAGCTGTCACTGTTTGCAGATGACATGACACTATACATAGAGAATCCTAAAGATGCTACCAGAAAACTACTAGAGCTAATCAATGAATTTGGTAAAGTAGCAGGATACAAAATTAATGCACAGAAATCTCTTCCATTCCTATACATTAACGATGAAAAATTTGAAAGAGAAATTAAGAAAACACTCCCATTTACCATTGCAACAAAAAGAATAAAATATCTAAGAATAAATCTACCTAAGGAGACAAAAGACCTGTATGCAGAAAATTATAAGACACTGATGAAAGAAATTAAAGATGATACAAATAGACGGAGAAATATACCACGCTCTTGAAATGGAAGAATCAACATTGTGAAAATGACTCTACTACCCAAAGCAATCTACAGATTCAATGCAATCCCTATCAAACTACCACTGACATTTTTCACAGAACTAGAACAAAAAATTTCACAGTTTGTATGGAAACACAAAATTCCCCGAATAGCCAAAGCAATCTTGAGAAAGAAAAACGGACCTGGAGAAATCAGGCTCCTGGATTTCAGACTATACTACAAATCTACAGTACTCAGGACAATATGGTACTGGCACAAAAACAGAAATATACATCAATGGAACAGGATAGAAAGCCCAGAGGTAAACCCATGCACATATGGTCACCTTATCTTTGATAAAGGAGGCAAGAATATACAGTGGAGAAAGGACAGCCTCTTCAATAAGTGGTGCTGGGAAAACTGGACAGCTACATGTAAAAGAATGAAATTGGAACACTCCTTAACACCATACACAAAAATAAACTCAAAAGGGATTAAAGACCTAAATGTAAGGCGAGACACCATCAAACTCTTAGAGTAAAACATAGGCATAACACTCACACTATGACATAAATCACAGCAAGATCCTTTTTGACCCACCTCCTAGAGAAATGGAAATAAAAACAAAAATAAACAACTGGAACCTAATGAAACTTAAAAGCTTTTGCACAGCAAAGGAAACCATAAACAAGACGAAAAGACAACCCTCAGAATGGGAAAAAATATTTGCAAATGAAGCAACTGACAAAGGATTAATCTCTAAAACATACAAGCAGCACATGCAGCTCAATATCAAAAAAACACAACCCAATCCAAAAGTGGGGAGAAGAATTAAATAGACATTTTTCCAAAGAAGATATACATATTGCCAACAAACACATGAAAGAATGCTCAACATCATTAATCATTAGAGAAATGCAAATCAAATCTACAATGAGATATCATCTCACACCGGTCAGAATGGCCATCATCAAAAAGTCTACAAACAATAAATGCTGAAGAGGGTGTGGAGAAAAGGGAACCCTCTTGCACTGTTGTTGGGAATGTAAATTGATACAGCCACTATGGAGAACAGTATGGAGGTTCCTTAGAAAACTAAAAATAGAACTACCATACAACCCAGCAATCCCACTACTGGGCATATACCCTGAGAAAACCATAATTCAAAAAAGTCATGTACCAAAATGTTCATTGCAGCTCTATTTACAATAGCCAGGACATGGAAGCAACCTAAGTGTCCATCAAGAGATGAATGGATAAAGAAGATGTGGTACATATATACAATGGAATATTACTCAGCCATATAACGGAATGAAACTGAGTTATTTGTAGTGAGGTGGATGGACCTTGAGACTGTCATAAAAGTGAAGTAAGTCAGAAAGAGAAAAACAAATACCATATGCTAACACGTATATATGGAATCTAAAAAAAAAAAAGGTCATGAAGAACCTAGAGGTAAGACGGGAATAAAGATGCATACCTATTAGAGAATGAACTTGAGCATATGGGGAGGGGGAAGGGTAAGCTTGGCAAAGTGAGGGAGTGGCATGGACATATATACACTACCAAACGTAAAATAGATAGCTAGTGGGAAGCAGCCGCATAGCACAGGGAGATCAGCTCGGTGCTTTGTGACCAGCTAGAAGGGTGGGATAGGGAGGGTGGGAGGGAGATGCAAGAGGGAGGAGATATGGGGTTATATGTATATGTAGCAGATTCACTTTGTTATGAAGCAGAAACTAACACACCATTGTAAAGCAATTATACTCCAATAAAGATGTTAAAAAAAATAAAGTTAAAAGATGGAAAAAGATATATCATGCTAATACTAATAAGAAAGAAAAAAAAGCCTGGAGTGGCTATATTAATCAGAAAAAGTTGATTTGAGATCATGGAATATTTCCAGAAATAAAGAAGTTCATTTTAATACAAAGATCAATTTGTGAAGAGGACATAATAATCCTAAATGTTTATGTACTTTATAACAGAGCATCACAATATATGAAGGAAATGCATCTTGGAATACATGATAGAAATAAGAAGACATGAGGCAGCCAGCAGGTATAGTCAACAGTTTCAACATCCTTTCCTTAATAATTGGTAGACAAAAAAATCAGTTAACACTAACAAACATAGTAAGGTAGATAGCTAGTGGGAAGCAGCCGCATGGCAGAGGGATATTGGTTCGGTGCTTTGTGACAGCCTGGAGGGGTGGGATAGGGAGGGTGGGAGGGAGGGAGATGCAAGAGGGAAGACATATGGGAACATATGTATATGTATAACTGATTCACTTTGTTATAAAGCAGAAACTAACACACAATTGTAAAGCAATTATACCCCAATAAAGATGTTAAAAAAAAATGGGAGAAAAAAAAAATCAGTTAAGGCATAGAAGACTTGAACAATACTATTAATCAACTTGACCTAATTAAGATTTACAGAACACTTTACATAAAAATAGCAGAATGCAGACACATTTCATGTGTACACAAAATATTTACCAAAGAAGACTATATTCTGACTCATTAAAAAGCAGTAAATTTAAAAGGACATAAATCATCATTATTATCTGATCACAGTTACTAAGTTGGAAATCAACAACAGAAAGATATCAAGAAAATATCTGACTATTTGGCAACAAAATAACATGGGTCAAAGAAGAAAGCCAAAGGAAAGCTGAATGAAATGAATTTGTGGGATTAAATTAGTGTATAGTTGAAAATTTATAGTACTAAATACCTACATTGGAAAATAACGGTCTAAAATCAATTACCTATGCTACCACCTAGACATACTAAAAAAAAAAAAAAGCAGAAATAGGGAAATAAAGATAATTATAGTAACTATATATAATTATATATTGTAATATATAATAAATTTAATTATATATTTAATAGTTATAAATGATTATCCTAATTATATTTAAATAATTATATATTTAAATAAATATACATTATATATAATAAAATATAAAACCTAATGTTCTCTGTTGTTTATAGAGGAAAATCAATAAAAAACCTACAGTTGATTCTTTGAAAAGATCAAGAAAATTGATAAACCAGTAGCAAGATGTTAAAAAATAAAAAAGAAGCAAATTGCCAATATCAGTAATGAGGAGGGGTCATTACTACAGAGCCTACAATTACAACTGTTAAAGTAATTGAATCTATAATTAAAAACTTCCCAAAATGGAAACCCCTGGCCTACATAGTTTCATCAGTGAATTCTATCAAATATCTAAGGAAGAAATTATACCAATTCTATACAAACTCTTCCATAAGTTTGAGATAAGAGAATACTTTTCAAGCCATTCACCAAGGAGAGAATTAACTGGATTCCAAAATGAATCAAAGAAAACACAGGTAAATAAGACTTCTGATCATTAGCCCTCATGAAGATAGAGAAACTCCAAACTAAAATTTAGCAAATTGGATGCAGCATTATACCGAAAGGATAATATTCATGACCAAGTGAGATTTGTCGTGGAATATGACTAGCCCAATGTTTAAAACTTGATTAATATAATTCACCGTATCAACAGCCTAAAGGCAAAAAAATTTCAGCCTAATGGAAGAGGAGAAAACATCTGACAAAATTCAACACCCAGTGAAAATAAAAAAATCAGTCAGCAAACTAAGATAATAGAAGCTTCCACAATTTTATACAGAGAATTTGCAAAAAATCTACATCTAATATCGTACTTAATTGTGAAAGACAATTATTTTCCAATAAGATCAGGAAAAAGCAAATACATCATCTTTCACTACTCCTGTTCAATATTGTACTGGGAGTCCTAGGCAGGAAAAAGGCAGACAAATTGGTAAGAAATAGAATTATCTCTATTTGTAGAGGAACAGTTGCCTAGGTAGAATTTGTTTTTAAAAATTACAAAATTGCTTCTAGACTTAGTTAAAAATTTTTCACGGTAAAATGTCAAGTAAAAATTCAATAGTATTTCTGTGTACTAGCAATGGATAATTGGAAATTTAAATTAAAAGAGCATCAAAATATATGACATACTTTGGAATAAATCTAACAAATTCTGTGCAAAATCTGTACACAGAAAACTACAAAACACTGATGAAGGCAATCAAAGTTATAAATAAATGGAGAGATATACTTGGTTCATGAATCAGAAAATCCAGTATCATTAGCATGCCAATTCTTCCCATGATTATCTATAGATTCAATGTAAATTCAATCAAAATTCCAGCAGAACTTTTTGGTGGAAGTTGATGAGTTAATTCAAATATTTAGATAAAAAGGCAAAGGAATAAGAAGCACCAAAACAATTGTGTAAAAGTGAAAAGTTGGAGAATTCACACTACCTCCAACTTCAATCATTTAAGGTAGATTACAAAGTTGTATTAAGCAAGATAGCCTGATATGATGAAGGTAAAGATTTATAGGTCAACGAAATAGAGTAGTGTCCAGAAATAGATCCACATATACGTGATAAATTGATTTTGAACAAAGTTTCAAAGGAAATTCAATGAGGATAGTTTTTTCAACAAATTATGTTGTATCAATTGGAAATTCACATATTTTTTAAATGAGCCTTCTTCTACCATATACATATCTCAACTTAATATAGAGAAAATCTTCAAGACCTTATATTAGACAAAGCTTTCTTATATACAGGAGTAAAAGCATTTGCCATAAAGAAAAACAGTTAAGTTGGACTTCATCAAGATTTAAAACTTCTGTTCTTCAAAAGATACTTTGTAGAGAATGAAAAGATAAGCCACAGATTAGAAGAAAATATTTGTAATTCATATATCTCATAAAGAACTTATATCTAGAATATATAAATACTCTAAACACAATAGTAATAAAAGAAACAATCTGATTTTAAGATGGGAAATGATTTGTACAGTTTACAAAAGAAGTTATATCAATGGTAAATAAGCACATGAAAAAAATTCTAAATATTAATAGTTATTAGAGAAATGCAAACCAAAACCACAATGAAACACCACAACATAGCTATTAGAGTGGAAATATTAACAAATGAACAAAAACTGTCAATATCAAATGCTGGCAAATATGTTTAGAGCAACTGAAACTTTTCAAACATTGCTGGTAGAAATACAAAATGTTACAGCCACTATGGGAACAGTTTTGCAGTTTCTGGTAAAATTAACATACACTAATTATATACTTCAACAATCCTATTGCTCAGTATTTACTCTAGAGAAATGAAAATTTACATCTATATAAACATCTGCACATCAATGTTCATAACATTATCCATGGTAGCCAAAACCTGGAAACAACCAAAATGTTCTTCATGTGGAGAATGGGAAAACAAATTATGACTTCATACAATGGAATACTACTCAGCAAAAAGAAAAACTAAAGTACTGATATGGATAACAATACGGATGAATTATGCATATATGCGTGTATGCAAATATGCAAATATGCATAGCAGATGCATCATGATAATTGAAAGAAGGTAGACTCAAAAGGCTTCATGCTGTAGGATTCTGTTCATATGATGCTCTGGAAAAGGCAAAACTATGGGGACAAAAATCAAATCAGTTGCCAGAGACTGGGATTAGGGGATAGGGTGACAAGGCAAGATCATGGGGGAATTTTTGAGGGGTGGTAACTGGTCTGTATCTTGATTTTGCTTGCATATTTGTGAAAATTCACAGAACTGTACTCTTAAAAAGGCAAAATATTATACCTTGATAAAACAAGAGAAAAAGAAAAAAAGCCAGCTGAGTTTGTTACAGTCATTTGTATGAAAATAAAGTTCTGATAAATATAATTAAAAAATTAAAAATTTGCTTTCTCACTAAAAGATATTTGTAACCCCCAAATCTATACCAATGATACTTTCGTGGTCACAGGTGGACATGTGTAAGTGGCAAAAAACCTGAGTCGCCCAATGAGCACGTTCCCAGCTGAGGTCAAAGAAGGTGATACTCTGTCTTCTTGTTTCAGGTGTCATAGTGTAAACAAGGGTCTTTTTCCTGGACTATTTAGTGACGCGTTTTTCACATTTTTTGTGTTTTGTTGGTGATTTTTCTGTTTAAAATGACTCCTAAGCATAGTGCTGAAGTGCTGTCTCATGTTTCTGAAATTAGGAAGGCTGTGACGTACCTTTTGGTACAACCTTCTCATATGCAATTTAAAGAGCATCTCTACCTGTAAGTCAATTCTTGAATAAGCATGTAATACACATACTCTAATAAAATTAATGACTATAATCTTTCCATATTTAAACTTAAATAGCATCTATTTAATGCATCCTTCATTTTACCTCACTTTGAGGTCACTGTGTATAGTGGTAGAAATAATACAAATTTAATAAGTGATTTTATTGATACTTAATTGAATGCATTTTGCAGAATAGAGTTTAGTAATAATAGAAATTTTTAAAGTAGCTTTTTAAAATTTTAATTTTACAATCATTTTATGAAGCGGGCAAATTATTATCCAGTTTTAACACCTTCAAGGTGAAAGAGCCAGTACCTGAGAGAACAGGACTAAACCCAGTGGGTCTGACTGCAAAGCCCTTGCCTGCAACCGATACAAGACTACAATGTTTGCACAAATTTTCTTCTTCTTGTTTTGTAAATGAATATTTATTCTTTAAAAAGTAGTCCGGAATTTCAAAGTTTAAACTTCTTATTCCTTACAGTTCACATCATCTTGCAATCACAGCCAACAAATTTAGTTGGGGACAAAGTATATATTAGAAAGCTGTTCCTATAGTATAATTATGTTGAAAATTAGACAATTCATTCTGTTTACCATTCTATTCATGCAGGAGCATTCCCATGTGTTGTTTTTATAATAATTAAATGTCTTTTTCTTTCTAAATAAATCTTTCCATAATGCATTTTTTTCATGGGGATGGAGGTAGTGAGAGAATGATGTATAACCATCTAAATATATAATGTTTTCCAGTTTACACAAGGAACAAAGAGCAAACTTGTTAGTCCAAGTTCCTGTTCATTGTATATGTAAATCTTGTTGGCTCTGATCAAAAAATGGACCTGGCAGTTCAGAAAATACCTGAGTTGTCCTGGTTGCTGTCCTGAAACTTACCCTGTAGTGTGCCAGCCTGTGTTGAATTATACAAAAATATACACAAAAAAAGGAAAACAGTTTATCATTTTTTTTGTTTTATTTGGGCTTTATATGGTTAGTTTTGAGAGATAAATACAGAACATTCAATATAGAAAATTAAAGTGATTTTGAGAAGCCTGGGTAACATTAAGGAAACTGAAAATTGTTATTCTGAACTTACGCTTCCCTGGTCAGTGTGAATCCAAATCTGTAAACTTAGTGGTTGAGTGGGAGGAGAGGACCCTAACTCTGATTCTTCCTGCACGTGTCCAGTTATGAATTCTTGCATTCTCTCATCTCACTTTAAGCTTGGAATTGTTCATAATTGTCAAATGGGGAAACACGATTTAAAAATAAACCAATAAATACCAGTTATCAGAAGAAGTAATAACAATTAACTCACAGCACTTAGGCACAGTGGCATTAATGCCCCAAAGGGAGCCCTTGGTCACTATCTGCCTTCATTACCTACTTCTTCTGGCTAAAATATTTCCATCTTCGAATCATTTCAACCTATGTGTTGGCCACTGAAGTATTTTGCCAAATAAAGCCATTGACTTCACAAAAGCAGCACCAATAGTAATACATCAATAGCCAATAAGATTTTTTTTTTCTTTTTGCAGTTGCAGAAAACATACAACAGCTGTGTTTATAATGGCAGAAAAATTGGGTCTTAGGTGGCAGGGCTGGGAATTGCAGATGTATAATATCATTCAGACATAGGGTGTTTACAGTCCATTTCCAAGGGAACATACTATTTATTATTTCCTTTGATGTCATTACTTTCCCAGATGTATTTCTATATCCCATCTTGTCCTCCTAATCAATTTATCTTGAAAGCCAATTAATGACTCTTCAAATCCACTTTGAAAACAAAATTGTGTTCAGATAGTAGTTATTTTTCTTAGGAAAATACAAATTATAGTAATGTCTAATTACTAAACAAAGTATAGTAAAATATAAAAATGGAACTCTATAATACAAGAGCAAATAACTTGTTTTGGACCCAAAATGCATTTCACTAATACTGTGATATTTTGAAGTGAGCATTCTGTTAAAAACAAAACAAAACAAACAAAAGAAGAGAGTCAAATAGAAGCAATGGTGGGGGATTAGATTTTTACATATTTCATAGAACTTCTTTCCTTTTTCTTCACATAGACAGTTGCTACATTAAAAGCTTGCCCTTCCATTGGGAGAAGGTATGAGGGGGCATTACCCCCAGGGAAGAAAGAACTCTAGTTTCTCATGCTTCTCCTTTGGCCTTGCATAATGAAGCTATACACAAGGTGATTTTTGGCCTTTGGCAGGCTAGCAACTTTTGGAGTGAGACCAGTGAGTAGATTTGATTTTAAAACTTACCACAATTTTTCATTGACATTTATAGGCAGAGAGATAGATGCTAACTTGTAAAAACTTGAAAGCATAAGTCCATTCTCAGAGCCATGAACCAAATCTGAACTTTCCATGGCTGTTCTATCTATTCAGCCATAACTTTTCAGTATTTAATATAATTCAGTCTGGTAATTTACTAGAAACTCTTCCAATTTAGATTAGTTGAAATACTGCAATACCATCTTTTCACCAGTTTTATTGAGATATAATTCAAATACCATACTATTCACCTATTAAAAGTATACAATTCAATGTTTTTTAGTATATTCACAGAGTTGTGCAACTGTCACTGCAATCTAATTTTAGAATATTTTTATGACCCCCCAAAAGAAACCAGATACTCATTAGCAGTCACCCATATTCTATCCCCCATCCCTGGGTAACCACTTATTAGTTTCTATAGATTTGCCTACTCTGGACATTTTATATAATGAAACCATACTATTTGTGGTCTTTAGTGACAGACTTCTTGTACTTAGCATAATGTTTTCCAGGTTCATCTATGCTGCAATATGAATCAGTATTTCATTCCATTTTGTAGCTGAGTAATATTCCATTGTGTATATGTATATAGCTATAGATATATAATATTTTATGTATCCATTTATAAATTAATGAACATTTGGGTTGTTTCCACTTTTTGGCAATTATGAATACTAGTACTATATGTACTCATGTACAAGATTTTGTATGAATGTAGGTTTTCCTTTCTCTTGGGTATATCCCTAGGAGTGAAATAGCTATAGTAAATCTATGTTTAACATTCTGAGGAATGTGAAACTATTTTCCAAGGCAGCTGCACAATTTTAAATTTCCACCAGCAATATATAGGAGTTCTCCTTTCTCCACCTCACCAACACATGATATTGTCTACCTATTTGATTATAAATATCCACGTAGGTGTAAAGTGGCATTTCTTTGTGCTTTTGGCTTGTATTTCCCTGTTGACTAATGATGTTGAACATCTTTTCAAATGCTTACTGTCCATATGTATATCTTCTTTAGAGAAATGTCTGCTTAGATCTTTTGTGCATTTTAAAATTCTGTTGTCTTTTTATTGTTGAGTTGTAAGAGTTATAAATATATTCTAGATACAAGTCCCTTATCAGATAAATGATTCACAATTGTTCCCATCCTGTGGGTTTTCTTTATACTATTTTCACTATTATGGTATTCTTTTGTTGCACAATGGTTTTTAGTTTGCTAAAATCCAATTTATCTACTTTTTCTTTGGTAGGTTGGGCTCTTAGTGCTGTATTTAAGAAGCCATTATTTAACTCAGGGTCACTAAGATTTACTCCTATGCTTACTTCTAAGTGTTTTATAGTTTTAGCTATTGCATGTAGGCCTATGATCCAGTTTGAATTAATTTTGTGTATGGTGTTTGGAAAAGGTTCATTTTCATTCTTTGCATGTGGATATCCAGTAGTTCCAGCACCATTTGTTGAAAAGATTATTTTTCCCCATTGAATCATTTGACGTCCTTGTTGAAAATCAATTGACCATAAGATAACGGTTTATTACTGGACTCTAAATTCTGTTTCATTTATCCGTATGTCCATACTTATACCAATACCATTCTGCCTTGATTTTTCCAGCTTTGTAAAAAGTCTTGAAATCATGAAGTTTGGTCCTTACATTTTTGTTCTTCTTTTTCCAGATCATTTTGGCTAACCTAGGTCCTTTGCAACTTCATATGAATTTTAGAACTAGTTTGTAAATTTATGAAGAAAGGAAGCTGAGATTTTGACAAAAATGGTGTTGAGTCTGTAGACCAATGTGGTGAGTATTGACATCTTGACAACTTAAGTCCTCTGATCTATGAACACAGGATGTTTTTCCATTCTTTTAGGTCTTCTATAATTTCTTTCAACAATGTTCTATAGTTTTCTGAGTATGAATTTTGCACTTTTTTTTGTTAAATTTATTCCTAAGTATTTTATTCTTTTTGATGCTATTGTACATGGAATTTTCTTAATAATCATTTTCAGATTGCTTATTGCTAATGTGTAGAAATACAATTTTTATGTTGATTTTGTATCCTGAAATGTTGCTGAACCTATTTACTAGTTCTAATTGTTCTTTTAGTGAATTCTTTATTTTCTATATTCAAGATCACATCATCTGTAAATGGAGATATAGTTTACTTCTTTCTTTCCAACCTGGGTCTTTTACTTCCATCACTAGTCTAATTGCCCTGGCTAGAACTTCCAGTAAAATATTGAATGGAGGTGGTGTAAGTGGACATCTTTCTTCTATTCCTGATCTTATGGGGAAAGAATTCAGTCTTTCACTATTAAATATATTAGCTGTCAGTTTTTCACAGATGCCCTTTTTCACTTGGGAAAACTCCTTCTATTCCTGACTGTTGAGGATTTTTAACATGAATGTGTGTTTAATTTTGTCAATTTTTCTGTCTATTGACATGATTATGTATATTTGTCCTTTATTCTATTAACATGGTATAATTAATTTTCACATTTTAAATCAACCTGGGATAAATCCCACTTGACAATGGTGTATAATTTTCTTTTTTTTAATGTTGCTAGATTCAGTTTGCACATATTGTGTTGAGAATTTTTGTGTCAATTATTATAAGAGCTACTGGTATGTAGTTTTATTTCCATCAGTTGTCTTTTTGTCTGGTTTTGGTGTCAGATTAATGTTGACCTCACAGAATGAGTTTGGAAGTGTTCCCCTTTCTCCTATTTTTTCAAAGGAGCCTGTGAAATATTGGTAATATATCTTTTAAATATTTGGTAGAAATTACCAGTGAAGCTATCTGGAACTGGGACTTTCTTTGCAGAAGTTTTTAAATTTCTAATTCAGTTTCTTTACTGATTATAGGTTTGTTTACATGTTACATTTCTTATTGAGTTTGTTTCGATTGTTAACATCTTTCTAGCATTTGGCCATTTCAGCAAAATTATTTCATTTATTGACATACAGTTGTTCATAGTTTTTCCTTGTAAACATACTTATTTCAGTGAAGGCAGTAGTGATAACCACTCTTTCATTCCTGATTTTAGTAATTTGAGACCTCTCTTTCTGGCATGGTCATACTAGCTAATCAGTTGTCAATTTGTTGATCTTTTCAAGTAAATATCTTTTGATTTTGTTCATTTTCTCTATTGTTTTAATCTACAGTTTTTGGCATGTTGTGATCTCATTTTCATTTATCTCAAAGCATTGATATTTCCTCATTTCCTTTGTGATTTCTCCTTTGATTCATTGTTTATTTAGGAGTTCCTTCTTTAACTTCCACATATTTGTGAGTTTCCCAAATTGCCTTCTGTTACTGATTTCTAGTTTAGTTCCATTGTGTTGGGAGAACATACTTTGTATGATTCCAATACTGTAAGGTTTGTTAAATAAATAAAATAAAATTCAAAAAAATAAAATAAAATTTGGGAAGAAGAACTAGGTCTTGAAAAAATAACGGGGGGGGGGGTGTTGCCTTCAAGATGGCAGAGGAATAAGACATGGAGATCACCTTTCTCCCCACAAATACATCAGAAATACATCTACATGTGGAACAACTACAGAACAACTACTGAACGCTGGCAGAAGACCTCAGACTTCCCAAAAGGCAAGAAACTCCCCCACGTACCTGGGTAGGGCAAAAGAAAAAACAGACACAAAAGAATAGGGATGGGACCTGCACCTCTGGGAGGGAGCTGTGAAGGAGGAAAATATTCCACACACTAGGAAGCCCATTCACGGGTGGAGATGGGGGTGGGCGGGGTGGGGAGCTTTGGAGCCATGGGGTAGAGCACAGCAACAGGGGTGCAGAGGGCAAAGTGGAGAGATTCCCGCACAGAGGATCGGTGCCAGCCAGCACTCACCAGTCTGAGAGGCTTGTCTGCTCACCCGCCGGAATGGGTGGCGGTTGGGAGCTGAAGCTCCAACTTCAGAGGTCAGATCCCAGAGAGAGGACTGGGACTGGCTGCATGGAGAAAGCCTGAAGGGGCCTAGTGCACCACAGCTAGCTGGGAGGGAGTCTGGGGGAAAGTCTGGATCTGCCTAAGAGGCAAGAGACCATTGTTTCCGGTGCACAACGAGAGGGGGTTCAGAACACTGCCTACATGAGCTCCAGAGGTGGGCTCAAGCCGCAGCTATCAGCACAGACCCCAGAGACAGCTAAGTCTGCTGCTGCAGCCACCAAGAAGCCTGTATGCAAGCACAGGTCACTATCCACAGCTCCCCTCCTGGGAACCTGTGCAGCCTGCCACTGCCAGGGTCCCTTGATCCAGAGACAACTTCCCCAGGAGAACACACGGCATGCCTCAGGCTGTTGCAATGCCATGCTGGCCTCTGCCGTCGCAGGCTTAACCCAAATTCCGTACCCCTCTCTCCCCCAGCCTGAGTGAGCCAGAGCCCCCTAATTAGCCACTCCTTTAACCCCATCCTGTCTGGGTGGGAAACAGATGCCCTCAGGCAACCTACATGCAGAGGCGGGGCCAAACCCAAAGCTGGACCCCAGGAGCTGTGCGAACAAAGAAGAGAAAGGGAAATTTCTCCCGGCAGCCTCAAGAGCAGCAGATTAAATCTCCACAATCAACTTGATGTACCCTGCATCTGTGGAATACCTGAATAGACAACGAATCATCCCAAAATTGTGGTGGTGGACTTTGGGAGCAACTGTAGACCTAGGGTTTGCTTTCTGCATCTAATTTGTTTCTGGTCTTATGTTTATCTTAATTTAGTATCCAGAACTTATTATCATTGGTAGAGTTGTTTACTGATTTGGTTGCTCTCCTCCTTTTATATATATATGTTTTTCTCTTTTTCTTTTTTGTGACTGTGTATGTGTATGCTTCTTGTGTGATATTGTCTGTATAGCTTTGCTTTTGCCATTTCTCCTAGGGTTCTGACTGTCTGTTTTTTGTTTTTTTCTATTTTTTAGTTTAGTTTTTAGCACTTGTTATCATTGGTGGATTTGTTTCTTTGCTGTGGTTGCACTCTTCTTTCTTTCTCTCTTCCTTTTCTAAAGTTTTTTTTTAATAATTCTTTTTCTATTTTAATAACTTTATTTTATTTCTTTATGTTTCTTTCATTCTTTCTTTCTTTTTATCCCTTTTCTTCTGAGTCATGTGGTTAACAGGGTCTCAGTGCTCTGACCGAGAGTCAGACCTGAGCCTCGGAGAAGGAAGAGCCAAGTTCAGGATGTTGGACCACAAGAGACCTCCAGGCCCAATGTACTATCAAACGGTGAAAGCTCCCCCAGAGATGTCCATCTCAATGCTAAGAACCAGCTCCACTCAACAACCAGCAAGCTACCATGCTGGAAACCATATGCCAAAAAACTAGCAAGACAGGAACACAATTCCACCCATTAGCAGAGAGCCTGCCTAAAATCATAATAAGTTCACAGACACCTCCCAAAAACACACCACTGGACATGGTCCTTCCCAACAGAAAGACAAGATCCAGCCTCATCCACCAGAACACAGGCACTTGTCCCCTGCGCCAGGAAGCCTACACAACCCACTGAACCAAACTTACCTACTGGGGCCAGACACTAAGAAAAATGGGAAATATGAAGCTGCAGTCTGCAAAAAGGAGACCCCAAACACAGTAACTCAAGCAAAATGAGAAGACAGAGAAACACACAGCAGATGAAGGAGCAAGGCAAAAACCCAACAGACCAAACAAATGAAGAGGAAATAGGCAGTCTACCTGAAAAAGAATTCAGAATAATGATAGTAAAGATGATCCAAAATCTTGGAAACAGAATGGAGAAAATACAAGAAACATTTAACAACAACATAGAAGGACTAAAGAGCAAACAAACAATGATGAACAACACAATAAATGAAATTAAAAATTCTCTAGAAGGAATCAATTGCAGAATAACTGAGGCAGAAGAATGGATAAGTGACCTGGAAGATAAAATAGTGGAAATAATTGTCACAGAGCAGAATAAAGAAAAAAGAATGAAAAGAACTAAGGATAATCTCGACCTCTGGGACAATATTAAATGCACCAACATTCGAATTATAGGGATCCCAGAAGAAGAAGAGAAAAAGAAAGGGACTGAGAAAATACTTGAAGAGATTATAATTGAAGAATTCCCTAATATGGGAAAGGAAATAGTCAATCAAGCCCAGGAAGCACAGAGAGTCCCACACAGGATAAATCCAAGTAGAAACACATGAAGACACATATTAATCAAACTATCAAAAATTAAATACAAAGAAAAAATATCAAAAGCAACAAGGGAAAAGCAACAACTAACATACAAGGGAATCCCCATAAGGTTAACAGTTGATCTTTCAGCAGAAACTCTGTAAGCCAGAAGGGAGTGGCAGGACATATTTAAAGTGATGAAAGGGAAAAACCTACAACCAATATTACTCTACCCAGCAAGGATCTCATTCAGGTTCAATGGAAAAATTAAAATCATTACAGACAAGCAAAAGCTAAGAGAATTCAGCACCACCAAACCAGCTCTACAACAAAAGCTAAAGGAACTTCTCTAGCCAGGAAACACAAGAGAAGGAGAAGACTTACAGTAACAAACCCAAAACAATTAAGAAAATGGTAATAAGAACATAAATATCAATAACTACCTTCAATGTGAATGGATTAAATGTTCCAACCAGACTGGCTGAATGGATACAAAGAGAAGATCCCTATATATGCTGTCTACAAGAGACCCACTTCAGACCTAGGGATACATACAGACTGAAAGCGAGGGGATGGTAAAAGATATTCCATGCAAATGGAATTCAAAAGAAAGTTGGAGTAGCAATTCTCATATCAGACAAAATATACTTTAAAATAAAAACTATTACAAAAGACAAAGGACACTACATAATGATCAAGGGATCAATCCAAGAAGAAGATATAACAATTGTTAATATTTATACAGCCAACATAGGAGCACCTCAATACATAAGGCAAATGCTAACAGCCATAAAAGGGGAAATCAACAGTAACACAATCATAGTAGTGGACTTTAGCACCACACTTTCACCAATGGACAGATCATCGAAAATGAAAATAAATAAGGAAACACAAGCTTTAAATGATACATTAAACAAGATGGACTTAATTGATATATATAGGACATTCCATCCAAAAACAACAGATTACACTTTCTTCTTAAGTGCTCATGGAATATTCTCCAGGATAGATCATATCCTGGGTCACAAAACAAGCCTTGGTAAATTTAAAAAAATTGAAATATCATATCATGTATCTTTTCTGACCACAACGCTATGAGGCTAGATATCAATTACAGGAAAAAGTCTGTAAACACTGCAAACACATGGAGGCTAAAAAGTACACTACTAAATAACCAAGAGATCACTGAAGAAATCAAAGAGGAAATCAAAAATTTCCTAGAAACAAATGACAATGAAAACAAGTAGACCCAAATCCTATGGGATGCAGCAAAATCCGTTCTAAGAGGGAAGTTTATGGCAATACATTCCTACCTCAAGAAACAAGAAACATCATAAATAAACAACCTAACCTTATACCTAAAGCAATTAGAGAAAGAACAAAAACACCCCAAAGTTAGCAGAAAGAAAGAACTCATAAAGATCGGAACAGAAATAAATGAAAAAGAAATGAAGAAAATGATAACAAAGATCAAGAAAACTAAAATCTGGTTCTTTGAGAAGATAAACAAAATTAACAAACCATTAGCCAAACTCATCAAGAAAAAAAGGGAGAGGACTCAAGTTAGTAGAATTAGAAATGAAAATGAAGAAGTAACAACGGACACTGCAGAAATACAAAGGATCATGAGAGACTACTACAATCAACTATATGCTAATAAAACGGACAGCCTGGAAGAAACGGACAAATTCTTAAAAAGCACAACCTTCCGAGACTGAACCAGGATGAAATAGAAAATATAAACAGACAACTCACAAGCACTGAAGTTGAAAATGTGATTAAAAATCTTCCAACAAACAGAAGCCCAGGACCAGATGACTTCACAGGCGAATTCTATCAAACATTTAGAAAAGAGCTAACGCCTATCTTTCTCAGTCTTGCAAAATTAGCAGAGGGGGGAGGAGCACTCCCAAACTCATTCTACAAGGCCACCATCACCCTGATACCAAAACCAGACAAAGATGTCACAATAAAACTACAGGCCAATATCACTGATGAACATAGATGCATAAATCCTCAACAAAATACTAGCAAACAGAATCCAACAGCACATTAAAAGGATCATACACTATGATCAAGTGGGATTTATCCCAGAGATGCAAGGATTCTTCAATATATGCAAATCAATCAATGTGATAAACCATATTAACAAATTGAAGGAGAAAAACACTATGACCATCTCAATAGATGCAGAAAAAGCTTTCAACATAATTCAACACTGATTTATGATAAAAACCCTCCAGAAAGTAGGCATAGAGGGAAGTTTCCTCAACATAATAAAGGCCATATATGACAGACCCACAGCCAACATTGTTCTCAATGGTGAAAAACTGAAAGCATTTCTTCTAAGATCAGGAAGAAGACAAGGTTGCCCACTCTCACCATTATTATTCAACATAGTTTTGGAAATTTTAGCCACACCAATCAGAGAAGAAAAAGAAAGAAAAGGAATCCAAATTGGAAAAGAAGTAAAAATGTCACTGTTTGCAGATGACATGTTACTATACATAGAGAATCCTAAAGATGCTACCAGAAAACTATTAGAGCTAATCAATGAATTTGGTAAAGTAGCAGGATACAAAATTAATGCACAGAAATCTCTGGCATTCCTATACACTAATGATGAAAAATCTGAAAGAGAAATTAAGGTAACACTGCCATTTACCATTGCAACCAAAAAAATAAAATACCTAACAATAAACCTACATAAGGAGAGAAAAGAACTGTATGCAGAAAATGATAAGACACTGATGAAATAAATTAATGATAATACAAACAGATGGAGAGATATACCACATTCTTGGTTGGAAGAATCAACATTGTGAAAACGACTATACTACCCAAAGTAACCTACAGATTCAATGCAATCGCTGTCAAACTACCAATGGCATTTTTCACAGAGCTAGAACAAAAAATTTCACAATTTGTATGTAAACACAAAAAACCTCTTATAGAAAAAGCAATCTTGAGAAAGAAAAACAGAGCTGGAGGAATCAGACTCACAGACTTCAGACTATATTACAAAGCTACAGTAATCAAGACAGCATGGTACTGGCACAAAAACAGAAATATAAATCAATGGAACAGAATAGAAAGCTCAGAGATAAACCCATGTGCATATGGTCACCTTATGTCTGATAAAGGAGGCAAGAATATACAATGGAGAAAAGACAGTCTCTTCAATTAGTGGTGCTGGGAAAACTGGACAGCTACATGTAAAAGAATGAAGTTAGAACATTCCCTAAAACCATACAAAAAAATAAACTCAAAATGGTTTACAGACCTAAATATAAGGCCAGACACTATAAAACTCTTAGAGGAAAGCATAGGCAGAACACTCACTCTATGACATAAATCACAGCAAGATCATTTTTGACCCACCTCCTAGAGAAATGGAAATCAAAACAAAAATAAAAAATGGGCCCTAATGAAACTTAAAAGCTTTTGCACAGCAAAGGAAACCATAAACAAGACGAAAAGACAACCCTCAGGATGGGAGAAAATATTTGCCAATTAAGAAACTGACAAAGGATGAATCTCCAAAATATACAAAAAACACATGCAGCTCAATATCAAAAAGACAAACAACTCAATCCAGAAATGGGCAGAAGATCTAAATAGACATTTCTCCAAAGAAGATATACAGATTGCCAACAAACACATGAAAGGATGCTCAACATCACTAATCATTAGAGAAATGCAAAGCAAAACTAAAATGAGGTATCACCTCACACTGGTCAGAATGGTCATCATCAAAAAATCTACAAACAATAAATGCTGGAGAGAGTGTGGAGAAAATGGAACCTTCTTGCACTGTTGGTGGGAATGTAAATTGATACAGCCACTTTTGAGAACAGTACGGCGGTTCCTCAGAAAAGTAAAAATAGAACTACTATACGACCCAGCAATCCCACTACTGGGCATATACCCTGAGAAAACCATAATTCAAAATGTGTCATGTACAAGAATGTTCACTGCAGCTATATTTACAATAGCCAGGTTTTGGAAGCAACTTAAGTGTCCATCAACAGATGAATGGATAAAGAAGATTTGGCACATATATAATGGAATATTTCTCAGCCATAAAAAGAAATGAAATTGAGTTATTTGTAGTGAGGTGGATGGACCTAGAGACTGTCATACAGACCGAAGTAAGTCAGAAAGCAAAAAACAAATACTGTATGCTAACACATATATGTGGAATTAAAAAAAAAAAGGTTCTGAGGAACCTAGGGGCAACCCAGGAATAAAGACACAGACATAGAGAATGGATTTGAGGACACAGGGAGGGGGAAGGGTAAGCTGGGATGAAGTGAGAGAGTGGCATGGACATATATACACTACCAAATGTAAAATCGATAGCTAATGGGAAGCAGCCGCATAGCACAGGGAAATCGGCTCGGTGCTTTGTGTCCACCTAGAGGGGTGAGATTGGGAGGTAGGGAGGGAGACGCAAGAGGGAGTAGATATGGAGATATATGTATATGTATAGCTGATTCACTTTGTTATACAGCAGAAACTAACACAACATTGTAAAGCAATTATACTCCAATAAAGATGTTAAAAAAAATTGTTGACGCTTGTTTTAAAGCTCAGCATGGGGTATATCCTTTATAATGTTCCATGTGTGCTTGAGAAGGATGTGCATTTTGCAGAGTGGAGTATTGTATATATGTCTATTAGTTCTAATCGTTTCATAGTGTTTTTAAAGTCTTCTGTATTCTTACTGATGTCCTAAAGAGTTGTTCTATTTGTTATTGAAAGTGGGTTATTAAAGTCTCTTGTTTGAGTTTAATTGTCTATTTCACCCCCTCAGTTTTGTCAGGTTTTGTTTTATGTATTTGAGAGATTTGTAGTTAGATGCATATGTGTTTATAATGGCTATATCTTCCTGGTGAATTGACCTTTTTTCATGAAAAAATATCCTTCTTTATCTTCAGATACTCGTACTATGCAAGTTTTGGTGTACTACATTTCTCAGAGGCTCTGTTCATTTTTGTTCATTGTTTCTGTTCTCTGTTCTTCAGATTGCATCTTTGTATATTTCCAAGTTCACTGATTCTTTCTTCTGTCAGCTTAGGTCTATTCTTCATCCCCTCTTGTGAATATTTCATTTTGATTATTATACTTTTCAGTGCCAGACTTTCCATTTGGTTCTTTATCATAATTTCTATCTCTCTTTAATAGAAAGAGAGATAGAAATTATGTCTACTTGATGAGACATTGTCATTCATACCCTTTTTAAAATTCTTTAATCATAGTTTCCTTTAGCTCTTCTAACATGTTTATAACAGCTGCTTTGATGTCTTTATATCTTCTAACTCCAACATCTAGGCCACTTCAAAGGCAGTTTCTCTTGTCTAATTTTTTTCCTGTGTATAGTTCAAACTTTCTTTGGATAGTTCACATTTTTTGGTAAAAACTGGATATTTCAGATAATATATGGTAGCCAACTCTGGATGCTGATTTCCCCATGAATTTTTGTTTGTTTGTTTTCTTGTCTAGTGATTTAGCTGGACTAGTTCAGTGAAGTCTGTCTCCCCAACTTTGTGTGGCCTCTGAGGTTGTTCCTCAGAAGGGGCTGGGATAGGTGTAATCAGACCCCAGTGTTCTCAGTCTGTCATGCCTGAGGTGGAGCTTCCACCCTATGAGTGGGTCTGGGTGGAAGAAGACAGCTCTCAACCTCACCTGCCTGAAATAGAGTTTCTGCAACTTGGGGCTAGGGGTGATGAGAATTCTGGTATCTTGACTCTCCCAGGGAGAAATTGTGGGCCTAGATTGGAAACTAGGGATCAACTGAGCTCCATCTTCTTGACTAAACCCACCCAGAATAGTGCTTCAATCTCACTGAGCTGGGTTTGGGGCATGCCTTAAATATTGCATGCTTTCACAGTTCTTACTCAGATTAGTAGATTTTCCTCAATAAATATTTTCACTGTCTGCTTATATTCTTAGCAAAACTTCCAGAGACTTTAGTTGATTTTTAAAGTAATTTTCACCAGTTATGGTTGTTTCATTGAGAATGGGGTTCACAGAGATACTTACCTATCCATCCCAGAAGTGTTGCTGCCAAACTACCTTGTTTATCTTCATTGGAACTTGAGAAAATGTATAAGTTTTTATCAGTGGCAAAACAACACAGGGTATGGCCAATATTTGCTCCTTGGATTACTCATCTCTGACTCCTAATTTCCTTTCTGACATAGCAAGATGTGAAGAAAAGAGGGAAGTATAACACTTTTTTTCTCACTTTATACTTTCAATTGCTGACTTGGAAAAGATGGTGCAACTGAAGGACCCTAAGCCCTCCCAGCTATATTCAGCTTCTCATAGCTCTTACTAAACATACTGCTGTGTAAGGATAAATCATATCCATAGCAGCACTCTTATTGGGTAAATTGATGATGGTTTTAGACCACTTTGATTAAAGTTCACATGAATGTGGGCTGAATATATCTGGATTAAAACATACTTAAATATATCAATGGCTGAGAGAAACTCATTATGTCAGTCTGAACAGTTTAGATTTTTTCCTCCTAGTCTTCCAATAAAAAAAAATCTTGTCCCCAACCCTTGGAGAGTTCTTGAAAATTTATACTACAGATATCGATATCATCTGTACAGATTTAAGAACCATTGCTGTGAACTACATGTGTTAATGTTGCCAAGAAACAATATTAGAAGTGCATAAAACAATTTTACTACACACATTACCCACTATTGACTCTATTATGGTAGCTATTAGGAGTGTAACTCATAGACTAATACAAGACAGGTGATAATGTAGTTAATATATGTTTTTTGTTTTAAAAAATTTGGACTTTCAGTTTCAACTCCAACATATAGCGAGCTTTGAAGTAGTCACTCCATATCTTACAATAAGAAAAGATTTGAACAAATTGGAAGAAAAAAAAAAGAATATTCTTGAGGTTGCAGGGCAGACTGGCGTCCAAAAAGCTAGAGAGATGAGAAGTACAGCTGAGTTTAGCTTAGTTGCTGGAGCCATAAGTTTAAAGGTAAATTTACAGTTGAATGGAAATTTTGATGAATTGCTGGAATCTGAGCGTGGACTTCATTGAGAGTGAAAAACTTCTCAGGGCTGTAATTTTAGAGAATTCCCAATACTTTCACAGATTTTTACCTCCAGAAAACCCACCAGGTTTAAAGAATGAAGAGAAATCACTTCCTATCTTTGGCAGGAGGGTGGTGAAAATAACCATTTTGAAGTATAACCAGTGCTACTCCATAACAAAGTCAATTCTTCGTTGAAAACGACTTTATCAGAGCCTTATCTCACGTAGGCAAGAAGGTCACTTCAACATCCTGTAGCCTTCCTAAGGGGTGGTTGTGGGGGGGAGACAAAAGAGAAGAAATACCCTGGAAGGTCACAGCCCAGGGACTTACCATCAGAGGTTTCATGCCTCACTTGCCCATGGAGCCAGTTAATGGCAGAAGTAAGGTGTCAAAGCATTTTTAGTAGTAGCAGAAGGGACATTCTTGAGGACTTTAACAGAAACAACCAGGTTTAAAATAAAAATATTTCAGGTTTGTAAATAAAAATAAAACAATTCCCATTTATCAGTGTAAATAATAATAGCTCAAAATACTTAACTGTATTTTGAGACACAGCAGCAAATATTTGTAGATTGGCAGAAGTCCCTGGAACCAAATCTTTCTGGAAAGAAGCGTTGATCAAACTATTTTTATTTGGTCAGTGGCAAAAGGTAGCTATAAAGTAACACAACAAATTTTCAAACATGGGCTCTAAATTAGTTCCAAAGGAGTATAAATTCTAAAAATAAGTTAGGTTTCAAAAGTAATTGGTGTCTTTCCAGACTGCATCAATCTAGAGAATATATTAAAGTCATTGTAATGGAAACAAACTGTTCTCATTGGCTCAGCTCACGTCTTCGGAATTGCTGTCTCCACTGACACTCCTACCCTCTGTTCTGGCCCCACTAGAACAATGAGAAACCCCAAAGGATGTCTCACATAATGGCCATCACAGACCTCCAGCGACTTGCCCTTTATTATGCTCCTATCTAATCATCCCTAGGGATGATTCCAGGGATGCAGGCCACTGCCTGTAGAGGTCCCAGGCCTGGCCCAAGGGAAAATGTCCCTCCACAAAACAGTAGTGCCTGCTCCTTGCTCAGAAATCCTTATTATGGCGGTATTTGTTTAAACGGCCACTGCCTCTCTACAAGGCACTAGGTCAGATCTTGAATTGTGGATGATGAATAAAAGAGAGGAAAAGGTCCACACTAAATCTGAGTAATACACGGTATGATTTTCTCAGTATCTTTCCATCTGTGCTTGGATGCGGATACATTTCTCTCTCTTACAATGAATTTCTTCCCGTGAAAAGCTTAGTCTTTCCTACAAATAGAGCTAAAGCTGTCTTAGAGATAAGCTTAGTTAAAGCTGTATTGTCAGTAGTTTATATTTTTAGATCTGGAACCTTTTGATATATTAATACAGATAAAAAAAGTAAGATTAGAAGTTACTGGATTTTTTCCAACATGAAATGTGTGCTATTATTTTCTTAACAGAAATATTTATATTTAACATGAGCAAAAACCTGTACAAACAGAAAGGAAATAAAGAAGTTTGTTTTGCTTTAGAAGTTTCTGACTTATCAGCACATACTACCAAAAAAATTTATTTTTCCAGAACGGAATAGAAACAACTCATTCAAGGTTTTGAAGATTGTCTTTACAAAGCTTCTTCTGAATCACAAATTAATACCTTAGATTAAAAATTTCTCTACTATTACTTTTCCAAGTATTAAATGCTAAGCACTCATCTGTTCAAATGAGACACATCAGTGTAGTCCTAGATTGACCTATAAAGTTTACATTTCTTAAGGTTTATTTATACTATGACTTGAATTCAAGATGGCTAGTAGGTATGAAAAAGTACTTAGATTCCTTTCATTTCTGAAATTCTACATTCCAAGACCTAAAGTAAATCTCCTATGATCAAGGAAAAAAATATGTTGCTTTTTCAGGCCTATTTAGCTTAAAACATTTATTGAGCACAAACTGTGGGACCAAATTACTTTCCATAAGATGCAGTAACTTGCAGATCTTGCAGTCAGTTTGGAAATAAAAATGTGCATGTAGGTAAAATAATTTGAAGTATTGTATCACAGTAGGAAAAATTTGTCTATTAAGAAATGATAATGCTATACATGAGTGGGTGGTGGAATAGAGAGTATTTTCATTTCAAAGGCCAAATTCCACAAATACTTTCTGTAAACAAAATTTTTTTTAAAAAGCTTTCTATTTTGAAATCTCATGGGAAATGAGTATTACTTATATCTCCTTTTGATTTTTATCTATAATTACTTGCTTGAAAATAGTTTCTTATTATTAATTGTTAAGGTTAGGTTAACTCTCTTAGTGCATATATAAATATGGAGGGTTAATAGTATCTCATTTCAGTATTGTGAGTAATGAGAATTTCTTTCTCCTTATTGTTATTAAAAGTGCATCTGTTGCTTTAACAGTACTGCTCTCTACACATGAAACCAATTGTTTAGACTGAAGATGTGAAGGTCAAATGTTGACCATATTGTAAGTTAATGTCAGAATTGGAATATACCTACTTCTGCCTATTCCTCTTACTAAGAACAGCTGAAAACCCTTGGACATTATGTGTAAAAGAAACATAAGAAGACTCTGTACATGGAGAGAAGACTGACTAAGGACCATGGGAACCAAGGAATGACATGGTGTTGAGTTTCCTGGGTTTACTTGTTGTCTCATATATCCTGGATTGGGTGCTAGATTCTCTAGTGCCCAGAGATACCATCAGACACAGGCACAGGTATCCCAAGAAAAGCCTGCTCTCTAACCAAAGGACCAGGAAAGGGGTCTGGCAAGACCAAACACTTTTAGACAATAATATCCCCACTCCAGTGAAATATCAAAACAAACAGTCCTTCAGCATCCCCTGCCAACTCTATCAGCAAAGGCTAAGAAGGGAGCCTGGACTCCACCATCCTCAGACTATAACAAAGTGCCCCAATTCCCCACCCATTAGGGTGTCAGAGAAGGATGAGTAGCAAGGAGCTGGAAATTTTATTCCCACCCCAAAGTAACACCCCACCCCTCTGTGGTGTCAATGGAGGCCATGTGCAGAGGCTGGACTTACACTCTGACATGGGAGATGCCCAATTCCCTCCTTGCTGAATTAGTGTCAGAGGAGGTTGAATAGGAATTGAGGGCTTTCATGACCTCCCAGCGGTAAGGAAGACTGCCACCCCATCCCTGTATCAGTAGAGACCACATGGGAAGCAGTAACAAGGCATCTTTCCTCCTCAGGGTATCAATGAAGGCCAGGTGGTGAAACATTCCCACCTGGCAGTAATGAGGTATTGCTACATTTCCTCTGCCAGGGCAGTGTCAGAGTCGACCTGCTCAAATAGAAGATTTAAATATGACCCAGTCTCATAGCGTAATACTCCAAATGTCCAGAATACAATAGAAAATTACTCATCATACCAAGACCCAGGAACATCTCAACTTGAATGAGAAAAGGCAATCACTGCCCAACTGAACAGAACCACAGGGATATGTGGGGCTGTAGTAAAGGTTGAACTTCTGTTTCATTATAGTAGAATCCAGGAAGGAATGGAGAAAGAAAGTGGGACTGAAAAGAGTACTTGAAGAAATAATGGCTGCAAGGGTATCTAATTTGGCAAAAGATATAAACTACAGATTGGAGAAACATGGTGGAACTTAAACAAGATAACCTCCTACCACCAAATTCTATGCCAAGACACAACATAATATTACCTCTGAAAATTAAAGAGAAAGAAAAAATCTTGAAAGCAGCAAGAGAAACTACACCTTAGCTATAAGGTAAAACAATTTGAATAACAGCAGATTTCTCATCACAGTTCATTGGCACCAGAAGAAAGCAGTACATTCTTCAAGTGTTGAAAGAAAAGTACCGTCAAATAGAATCCAATATCCACTGAAAATATCCTTTAGGAATGAAAGATAAATCAAGACATTCTTAGAAGGAAAACTAAGAGAATTTGTTGCCAGCAGTACTATGCTGGGGGGAAAATGGCTAAAGAAAATTCTTGAAATAGAAAGAAATAATTTTTTTAAAAAAATCTTGAAACATCAGAGCAATGGAAAGAGCAACAGAAAGAGTAAAAATATGGGGAAATGCAATAGACTTTCCTTCTCTTAAGTTTTCTAAATTATGTTTTATGTTGGAAGCAAATATTATAACACTGCCTGAAGTGGTGCTCCATGTATGTAGAGGAGATATTTAAGACAATTTTATTATAGTCACAGGGAAAAAGGGACTTAAAGGAGATAAACTTACTATAGCTTATTCAAACTGGGTAAGATGTCAACTCTGAGAAGTAAAATCTGATAAATGTGAGATATATATATGTGTGTGTGTGTGTGTGTGTGTGTGTGTGTGTGTGTGTGTGTGTGTAATATATATAGATATCCAGAACAATCACTTTAAGATAATCTATACAAAGAGATACAATAAAAATAAAACACAGTAAGTATATCAAAATGGAAGTCTAAAAAAATTTCAAGTAACCCACAGAATAAAGAAAATAGAGAAGTGAAAAATAGAGGGAACAAACAGAAAACAAGAAACTGAAATGTCAGACTTAAACCCTAACAGATCAATCATATTACATCAAGTGTAAATGGTCTAATTACACCAACTAAAAGACATAGATTCACACAGTGGATTACTATTGATACAACCAACCACTTGATGAATTTCAAGGACAGTATGCATCTTCACAGAATGCCAGTGAATGCAGCTGTCAAGGTGCCTTAACTACCTGTCCCAGGAAACAGCAGCTTTGGCAATGTCATCATGGGTCTCACAGAGCCACCAACTGTGGTAGCAGTGATGAGGAAGAACACTCAAGTGGCCTTCTAAGTGGCAGACAGTAGCAAGGGGGAAGGAATAAAATGACAAAAATGAGTGAACATAACTGAGACCCTTATGGTTTTCCATGTAATGACTAGGATGTATTGAGTTTTAATTAAGTTAATGAGGCACAAAGAATGCTATGATGAGATGATAATTTACATTTTATTGGTGTTATTTTTCACTTTCTTCCATCAAATTTTTTATCAGAGGGGAAGATAGAGAAGAAAAATTCCCAGCTGAGTAAACATACACTGGACTCTGAAAACAAAATATGCAAAAAATAAGACACAGTTTCAGGAGGTGTTACCTTGTAGACAAAGTTGTCTATAGACCAATATATATATTATGAGTAACGCATTAATAATATTAACAAGCCAGTTAATTAAAATACATTGAGGCTTTAGTTCAGCAAAAGAAAAAGCTTCAGAGGATTCACTGTAACTTGATGTGATTAGACTCCTGGCCAGCATGAAATGATAGGAGTGTAACTTAATTCAAAGAGGTATAATTAATGTAGGTGAAACATTACAGTAGCTCAGTTTAAGAAATTATAAATCTTCAGTTGAAACCCCATGAATCTAAGCATGGATGTATTTGCCTGGTATTTATGAGAGGAAAAAAAAGGAAAGATGAATAGGACTAATGTACCTCAGGCATACACTACAAAGCCAAATACAAAAAAATAAAGGTTATCTTCTGGATGCAAAGCACAGACTTCACAAATTAATGTAATGCTGCTGAGATTCAAAACTAGCTGTATGACTCCTTTTGGAAAAAATCAAAATATTTTAAAAATCCTTTCCTTGTCTTGCTGACAGTTTTAACTCCTATGAACTATATTTTAGTGGGGAATAAAGGCAATAAACAAGTAAACAAATAAGACAAAACTAGTTAATGATAAAGTTCTCTGAAGAAAATAAAGGTATGCTGATAGCAAAAAAAAGACATAGCTGCTGTTTTCACTGACAAGAGATTATACAAAGAAATCTGAGTTTTTTAATACTTTGCTTCTAATGTCTCTGTCAAATAAAATTATTTTTCACACCAAAAAGTATGAACATACTTTGATAGAATAAATTTAAGTCTAAGATTGGTAAGATGATAATAAAACAGCATTTTGAGTCTCTCCTTTAAACCTCCAAAATACGTTATAAATGGAAAGGAATATGTTATGTACCAGATTAATATGTTGTCATCAGGGTAGACAGATGATGAGTCAAACCTAATGTGATGTAATCTGATGGCAATACATATAAAAACTTCCACTTGTGGCCAAAAAACCCACAACTGAACAAGAACAAGGTAGGGAAGACATACTGTCTTTCATATCCTATTTCATCACCAGGCAAGGTCATTATAAAATGTGAGTGATGAAAGGTTAAGAGCAAAGATAGAAATAGCAACTATTGTGTTGGATTATAGGGAATGGGGTGATATAGACTTTGGTAAGAAGCCAAAACCTCGTCAATGATGAAGTAGAGGCTGGTTTGGTCAGATACTGTGTTCCCTTAAAGAGACATATCAAACTGAAGGCTGGAAATCCCAGAATCAGAATCCCTAGGAAAATCAGTGATCAAACTATGAGAAGACAAAATACAGGCCCCTAAGCAGGCATGAGAACAATCCATACAATTAGCTATGAACAGCATTTCTGCTGTGTCAGTAATTTTCTTAAGGACAGAAAGCTTTATCACTGTACCTAAAATTTAACATGACCATATGAAATCTTTAGAGGTTTTGATCTGAAGACAGCCTAGTTTGAGTTAATATTGGGATGCAGATACCAAAAAGTAATAATAATAAATTATAATAATATTTATTAGTATGTTTTAAGAGAAATACAGTATGAAGAACTAGAGTGTGCTGCTGGTGTTCCACTACTGTGTTCTAGTTCAAAGATCCATGAAATTTGTACTGGGAGCCATAACTTAAGAGAAGTGAAAAACAGGAGGGTTTTCACAGGACAGTAAACTTAATGAAAAATGAAATCAAACGTTTATTCTGGATTAAAGAGACCTCAGTAAAACAAGGTAGCTGTGTTCAAATACTTGACTTATCATAAGGGGGTATGATTTGTTCTATATAATCTCAAGGAGTGGATTGAAGACTAGTGGTTGATCTAAAATAGACACCTATCTTAATTAAAAATAAAAATGAACTCTGAGGATTTTTTTTTTCAAAATTGAATGAACTAGATCAGGATATAGTGAGTTAAAATAAAAGCATAGATTGTAATAAATACCATATAGGGAGAAGAACTAAAATACTGAATAAGGTGATTCAAGTAGATAACTAGGACATTTTTGACCCTAAGATTCCATAATTGTAGTCATTAAGTGTCAAAGTGACCAATTTGAATTTTATTTTAGGCCATTGACTCAGCATTTGAAGAAGTGTAGAAAGGGAGACTGTGGAGAAAAGAAAGTACATGAAAAGCAGAAGTAATTCCAAGAAAAATCAGTCTGTTCTCACTGTCTTTTTAAAAAAAATCTTATCCATCATTATCACTACTATAATCATTTAATTCTCCTTAAAATTCTTGAATGGTAGTAGACTTCTCATTCAGTAGAATTTCTCAGCCTGGTGTTCAAATGTTTCTAATAATTAATCTATAACAACTCTCCAACCCAAGTTTTTAATTTAAGTCAAATTCATTCTCATGTTTCCAACCTTCCTTCCTCACCAGTGTCCTCTATTCTTACCTAATTTGTTCCCACTAAGATATGTAGCAAAATACTGGTCAGAGAACAGACTCTTTTTTTTTAAATTTTTATCTTATTTATTTATTTTTTATACTGCAAGTTCTTATTAGTTATCCACTTTATACATATTAGTGTATATATGTCAATTCCAATCTCCCAGTTCATCACACAACCACCACCACCACCCCGCCGCTTTCCCCCCTTGGTGTCCATACTTTTTTTCTACATCCTGGTCTCAATTTCTGCCCTGCAAACCAGTTAATCTGTACCATCTTTCTAGGTTCCACATATATGCATTAATATACGATATTTGTTTTTCTCTTTCTGACTTACTTCACTGTATGACAGTCCTAGATCCATCCACATCTCAACAAATGACTCAATTTCATTCTTTTTTATGGCTGAGTAATATTCCATTGTATATATGTACCACATCTTCTTTATCCATTCATCTGTCGATGGGCATTTAGGTTGCTTCCATGACCTGGCTGTTGTAAATAGTGCTGCAATGAACATTGGGGTGCATGTGTCTTTTTGAATTATGGTTTTCTCTGTGTATATGCCCAGTACTGGGATTGCTGGATCATATGGTAATTCTATTTTTTAGTTTTTTAAGGAACCTCCATAGTGGCTGTATCAATTTACATTCCCACCAACAATGCAAGAGTGTTCCCTTTTCTCCATACCCTCTCCAGCATTTGTTGTTTGTAGATTTTCTGATGATGCCCATTCTAACTGGTGTGAGGTGATACCTCATTGTAGTTCTGATTTGCATTTCTCTAATAATTAGTGATGTTGAGCAGCTTTTCATGTGCTTCTTGGCCATCTGTATGTCTTCTTTGTAGAAATGCCTATTTAGGTCTTCTGCCCATTTTTGGATTGGGATTCTTCACAAACAACTGTAAAGTAGGCAGTAACTAACCATGCTCTATAGCCTGAAGCTGCATTGTAGAGTGGAATCCTTATAGGGTTCACTTTTCCTCCAGCCTTATGAATCTCTAGGAACATCTATTTAGCTGTGGAATCACTGATGAACTTATAATGCACGTTTCCATCAGTTGATACCTAGGCATAGCCAGTTTCAACCATAGAAACAAATACTTACTGAATACCTTAATATCAGAGGTACAGCAGCACGGACCCTAAAAGTAATGCATAATCAAAGAGGGAAGAAAGAAAAGAAAACAGAGTGTGAAATTACAGCAGATCTCAGTGTGCACTGGAGGAGTCCCTAACAGTGGTGCTTAAATATATTCTTATGTTAATCAGTCAAGGTCTTATAACACGAAGTAAATCTAAGTTGATCTGAAGGGTAAGACTTAGCCAGGCAATGAAAAATGGTACAGAGTCTGGAAGCAAGGGGAACCGTATGTACGAAGCACCAGGAGCAAGAAGATGTGGTATATTCAGTGATCTGCAAATTTTTTAGTATAAAGGAGAGATAAGAGATGAGGCTGGAGAGGTGAAAAGGAGACAGTGAAAGATATTTGATGCCATGCTAAAAAGTTTCTTTTTTGTCTGTAAAAGATAACCTGTAAGACAGTGTTAACGTAAGAAGTTTTTGATCCATGGAGGAAGATGCTGTCTCAGTGTCTTGCTATTAGAGATTTGTGTCTTTAGGTCTTCAAGACAAGTTCAACTGTTTATATCATGGTGTCACTAGTACTAAGTCAATACTGGTAACACTTCATTCAGTGTACAATGGTTTCAAATAAGGCCAGGCAATAACATAACTCAGATCATGTACATAGGGGTCAGGAGTGGTCTTCCTGAGAGAAATAAAAGGTTAATGAAAGAAAAGTGAAAAGTTTTGTTCTTCTGTGATTTGTAGGTCATTGGTTGGAACTCACAAGCATTTCTTCATGTAAACATTGTGGCAAACAGTGGTAAAACATTCTGCTTCTTCCCGCCTTCCAACAAATAGGAGCCAGGAACTCTGGCTTCCTGGACCTAAGGTGATGCTTTATCAGTAAAGACAGAAAATGAGATGAGTAGAGGTTATGGAGAGAGCAGGTTAAGAAACAGAAGGCAGAAGAGAGAACAAGTACTCCAGGGAGAGGTACCAGTAAGTGCCCAGAATGTGCTTCTTATGTAACTATCTGGGGACCTTTCTCTTCCTCCAGCCCCCATCTTTTGCTTCTGATCATCCATACTTTCCCACCCAAGCCAATCTGATATTAGAAACAGTCAGCCAGCCTTATGTTCCTCTGGCAGAGTGTGCTGTGTGTATGTGTGAGATTTTCTAAGGGTGTTGTTATTGTTATGCTGTCTTTCCGTCTTCAGAGAATGAGATAAGGCCAATTCAGTAGACTAAGGCACAGAACATCAACCCTGTTCTGTTTCAAGGGGTTTTTTTTTTAGATTTTTACTGGAGTAGAGTTGATTTACAATGTTGTGCTAGTTTCAGCTGTATAGCAAATTGAATCAGTTATACATATACATACATCCACTCTTTTTTAGATTCTTTTCCATACAGGCCATTACAGAGTATTGAGTAGAGTTCCCTGTGCTGTACAGTAGGTCCTTGTTAGTTTTCTATTTTATATATAGTAGTGTGTATGTGTCCAAGGGTTTTTATTCTAAGGAGGAAGTTATGCGGGGTGTAAACAGGGAAAGGGTATGAAACAGAAAGTTCAACTTTTTCTTTTTCCCCTCTCCTTTCTTTTTGTCATAACTAGTCTTTCTGCCCAATTCCCTGGCCTGAACTCACCTTGGGGTGGAATGAGAAATTCAAACTACACTTCTATGGAAGGCAGAATTAGAAAATTGTGCAATTAAACATTGAAAACTACAGACTTAAAAACAGCCTTAAATATTGATTTTTTTTTTTTTACTCTAAAGGATTGTTTAAAATACACTTAATTTCAAAATTATTCTGCTTTTAATGAAACATGCAATATAATGACAAAGATCAAGATAAAAAACTAATTCATTGTTTAGAGCTGTGTTTAAGTTATTTTCCTTGCTAAATAGGCCTTTGTATCTTTATAGTTTTGGTCAACTTTTATTAACTGGAACATAAGCTCTTATTTTTGGCTACAACTTCAATAAAAATGCCTTTTCAATGGGGGAAAGTATCTTCCTGTCTGACAAATGCACAATGCATAAAATATTAAAGATCTTAAAACATAAAAGTGGTGTGACCCCAGAGAGAGGACTTCTTTATACACATGGTACTTCCCTAATCAAAACAGATATGTTCTGTCATCCCTGAGCTGAGATTTGGTCTCCTTGACCTTATCCAACCTGTGCAATAAACCAACAAAGTTTTAAGTGATGTTTCCGGTAGCTACAACATTTAACATGTGAGAAATCAAATCCCAGATCCAATTAGTAAAATGCAACCTCAATATTGAACTATTAAACAAAATTTCCGAAAACCACATGAATCCAAAGAAAAAGAAATTATCTTAATCAAAAACATCATTAGTATAAATTAACTAATTCTATCCAAGGGACCATAAGCTCTTTAAAAAGATAATTTTAATAAAATGATAAAACATTGATTTAAAAGATATATATATAATTAATCACAAATATCAGCTGTTAAAGTGGTGTTAAGGGAAACTAAATGCTTTAAATCACAAATTACCACCATTTAGAATCTAACACAGTAAAATTAAATGTTTAAGAAGCAAATTGATATCTCCAAAGTAAATAAGATGTTAGTATTTTTATTTTTAACACTTTCCATACAACAATGACGTTCTGCTTTTCTTTATTCTAATAATATGTCTGTTTAATATTTCCTGGGGAAAAAAACATTAAGAACCAGGAGAACAAGGATGAATTAGATTCAGTTCAATTTATGGAAATTCAGTCTTATGATACTCTTCAAAGATAGCTAATACTCAAGAACAATTTTCCCTGGTCTCTTTATTTTGTTATACTCTTTACAATGTCTTCTCTGTTAATAAGTTGCTACAGGCCTTTCAAGTTTTCTTACCATTTAGTTTTGACTTCCACGTCACATTTCTTTACACAAAGGCTTCATCAGGTATACTGCAAGCTGAGTTTCCCACTGCAGTATCGGCCAAGGTTACTACTCAGCTGCCATAATTGAGGGTTCCATTCCTATTCTCTGAAGATAGAGTATGGTACTCTCTGTGGGTCAGTGACGTTGAATAAGTATGTTTGTCACCACTTGATTGAATAGTTCAGTATTCTTGGGATTTCGACTCCCATATTTTCTGTGATGTGGACACATTAAGAGCCGAAGTGCTCCATTCGATGAAAGAGATCACCCCAGCAGCAGTCATCAAAGCTACCATTGAGCAAAAAGACATGCTAAGCACACTGCCTGGAAAGTTTTCAGATGTGTTAGAGGAGTAAAAGGAGGTCCACTGGTTAGGATTCTGCAAATATTGGGTTGGCCAAAAAGTATCTTGGCAATTGTTTGGTTATATGCCTTTTCAACTCTTTCATACTATTGGTCTTTCAAAAATAGTGGAGAGAGTAGAAATGGACCACAAAGTCTTCCCTCAACTAGTAAGTTCTTCTAACAAACCTCCCTTACATTCACAGTGTAATGAGGCAAGTTAGAAGTGAGAGTGAGTGAAAGAGTCAGAACAGTGTTTCTCAACACTTCCTGGGCTAATTTTTATCACCTTGAGGCAGGGCTGTAGATGGAGTGAAAGCACACATCTGATGCCTCTTCTTTCCTTGTGAACTTTATCAGACTTCAAACCCCTGCCTGGTGTGAGACAAAATATATTCATCAACAGTAGAGAAACCACACTGAATGTGCTAATGTTCCTTTAATAAGCTCATCACATCAAAAGTTAAATACTCCCTACACTTCAAAATTGCACTGTCCAATATTGTAGTCACTTGCCAGATGTGACTATATCAATTTAAATTTACTTTTATTAAAGTTTCAGCACCTCGGTCACACTAGCCATATTTTAAGTACTCAGTAGCTACATGTGGTCAGTGGCTACCATATAACATTCCCACTATCACAGGAAGCTCTGCTAGCACTGCTTTAGAATATAAAATTTGGCCAACTTTATAGCTATAGCAGCCATCTCCATTTAAAGTAATTAAATATCTGTATGATGTGTACTTTTCTTGTAGTTTTTCCTGTTTCCGAGAACATATGATTTCCCTCTGCTTGGGTTTAAAATAGACATACAAGTTTTAATCTGTACACAAAAATATGTCAGCAACTTCTGAGTGAAAGCAAATGTGGTCCGAGTGCCTCCTGCATCTGGTCCTGCCCAGAAAGATGGTCTTTCACACAGTGTTAAAAATCGTTCCAGTTGGTTGAGTCCAGACTTTTCACTTACAGACACCTGCTGTCCACTCAGAGCCATCAGAGGGGCTCGTGGGGTGGGTGTTTCCGGTGGTCTCAGCTTGTCCACCAGCACCTTTGGAGAAACAGAGGGTGCAGTGCCGTGTCCTACGTCACCTGCATCGGGGCATCAAAGTAAAGCCCACATTCCTCACCACACATTTAACTCTGCAATCCTACACCGGGAAGTGTTCTCCCTGACCCAGACTGGTAATCAGCTTCTGCCCTAAAGCATGAGAAAAAGGCCATTAATTCTACAGGGAACTGGGTTTTACAAGGATCACTTCAGCATGAAAAACAGAATACAAACAGCCTTTAACTCGTGTTTCTATGTCCCTCCCATTAACGTGGAACGTGGGAGGGTTTATACTTCTTGTTATTTTAAAAAGAAAGCAATATTGACCCCAATCTAGAATATTGCTGGTTGCTGTGTAGAGAAATGGAAATGTGAGAGGTTCAGGTGGAAAGTATCTAAGTGTCTTGCTAGGGGCGCACTATTCTTTCTTCTCTTTTAACTGCAAAATGTATAAAAGGTGTTAGGGCTTACAGAACCTTTTTATTGTTTTGTTTTACAGCTCAAAGAATGGCCCATGGAGATTTAACCCCCTTTACCTCTAAGAAAAATGTGAACCTTCCCATCTGAAGGGGGGGGAGGGGAAGAGTCAGGAAGAGAAAGATCGCTTTCTAGTCCTTGGCATGAACTGCCCCAAAGCTGGCGTGGGTGGCCGCCACCCAGATTGCTGTTCCCTTTGCAGCCTCACTGGAGAGCAGACGCCTAGGGCTGCTGTGAGAGGGGAGAGCTCCCGTCCCACGCGGGGCAGGTCAAAGTGCGCTGATGTCAAGTCTTAGAATCTATAGAGAGGCTGGGCCAGGCCTGGCATCCGGGGGAGATACGGGGGGCCTGCTGTCTTTGGCAAAGCTCTGTCTATCTGAGAAGCTACCACCGCCTCTAACACCCTCCCCGTGGACATAGTGCGACTTTAGGGGAAACACATGGGGCCCGCACGCTGCCTGCTGTAATTAGCCGGAGATCATCTAGGCTCCCTGATTTTCTCTAGCTCTTCAGCTGCAAGGCAGGGATAATAAGATCCATCCCATCACATCGCTCGGAGGAAAACTAAAATACGTAAATCTCCCCGGCACGTAGTAGGTTTCCAATCCGTGGTGGCTCTGAGAGTAGTCACGACTCTGTGGGTGCTTTTCCTGGACCCACAGAGACTCTGCCCTAGATTCTCAGTGTCACCTGCACCCAAATACTTAGGGCTGTGTTCAGCTTTCGGAAGTGACAACTGTGCTGGGGCAAATATTACTTTTTGTCCAAAACGTCAAATGTTTAGAGCGTCCCACTCAGGGCCCTCCCCTTCTGCACCCTGGCAGGAAAGGTGTGCCAGCTCGACACCAGCTCTCTCGGCTTGGGCTCCCGTGACAGGATGTCATCATGAAGCGACTGCGCGTGGTGGTGAAGCAGGAGAAAGGGGTCTCTGTGCAAAGGCAGGAGTCATGGCCGGAACTGGGAGAATTTTGCCGCCGAAGGCAAGGAGCAGCTGTGGTGCAAAAGGAAGAGACGGAAGAGGAAAGGGGGCTTGTGAGAAACGTTGCAGGGGGTTCAGAGATGTAAGGTGGGGGGACTTACTACTTTGAACGTCCTGCTCTATTGGCCAGGGTGTGTTTTGACTACATCACCACACCAGCATTAAGCCCCGCCCTCACCTTTTCAGTTGGGTTTACACCTGGGCGCGTCCTGCTGACCGCTCTGCGCAGACGCGTCTGAGGGGGTGGAGCCCTCTCTGCTCACCTCCCACGCAGGCCCCTTCAGGTGGACGCGGGGCTCTGTGGGCTGATGCGCCCCGTCTCCCCTGACCTCAGCGGGGGCTACTTCAGACCGGGAGAAAGGTACGAAGGGGGTCTTTGCACACTCTGGGTACCCCTGGTGCACCTCAAATCCGTGCTTTTGTGCGTGGCATGGGGGAGACGGGAAGGCTGGGGCCCAGGCCCCTTTCAAATGTGGGACGTTTTATTAGGAGACGGGAACCGCCCAGCGGGCGGAAAGCTGCTGCATGCTGATGCCGGCGCCCACAGGAGTGGCCTCAGGTTTGCAAATATCCTTTCCTGTCCGTCCAGCACCATGTGTCCGCCTTCGGTGTCCAGGGCAGAGACGCTCAGAGAATGTGGCGTCCACTCTTCCCTCGGTTTACTGGAGTTTAGAACCGCAGGAGACTGTGAACGCGCTTTGAAACACCCAGGTGGGGCATTGACGACCCTTTGGGAGCCTTAAGCACAGAAACATTTGTGGTTCTTCTCCCACGTGTATTAAAAATAAAAACAATTCTTAGTTTATAAAGAATTGAAGACTGAGATATATGAAGACTGAGATAATGCAATGGAGGTTTTTTAAATGTTTAACTTCTTTGATGCTTCTAATTGAAATATCAAATAACATCCTTCAAAAATAGTTTTGGGGTCTTTAATTTGTTGGCACCCTAAGTCTGGGTGTAGGCTAGCCGCTGGGTAACTTTTTGCTCCGACCTGTGGGTGGAGAAGCAGATGAAGGATGAAGCCGCCTTGTTGAAAAGAGGGAGTGGTGGCTGGACCCTGAAATTCCAGAGCGTCACAACCAGGTGGAGATCATTGTAATTTCTAAACTAGATGGGAGAATCTAGCCTGTTATCCTGTCTCTCTAGTAACACAAAAGGACTTTTCTTCATGGCAAAGTTTTCCCTAATAAACCTTTTTGGAAGTATTCACTATGGCATAACAAAAATGTTTCAAAACCATTTGTATTTTTTAATTTTCTCCCAGTTATATTGTCAGATCCAGAAAACTGATAAAATAATCCTTATTACAGTAAGACTGGCATTACTATGACAACAGTGATAGAATCACAACTATCTAACAGTTGCATTGTACTTTATAATTGACAAAGAATGTGATTTTCCAAGTATCTTATCATTAGAACCTCATATCAGTTGTGTGATGTAACAGGAGGGTTATTAAAAGTCCTATAAATGAGTTAATGAGCCAACCTCCTTCACATTTTAACAGGGACTTTCTGGAGATGGAATTTCTTGACACCCAAGATCAAAGCATTGTTGATAGCTTGTAATCATGATTTTATTTCATTTTTTTTCAGGGGACAAGGGAGAGGCCCCATTTGCCCAATAAAGAGCACACTATAAAAGGTACCAATACTCCTTTTCACAGAATCCTCGTTCTTTAAGGCCTAGGGTAAGTGTTACCTCCTCTGGGAAGCCTGCCTTGCTGCCCAAGGAGTATTCTTTGTTCTTTCCCTTGCTGCCAGAGGTACTTGATCAAAGCTTCTATGTTTGTATCCTCCATGGATTGTGAGTTCTTTCAGGATTGTTTTATCCTCTTGTACATGAGCAGCATGTAAGCCAGTACTTACAGCACAAAATAGATACTCAGTAAATAATATTGACTGACCCGTGATGTAAATGAGGAAATGAATTAATAAATGATTCATAAGGGAACCACTTCTGTGTGTTGAAGATGGTTCACCAAGTCAAGGCTTCTAAATTAGCAAGGATTTATAAACTGGAGGATCTGGAGGGGCTCTGAAGTTGTAACTCAGAACCCCGCTTGTCAGGGTCAAGTGTAGCTTGACATCAGCACCCTGAAAGCTGCACCTTTTGAAATGCTTCAAAATATGATAACAGTCTTAAGAGATATGCAGATATACAGAAATTGATTAGAATATTAGATGTGTCTAATGTTCCCTATGAGGACACCTTATAATTCTGTCCTTCCCATAAACTAAGAAATTCATAAGGAATGGAATGCATTCTGGTTACTCTTTTAAAGGCTTGCAAACATCCTCAAAGGCAGCATCTTGCAGGCAAGGCTCCTGGCAACAGTCTACTGATTTGTTAAGTATTCAGTTCTGAAAAAGAGAAGGCAAATGTGGAGAGCGTCTTCTGATCCTGGCTGCTGAAACACAGCGGTTATCACTAACGCTGATAAGCTGCTTGTCAGCACTCTGACTCCACGTTATACGAAGCTGCAGGCTCTCCTCGCTGATTAGCACGAGAGCTAGTAAAAGGCTTCAATAGCGACATTTGAGACAGATCTTCTGTAGCTTCAAACACGGAATCAACAGAGTTCTTTATGGAAGCCCAGCTGAAGTTCATACTTCACACCTTGGTACATTAAAAACATTAATTTCACTCAGCCTTTATAATCAGAGAGTCCCACCTACAGACATTTATTTGAAGATGTCTGAGGGCCCGCACAAGTAGAGAAGTAGTAATACTTCTAAAGAAAACTGCTCCTTGGAAAAGGTAGAGATTAGGAAGAGTAATAATTATACCTGAAATGTTAATAACTGGATATCTTTTTCTGTAAATACTCTTACAAGTATTTACATTTAAAAAGATAAAATTGCTAAAAAAAATTAGAAGAATAAGAGCAGTATCAGTGAAAAATGGGCAATTTTCTTTTTTGTTGATGTTACTGCCTAGTTTCCTTAGTAATTCTTCTATGTGAGCCTGGAAAACTGAAGGAGAGTATTATTATGCAAAGCATTCTGGCACAAATGGCATCACATATCTCATAGATTGGGGATTTCTTGAAAAAAAAAAGAAGAAAGAAAAGAAAAATGAAGCATTCAGTGTTTGGGGTTTTCAGTGAAAATTCATTGCTGTGCTTGCCAATACTATCCTGCAGCTGGATGTATGCTACTGCTACATCCCGTTTCATCCCCAGGAGGGGAGAAACTAGAAATTCAAACAGCTTCATATTAAGCTCTTAAATTCAAATTAGGGGACAGTAGAATATAACTTTTAATAAATTTTAACATTTCTCTCTTCACAAAGATCACATAAGAAATATTATTCAGAGATTAGGGAGTATAGGTGGAAAACATCAAATGTCTTTAAAATTATTGTGAGATAATATTAGTGAAAATGAGAAAAGCAAGCATTGTAGGCTTTTAAATTCAATATAAAGGAAACAAATGATGCAGTCCCATTAACAAAGCAATGAACTCAGCTACTAAGCACTCTAAATCTGTAATATTTGCAACATCTATCTGTAGCTTTCCTTTTGGCCCAAATGAGGGTTGGGTTTACTCAATGTAAAAAGAAAATCAATCATGTCTATTTCAAATTTAGATTCAAGGCTAACCTGTCTCAAAAGAGAAATTCCTGGAGGGCTGCTGGGTTATGACAGCTCTTCCCTTTGACCCGCTGCCAAGGCTAAGCTAATCCTGTCTCAGTCCTTTGTTACCATCTTCCTCATCCATAATCGTCAGTCTGGAAAGGGTGGAGGAAACATAGTTAAGAGGGAAATTTTCATGTATTCGGATCTCCATTCCATATCATTATATTCCAAACTACTTAGAGATCTTAAAATGCTTCGTGATGTTGTTCAGTAATACACAGTAATCTTGAAGAGCGAAATAGTCATCAGAAGGCTAGAGAAATGCAAATACTATTTGAATTTTTTTTAAATCTTTTTTATTATTGAGAATTTCAAACATATTTGAAAATAATATAACAAAATCCTGAAAACTTATCACACAGCTTCAGCAATTATCCACTCTTATACTCTACCCCATCGCCTATAATGTATCTACTTTCTCCAGCCTGTAAACTTTTGAAGTAAGTCCCAAACATCCTAGTATTTCATCTCTCCATTTCAGTATATGTCTCTAAAACAACTCACTTATTAATATAGTGAAAATATCAATATCCTAGCTAAAAAATTGAACAATTTTAAAAATATTATCAAATATCCAGTAAGCATGCAAACTTCCCACTATCTCATAAATGCTATAAATGGATTTATTTTATAGTTTATTTGAATCAGAACCCAAGTAAGATGATTTTTTATGTTTCTTTCAATTGTTGGTTTTCTTCTCTGTCCCTACTTCTTTCTCCCTTTTATTTCTCTTTTATTTCTCCCTCTTTTATTTTTTGTTGCGTTGTTGTTAAAGAAACACAGGGTTTTTTTTTTTTTTAATGTACTTGAATAGCTTCCTCTGTCTTCTGTATATCCTGAATATTGGTAGTTGGATCTAAAATTTTGATCAGATTTGGATTAGATATTTTTCCAATACAATTTCATGGGTGGTGGGGTGTTTTATCAGAAGGCAAAAAATGTCTGATTTTCTCTCTTTTGTGATGTTAGCAGACATTGATGCTCAATGCTTAGATCAAGTAGTTCATGAGGGAAGAAAATGGTGATATTCTAGCTCTATTCTTCCCTCTTCATTTATTAGCTGGAATACTATTATAAAGTGAAACTTCGCTGATCTACTCTTAGGTTATCCAATGGTATATTAGTATGGGAAACGCAGGGTAGATGTTTGATTCTTTCTCTTTATGTACCCATTTCCAAAATAATGAGTTCAGTTCCTAGCATACTCTGATGGTGATCAGTTAGGTCTTTTTATTGGCATTATAATAAAGTCATGGAAGTAAACATTTAATATATTTCTGTACATTGCACCTACTATTTTCATTGGTGTTCAAATTAAATCATGTTAGCCCATGGGAGGCTCTTCAATTTGACTCTTGAGATCTTTTGAAACTACTTGAATAGTTTTTGATAGATTCATGGCTATATTGTATTACAGGATATTTCAGCCATCTTTGCATGTTTCCTGTCCCAGACCTGGAAAACCTTTTTGCTAAGGATCCTCAGGTTCTTTTCCATAGGAAATGGTCCAATCCGTAGAGAACATAGCTTGGATTTAGGTACTAGTTGCATGTGTCACACCTGGGTTGTCACACTCATTGTTTCCTTTTCAGTAGACAGAACTAGGTATAAGTTCTTGCTTTTTAAAGAGAAAGTATTTCATGCCTTATATCAAATTTTCTTTTAATATTCAGGTTTTTACATTTGTATTTTCTTTCTCCTATGCTATCAGTCTCAATTTTAAGGAAAATAGTTTTTATGTCAATGTGTTTCTAGTCATTTTTATTCTTTGAAGTTCATTTTCTGGAAGATTCCTCAGGAAGGGTGTAAGGGTATTCATCATGAACTTGTATGTTGTTAACAATTTGTTGGTAACTGAATATAAAATCTTGTCTCACACTTTGTTCTTTGGTCATCTTAAAAAGTTACTCCATTGTCTTCTGTCATTGCTGCCCTTCAGTAGCATTGCCATTGTAAAGTCTAATTGCATTCTGAATTTCTTTCTTGCTTGGAATTTTTATCTTTAAGGTCCAATGATTTTATTAAATGTTTTTGGTACGTTAGATTTTTATTGTTGCTGTAATAAAATACCACAAACTTAACAGCTTAAAGCAACACAAATTTATCCTCTTACAGTTCTCTAGGTCAGATATCAAAAAAGGGTCTCAGTGGGCTAAAACCAGCATATCAGCAAAGATGTATTCCTTTCTGGAGGCTCTAAGGGACAATATGTTTCCTCGCCTTTTCCAGCTTCGAGATGCCGCCCACATTCCTTGGATCATGGACCCCTTCCTTCCTCTTCAAAGCCAGCACCATCATAAATCCCTCGATCCTTTTTCGGTAGTCACATTGCTCTCCCACCACAGCCAGGAAAAGTTCTCCTCCATTCAGGAGTCGTGTGATTAGATAGGGCCCACTCAGCACAGGATAATCTCGTCTCAAGGTCCTTAACCTTAATCACAGCTGTAAAGTCCCTTTGTCATGCAAGGAAACATACAATTCTGAAGATTAGGGTGCAGACATCTTTAAGGGGTCATTATTCTTCTACCACGCTTGATATTGTTTGTTCTGGGTCAATTTCCCAGGGAACATGGTGGATCATTTCAATATGGAGTTTCAAATCTTAACCTTATGTTTGAAACATTTTTTTGAATTACAGGTTTTTATTGTCACTATTGTTCTATTCCACTGCATTGCTTTACTTTTCCAGAGACTCCTGTTATATATGTTGAGCTTCTTTACTTGCTTCTAATTTACCAATTTCACTCTAATACTTTTTATTTCTTTCTTCATTTCTTTCATTTTTTTTTCTTTTCACCTATTTCTCTTAAGTTATTACATATTGTATTTATTTACTCTTGTGTTCTTTTGGTTTAGTCTTTATTTCTGAATGTTTTTTCTTTTATTTTAATTCTCTTCTGGGTTCTACCACTCAATTTATATTAGACTTTTTTTTAGAATACTTTTAGATTAACAGAAAACCTGAGCAGATGAGACAGAGAGTTCCCATAATCTCCCCTCCATTTATTAGCATCAAATATTAGTTTGTTATATCTATCACAAATAATTAACCAATATCAATACATTATGACTAATGTCCACAATTTACATTAAGGTTCATTCTTTGTGTTTTATAGGTCTTGGGTTTTAATAAAGGCATAATGTCATGTACCCTACATTATAATACCCTACAGAATAGTTTCTCTGCCCTAAAAATCCCCTATGAATGGGTGTTCCACCTATTCAGCTCTCATTTCTTCCCCTAATGATTTGGAATGGTTTCCAAACCATTCACCTTTTACGTTCTCTATAGTAAGTTCTCTCTCCAGAATGGTCATGTAGTTGGAATTGAAGAGTATTTAGCTTTTCAGATGACTTTGTTCATGTAGTAATATGCCTTTAAAGTTACTCCATGTGTTTTCATGGCTTTGTAGCTCATTTCTTTTTATTGTTGAGTAATATTCCATTGTATAGATATACCAGTTAGTATATCCAGTCACTTACTGAAGGACTTCTCGGTTGCTTCCAGTCTCTGACCATTATGAATAAAGCTGCTATAAACATTCATGCGTAGGCTTTTGTGTGGATATAAGATTTCAACTGCACTGGACAAATATCTAGGAGTACAACTGCTAGATAGTAAAACTATGTTTAGCTTTCTAAGAGACTGTCAAATGGTCTTCCAAAGTGTCAGTACCATTGTATATTTGTACCAGCAAAGATGACAGTCCCTGTAGCTCTGCATCAGGGCCAACACTGTCAGGTTTTTGGAATTTAGCCATTCTAATAGGTTTGTAGTAGCACTTCACTGTTGTTTTAATTGCAAATTAGTATATGCTGTTGAGCATCTTTTTTATGCATATTTGTAATCCATACATCTTCTTTGTTGAAGTGTTCAATTCTTTTTTCCATTTTTCAATTGGCTTGTTTTCTGTTTGTTTTTTCATTATTGAATTTTAAGGGTTTGTTGTATATTTTGGATGCAAGTTCTTTATCATATGTATGTTTTGCAGATATTTTCATCCATTATATGGCTTGCCTTTTTATTCTCTTTTAAGAATGTCTTTAAGTAGAGCAGAAGTTTTTATTTTTAGTAAAATGTGTAAGTTATTAATTTTTTTCAAGGAAAAGGCTTTTGTTGTTGTATATAAAAACATTGTCAAATCCAAGGTCATCTAAATTTTCTCCTGTGTTGTTTTCTAGAAGTTTTATAATTTTGTGCTTTACATGGTCTATAATGTTCTATGATATATTCTGAGTTAATTTTTTGTGAGAGGTGTAAGTTCTGTGTCTAGATTCAACTTTTTTTTTGCTTATGGATGTCCAATTGTTTTAGCATCATTTGTTGAAAAGATTATCCTTTCCTCCATTGAATGACCTTGTCTCCTTTGTCAAAGGAGACACATTGTCACACTATACTTGTCACACTAAACTTGTGTGAGTTTATTTCTGGGCTCTCTATTCCGTTCCATTGATCTAGTTGTCTAGTCTTTAGTGAGTACTAAGTTGTCTTGATTAATTTAACTTTGTAGTAGGTCTTCAAGTTAATTCTCCAATTTTTTTTCAGCATTGTTTTGACTCTTCTGGGAATTTTGCCTTTCCATGTAAACTGCAAAATCAGTTTGTCATATCCACAAAATGAGATTTTTGATTGAGATTACATTAGATCTAGTTAGGAATAATTGACACTCTAATATTATTGAATCTTTCTACCAGTGAACATGGAGTATCTCTCCATTTTTTTCAAATGTCTTTGATTTCTTTTATTAGAGTTTACAGTTTTCTTCACATAGCTCCTGTATAGTTTTGTTAAATTTATAGCTAAGTAATTATTTTGATGCTAATGTAACTAATTATGATTTTAATATCAACTTCTAACTTTTTATTACTGGTACATAAGAAAGAAATTGACTTTTGTATATTAACCATATTTCCTGCAACCTCTATATAGTTGCTTATTAGTTCCAGTAGGTTTTGTTTTGTTTTTCTATTCTTTGGCTTTTTTCTTCATAGGACACTCATGTCATCTGCAAACACAGGTTTATATCTTCCTTCCCTATGTGTACACCTTGTATTTTTTTAAAGTCATATTGTATTAGCTAGGACTTCTCACACAGTATTAAATAAGAATGGTGAGAGGGGTTATCCTTGCCTCATTCTCATATTTAAGGGAAAGGCATCTAATTTCTCACCACTAAGTATGATGTTAGCTATAGGTTGTTCTCAGGTGTTCTTTGTCAAGTTGAGGAAGTTCTCCTCTGTTCCTAGCTGATTGAGAGATTTTATAATGAATTGGTGTCTAATTTTGTCAAATGCTTTTTCTGTATCTATTAAGTTTATGATTCTTCTTCTTTAGCCTGTTGATGTGATTGATTACATTGACTAATTTTTGAATTTTGAACAAGCTTTGCATACCTGAAATAAGCCCCACTTGGTCATGCTGTATAATCCCTTTTACACATTGTTTGATTCAATTTCTTAATATTTTGTTGAGGATTTTCACATCTACCTTCATGGGAGATTGGCCCCTTCTTTTCCTTTCTTGTAATGTCTTGATCTGGTTTTGGTATTTTGGTAATGCTGGCCTCATAAAATGAGTTAGAAAGTAATCCTCTGCTTCTATTGTCTAGATGAGATTATAGAGAGTTGACTTCATTTCTTCCTTTAATATTTAGTCTAATCACCAGTGAAATCATCTGGGCCTGGTGCTTTCTTTTTGGAAGATTACCAATGATTGATTTACTTTCTTTCATAAAATAGATAGCTAGTGGGAAGCAGCTGCATAGCACAGGAAGATCAGCTCGGTGGTTTGTGACCACCTAGAGGGGTGGGATAGGGAGGGTGGGAGGGAGGGAGATGCAAGAGGGAAGAGATATGGGAACATATGTATATGTATAACTGAGTCACTTTGTTATAAAGCAGAAACTAACACACCATTGTAAAGCAATTATCCTCCAATAAAGATGTAAAAAAAAAAAGATATAAATATATTCAGATTACCTCTCCTGTGTCAGTTTGAGTAGTTTGTGTCTCCCAAGGATAGGTCCATTTCATCAAAGTTAGCAAGTTTGTGATCACAGAATTGTTCATAATATTCCATTAATGTCCATGGGACCAGTAGTAATCTCCTCTCTTTCATTTCTAATTTTAGTAATTTATGTCTTTCCACTTTTTTCTTAGTTTATAAATTTTATTGATCTTTTCAAAGTATCAGATTTTTGGTTTAGTTGATTTTCTCTATTGAGTTTCTGTTTTCAATGTTATTGATTTTTGCTCTAAACATACTGCTTCTTCTACTTGCTTACGTTTATATTGCTCTTCTTGCTCTATTTTCCTAAGGTGGAAATTTATGTTACTGATTTTAGATTTCTCTTCTTTTGTAATATGTGCATTCAATGCCACACTTTGTCTTTAAGCACTGATTCCACTGCATATCACAATTTTAGATATGTTTTATTTTCATTTTCATTCAGTTAAAAATGTTTTAAAACTTTTTTGAAACTTCTTTCCCACCCACATGTTACTTAGAAGTAAGTTGTTTAATCTCCAAATATTTGGGGATTTTTTTTAATTTTTATTTTATACTGGAGCATAGTTGATTAATAATGTTGTGTTCATTTCAGGTGCACAGCAAAGTGATTCAGATACAACTATGTTTGTTATTGTTTTCTAGTTTAATTACTTATGGTCTGAAGGCATCTCTTGCATTATTTCTATTCTTTTTAGTGTCTTAAGGTGTGCTTTATGGCCCAGAATGTGGTCTATATTGCTGAATGTTTCATGTGATTCCATTGTTGTTGAATCTAGCTGATTGATGGTGTTGTTAAGGTCAACTATATCCTTAGTTATTTTTTGCTTACTGGATCTATTAAGATCAAAGGAAGCATATTGAAGACTCCAACTATACTTGGTAAATTTACCTATTTCTCTTTGAATTTCTGTCAGTTTTATTCACATGCATTTTAGTGCTGTGTTTTTAGGTATATGCATGTTCAGTATTGTATCTTACTCTTGGAGAATTGACTCCTTTAACATTATGTAACACCTTTCTTTATTCCTGATACTTTTCCTTGTCCTGAATTCTGCTTTATCTGAAGTTAATATAGCTATTCCAGCTTTCTTTTGATAGTGTTAACATGGTATATCTTTCTCCATTCCTTTACTTTTAAGCTATCCCTGCCTTTATATTTAAAGTGGGTTTCTTTTAGACAATATATGGCTTTATTTTTAATGCACTTTGACAGTCTCTGCCTTTTAATTGGTATATTTCGGCCATTGACATTTAAAGTTACTTGTATAGTTGAGTTGATATCCACCATAATTATAATAATTTTATATTTATTGCTCTTGTCCTTTATTTTTTCCCCTTGCCTTTCCATTATCTGCTTCTCTAATGTTGTTTGAACACTTAATATATTTCCATTTTCTCTGTTCTCTTAGCAATGCAATATACTTCTTTTTAAAATTTTGTTAGCACTGCCCTAGAGTTTTCAATATACATTTACAAATAGTCTAAGTTCACTTTCAAAGACACTAGTATTTCACAGGAAATGTAGGTACTTTATAACTGAATATTCACAGTCCTCCCCTCCCAATATTGCTGTCATTACTTATCCATGTAATATAATCACCCAATACATTGTTTCTCTTATTACTATGAACAAGTCACCATCTGTTACATCACTTAACACATTTTTGACCAGAGACCTGTTATGGCCACAGGCATTAGTTTCTTCAAAAATCCCTTGGTCAATAATGTGTTAAGAATCCCAAAAAAAAAAAGAAAAGATTTTATTTACCTTTACCTTTATTTATTCCTTCTCTAATGTTCTTCCTTTTCAGAGATATGAATTTTTGACCTGTATCCTTTTCTTTCTTTCTGAAGAATTTTAATTTTTTATAAAATTCCAGAAAAGGCATTCTTCAGTCATTACAGTGTTTTTGATTTGTAGCACTTCTTTTTGTTTCCTTTTTAAAGTTTCCACCTCTGTGCCCACATTACCCATCTGTTCTTGCATGTTGTCTACTTTTTCTGTCAGAGTCCTTATTATATTAATCATGATTGTTTTAAATTCCTTGTTGGATATTCTGAAATCTATATCAAATCTAAGACTGGTTCTGATGCTTGCTTAGTCTGTTCAGACTGAGTGTTTTATGCTTTTCAGCATGCCTTGTAGTTTTTTGTTGTTGTTGTTGAAAGCTGGAAACAATATAACATGTAATAGAAACTGAGGCAATTAGGCTTTTTGTGTGAGGTTTTATGTTAATCTGGCTAGGAGTTGAGCTGTGTTTACTGTTTGCTGTAACTGTAGATGCCAGAGGAGTCAGTATTCTCTAGTTTTCTTGTGTTCTCCCCCGGTGTCTTTGGATTTGCCTGAGAACTTCTTGAAGAGTGTTTCCTGCAGCTCTTTCCATTGTAACTCACTGTCTAATTATCCTGGAGCCCTATCAAAATGGTGGGAAGGTGACGGGAAGGAGAAATCATGACATTGAATCTTCTGATTAAATCTGTTATTTAGTGGGCCTGACCTTCAGAAGTGCTTCTTAGCCTTTTTTGTGTGTGTCGCCCCTTATTTGAGATAGGAAAGCTGGAGGAGATTAGAGCTGACCAGGTGCCCCTCCTGCATGTAGATAAGACTCTGGTGATACAGTTTTCCTTGGAGGGCAGGACTTTGTTATGGAGAAAGATCTGAGTATATTTTAAAATATTACTTTTCCCTTCTTCTGCCAGAAACAGGAGAGGATTTTTCTCTAATTGTGACCATGAGAACCTAGTTGGGTTTTTAGACATTAAACTCACTCAAGTGTGGGAGTCCCCTAACACTGGCCCCAGGAGTTTTTAATCTCTCATGCTAGCCTACTCTCACCCTCCAGAAATTCATCAAAATTACCATTTAACTGTTTCTGGCAGTTGCTGGCTCCAAAAGCTTCTGTTTCAGGTATGCTGATCTCCGCTTGATTTTCTGTGTGCACATATCTCTTCAGATTCTAGCTAGGCAGCCCTGTAATCTCAGTTCTCTGATGAATCTAAAAAAATCACTGATTTTCAGTTTGTTCAGCATTTTTGTTTCTGTGAGGGAGTGATGACTTCTAAGATCTTTGCGTATTGGAGATAAAACCAGAAATAAAACCTTTATTTATTTTTAATTCTGATTTATGTTTTTGTTTTCATATCTTCTATAATTGTCTTAATTTCCTTTAACTAATTTTGAAATATGAGGTTACAGTTTTTAATTTATTTTGTGAGCGTGACTTTCTGGCATTTTTCTCTTCTTGTAAGGGTGTTATCTTGTTTCTTATTATTCTTTTACCTATAGTGAAATTACTTAGTATTCAACCATGTTTATTTATTTTTAATTGGAGTATAGTTGCTTTACAATGTTATGTTTCTGCTGTACAACGAAGTGAATCAGCTATATGTATACATATAACCCCTCCCTCCTGGACCTTCCTCCCACCCCCCCATCCCACCCATCCAGGTCATCACAATTATTTTCTGTTGTTCATTTTTGCTTCCTAAACTTTTAAAAGGGAGAGAATGGGCCAAGATAGCCATTTTAACTGTATGACCGTTCTGTGTTCTATTATTTTCATGAAATGTTAAACTTCATATAATATGTAAATGTATGATCCTGGACTTCTTGAGATTTCTTGTCCTTGTTCTTCTGCCCAAGTGTTTTCTAGGACTTCTATTTCATTTGACTGATGGACTGAATCATGTCCCCCACCCAAATTCATCTCTTGAAGCCCTAACACCCAAAATGAATGCACTTAAATGTAGGACCTATAAGAAGGTAATAATGGTTAAGTGAAGTCATAATTGGGGCCTTACTCCAGTAGGACTGGTGTTTTCATACCAAGTGAGAGAGACACTAAGGATCCGTGTTTCTTCATGTGCACACAGAGGAAAAGAAAGTTCACGCGAGGACACAAGCCAGAAAGAGAACTCTCATCAGAATCAAATTTTCCAGCATCTTGATCTTGGATTTCTATCCTCCAGAAAATAATTCCTGTTGTTAAGCCACCTCATCTGTGGCATATTGTTATGGCAGCCCCAGCTGACTAATATACCCCCTTATCAATGTCCTATTCCATTTATTTTCTGTTGCTATGAGTTTCTTCTTAGTGTAAGACTTTGTCTTAGAGGGGAGATTTGGATAGTTAGTTTTGGGACATTATAGGGCCTATACTGCTTTCATTTCTGCACACCTTACTCACAGTTTTAGCTGCTACTAAAATTGGCCCATCACACTTTACACAATGTGTAGCTTTGGCTATTTGGGGTTCTCCAATTTTCAGATTTTTCAGATATCCCATTGCTTCCCTCTTCTTTTTTATGCACAGAAACTATATGATTCTGCCCTACACCTACCCCTAGTCTAGTTAATATGTTTGTTTTATGGTTAACTTGGAAATATTAAAAAATGATATGGCCATTCCTATGTTTTTCAGAATTTTCAATTTAAAAAAAAAAAGGACACTGGAAATTAGTTATTACTGGACTTAATATTAATAACCATTGATATTTTAGAATTGAACATTAAATACATTTTTTCCAAGCACAAAGCAAAAGAAGTAGAAATTAATAGGTGACAGGAGTTGTCATACTAAGTTTATTTTTTAATATGGTTATCAAACTATTAAAATACCTTCATCAAAGTTGATATTTTTAGTAATATATAGAAAGAAAATATTTCATTATCTCAACGACAGTATGATATACTAGACCAGATTTGTTAAATTGCAGTGGACAGAAATTTAACTCAAGCTAACATAATAGAAAAACTTTTTGGCTCAGGAAACCAAATTGGTTTTCCTTACCGTGAACTAGGTCCCTGTAGGGATCTTACAGAAGGGAACCAGAGCCGCAAGGCAAAGAGAACTCTCCCTCTTTTATACATTTGCCTTTGCATGACTTTGTACTCAGTATAAATTTTCCTGATATAATAAAAAAAAAAAACAAGACTGCTAGCAGTCCCCAATTTTCATCTTTCCAAGAATATACTCAAAGTCCCTTGTCCTCCAACTCTAGATAAAACAATCCTGGATAAGCACTCTCTTGGCCTAGACTGAGTCACCTGCGCATGCTGGCACAATCACTGGACAGAGAAATTAAATGCTTTGCTTAGACCTGGATCAGTGCTTCAACTTTGTGTCTGTGGAGGAAAGGTATTGCAGCTCCATTTAGTACCACAGCTATAGAGGGAGAGGAGCAGATTTTGGACAGAAACAGCCTCCTAATAGAACTAGGCATGATTAAGTTCTCAGCCAATAACTAAACATGATGTATTTGAGATTAACATAGTAATTGTACACTAAAAGTGGTTATTAGGATTCATGACCTGCTGGAGGTTAAATTCTAGTGGTGACCAAAATGATGTAGTGCTTACCAAATCTGATTCCAAAACTTTACCAGTTGCAGTGGAATTAATAAAGGTATTTGAATAATTTGCAGAAGCCACAAACATTGAGGGGCATAACTAGTGTGCTTGTAGATACTAGTCTTTATTTTTACATTTGTCACTAGAGATTGATATTTATTCATGAAAGTATAAATACAGTGATAATGGGCACACCTTAAATATACAGGTTGATAAGTTTTGACAAACATACCTCAAATTTTGGTCAAAATATAGAGCACTTTCTTGACCCAGAAAGGTTCTCTTCTGCCTGTACCCATTCAGTTCCAATACTGAGAGGCTGCCACTTCTGCAATTTCTATCACCATGGATTAGTTTTGCCTGTTTCTGAACTGCACATGAATGGAAATATATGTAAGCACTCTTTTGTACTGGATTCTTTCTCTCAACATAATGCTTTTGAGATTTATACATATTATTCCGTGTATCAGTTGTTCACTCATTTTTATTGCCAAGAAGTCTATTCTTATAAATTTTGTTTCTCAATTTTCCCATCGTTGAATGCAGAAATTGTTTCCATTTTTTTGGCTTTGAAGAATAGTACTTCTTGTACAAGTCTTTTTGTGGACATAGGTTTTCACTTCTCCAGGAGTAAAATTGCTAGGGCATGTGCATGTTTAACTTTATAAGAATCTACCCAACAGGTTTCCAAAGTGATTGCACTCCCACCAGCAATATATGAAAAATCCAGTTGCTTGACATCCTATTGTCAGTTTTCTTAAATTTAGCCATTTTTGTGGGCATGAAGTATCTCATTTTGGTTTTAATTTGTATTTACCTGATAACTAACACTACAGTATACCTCACTTAGTAGTGATTTTATGTTTTTATTTTTAAATAAGTGTCTGTTTATGTGCTTTATTTGCTCAGGATTATTTATTTTAGACTTAAGTTCTTTATTAGATATTTGTAATATGCATATTCTTTTGGCAGGCAATGAATTCTTTAAGGTCGCATTGACTTTAAAACGTCTTTATTTTCAAAGGATATTTTTGCTAGGTATGGATTTCTAGGTTGATAAAGTTTCTTTCTTTGACACTTTAAAGATGATTTTCATTGTCTTCTAGCTTGCATTTTTCTGATGAGAAGTTAACTATCATTTTTATCATTGTTCACCTGGAGGTGAAGTGGTTTTTTCCTCTGAATTCTTTTAAGACTTACTCTTTATATCTTATTTTCAGAAACTTGATTATGATGTGCCTGGATGAGGCTTTCTTTGCATTAACCATAATTGAGGTTTATTACATTTCTTGAATTTCTGAGTTGAGATTTTAAATTAAATTTGGAAAACTTCTGTCCTACATTTTTTCAAGTCCTCTTTTCCTTCCTATTCAGTCTCTTCTCTCCTTCTGGGACAGCAGTTACAAATATGTTAGGTGGTGTGACATTATCTCACATGTCACTGAACCTCCCTTAGTTTTCTTCAATCTTTTCTTTTTATCTTTGCTTCAGTATGAATAATTTCTATTGTCTGGCGGGTTTTCTTCTAATCACTATGTTTTCTCTTGTTTATGGGTCACGTTTTCCTGCTCTTTGTATGTCTCATAATTTTTAAATTATATTGTGTATAAAATTATAGTGGATACTGCTGTATAGTTTTGCTTTGTTCTCTTTATTTCATAAAAGAACGCAAGTCTTTTGGTCTAGTGGTTAGGGTGAGGGTCTATGAGAGCAAGCATTCTGGGGTCTGGGTCTGACCTTCACTTGGATTGAGCTCAGTGACTGGCTGTCCTAAACCCCTATAGCACTATTGCCACCTTTTCTACAAGTCAGTATTTGAGCTGAGAGGCAACTGGGTATCAGTTTTTTTTTTGTTTGTTTGTTTGTTGTTTTTTGTTTGTTTTTTTTGGCTCATCTCTGGATTCAACTCCTCACAATCCAAGAATTTTGAGACTGTGGAGAAGTGTTGCTATTTCCCTCTACTTTTGATCCTGCCCTCCATTGCTCCTTTCCTGGCAAAATTCAGTGATTGGTTAGGGCAAGAGACTAGTTGGGACACAAAATTTGTACATTTGTCACTCTTCCAGATTCCCCCAAGCCCCACCAGTCCACACTGTCCTCTGAAGTTCAGCTTATTTCTTCTCATTCCTACACAATCTCTTTGTTTATGTGAGACTTATTCCACTACCATCCAGGTGTTCTCAGACCTGAGAGTTCTGAGAACTCTCAGGTTTAGAAGGAGCTGAGGTTCTCTCTGCACTATGAAGGGCTCATTTCTATCTAGAATTCAGTTTGACAAGGATCCTTGCATCCTATTCTTTGCTATTCTCATAGAAAAGTATTATTTCTATGTTGTCCAGGATTTTCTTATGATTACTGTGGGGCCACAGGTATTTCACATTCTACATCCTAACTGGAAGCAGAAGTTTGATAAACAGTATAAAGATGTTAAAATGTCAGACTGAGCTTGAAATATAGCCAAAATCACCAAAAATAAAATTTTCTATGTGAAAACAACACTTTTTTCTTATTAAAAGTCTTAATAGAAAATTTACAAAACAGAAAAATTAAACTTGATACAATCCATAATCTCATCTTGCTAAGTAAATTGTTCTTAATATTGTAGTAGGTTTATCTAATACAAAAACACACTCAGATACCTACAGCTACATGTTTATAAAAATTGGGATAATATTTTTCTTACAATTTTAATATTTATTAAAATTTAGTTCAATTTAATTTAATGTTTTTAAGTACAAATATATTAAGTACTAAGAATGGAAACATGTGCAAAACCCAGCTCCTAATCTCTAGGATTCTGCCATCTGATGGGAGAGATACAGATATGGATACAACAAAGTATATGACAGTATTTGTCCTTGTCTATCTCAAGGACATTTGACTAGACTTTGATGTCACATTAAGATTCCATGAGTATGGGTGTGGGTGTTGTATTGTGTGTGTGTCTGTGAACACCTGTGTGGTGAGCAGCTGTTCAGAACAGGGATGAAGACATTTCAGGTAGGGTGAGTGATGTAGAGGCAGAAACATTTAGGATATACTCAGGGAGCAGCATGCCCTGAGTAGTAGATGAGGGTGGACAGGAAGATCAAAAGCAGATTGTGAGAGGGTGTGGAAGCCTGGCCAATGATTACAGATTATTCCTTATAATAAAGACTTCACATCCCTAGGGAGACATCTCAAGTTTTTAAGCCCAGGAACCATATATATATATATCTATAACCTAGAAATGTAGCTCTGTCTACAATGTGGATGTCAAGGTCAAATGAGAAGAGACCAGACTGGAGGCAGGGAGGTTGATACTCAGGCTGCTTCAGTAGCTGAGGGAGAGGATAAGGAGAAACTGAACTAAGAGGCCATGGGGCATAAGGGTTAAGATGTGCTCAGGAGCAGACTGCCGGGGCTTATATCCATACATTAGACTGTGACAGCGGGAGCCACATGTAGCCTCTCTGTGCTTTGAGGATAATGAAAGGGTTGTTCCTTGTGGGGTTGCTAGGAGGATAAAATGAGTTAGCATTTTTATTTATTTATTTATTTTCTCATTAGTCATCCATTTTATACATATTAGTGTATACATGTCGATCCCAATCTCCCAATTCATACCACCACCACCACCCCACCCCCAGATTTCCCCCCTTGGTGTCCATATGTTTGTTCTCTACATCTGGGTCTCAATATCTACCCTGCAAACCAGTTCATCTGTACCATTTTTCTAGGTTCCACATATATGTTTATATGTATATTAACATAACATACAATGTTTTTCTCTTTCTGACTTACTTCACTCTGTATGATGGTCTCTAGATCCATCCACATCTTTACAAATGACCCAATTTCATTCCTTTTAATGGCTGAGTAATATTCCATTGTGTATATATACCACATCTTCTTTATCCGTTCATCTGTCGATAGGCATTTAGGTTGCTTCCATGACCTGGCTATTGTAAACAGTGCTGTAATAAACATTGGGGTGCATGTGTCTTTTTGAATTATGGTTTTCTCTGGGTATATGCCCAGTAGTGGGATTTCTGTGTCATATGGTAATTCTGTTTTTAGTTCTTTAAGGAACCTCCATACTGTTCTCCATAGTGGCTGTATCGATTTACAGTCCCACCAACAGTGCAAGAGGGTTCCCTTTTCTCCACATCCTCTCCAGCATTTGTTGTCTGTAGATTTGCTGATGATGCCTATTCTAACTGATGTGAGGTGATACCTCATTGTAGTTTTGATTTGCATTTCTCTAATAATTAGTGATGTTGAGCAGCTTTTCATGTGCTTTTGGCTATCTGTATGTCTTCTTTGGAGAAATGTCTATTTAGATCTTCTGCCCATTTTTGGATTGGGTTGTTTTTTTAATATTGAGCTGCATGAGCTGTTTATATATTTTGGAGACTAATCCTTTGTCCGATGATTCATTTGCAAATATTTTCTCCCATTCTGAGGGTTGTCTTTTCGTCTTGTTTTTGGTTTCCTTTGCTGTGAAAAAGCTTTTAAGTTTCATTAGGTCCCATTTGTTTATGTTTGTTTTTATTTCCATTACTCTAGGAGGTGGATCAAAAAAGATCTTGCGGGCTTCCCTGGTGGCGCAGTGGTTGAGAGTCCGCCTGCCGATGCAGGGGACATGGGTTCGTGCCCCGGTCCGGGAAGATCCCACATGCCGCGGAGCGGCTGGGCCCGTGAGCCATGGCCGCTGAGCCTGCGCGTCCGGAGCCTGTGTTCCGCAACGGGAGAGGCCACAACAGTGAGAGGCCCGTGTACCACAAAAAAAAAAAAAAAAAAAAAGATCTTGCTGTGATTTATGTCAAAGAGTGTTCTGCCTATGTTTTCCTCTAAGAGTTTTATAGTGTCCAGTCTTACATTTAGGTCTCTTATCCATTTTGAGTTTATTTTTGTGTATGGTGTTAGGCAGTGTTCTAATTTCATTCTTCTATATGTAGCTGTCGAGTTTTCCCCGCACCACTTATTGAAGAGACTATCTTTTCTCCATTGTATATCCGTGCCTCCTTTGTCATAGTTTAGTTGACCATAGGTGTGTGGGTTTATCTCTGGGCTACCTATCCTGTTCCACTGATCTATATTTCTGTTTTCGGGTCAGTACCATACTCTCTAGATTACTGTATCTTTGTAGTATAGTCTGATGTATGGGAGCCTGATTCCTCCAGCTCCGTTTTTTTCCCTCAAGGCTGATTTGGCTATTGGGGGTCTTTTGTGTCTCCATACAAATTTTAAGATATTTTGTTCTAGTTCTGTAAAAAATGTCATTGGTAATTTGATAGGGATTGCATTGAATCTGTATATTGCTTTGGGTAGTATAGTCATTTTCGCAATATTGATTCTTCCAGTCCAAGAACATGGTATATCTCTACATCTCTTTGTATCATATTTGAGTTCTTTCATCAGTGTCTTATAGTTTTCTGCATACAGGTCTTTTGTCTCCCTAGGTAGGTTTATTCCTTGGTATTTTATTCTTTTTGTTGCAATGGTAAATGGGAGTGTTTCCTTAATTTCTCTTTCATATTTTTCATCATTAGTGTATAGGAATGCAAGAGCTTTCTGTGCATTAATTTTGTATCCTGAAACTTTACCAAATTCATTGATTAGCTCTAGTAGTTTTCTGGTGGCATCTTTAGGATTCTCTACATATAGTATCATGTCATCTGCAAACAGTGACAGTTTTACTTCTTTTCCAATTTGTATTCCTTTCATTTCTTTTTCTTCTCTGATTGCCATGGCTAGGACTTCCAAAACTATGTTGAATAATAGTGGTGAGAGTGGACATCCTTGTCTTTTTCCTGTTCTTAGAGGAAATGTTTTCAGTTTTTTGCCATTGAGAATGATGTTTGCTGTGGGTTTGTAATATATAGCCTTTATTATGTTGAGGTAGGTTCCCTCTATGCCCACATTCTGGAGTCTTTATCGTAAATGGGTGTGGAATTTTGTCAAAATCGTTTTCTGCATCTATTGAGATGATCATATGGTTTTTATTCTTTAATTTGTTAATATGGTGTATCACATTGATTGATTTGCATATATTGAAGAATCCTTGCATCTCTGGGATAAATCTCATTTGATCATGGTGTATGATCCTTTTAACGTGTTGTTGGATTCTGTTTGCTAGTATTTTGTGGAGGATTTTTGCATCTATATTCATCAGTGATATAGGTCTGTAATTTTCATTTTTTGTAGTATCTTTATCTGGTTTTGGTATCAGGGTGATAGTGACCACATAGAATGAGTTTGGGGGTTTTCCTTCCTCTGCAATTTTTTGGAAGAGTTTGAGAAGGATGGGTGTTAGCTCGTCTCTAAATGATTGATAGAATTCACCTGTGAAGCCATCTGGTCCTGGACTTTTGTTTGTTGGAAAATTTTTAATCACAGTTTCAATTTCATTACTTGTGACTAGTCTGTTAATATTTTCTATTTCTTCCTGGTTCAGTCTTGGAAGGCTATATCTTTCTAAGAAATTGTCCATTTCTTCCAGGTTGCCCATTTTATTGGCATAAAGTTGCTTGTAGTAGTCTCTTAGGATGCTTTTTATTTCTGTGGTGTCTGTGGTAACTACTCCTTTTTTATTTCTAATTGTATTGATTTGAGTCCTCTCCCTCTTTTTCTTTTTCTTTTTTCTTTTTTTTTTTTTTTTTTTGCGGTTCACGGACCTCTCACTGTTGTGGCCTCTCCCATTGCGGAACACAGGCTCTGGACATACAGGCTCAGTGACCGTGGCTCACGGGCCTAGCCGCTCCACAGCATGTGGGTCCTCCCGGACCAGGGCACAAACCCGTGTCGCCTACATTGGCAGGCCGACTCTCAACCAGTGCGCCACCAAGGAAGCCCTCCCTCTTTTTCTTGATGAGTCTGGCTAATGGATTATCAATTTTGTTTATCTGCTCAAAGAACCAGCTTTTAGTTTTATTGATCTTTGCTATTGTTTTCTTTGTTTGTATTTCATTTATTTCTGCTTTGATCTTTATGATTTCTTTCCTTCTGCTAACTTTGGGTTTTGTTTGTTCTTCTTCTCTATTTCCTTTAGGTGTAATGTTAGATGGTTTATTTGAGATTTTTCTTGTTTCTTGAGGTTGGCTTTTATAGCTATAAACTTCCCTCTTAGAACTGGTTTTGCTGCATCCCATAGGTTTTGAATCATCGTGTTTTCATTGTCATTTTTCTCTAGGTATTTTTTGATTTCCTGTTTGATTTCTTCAGTGATCTCTTGGTTATTTAGTAACGTATTGTTTAGCCTCCATGTGTTTGTGTTTTTTACGTTTTTTTCCCTGTAATTGATTTCTAATCTCATAGCGTTCTGGTCAGAAAAGATGCTTGATATATTTCAGTTTTCTTAAATTTCCTGAGGCTTGATTTGTGACCCAAGATGTGACCTATCCTGGGGAATTTTCCATGTGCATTTGAGAAGGAAGTGTAATCTGCTGTTTTGGGATGGACTGTCCTATAAATATCAAGTCTATCTGATCTATTTTGTCAATGAAAGCTTGTGTTTCCTTATTAATTTTCTATTTGGATGATCTTTCCATTGGTGTAAGTGAGGTGTTTAAGTCCCCCATTATTATTTTGTTGCTGTTGATTTCCTCTTTTAGAGCTGTTAGCAGTTGCCTTATGTATTGGGGTGCTCCTATGTTGGGTGCATATATATTTATAATTGTTATATCTTCTTGGTTTGATCCCTTGATCATTATGTAGTGTGCTTCCTTGTTTCTTGTAACATTCTTTATTTTAAAGTCTATTTTATCTGATATGAGTATTGATACTCCAGCTTTCTTTTGATTTCCATTTGCATGGAATATCTCTTTCCATCCCTTCACTTTCAATATGTATGTGTCCCTAGGTCTGAAGTGGGTCTCTTGGGTGTTGTTTTTGTATCCATTCAGCAAGCCTGTGTCTTTTGGTTGCAGCATTTAATCCATTCACATTTAAGGTAATTATCGATATGTATTTTCCTATTACCGTTTTCTTAATTTGGGGTGTTTGTTTTTGTAGGTCCTTTTCTTCTCTTGTATTTCCCACTTAGAGAATTTCCTTTAGCATTTGTTGTAGAGCTGGTTTGGTGGTGCTGAATTCTCTTAGCTTTTGCTTGTCTGTAAAGCTTTTGATTTCTCCATCGAATCTGAATGAGATCCTTGCTGGGTAGAGTAATCTTGGTTGTAGTTTCTTCCCTTTCATCACTTTAAGTATATCATGCCACTCCCTTCTGGCTTGTAGGGTTTCTGCTGAGAAATCAGCTGTTAACCTTATGGGAGTTCCCTTGTATGTTATTTGTCGTTTTTCCCTTGCTGCTTTCAATAATTTTTCTTTGTCTTTAATTTTTGCAAATTTGATTACTATGTGTCTTGGGGTGTTTTTCCTTGAGTTTATCCTCCATTGGACTCTCTGCTCTTCTTGGACTTGGGTGGCTATTTTCTTTCCCATGTTAGGGAAGTTTTCAACTATAATCCCTTCAAATATTTTCTCTGGTCCTTTCTCTCTCTCTTCTCCTTCTAGGACCCCTATAATATGAATGTTGTTGCGTTTAATGTTATCCCAGATGTCTCTTAGGCTGTCTTCATTTCTTTTCATTCTTTTTTCTTTATTCTCTTCCACAGCAGTGAATTCCACCATTCTGTCTTCCAGGTCACTTACCCGTTCTTCTGCCTCAGTTATTCTGCTATTGATTCCTTCTAGTGTAGTTTTCATTTCAGTTATTGTATTGTTCATCTCTGTTTGTTCTTTTATTCTTCTAGGTCTTTGTTAAACATTTCTTTCATCTTCTTGATCTTCGCCTCCATTCTTTTTCTGAGGCCCTGGATCATCTTCACTATCATTATTCTGAATTCTTTTTGTGGAAGGTTGCCTATCTCCACTTCATTTAGTTGTTTTTCTGGGGTTTTAACTTGTTCCTTCATCTGGTCCATAACCCCCTGCCTTTTCATCTTGTCTATCTTTCTGTGAATGTGTTTTTTGTTCCACAGGCTGCAGGATTGTAGTTCTTCTTGCTTCTGCTGTCTGCCCTCTGGTGGAATAGGCTATCTAAGAGGCTTGTGCAAGTTTCCTGATGGGAGGGGCTGGTGGTGGGTAGAGCTGACTGTTGCTCTGGTGGGTAGAGCTCAGTAAAACTTTAATCCACTTGACTGCTGATGGGTCAGGCTGGGTTCCCTCTCTGTTGGTTGTTTGGCCTGAGGCAACCCAGCACTGCAGCCTACCTGGGGTCTTTTGTGGAGTTAATGGCAGCCTCTGGGAGGGCTCACACTAAGGGTACTTCCCAGAACTTCTGCTGCCGGTGTCCTTGTCTTTTGGTGAGCCACAGCTGCCCCCTGCCTCTGCAGGAGTCCTCCAACAGTAGCAGGTAGGTCTGCTTCAGTCTCCTATGGGGTCACTGCTCCTTCCCCTGGGTCCCAATGTACACACTACCTTGTGTGTGCCCTCCAAGTGTGGATTCTCTGTTTCCCCCAGTCCTGCTGAAGTCCTGCAGTCAAATCCCTTTAGCCTTCAAAGTCTGATTCTCTAGGAATTCCTCCTCCTATTGCCAGGCCCCCAGGTTGGGAAGCCTGATGTGTGGCTCAGAACCTTCACTCCAGTGGGTAGACTTCTGTGGTATAAGTGTTTTCCAGTTTGTGAGTCACCCACCCAGCAGTTATGGGATTTGATTTTATTGTAATAGTGCCTGCCCCCCACACCGTCTCACTGCAGCTTCTCCTTTGTCTTTGCATGTGGGGTATCTTTTTTGGTGAGTTCCATTTTCTTCCTGTTGATGATTGTTCAGCAGTTAGTTGTGATTCCGGTGTTCTTGAAAGAGGGTGTGAGTTAATATTTTTAAAGCACATGGAAGAGTGGCTTGCACTCAGTAAGAGTTATGCATTTGCTAAACAAAGTATAAATAAATACAACTAAACAAATAAGGCAGTAAATATTAAAGAAGTCAGGTACGGGGCAATTTCAGGAGAATGGAAAGTATTTGTTGATTTTGTAGATACGGCCATGACTCTGAATTTTCTAGCTTCAAGTGTAGATTGTGATACCAGGACATGAGAAGGAAAGCAGGGAATCCATGGTTCAGAGGAATGAAAATAAGTTCAGCTGAATGTACTATTTTACATTTGTTTTTGTCTTTGTTGTTTGATCATTCCTACAAGGCCAGGATTGAAGAGGCTTGGTGTGAAAATAATTTACATAACAAACCCACAGGGGTTGGGTGACCACAAGCTTTTGTGAGCAGCACTGAGGCTTGGTTTAGTCTGAGTTAATAGACAAGTGATGTTTACCCTGGCCTTGACCTGAGCTGGACTGCATTCTAAGGTACAGTGTTGGAAATTTTGGGCCCCACATGAGGTCTGGCGTTTACACTCTGGAATAGCCAAAGAAAAGTGGCAGACAGTGAGAAAGTGATTTACAGTTGTGTATGTTGCATGGTTGAATGTCCTGGGAGTATTTGGTCTATATGTTTCCATAACACTTTGCTTCTACCACTTGTAAAATATAACATACCTCACATTATGGTGTAGTTAATTACATTTGTCTCTGCCACTTCCAGTATTTTATAATCCTGTTTTTCATTACTGAGCACCTACTATATACTTGACATAATCATGGGTGGTTCACAAAAATTATTGTATCCAATTCCTACAGCAAACTTATGTGGAAAGTATCATAAATAATCAGTCATGGAATGGATTTTCTCTGAGTATACAAATATAGGATAAACACATAATACACTAGAACTGAGATCAGCAAAATCATCTGAAAGAGGTAGGGGGTTATATGGACCTCGCAATTAACACACTTAAAGAGATGGAATTTCAGTCAGAAGAAAGCTTGATTGTAGAGGTATAGGAAAAGAAATATTACAGAAGTGAGGAAGTCTTGAATTTTCTTGTCCCAATGGCTCAGGCTCTCATTAAAGTAGAGATGATGTAAAGTTGTCAGCATTAGCCTTCAGTTGTTTCTGCTCCCATGTACAAAATCACCTTTATGGTATAATGGGTGCATCCAGAGTCTTTGAATGGTTTGATGCCATTAAATATTCTTGAGGACACGGGGGTGGTGGAGGGGAAGCTGGGGTGAAGTGAGAGTAGTATTGACATATATACACTACCAAATGTAAAATAGATAGCTAGTGGGAAGAGCAGCATAGCACAGACAGATCAGCTCTCAGTGTTTTGTGACGACCTAGAGGGGTGGGATGGGGAAGGTGGGAGGGAGATGCAGGAGGGAGGGGATATGGGGATATATGTAAACATATGGCTGATTCATTTTGTGGTACAACAGAAACTAACACAGCATTGTGAAGCAATTATACTCCAATAAAGATGTATTAAAAAAATTAAAAAGAAAATAAAAAAGAACTTATACTGAAAAAAATATCCAGTTCTTTGTACTTCCCTTATTCTGTTTCTGCACTCAACACAGAATTCTCATCCCCACACACGTTTACCTACAAGAAAAAAAGCACTAATCATATAGGTATTTTTGCCCTGCTTCACAGTAATTTTTCCTGAGAAATCAATAAAGTGGTTCTGATTAGGTTTTGGCTTTCCTTGCAGCTTGACTGCAGGAGAGCATTGCTGAGCAGATGGCCAGCACATATTTCTGGTCTATGTGACAGGAGTTTCTCACTGTAAATCAGTAAGTTAGCATCCTGATGTCTGAGCCCATCTTGTATATGTTTCTGTGCTCATGAATCAGGCTGTCAGGGTCTGATCACCCCTTGATATGACAGGAGTTAGTCCCTGGGTCTTCCAAGCAGTAGGTCAGAACACACTGCTGGTTTCCTTTAGATCACATTGATATATATATTATAATATATACACACACATGTACATACGTATACATGTATGTATATCGTATATATTCTTTTATTTTTAAAAAATTTTTATTGGAGTATAGTTGACTTACAATGTTGTATTAGTTTCTGCTGTACAGCAAAGTGAATCAGTTATACATATACATATATCCACTCTGTTTTAGATTCTATTCCCATATAGGTCGTTACAGAGTATTGAGTAGAGTTCCCTGTGCTATACAGTGGGTTCTTATTAGTTATCTATTCTATATATAGCAGTGTGTATATGTCAATCCCAGTCTCCTAATGTATCCCTCCCCACAACCCACTTTCCCCCCGGTAACCATATGTTTGTTTCCTACATCTGTGGCTCTATTTCTGATTTGTAAATAAGTTCATTTGTGTACTTTTTTTAGATTCCACGTATAAGCAATATCATATGATATTTGTCTTTCTCTGTCTGATCTACTTCACTAGTATGACAGTCTCTGGGTCCATCCTTGTTGCTGCAAATGGCATTATTTTATTCTTTTTTTATGGCTGAGTAATATTCCATTGTATACATGTATTATACCTCATCTTCTTTATCCATTCCTCTGTCAATGGACATTTAGGTTGCTTTCATGTCCTAACTATTGTAAATAGTGCTGAAATGAACATTGGTGTGTGTGTATCATTTCGAATTTTGGTTGTTTTGTTACATGAAATAAAGCATGATATAGACTAAGCTGCATGAGGCCCACATTTATTTTGTTCAGCCTGTTTAGTCTATGTTTTGTGATACCCTGACATGTGTCAGAAGCTTCATGACTGTGTTTTCCTGATTGACTAATCAGCATGTTTGCTAAAGAAAAACTAGAAAATGTGAATAAGCAAAGAGAAGACAAGAAAACAGAGTTCAGACATGTGGAGACAAGACCAGAAGCAGCCTAGGCCAGGGGGCAGCAGAATGTCTCTGTAAAGGGCTAGATAATCAATAGTCTTGCCAGCCTGCAGTAAGGTCTCTGTCACAACCACTCAGTTCTTCAGTAGGGATATGAAAACTGCCACAGATAATATGTAAATGAAAGAGCATGGCTGTGTTCCAATAAAACTTTAAATAGGTAACGGACCATATTTGGCTCATGGGCTGTAGTTTGCTGACCCTTTGTCTAGACTATTGCATCCTGGAGTAAGGATGATGAGAAGTTGAAGCTTATGTTCATACATGCTAAATACACAATGTATCAGAAGGAATCCAAGGTTTAAGAATGTTGGGGTATATTTACCACGTACAACCTCACATCTACTCACTCTCTCCCTTATCCCTTCCCCACTCCACATGAATTCCCTGAGAGGATCCAGAGGATACTTCACAAAGCCATCGAGGAAGGCACCAGGCAAGGGCACTGACATTCTTGAAAGGCTGTGTAGGGTCTGTCCTCTGTAGAGGGAGGGTCTGCTTTGGAGATGGGCTCTTTTACTTTATGGGGATCATGGGGTCCTGGAGAGCCCAAGAGCAATGTGGCAGCACTTAAGTGCCAGGAACATGATGGCACATTGACCATAAAGGGAAGCAGGGATGAAATGGTAATAACAGTTTGTGACCTTCAGTGGAATTCCACGTTGACTAGTTAGTTACAGTTTCCCTGTGGACTTGTGACCCTCTCTATGGATGTCAGTAACCTTTTCCCCCAGAATCCCATGTTGCTCTGTGGGCTCAAGTACAAATTATTCTTTGTAGGTGGGATAAAGTTCATGTATGTATTTAACAACAGGAGCATCCCTTCACAAAGGCTTCATACAAATACTGTCACTTGCCAAGTGCCTAACTAGCCTACAGCATAGACCAGTGCTCAATCCTTGGTATGGACCATTCTCTAGGGAAACCAAGCAGCCAGCCGGTGGCAGGTTGAGCAACTTCCATTATGCAAGTGGAAGAAATTCCTTACTGTAATAAACATTTATTTGGAATATAGATTTTCTTTCCTGTTAGCAGTACTCTTTGCCAGCATAATTGCCCATGGACTTGATGAAGTTCTGATTCAGTGTCATGGTCTTCCACACAACATTGCTTCTAACCAAGAAACTCATTTAACAGAAAAAGAAGTACAGCAATAGATTAATTCTCAAGAAATATCTTGATATCAATTACATACCTGATCACCCAGCCATAGTTTGACTAATAGAAGATTCAGATAATATGCTGATTAGAAGAAATATTTGCAGGATTGGGGCATTATTGCCTACGATATGCCTTTAACAAGCAACCAATAAAGCATACAGGGGTCTGAAAGCAAACAGTGAAAGTTGGAGAAGCACCTCTTGTTATTACACAAAATGGACCATTTGAATAACTTGGACTTCCTAAACCTGCAACTTCAGGCTCTAGTGATTTATATATCTTAGTCTTCAGGAGAGAAAAGCTTCTACCAGCAGACTCAACAGTTCAATTCCATTGAGTGGGGGATTGATATTCCACCTGACCATATTGGTCTCCTCATGCCACTGAAATCACAGGCAAAGAAGGGAATGTCTCTGCTGGCTGGGGTTGTTGACCCTGATCATTAAGGAGAAAGTGGGTGCTTGGAGCAAATGGGAGTAGGGAACACTATATCCAGATTCCAGGAGATCCTGGGTGGGGAACTTCTTAGTCTTTCCATTTTCCTTTTTCTGTAGTAAAATTTAAAAGAAAACTAGAGCAACAAAATAAATACAGTGCTTCTGATAATTCATATTCTTGCAAATAAAGTTGTGTGTCACTCTAACAGGTATAAAACTGTGACTGGCTGAGGGCAGAGGGACAGGGAATAGAGAGAAGGGCAGGGAAGGTATGAATATCATCTGTGTTCTTGAGACCAGGTTTGCGATTGATGACTGTAACAGCTACGCATGATTTCCTCATAATATTGCATATATAATAACTAGAAGTTTCTTTTATTAACCTTTCCCCTATCCTTTTATGTAGTGGTTGCTTTTAGTGGCAAACTTAGTTTTTGTGTTACAGAATATTCAGATGGGTGTATGAGTGAATTAGAAGAGGAATAACATCGTCCAGAGATGGGAGTGGTAACTCTTGGAACTTTGTATCTTCTCTTTGGGGGGAGATGAGAGAGTTTTAGCCTTTAGGATCATTGCATCTTGTTAGGAAGATGTATGCAGTTGTTGTTGCTCTACAGAGGTCTAAATAAAGGTGAGAGAATACATAGGGATGCTGAGGACCCAAAAGAGTAAATTTTGCTAGTTAGCTACCTATTGTGCCTTAGGACCAAGCTTACCCTTACATACTTTACTTTGTGACACTGGGGTTGGGATTCTATAAGTTACATTTTCCAGACTACTTTGTAAACCTCTTTCCAGTTGATTTTTGCAAATGGTGGTCACTGAGGGCAGGCGGGAGGGAGAGAAAATAGGAAGAAGGATTTATGTTCTGTTCTGAGCTCTGTCAGATTTCTGCAGGCAGTCAAGGACAGCTATGGCTTTAGTCTCCAACTTCATTGCACCCTCATTACCAGTCGTGCCAGGCCCCTTCCGAGTTCCAGAGCCAGCTGGGCACTCAGCTTTTGGTGGTCCATGCACCAGCTACACAGCATCCTTACCCCCATGGAAAGCTGAGCACCACCTATGCTGTGCTGCCCACAGAGGTCTGAGCGCCCACCACGAGGTGGCACAATTCTGTTAGCTCCACCTCTCCTAATGGTGACCACTGCTTCCTGCAGTTACTAATGTCTGAGTTAGCTGAGTTGTAGGCTAGTAACTGCTTCCTGGAGATACTAATAACTGGTGACCTCAGCATCCTAACCCTTTTAGCCTTTCAACCCTTAGTAGTCAATTCCCTGTATTAAATCCTACTTGCTTGAAATTTCTACTCTACTTTCCGTCTCAAGTTTTTACTTCAGGGGGCTAACCCCTGGCTGGTACGCTACTTGAGGACAGGCATTAGCTCTGTTTAATCTTTAATTCTTGGCACTTAGCCCAGTACTTGACACATAACATTGCTGAATAAATGCAAAAAGTGAGGCGTCACAAGTTTTCAAAGCACTGCCAGATAGATGAGGGGATGAGGTTTTCCAGCATTTTGTCTGGTTTTACTAGAAATTAAGGAGAAGATTTCAATTCAACCTAAGGAGCAAATTTCTATTTCCATTAGCAGAATAAACTACCTAAAAATCACCAAATTGCCCATCACTGATATAATTGAAGCAGAAGTTAAGTGACCCTCTGTCAGGGATGCTGTAGAGGGCAATTCCTCAAATGTGTTGAAGATCAGAAAACATCACGTTTGGATTACATTCTAGACTAAGATTCTATGATCCTTGTTTATGAAATATATCCTAATTCAACTCCAATATGCTCTTTCTCTTGATAACAGTGCTGACACTGTTACAGCACAAGAATATGATAATCATTTATATATTTGTAGAGTGCTTTACCATTTGCAAAATGCCTTATATTCATTTTCTTTAAATTTTACTAGTTTTCTGTGAGGTATAAAGAACAGTAATTACATGGTACAGATGAGAAGACTGAGGTTCTGAAGGTACAACTCATCCCTTGTTTGTTTACCTTAAAAAAGGTCAAGATCGCAACTAGAGCTTTGTGTTTGGACTCTAAACTCTGTCCCTATGGGTGGGTAGGGGTGTGTGTGTGTGTGTGTGCATGTGTGTGTGTGAGAGAGAGAAGAGATTAGAGCCAGAACGTACCGAGATAGAATTTGGAACTTCTGGATCCCTAGAGGCTTTGAACTTTGATTTGTAAAAAAATTTTAATGTCACTTTCCAAACCATTATTCCTGTTTTCCGGTACAAAATACATTTTAAGATCTAGCCATTTGCCCAGAATTCCAAGAACAGCTGAGTTTTTGTTTAAAGAATGTTTTACTAAAAAGCAAATTTCATACTCCATACTTGTGGAGTATCTGTTTTTGAAATATTGAGGTTAGGACTATTCCTGGTTTTTGACCTTTCTTCTGCCTTTGTCTCAGTGGTTCTCTAGTTTAGTTTTACATCTGAGAGCTAAATGGTGTAACCCTCTGATGATTCTATGTGTGCAAAAACAAAAGAATGACACCAAGCAAATATTTCTGCTAAAATATGAAGGCTATGGAAGCATGCTTTGGCACCAGTATCTTCAGAAGTCAGACTTTTATGCCCCTCCCAAACAGTGTGGCATTTAAACACTGAATGCACACAAGTACTTAGTGTTCATTAAAATTAGTAACAGAAAACACAGAGCTTTGGAAGTCTGCTCAATGCTGAACTCAACACTAGGAGTTTAATATGCACTTGAACTAGGAAAGATACCAGAAAATGTAGTTTTAGGCCCAAGAGACATCTTGTAGGTTAATAAATATTCCCTCTGGTTCAGAGATACCCTCCTAAATTTAAACATTGAACTAGATAAAATTATATTTGTGTATTTCCCTTGGCATTAAACAAATATAAGCATACACCTCTATTCTATAACTTTTTCTTTAACATGTGTTAGAATTAATAAGCACTGATGTCAGGAAATAAACCAGTAGGCCCAAATCTATATTCCACTTGGTTAATATTTGAAACTGCTTCTCCTCACTGTTCACAGTGATGTAACAAATATATGAGGTATTGCTTGTCCCCCTGGGGCCTCTCTCTGCTACTGTTGGTAGTAGGATGATAGGCTACTACTAAGAGGGAAATGGGTCCCAGGAATGTTTAGTCAGTGACTGGACCAAATCCATGGAGTTATTAAATGGTGGAGCAGGAATTAAAACCAAAGGCTTGAGAGCTCTCCAATAACTTTTGAGTTATTCTGCCATACTCAAGTTCTTCCATCTGTTTTCTTAAATTACCAGCAAGTATTCATTGCCTCTTCCCATTGAAAAATAACTGATTTTGGCAGTTTGCCCTGGGTAACACATGAGTTATCGTTCTTTCTAATTCTTTCCATTTTGGAACTACCTTTAGGCTATTCTTGTTTCAACTCAAAAATATTTACTGAGTGCCTACTCTTTTTGACACTAAGGGTACCCTAGTGGATAAAATAGATCAAAGAGAGGGAGAGAGGCCAAGCTGGTGGAGCAGGAAGCCCCTGAGCTCACCTCCTCCCACGGACACACCAAAACTACAACTATTTACAGAGCAACTATCAATGAGAGTCGCACGAGGACTAGCAGAAAAGACCTACAACTAAAGATATTAAGAAGAAACCACAAGGAGATGGGTAGGAGGGGCGGAGATGTAGTACAGTCAAGACCCACACCCCTGGGTCGGTGACCCACAAATGAGAGGCTAATCACAATTGCAGAGGTTCCTTCAAGGACCGAGGGGTATGAACCCCACATTGGGCTCTCCAGCCAGGAGGTCCTGCACTAGGAAGACAAGCCCCCAGAGCACTTGGGGCCAGCAGGGCTTGCTTTTGGGAGACCCAGAGGGCTGTGGGAAATAAAGAGACTCCAATCTTAAAGGTGCACAAAAATCTCATGCACTCTGAGATCCAAGGTAGATGCAGTAATTTGAAGGGAGCTTGGGTCAGACACATTTGTTGATCTTAGAGAGCCTCCCAGAGAGGCAGGAGGCAACTGGGACTCAGCTGGGGGGCCAGGGTCCTGGTGGCAGCCATTTTGGGGAGCTTTGTCTACCACTAGGACACTGGGGCTGGCAAGTACTATTTTGGAACCCTGCCTCTAGCTTATTAGATATATGTCATAAGCATGGTATATCTTTCAATTTGTGTAGCCTTCGATTTCTGAGTACAGGTCTTTTACCTTCTTAGTTAGATTTATTCCTAGACCTGTAGTCAGAAATTGAAGGCTGCACAAATTGAAAGATATATCACACTTATGGATTGGAAGAATTAATAATGTTAAAATGATCATAGTACCCAAGGCAAACTACAGATGCAATCTCTTTTAAATAACAAGCATTTTTCACAGAACAAGAACAAATGATTCTAAAATTTGTGTGGAACCATAAAAGATCTACGACAGCCAAAACACTCTTGAGAATTAAGAACAAAGCTGGAGGTATCATGCTCCCTGATTTCAAACTATACTACAGCTCAAGTAATCAAAACCGTATGGTAGTGGCAGAAAAACAGACACATAGATCAATGGAACAGAACAGAGAGTCCAAAAAGGAACCCAAACTTATATGGGGCAATTAAACTATGACAAAGGAGGCAAGAATATACAATGGGGAAAAGACAGCCTCTTCAATAAATGGTGTTGGGAAAACTGGGCTACTTTATCACACCGTATACAAAAATAAACTCAAATGGGATAAAGACTTAAATGTAGACCTGAAACCATAAAACTTCTAAAAGAAAACAGGCAGTATGCTATTTGACATCAGTTTTAGCAATATGTTTTGGATATGTCTCCTCAGGCAAGGGAAGCAAAGCAAAAATGAACAAGGGGGATTACATCAAACTAAAAAATTTTAAACAGTGAAGGAAACTATGAACAAAACAAAGAGGCCAAATACTGAATGGGAGAAGATATTTGCAAATGATATATCTGATAAGGGGTTAATATCCAGAATATATAAAGGACTCATACAACTCAACATTAAAAAAAAACTAAAAATTGGATAGGGAACCTGAATAGATATTTTTTTCAAAGAAGAAAGGAATGGCCAAAGGGCACATGAAAAGATGGTCAACATCACTATCATCAGGGAAATGCAAATCAAAATCACGAGATATCACCTCACACCTATCAGAATGGTTATCATCAAAAAGACAACAATTAACAAGTATTGGCGAGGATGCAGAGAAAAGGGAACCCTGGTGCACAGTTGGTGGAAAAGTAAATTTGTGCAGCCACTATGGAAAACGGTATGGAGGTTCCTCAAAAAATTAAAAATAGAACTGCCATATAATCTAGGTATTTTCCTCCTGCGTATTCAGTCAAAGAAAACAAACACTAATTCAAAGAGATAGATGCATCCCTATGTTTATTGTAGCATTATTTAAAATAGCCAAGATATGGAAGTAACCTAAATGCCCATCATTAGATGAATGGATAAAGAAGATGTGGTATATATTACAGTAGAATATTATTCAGTCATAAAAAAAGAATGAAATTGTGCCACTTGTAACAACATGGATGGACCTAGAGGATATTATGCTTAGTGAACATAAGTCAGAGAAAACAAATACCATATGATTTCACTTATATGTGGAATCTTAAATGAGCAAACGGAAACAGAGTCATAGATACAGAGAACAAACAAGTGGTTGCCAGAGGGGAAGGGGGTGGGGGGCTTAGAGAAATAGGTGAAGGAAATTAAGAGGTACAAACTTCCAGTTATCAAATCAATTAGTCATGGGTATGAAATGTACAACGTGGGAATATAGTCAATAATTATGTAATATCTTTTTAATCTAAGATAAAAAGATTGCTATACAAGCAGGTTAGAGGTAAATTGCCACGAGAGGGATATGCTTTGTAATCTTTTCTAAACATTTTGACCATAGAACTCTTTTAACATGCAGCGATTATTAAGATTAATTTGCAAGGCATACACTTTGAGAAATGCTGTTCTGTGTTTTATACTTTCTGGTAACACACAGTGTCATCCCTAAATGCAGCTCCAGTCCCAGCATTAGCACACCTCACTGAGCAAAGAACCACTGTAAAGTCCTTACCTGACTTCTACAATTCCTGTAGAAGGCAACTGGCTTTTGAGTGCACATGATAGCTAATATCAGTGGGAATTTCACATATGAGAAATCAGCTGAGAACTGGTTCACTCACTTTTCCAGTCTTCAAACCGAAACTGATGACAGCTATTTTTTACTCTGTCTACATGGTTCTCTGGAGTAAATATAATAGTGATAGAGATAGGAATAAAGTCTAAAACAGGAGACCGTGGGACATTGGGTGCCCTATTGGCATTCCCCATCCATCTCCTTCATGCATTCTCTTTCCTATTTCTAATTTAGTCTTAAAGAGGATGCCCTACTATTTTTCAAGGATGAGGCTCCATCTCCTTTAACCATGAGACATTTATTTGCTTTTTATGTAATTTTTCTGATCTTTGCAACACTTAAGCCATGCTTAGTTCGGTACGCCCCTCTTTCTTATTATCAAAATAATGCTTCAAAAGATACATTTATCAGATAGAAAATAAGGACAATATGGCCCAAATCATGGGCAACATTCTTTACAATGTATGCATGGAGCAATGCATAAATAACATTCCTATTTGCAGCCAAAGAAGTTGAGTGACAGAGGACTTAAAGGACTTACTTTAGGTCAAACAGAAGTCAGTAAATGAATACCTGACTTAGTAAAATGGAGGGTTGTGATATATAGTACAAAATGATTAGTAATTCACCCTGTGTCCTGCTATAGCAACACCCGAGCTCCCAACACCAACCAGATAGAGAGTTAGAATATTAAATAATGACATGTAATATAAAAGTGAGGCTTAAGATAGGTGTTCAAGTGGGTCATTCCCTTCTCTGCTTTAAAATCTATATATGACCCTGATTCAATTTGTTGTTCTTAAGGCAGACAGTGGAGCCAGGAAATAACCATATTTAAAGGAAACTGTGTCCCACAGGCAGAGAAAAGGGAGGATGTTCAAGGGGTACAGACCTTGGGAGCATGAGGAAAGCATCTCTGGGAAAGAACGGGTGGTTCAGAAGGTATGTAGCAGAGCTCAGGCAGCATTGTGAGCACTTCGGGCACCGTTTGCCATTCTAAGCTCTTAGGATCCTTAACCAACACCGAGTATTACAAAACCGGAGTCCAATTGTAAAGTGAAAAGTTTAGGATTCATTTGGCTTTGTATTGTTTCTCAAAGTGGAAAAGCCAAGCTTCTAACGTACATAGCAGCACAGTGATAATTCATTATCAACTCTTTCTCTATTATACTGTGTTGCCATTTTGCATTTTAATATTTTAGTTTTATTCATGCATCCAGTCTGTTGAATTAAAGACCTTTAACGTCTTAGAAGGAAACGTGTGGAATCCAGATCTACTTAACCGTCTGTGAAAGCAGGAAACATACACTGCAGACAAAGTCTATCAGTATAGATACATGTCTTCTCCTTTAGATTTATGAATAAATCACTGATATCAATAATACAAATATCTTCACAACAATATTTACTTAGCAAGATTTAGTTCTACTTGTGAAATTCTACCAAAAGATCCTCTTGGGGAAGGTTTTGAAAATTATTTCTTATGAGGAATCTCTAATAAAAGCAAAACTTTGTAGGATGAAAGGCAGTTTTGGTCACTAAATTTCTTATGGATATGTTTTTTCTCTGGTTTAACTCCATGTGCTAAACAGAATAATGACCCTCTAAAGATGTCTATGTACTAATCCCCAGAGGTTTGATTTTGGTATGTTACATGGCACAGGGGAATTGAGGTAGCAGCTGGATTAAGGTGGCTAATCAGCTGAATTTAATACAGGTGGATTTTACTGGACTATCCACCTGGGCCCAATGTAATCACAGCGGTCCTTAAATGTGGAAGAGAGGCAGGTGAAGAGGTCAGAGTGGTGTGATGTGAGAAGGACTCAACCTACTGTTGCTGGCTTTAAAGATGAAGAAAGGGGGTCATGAGCAAAGGAATGTGGGCAGCCTCTGGAAGCTGGAAAGAACAAGTAAATGAATAAAATGCAACTCTGCAGTCACCTTAATATTAGCCTAACGAGACCTGTTTCTGTCTTCTGACCTCCAGAATTGTAAGATAATAAACGTGTGTGCTTTTTAATTGAAGTATAATTGGCAAAAAAAGTTGTATTAGTTTCGGAGTACACTGTAATAGTTCCACATTTATATCAATACATTACGAGACGATCACTATGATAAGTCTAGTATCATCTGTCACCATTTAAAGTTATGACCGTATTATTGACTATATTCCCTATTCTGTATTTTACATTCCCATGACTTATTTATTTTATAACTGGAAGTTTGTGCCTCTTAATCCCCTTCACCTATTTTGCCCAAGCCTGCCCCTTCCTTTGTTTGTTCTCTGTACCTATTAATCTGTTTAACCTATTAAATAGGTTAATCTATTAACCTATTAATCTGTTTCATTTTATTTGTTTTTAAAATTGCACATATAAGTGAAATCATATGGTATTTGTCTTTCTCTGTCTGCCTTATTTCACTTAGCATAATACCTTCTAGGTCCATCCATGTTGTTGCAGAAGGCAATATTTCATTCGTTTTTATGGTTGAGTAATATCCCATTTTGTGTGTGTGTGTATGTATTACATCTTCTTTATCCATTCATCTATCAGTGGGCACTTAGGTTGCTTCCATATCTTGGCTATAGTAAATAATGCTGCAATGAACATTGGGGTGCATACCTTTTCAAATTAATATTTTTGTTTTCTTTGGGGAAACACCCAGGAGTGGAGTTGCTGGATTGCATGGTAGTTCTACTTTTATTTTGGCGGGAACCTCCATACTGTTTTCCATAGTGGCTGCACCAATTTATATTCCTACCAACAGTGCAAGAGTGTTCCTTCTTCTCCACACCCTCATTAACACTTGTTATTTATCTTTTTGATAATAGCCACTCTGACTGGTGTGAGGTGATATCTCTTTGTAGTTCTGATTTGAATTTCCTTGATTAGTGATGTTGAACATCTTTTCATGTGCCTGTTGGCCATCTCTACGTCTTTGGAAAAACATTGGTTCTGGTCCTCTGCCCATTTTTTATAGATTGATTTTTTGAGTATTAGGTTCTATGAGTTCTTTGTATATTTTGGATATTAACCTCTTATTAGATATATTTGCAAATATTTTCTCCCATTCAGTAAGTGGCCTTTGTTTTGTTGCTGTTTTCCTTCTCTATGCAAAAGCTTTTTAGTTTGATGTAATCCCATTTGGTTTTTGTGAGTTTTTTTGCTTTCATGGCCCTTGACTGATGAGTCAAATTCAAATAAATATCACTAAGACTGATGTCAATGAGCATACTGCCTGTGCTTTCTTCTAGGAGTTTCATGGTTTCAGGTCTTACATTCAAGTCTTTAATCTACTTTATTTTTTTATATAGTGTGAGATAATGGTCCAGATTCATTCTTATGTATGTAGCTGCCAGTTTTCACAACACCATTTATTGAAGAGGCTGTCTTTTCCCCATTGCATATTCTTGCTTCCTGTGTCATAGATTAATTGTCCATATAAGTGAGAGTTCATCTCTGTGATCTCTATTCTGTTCCATTGATCTATGAGTCTGTTTTTGTGGCAGTACCATATTGTTTTGACTACTATAGCTTTGTAATATAGCTTGAGGTCAGGATGCATGATACCTCCAGTTGTGTACTTCTTTCTCCAGATTATTTTGGCTATTTGGGGTGTTTTGTTTAGGATTATTGGTTTCAATTCTGTGAAAAATGCTTTTGGTATTCTGACAGGGATTGCATTGACTCTGTATTTGCTTGGTGCAGTATAAACATTTTAACAATATTAATTCTTCCAATACATTAGCACAGTACATATTTCCATTTATTTGTGTCATCTTTGATTCCTTTCATCAAAATCTTATAGTTTTCTGAGTATAGGTCTTTCACCTCCTTAAATTTATTCTGAGGTATTTTATTCTTTTGAATGTAATTGTAAATAGAATTGTTTTCCTAATTTCCTTTTTTGATAGTTATTAGTGTATAGAAATGTAACCCATTTCTGTGAATTAATTTTGTACTCAAACTTTACTGAATTAATTTATTAGTTCTAATAGTTTTTTGGTGGAGTCTTTAGGGTTTCCTATATATAGTATCATGTCATCTGCAAACAGTGTCAGTTTTACTTCTTCCCTTCCAATTTGGATGTTTTTTATTTTCTTTTATGACCACTGTGTCTAGGACTTCCAATAATATGTTAAATAGAAGTGGTAAGAGTAGGCATCCTTGTCTTATTCCTGATTTTAGAGGAAAACCTTTCAGTTTTTCATCATCGAGTATGATGTTAGCTGTGGGTTTGTCAAAAATGGCCTTTATTATGCTGAGATACGTTCCCTCTATATTAACTTTGATGAGAATTTTTATCATAAATGGTATTGAATTTTGTGAAATGCTTTTTCTGCATCTATTGAGATGATCATATGATTTTTGTCATTCATTTTGTTAATCTGGTGTATCACATTGATTGATATGCAGATGTTCAACTCTCCTTGCACTCCTGAAATAAATCCCACTTGATCATGGTGTATGATTCTTTTAATATTACTGAATTCAGTTTGCTAATATTTGTTTAGGACTTTTGCATCTTTGTTCATCAAGGATATTGGCCTGTAATTTTATTTTTGTAGTGTATTTGTCTGGTTTTGGTATCAGGGTAATGCTAACCTCATAAAATGAGTTTGGAAGCTTTCCTTTTTTCTTCAATTTTTTGGAATAGTTTGAAGATAGGTATTAACTCTTCTTTAGCTGTTTTGTAGAATTCACCTGTGAAGCCATCTTAACCTGGACTTTTGTTTGTTGAGAGTTTTTTGATTACCAATTCAATTTCATTACTAGTTAAAGATCTATTCAGATTTTCTATTTCTCCCTGACTCAGTCTTAGAAGATTGTATGTTTCTAGGACTTCATCCCATTTCTTCTACATTTTCTAAATTGTTGGCATATAATTGTTTGTAGGAGTCTCATGATCTTTGTATTTCTGTGGCAGTGGTTGTAACTTCTCTTTCATTTCTGATCTCATTTATTTAGTCTCTTTCTCTTTTTTTTTTTTTTCCCCTTGATGTGTCTGGTTAAAGTTCTCCCAATTTTGCTTATCTTTTCAAAGAAACATCTCTTAGTTTCATTGATCTTTTCTATTGTTTTTTTTTAGTCTCTATTTCATTTATTTCCATTCTGATATTTATTATTTCCTTCCTTCTACTAACTTTGGGCTTTGTTTTTTATTCTTTTTCTAGTTCCTTTAAATATAAACTTAGGTGGTTTATTTGAGATTTTTCTTGTTTATTGAAGTAGGCTTGTATTACCATAAAATTCCCTGTTTGAACTGCTTTTGCTGTGTCCCACATACATTGGAATGTTTTGTTTTCATTTTTCTTCAGGCATTTTTTTTTTCTTTGCGGTACGTGGGCCTCTCACTGTCGTGGCCTCTCCCGTTGCGGAGCACAGGCTCCGGACGCGCAGGCTCAGTGGGCGTGGCTCATGGGTCTAGCCACGCTGTGGCATGTGGGATCTTCCCGGACTGGGGCACGAACCCATGTTCCCTGCATCAGCAGGCAGACTCTCAATCACTGCGCCACCAGGGAAGCCCATCTTCAGGCATTTAAAAATTTCCTCTTTGATTTATTTGTCAATTCATTGATTATTTAGTAGTATATCATTTAGCCTCCACGTTTGTGTTTGTCTCCAGTTTTCTACTTATAGCTGTTTTCCAGTTTCATACTGTTATGGTCAGAAAAGATGCTTGATATAATTTTAATCTTTTAAAATTTATTGAGGATTGTTTTGTGACCTAACATTTGATCTATACTGGATAATGTTCCATGTGCACTTGAAAAGGATGTGTATTCTTGTGTTTTGGGATGGAATGTTCTGTATATATCAGTTAAGTTCATTTGGTCTAATACATCATCTAAGGCCAGTGTTCCCTTATTGATTACCTGTCTCGATAATCTATCCATTGTAAGTGAGGTATTTAAGTCCCCTACTATTGTTGTGTTGCTTTCCATTTCTCTTTTTATGTCTGTTAATATTTGTTTTATGTGTGTAGGTTCTCTGATGTCCAGTGAATAAATATTTACAATTGTGATATCTTATTTTTGGATTGATCCCTTTATCAATATGTAACATCCTTCTATGTCTCTTCTTACAGTCTTTATTTTAAAGTCTATTTTGTCTAAGTATTAATAGTCCAGCTTTCTTTTTGCTTCCATTTTCATTGAATATCTTTTCACATACTTTTATTTTCAGTCTGTATGTGTCTGTAGGTCTATAGTGAGTCTCTTTTAGGCAGCATATATGTGGGTCATGTTTTTTTTTTTAATCCAGTTAGCCACCCTGTGTCTTTTAGAGCATTTATTCCATTCACACTTAATGTACACTTAATGTAATTTTTGATATATATGTACTTATTGCCATTTTGTTAACTGTTTTCTGGTTGTTTTTGTAGTTTTCTCTGTTCCTTTTTTCTTCTCTTGCTCTTTCCTTTTGTGATTTTTGTGATTTAATGACTTTCTTTAATATTATATTTGAATTTCTTTCTCCTTATTTTTTATCTATCTATTATAGGTTTTTGGTTTATGGTTGCCATGAGGTTCATGTATAATGACCTATGTATATATTAGCCTATTTTAACCTTAAGTTTGAACACATTCTAAAAACACTAGATTTTTACATCTCCCTCCATGTTTTACATTTTTTGATGTTATAGTTTACATGTTTTTGTTTTGTGTATCCCTTAACTAATTATTATAGTTATACTTGATTTTACTACTTTTGTCTCTTAACCTTATATTAGCTTTGTAAGTGGTTGATCCACTACCTTTATTGTCTGTTTGCTTTTACCAGTGAGATTTTCCCTTTCATATATTTTCTTGTTTCTGATTATGGCCTCTTTTTTCCTGCTTAAGGAAGACCCTATAACATTTCTTGTATAGCTGATTTAGTGGTGATCAAATCCTTAGCTATGTTCCTCAGGAAAGTACCTTATATTTCCTTTAACTCTGTATGATAACCTTTCTGGGTAGACTACTTTTGTTTGTAAGTGTTTTTCCTTTCAGCACTTTGAATATATGGTGCCATTCCCTTCTAGTCTATAAAGTTTCTGCTTAAAAATCAGCTGATCATCTTATGGGGGTTTCCTTGTACCTAACTAGTTGTTTTTCTCTTGCTGCTTTTAAGAATATCTATGTTTAACTTTGAAATTTTAATTTTGATGTGTCTTGTAGTGGATCACCTTGAGGATCCGCTCATTTGGGACTCTGTACTTCCTAGGCTTGGCTATCTGTTTCCTTTACCAGGTTAGGGACATTTTAGGCCATTATTTCTTGAAATAAGTTTTGTGCACTTTTCCCTCTCTCTTCTCCTTCTAAGAACCCTGTGATGAGAATGTTAGTATACTTGATGTTATTCCAGAGATCCTTTAAACTACCCCATTTTTTTCTTTTCTCTTTGCTGTTCAGTTTGGTTATTTCCACTTCCCTTTCTTCCAGATTGCTGATCCATTCTTCTGCATTTTCTAATCTGCTGTTGATCCCATGTAGTGCATTTTTCCTTTCAGTTATTTTATTCTTCAACTCTAGGTGGTTCTTTTTTATATTTTTAACTCTTGGTTGAAGTTCTTACCATGTTTATCCATTTTTCCCCCAAGCTCAGTGACCATTATTTTGACCCCTTTATTAAGTAGATTAGTTATCTCCATTTTGTTTACTTCTTTTTTCTGAGGTTGTGTCTTGTTCTTTCACTTGGAACATATTTCTCTGTCACCTCATTTTGCCTAACTCTATGTTTATTTCTGTGTATTCAGTAGATCAGCTGCATCTCCTGTTCTTGAAGGAGTGGCTTAAGTAGGTTTTCTGTGGGGCCCAGAAGAGCAATCCCCATGGTCACTAGAGTCAGGGGCACCACGGGTGTCCCCTGAGTGGGTTGCATGCAAGCCCCCACCCTTTTGAAGTGGTGCTGTGGTTACTGCAGGTGCATTGGTGGGTGGGGCTGGCCCCCATCCTGTCTGGCAGTGAGGCCTGGCTTCAGGCACACTGGTGGGCAATAAATGCGTTCTTTTAAGCCACTAACTTTGTAGTAATTTGTTATGTCAGCCATAGAACACTAACTAAATACGTAATCTTCATAATGACATTGATTATAACTTTAAATAAAAGTCTATAATGGAGTGTTTCTTCATGAATAAAGATATGTATTTTATAAATAATGAAGTATTTCCTCATAATTAAATCCTACTTTGTGTAAGTTATAATTAAACTATCATATATAGACCTTTGACATTTTTTAATTTAAAAGTTTTGTGCACTCTGTAGTTCAATACTCTTCTTTTGGTTCATAGAAGGTGAAATTTCCAAATTTTATGTCCTTTTATTACTAGTAAAATAAAAAACATTGTCCAGATCAAAGCTTATATTTCTCTCCTAGTAATATCAATTTCTATTTTCTCTGTCCTGAACTAATTGACCTACCTTCCCAGGAATGGAAAATGAGGCAAGGGAAACTTTGCAATGTTACAATTAAGATATTCATTCAATTTCTGAACTTTCATTCCATTTCTTATAAAAGCAAGCCAGGAGTGGGAGATGAATTGGGCGATTGGGACTGACACATTATTGATACTATGTATAAAATAGATAACTGATGAGAGCCTAATGTATAGCACAGGGAACTCTACTCAGTGCTCTGTGGTGACCTAAATGAGAAGGAAATCGAAAAAAAAGAGGGAACATATGTATACGTATAGCTGATTCACTTTGCTGTACAACAAAAACAAAATATTGTAAAGCAACTATATTCCAATAAAAAAAAAGAGGAGGCAAAGATGGATTTATTTAGTTATTTTTTCAATTCATGCTTTCAAAATATAATTACCTACAAAATCCTGTTTTGAACCCCAAAACTAACTTAAGAATCCCTTAAATATTTTCTTAATATTTTTATTTATTTTTATTTTTTTATATCTTTATTGGAGTATAATTGCTTTACAATGTTGTGTTAGTTTCTGCTTTATAACAAAGTGAATCAGTTATACATATGTTCCCAAGAATCCCTTAAATACTGAGAATTGATTTTTTTGGATGCTGTATTCACTAACAAATTTACTAACAAATAAATTGAGAAAGTGTTAACTGACAAAAGGCACTTTTTTGTCTCAGATTTTCATCCTGCTTCCCCTGAGTCTAAGAAACTTGGGCCCATCATCTCCTACCAGTGCCAGGAGGGAGCAGCCCATAAAAAAGGCTGTGTCAGCAGTTCTAGTGATTCCTAAATTTGCCATAAAAAATCTACTGTAGGTTGAAACTTGACACACCAAAACCTCAGTCTGGGAGCAGTTTTATTTTTCTTCAATTTGGAGAAAAGCATCTCAATGGATTGAATTTCTAGAAACATTAGAAGTTAGGTGTTTCAAAGCTGTCTTGTGTTTTCTTATAATAAAACGCCTTTCTTCTTTTAATTATAGAAAACAGGGACGATGCTATCAGTGTGGATCCCTCCCACCCAGCAAGGGCCATAGGTTGGCTTATTTATTGGGTAACTGGTGGCTATGAAAACACTCCAGTGCTGTCTGTTAGTTAAAATAATGATTAAATGACATGAAGTTGCACTTTTCAAAGAAAGTCTTTTACTGTAAACCCTCCCATAACAAGGCCATTCAAAATCCTATCTGATAATCTGTGGCCAAATGAAAATAGCGTCTAAAATGAAACACAACAATGTTACTAACTTGAACTAAATGACAGGGGGTAAAGGCCAAACTGAATCAGTCTGAACTTGCAATCTTTTTAAAGAAATGAACATCATTAAGAGAGGAATTAAAGCTCAAAATAGGCAAGAAGATGAAAAGAGACAGTTGTTTTAAATGAATTCAAGACTCTAGGCCCACGCAGATTATACACCAGGATACGGAAAAAACCTGGATATGGAATTGCAAGACCGCTGTTTGTATCTGAATAAATGTGGAAGTTGCCAGAAGTGTTTAAAAGGGCCAGTGTCATACAGGCTTCAAAAAAGGAATAGATGGGTTTAGAAAATGACAGATCAGGAATAGGTTTTCTGTCTTCAGAAATATTAGAGAAAAAATTTAGCAAAGATTTGTGTGACCTTAGAAAATAACCAAAGGAAGAAAGCCCTACTCATTAAGAATCAGTATGAACAGTCCATCCACCTGCACCTCCACTCTGCCTTTCATCTCCAGCTCACCTGCTGCTCCTCTGCATCCCCCACTTCTCTGAATGGACCATCATCCTCCATTTCTAGGCTCAAAGCCAGGCCTTCCTTAGCTTCTCCTTGTCCATATTCAGATCAAATCACTTCGAAGACACTTTGAGAGTTATATGATCCAGGGTCTTAGAGGACATTTTTTAGAATGTTTTAGGACAATTTTCTATTCTCTCTGTGAAAACCTTAAAGGCAACAATTTCTACATTTCACAAATTTTACTACGGGCATTTGAAAATGCTACTGTTATGCTAATTTTTTTCATGACCATTTGAAGCCTTCTTGGGTTTAGTTAAAAATCAACTTTTATTTTTCCTTTTGATTCTTTATGAACCTAAGAGAACAAGTAATCAACATTTCCCTCGTAAGAATCCTTTTTTTAAGGATGCCGTCTACTAGGGTGCTCTTTTCTACTCCTTCCTTAACCTTCTGTGATCTTGCTCCTGTTCCCATCATTCTGATAAAACTGCTTTCTCAGCACTCACTTCACTTATGACTTCATTATTGCCAAATTTGGTACATTTTCAATCTTAATTTTTACTTTGACTTTTCTGTAATATTTGACACATTCTTGAAGTAATCATTAGCAAGTGCTTATCCTAGACTATTAACCTCAAATTATAACCTCTATGCAGGGGGGGACTACCTCTGTTTTTTTCATCAATGTACACCCAGTTTCTTATTTTAACATGTGGCAAGGTCTGAGTAATAATTGTTTAACAAATAAATTACATTCTTGACACTCACTTAAGTTCTAGTACTTCTGTACTTTTCAGTTGAACAACTCGCCATTGCGTTGAGTATACATATTACAATTTAATTAATGAATACTTGTCCCTTTCCAACCCAGTTTCTCTTCCTCAATTTATCATCTTATCCAATGACATAATCACACAGTCTATAAAATTTAAGACTAGTATTTAATTCATGACACAGAAACTTTTCCTTCGCCAACAGTCTTTCATTCACCAGATCTTGCTGATATTTTACTATGTTCCCCTCCTTTCTAGTTTTATGGACATTTTAGACCACTGGTTTCTATTCTACTAATCTACAAGGATGAAATCTATCCATTTATGAATAAACTAAAATTAAAGAAAATACAAATGAATCAGACAAAATTTTTACCACTTTTTATTTTGAACTGTAGAATAAGATAATCAAAATAAAACCAGAAAAAACAAAACCAAAAACAATCATCTATCTACCTTTGTCAATTTCTTTTTTTAATTTAATCTTGGGTTTTTTAGATTTTTAAAAAAATTTTTAGTTTGTATTGGAGTATAGTTGATTAACAATGTTGTATTAGTTTCAGGTGTATAGCAAAGTGATTCAGTTATACATATACACATATCTATTCCTTTTCAAGAATTTGATAGAATTTGAAAAAATCTCATGTTGAAAACCCTAAGCCAATTTGACCTTTCACAGTTGCAGGTCCTTTGATAAATGTCGGTAGCCTGTGATAATTGGAAGCAAGTAGGGAGTATGTGCCCCCTTGCCCACACCCTTACCTCCTGTTATGATGTTATAAATCCAAAGTCTAAGGATAAACTTGCTATGAATGCAAACATTTATTAGTAAACAGCCCCCCAAACAATCATAAGGCCAGTTCCAGGAGGTGGGCAAAGCCCTCTGCTTTCTGGCTTTTCAAGAATTCCAATAAGCACTTGGCAACAAAGGTTACTCCAAGGCGGAAGCAACATGATGCTTCTGGCAGGACTAGTGGACCTTTTCTTGTTCATCCTCTCTTCGGTGGAAGGAGCCAAAACCAGTTTTCTCTAAAGGTACTAGGTTGCTGAACTTGCTATTCTTATATTTTTTTCATGCAAAGATGTAGATACCTACACAATCTTCCCAGGCAATGACATGTCTTGAATACTTCTCAGTTGACCAATTATTTCTAATATCCTTTAATTAACAAGGCTTCTCATTCAGTCATTCATATTTAAAACAGTTGCCCTAGACTCCTCTGTGTTGTGGATTCCTGATTGCCAAGAGCAAACTATGCACCTTGTTGTGTCGATTCTGAATTAGGGTACTTCATATGCTAACAACTTATACAGATCCTCAGCTAGGGTACAGATTAAAGAAAACTTATACATCTATACATACTGTATATACTGAACTATTTTAAAGAGAAACAATAGACCATCATGTTCTAAAAGAGTTTTAAAAATGTTATAATTAGGATTGCCATATTATTTATTAAAACCAGGATATTTAAAAAAACAGCAACAAATAGTAACTTGTAAGATCTCAGGGAAATTGTGTCTGGTCACTCTACATACAAAGGATAGTTCTTTAAATAGCATTATATATGTAGTAGTATCTCATTTGATAAATTTTATTAATTTGGTTGTTTGTTTTCTTATTATTGAGTTGTAAGAGTTCTCTCTATAGTCTCAATTTAAGTCCTTTTTGAGCTATATCTACTATAAATGTTTTCTTCTGGTCTATGATTTGTATTATCCTTGTCTTAACAGTGTCTTTCTAAAAGGAGAAGTTTTTCATTGTGATGATGACCAATTTATCATTTTTTTTATTTTATAGTAATTATTTTGTGTCCCAAGAAATCTGTGCCTACTCCAAAATTATGAAGATTTTATCCTATGTTTCTTTTTAAAAGTTTTATGGTTTCAGCTTTCACATTGAGGTCTGTGGTCTATTCTAGTTAGTTTTGTGAAGGCATGAGATAAGGGCCAAATATTTTTTCTCATGTGAATTAGTAGTTGTTCCAGCTTAATTTGTTGAAAAGACCTATTCTTTTCTCCATTAAATTACCTTGGCAACTTTGTTAAAATCAATATAAGTATCAATTTATTTTGGTACTCTCTACTCTGATCCATTGAGCTATACTTTATCTTACACCAATACCATACTGTTTTGATTACTGTAACTTTATTATAAATCATAAAATTAGAAGTGTAAATCCTCCAATATGTTCCTTTTCTCTTTAAAAATTGTTTAAGCTATTTGAGGTCCTTCCAGTTGATTCTACAAAAACAAAAAACAAAAAAACCCTGAAATTATATTGAATCTAAGGATTAATTTGGAGAAACTGTACCTTAATAATATAATCTCCCAATGTCTAACCACAGCTTGCCACTTCTTTAGGATTTCTTTAACTCCTCTCAGCAGTGTTTTATAGTTTTCAGTGTAGAGTTCTTATACTTCTTTCTTAATTTATCATTGAGAATTGTATGTTTTTGACTCTATTGTACATGGAATTATTGTATGCATTTAATTTTTTATTTGTTGATAGGATACAGAAAAACTGGCTTTTGTTTATTGACCATATATGCTGTGACCTTGCAAAATTCAGTTATTAGTTACAATAGCCCTTATGCAGATTTTCTACATACATGATCATGCTATATATAAATAATGAGAGTTGTATTACTTTCTTTCCAGTCTGAAAGCTTTTTCTTTTTCTTGTCTTACTGTTCAAGGGCATCCAGTGCAATGTTAAATAGCAGTTGTGAGGGACAGCATTCTTATTTTTCTTAATATTAGAGTTTCATCTTTAAATATGGGTTGTCTCTTGATTTTTATAGACACTCCTTATGAGGTTGATGTAATTCCTTTCTTTATCTAGTTTACCAAGAGATATTATCTTAAATGGATGTTAAATTTTGTCAAATGCCCCTATATCCATTGAGATGGTTGTTTCCTGTTCATTCTGTTAAATGTAAAGAATTACATTAATTTGTGTTTGTTTTTATTTATTCATTTATATTTTGCCTTTATTCTGATAAGGTGATAAAATACATTAATTATTGATGTATTTTTTTTTTTTTTTTTTGCGGTACGCGGGCCTCTCACTGTTGTGGCCTCTCCCGTTGCGGAGCACAGGCTCCGGACTGCAGGCTCAGTGGCTATGGCTCACGAGCCCAGCTGCTCCATGGCATGTGGGATCTTCCCGGACCGGGGCACGAACCCACGTCCCCTGCATTGGCAGGTGGACCCTCAACCACTGCGCCACCAGGGAAGCCCTATTTTTTTAATGTTAATATTGCATTAATGGGATAAATTCCATCTGGTCTTGATACCATAAATTGTATTGCTAATATTTTATTAAGGATTTATGCAACTGTGTTCAGGAAGGATGTTGACCTCTAATTTTCTTTTCTTTTAATATATTTCTCTGGTTTTAATACTGGGATATATAGGGTTGAGAAATGTTTCCTTCTCCTCTACTCTCTGAAAGGGTTGCAGAAAGATTTGTAAAATTTATTACTTAAATGTTTGATAAATTCACCAGTGATTCCACCCTGGACCAGAAGTTATTTTTGAGAGGGTTTATATTATGAATTCAATTTTTTTTCTTAGGTATGAAGCTAGTCAGAATTTTTAATCTTCCAGTTTTGGTAATTTGTATCTTTCAAGAAATCCATTTATTTTATCTAAGTTGTCAAATTTATTGGCATAAATTTGGTCATAAAATCTCTTATCTTTACATGTCCATAGTATCTGTAGTGATGTCCTATCTTTTATTCCTGATATGGGAAGCGACATATGTTAGAACACTTGATATTGTTCCAGAGCCTACCAATACTCTATTAGTTATATTTTCCAGTTTTTTCCCCACCCCACTTCAGTTTGGATAATTTCTATTATAAAGTCTTTAAGTTAACTGATCTTTTCTTTTGAAATGTCTAATTTCCTAGTAATCCCATCCAGAATATTTTTTACTTCAGATTTTTTTTTCAGCTCTAAAAGTTTCATTTGGTTATTTTAAATCTTTCATTTTCCTCCTAATTATGTTAAATTTCTTTTAAATCCTTGAAATATATAAACATTCCTTTCATTATACTTGGGTCTGTTTCTAGTGACTGATTTTTCTCACATGTCTAGCAGTTTTGGATTAGATGGTTGACATTATGAATGTTATATTGTTGAAGATCTGTATGTTATTCTCTTTTAAAGATCTAGATAGGTTTTGTTTGTTTGGTAGGCATGTAACTTATTGTGGGTCACCCAAATTTTTTGAGGCTTATTTTTAAGCTCTATTAGGAAGGTTCTATAGTAGTCTGTAAAGATAGTTTAGCCCTATTAGGTTTACCTTTTTAAAACCTCTATTTAGTATTTGGCCACAGACTCAAGAGTTTCCTCCATGTGATTTTGGAATTTCCTTTTTATGTACTGCTTTCCTTTCTGGTGCTCTGCCTTTTAAATGCCAGCCATGTTGGCCTCCCCACACACTCATTACTCTGCTATATGCAACGTGCTCTGCTTAGATCATGCTTCCTTGCATTGCACTGGAAAGTGCCTCCAGCCAGAAAGCCAGGGTAATATTAGGGCTTGTTTTTCCTCCCATGTTAGTAATCACACATTTGGGCTGCTTGTTGTTCAATGCCTGTAAACAATTGTTTCATATCGTTGACCTGAAACAATTAGACTGTCAGATATTTTTCCAGCAAAGATGGCTTTATTCGAGATCAGCAGAGAATTGCAATTTGGGATCTGCAAACATGGTGAGCCACCTGCAAGCCCCCACACGACAAGGTTAAGGAGATTGATTTTGTAGAGAGAAAAAGGAAGTCGGGAGGGCTATAGTAAACAAGTAGTCCATGGATTTTCATTGGCTGAGTTTTTGCAAGTAAGGAGTCTTTCTTCTTCCTGTTAGGCTCTGCTCTTGTCACAGAGTGTGAGAGCTTCCCCTTCTGGTCTCCCAACTCTAATTGACATTTCTGTTTATTAATTTTTTAGAATATTTAGTCCAGTTTTCCAATCATTTCCTACCAGGCAAATCTGGTAACAGTTGCTCCATCATGACTAGAGGTGAAAGTTAAAATTATCTTTTAGAAATACATACTTTTAATGACACTATTATGAGGGAAATAAAATAATTTATAAATCTGTACGTTCATTTGATAATAGTTTATTAATATGTACTCAAGAAGCATGTATATAAAAAATAATGATTGTGGGGATTGGTAGTGAAATTTTTGTTGTCTTTAGTTTTATTTTGCAACTTTTCAATAGCCAATATGCCTTTATTTTTCAATTAGAAAGATGTTTTTTTTATGGAAATGTAGTTGATTTACAGTTTTTTTAGGTATACAGCAAAGTGATTCAGTTATATATAATTTTTCAGATTCTTTTCCATTATAGGTTATTACAAGATGTGGAATATAGTTCCCTGTGGTATACAGTAGGTCCTTGTTGTTTATCTGTTTTATACATGGTAGTTTGTATCTGTTAATCCCAAATTCCTAGTTTATTCCTCCCCCCCTTTCCATTTTGGTAGCCTTAAGTTTGTTTTCTATGTCTGTGAGTCTATTTCTGTTTTGTAAATAAGTTCATTTGTCTCATTATTTTAGATTCCACATATAAGTGATACCCTATGATATTTGTCTTTCTCTAACTTACTTCACTTAGTATGACAATCTCTAGAAAAATGTTATTTTAAAAGTTCTGTTTGATATAGAATATGGTATGGTCTTTCTGTATCATCCACTTTTTAGTAAGCATTATTGACATGACGTTAAATAAATAAACAGATGCTTATGAATTTCAATTATTAAATTTAGGGAGTCTTTCTCTACACGCCACATTTGAAAAGTTGGGTCATTGTTAATTTAAGACTTAATAATGGTCATGGACTTCAGAGTTGACAGGAACTTCAAAAGCGTCTGGTTCAATCTCTGTAAGTAACTGATGTTTTATGAAGTAAAGTGATTTCGTGGAGGTTTGATAGTTAGTTAATAGCAGAATCAGGGCTAATTTCCATTGTAGGGTTTTTTGATACTACTCCAAGCTGCGTACTTCTTTGTAGAGGTCTGGAGGTAACTTATAGGTTAATAGGCCATTACTAAATTAAAGATTTAGGGGTTCATTAGAATTAAGTAAGGAAGCAGGACTAGATGCTACTAGCTATCTACGATTGTAAAACTGGGCAGAAAATTAAGATTTCTGTTGTTGAGACAAAATTGAAAACACTTCCAGCTAGAATAAGCATGCATTTTTATATTTATAGAGGCACACTTTGGGGGAGTATTTATCATAAATAGGGTTTTACTGTGTGAAAATGCACTCATATATATATTTATAACACATTAAATGACTCATTTGTAATTAACAGTATCAGTTTAACACATTTATGTGCAAATGTCATGGAAAGAGTACTTCTAAGTAAGTTAAACATCTGCAATATCGTTTGTATTAATAATTTGCTGAGGAAACCTTATCTTCAAATAGCATAAAATAGTAAGCTCTCGTTCAGCTCAGATCAAAATAAGACAAATTCTATATCAATTTATTCAGAATAAATGAGCTTTTTTTTAAGGGTAGTAGTGATTCATATTCTGGTGTACCCTTAATTCTCTGTGTAAGTCCCTCTTGTAGCTTCCACACTAAACTCAGCCAAATCAGGCAAAAGTGGGCAAAGGTAGCCCATTTGGGTCAATCACATTTTCACTCCACCGGCATTTCCACTTCATCAAGAATGCCACAGAATTCTTTTTCTTTTAAATTTATTTATTTATTTTTGGCTGCATTGGGTCTTTGTTGCTGCGTGCAGGCTTTCTCTAGTTGCAATGAGCGGGGGCTACTATTCGTTGCGGTGCGCGGGCTTCTCTTTGCGGTAGCTTCTCTTGTTGCAGAGCACAGGCTCTCGGTACGCGGGCTTCAGTAGTTGCAGCACGTGGGCTCAGTAGTTGTGGCTCACAAGTTCTAGAGCGCAGGCTCAGTATTTGTGGCGCACAGGCTTAGTTGCTCCGTGGCATGTGGGATCTTCCCAGACCAGCGCTCAAACCCGTGTCCCCTGCATTGGCAGGCGGATTCTTAACCACTGCACCACCAAGGAAGTCCCAGAATTCTTGATGAAAGGAGGTAATAATTAGAATTGATTATTCATCTCATCTCAAGATGCAATCAGGATTAATCCTATTATTCTCTTCATCCAAAATTATTTTAATCTTCACAAGAAGCCCAAGATTCAGTCTCATCCTCAGACCCCTCCATTGTGCCTATGAGACACATTACTTTTCACGGGTAAAATCCCTATATGCTCATCACGATGGGTCTGTGAAAGTATCTTTACCTTCTTCTACTAGAGCGTGGATACTCCCTGAGGATACTGATTCCACAGAAAATGATTCCTTTCCTTTCACACTCACATACAGTTGAGTTGGGGGAAGGGAGTTAGTGTTCTTATTCTTAGTCGCTGCTTCTGGAAGGTTGCTTCTTCCTTTTTCCGCAAAATGCCCAGAGACTTTGAGTTTTCGTCATCTACTCCAGCCAGATTGTGCAGGGGCACAGGAGTGCCTGCACAGTAACTTCCAATCTGACGGGAACACCGGACCTCTTCTTGCTAAGCCAGAAGCCCTGGCTCAGGGATGCATCCTGTTGAGTGAGGTTCCTGTTTCTAAGGGGTTCAAAGGAACCATTCACTTCCAAGTTGACCTTCTGCATGGCAGTGTCTGTTCAGAAGGGGTGCTGGGGTGTTTGTTTTTTTCTAAACAAAGAAAAAGAAAAACAAAAGCGTCGTATGGGCTGGTGGTTCTGGCTTGTCATGCACAGATGTCTGGGTCCCTCCCCCACTCTCCTCAAATCTTTTACGATCTGATTTATGGCTGCTCTCTCCAAAACTACCACTATCATAACCTTGGTGACTCTTCACCTCAGATTTTTCCTTCTGTGCTTATGATCCAACATCTGCACTGGTTCCACAATCACCAGGCATTCCCCTCTCTGACTTCTACTGCCTGCGCTTCAAGCACATTCACTCCAGTATCTAAACTCCAAACACGTTTGACTCTGCTGGGATTTCCAGGCCATTGACCATTCTTTACCTTATATTTTCTCTTCCTTCCTTACTCAGTTTAGATTCCGTGATCCGTCATAGAAATCACTCCTTAAAGCACATCTCTGATTATCTTACCCCTGTCTCTCTTTGTCCTACTTTCTGGTTGAAACGCCAACCCTGGCTAAAATTCAACTCTCTGTTTGTTCTTCACCTTCAGCCGAACAATTGAATATAACTGAAGAAAAACAAACTATGAGACTGATTAGTCTCACTTTCATATGATGACCACAAACCCTACAGAGGCCTTAGGGTTAATCGTGATCCTACTGCATTTTCTTAGTCCAGAGATTGGCCCTCTTCTAGGTGACTCCTTCCCATTATCTCCAACCAAGCAACACCTCATCATATCTTCACATGTTCCACTTCTTATTTCAGGACAAAACAGAAGCAATCTGATAAATTCATACACGTTCCCACCAATAAATATGTAATAAATATGTACACAGTTTACTCTTTACCTGCCTTTTCCCCCACACTTAACATTTAATGAACATCCAATGCTATGCTGGGCATCAGTGATACAAAAGTAAAAAAAACAGTAAAAATTTATAAACAGTCTATAGTAGAGAAAAAGAGAAAACTGACATCTATTGAAATAAATGCAACTTGTGATTCATTCTAACAGTGAGACAAGGCACTTGGAAAGCCTAAGGAAAGAGATAACTAACTTAGCCTGAGGAAGGAAGGATCCTAAGAGGAACAAACATTTGGCAAAGGGCAGTTGATGAAGATGGTTATAGAATATAAAATCAGAGAAAACGGGATATAAAAAGGCATTCTACGTGCTTGTAAGGTTGATAGGGTCTCATGATATTTACCATAGTTGAGTCCAACTTTTCCACTTGTGTACTAGATCTTATCCCTTCACCTACTAAAGGGCTTTACAGATACAATTACCTCCATTTATCCTATATCATCCATTTTCCCCGATACACTGGATAATTCTCACAGGAACACAAAAATGTGATACATCTTATTTTAAACCCTTTAATATTACCGTGAGGCTGGGTGAAGGGAACACGGGATCTCTGCAATACTTTCGCAGCATCTTAGGCATCAACTGTCATTTCAAGATTGAAACTTAAAAATAATCTTTCGCTTGACCCAAATCTATGTCTAGCGGCACCTTATTTATCTACTCCTTTTATAGTAAATCTCCTATAAAGAACTGTGCATACTTACTGTTTCCACTGCTCCTTCAATTCTCCTGAACACACTCCAATGACTTTGGTCCCCACTACTCTGTTGAAACTGACTGTTAGTGTCTTCAATGGCCACGTTATTGCCAAAGTCAATCCATAATTCTCAGTCCTTATCCTATCCTGCCTTCCAGCCTCGTGTGACACAGCTGACCACCACCTACAAACTCTGACATACTTTGGCTACCTGGACTTCAGAGATAGAGGAGCAACACTTTTTCTTTTTCTCCATCCTCTTCTCTTCGACTAATTTTGACTAAACTTTGAAGTGCCCAGGCCTCAATCCTCGGATCCCTTTCTCTCTCTCTCTCCCTTTCTCTCTTTCTCTCCCTTTCCCTCCCTCTCTCCCTCCCCCTCCCTCCCTCTCTCCCCACTCCCTCCCTCTCTCTCTCTCTCTCTCTCTCTCTCTCTCTAATCTCACCCATTTTCTTGACTTCCAGATTCACATCCCCAGTGTCACATTCTCCCCTACACTGCTGACTCTCATTTTTACCACCTACTCCACACTTCCTCCTGTATGTCAAATAGACACCTCACAGTAAACATGTTGATAGGACTCAGGACATGCTACCCCAAATAGGGCATCTTGACATATTAAATACCTTGAACCGCAGGAATTTTCTAAAAGGCAGAAGCAGGAAGGGCACTCTGACCTGTTCCCCCCTCTCCTCTTCTCTGAAACAGGTCATGAAACTCCTACGTGAAAGATACCGTCCCTGTGTCTGGAAGAGGGAACACATTCTTATCACCAGAGACAGGGAATCGCGGGCTGAAAAATCTTGCTTTCACAAGATTAGCAAACCTTGTTAAACTAACCTTCATCTTCCTAGCTACCACTTCACCACTTACTACCCCTCAACCAAATGCCTTAGTCTCGTCAATTCTTCACAAATGGATTGTTTGTTTGGAAGGTATAAAAACTTCCTGCTGTGGTCACTTCTTCAGGTCTTCATTGTCTTGTGAAAACTCCCATATACATAAAAATGTAATACAATGTACATGTTTTTCTCCTGTGAATCTGTCTTTGTCAGTTTAATTTTCAGACCCAACCCAGACGCTTAGAGGGTCAAGGAAAGCTTTTCCTCCCCAACAATGTCTAGAGCAGAGCTCTTGATTCATCTGCTCCCTTCCTTACACCCCCAAACTAGCTCTTCCCTCACTGTTCTCTACATAGGATGGAGCAGGGCCACTTACCAAGTTTGTCAAGCCCCAAATCCCAAAGGAGTCTTTACTTCAGATGTACATCTCACCATCCATTCCATTCCATTAGGAAATCCTTTGTTCTCTGTCTTCTAGATGAATCCAGAATCAGCCCACTTCTCACAGCCTGGGTCTAAGCCCTCAGCAGCTCTCTCCTGCACTGTCGCAGTAGCCTCCTAGCCAGTGGTCCCGCGGTCACCGCTGCTCCCATACAGGCTTTTCTACACAGTGTTCAGAGTGATACTTTAAACACTAAAGTCATGTCAATCATGATTTAATATCATATCAATCTTACGTTCCAAAACCTTCTAATGAAATCCCATGACACTTAGAATAAAATCCAAAACCTTTGTCATAGACTAAAAATACCTGCATAAAAGACTTTTCAGACCTAGTTAGCTGCCATCCCCCTTCTTTACCTACACTGCCTCAGTACTGTTGCTTAAACACAGTGGGTACCATTTTGCCTCAGAACCTTTGCATTTATTGTTTCCTCTGCATGGAATGGTCCCTCCAGCCCTAATATCTGCATCATCTGTTTCACACATCCTTTTAGATCTTTGCCCAAATATAACCTTATTTGAGGTGGTCAGACCTTTTGGAACTGCTCTCTGTAAAAGACAATATCCTCCCAATCTAGGGTCCCTCTCTCTCTACTTTGCTTTATTTCCTTCAGATCACTGATCACAACCTAATATTTTCTCTATTTATTTGTTACTTTATTGTCTTCATCCTCTATTAGAAAGTAAGCTGAATGGGGAATTTTTCTCTTCTGTTCACTGTACTAAAACTAATGCCTAGGCAGTGCTTAGCGTATAGTAGGTGCTCAAGGAGTATTTTTGGATGACTGATTCACTAATTGAATGAATGAATGAACTTTAAGGCCCAGCTCTACCAGGACACAGTTTACTCTTTACCTGCCTTTTCCGCCACACTTAACATTTAATGAACATCCAAATGCTATGCTGGGCATCAGTGATACAAAAGTAAAAAAAAACAGTAAAAATTTATAAACAGTCTATAGTAGAGAAAATTGACATCTATTGAAATAAATGCAACTTGTGATTCATTCTCACAGTGAGACAAGGTACTTGGAAAGCCTAAGGAAAGAGATAACTAACTTAGCCTGAGGAAGGAAGGATCCTAAGAGGAACAAACATTTGGCAAAGGGCAGTTGATGAAGATGATTATAGGATATAAAATCAGAGAAAACAGGATATAAAAAGCCATTCTACGTGCTTGTAAGGTTGATAGGGTCTCATGATATTTACCATAGTTGGAGAAATAAAGTAAAATCAGTGCTGAAATCTAAGCAGCCAAATATAATTTGGTCTTTGGCCGATTTCTATCCTTTTATTCCTTCTTCATCTTTCTGCTTGTTATTTGCAGAGACTCGTTTTCAAGAGACCTAATTTGGGAAAATTGATTTTCAGAGTCAGAAAATTTCAAGGTCATTTGGAATAAAGACCTAAGAGACATATATATTTAGGATTCCCTTTACCTATAAGTATCTAAATACTGACTTTTTTTAGATGTCTGTGCTTCCTTAGGGTACCTCACTCTATGCTTTGTGTTTTTTTCATTTTTAATTGAAGTGTAGTTGATTTACAACATTATATTAGTTTCAGCTATACAGCATAGTGATTCAATATTTTTATAGATTATACTCCATTTAAAGTTATTACAAAATAATGACTGTATTTCCCTGTGCTGTACAATATAGTCTTGTTGTTTATTTTGTACACAGTACCTTGTATCTCTTAATCTCTTACCCCTATTTGCCCATCCCCTCCTCCCTCTCCTCCCTGGTATCAACTAGTTTGTTTTCTTTATGTATCATTTTGTTATATACATTTGTTTGTTTTATTTTTTAGTTTCCATATGTAAGTGATGAAACAATATGTGTCTTCCTCTGACTTATTTCACTAAGCATAATACTCTCTGGGTCCATCAACGTTGTTGCAAAGGTCAAAATTTCTTCTGCCGTATAACAAAGTGAATCAGCTTTACATAAACATATTTCCCCATATCCGCTCCCTCTTACGTCTCCCTCCCACCCCCCCATCCCACCCCTCTAGGTGGTCACAAAGCACCAGCTGATCTCCCCATGCAATACAGCTGCTTCCCACTAGCTATGACTAATATTCCATTGTGTGTGCACGTGTGTGTGTGTGTGTGTGTGTGCGCGCGCGCGCACCACATCTCCCTCATCCATTCATCTGTTAATGGACACTTGGGTTGCTTCCATATTTTGGCTATTGTAAACAATGCTGCTATGAACATTGGGGTGCATGTATGTTTTTGAATTAGTGTTTTTGTTTTTGGATATATACCCAGGAGTGGGATTGCTGGATCATATATATGCTAAAAATAAGGTGTTCTATAAAATATAAAGCTCTCTTAAAATTTTAATACTTAGCATGACACATAGTTAAAACAGTAATATTTAGTGAAGTGTGACAATATTCGGAAATATGAACCAAGGTTTTATACCTGTGTTTCCTTTTACTACTTAACCTTTCTCCAATTTGAGTACTCAGGCCATTAAGCTCTCAATGCCTTAGGGAAGAGATTTAATATAATACAAGTGGAGGGAAAAAGAGCCATCTCTACCTTTTTATTGCCGAAAGCAAAAGCCTCCAGGGGAGGTGTGGCCCAAACAACAGATTCAAAACACCTCTGAAAAACTCAGAGGAGGGTTCCCTGTCTAGAGACAAATTTTGCTTCTCCCAGATTGGTGTGGGAAGCTCGTTAGAAGGAAGCCAGGAGAGAGTAAACTGCTGGATTTGTGAGAAACTGCTCTCTCCATTTGGTGCGAGTCCAACACCCATTGCAGAAATGCAGAATCCTAGGTAGTTTTGCAGAGCCAACAGGAGCAGAAACTATGCCCCTACAGCCTGCTACAAAAGACAGAGCAAGGGCAGTCATACACACGCTCAAGGGTGACCTACAAGTTAATAGGGTGTTAATTCCACAGAATTCCCATGGCTAGTGTTATCTGGGAGCAAGAAAATGATGCTTATGCACTAAGGAGAGGCACCAAAATGGCAAGGGCAAAAGCCCACCAGGCCTTGAGGTTAGGAATGAGGGACAATGCAAGTCAGCCTTACAGCCTTAAAAGGGACAATACGAGTCCTGGATGAAGGACCAGAGGGCATGAGGATGTGACAGTGGATACATAATACAGTGGATAAGCAATTTTAAAACCAGTGAACAGATCAGACCTCCCCCACCCTCAACCTTTGATCTCCTCTTAAAGAACTAGAACCAAAATGAAAACTGAGGACAACTGAGGTTAAAAATAGAAAGTGAATTCAGTGACAGAGAAGGAAAGGAAGTTCTACTTCGTATGCCTTTGAGTTGTGGGCTAAGAATTGGACTTGCGACATTTGTTTTCACACACACATACTGCCATAAGCAAATGTCTAAACGTTTACAAGTCGTGTCTGTTTGTTACAAATCCAAACATACAATCGTCTCTTACTTTGGGAATTGAGCACAAAGGATAGTAGGGATTTCCTCAACTTGGCTCATTCATTATCTTTTTAAATCTACATGTTCTTAGTGATATTTGAGAAACAGTCAATGTTTTTTGACGGAGAAACTCACAAGAGTGGATACAGGAATGCAAAGGGCCTCCGAATGTTTTCCTCTTAAATGAGTTTTAGGCATTTAATTTATGTAAAAATGGTATGAGATCAACTGAGAAGACAGGTCTAAGTTGCCATCATGAAAACAAAGTTTTTAAGTTCCCAGAGCTAAGATCCTACTTAAAATACAGACCATCGAAGATTGAAAGCATTTGTCAGGCTTTAGGAGAAACATATTTGAGTGTTAGAAGAGCTTTAGCATATTCTTATTACTAACAATGCAGCATTTGAATGCTGATCTCAGAGAAGCCATCCACTTGGCAAACAAATCAGCAACTCCCGTCTCCAGAGCAGCTGAGATGAGTGTCAATTCCCTGACGAGGCAGATTAATTTCCCGTGAACAGGTCATTAAAGCCAGCTCTGTATGCAACACGCAATGTCTCGGCAATCAAAGATCTGTGGCGTCCCGAATATGCAAGGGCAGCAGCTAAGATACAATTTACTCCTTACTGAAGGAAAAGTGATCACCCAGGCACAAAATCCTGTGGAAAAGAAAACATGCAGGATGGGGCCACCTGAGGTTTTGAGTCACTTGCTTTTATCGTATTTCTCGGGACTCGGCTGCTGTGTTTTGTATTTCCCTTGAGATTAGCTGTGACGGACCACTGGGGAGATTTGGAAGGTGTCCTCTAAGTATTTATGCAGAAAAGTATGGAAATGTCAAAAGAGTCAAATGGGTTTTATATGCTTCTTGCGTGTTCTCATATAGTGCCTTAATTTAAAATAGCATCTACTGCACAGTATGCAATGTATTAACCAGCTGGAATCTATGGTCCTTGAGATTGAGAGAAAAGAGGCAGCCACATGAAAATCGAGAATAATAGAAGCCTAGTGTGTTGCCCATCCAACAGAGAGCTGCCTGGGGATACTTTATCAGAGGAGTCCACGGAGCTCTATGACCACAGAGGAAGTCCCCGAAGAAAAGCCACACTGTGGCTCTCACTACATTTTGTGTCTTTCATGCAGAAGATCAAATTTGTTGCTGTGATTCAATGCACTCATTGCTCTGTCATTAGAAAAAGGATTTCGGAGTAGCTCTTATACTTGAACTCTCTAATTCACTGTTATGTGATAATCTATAACTAAGTTAGTGGGAAAAGGAGGGGCTCTAATTTATTGAATACCTGGTATAAGTCAGATCCCTTGCTAAATATTTGCATGTGTTAATTCCTTAAGCATCTGAAGTAGATATTACCTCCTGCTTACAGATAAGGAAAATGGGGTTAAGAATGTTCCTGGTCACAGAACCAAACAAATAACAATGCTGAGTCTCAAAGGCAGGTCTTTTGGACTCCAAAGTCCTTGTTTGTGCTACTGTGCCGCGTTCTCCCTTTTCTTAAAGACAGGGTAGTAGTAAATATAACCTTAACAGTAGAGACACCGAGTTGAGGGGAATATGTATACCTTGGGGTGCAGCGTTAGATGAGCTCCGTGGGAAATCAGACACATGCTCATCTCCCAGGAGCCCCACTGCCAGCATCCCCTGCCTGGTGGGTTGATATCTCTTGTCCAGATTGTTCAGAGGAGCTAATGTTATCCCTTGAGGGGGCCTCACAAGTTACCAGCTGAAAAAGGAACAGAAAACAAATCCACTGAACATTTAAACACAAAACTAACAGAGGAATAGGCATCAGCGGCTCTCTGTAAAAGGAAATTACACCAAACTAGCCTCTGTCAGTTCGTGGAGTAGGTAAATAAAATGCAGATAAGGGAGAACAAGGGGTCCTACTTGGAAATGGATTTGAGGCTTTCAAAAATCTGTCTCCAGTGAGAACCGTTGGGCAATAGAATTACCGTAAGTCCTGCAGCCTATTTTGCCATGCCTAGGGAGCCTTAGCAAAGATGGAAGCCAGTGGAGAAAAGAAAGATACTTTATATCATGGAGAAGTGTGAGTGGTATGGTATCCCAAGGATTAATGCTTGGAAAAACTTTAGTTTTAAAATTTTATGCATAATTGTAAGGCATAAAAGCTCCCCATCGCACACAACAACAGATTCTAATTTGAAATACTAAGATAACAAGCTGGTAAATTTCTCCAAATCATGTGAATGGGCTGGAAGATGAGAGATGAATTCGAAGTAGTCAAGAATTAACTAGCATATATTCAGTCATTCACGTTTTAGGTTTGAGGCCAGACACTAGAAATAAACAAAAGGTTCCAGCAACAAATTAATTCATGACCCTTGGTTTGTAAGTGCAACACTGTGATCTGTGGTGCCAGATAATTTGAATAAAGTGGATAAAAGTTTCTTTCTCTAAAGGGTATAAAGTATAGATACAAACAAAAAACTATAATACAACATGGTAAGTATAAGGACAGATACACACAAAGAATGCTTAGCATAGGGCTTCTCTGCCGTAGTATTACTGGCATTTTACGTTGGATAATTTTTAGTTGCTGGGGAGTGTCCTGTGCATTGTAGACGTTTAGCAGCATCCCTGGCCTCTGCACAACAGATGCCAGGGGCACTGCCTCCCTACCAAAGTTTGACAGCCAAAAATGTCTCCAGACATCGCTAGATGTCACAAAGGAGGGATGTGAAATGGCTCTCCCTTGAGAACCTCTACTGCTTAGCAGTTTGCACAAGGGGCATCTAACTCAGCCCCGAGATGATGGTGGGGGAGGGGGCAATCCAGGGGGAAAGAGAGGGGTTGGAGGCTGGAGGAAGGCTTTTGGTGGTGATGCCTAAGCAAAGGTGTTGAGAGCGAGTAGGTGGTGGCCAGCCAGAGGGAAGACATACCAGATCAGAAGCATTCCTGAAAGCGGAAGGTAAAGAAAACTCCGGTTCCTCAGTTTGGAAATTCAATGTGCTCTACTTTGTTGGACATTTATTGAGTGCCTGCCATATGCCAGGTGCTCAGAAGACAAAAGTTCAAACGAGCTCCCAGCCCAGTTAAGCGATCCCCAGTCTCAACATCTCCCCACACTTGTGTATTGTAATATCGTGATTGTTTGTGGGGTTTGTCTTACACAATTTGTTACTAATACTTCATTTTAAAAAATGTTTGGTAGTGGTTTACTATTACCAATAAGTTATCCCTGGAGTGAAATCATTCTCATTCCCTGGCTTTCTGACATTTGTTTTGAGTGATGGGTAAAGGGGTGGTGTTCAAGGAAGGCTATCTTACTGGGAAACATGGTTCATCCTAAATTTGCCTCATTTATGATACAGCTCAGAGATGATTGCCTGAGTGCTTATTATGAGTTTTGGTGGACAAAAGCCTGAGATCTATTTAAATTAGGGGAGAGAGACAACTAAAACAGAGTGTGATAAAACGGAAATAGACTTGCAGACATATTATAGAAAACAAACTTATGGTTACCAAAGGGGAAAGTTGGGGGGGGAGGGATAAATTAGGAGGTTGGGATTAACAGATACAAACTACTGTATATATAACAGATAAACAACAAGGACCTACTGTATAGCACAGGGAACTGTATTCAATGTCTTGTAATAACCTATACTGCAAAAGCATTCTGAAAAAGAATATATATAACTGAATCACTTTGCTGTACACCTGAAACTAATGCAACATTATAAATCAACTATACTTCAATAAAAATAATAATTAGTTAAAATAGAGTATGGGCAGAAGATCTAAATACACATTTCTTCAAAGGAGGCATACAGATGGCCAATAGGCACATGAAAACATGCTCAGCGTCGCTAATTATTAGAGAAATGCAAATCAAAACTACAATGAGGTACAACCTCACACCGGTCAGAATGGCCATCATTAAGAAGTGTACAAACAATAAATGCCGGAGAGGGTGTGGAGAGAAGGGAACCCTCCTACACTCTTGGGGGGAATGTAAATTGGTACAACCACTATGGAGAACAGTATAGAGTTCCTTAAAAAGCTAAAAATAGAGTGATCCAGCAACCCCACTCCTGGGCATATATCCACAGAAAGCCATAATTTGAAAATATACATGCACCCCTATGTTCACTGAAGGACTGAAGTTCACTGAAGCACTATTTACAGTAGCCAAGACGTGGAAGCAACCTAAATGTCTATCAACAGAGGAATGGATAAACAAGATGTGGTACATATAGACAATGGAATATTACTCAGCCATTAAAAAGAATGAAATAATGTCATTTGCGGCAACATGGATGGACCTAGAGATTATCACACTAAGTGAAGTAAGCCAGACAGAGAAAGACAAATACTATATGATATCACTTATATGTGGAACCTAAAAATGACAGAAATAAACTTATTTACAAACAGAAATAGGGCTTCCCTGGTGGCGCAGTGGTTGAGAGTCTGCCTGGTGATGCAGGGGACACGGGTTTGTGCCCCGGTCCGGGAGGACCCACATGCCACGGAGCAGCTAGGCCCGTGAGCCATGGCCACTGAGCCTGCACATCTGGAGCCTGTGCTCCGCAACAGGAGAGGCCACAGCAGTGAGAGGCCCGCGTACCGCAAAAAAACAAAAAAAAACAGAAATAGACTCACTGACAGAGAAAACAAACTTATGGTTACCAAGGAGGAAAGGGAGTAGGGATAAACTGGGAATTTGGGATTAACATATACACACTAGCATATATAAAATAGATAACCAACAAGGACCTACCATATAGCACAGGGAACTATACTCAATATTTTGTAATAACCTAGAAGGGAAAAGAATCTGAAAAAGAATATATATGTATTATATATATATATACACACTTGTATAACTCAATATCATTTTGCTGTACACCTGAAACTAACACAAAGGTATAAACCAACTATAACAGAAAAAGAACTTATACCCCACTAAAAAAAAAAGTGTGAAACTCACCCACATATTTTCGACAGTTTTTATCTTGTTTTTATCTCTTCTTTTGGTTTCTTTGGTGTCATCTTCTCTAGTTTTCCTTCTTCCCCTTCAACCATTTTCTATCTTAACCTCTCTTGGCATTTTCTGTGGTTCTGGTCTGTTTTCAGCACACGATTTTCTGAGAGCCCACTGTGTGAGGCTACTGTTTTAGGCAGTTCTGGTGTCGTTCAGGGATGCCTGCATTTATGTATCTACATTAGTGGCTCAATAACTTGGGGGTGAGATGGAGACTATGAAAAATGTGTCTATTTAGTTTTGGTGGTGTTGCTGCCCCCCTCACATTCCCTGGGGTGATCTTGCGGCCACACTCAAAACCATGGCAGGAGGGAAGAGCTGCTGATGAGGGGCATATGCCTTAAGCTTCCAGCATATTGGGCAAAACAACAACAACAAAAGAGGTTTAGAATCCTGTTTTGAAATACGCTTCTAGAACAATCATCCAAACCTGTGGCTTCAAATACCACCTACACCTTGCTGACTGACTCTCTGACTCATCCAGATCTTCCTCCCAAGCCCCAGAACCATCTCTACATGTTCTGGGATGTCCCCCAGGTACCACTACAAACTGAGCACATCTGGAAATTCATATATTATTTATTCCCCAAATCTCCTGTCTCCTGCAGTTTCTACATCAGTTAAAGTCACAACCCTCCGTCTAGTACCTCAGCCAGAGGTCTGCTCATCTGACATTCCACCCTCCGTTGTTCCTACTTGTCACTCACCGAGAGCTGAATATTCTATCTTCTTAATATATTTTCTGTCATCCTATCCCCTCTTTCTCCTTCTCATTGACTTATTTTTAAAAACTCCAGACTGCCTTTGCTCTTTTGGTCTTCTACATGGTTCTCATAGAACAGTCAGATCAAGTCACATCCCAGCTTAAAACCTTAAAATTCCATATTTCCCTATAGCTGTAAAATAAATTGATCCTTGCCGCCCAAATCCTCTTACATTTTGTCATTCCTATCATATATCTGTCTGTCTTCAACACCAAGACCACAAACCTAGCCCAAATCACTGTCACATCTTGCCTGGGCAAATAAAGCCTTGCTTTTGTTTTCTCTGTGGTCGTGCTTCTCTCTTCATAATCTGTCCTCCACATGGTGCCCAATGTGATCATTTAAAAATATCATCCCTCTGTAAAACCCTTAATAGCTTCTCTGTGAACTAAAGACAAAATACAGTCTTTAACTTGCCCACAAGTCACTGCATGATACAGCCCCTCCCAGCCACCCAATCTGACCTGCGTTCCCTCTCCAGCTCCTCGGGATACTCCAGCCACAATGCTTCCCTTCAGGTCTGCAAATGTGCCTCTGGTTCCTCCTTTCCCCAGGGTCTTCCCACACACTGTTTTCTCTGCCTAAAATACTCTTCCCTCCACGTTTTCCCCAGCTAAGTCTTACTCATCCTTTGGGTATCATCAGACCAAATAACTTGTGGTTTTTCAAAAATGCTGGGCTATTTATGTCACCATTCCTTGCTATTTTTTTTTTTTTTCATTTGAAATAGTCTTTCTCCCACCCGACATCACATTACTCTGTCCTAAAGAACTTGGTTCATTAGGAGTTTTCTCATTTGGGAACACTTTCTGGAAACCTTAGGCTGATGGATATCCCTCCTCCGTCATCCTGGGGACTGGGACCTAACTCTACCTCGTTTCAATTAAAGTCTCCAGAGACGTTTTTCTATATTGAATTCCTCCTTAGTCGTGAACATATTAACCAGCCACATTCATTCAGTAAATACTCCGGTAAGAACGCAGTGCCGACTTTCCTGGGAATTTAGTTTTAAAAGTTGGAACTTTGCTTTTATTGCTCAAATTTAGTGATTTTTTTTTTCCAGCGACCCATAGCACAAAAATCATAAGGACCACTTGCTTAATTGAACTTATATTTCCATCTCTTTGGAGTAAAATTAGTTTGGATGAATCTGAGTTTTGCTAGACTCTTTTTTTTTTTCTTTTTAAGATTTGAAGAGGGTTCTAGGAGAAGGGGAGAAATTAAGTTTGTTTTGCTTATGTTTATTATTGGTTTTGTTTCGATAACTTCATATTTTCGGGGCTCTCATGCAAAAATCTTTGCTCTCCCTTGTATTTCACTGCCTTTGAGTCTACCAGGAGTCCCTGCTAATCCGTCTTCACAGGGACACAGGGCTTGTTTCTCTTTCTGCACGTGACAGAGGCCCTGGAGCTTTCTGCGGGAACAACTCCTGGGGACAGCATTTCTCCCGGGGAAGGTGGGAATGGTTTTCCTCAGGCAGCCCTACCACATGGTTGGCATTTTCAAACTGCTCCACCTAAACTGACTCAGTGACCCCCTTTACTATCTGCAGTATTCAGTAACAATTATTAGAATGGACTCCAACAAGAATCATACCGGTGAAACATATTCCGATTCATCCTTAGAAGTCATTACAGCTTTGAGCTCTGTCACCCTCTCTCTTTCTCTTTCTTTTCCTTCCTCTTTGGCATCTAATCAATGTATTAGACTTGTATCTATGTCCATTTTTCAACGTTTGCTTTTAGTTCTCTTTAAATATGTTTTCTGTCTCAGTACTTTTGTTTTCTTTCTCAGGAATATCAATTTCTTATACATTGAATCACTTCTGTATATTTTTCACCTGCTGTTATTTTCGCTGCTTCTGTTAAACTTCCTGTTCATTTCCGTTTTACTTCTGTTAAAAATCCCTCATGTCTTCCTGGCTCGGGGCCGTGTCATTTCTCCTTTGTGCTGACGCTAACGTGGCCTTCACGTGTGTGATCACTTTGTTTTCCCCCGATCTCTTGACGGCTCATCTGCACAGATGCTTCTCCACTCAGCCTCTCTGACTCACTGGTTCATGCAAATGTGGCTTCTTTCTCTTGACACTTGCATTCATCATATGAAGCGTGATACTTTCATCAAGAATGTGGTTCCTGCTGTCAATTACCGTTTGGTAATCAGTCGAACAATGTGTTTTGAAATGCACATTCTATCACACCATGGTTGATCCTCTCTTGCAAGTGATAGTTTATTTTCTTTCTTGACAAATTGTTTATAAATTCTCCAGGATGATTATACTGTGAGAAGGAAGCAGAGAAGGTTTTACAGACGAGGAGACATCTACATTTGATTTTGAAAGATTAGGAGTTTTCCGGGACAATAAGGCTGGACACAGGATGGCTAAGCCAATAGAACGTTGTAAACAACCCCGGCACTCACGCTTATCAGACTTTAATGATTCCCCTTGAATCACGGGCCATCTTTGAACTGGTCACGATGTTCTCCATGCCTGAGTCTGGTTTATATGCTGATGCTATTTGGTCCCTGGGATGAGGCCGATCTCACCCCAGATGACATGGACAATAAATGGGAAAGAAATGACTTTATAATAAATAATCAACTAGAAAAAATGGGAATGGATGTTAGGAAGGAAAAAACGATACATATCTAATGTGATCTAACTCCTGACCACTTACCATCCACATGAATTCTTCTTTCAATGTACAGAATTTCAAAAACTTTTCCACCTAATTTTATGCAGTTGTGCCGTCTACAAGAGATTATGTATTCACTCCCTCCCAAGCAGGAGAAAACCGAAGTCATATCCAGGGGCATTGAACTCCAAGTCCAGGAAAACGTTTATCCACCTTCATCACAGTCAGTGTAGTTCCTCAGAGTCTGGGGACCTGCACTGAGATAAAGCTCAGTGCAGCCACTTCCAAAACACCCACCGCCTGGTAGAGGGAAAGCAGGCATATGCAAATAGAAACTCACATTTGCAGTTCACAGCTCCACAGATCATTGCACATTCTGCCACAGCGAGCAAACAAAAGTTGACCAACCTTGCTTCTCATATGTCTTCTTCTTGTTCATTGTTCTCTGTGTCCACGTGAGAGATGGGTACTGAGAAGGTGCTCGTCTGAAGACTGTGCCTCTTTGGGCGCAGATTTGGAAGTCTGAGGAACATCTTAGCATGTTAGGTCTTTGTTTTCTAGGCGCTGTGTTTACCTGGCGGTTTTAGTCAATTTTGATTTGTTTACTCATGTTAACCAAAGTCAGATCTTATCCCATGGCTGTCCTTAAACAATGGCTTGGGATGACCCAACTCTTAAAAACTAGGCTCAGTGCTCTCGGTGCAAACCTCAAGCCCTTAGGTGAATGGCTCCTATGTTAGCCAACATCTCGGGTCAATGGAAAGCCTTCTGGGAAGAAAGACAGTCTATCCTGCTTACGCGCTGAGTCCCAGCAATGACCCTTTATGATGGGGTGACTGTCACCATGGACAGACAGCAGGCATTGGTGAGTAGAGCGTCTGGGCCATCAGGAAGTATCTCCTCCTGAACCCCCTCCCACTTTGTTCCACACTCATCTTTACTCCCATGTCCTTCAGGTTAGGACAGTTTGGCTTTTTTGATCCAACAACGTACACATCTATCTAGGTTTTCAATGACTTTTAAAACTTCTGGCCAAAGGCAGATAGACTTACTTGTAACACAATGTATTTTCTTCCATTTTGGTGTTCTTCAGCTTACGTTCTGTCTTTCTCGTCGGATTTTACTGAAAGCGTCAAGGAATTATAATCACAAACCTGACACTCTTTATGAAATTACTCAAGCGCCAGGCTCAGTGAAACACAGGGTTTGTATCTCCAGAGACAGCAGGCATCAGCTGAATCCGTTTCTCCCCTGACATAAAGGAACTGCCCATTTCCCAGTTTGAGACAGGAATATTCTCACTGCCCAGAACTTCATCTTGATGTAGACAAGCCTGTATTTTAGAAGTCATCATGTGTAACATTCTACTTCCAAGTACTAATTTCTGTATTATTTAAGTTTTTTAAAGACGTAAATGACAGAAACTCAATTCAAACTGACTTGCACAAAAAAGGCTTTAAGCTGAATCCAGATGTGCAGTGAGGTTTTCTCCATCTACTGCATCTACTTTGTCCATGATGACTTTATTGTTTGGCAAGGTGTCCCCTAGTCATGGCATAATAGTCTGGTTTGCATCACCCAGATTAGCAGCTTCAGCAAGAAAAGGTTCCCTTTCCCAGTGGTTCTAGAAGAAGTGTTCTGACATTTCCTAGGTGTATTAGTTCCCTATGGCTGATATAACAAATTACCACAAACTGAATAGCTTTAAGCAATAGAATTTTATTTTTCTCATAGTTTAGGAGGCTAGAAGTCCAAAGTCAAGGTACTGGCAGGGCCATGTTCCCTCTGAAGTGTCTAGGAGACCATCCTTCCTTGCCTCTTCTGACTACTGGTGATTCCTGGTGTTCTTTTGCTTGTGGCAACATAACTCTAATTTCTGCCTCTGCCTCTGATATCAGATGGCCTTCTTTCCTGTGTCTATGTCCAAATTTTTCTCTTCTTACAAAGATACTAGTCATTGGATGAGGGCACACCCTAATCCAGTATGACCTCATTTTAACTTGATTATATCTGTAAAGACCTTATGTCCAAATAAGGTCACATTCTGAGGTTCTGGGCACGTATGAATTTTGGTGGGGACATTGTCAACCCAGTACATGAGGTATCACCAGACTCCTTCTCTGCCTAGAGCCTTTGCACCTGCAAATAACTAAAATTCTCTAATTCTATCAGAACATATTAAATGTCACATCCTCAGAGAGGAGTATAATCTAAGGTAATCTCTTCTCATTATTCTCTATAGTATATCTATTTGGCTTCTTTCTTTGCATTTATCACAACATGTAATTATTTGTTTGTTTACTTTCTCCTTCAGAAGAATACAATATCCCTGAAGTTGCAGCACCCATGTCTGTTTTATTTATTCTTTTATCCTTAGCATCTGGCATTATTCTTGACACATGGTAGGACATCAATAAAACGTGATGAAGAAATAAATCAATCAATGAATGAATGAATGTATGGGTGGATAGAAGGATGGATGGGTGGATGGATAGAATAACTGATTATAAACAATAGGCATGTTCTACTTAATTATAGTCATTCAATCAACATTTTGCCTTTTGCAATAAATAATTATCATATTTGTATACTTATCTGTTTGTATCTGAGTTAGTATCTGCAGGAAATATTGAGGGCCTTTGACAGAGGCAATGTCCAGGAGAAAAAAATGAGAACAACCTGGATTCAGTACTTGCTCCCAGAAGCAAATAATTTAAGATAGAAGAAACAGATTAAAAAAAAGAAAGAAAACAATAATCACCCTTAGAATTTTTATCTTAATGGTGGTATTAATTCAGCATATTCAAAAAAACTGCAAAGTTTTAGGTTCATATATAGTTCACATTCTTCTAAAGTTTACACTGAGTAGCAATAAACCAGGCTCTCTTAAAGGGTCTGGCACATAATAAACACTCAATAACTATTAGTTGGATAAATTAATGAATGAATATTTTGTAAAGAGGCAGAGGAATCCAATCCTTATCTCTAAGAAACAGGCACAGTTTTGCAGAGCTTAAACTGGCAGGAACCATTAATACATACAGTGTTCATGAGGGCCCTTCCCACCAGAATGCCTGGTTAGACCGACCTGTGGCAGAGTTTGTCTTGCTGTCTGAAAATTTGCAAGAAAGAATCCAAAAGTGACAACCGACTTAGCGGGGCTCCTCTCTTTTTAATTTGGGAACATTCCATGATCTCTTTCAAAGAGGGATTGATCAGTAGATTTTTTTTTTTTTTAGTTAATTAAATCCTCCATCTTGATAAGCAAGGAAAAGCTTAGTAGTAAACTGAAAAATCTATGATCTGAAAAATAGTGTGTTTCATATAACCTATGGGCTAGATTGCAATGGGGCATTTTAAATATACATATTTCTTGTTCTCCACTAGATAAGGAGAGTGAAATCTGACTTTTTAAACATACTACATGACAAACACGTCCCATGACAATTTAAGCCACGGTGTTGGCAGTTTTCTTGGCAAAAAGCCTGAGGCTGTATTACTAATTTAGCAGCATTGCCATGCACATCTGAGCTGGCTTTCTGCAATTTTCTTGCTCTCATTCTCTTGGACCCTTACATGTATTCTCCATCTTGGGAGTTAACAGTGTTTCTCCTTTTTACTGCACCTGCCTTTAGATGAATAATTTTATTCATCACTGTCCAGGAACCCTTTGAAAATTCCTTTGTTGCTCAGTCACACAGCTGTATCCTGAGCCTCGGACCACATGGGAGGCCCTTGGAAACCTGCTCTCACAAATCCTATTGTCCATCTCGGGAAGTGCCTCTCCTTGCATGTAGGTTTCTTGAAAATAATGTCTTCTTGAGTTTCTGACATGTTCCCAAACAGTCAAGCTGGCGCTTGCTTTATTCTGGGGATGAAGGAGTAAGATTGATAAATTTCTCCCTCCCCCACCCCTCCCAATTTGCTCAAATCTGTGAGCTGCTAAGAGAGGAGGTCTGCCTACACGTGTCACAGGCACTGCCATTTAGGGTAATAGACAAGCAGGCAGGACCCCGGCGTTGAACTGTGTCATGTGTGACGCTGGTTTACACATAATGAAAACAGGAGAGTCAGGATCTCTCTGACTCATGATGTGTTCTTTTCGAAGAGGGCATTGTGATTTTTGACAGAGGAAGGAAGGAATTCGGACAAAACAAGGGAAGGAAGAATTTGTTATTTCCTTCCACCAGCCAAGTCTCTGGTTCCTGTTGCCAAGAATATAACTAATTTATAAGTCAAATACAAACCTAATTATATATCATTTAAAATTTAATTCGGAGTAACACCATATCTTTGGAGTCAAGTTCTCTATTTTGAGGTTAAAAAAAATTGGAACATGAGAAAGATAAGAATTCTGACAGGTCCCCTAATGCAAATTCCATCACCTCAATATGTGTGCTTAATACAAATATGGGTGTTGAATAAAATTTCATTTCATGAATTATATCTATTTTTAAAGTAAGTCTGCTGAATATATATACCATGCTACAATAAGGAATATGTTCTGATTTTCAGCAAAATACATAATAGGAAGAAGGAAAGTAGAAGAAACAAGGTAAATATAGACCGGAATTATTATATGACAATGCTGTTGTCAGGATACAGCTAAAAACCGAGGACCCTGCTTCACTGTGTCATCTGCAAATAAGGCACAAACCATTACATTAAAAACACATGAGAAACCTGAAATCACGCCGAAGGGATTCTTTGCTGTTTTGTTCATCCCAAAGTAAAACATCCCCACCAAAGCTCACCATTGAGAAAATGTCTGTAAGGAATATATTTCAGTTGAGCTGACCCTTATTTTCTTAATGCAATAGTTTGCGTGTCACCACGAACGCTTTCTGGCATGAAGACTCCTAAGTTCCCAACAATTAGCTTCAAGAACGAAACAGTGAATATGTGCACAAGCTACCAGCTAGTCAGCCTCAGTTGACGGTGCATACAAAGGCAGCCACCTGAAGCAAATCAACTTGTTTTTGAGAATGAGCTTTAGGGCTAATGCTCTACTGACTTCCATTGTTAGTGAACATAGGTGTTGGCTTTTCATCTCTCCATACACATGTGAATAAAATCATAGAAAATGTGAGCAAAAGATATTAAACAAGATAGAGGTTTTATGTTCAAATATTCAGGAAATATCACCATTAAGGTCATTTTGAGCAATGTGAAATTGAGAACATTGTTCACTGCCTCTTCACGGAATTACGTATTAGAGTGTAAAAATTATTATAGCATACTGTATAAGTGGAATGTGATAAAATTAACACTCCACTAACAAGAAAACCCAGTAGAGAAAGAAATAAGTCAACCATAGATGATCCAATATTTATTTTACTTTTACAGAGGAAAGTGAGCAAAAATCATAACTATTTTGCATTTTAATAGTAATGTTCAGTGTTCATGTCTCCCCATAGATCTAAAAATACTCAAGAGTTTCTTAAAGTTAGTAAATCTATGGTGTTATATTTTGGATTAAAAAAACATTTATTCTATGGTTATGTTTATTTATTTTGAATAGAACAAGAGAAAACTCACTGCATTTTCCTATGAGAAATTTCCATTTCTAAAAGAACAATATATTTTCCCACTTGGTAATTCAACAGTTTGCCAGGGGTCCTTGTGTTCTCAGACATTTTTGTGGTAAAAGGGCATTTCTGCTGCCCCATCACTTCATGGAGCAGAAGCAGAACACAACACTCGTGTTTGTAAGACAGCAATGCACCTTTGGACTCGTGCATGGAAAAATCCATCAGTTAAACACACTGCTTAGAAAGTTATGAAACTTAAAACAAGCTATAGTATTTGGGTGACTGGAATTTCTAAATTATGTCAACGGCAACAGGAATCATATGTATTTGTGACTGAAACAAGGTTTCACCAGAAAAATTCTCTACCAGGGCTCTCCTTGTGACAGTGTCCCATCTGCTCCCTGCATATATCTTTAAAATTTCCCTTTTAGCTGAATCAGCATATAACCTTATAATAGTTTCTATCATGAGGAAGTCCCTCGACCTCCCATTCTCCACCCAGCCTCTGCCCCATTTCTCTGTCCTGCATTACAAAACTCATAACAAATATTATCTCTGTTCCCCGTGCCCAGCTCTCTTCATCCGCAGCCTCTTGAACCCACCAATCACACTTTAGTTCCTGCAGCACCCCTGAAACTGCTCTGCGGAGCTCAAGGTCACCAACGATATCCACATTCTCCATCTGAGTGTTTCATTCTCAGTTGCTGACATTATATACCATAAGCACCATTTGCTAGAATGGATCACTCCTTTATGAAAAACTCGTCAGCATTTGTTTTGCATAAGCAAGTGCTCTGACTTCACTGAATGCTTCATGTCAATATTCTTTTAGGGAATCCTCCCTTTATCTACTCTGGCTTCACAGATGATTTTATTCCACTGTGTCCTTCCTTTTTATTTCTCCCACATAAGGGCACTACTGTTCTGACACCTGTCATATAAACTTAGGACGAGATTTGCTTGATTTCTTTCACTTATCATTATGGCACTGGGAGTCATTGCTGCTTTTGTTGCATTATCAGTAGTTCATTCTTTTACTCTGTTGTGTAGTACTCTGTTATATGAATATTCCAGTTTATTTCCTCTATCGCTGATGAAAATGTAGGTTATGATTTGGGGATATTATGAGTAAAGATACTATAAATATTCTTGACCATGTGTTTGGTTGGATATAAGCACTTATATAAGCACTTGGGAATGTGTTCAAAAAAGGAATTGCTCAATTCCGTTCTTGGACATAGGTATATTTATTTTAGTTGGTACTACCAAAGAGTTTCCTGAAACATTTGTATCAAGTTACACACCTATAATCAACGTAAGGGAGCTTCATTTAATTCAAATTTACACCAAACTTGATACTGATTTTTAATTTTAGCCATAGTGGATGTATAGTGGTATCTCGTGATTTTAATTTGCATATTTTCCTAATGCGGAATGATACTGAGAATTCTTTCGTATGTTTAAAGTCCATTTTTATAACTTCCTTCCTGAAGTGTCTTTTTAATCTTTGCTTATATTTCTTTTGAATGATCTTTTTATTATTAATTTGAAAATTACTTTTTAGCAATCCTAAATGGCTTTATGTATTTTATATAAATATTTGAAATATCTTTTACTGGTCTGTGATGTGCTTGCCTTTTACTTTTTTAATAGTGTTTTGTTTTGTTTTGTTTTGCGGTATGCGGGCCTCTCACTGCTGTGGCCCCTCCCGTTGCGGAGCACAGGCTCCGGACGCGCACGCCCCGGACGCGCAGGCCCAGCGGCCATGGTTCACGGGCCCAGCTGCTCCGCGGCATGTGGGATCTTCCTGGACCGGGGCACGAACCCGTGTCCCCTGCATCGGCAGGTGGACTCTCAACCACTGCACCACCAGGGAAGCCCCAATAGTGTTTTTGATGAATAGAAATTTTTAACTTTAATGAAGTCCAGTGTACTGATTTTCTTTTATCATTAGTGATTTTTATTTTTTATACTGTTTTATTTATTTATTTATTTATTTTTTGCCATACGCGGGCCTCTCACTGCTGTGGCCTCTCCCGTTGCGGAGCACAGGCTCCGGACGCGCAGGCTCAGCGGCCATGGCTCACGGGCCCAGCCACTCCGCGGCATGTGGGATCTTCCTGGACCGGGGCACGAACCCGCGTCCCCTGCATCGGCAGGCAGACTCAACAACTGGGCCACCAGGGAAGCCCTTATTTCTTTTTTTAAATTGAAGTATGGTTGATTTACAATATTAGTTTCAGGTGTACAACATAGTGATTTAATATTTTTATACATTATAATCCATTTAAATGTATTACAAAATAATAGCTATATTTTCCTGTCCCATGGAGTAGATCCTTGTTGTTTATTTATTTTATACATAATAGTTTGTATCTCTTAATCCCGTACCCCTATCTTGCCTCTCCACCCACGCAGTCCTCTCCCCACTGATAACCACTAGTTTGGTCTCTATATTTGTGAGTCTTTTTCTGTTTTGTCACATGTATTTGTTTTCTTAGATTCCACATATAAGTGATAGCATAGAATATTTGCCTTTCTCTGTCTGACTTATTTCACTAAGTGTAATACTCTCTAGGTCCATCCAAACTGTTGCAAATGGCAGAATTTTATTCTTTTTTATGGTTGAGTAATATTCCATTGTATGTATGTACCACATCTTCTTTATCCATTCATCTGTCAGTGGGCACTTACATTGTTTCTATATCTTGGCAATTGTAAATGATGCTGCTATGAACATTGGGGTGCCTGTACCTTTTTGAATTTGTGTTTTTTTTTTCTTTGAATATATACCTAGCCATAGAATTGCTGGATCACATTGTATTTCTATTTTTAGTTTTTTAAGGAAATTCATACTGTTTTCAACAGTGGCTGCACCAATTTACAATCCCACCAACAGTATATGAGGGTTTCCTCTTCTGCACGTCATCACCAACATTTGTTATTTGTAGACTTTTGATGACAGCCACTTTGACGGGTGTGAGGTGATACCTCATTGTGGTTTTGATTTGCATTTCTCTAAAGTTTAGCAATATTGAGCATGTTTTCATGTGCCTTTTGGCCATCTGTATATCTTCTTTGGAGAAATGTCTTTTCAGGACTTCTGCCCGTTTTTTAATTGGTTTCTTTGTTTTTTTGATATTGAGTTGTGTGAGCTGTCTATAGATTTTGGATATTGATGCCTTATCAGTTATATCATTTGCAAATATTTTCTCTCATTAAGTAGGTGGCCTTTTCAGTTTGTTGTTGGTTTCCTTTGCTGCGCAAAGGCTTTTAAGTTTAATTAGCTCCCATTTGTTTATTTTTGCTTTTGTTTCTTTTGCCTTAGGACAAAGATTCAAGAAACCATGCTACAATTTATATCAAAGAGTGTTCCACCTATGTTTTCTTCTAAGAGTGTTATTGTTTCAGGTCTTACATTTAGGTCTTTAATACATTTTGAACTTATTTTTGTATATGGTGTGAGAAATGTTCTAGTCTCATTTTTTTTCCATGTAGCTGTCCAGTTTTCCCAGCACCACTTATTGAAGAGACTGTCTTCTCTCCATTGTATTTTCTTGCCTCCTTTGTCATAGATTAATTGACCATAAGTGTGTGGGTTTATTTCTAGGCTGTGTTTTCTGGTCCATTGATCTATGTGTCTGTTTTTATACCAACACTATGCTGTTTTCATTACTGTAGCTTTATTGTATAGTCTGATATCAGAGAGCATGATACTTCCCACTTTGTTCTTTTTGCTCTTGGTGTGGCTGTTTGAGGTCTTTTATGGTTCCATATAAATTTGGATTATTTGTCCTAGTTCTGTGAAGAATATCATGGATATTTTGATAGACATTGCATTTAATCTGTAGATTGCTTTGGGTAGTGTGGCCATTTTAACAATAATAATTCTTCCTAGCCAAGAACACAAGATATCTTTCAATTTCTTTGTATCATTTTCAAACTTCTTTATCAATGTTTTGTAGTTTTCAGAGTATAGTTCTTTCACCTCCTGGGTTAAGTTTATTGCTAGATATTTTATTCTTTTTGATGTGAATGTTAATGGGATTGTTTCCTTAATTTCTCTCTCTGATAGCTCATTATAAGTGTATAAAAAAGCAACATATATGAATCTTGTATTCTGCAACTTTAATGAATTCATTTATTAGTTCTAACAGTTTTTTTGGTGGAGGCCTTAGGGTTTTCTATGTATAGTATTGTGTCATCTGCAACCAGTGGCAGTTTTACTTCTTCCCTTCAATTTGGATGCCTTTTATTTCTTTTTATTGTCTGATTGCTGTGGTTAGAACTTCCAATACTATGTTAACTAGAAGTGGTGAGAGTGGGCATCCTTGTGTTTTTCCTGATTTTAGAGGAAAAGCTTTCAGCTTCTCACCATTGAGTATGATGTTAGCTGTGGGTTTGTCATATATGGCCTTTGTTATGTTGAAGTATGTTCCCTCTATATCCACTTTGTTGAGAGCTTTTATCATGAATGGATGTTGAACTATGTGAGACGCTTTATCTGTGTCTATTGAGATGATCATGTGATTTTTTATCCTTCCTTTTGTTAATGAGGGTGTATCACATTGATATGTGAATATTAAACCACCCTGGCATCCCTGAAATAAATCTCACTTCATGGTGTATGATCCTTTTTATATATTGTTCAAATCGATTTGCTAATATTTTGTTGAGGATATTTGCATCTATATTCATCAGAGATATTGGCCTCTAATTTTCTTTTTCTGTAGTGTCTTTGTTTGATTTTGGTTTGTTCTTTGTTCTTATTTTTCTAATTCCTTTTGATGAAAGGTTAGGTTGCTTATTTGATATTTTTTTTGCTTCTTGAGGTATGCCTGCATCACTATAAACTTCCCTCTTAGAACTGTTTTTGCTGTATCTCATGGATTTTGGAAAGTTCCATTTTCATTTGTTTTGAGGTATTTTCTGATTCCCTCTTTGATTTCTTTATTGACCCATTGGTTTTTTAGAGCATGTTGTTTAGTCCCCACGTTTGTGTTTTTCCCATTTTTCTTCATATAATTGATTTCTAGTTTCATACTATTGTGGCTGGAAAAAATGCTTGATATAATTTCTATCATCTTAAATTTGTTGAGGTTTGTTTTGTGGCCTAGCATGTGATATACCCTGGAGAAAGTTCCATGTATACTTGAAAAGAGTGTGTATTCTTCTCTTTTTGGATGGAATGCCCTGTAGATATCTATTAAGTCCAACTGGTCTATTGTATCATTTAAGACCACTGTTGCTTTATTGATTTTCTGTCTGGATGATCTGTCCATTTATGTAAGTGGGGTGTTAAAGTCCCCTACAATTACAGTATTGTTGTCAGTTTCTCCCTTTATATCTGTTTATATTTGCTTTATATAATTAGGTGCTCCTGTATTGGGTGTATACATGTTAACAAGTGCAGTGTTCTCTCCTTGTGTTGATCCCTTTATCATTATATAATGCCCTTCTTTGTCTTTTCTTATAGACTTTGTTTTAAAGTCTCTTTGTCTGATATGAGTATCGCTACCGCTATTTTCTTGTCATTTCTATTTGCATGAAATATATTTTTCTATCCCCTCACTTTCAGTCTGTGTGTCTTTAGTTCTGAAGTGAGTCTCTTGTAAGCAGCATATAGATGAGTCTTGTTTATTTTAATCCAATCAGCCACCTTATGTCTTTTGATTGGTGCACTGAGTTTATTGACATTTAAAATAATTATTGATAGGTGTGTATTTATTGCCATTTTGTTAATTGTTTTCTTGTTTATTGTTTGTTTTTGTAGCTCTTCTCTGTTCTTTCCTCTTACTTTTACTTTCTTCCCTTGTAGTTTGATGATTTTCTTTAGTAGTATGCTTGACTTTCTTTCTCTCTTATTTTTTTTTGTATCTGTTGTAGATTTTTGATTTGTGGTCACAATGGGGTTCCTATATGTTGACCTATAACTATATCTGTTTTAAACAGGTAGTCCTTTAAGTTCAAACACATTCTAAAAGAGCTACATTTTTTATTCCTTTCCCCCACAGTTTTTTTTTTTTCTTTTTATTGAAGTATAGTTGATTTACAATGCTATGTTTCTGGTGAACAGCAAAGTGAGTAAGTTTATACTATATATATATAAAAGTATATATAGGGGCTTCCCTGGTGGCGCAGTGGTTGGGAGTCTGCCTGCTGGTGCGGGGGGCGCGGGTTCATGCCCTGGTCCGGGGGTGTCCCACGTGCCGCAGAGAAGCTGGGCCCATGGGCCGTGACTGCTGGGCCTGCGCGTCCGGAGCCTGTGCTCTGCAGCAGGAGAGGCCACATAGTGGGAGGCCCACGTGCCGCAAAAAAAAAAAAAAGTATATATATACTTTTTCATGTTCTTTTTCATTATGGTTTATTATAGGATATTGAATATAGTTCCCTGTGGTATACAGTAGGACTTTGTTGTTCACACTTTATATATATATATATATATATATATATATATTTTTTTTTTTTTTTTTTTTTTTTTTTTTGCGGTACGCAGGCCTCTCACTGCTGTGGCCTCTCCCATTGCGGAGCACAGGCTCCAGACACGCAGGCTCAGCGGCCATGGCTCACGGGCCCAGCCGCTCTATGCCATGTGGGATCCTCCCGGACCGGGGCACGAACCCGTGTCCCCTGCATCGGCAGGCAGACTCTCAACCACTGCGCCACCAGGGAAGCCCCACACTTTATATTTTTTATATGGTTCCCTGTGCTATACAGTAGGACTTTGCTGTTCACATTTTGTATTTTTGATGTCATATTTTACATCTTCATTTTTATGCCTTTACTGATTATTGTAGTTATTCTTGATTTTACAATTTTGTATTTAAACTCCATACTAGTTTAAGTGGTTGATCCTCAACCTTTACTATACATTTGCCTTAACTACTGGAATTTTTCCTTTTATATAGATACTTCTTGTTATACCATTTTCCTTTCCATTTAGATGACACGCTTTAACATTTCTTTGAGGGTCAGTTTAGTATTGATGAACTCTTTTAGTTTTGGATTGAGTGGTTTTTTTTCTCTCTCCTTCAAGTCAAAATGATAATCTTGCTGGATAGAGTATCCTAGATTGTAGGTTTTTCCCATTCAGCACTTTAAGTATATCATGCTACTCCCTTCTGGCATACAAAGTTTCTACAGAAAAATCAGCTGATAGCCTTATGGGGGTTTCCTTGTATATGACTCTTTGTTATATATGATTCTTGCTACCTTTAGAATTCTCTCTTTAACTTTTGCCATTATAATTGTGATATGTCTTGGTGTGGGTCTGTTTGGGTACATCTTGTTTAGGACCCTCTGTCCTTTCTGTACCTGGATATCTGTTTCCTTCTTCATGCTTAGTTTTCAGCCTGAATTTTATTAAATACATTTTCAACCACCTTCTCTCTCTCTTCTCCTTCTGGGACCCATGTAATGTGAATGTTGGCACACTTGATGTTATTCCAAAGATCCCTTAAACAGTTTTCATTATTTTTTAATTTTTCTTTTTGATTGGGTGTTTTCTATTCTTCTACGTTTCGGATCACTTATGTGTTCTGTGTGATCTAGTCTGCTGTTAATTCCTTCTAGTGTGTTTTTCTTTTCAGTTATTGTATTCTTAAGTTCTGCTGGCTCTTTTTTATATTTTCTAGTTCTGTGTTAAAATTCTGTGTTCAGGGCTTCCCTGGTGGCGCAGTGGTTGAGAGTCCACCTGCCGATGCAGGGGACACGGGCTCGTGCCCCGGTCCGGGAAGATCCCACGTGCCGCGGAGCGGCTGGGCCCGTGAGCCATGGCCGCTGAGCCTGCGCGTCCGGAGCCTGCGCGTCCGGAGCCTGTGCTCCGCAACGGGAGAGGCCACAACAGTGAGAGGCCCGCGTACCGCAAAAAAAAAAAAAAAAAAAAAAAAAAAAAAAATTCTGTGTTCATCTATTCTTTTCCTGATTCGGTCAGCATTATTATTACTCATATTTTGAAGTCTCTATCCAGTAAACTGTGTATTTCTTTCATTAGCTTTTTTAGGGGTTTTCTCTCTTTCAATTGAGACAAATTCCTCTGTCTTTTCATTTTGCTCATCTTTCTCTGTCTCTACGAAATTAGGAGAAACTATTACCTATTGTGCTCCTTAAGGGTGTCCTTATGTGGGAGCATCCCTATACAGACTGTGTGTGCCCAATGCCTTTGGTGGGAGAGCTGGATTTGACATGAACACAAGTCACACCTTTCCTCAGGGTGTGCTGGCAGCTATCACCTTGGTAAGGAGTAGGCTGGAAAAGGAGGGACTAGGGCTGGATCCAGGTGTGAACTAGGGCTTCTCCTCTACTCAGTGGCCATCAGTGCCCTCTAGGAGGCAGGGTCAGGTCCTAACTAACTCAGTTCCCTGTAACTGTGTGCTCTTGCCCCTCCCAGCACCGGCATCCTCAGCTCTGGAGAGGAACAGTTTCAGGGCAGGAGGGTCTGGTGCGGGTATTCAGCAAGGGTCGGGGCACCGGGTGCGGCGATCTGTCTGCCGTTAAAGATCTGGTCTGCCTCTGACGCACCACCTGTGCAGTCACCAGTAATGGCTGCCCCTCCCTGCTCAGACGCTGCCGCCACAGCGTCTCACGGTCAAGCTTTTCTCTCAGGCATGGCAGCCGCCACTCCAGTGTGGAGCTGCAACACGAGGCAAACGCTGCTGGAGAATCATTCAGCTCAGGCTTGGATGTGAGTGGAGCGGTTGTGGGAAACCAATCAGACAGCCAGGTGGTTTCAATGCACCCTTTCCACCCTCTTTTCCCTGCTTCGGGGGCAAACATGCATCCGTGCACTCCACACAAGTGGAATCCATGCTTCCCACACAGAAGACCTCCTGTTAGTCCCACTAGCCCTCCAACCAGCCAAGGGGGCTCGCCGTTCCCTGGTTGGACCCCAGCTCTGTGGGGACCAATATGTGGCTTGACTGCTCACTGCCCAGGGAGGGTCACCACCTGTGTAGTCTCCCTTTTCCTCTGAGTCCCCTCCCAGGGGCATAGGTCCCCTCCTGATCGCTTCTCTTCCCTTCCTACCTGACCAAGCATGTAACTGTCTTACAGCCTCGGTTGCACAGGAGTCTTTCTGCCAGTCTCCAGGTCGTTTTCAGTGAGAATTGTTCCACATGTAGATGTACCTTTAATGTATTCTTGTGGGGAGGTGAGCTCTGCATCCTCCTACTCTGCCATCTTGATTCCTTCCTTGTCCTGTTTAAAAAAAAAAAAATTTGCCCATTCCAAGGTTATGAAAATATTATCCTATGTTGTATTTTGAAAGAGGTCAGATATGGGTCTATTTGTGTTTTGGTGGGGGTGGTGGTGGCTCAGGTAGTGATCAGGTTCATTATTTTCCACATGGATGTACAATTGGCACAACACTATTTATTAGAAATAGCAGCCTCTCCCTCAGTGAATTGCAATGGAGCCTTTTTTATAAATCAGATAACTGTAGATGTGTTTGTGTTTCTCTCCATTTTGTCCCACTAGTGTATCAGTCTATACTTGTGGCAGTCCCTGTTATTTTAATCAGTGTAGATGTAAGTAAGTCTTGATAGGTGCTAATGTAAATTATCCTACTGTTATCTTCTTTGATGCTGATTTTTGCTGTTCGAGGTCCTTTGCCTTTCCATATACATTTTAGAAACAGCTTGTGGATTTTCACAAAAAAAGAAAAAAATAAACAACAACAGAAAATCACTTGTGACTTTCACATGGATTGTATTGAATAGAGCAATGTGAAGAGAACTAACATCTTAACAGTTTTAAGTCTTCTAATTCACAAGCATAGTAATAGACTACCATTTACTGAGGTCTTTAATTTTCTTAATAATGTTTAATAATTTCCAGGGCAGAGTTCTTATAAATCTTTGTTATATTTACTGTTAAGTATTTGATATTTTTGATATTGTGTTACTGGTTTTTAAATTTCATTTCCATTCATCCATTGCTACTACCTAAAAATACAATTAATTTTTGTATATTGGCCTTGGGTTCTGAGACCTTGCTAAATGGATTTATTAGATCTAGTAGCTTGTTTTAGAATTATCAAGATTTTCTAAGTCTATGAATAAAGTCAGTTTTACTTTTTGTTTTGCCTTATTGCAGTAGCTAGTTTTTCCAGTACAGTGTTGAATAGAAGTGATGAGAACATACTGCTTTGTTCCCGATACTAGGGAGAAAGCAGTCAGCCTTTCAACATTAAATGTGGTGTTAGCTGTAGGTTTTTCATAGATGACCACTTTAGAAAGTTTAACTCTGTTCCTATACTTCTGTGTGTTTGTGTGTGTTTGTTTGTGATTTAAAATCATGAATGGGTGTAAATTTTGCCCAATGCTTCATCATCTTTGAGACCATATTTAATTTTTAAAATTCTGTTTTAAATGTTAAACCCACATTCTTCGACTGAACTCTACCTGATCATTTTATTAGTCAGGGTTCTCCAGAAAAACAGAATCAATAAAAGACATATAGAACAATAAAAGACATATATATATATATAAAATAAGAAATTAGCTCACACAATTATGTAGTGTGAGAAATCCCATGATCTGCCTTCTGCAAGCTGGAGTCCCAGGAAAGCTGATGGTAGTAGTTCTGAGAATCAGAGTGCGGACGGTATAAGTTAGTTTCAGCCAAGGGCAGGAGAAGACGATGTTTCAGCTCAACTAGTCAGGCAGAGAGAGAATTCAGCCTTCCAAATTTCCTCCACATTCTTTGTTCTGCTTGTGCCCTCAGTGCATGGATGATGCTCCCACATACTGGGAAGGGCAATAGCTTTACTCAGTTCAAATGCTAATTTCTTCTGGAAACACTCTTATAAATACACCCAGAAATGACATTTTACCAGATACATGAGCATACTCTGGCCCAGTCAAGTTGATGCATCACAGTAATCATCACAGTCTTTAAATATTATAATTTAGGTATTTTAGATAGTGTTGGATGTGACTGTTAAAATTTTGTTAAAGATATTTGCATTTGTATTCATGAGAAATATTTGTAATTTCCTTTCTTGTAATGTCTATCTAGTTTTTGTATTAGGGTAATCCTAGCCTTCTTTGATTTTCTGGAAGCATTTCTGTAAAAATGGCATCATTTCATCTTTAAAAACACAGTAAATTCAGGACTTCCCTGGAGGTCCAGTGGTTAAGACTCCACCCTTCCAATGCAGGGGGCACAGGTTCAATCCCTGGTTGGGGAACTAGGATCCCACATGCCATGTGGCACAGCCGAAAGATAAATAAGTAAAATAAAATAAATTTTAAAAATAAATAAATTTTAAAAAATAAAAAATATATAAAAACATGGTAAATTCACCAATAAAGCCTAAAATTTCCTTTTTGGAAGATTTTTAACTATGAATTCAATTTCCTTATTAGATATGTAGCTATTCAGATGATCTATTCCTTCTTGACTGAGCTTTGGTAGTTTGTGTTTTGTTATAGAAATGCATCAATTATTTGAGTTGTCAAATTTATTGCTATAAAATTATTTACAGTTCTTCTTACAGTTTGGAGGATCTGTGGTAATATCCCGTTTTCATTACTGATATTGGTTCATTGTGTCTTCTCTTTTTTTATGACCAGTCTGACTAGAGGTTTATTAACATTACTGATCTCATTAAAGAACTAGTTTTTGTTTTCATTGATTTTTTTCAGTTATTTTTTCTGTTTCCTATTTTTTTAATTTTTTCTTTCCATATTCTTATGTTAAGTTTATTTGATCCTACTTTTCTAGTTTCTCAAGATAGAAACTTATATCATTGATTTTAAGCATTCAAGCTTATAGATTTTCCCCTAAGAACTGCATTGGCTGCATTTCACAAATTTTTATGTGTAGTTTCTTTATTTCACTCAGTCCAAAATATTTTCTAATTTTCATTGTGATTTCTAAATATTTTGATTTATGGCTTATTTAGATGTGTGTTGCTTAATTTTCAATTATTTAGTGATTTTCCCAGTAACATTCTATCACTAATTTCTAGTTTATTTCCATTGTGGTCTTAGGATAAACTCTGAATGATTTCGATTTTTTAACTTATTTTAAAACCTTTGATGGTCCAGAATTTGGTCTATTTTGTGGCTATTCCAGGTGTACTTGAAAAGAATATATATCCTGTTATTTTGGAGGTAGAATTGTGTAAATCTCAATTAGATAAGTTTGGTTGATAGTGGTTGGTCAATTCTTCTGTATACACTTAACAGATTTTTTTGCCGACTTCTCATAACTATTACTGACAGAGGAATACTGAAATTTTCTACCATAATTGTGTATTTTAAAAATTTCTTTAGTTTTTGTTTCATGTGTGTTGAAGCTCTGTCATTAGCCTTGTATACATAAAGATTGCTATATCTTCTTGATGAATTGATACTTCTCTTATAGAATATCCCCTTTTATAATAATCTTTGTAAAATAGACCTTGTCATCCACTTGTCTTTTCTTCCATTCACTAAAATTCATTCCACAGTAAAATTCACACATTTTATTGTACAGCTCCATAATTTTGACAAGCACATATAATTGTGTAATTTCCACCATAATCAAGACCTACAATAGTTCCTCCCAAAATTTCTCCATGTGTTTTTTGTAGTCACCTCTTCCTTCCACCAGCATCTGGTGACAACTGACCAGTTTTCTGTCATAGAATTTGCCTTTTCCATAATGTCCCACAACTGGAATCACATAGTATGTTTCTTTTTGATTCCACATGATTTCCTTAGCATAATGATTCTGGGATTCATCCATGATGTTGCATGGGTCAGTAGTTCTTTTTGTATTTCTGGGAAGTACTCAGATTGTAAGGATATGCCAGACACCACTGCCACCTATTTTCAAATTATGCTCTTTCCAGATTCTTGACCATCCAGCCAAACTTTTAGCCACTGGACATAAATCAGCATAGATCTGTACCTCTGGCCACCTTTTCCTACAGGAAAATGAACAAATATCTGTATTGCTTGAAATTCTGCCCACTGGAAGGATTTCTCTTCACAATTGTCCTTAAGAGTTACTCCTGGTTGGAGCTGTAGTGCTCCAGCTGTTCAGTTTGGGTAGTGCCAACATATCATGCAGATATCTATAAATATCTATAAACTATCTATAGATATTTATAGATATCTAAATATCTAAAAACATATCTATAAACTAAATCTGACTTTTTTATTCTCAGTCAACTGGTTATAGCAAATTCCCCTGGAGGTCATAGGTGTAGGCTGAAAAAGAGAAGAAAATCTGGGCTACTTTCTCAGTAACTTGCTTGTGCTTTCACTATCTTCTCATACGTGATTTCATATGAACCACTTCTTGAAGAAGTTCAGTGATGCACACCCAACTTTATGGCTTTGGTGATGGGCAGCTCATATTGCAGGGTAGCTCGTTGACCTGTGATCAAGGGTTCAGTCTTCAGTAGGATCCAGTAGCAAGTCAGAAACTGCGTCTTTAAAAAGTAGAATAATTATCTCCAAAGAAAGGCATAACTTTGCTCCCAAATCTTAGATGTCTATACAGGTTTATTCTGCATCCATGCTTTCCACACGCTGCTCCCAGCAAACGTTAAGTGCTGCATATACACTGTCGGGCCCATTCCTGAGAATAAAACTCTGAGAGCTGGCTTTAGCTTGAGATCTTCTTGACGGCCTTGCTGAACTTTTATTAAACTGTATGGCTATTTAGGGCAATTTCACCAACCACCCTTCCCTCTCTCCTTTAACTGGGGTCAGATTTGCATTGTGCTTGGACAGACTCCCTCCCTATTTTCTCTTACACAGCATTTTCCTCATAAAATACTTGCATGTTTAATCTTGTCATGGGATCTGCTCTCAACGGTCTCTTCTTAGTTCAAACAATTGTCTTCCCAACCTGGGCAACTGCAGTAGCCTCCTAACTAATCTCCATGTTCTCCTCCAGCCCCCAAAATCTATTCACTGATATTTTCACATTTCTACAGTTAAGGATTTTAGAACCAAAAGATCTTATATAGTCATGAAGTTTATGATTTTCTTCCAGACGTATAAATCGATCAGTTAGTGCAACAATTCTGAATGTCTTATTCTCATCAAGGTGCTTTGTGGCTGTACAAAAGTCATGGTTTCTTTCTTTCAGAAATCTTACTATTTGTACAGAGAGAAAAAATAATGTATAATAACCAAAAATAATGTAGATTTTCATAAAGTCAGAGACTTTGCCCTTTGTGTTCCTTACTCTTTCTCAGCTCCTAGAACTGTGCTTTGCACACAGAAAGTTCTCAATAAATATTTGTAAAATGCGTCACTAAGGTAATACACAGACAATTGCAGGGTTATTCCTTCCTTCAACAAATGTATACTGAGTGCCAACTCTGTGTCAGGTATTCTAAATGCTGGAGATAAAGCAAGGAATAAAGTGGGCAAAAATAACTGCCTATAAAGCTTATGTTTGTACATTTGTGTGCCAGACAATAAAATAAATCAATAAAAGAGATAGGTTAGATAGTGGTCAATAAACAGTATGATGGAAAAAAAGCAGGAAAGAGGGATAGGGAGAGTGATGATGGTGGTGGTGGACCTTTCTGAGAAGACGACATTACAGTGAAGCAAGAATGAGGAGGAGGTAGCTGAGCAGGTATTTGGGGGAAGATCATTCCAGGTAGAATAAAGAGCAAGCACGGGTGCTCTGAGGGCGGGCACATCTTTGGATGGGTTCCCAGGCCACCGTAAGGGTGTTTGTGTTTACTCTGAATGAAACAGGGAGCTTTGGGAGGGTCTAATTTAGGTTGATGTGGTCACACAAATGTAGTAGATCCTCACAGACACGGAAAATCAGCAGCAGTTGGGCCATCTTTGTGGAGGAGATCAATCTCCAGTGAACGGGGATTCTGATCTATTTCTTCATACCATATACCAAGCTCCATTGGTCTGCACAGGATGAGGACTCATACTGCAGAGCCAAGTGACAGTTCCTACTGATGGGAGAATTTAGCAGGGCGAGTGGTTAAAGTCAGCAGAGAAAGCTTGCAGGTTAACAGATGCAGACGTTTCTGAGGAGGCCAAAGGGAGGTTGGAGGCACCATCTCTCAGCACAGGCTTGGGGTTTGGGGAGTGAGGCTGAGCAAGTGCCTGTCTGATGGCATTATTTTCTCTGGGAAGCAGGAGACGAGGTCTCTGCTGAGAGTGCAGGAGGACGCTGAATGTGCTGATAATTTATTCATGTGCTCAGTGATTGAAAAGTCTCTGATATGAGTCTTTGTGATGGCCAGTTCTGTTGGTGCCATCTGTCTCCAAGCGTAAGGCATGAAAAAAAAAAAAAAAGCTCTATGATCTTTATAATGGTGACTGTGGTTAAAAACTAGGAGCTGAGTAAAAAAGCATTATTGGATGGATGGGTACGCAGACTTGGATTTCCTCACAAGTCCTGGCTACTGTGGTGGTTTCCATGGAGTGTATTTTTAATATCACAAAAATTCTGTAAGATAGTCTTTTACTATCCCAGTTTATATATGAAAACTCTGAGGTTGAGAAGGGTTGGTAACTTTCCACACTTCACCACAGCAGAGTTAGAATTTGAAACCACATTTGTTTGACCCCGAGCCAGTTTAATTGTCAACTAATTATATGCGCAGAAAACTTGATCCAGGGTGGAAAATCCTAAATAGGAGAGAAACATAAACGATTAGGAAGAAGGAGACCAGAGGAGAACAATTAAGACTACTATGGGGTAGGGACACAAGCTCTGTGGGAAAAGGCAAAGTGAGGACAAAGTGAGGTCCACAAGGGAAGATGAATTCCCCCAACAAAGGGATGGCTCATAACAATTTTCAAACACGTGGACCTTTTTCTTAAGGAGAGAATCAAACCATCATTGCTTAAATGTCAATAATCAGGATAGAGTAACACACCGTTGTTATATGGTACATAACTGGCTACTGCAAGCGTTAACTAGCCCAGTTCCTGTTGACCATGTGGATGGGGAGACCTCCCACACAGCCTGGTAATGCTGTGAAAGAAGCCATTATGGGGTGCCAAGGGAACACAGAATGGGAACCCCCGAGCCAGACAAGGATGGAGGTATCAGGCAGTCTCCCCATGAAGGTGAGAGAGTAGGGCACATTTAGAGAGCTGTGGTCATTAATTAAATAAGGCTGAGAATAGGATTCAGGATTCAGGCAGAGTGGCAAATGAGCCAGAGGTAGGCAGGGGCCAAGTTCACAGGACATTTGTTTAAGACTATGAACCCCTGAGGAGCCAGGACCATATCTTGTTCGTCTTTGCCCAGCCCAGCACTTGAAACATGGTTGACTCTATAATCATACTGATGAAGAGATTGTCTTATTCTAAAGGCAAAGGGGCTATTGTAGGATGACATGACGTGCAGGGAGCCGCATAATTATAATAGATTTCTATTTCACAAAGTTTGAGGGTTTCGTCCAGTGCCCTTGGGATGTGGTAGGGTGAGGACCCCAGGTTCGGGAACAGAGGGGTCAGGGCTGGTAGCAGTGAGAGATCATTTGGTGGGGGGCTGCTGGTGGTGATCTTTCAATGCCAAAATGAGCAGTTTGAACTAAACTGACATAAGGAAATCGAAAGCCATTGTAGGGTGATAGATTGAAAATGTGTCTTAGAAAACTTGATTAGACAATGAATTGTAGGGGTAGGAGCCTAGAGGTTGAGTGTTCAGTTTGGGGGCTTCACAGGGGTGATTATGCACTAGACGGTAGAAGTTCAAGCTGGGGTCTCGAGCAGGAATAAAGAGTGAGAGAAATTTTTATAGAAATAGCACTTGGTGATTACATTCATTTCCTCATAATTCTTCAATTTATTCATTAATATGCCATATCATTCAATAAAGAATTTAAGTGACATATGAACAACAGAAAATAAGTTAAAGAAAGCTTCAAGGTTTTCCCAGAGAAAACCATAATTCAAAAAGACAATGCACCCCAATGTTCACTGCAGCACTATTTACAATAGCCAGGACATGGAAGCAACCTAAATGTCCATCAAGAGAAGAATGAATAAAGAAGATGTGGTACATATGTACAATGGAATATTACTCAGCCATAAAAAGGAATGAAATTGTGTCATTTGCAGAGACATGGATGGATCTAGAGACTGTCATACAGAGTGAAGTAAGTCAGAAAGAGAAAATCAAATATTGTGTATTAACACATATATATGGAATCTAGAAAAATGGTACAGATAATCTTATTTGCAAAGCAGAAATAGAGACACAGATGTAGAGAACAAATGTATGGATACCAAGGAGTGGGGTGGTGGGATGAATTGGGAGACCGGGATTGACATATACACTACTATATATAAACTAGACGACATAAAGAAAAAAGAAAGCTTCAGGGTTTTGATCCTGGGGAGAAAAGTGCCACTGTGCTGAACAGAAATTTACATGTGAAAAATGAGGAGAGAGAAATTTAATTTGTGCATAATAATAAGGTAAAAAAATAGAAAAACTTTTATCAGACATGTGCAATATTCCCCTCACTGCTGTGCCTTACGTACATTATTTCCTTCCCATGGCTCGGTGATACGGGTTCTCTTACTGGTCCTATTTTGCCCTTGAGGAAGCTCAGTCTTGGAGGTTATCTAAATTGCCCAAGGTGACAGAGCTATGGTAAGACTGGGAGTTTTCTAGAGCCACACTTTGAGCCAGTGTGTGACACTGTTCTCCCCTACACCCGTGGTTCTTAGGTGGTAGCTAGGCATCCGAATGGAGATATTCTGGGAGAAGCAGAATATCTGGTTGAAGGGCTCAGACAAGCCTTTTCCCTTTAGTTGTCAGCAATATGGTGATGATACTTGATGTTGAAAGTGTGGATTGTATTTTCAAGCAAGTGGGAGAAACCGGTCGGTGGAAACTAGATCTGAAAATATTTACAACATTGCCTTTTTACGGGTTGCAGGAGGTTTCTACATTTTAGGGTACAAGTTGATTTTTTTTCCTTTCTGGGAGACATCCCTTCGGAATGTGGTTTCAGACAGCTGTAAGTTAAGTACATAGTGGTTTGGAAAGCTTCCTTCAGAATTAGTAATTCAAGTCCTCTGCTTAGTAATATATATTGGGTTGCTTAGCAGAAATACTTTTCTTAAATATGAGCTTATATTTCTGTGTCTCTGGAAATTACAGTTTGGGGAGAGGTGTACGTGTGTGTTCTGAGCAGCAGACCCCAGGAAATTGGGCTTATAGACCAATAGGAAAGGATAGAAAAGTGGAAGATGTATCTTCTACTTATTCTGGTAGCAAGAGGCTGGACAAGCAGCCCTGGACTCTTCACCTGGGTGATTTGCTTGTGCCCCAAATACACTGTGATTTTGAATAACTATATTAAACTTTGGGATGGATTCGTGGGTTTTGTGATTGCATTCTCAGGAAGAGGGTGGAAATCTAAACAGGGAGCTTTGTTTTCTAATCTCAACTCTAATCCTGCAAAAGCCGCTTAACTTCTTCTCTGTACCTGCAGTACTATCAATAATGGTATTTACCTCACAGGGTCAAACATGTGTGAAGTTCTAACACTGTGCCTGGCACAGCACGAGCACTCCACAAACGCTCGCTTATGGTTGTTAGTCATACCTCATATGTAGAGAGGGCTTATAACAAGCAGGCACGATACCAAGTACTTGAAGTGCATTATCTCATTCACCCTCCGTATCAGCCCCATGATGTGGATGACATCATTTCCTCATTTTAGTCGTGGAGACACTGAGGTCCAGGGAGTTGCCATGACTTCCTCACCGTCACACAGTTATAAGCAGGAGGCCTGGGATTCAGACTCATCTGAGCTCAATCCATGTTCATCATTCTCTGTTAACCATTCTTCTGCAGGAAGGAGGCCTTGACATGGAGTAGGCATGTCCCAAGTTCGGGTCCCAAGAAGTTCGGTTCTTTCCCATTGTAGGTGCTGAGCTACGTGAAAGTCCCGAATGCTAGGCTTGGAACAGTGGGCCCTAGGACGAGCCTTCTCTTAGAGCCACTTCCATTGCTACTCTATGTGTACTTCAGTCATCCCCAAGCCTTCTGGAGGAATAGGTTAAACCTCCCAGTGTGTCTTGGCTTTCCTTGGGTGGGATAACACAGGTGTACACCAGGCAACATGAGCCTGGAGTAACCAGTTATCAGACGGTGCTGAAGGACCATTATCAGTAACCAGTTATCAGATGGTGCAGGACCCTATGGCTGTAATTGTTTAGGCTATAAGAGCTACAGCTATCGTGAATTTGTGTAACATTGTAAACACTGATGTAGCGAGAATTCCCAGAAATTATATGAGAAGGGGAAAGCAAGAGGATGGGATTTCCTGCCGTTTTAGACTTTGAAAATGGTGTGCTACCGTAGCACAGCTCTAAAGGCAGCCTTCACACAGGCCTTGTGCTTCAGAAAGAGCCAATATTTAGAATGCAGTGTGAGGGCTGCTCTCCAAAATTGTATAATGCAGCCCCCTCCCCCGTGTAAAGAAAAACATTACACTCTGAAAATTGGAGTGATGAGGGACATTTGAATTGCATAAAAATCATCATTATTTAGTTCTAACTCTGAGCTAGGCCTTGTACATTCATTATAGTGCTAATCCTTATGACAGTGCCTCTGTATTATCTCTGAAATACTGAGATAGAAATTGAGACTTCAAGGGGTTAAGTGACTTTCTCAAGGTCACATGGCGAATAAGTGTTCAAGCTGGAATTTAAACCTAGGTCATCTCATTCTATGATCTGGCCTTTTTTCATCATACTCTCTTTAGGACTGAGCCTTGGGCAGCAGCAGAAGAAGCAAAACAGGGGAGAGTCTTAGAGGAAGTAGGAGAGGCAGAGAAGTTGGGAGCAATGGAAGCTGTGAGGACTTCAGGATGGAAGCCATGATCAGTGGTGAGAGAAGCAATGGCAGGTGAAATAAAGGCAGGAACAACAGACCATGATTGCAATTTTCAACGTGAATAAAACCATATTTACCCTTAGAAGTGGCAGGGTAGTCAGAAAATAGTGGTAACATCTAAAAAACCTTCCATTTAAGAGATTAGGAATTAAATAAACTAAAAACAAAACAATAAAAAACAGAACAGTAAGTGTAGCCATCAGAATAAGCCACTGTAACAAATAGCCTTCAAACCTCAATGGATTAGGGACTTCCCTGGTGGTCCAGTGGTTAAAACTCTGCCTTCCAATGCAGGGGACGCAGCTTCTATCCCTGGTCAGGGAACTAAAGGTTCTATCCCTGGTCAGGGAACTAAAGATCCCACATGCGGCGGGGCAACTAAGCCCACGTGCCACAACTACTGAAGCCCGCGAGCCACAACTAGAAAGAAGCCTGCACACCACAACGAAAGATCCCACGTGCCGCAACGAAGACCCAACGCAGCCAAAAACAAAAATATTTTTTTTAAAAAAACCTTAATGGATTAACCAAAGTTTTCACCCACCACCTGTCCTTTGGCTGGCATCCTGCTCCACGGCTCCTCACTTTGGGTCCCAAGTTGATGGGACATCCACTGTCTCAAGTATTGACAGGTATCAGCAGATGGAAAGTGGGTTCTGGGCAGTCTTGCTTGGACAACTGTGTATTCTGGCTCAGAAGTGACATATGTCCCTTCCACTCACAACGCCTGATCCACGTGACTGTCATCACACGGCCCCACCTAATCATAAGACTTTCAGCCGGGGTCACAAACCAGACATAGGCAGATGGTCCTAGCAACTCTTTATAACATGGGACCTAAAAGGGATGATAGTACCCAAGATTTTCTTTTCCAAAGGCAAGTTTTATTATCTTTTTGCTTTGGATACTTGAAGGGAAAAGGACAAGAGCCAGTTGATTGAAATAGGAAAGATTGTAAATATAAAAAAAGCACGTGTCCGTGATGGAGCAAAGTCCTTAAAGCTGGAAAGGAACACAGGAAAAGGATCAGCCCGAGAATGGACAAGCCTCTGAGACCCTGGAGACCGTGAGAGTGAGATGTATATAAAGAGAAACGTTGGAGTGAGGAGAGAAGAGACACCTGAAACAGTTACTGTGAGAAATGGACTGGAGAGCCTGGCGATGCCTTGTCAGCCCAGCCAGGGCCACACTGAGCACACGCAGCTGAAAGCCCCAAAGGACAGAAGAAACTGTAAGCCTAGCTGGCACCTGAAATAGTGTCTTACTTGCATTTTTTGCTTAGGAAAAAAGAAAGGCATTTTAAAGTTATATGGTTTCCTTCATGTTTGGAAACGACAACCACAGCCAGAACCCTGCATCTCATGATATTCTATCCATGTGCATAAATGTTCAAAAGGAGACCATTTCATGGGTACGAGAATTTTCCTCCGTGGTCCCACCCATCTTCATTGGGCCATATCTTAAGGTGAGACTGGACAAGCAAACACTCTGTATGTTGGTTTTCTTAGATAGCATGAGAATTTGACTCATACTTCTAAGGAAAATAATTCTATTTTAAATGTGAGCAGAAAATTCCATAAAATAGTTTAATCAATGCCTGGGAACATATTCTTTTTCCAGAGTCAGAATACAAATGTGATTTGCTATATATATATATATATATATATATATATATATATATATATATATGTAACTCAAGACTTAGTTCCAAGTAGCAGAAAACCCAGTTTATACTGACTTAAGCAAACAGAATGTTTTGTGTCTTACAACTAAAAAATCTTGGGGGTAGAATGAGGCTCCCACAGCATCTCGGGGTCCTTTTTCTTCTCTCCATCTCCCTCTCTCTCACTTCATCTCTGAAACCTTCTTTCTACTCTTTTGGCTTTATTCTCAAACAAGCTCCCTTACATGGTACCAAGATGTTCACCAGCATCTCATGTTTACATTCCATAAACTTTAAAGAAAAAGACATTTCTTCCTAATAAAGTCAACAAAAAATCCACAGTTGTGTTTCGCTGGCTCTGATTGGCTGGCTTGGGACACACATGACTGTCCTAGATACATCCTGTGATGCAGCCTCATTAGGCAGATCCAGATCACATGCTCCCCCTCCAACCAGGGGTGGGGAGAGGGCAGGGATATCATCCTAAGGAAAATCAGTGTCAATAGTAGATGATGGAGTAACAGATGCTGTTTACGTCAAAACAATGTCTACTACACTGAAAAAAAATTAAGTATAATTTCAATACTTTCATCTGTTCTGCAAAATTTTGGACTCATGGTAATGACGTCTCTAGTCAAAGAGAATAACATCCATGGTTTTTTAGACTCACCTACTTTTCTAAAGGTGGCTCTTTAAATAAGGACTGTATTGAAGTAATCAATAGACAAGGAGAAGGTAATTAGAAAAAAAAAGTATAACCCAACATAAGTTAAAGTCAGAATATTTTCAAAGATGGCTAACTAGAATGATTCTATAATTACTCCACCATGGCCCTGAAATTGTCACTAAGGACTGAATATTTATAAGCTTTCTGACCTCAAAAAATTCAAAATCTTAAATGAGGTCACCTAAGGAGACTGTGGAAAACTTCCATGCAACTTATTGGCAGATGATTTTAGTTCTTATTTCAACAAGCTTGGTATGAAATGCATGCCATCTGGTTACTGGGAAAATTCTAGTCCGTATTAACTGCTTGTGTGAGAGACATTCCTGCCATTTAGTTGTAAATGATTGCACCTGCAAATGAAAAAAAAAGCACGGGCTTGTCACTTGCTCCTGGGGCTGGAAGATTTGATGACACAATACTGCTATTTTATCCACTTTTAGAATCTGTGTCTGATCAGTACAGCTGTTCTCCCACACTATTTTGAATATACTGTGTTGTATGATAGAACATAGGATCGTGGGGGGGAATTTTCAAATAGCACAAAGTAAAGATTGCAATGGTCCCATCTCATTTCTTGAAGGCAATTCTAACTACTTCAGATAAAATGCAGGTACTTCCGATTTTGATTTTAACCCTGTCAAAGAAGTATATTTCAGGAAAGAAGGCTTTACATAATTCTATGCTTTCCAGACTTGATTCACCTGAGATTGTTGGGAGATCTCTGCCTAAGATGAGGTCATGTAGGCACAAGAGAAAAATCCGCATGGACATCATCACTTTCCCAGTGAGACAATGGAGATAATCCAGGCAGACAGCCTAAAACTGGGAGATTCACAGACTTTAAAACTGGAAACCCTGTTACAAAAAGCCTGGCAGTACTACACTCCATTTTGTGGACCCAACCTTTATTGCATTGGTGGTGCACTGTGTATTGCCCTCAATATTGCAAACCCATCAGAGAGCAAAGGAGTTCTTGGTACAGTGGAAAGATGATAGAATTTAGAGTTTAAATAGAGTTTATTCATAGCCAAGCACTGCCACTTATTAGCAGTGTAATCGTAGGGAAAGAGGAAGAAATAAAAGGAATCCAAATTGGAAAAGAAAAACTGTCACTGTTTGCTGTTGACATGATACTATGCATAAAAAATCCTAAAGATGCTACCAGAAGACTACTAAAGCTCATCAATCAACAAAGTTAATGCACAGGAATCTCTCGCATTCCTATACACTAACAACAAAAGATCAGAAAGAGAAATTAAGGAAACAATCTCATTTACCATGGCATCAAAAAGAATAAACTACCTAGGAATAAACCTATGTAAGAAGGCAAAAGACCATTACTCCCAAAACTATAAGATGCTGATGAAAGAAATTGAAGATGACACAGATAGGAAAATATATTGGATTGGATTGGAAGAATCAATATTGTTTAAATTACCATACTACCCAAGGTAATCTACATATTCAATGCAATCCCTATCAAATTACCAGTGGCATGTTTCACAGAATTACAACAAATAATTTTAAAATTTGTATGGAAACACAAAAGACTCCGAATAGCCAAAACGAACTAGAGAAAGAACAGAGTTGGAGGAATCACACTCCCTGACTTCAGAGTATACTACAAACCTACAGTAATCAAAACAGTAGGGCACTGGCAGAAAAACAGACATGGAGATCAATGGAACAGAAAAGCAAGCCCAGAAATAAACCCACACACCTATGGTCTATTAATCTATGACAAAGGAAGCAAGACTATACAATGGAGAAAAGACCATCTCTTCAATAAGTGGTGCTGTGAGAACAGGATGGTTACATGTAAAAGAATGGAAGTAGAACATTCTCTAACACCATGTACAAAAATAAACTCAAAGTGGACTAAAGACCTAAATGAAAGACCTGACATTATAAAACTCCTAGAGGAAAACATAGGCAGAATACTCTTGGACATAAATCACAGCAATATCTTTTTGGATCAATCGCCTAGAGTAATGGAAATAAAAACAAAACAAAACAAAAAAACTAAATTGGACCTAAATAAATTTAAAACTCCTTGCACAACAAAGGAATCCATGAACAAAATGAAAAGACAGCCTATGGGATGAGAGAAAATATTTGCAAATGGTGCTACCGACAAGGGATTAATTTCCAAAATGTATAAAACAGCTCATGCAGCTCAATATCAAAAAAAAAAACAAACAACCCAATCCAAAACTGGGCAGAAGCCCTAAACAGACATTTCTCCAAAGAAGACATACAGATGGCCAACAAACACATGAAAAGATGCTCAACATCACTAATATTAGAGAAATGCAAACAAAACTACAATGAAGTATCACCTCATACCTGTCAGAATGGCCATCTTCAAAACGTCTACAAATAAGAAATGCTGGAGAGGGTGTGGAGGAAAGGGAACCCTCCTACACTGTTGGTGGGAATGTATATTAGTACAGCTACTATGGAGAACTGTATGGAGTTTCCTTATAAAACCAGAAATAGTTACCATATGATCCTGCCGTCCCATTCCTGGGCATATATCCAGAAAAGATGAAAGCTCTAACTGAAAGAGATACATGCAACCCAGTGTTCATAGCAACACTATTTACAATAGCCAAGACATGGAAGCAACCTAAATGTCTAGGAACAGGTGAATGGATAAAGAAGATGTGGTACAAATATACAATGGAATATTACTCAGCCATAAAAATAATGAAATAATGCCATTTAAGGCAACATGGATGGACCTAGAGATTATCATCACAAGTAAAGTAAGTCAGAGAAAGACAAACATCATATGACATCACTTATGTGTGGGATCTTAAAAAGTGATACAAATGAACTAACTACTTACAAACCAGAAGTAGACACACAGACATAGAAAACAAACTTATGATTACCAAAGGGGAAAGCGAGGGCGAGGGGGCAGATAAATTAGGAGTTTGGGATTAACAGATACACAGTACTATATATAAAATAGATAAATAGCAAGGACCAACTGTATAGCACAGGAGACTATACTCAGTCTCTTGTAATAACGTACCATGGAAAAGAATCTGAAAAGAATAGATATAGATAGAAATAAATAGACATAGATATATCTGAATCACTTTGCTGTAGACATGACACTAACACAACATTTTAAATCAACTGCAATTAAAAATATATATATGCCTAGCTTGTATAATTTTAAATTAAATTTTCTTAAGGGAAGAAACAAAATTTTCTGTAAACATCTGATATTCCAATAGTGTAGGTTTATTAGGTATGAGTATCTTTAAGGATTTACACTATCAATATAATATTTTTCAACCACTTATTCAATTCTTCCTACAAATTTTTCAGAGATTCTCTGACATTAATAAATAATGATTGTGAAATACAAAAAAGAGTAAAACATTTTCTAACAATCACAGTGGTACTATTTTGCAATTTATGAAATGGATTCATGGTGTAGAACTGATATACTTAATTAAAGTTTTCAAAAGCAGGCTTCCCTGGTGGCGCAGTGGTTGGGAGTCCGCCTGCTGATGCAGGGAACGTGGGTTCGTGCCCCGGTCCGGGAGGATCCCACATGCCGCGTAGCGGCTGGGCCCGTGAGCCATGGCCGCTGAGCCTGCACGTCCAGAGCCTGTGCTCTGCAACGGGAGAGACCACGGCAGTGAGAGGCCCACGTACCACAAAAAAAGAAAGAAAAAAAAAAAAAAGCAGCCCAAAGAAATGGTCAAAACTCAACAATATATATTGAATACATACTGTTTTCCAGACAACAAAGAGACATGCAAACAAAATAGAGGTCTTTTTGACTGAGAAAATAATTTAAGTTAAAACTGAAAAAGAAAAAAATCTAAATTATTTTTATAACTTCTCTGCTGAAACAATTTTTGGTAATCAACTTAACCAACATCATTTGCCTATGTCAACATAATGGAGTCGGTGGTTCTCAACTTTTCCCGATCCCGTATCCTAACTGCTTGTCTCATTAAGAAGTCAGGAACACCAGACTAAACAAATGAAGAGGAAAAAGACAGTCTACCTGAAAAAGAATTCAGACTAATGATAGTAAAGATGATCCAAAATCTTGGAAATAGCAATGTGATACCATTTCATATCCACCAGAATCCCCGAAGTCCAAAAGATCAAGACCAAGTATGCCAAGGGTTGGAGATAAGGAGTGAACCAGTATTCTCCCATTTTGCTGGTGAGAGGAAAAAATGGGTAAACTATTATACTATAGAGAACAGTTCTGCACTTTCTTACTGTTAAAAAACTACCTTATGACCCAGCAATTCCATTCCTACTCATTGATCCCAGAAAAAATAATATTTATATTTTTTATAAAATATATAAAAGTCTTAAAAGTTTTATAAAAAAAGACTTGTACAAGGATGGTCATATCAGCATTATGCATAATAGCCAATAATTAGAAACAACTCAAATGTTCACCAACAAGGATATACAAAGTCTCCTGTAGTTATAGGATGGAATGCAACTCAGGAGAAAAGGAACATATTTCTGGTACAATAAGGTCGAACCTCAAAACTTTTCTTAAGTGAAAGCATTTGGACACAAAAGAGAACATGCTCTATGACTATTTGTGTTAAGTCCAAGAACAGGCAAAACCAACCTGTGGTGATAGAAATCAGGATATGGTTGCTGGGAGGATTGTAGGGGAAAGGGAACAGCTCACGGGATAAGGAAACTTTATAAGGTGATGGTTTATATCATGTTTTGGAAGTGTGGGAAGTTACACATGTGTATCCTAACTGAACACTTAGGATCTGTTATTTTATGTAAATTCCATCATTTTTTAAAAAATATCTTTATTGGAGTGTAATTGCTTTACAATGTTGTGTTAGTTTCTGCTGTACAACAAAGTGAATCAGCTATATGTATACATATATCCCCATATCTCCTCCCTCTTGAGCCTTCCTCCCACCCTCCCTATCCCACCCCTCTACGTGGTCACAAAGCAACAAGCTGATCTCCCTGTGCTATGCAGCAGCTTCCCACTAGCCATCAATTTTACATTTGGTAGTGTATATATGTCAATGCTACTCTCTCATTTCATCTCAGCTTCCCCTTCCCCCTCATGCCCTCAAGAAAGTTCTCTACATTTGCGTCTTCATTCCTGCCCTGCCACTAGGTTCATCAGTACCATTTTTTTAGATTCCATATGTACATGTTAGCATATGGTGTTTGTTTTTCTCTTTCTGACTTACTTCACTCTGTATGACAGACTCTAGATCCATCCACCTCATTCAAAATGGCCATCATCAAAAAATCTAGGGCTTCCCTGGTGGCGCAGTGGTTGAGGGTCTGCCTGCCGATGCAGGGGACGCGGGTTCGTGCCCCGGTCCAGGAAGATCCCACATGTCGCGGAGCAGCTGGGCCCGTGAGCCATGGCCGCTGAGCCTGTGCGTCCGGAGCCTGTGCTCCACAACGGGAGAGGCCACAACAGTGAGAGGCCCGCGTACAGCAAAAAAAAAAAAAAAAAAAAAAAAAATCTAGAAACAATAATTGCTGGAGAGGGTGTGGAGAAAAGGGAACCCTCTTGCACTGTTGGTGGGAATGTAAATTGATACAGCCACAATGGAGAACAGTATGGAGGTTCCTTAAAAAACTAAAACTAGAACTACCATATGACCCAGCAATCTCACTACTGTGCATATACTCTGAGAAAACCATAATTCAAAAAGATACATGTACCACAATGTTCACTGCAGCACTATTTACAATAGCCAGGACATGGAAGCAACCTAAATGTCCATTGAGAGATGAATGGATAAAGGAGATGTGGCACTATATACAATGGAATATTACTTGGCAATAAAAAGGAACAAAATTGAGTTATTTTTCGTATCAATTTTTTAAACTCTGCTTTCAGAGTTGTTTTGAGTTTGGAATTGCAGGTAAAGGACTATGGATCTGTATTAAATGCTTATTTCCTGACAAATCTTGCCTTTGATGGAAGAAGTTAAAAACGTTCTGCAGCGCCGAGGAATTCTGTTTCTAGGAACTGCTGGCCTGGTGTTTCTGTACTTAGTGACTGTTTGACTTTTCACAGACAAACCATCCATAGTTGGGTTTGATCAACTGGGTGTACTTCCAAGACAGAAAATGTGCTCTAGCATTTAAAGCCTCAAAGTACACCTGAGTCTAATAAACCTCATATTGAATATTTACATCTCCAAGAAAAGGCCCAGAGCCTTTTCTCGCTACCACATCTCCTGCACTCCAAAGCATAGCTTGTTAGCTTTCCTACTGATGGGGAGAGTGAAACTGAGCAATGACACTTCACTTGTTCACACTCATTATTGAGGGGTCCACAGATGGGGCACCTGCTGTTCACTTCTCCTGGAGTCCTATCAGCCTTCTACATGCCCAGTCATACAGCGATGCTAGGCCTTAAACTTCCGTTCTGGATTATGTTCCATATTGTAGAATAAACACACGACTCCAATGGGAAAACTCTTCCAGCTGGCAGGTAGAGCAGTTGCTGCAATTAAGATTCTTTGGGGAATGTCCTAATGAAGACTTTCAAACCAGATATTGCTGTCTTCATTTAAATGTGGCTTTGAAGAGGGTGGAAAGCTAAGAGCATCTCTTATACAACTGTCAAAAGTCTAAATGTTTGTATCTCTGCATGTTTCTATGCTAAAGAAAATTCAAACTTGTAATAATCTTAAGTCTTCAAATTGTGTGATGTATTCCTTAAAGTTCATTGAGAAAAATCTCCTTGTTTACTTTATAATATCCTTGTCCTCATTTAGATTGTAATCTACTGGGTGAGTGGTAGAAAACAAACTATATATATATATATATATATATACACACACACACACACACTAATGATAATTATGTTATTAATTACGTTAGTTATACAACTCTTAAGACAATTCACTCTTTACTCCTGAAAGTAAGAGGCAGTGTGGAATACAAGAAACCACACAAGTTTGGTGGTAGCTATCTTTCTAGCCATGGAACCAGGGACACTTTTCTGATACTATTTGAGTCCTAGTTTTCTCATTTGTAAAGTGAGGATGATAATATTTACTTCAATAACTACTTTGAAGAGTTACTGAAAGAACTGATGAAGAACCTGTTTATAAATGTCAAGCAGAGAAATGTCACATTTAACTCCTCTTGGCAAATTTTTAAGCAAATGATTTCATTTCTCTTTGCCCCATTTTCTCAACTGCAAAATAGGAATAATATCAGTACCTGACTTGTAGGGTAAAATTGATATATGTAAAGCAGTTGAAACAACGGCTGACCCCCAAAACAAATAAATAAAAGGCACTTAATACTAGCACAGTTTCTCTCCATCCCTCCCATCTGTTGTGACATGAACAGACTAATGTTAATTTCCTCACCATGATTGCTTTGGCTCTTCAGCCATAACTGAGAATTAAGGTCCAGAACTGCTCCAGGTCTGAATAAGCATTAGACTAACACTTCAGTCCTTATCACACAAAAACAGGGTAATAACAGTTGACACTTATTACAAGTCTGTTATGTGTAAGACACAATACTGCTTTACATGCATTATGTCATTTAATCCTAACAAAACTCATGTGATGTCAGTGATATTATTATCCTCACTTTACAAAGGCAGAAGCTTTAAATGTTACCCTATCCATGAATAGGCAGCAAAGAATTAAGCTCCAACCCACGTCTGATAACCCAAGAAGCAGAATGTATAACCAAAACGTAGCAAGTCCTCATCAGGAAAGAGGTGCTTTAACTGGGAGCTGGGATGGGGGATCAGGGCAGACCCTGAGCATGAGTGGAGGAGAGGAGAATCACAGCACCTCTCCTGAGCACATCTGACTGGGAGAAAAACTGCCTTTTCATCTCTGATGATCGCCAAAGCCCAACGGAGCCCCTGGTACCTACTATGAGTTATGATGATGGGTACTAAGCTTAGTATCCTGTTCAAAATTCCCTGACCTAAGGAGAGCGTCCCTGAATCACCCTGATAGGATTAAATACACCTAAACACAGTACAATTTAGTGATCTGCATTAAGGCTTTTAAAGGCATTCATACACTTTAATAGAATACTGTCTCTTCCCAAAACACACTCTTAAATAGACAATCAGTTGTGAACCAAATTTGTTGTAAAAGGGTATTTCATGCAGAATTACTTAAAAGAGAATAAAATCTAAAACACAGGATATTGATGCTACTGATCTCTGGAACACACTGAGTATTTAAGGGCATTCCCAGGTGAAAAATGTTAAAATCATCTTTGTGACCTGGATCCTGGAGGTGAGCCGATTAGAAAGGCATTTCCTCTACAGGACTGGAAGTTTGAGCTGAATTTTTGGATGGGTTTGGAGAAGAAGGACTTCAATGATTAGGACAAGAAAGATCCAGGGCACAAAGGAATGGCTTTGATAGGGGGTATTTCCCCTACTGAGAACCAGAAATCTTCTCACAGCCCACAGTAAAGCAGTGTTTTAAAGTGGTCTGCACACAGTTGAGACAAGATGCAATAGAAGGATGTGGGCTCACCTCTTCTTATGAAAACATAAAATCACAACTGAACCACCACTGACAAATGCTGGAACCTACCAAAAAAGATCCCCTACAGCCAAAGACAAAGAAGAAGCCACAGTGAGATGTTAGGAGGGACACAGTCACAATAAAATCAAATCCCATACCTGCTAGGTGGGTGACCCACAAGCTGGAAAATAATTATACCACAGAAGTTCTCCCACAGGAGTGAAAGTTCTGAGCCCCACATCAGGCTCCCCAGCCTGGAGGTCTGGCAATGGGAGGAGGATCCCCCAGAGAACCTGGCTTTGAAGGCCAGCGGGGTTTGATCACAGAAAGTCCACAGGACTGGGGGAAACAGAAACTCCACTCTTGAAGGGTGTACACAAGGTCTGGTGTGCACCAGGACCCAAGGAAAAAGCAGTGACTTCATAAGAGCCAGGGCCAAACCTACCTGTTAGTATTGGAGGGTCTCCTGCAGAGGTGGGGAGTGGCTATGGCTCAGAGTGGGGACAAAAGCACTGGCATCAGTAGTTCTGGGGAGTACTCATTGGGGGGAGCCCTCTTGGAGGCTGCCATTTTCTCACCAAGACCTGGCCCCGCCCAACAGCCTGTAGGCTCCAGTGCTGGGATGCCTCAGGCCAAACAACCACAGGGCAGGAACAAAACCCCACACATCAGCAGAAGGGATGCTCAAAATCTTCCTGAGCACACAGCTGCCCACTAAACACACCCCTTGACATGGTCCTGCCACCAGAGGGAAAAGACTCAGCTCCACCCACCAGTGGGCAGGAACCAGTCCCTCCCACCAGGCAGCCTGCACAAGCCTCTTAGATCAGCCTCATCCACTAAGGGGGCAGACAGCAGAAGCAAGAAGAACTACAACCCTGCAGCCTGCAGAACAGAAACCACAATCACAGAAATTTAGACAAAATGACATCGCAGAGGAAAATATTCCAGATGAAGGAACAAGATAAACCAGAACAACGACTAATTGAAGTGGAGATAGGCAATCTACCCAAAAAGGAATTCAGAGTAATTATAGTAAAGATGATCCAAGATCTCAGAAAAAGAATGGAGACACAGATTGAGAAGATACAAGAAATGTTTAACAAAGACCTAGAAGAACTGAAGAACACACAGAGATGAACAATAAAATAACTAAAATTTAAAATACACTAGAACGAATCAATAGCAGAATAAGTGAGCCAGAAGAATAGGTAAGTGAGCTGGAAGAAAGAATGGTGGAATCACTGCCATGGAACAAACTAAAGAAGGAAAAGAAATGAGAACAGTCTAAGAGACCTCTGGGACAACATTAAATGCACAAACATTCACATTATAGGTGTCTCAGAGGAGAAGAGAGAGATAAAGGGCCTGAGAAAATGTTTGAAGAGATCATAGCTAAAAACTTCACTAACATGGGAAAGAAAACAGTCACTCAAGTCCAGGAATCACAGAGAGTCCCAGGCAGGATAAACCCAAGGAAGAACATGTTGAGAAACATAGTAATCAAATTAACAAAAATTTGGGCTTCCCTGGTGGCGCAGTGGTTGAGAGTCTGCCTGCCGATGCAGGGGACATGGGTTCGTGCCCCAGTCCCACATGCCGCAGAACAGCTGGGCCCATGAGGCATGGCCGCTGAGCCTGCACGTCTGGAGCCTGTGCTCCACCACCGGAGAGGCCACAACAGTGAGAGGCCCGCGTACCAGGAAAAAAAAAAAAATTAACAAAAATTTAAAGTCAAAGAAAAAATATTAAAAGCAACAAGAGAAAAGCAACAAATAACATACAAAGAAATTACTATAAGTATATCTGCTGATTTCTCAGCAGAAACTCTACAGGCCAGAAGGGAGTGGAATGATGTATTTAAAGTGATGAAAGGAAGGCTCTACAACAAAGAATACCCTACCCAGCAAGGCTCTCACTCAGACCTGATAGAGAAATCAAAAGCTTTACAGACAAGCAAAAGCTAAGAGACCCAACAGAGAAATTAAAAGCTTTGCAGACAAGCAAAAGCACCACCAGACCAGCTTTGCAACATATGCTAAAGGAACTTCTCTATGGTGGAAAGAAAAGGCTACAACTAAAAATAAGAAAACTACTAATGGAAATGCTCACCAGAAAAGGCAAATATACAGTAAAGGTAGGAAATCATCCACAAACAAATATGATATCAAAACCAGCAATCATGAAAAGAGGAGAGTACAAATGCAGGATATTGGAAATGCATTTGAAATTAAAAGACCAGCAATTTAAACAATCTTCTTTACATATAAACTGCTATATGAAAACCTCATGGTAACTGCACACCTAAAATCTACAATAGATACACACACAAAAAGGAAAAAGGAATCCAAACACAACACTAAAGTTAGTTGTCAAATCACAAGAGAACAGAAAAGGACAGGGGAAAAAAAGACCTACAAAAACAAATCCAAAACAATGAACAAAATGGCAGTAAAAACATACATATCAACAATTACCTTAAACATAAATGGATTAAAAGCTCCAATCAAAAGACATAAATTGGCTGAATGGATAAAAAAACAAAACCCGTATATATGCTGTCTACAAGAGACCCACTTTACATCTAGGGACAGGTATGGACTGAAAGTGGGCGGAGGGAAAAGGTATTCCATTCAAGTGGAAATCAAAAGAAAGCTGGAGTAGGAATACTCATATAAGGCAAAATAGACTTTAAAATAAAGCCTGTTACAAGAGACAAAGAAGGACATTATGTAATGATCAAGGGATCAATCCAAAAAGAAGACATAACAATTGTAAATATATATGTACCCCACATAGGAGCACCTCAATATATAAGGCAAACATTGACAGCCATAGAAGGAGAAATCAGCAGTAACACAATAATAGTGGGGGACTTAAACACCTCACTTTCATCAATGTACAGATCATCCAGACAGAAAATCAATACAGTAAGGAAACATAGGACTTAAATAACACAGTAGACCAGGACTTAATTGATATTTATGGAGCATTCTATCCAAAACCAGCAGAATATGCATTCTTCTCAAGTGCACATGGAACATTCTCCAGGATAGATCACATGCTGGGCCACAAAGTGAGCCTTGGTAAATTTAAGAAAATTGAAATCATACCAAGCCTCTTTTCCAACCACAACACTATGAGATTAGAAATCAACTACAAGGGAAAAAATAAAAAACGTAAAAAGCACAAACGCGTGGAGGCTAAACAATATGCTACTAAACAACGAATGAATCACTGAAGAAATCAAAGAGGAAATCAAAAACTACCTAGAAACAAATGACATGAAAACACGATGACCCGAAACCAATGGGATGCAACAAAAGCAGTTCTAAGAGGGAAGTTTATAGCAATAAAATCTTACCTCAGGAAACAAGAAAAATCTCAAATAAACAACCTAACCTTACACCTAAAGCAACTAGAGAATGAAGAACAAACAAAACCCAAAGTTAGTAGAAGGAAAGAAATCAAAAAATCAGAGCAGGGATAAATGAAATAGAGATGAAGAAAACAATAGGAAAGATCAATGAAACTAAATGGTTCTTTGAAGAGATAAACAAAATTGATAAACCGTTACCCTGACTCATCAAGAAAAAAAGGGATAGGGCTCAAATCAATAAAATTAGAAATGAAAAAGGAGAAGTTACAGCAGATACCATAGAAATACAAAGGTTCAGAAGAAACTATATGCCAATAAAATGGACAACCTAGAAGAAATGGACAAACTCTTAGATAGGTACAATCTCCCAAGACTGAACCAGGAAGAAATAGAAAATATAAACAGACCAATCACAAGTGCTGACATTGAAATTGTGATTTAAAAACTTTCAACAAACCAAAGTCCAGGACCAGATGGCTTCACAGGTGAATTCTATCAAACATTTAGAGAAGAGTTAACACCTATGCTTCTGAAATTGTTCCAAAAAATTGCAGAGGGGGCTTCCCTGGTGGTGCAGTGGTTGAGAGTCCACCTGCTGATGCAGGGGACGCGGGTTCGTGCCCCGGTCTGGGATGATCCCACATGCCGTGGAGCAGCTACAACCGTGAGCCATGGCCACTGAGCCTGCGCGTCCAGAGCCTGTGCTCTGCAACAGGAGAGGCCACAACAGCGAGAGGCCCGTGTACTGCAAAAAAAAAAAAAAAAAAAAAAAAAGCAGAGGAAGGAACACTCCCAACTCATTCTATGAGGCCACCATTACACTGATACCAAAACCAGACAAAGCTACCACAAAAAAAGACAATTACAGGCAAATAACATTGATGAACATACACACAAAAATCCTCAACAAAATACTAGCAAACCAAATTACACAGTACATTAAAAGGATCATACACCATGGTCAACTTGGATTTATCCAAGGGGTACAAGGATTTTTCAATATCCACAAATCGATCAGTGTGATACACCACATCAATAAATTGAAGAATAAAAAACATAATCATCTCAATAGATGCAGAAAAAGCTTTTGACAAAATTCAACACCGTTTGTGATAAAAAACTCTCCAGAAAGTGGGCACAGAGGGAACCTACTTCAACATAATAAAGGCCATATATAACAAACCTAGAGCAAACATCATATTCAATTGTGAAAAGATGAAAGCATTTCCTCTAAGATCAGGAAAAAGACAAGGATGTCCACTCTCATGGCTTTTATTCAACATGGGTTTGGAAGTCCTAGCCATGGCACTCAGAGAAGAAAAAGAAATGAATGAAAATTGGAAAAGAAGAAATAAAACTATCACTGCAGATGACATGATACTATACACAGAAAGTCCTAAAGATGCTACCAGAAAACCACTAGGGCTCATCAGTGTATTTGGTAAAGTTGCATGACACAAAATTATACACAGAAATCTATGGCATTCCTATTCACTAACAACAAAAAACCAGAAAGAGAAATTAAAGAAACAACCCATTTACTATCTCATCAAAAAGAATAAAATACCTAGGAATAAACCTACCTAAGGAGGCTAAAGACCTTTACTTCAAAAACTATAAGATGCTGATGAAAGAAATCAAAAATGACACAAACACATGGAAAGATATAGCATATTCTTAGAATGGAAGAATCAATATTGTCAAAATTACTATACTACCCAAGCAATCTACAGATTCAGTGCAATCCCTATCAAATTACCAATGGCATTTTTCACAGAACTAGAATAAAAAATTGTTTAATTTGTATGGCGACACAAAAGACCCTGAATAGCCAAAATAATCTTGAGAAAGAAGAACGGAGCTGGAGGAATCATGTTCTCTGATTTCAGAGTATACGACAAGGCTACAGTAATCAAACAGTATGGTACTGGCACAAAAACTGACATATGATTAATGGAATAGGATAGGAAGCCCAGAAATAAACCTATGAACATATGGTCAATTAACCTATGACAAAGAAGGCAAGATTATACAATGGAGAAAAGACAGTCTCTTCAATAAATGGTGCTGGGAAAACTGGACAAGCTACATGTAAAAGAATGAAATTAGAACATTCTTTAACACCATACCAAAAAATGAACTCAAAAGAATTAAAGACTGAAATCTAAGACCTGATACTATACAACTCTTAGAGGAAAACACTGGAAGAACACAATTTGACATAAATTGCAGCAATACCTTTTTGGATCCATCTCCTACAGTAATGGAAATAAAACAAAAACAAACAAGTGGGACCTAATTAAACTCAAAATGAAAAGACAACATACAGAATGGGATAAAATATTTGCAAATGATGTGATCAACAAGGGATTAATTTCTAAAATATACAAACAGCTCATGTGGCTCAATATCAAAAAAACAGCCCAAT